>NC_057861.1:514723460-515974710 GCF_019393635.1 Dromiciops gliroides | reverse complement strand
ATTGAAGGAATTACAAACATGCAGGACAGCTTTGAAAGTTATATCCTGAATTTGTTATATATTTTAGAAGAAATGCAAGCTATATGTAATGGAGATTCAGTTTCATGTAAAATCCTATACTTCTGTTTCTACAAAGTTTTCTTTCTTTTTATCATTTTCTTTTTTATTTATTTTTTAAATAATAAATGTTTTTACTTATAGTTTGGGGTTCCAATTTTTATCCCTCTTTCCCTCCCTCCCTTCCCCCTTCCCTGAGGCAGCAATCAGACATAGGTTATACATGTATGTTTATGTAAAATATTACCATATTTGCAAATGTGTACAAGAAAGCTTGATTAAAAGGAAAAAAATGAAAGAAAATGAAAAATAGCATGCTTCAGTCTGTTCCATCAATATCAGTTTCTTTGGAAGTGGATAGTATGTTTCATCAATAGTCCTTTGGGATTGTCTTGGATCATTATATTGTTGTGAATAGTCAAGTCATTCACAGTTCTCCATCAAACAATATTGCTGTCTCTGTGTACAATATTCTCTTGGTTCTGCTCACTTCACAATACATCATTTCATACATATCTTTCCAGGCCTGTCTACAATGTTTATGGAAATACTAATTTTATTTGGGGTTTATTAAGTTCAGAATATAATAAAATTAATTGAATTTTTTAAAAAGTACCATGTACATCAAAATATTTACAGCAAACATTTTACAGTAGCAAAGAACTAGACACAAAATAGATATCCACTGATAAAATTTTTAAAAACTCAATTTGCAATCCCCTCCATTCCTTAGAAAATAGTCTTCATATATTTCTGTAGCAAAAAAACAAACAAACAGAAATACAGTGGCCAAATTTGAAAAAGACACACAGGCCATCACCAGTATGGAAACTCAAAGCATTTCCACATTGATAGGACCTGCCTGACCTTGCATTTCATTAATATTACCTTCAAAAGCCAGGGTCACCTCTTTGTCTTGACTAGTCAACTGATGATTCCAGTGGAATACTAGTATGCACCTAAGAGTGTGATAATGTGTTTTTAATTCTTTAATTCTAAATTAATTCAAGAAGTTATTACCATTATTATTACCAAAACAACGTATTTATGTTTTATCCTTTCCTATTATTCTCCAATGGGAAGTTATCAGACTACTTTCTAACTTTTATCACTTAGGATAAGTGATAATTTCCCTTCTTAGGGAATTTTCCCCCACTAACCTTCAGAGAGATTATTTCTCTCCTTTCATGCCAGATTATGAAAATCCCCCCCCCTCCTGTTTAGTATTGCCTGATTTCAGGGGCTTAATCTATAGAGTAATCTTATTTATTCCATCTGTTGTTCTCAAGGCTGGTCTGAGGCTTAATTGAGAAGGACAAGTTTGCATGAGGCACTATTTCTAACTCTCTTTTCCTGCTTATTCCTACCCAAGCAAAGATAGAGATAGAGACACGTGTGTTTTCGTGTGTATATGTATGTTGATACGTGCGTATTTAGACACATGCTTTTATATGCACATGCATATACAGAAACACACACAACCCCATATGTACTCTTTTACATAAGGTGACATGACAATTTTAAAAGTTAATACAATTTTAAGTTATAGTGTCCAGAAAAGGAAAGCTGATATTTTCAATGTTTCTTGACTACATCAATATACTGTGTCCCCTCTAGGTACCATTTTTCAGGTCTTTGACAAACTGGAGTACATCAGAATGGTGAGGAAACTTGAAAACATGCCATCTTCTAATTATTTAAAGGAATTGGAAAACTGGAGAAAAGAACATAGTAGAGTGGGATGATGTTTGCAAGAAGGATTATATTTGTTTTGTTTGGCTTGAGACATCAAAAACCATTGGGAAGAAATTGTAGAGATGTAGATTCCTTCCCAATATAAAGAAAAAGTTCCTAACAAGTAAAACTGTTCCAAAGTGTAATGGACACCTTAGGAAATAATGAATTCCCCATATATTCAGGTAGAGGCTAAAGGACTATTTGTCAGGGATGTTGTTATATTGTAGGAGGGATTCCCACTTAACTCTAGGTGAGACCTTCTGGCTCTAGGATTCAGTGCTTCTTTATCCCTTTCTTTTGCCTTTCACTGTGATGTCCCATGTATGTTTACTCTTCCCAGGCACAGTAGATTCCCATACTTCAAATCTTTCAAAATCCTTTATTCATATGAAAATTTTACTCTCCTATATCCCACTCCACTAAGGGGCTTTCTTCCACCAAATGACATTTTAATAAAATAGAAGCTCCTAGGTAGAATGGAAGTACTTTGGGGGTAGGAGCATTGCTATTAAAAAAAAAATCTCTTTAAGAAGCTGTGGAAAAATTAGAACACTAATTCATTGTTGGTGGAGCTGTGAACTGATCCAACCATTCTGGAGAGCAGTTTGGAACTATGCCCAAAGGGCTATAAAGCTTTGCATACCCTTTGACCCAGCAATACCACTATTAGAACTTTTTCCCAAAGAGATCATAAAAAAGGGAAAAGGACCCACATGCACAAAAATATTTATAGCTGCTCTTTTTGTGGTGGCAAAGAACTGTTAATTGAGGGGTTGTCCATCAATTGGGGAATGGCTGAACAAGTTGTGGTAAATGAATGTAATGGAATATTATTGTGCTATAAGAAACGATGAGCAGATGGATTTCAGAGAAACCTGGAAGGACTTGCATGAAGTGATGATGAGTGAGGTGAGCAAAACCAGAACAACATTGTACACAGTATCAACAACATTGTGTGTTGATCAATTGTGATAGACTTGAATCTTCTCAGCAATACAATTGTCTAAGATAGTTCCAAAGGACTCATGATGGAAAATGCTCTCCAAATCCAGAAAAAAAAAGAACTGTCGAATCTGGATGCAGATTGAACCATACTATTTCTATTGTTGTTGTTGTTGTTGTTTTTGAAGTTTTTCCTTTTTGCTCTGATTCTTCTCTCATTACATGACTAATGCAGAAATATGTTTAATGTGATTATACATATATAACCTATATCAGATTACTTGCTGTCTTGGGGAGGCAGGAGGGAGGGGAAGGATGGAGAAAAATTTGAAACTAGAAATCTTATAAAAACAAATGTTGAAAATTATCTCTAAATGTCAATGGAAAACATTAAAATATTTATATGGAAAAAAATCTCTGTATCACAATGTCTACCTAGAGCAGGAAATTAAGAAGTGTTTTGCAAATACTGAATAAATAAATGATAGTGAACTGATCTGATCATCCATTTCAGTTTCAGATATTAATGAATTAATGTTGTCACTGCTAGGTAAAATACTGATATAGTATTTAAAAGAGTTCTCTAGAGAAACCCAGAGAATTGTCAATCTCAGTTCCCAAAGGAGTGATTCTAATTTCAGGAATCTTAAACACTATTTTAAGCTGGTAGGGGAAAGATTTGGAAGTGAGCTTTGCACCTATAAAGGAGACCTCTTCTCCTTGGTTGACAGAGCTCTTGACTTTCTCTATCAAAATATGTCGATACCTTTTTCCTTCTCTGATTTAGATTTATTTAGAATGTGTTAAAGATAAAATAAAGTTATAAAGAGGTGATATAGCATAATGGGCACGGTACTAGGCTTAAAGTCAGAAAGTTATGAGTTCTAATTCTGCCCCATACCCTTACAACTTGCAAGTCACTTAATTTCAATTCAGATCATTTCCCTGGGCATAAAAGGGGGATAAGAATACCCACCTAAGAGGTTTGTAGTAAAGATCAAATGAAATCATTTCCATATTAACTCCTACCTGTCTGACCACTTCTTCTCAGTCTCTTTTTCTAGGTCTTCATGTAGTGTTTACTGACCATGAGTGTTCCTCAAGACTCTGTCCTGAGCACTCTCCTCTCCTCTCCTTTTCTCTTTCTACTATTTCACTTGATGATCTTATTAGCTCCCATAGATTCCATGATCTCCAGGCTGTTGATTCTCAGATCTACTTATCCAGCCCTAACTTCTTTCCTAACCTCTAGGCTTTTATCTTCAACGGCCTACTGAACATATGTTGGACTGGATGTCTAGTAAGCATCTTAAACTCATCATATCCAAAAGCAAGCTCATTATTTTTCCTGAAAAACCCTCCCCTCTTCCTTACTTCCCCAATACTGAGGAGGGAATCACTATCCTCTCAGTCACCCTGGATCAAAATCTAGTTGTTATCAGAGTATATGTTGGGGAATAAGGTGGAAGAAGATTGGAAAGGTAGGAGGGGACTAGATTAGGAAGGGGTTTGAATGCTAAACAGAGAATTCTGTCATTGGTATTGGAGGCAAGAGGAAGCCATTGGAGTTTATTGAATGGGGGGAGAGAGGGGAGACGTGATTGGACCTGCATTTTAGGAACTTTAGTGGCTGAATGAAGGAGTGGGGAAAGATTTGAGGCAGACAGACTTGCCAGCAGGCTATTGCATAGTCCAGGAGTGAAGTGATGAGGGCTTGAACTAGAGTAATGGCAGTGTCAGAGGAGATAAAGGGGGATATTCAAGAGATGTTCCAAAGGTGAAATCAGCAGGCCTTGGTGAGATCTTAGAATGGGGGGGGGGTAAGTTGGGTGAGAGATAGTGAGGTACCTAGGATGACTCTTATGTTGTTAAACTGAGGGACTTGGAAGATGGTGTTGCCCTGTACAGTAATAGGAATGGTAGGAGCGGAAGACCAAGGAGGGAAAACAATGAGTTCTATTTTAGACATATTGAGTTTAAAATATATACTGGATATCCAGTTTGAGATGTCTGAAAGGCAGTTGGAGATGTGAGATTGGAGGTCAGAAGAGAGATCAGGGCAAGCAAGGTAGGTTTGACAATTATCAACTTAAAGGTGGTAATTAAATCCCTGGGAGTTGATAAGATCCACAAGTGAAGTAGTAAAGAGAGAGATGAGAAGAGGACTCAGGACACAACCCAGAGGGACAGCTATGATTAGAGGGAAAGATCTAGAAGAGGATCCAGTCAAGAAGGCAGAGGAATGGTCAGAAAAAAAACAAAAAACACATGAGATAGTGGAAGAGAGTGGTGTCCTGAAAAACTAGAGAGAAGAGAGCATCAAGAAAGAGAGGGTGATTAACAGTGTCAATGATTGCAGAGAAGTTAAAGAGAATGAGGGGGGCAGCTAGATGGCGCAGTGGATAGAGCACCGGCCCTGGAGTCAGGAGTACCTGAGTTCAAATCCGGCCTCAGACACTTAACACTTACTAGCTGTGTGACCCTAGGCAAGTCACTTAACCCCAATTGCCTCACTAAAAAACAAAAAACAAAAAACAAAGAGAATGAGGACTGAGAAAAGGCCATTGAATTTTTTTTTTTTTTTTGGTGAGGCAATTGGGGTTAAGTGACTTGCCCAGGGTCACACAGCTAGTAAGTGTGTGTTAAGTGTCTGAGGCCGGATTTGAACTCAGGTACTCCTGACTCCAGGGCCGGTGCTCTATCCACTGCGCCACATAGCTGCCCCTGAATTTTTAAACTAAGAGACCACTGGTAACTTTGGAGAGAGCAGTTTCCAATCACAGCATGATAAGGTCAGAAGCTGGATTGTAATGGGTTAAGGAGAGAGTGAGAGGAGAAAAAGTGGAGGCACCTGTTAGAGATTGCCTTTTTGAGGAGTTTAGCTACAAAGGGCAGAAGAGAAACAGGATAATAGCAGGGATGAAAAGATTAAGTGAGGAAAAAAAAAGATAAAGTGAGGATTTTTTTCAGGGCAGGGAAACATACATCTGTGTGTAGGCGGTAGGAAAGGCACCGGTGGAGGGGAAGATATTGAAGATAAAAGAGTGGGGATAATAGATGTGGCTATCTGCTGGAAGAGATGACATGGAATGGGATCACTTAAACATGTTAGAGGGGTTATCCTTGGTAAGGTGTGAGGTTATTTCATCATCATGTGAAACAAGAGTGAAGGAAGAGAAAGTGGTAGAAGACATCTGTGAGATGTGAGAGAGGTTTGAAGAGGCAGTTCATTACCGGAGACTAAATGAACAATCAATTATGTAAAATGGAATTTTTTTGCCATGGTAATGAAATTAGACTTAGAAGGATTAATAATTAACTGAGAAAAATAATTTGTAATGAATTTCCTTGGCAAACTGATATCCAAAATAGACAAGGTTTGATAGAAATATATAGGAATAAAAATAAATTCCAGGGAACCTGTCAAAGGATATAAACAGAGAGTTTTCAGCTGAAGAATTATAAGTTATGATCAACTACATAAGAAAATATAAGTGAAAATAACTCTGAAGTTCTATCTTACACTCATCAGATTGTCAAAGATAACAAAAAGAAGAAAATGGTCAATGTTAGAGGGGCCTCAGAGGACAGGCATGTTAATGTATTATTTATAGAACTATGTAATAGTCTTGGCAATTAGGTGGTACAGTGGATAGAATGCTGGGCCTAGAGTCAGGAAGATTCATTTTCCTGAGTTCAAATCTGGCCTCAGACGCTAGCTGTGTGACCCTGGGCAAGTCATTTAACCCTGTGTGCCACAGTTTCCTCATTTGTAAAATGAGCTGGAGAAGGAAATGACAAATCACTCCAGTATCTTTGCCAAGAAAACCCCAAATGGGGTCATGAAGAGTTATACATGACTATTTCAAAAATCAGTTTGGAATTATTTTCCAAAAGTCACTAAAATACATACCCTTTGGCACAGTGATTACTACTAGGCAACTAGGCATATACCTACTCAAATAGAGGTCAAAGATAAAAGGAAAGGACCCATATGAACTGAAATACGTATTGTAGCACTTCTTGTTTTAGTTCCTAATTCCTTCAAAATTGTTCTTACATATTGACGTGATTGTTGGGTGGAACATGGCAAATGCAATAATTTGTTTTACTTTACTATATATATTTGCAATGGGTTTTGGTTTTCTTGCCTTCTCAATGAAAGGGGGGTTGTGGGAGGGAGAGAATTAGGAGCTGAAAACATAAAAAAATTGAATTTTAAAAACTTAGCAAGAGATATTCAGTGGGATGCCTTAAAGATCCGTGCTTGGTCCTATACGCTAATATTTTAAAATTAGTGATTTGAAATTAAAAACATAAATGGCATGAATATCACATTTTTAGATGACACAAAGATGAAAGGGATACCTAATATATTAGATAACAAAGTCAGGATTCAAAAAGATTCTAACAGGATAGCATTGGATTGAATTAAATAAATGAAATTTAGAAGGAATCAATGTAAAGCCTTACATGTTGGTTAAAAAATAAACTTTACAAGATGGAAGAGACATGACTAGACAGAAGGGAGGAAACTGAGGCCTAGAGAGGTCAAGCAACTTGCTTGGTTAAGTAGCACATGTAGTAAATGGCACAAGTGGGGTTTCAATTTAGTTCTCACTTCAACTTCCGCATTTGGTATAACAACAATAACCCCCCTACCCCAAATGCTATACCTTTTAAAGTATGGGTCTATCCCCTCTAACTTTTCTAAAATTCTGTTAATAGGTTTTTTATTATATTTGTATAGTTCCGAAAGTGACACATTGACACTTTCACTATAATGGTTTTAGTCTCTTTTTTCTCCCTGAATTTGGTAAATATCTATTAATTATTAATGTTCTTTTTGGCCACTTAAAGTATTTTTTCTTTGACCCAGAAGCTATGGATTTTGGCTCTGATGTTCCTGAAAAGTTTCATTTTAGGTTTGCTCTTAGGAGATGATCAATGGATTCTTTCTATTTTTTACTTTGTCAATTAATTAGTTAATAAATATTAAATTTATTAAATGCCTACTATGTTCCAGTTACTCTGCTAAGTACTAGAATTTTTAAAAAGGCAAAAGATGGTCCCTGACCTCAAGAAGTTCACACTCTAATGTGGGAGAGAATATGCTAACAAATATGTACAAACAAGCTACTTACAGGATAAACAGGAAATAATCAACAGAGGGAATACATTGGAATTAAAATATATTGAGAATGGCTTCCTGCAGAAGGTGGAATTTTAACTCAGAACTGAATGAAGGGGGCAGCTAGATGGCACAGTGGATAAAGCACCAGCCCTGGATTCAGGAGGACCTGAGTTCAAATCTAGCCTCAGACACTTGACACTTACTAGCTGTGTGACCCTGGGCAAGTCACTTAATCCTCATTGCCCCACCAAAACAACAAAACAAAACAAAAACTGAATGAAGCCAGACATGTGGGACAGAGAAAATACCAAGAGACAAGAGATGGAATGTCTTGTTCATGGAACAGCAGAGAGACCTGTGTCACTGGAACTCAGTATATGGAAGGGAAGGGGCATACTAAAGTGTAAGAAGATTGGAAAGCTTGGAGGAGACTCAGCTATGAAGGGTTCTGAAAGCCAAACAGAGGATTTTTCATTTGATCCTGGAGATGATAAGGAGCCACTGGAGTAGGGAAGTAACATGGTCAGACTTTCAATTCGGGAAAATCACCTTAGTGGCTGAAAGGAGAATGGATTAGAGTGGGGAGATATAAAGCAGGCAGACACACTAGCAGTGTATCACAATAGTCATATTAGTGGCAGTGTCAAAGGATAGAAGATGCCATATTCAAGAGATATTGCAAAGAAGAGATTGTCAGGCCTTGGCAACAAATTGAATATTGAGAGATGGTGACCTAGGTTTTGAGCCTAAAGGACTGAAAGGATGGTCTTACCCATTATGGTCAATCATCATAGGGCCGAACAGTTTTCATTTATGCTTTCTTGTACTATAGTATCTTGGCTTTTTTAAAGGTCACATGGTACTATAATTTTTAGAGTATTTCTCATTTATCTATTTTGCAGGTCATTAATTTTGAAAGGTATATGTCTTACTTTTTCCTGTTTTTTTTAAATTAATTTTTACATTTTTATTTAATACATCATGTCTGATAGAGTCTTTGCTTTCTGTTTGACTAATCTCATTTCAGGGAGTTAATTTCTTGGGGTAAGGTAAATTACTAATTTTCTTGCCCTTCTTTCCTCCCCTACCTATCATTTCCTCCAAAATTAAATTTTGTATCTCATTTCATTACTTCTGAGGTAGGGGACATCAGAAATAGCAGAATGGCATTGAGAGAGAGAGAGAGGGAGGGAGAGAGAGAGAGCTGTGCTGGTCTGGCTGGCCTGATTGTTTTTGTTTTCATTTCAGTGGCATGAAAGGGCTCTCTCCCCTAGTAAGGAAGAGCTGAAATATGTAAACCTTTGGGGGAATAAGGATGCAGTTAGAGTCTCCGGAACATCTTGATATCTGTTCCCAGATACAGACCAGCCCAAGGAAAGAGCCTCTGAGGCATGACATTTGAAAGACAAAATATTTGGCTGAGGTGTAACAAGAGGGATGCCCCAAGAAGTAAGGAAGACCCTTTACATGATTTTTTGTTTACTCTGCCGTATAAATAGCCCGCAGTTAAGTTGAGATATAGGATCTCCCTTCCTGGCCATTTGTTCAATTGCAATAAACAGAATCCTACTTTTATCTAAATTATGTGCGTGCAAGTTTAATTCTTTAATTGAGAATATCCAAGGACTACCGGTGACACTTCTAAGTACTTCTATAGTCCTTGTGGCAAAGGGCACTCTTTTCTTTGAAGCTATCTACATGTGGAATTGTTATGGACTTACTTTTTTCTTCTGGGTTTACTCCTTGGGCTTCTTTCAGTCCAATGCACTTCTTTTTTTTTGTGTTTAGCATTTTCTTCTGTTTACTTCAATTTCCTGCCTCAGTTTCTGGATTGGGGCTTTGTGTTTGAGTCAGTCTCGGCTCCCTCTGTTCTTTGGGATGATGTAGGCAGGCTCTGCTTAATCCCAGATACAGTGGCTATCTACCAAGCCCCCACTTACCCCCAACCAGATGATTTCTGATTGTGCTGTTAGCAGGCCTCCTGCAAGACAGAGTATCATTCACTTTCTCTTGCTGTGGCTTTGGCAGAAGCGTCCGGGCAATGGGGATAACATTGTGGGTCAGACCAGCTGATTGCACTCTGGGTTAGTCAGTTTGTCCATTGCTCAGTCATCTTCTTCTGTAGCAGTTCACAGAGAGGAGATGTCTCAAGGTCTGAGGCCAAGGCTAGTCTGTCTATATCTCCTTCAGAGGCTAAGCCATGACTGCCTAAGCCATGCTCTGGGCATTGGTGTGGCACTGTCTCTTGCTCTCATCTGTACTGCTTGACTCTATTTCTTTTGCCAACCCTAATAGCTTTCTCTTTTTTATTTTGCTTATCATTGTTCAGCCTGGAACATTTTTTAAAGACTTATTGGTGTGTTTGTGGGGATCTGTCTTCCTCTAGTTCACTACCATCTTCCCACCGTCTAGACGATTAGAGATTTTAAGGAGAAATGAAAGATTCAAGAAAATCAAAGGGTGAAGAGTGGCAGTGATGAATTCCAACCTCAGTGAGAAGAAATAGTAACAAAAGATATTTCATAAATATACAGAAGTGGGCAAGGCAACAGAAGAGGATGGGTGATGCATTGCTATTAATGCATGGGTGAACATGCTGAGGAATAAATTTTTATAAGTTTTCAGTAAAATTGGAGGTATGGAATGGAAGTATTAGAGGAAAAGACTGTGACATTGGATTAAAGGTCGTGGGTTTTGTCTAGAGAATGGTATGGGGTGCTAATGAAGAACAGTTTTCTAGGGGACAAGGTAGGGGTTTGAGGACTTGTGATGGGTTTAGTCTGGGGAAAGTTTAATCATTGAGAAGCTGGATTATCTGAGTGTTGGTCTCCTTGGGAGACATCCCATCCCAACACTGAGGATGTGTGATTTCCTAGGAGCAGCTGGTATGGGGTGGGGGCGTGGGGCAGCAGTGAATAAAGATAGATAGAGGATATAGTACACCGACCCTTGGAACAGGGGCTGATCATGGTAAGGCAGGGAATAGGGCCAGGAATAATTAGGGAAGTGGGGTGACCTACCAAGCAACACTGTTCCCTCATGGAATTGCTATTTCTAAGTAAGGTATATCAGGAACAGCAGGAAATAAAGGACTACAGGAAATTATCTACAAAGGCAATTGCAATTTGAGAGAGCTCAAATGTGGGGCTTCAAATGCTTTGCCTCCATTAGGGGCACAAGACGGGAACAGAGTTGGATTCATGGCTCGGGAACTGGAAGAAAGAAATAAAAATAATAATAATTGCATTACACAGTGCCCACTACATGCCAGGCACTTTGCAAATATTGTCTCATCTAATCTCAAAGCAACCCTGCAAAATAGGTGCTATTATTACCGCCAATTATATAGTTGGAGAGAACTGAGGCAAAAAAAGGTTCAGTGACTTGATTAAGGTCAACCAGTTACTAAAGTGTGAAGCAGTTTTGAAGTTAAGGTTTTCCTGATTCCAGGCCCAGAACTCTATTTACTGCACCACCTAGCTATGAGAACAAAGGAAAGGAAAAGTCTTAGAAAAGGGTATAGTAAAACTAACATATAAGGTTGTGCTATATTTGCTGTTATTCTATTTCTTTTTCTGTGTGACATTGCATTTTGGTAATACTTCCTACAGTACCTCCCTTTCCACAATCACTTTTTGTTGTTCAGTTGCTTTCAGTGGTGTCTGACTCTTCATGACTACATTGGGGGTTTCTTGGCAAAGATCCTGGAGTGGTTTGCCATTTCCTTATCCATGTCATTTTGCAGAATGAGGAAACTGAGGCAAACAGGGTTAAGTGACTTGAACTTCCTGGACTTCAGGGCTGGCACTCTATCTACTGTATCACAAGCATTTTATAGTTACAAAATGTAACTCATACAAATTTAAATAGTTCCTAGGAACTTACTCACTTTTCTTTATCCTATCTAATAAGGCATACAGTAGGAGCTTAACAAAGGTTAATTAACTGACTGATAAACATACATTTTTCTCTACTAAAGAAAGGCCTTTGTAATAGTTTAAGCATCCTTTTAAAATTTTTTATTTTTGCTAAAAATGCACCTTGTCCTGAACCTACCCCTGATATCCTGTCTGATTTTACCCAAAATGCTTTGCTAGCCTGCCTACCTGATCTTACCCAAATGCAGGTCATGAACTCAGAAGAGACTATAAACATACACATACATGTGTGCATATATGCACATAAATATGTGGAATTTTGAGACACACATATCTATCACCTACTTAATGAGTGTATCACACTTGAGTGGATAAAATGTAGTGTACCTGTCTCTGAGTAACGTGTGCTTAAGAAGAAAGGTTTTGAACTAATTGTTTAAATGTGCAGGGAAAGAAGGAGAACAAAAGAAAAGGAGAAATGGATAAATATGTATGAGAAACTTACAATTTAAATAATTTCACCCACCTGATTGTGTCAGGTACATCAAGGAAAAAAACTAAAGTAACCTAGGTTTCTCAAACACTTGGTCCATAAAGAACAAATTCGTGTGGGTTTTATAACCGCGAAAGGATTTTAGAGTAGGCTTGGCTATGAGCTAAATATCTGTTCCCCAAGGACCAATCTAGCTAAGCTTGGAGAAAAATCTCATCACTAAGGGATATGCTTACCATATAATGTTGGGTTTGTTTTTTTTTCAGCTACACAATTTCCACAGTCATTTAATAAAGCAAAGAAGGTTTGTGACCTGAAATAAAGGTCTTCCTGGAAAATAACTTTAACAAATAATCACTAAAAAGTACTCCAAATAATCACTTCCTAGTCAGTCAATCTTCCTCCTGTTACACAAGCATCACACAGTACAACATAGCAAAAGCAGTGAAATATAAAATTTCCACTGACTAAATCACATCGGGAATAGGAATGATACTGCAGTCTCTACATTTACTACAGTAAATGCCAGTATTCTTCTTAATTTGTCTGATGTTACTATCAAATATAAGCCTAGATTTGGATGTGACTTTCAGTTTTCCTTGAATCATAGAGACTATAGCTTTAGAAGTAAAGAGGATCTTACAGTAATCAAGTCCAAATAGCCTCATTTTGTAGATGAAGGTACAGAGAGGTTCTGTGATTTAAGTCACACAGCCTGGGTCTACCGTGGGATTTGAACCTAGGTCTTCCTAATTCCACATCCTGTACTCTATACACAACACTATACTACCTTTCCTAAAGTACAAATATAAAAGCTTCGGGATAAACAAATAAAAACAAGTATGAATCTAACCTAAGCTTATTAATCATCAAAAAACAAATCATTTATTCTAGGCAGATTTATATGACTACAACAAACATCTACTAGTTCCATTTCAAACCATTCAAGTTTCAGCTATTTTACTAGTATTCACCTGCTTTTGTTTCGTGAAGCTTAGAAAACTAAATCAAGAGGCTAGAAGAAGATAATACTCCATAGTACCTATAAGAGTCTTAACACTTAAACTCTGAAGAGACCTCAAAAGAACTGACAAAGTACTCAAGATCCAGGGCACCTTTTACAGGTGTGAAAGGGAAAAGCTAAGAAACGCATCTCTGCTCGAAATAAACTCATTAGTTAACAATTAAAGAGGAAATTCTATGTACTCGAAGGGGGTATCTTACGGAGGAGGGATTTTTATGGCACTAAATTATTCTGGTTTTATGGCAAGGATTACAAAGAGATGTCCTTTCTCGCGGAATTGGTCCCCTCCATCCCCAACCTCTTCTTTTCCTTCCCCTACTCACTGTTTGAAGGGGTCGTGAAAAGGTAGGGCTAACCACTCCCCGTGCATGTCGTGCATATAATCTACCATCTCCTCCGGGGTGCGGTCGGAGGAAATAAAGACTATTTCGAAGGGGGCCGGCGGATGGGTCTCTTCCACCAGTTCCGTGTAGAAGTCGCAGAGGAGCGGGAGTGACAGTCCCTGCAAGGGGAGCACCAGCCTGCTGAGAAGATACCAATCCCACCCCTGTTCTGCAGCACCTCTTCGGGCTCCACCGTGTCCCCATCCTTGTTGACAAGGATCCGCCCGCTAAACACGTCCGCCATCCTCACGGCCCCACCGCGTTCTCCCTCCCTGCTGCCGCTCTCTCTGCCCCGGGGAACCAGAGAATGCGCCAGGGAGGTTTCTCCTTTCTCTCTGCAGGCTTTGTAAAATGCTGAGGTGAGTGCGTTGCTGAGTGGTGAGAAAAAGAAGCGGGCCAAAGGGGGTCTGCGGCTTTCTCCGGCCCTGCAACTAGACGGATACTGCTCTGGGAGTTAGCTCTAAGGTCTTGCGGTGTCACTTTAGCGGGGGGATAATTTTTTTGACTCCTAAGCTTTCCTTCACGCTCGCACACTAATAATTAAGTCCTCATCCACCCCATACACACTTCTAATGCGGAGCTTGCTCAGCTATCACTCCCTTTCCTACGACTGCTACCATAGCTGGAGGGCCCCTTCATTCCCAAGTTTCTAAGTCCAGCAGAAACTTTTTATGCTTGTCCGGGAAATCGTGGAAATTCCAACCTACGCTGCTACTGGCCTTTCTGAGAGTGGATGGGCATCACTTCCCCCTCCAGGCTCTGCCAGCCTCACGCACCTAACCACTCTTCCAAACCTTTCTTTCTCTTATCCTGTTAGTTCTCCGGAGAAATAAGCAACAGAAAGACCTTAGAAAGACCAATTCAGAGCCGAAAGCTATCCGCAGCAGAAGAGAAGTGCAAATTAAGAAGCTTATGGCTTAGCTAAGTACGACCGGCGAGAAGACAAACCTGGGTAGAGAAGGAAAGGCTGCAGGAGCTGGAGTTTCCAAAGGAAGTCTAGAGGTTCCTATTTAGTATTAGTACCCTTGAAAAAAAAGGACGGGAAAATGGAGGAAGGATAGTAAGAAAGGAAGGGCGAGAGGGAAGGAGGGAAGCATAGAGGGAGGGAGAAAGAAAATGACATCTATGAAACTCTCAGGGAACCAGCCACAAGTTCAGTTTTCCAGGGCCATTCTCAGGTACTAGGGTTTAGGAGCAGAAATGGAGGGATGGGGCAGCTAGGTGGCGCAGTGGATGGTGCACCGGCCCTGGAGTCAGGAGGACCTGAGTTCAAATGCGGCCTCAGACATTTGAACTTACTAGCTGTGTGACCCCTGGGCAAGTTTCTTAACCCAATCGCCCTCACAGAGAGAGAGAGGAGAGAGAGAGAGAGAGAGAGAGAGAGAGAGAGAGAGAGATGGAGGGATCCATGCCCCCAAACAGGATATAGAGGCCAAAATCCACATCCAAGGAGGGAAGAGGGTGGGGTTTTCATTTCATTACAGCACCTGCAGAAACAGTATGTGGCAGGGGGACATTGTTTGGAAGAGTTGCTAGTTTTTGTTGGTGGATTGGTGATAGGTTTGTGGGTTGGTTAGTGTACTTTTCTTCTGCCCACTGAAGGTGTGGGCAGCAGCAGCATCTTCAGCAGTATATGTAGGAAACTACTCTGTCCTGACTCTGAGAGTACAAGCTTCCTTACAATTTTTTCAGGGGTTTTGATGACCATTCAGCATCCCCCAGCATCACCCTCCCCTGCTTCCCTTTCTAATCTCCCCAGCTAATCACTATTCAGACAAATTCCATATTTTGTAGAATTCCATACTTGGCAAAATCCACAGCCATTTCCATAGCTGGAAAGGTAGTAGCTGGGCATTTTGTAAGCATTTCTATTTCTTCACAAACAGCCAAGGCACACAGTAGTGTTATAGGCCTAGGTATCCCAGAATTTCTCTGGGGTAAATCTAAAGAACCTTCTCCTTGAGAAACTAAACCAAAGGACAGACACACCTAACCAGTCTTCCCCACCCCTCAGGGAAATAAGATTAGGTGTGGCTGAGGAGGAGAGAGATAACTTGAAAGATCCAGAGCCGCCCCTCACCCAAATTCCCCCAGCCACCACAAGTGGGGGATGGTCCTCTCCCAATAGGGGAACTTTCCACAGTCAGATGATCACCTCATCGTACCACCATCGGACCTCTATAAATGTATCTATCTCTCTCCTGCTTGAGGAGATAGGTATCTCAGAGCCATGTTTCTGTGCCATGCCTTCTCCTCATGAGAAGTCCAAGGAATTCTCTCTTGGTTTCCTTTCCCTAGCACCCTAAATAAACTATTATTTTATTCTAATTGGATTTGTGTGCAAGAGGGTATAATTCTTTCAAAGAGAAATTCCTAAGAACCCTACCCCAACCCCATCCCAAACCCCAAACCCCTTTTCCCATACTCTCACATATTTCCCCATAACAGTAAGCAAGCAAGGCAAACTGACTATTTCTCACTTTTGGTGGAGAAGAATCTTTTTCTTAGTAAACTTTAGGATATAAGAGAAAGAATACAGGAAGGAAAATTGGACAAGTCTTGGTGAAAGCTTCCTTTCCTTTTAGATAAAAATTATCTTAAGCTATGTGGCAGGAATTCTAAAATATGTTGCTCCAACCACACCACACCCTTTGGGGGCAAGGTCGTTAAGTTCTCCTAAAGAAGAGTTGTCAGATACATGCTATCCACAATACCTGGATGAGGCCTGAGCCAAATTAAAATATAATTGTGAGATATTTAACAAAATAAAAAGCGAGAGCCTAGATGGCAGAGTTAGGCAGGAACTTTCCTGAACTCTTTGAAATTCACCTCCAAAAACTAAAATAACACTTCAAAATGAATTCTGGACTGATAGAACAAACAAAAGGGTGAAATAATTTTCCAGCCAAGACAACTTAGAAAATCAGTGGAAAGATCTATCTCATTGAATAAAAGGAGAGCACAGTCCAGGACAGGTGGTGTCCAGACAAGCCAGCAGCAAAGCCCCATGACCCAGCACAAGCCAGAAGTGAGGCCTCAGGCCTCCAGCATGAGAAGCCACTTCTACTCCAGAAGCAGAAACCAGCTTTAATATAAAGTTAAAAGTAATGAAATAGAGGCTTGTATGTACTATTAGTACTATTGAAAGGAAAAAAAAAAGGAAAGAAAATGAGAAAAAAAAAAACAAAGAACCTGACCATAGAATTATTAGGCTGACAGGGAAAATCAAAACAAAAACTCAGAAGGGGAAAACAAAATATTTATAAATGACTCCTCAAAGAAAAATGTGAATTGGTCTT
Source organism: Dromiciops gliroides (assembly GCF_019393635.1). Taxonomy (NCBI): domain Eukaryota; kingdom Metazoa; phylum Chordata; class Mammalia; order Microbiotheria; family Microbiotheriidae; genus Dromiciops; species Dromiciops gliroides. Next base: position 515,957,763 of record NC_057861.1, on the reverse strand, counting down.
ATGCTGAAAAAGAAGTGTTGGAAAAGAGCAAAAAAGATTTTAAAAATCAAAAAAGAGAGATAGAAGAAAATTGGGGAAAAAATGAGACTGAAGCAAGAGAATCATGAAAAAAGAGTCAACAGCTTGGTAAAGGAAGCATAAAAAAAGGAAAAATGATGTATCAAAATTCAATGAAGAAAAGAACCATTTAAAAAGTAGAATTAGCCAAAGGGAAAAGGAGCACAAAAGCTCACTGAAGAAAATAATTCCTTAAAAAACTTGGACAAGTGGAAGCTAATGACTTCACTAGTTATCAAGAAACAATAAAACAAAATCAAAAGAAGGAAATAAATAGAAGAAAATGTGAAATATCTCACTGGAAAAACAACTGACCTGAAAAATAGGCCCAGGAAAGATAATTTGCAAATTATGGGACTACCTGAAAGACATGATCAAAAAAAGAGCCCACACATCATCTTTCAAGAAATTATCAAGGAAAACTGCCCTGATAGCCTAGAATCAGAGGGTAAAAAAGAAATTTAAAGAATCCACTGATCACCTCCTGAAAGAGATCCTAAAATGAAAACTCCCAGGAATATTATAGCCAAATTCTGGAGTTCTGAAGTCATGTAGAAAATGCTGAAAGAAGCCAGAAAGAATTCAAATATTGTGGAACCACAGTCAGGACTATTCAGAATTTAGCAGCTTCTACATGAAAGGATTGAAGGACTTGAAATATAATATTCTGAATGGCAAAGGAGCTAGGATTAAAATCACGAATCACCTATCCAGTGAAACTGAGCATAATCCTTCAGGGGGGAAATGGATACTGAATGAAATAGAGGACTTTCAGGCATTCCTGATGAAAAGACAAAGAGCTAAACAGAAACTTGATTTCAAATACAAGACTGAAGAGAAGCATAAAAAAGTTAACAGGAAAGAGAAAACAAGGCATTCAGTAAGATTAAACTGTTTAGGGGGCAGCTAGGTGGCGCAGTGGATAGAGTACTGGCCCTGGAGTCAGGAGGACCTGAGTTCAAATCCAGCCTCAGACACTTAACAATTATTAGCTGTGTGACCCTAGGCAAGTCACTTAACCCAATTGCCTCACCAAAAAATTTTTTTAAATTAAAAAAAAAAAGATTAAACTGTTTACATTCTACATGGTAAGGTGATACTGTAATTCTTAATAGGGCAATTAGAAGGAGTATACATAGGCAGAGGGTTGGAGTATAAATTGACTATGACATGATAATAGCCAAAAAGAAAAACAAAGTTATGGGGTGAAAAAGAGGATTACATTGGGAGAAAAAGGAAGGGAAAGGGAGAATGAGGTAAATTTTCTCATATGAAGAGATGTGAAAGACCTATTACAGTAGCAACATGGGGACAATTCTTGAAATTTATTCTCATCAGAATTGGTTCAAAGAAGTAACAACACAGACAGGTATAGAAATCTATTTTATCCTACAGGGAAGCAGGAGTGGAAAGGGATGAAAGAAGGGGAGAGCTGATAGAAGGGAGAGTGGATTGAGGGAGGTGGTGGTCAGAAGCATAACACTTGTGAGGAGGGAAAGGATGAAGAAGAGAGAGAAAGATAAAGAGGGGGAAATTATGATGGAGGGAAATACATAGTTAATAGTTATACTGTGAATGTAAATAAGATGAACTCACTCATAAGATAGATGCAGAGAGCAGAGTAGATTAAGAACAAGAATCCTATAGTATGCTGTTTACAAGAAACACATTTGAAGCGGAAAGACACAAGAAGGAAAAATAAGGGGCTGGAGCAGAATCTATTATGTTTCAGCTGAAGTTAAAAAAAAAGGCAGGGATAGCAATCATGATCTCAGACAAAGCAAAAGCAAAAATAGATTTAACTAAAAGAGATAAGCACAGAAACTACATCTTGCTAAAAGGTGCTATAGACAATCAAGTAAATATTAATACTAAATATATATGTAGCAAAAGGCATAGCATTCAAATTTTTAAAGGATAAGTTAAATGAGTTAAAGAGGAAATAGTAAAATTATACTAGTAGGGGACTCCAGCTTGCCCTTCTCAGAACTAGAAAAATTTAGACAAAAATAATAAGCAAATAAGGATAAGGAGGTGAATAGAATTTTAGAAAGTCAAATATGATAGACCTCTGGAGAAAATTAAATGGAAATAGAAAAGAATATACTTTTTCCTCAGTGGTATATGGCACCTACAGAAAAGTTGTCCATGTATTAGTCCACAAAAACCTCACAATTAAATGCAAAAAACCAGAACATCAAATGCACATTTTTCATATCATAATGAAACTAAAATTACATTCAATAATGGACAGTTGAAAGATAAACTAAAAATTAATTGGAGACAAAGTAATCTCCTAAAAAATAAGTGGGTCAAAGATCAAATCAAAGAAATAATCAACAATTTCATTAAAAAGAATGACAATATGAGACAGCATAAAAAAATTATGGGGTGCAGCCAAATCAGTACTTAGAGGAAATTTTGTATTTCTAAACATTTATATCAATAAAAAAGAAAAAGACCAGTTCAATGAATTGATCATGCAAGTAAAAAAAAATCCTAGAAAAAGAACAAATTCTAAATCCCCAATTAAATACCAAATTGAAAATCCAGAAAATCAAGAGAGATTAATAACACTGAACATAAGAAAACCATTGAACTAATAATAAAACTAGAATCAGATTATATTAAAAACCCAACAAAATAAAAACCATTGATTAATTTGGTTTAAAAAAGAAAAAACCCAATTACTGGTATTAAAAATCAAAAGGGTAATTTTGTTAGAAAAGAGTAAGAACTTAAAACAATTATTAGGAACTATTTTGCCCAGATATGCCAATAAATCTGACAATCTAAGGAAAATTGATGAATATTTACAAAAATATAAAGTGCCTCATATAGTAGAAGGAGAAATAGAATACTTAAATAGCCACATCTTAGAAAACAAAAACTGAAACAGACACCAATGTGGCAAGGAATTGGACATTGAGGGGATGTCCATCAATTGGGGAATGGCTGAACAAGTTGTGGTATATGAATGTAATGGAATTCTATTGTGCTGTAAGAAACAATGAGCAGGTGGAGTTCAGAGAAACCTGGAAGGAATTGCATGAACTGATGATGAGTGAGATGAGCAGAACCAGAACATTATACACAGTATCATCAACACTACGTGTGGACCAACTGTGATAGATTAATTTTTCTCACCAATCCAACGGAACAAGAATGTTCCAAAGAACTCATGATGGAAAAGGCTCTCCAAATCCAGGGGGAAAAAAAAGGAACTGTGGAATATGGATGCTTATTGGACCATACTATTTCTTTTGTTTTTGATGCTGTTGGTTTTCTGATTTCAGGTTTTTCCTTTGTGTTCTGATTCTTCTCATATAACATGACTAATGCAGAAATATGTTTAATGTTATTATGTATATTTAATCTATATCAGATTGCCTGTTGTCTAGGGGTGGGGGGAAGGGAGGGTAAGGAGGGAGAAAAATTTGAAATTTGAAATTTTATATAAAAAAATCTTGAAAACTATTTCTACATGTAACTGGAAAATAATAAATACTTTTATTTTTAAAAAAAAAGAAAAGGAAAAAGACAGCAATGAAATCACTAAGAAAAAAAAAACACAGCACCAGATGGATTTACAAGTGAATTCTGCCAAACATTTAAAGATTAATTCCAATGCATATAAACTATTTGGGGAAATAGGCAAAGAAAGAGTCCTGCCAAATTCCCTTGATGACACAAATATGGTGCTGATATCTAAACCGGAAGAGTGAAAACAAGAGAAAGAAAACTATAGACAAATCCCTATTGAATATTGAGGCAAAATTGTAAATAAAATACTAACAAGGAAGACCATAGCAATGTATCACAAAGATCATACTATGACCGGTGGGAGTTATACCAGGAATGCAGGGCTGGTTCAATATTAGGAAAACCTATCCAGCAAGTTGACCATATCAGTAAACAAAACCAATAGAAATCATATGATTATTACAATAGATGCAAAAAAGCTTTTGACAAAATACAACACCCATTCCTATTAAAAATTCTAGAGAGTATAGGAATAAATGTAGCTTTCCTTAAAATGATAAAGAGTATCTATCTAAAACCATCAGCAAGCATTATCTGTAATAGGGATAAACCAGAAGCCTTGCCAATAAGATTGGGGTAAAGTATACTTAGAGAATTCTAGAGAATCCACTAAAAACAAGTTGAAATATTTCAGAACTTTAGCAAAGTTGTAGAATATAAAATGAACCACATAAATCATCATATATTACCAATAGAGTCCAGCAGCAAGAGATAGAAAGAAATTCCATTTAAAATAACTGTAGACAATATAAAATACTTGGGAGTTTACCTACCAAGCCCAAGCCCCAGGAACTATATGAAAACAGTTACAAAACATTTTTATACAAATAAAGACATAGTTCTTTTTTTTTCTTTTTTCATTTTTGTTTGTTTGTTTTTGGAGGTTAAGTGACTTGTTCAGGGTCACACAGCCAGTAAGTGTTAAATGTCTGAGGGCCAGATTTGTACCCAGATTCTCCTGAATCTGGGGCTGGTGCTTTATCTGTTGTGCCACCTAGCTGCCCCCTAAAGACATATTTCTATAGAATTGGAAAAATATCAATTGTTCATGGGTAGGCAAAGTCAATATAATAAAAATGACAATTCTACCTCAATTCATTTAATTTACTCATTGCCATACCAGTCAAACTACCAAAAAAATTATTTTATAGAACTAGAAAAAATAATAACAAAAATCATTTGGAACAATAAAAGATCAAGAATATCAAGAGAATTAATTTTAAAAAGTGAAGATTGTGCCTAGTCATACAAGGTCTCAGACTGTATTATAAAGCAGTAATCATAAAAATAATCTGGTACTGGCTAAGAAATAGAGTCATGGATTGGTGCAATAGATTAGGTACATAATACACAGTTGTAAATGACCATAGTAATCTAGTGTTTGATAAGACCTGAGCTTTTAGTATAAGAATTCACTCTTTGAAAGAAAATAAAACTACTGGAAGACTGGAAACAGTATGTCAAAATGTAGGTATACACTAACATTTTACAACATATACCAAGATAACATTAAAATAGATACATGATTTAGACATAAAGGGTATACCAATAAGCAAATAGGGGAGCATCAATAATTTACCTGTCAGATATATGGATAAGGGTAGAATTTATGACCAACCCAAAATAGAAGAGAGCATTGCAAGATGTAAAATAAGTAATTTTTATTATATTAAATTTTTTTATAGCAAGTATCTGATAAAGGCCTCATTTCTCAAATGTATAGAGAACTGAGTCAAATTTATAAGAATATAAGTCATTCTTTAATTGATAAATAGTCAAAGGAGCTTTCAGAAGAAATCAAAGCTATCTATAGTCAGATGAAAAAATGCTTTAAATCTATTGAATTTTGAAATGTAATTTTTTTTTTGGTGAGGCAATTGGGGTTAAGTGACTTGCCCAGAGTCACATAGCTAGTAAGTATCATGGATCTGAGGCCGGATTTGAACTCAGGTCCTCCTGAATCCAGGGCTGGTGCTCTATCTACTGCGCCACCAACTGCCCCAGATATGTAAATTAACACAACTCTGAGATACCCACCTCACACCTACCAGATTGGATAATATATCAAAAAATGATAAATGTTTGAGGGGATGTGGGAAAATTGAAACACATACACTCTAGCTGGAGTGGTAAGCTGATCCAACCAGTCTGGAGAACAATATGAAACTATGCCTAAGGGGCTATAAAACTGTATATACCCTTTGATCCAGCAATACCACTACTGTATATGTATACCAAAACGATTTTTTTCTTCTCCCTGAAATAATAAACAATTTGACATAGGTTATACATGTGTAATCATGAAAAACATATTTCCATTTTAATTATTTTTTAAAAAACACAGACCAAACTCGTGCCTCCCTCCACTAAAAATAAAGTGAAAATAGTATACTTTCTATCTGCATTCAGGACAGCATCAGTTCTTTTATCTGAAGGTGGATAGCATTTTTTATCATGAGTCCTTTGGTGACTGTCTGATCAGAATAGCTAAGTCTTTCATAGTTGATCTCCATATAATATTGCTGTTACTATGTACAATTTTCCCCGGTTCTGCTTATTTCACTTTGCATCAGCTCATAGAAGTCTGGAGATTTTTCTGAAAACCATCCTTATTTCTTATAGCACAATAGCATTCCATTACAATCATATATCACAACTTGTTCAGCCACTCCCCAATTGATGGTCATCCCCTCAATGTCTAATTCTTTGCCACCGTACACAAACCCCCCCCCCCAAAACCTTGCTATACATATTTTGTACAATAGGTCCTTTTCCCTTTCATCTCTTTGAGATACATACCTACTAGTAGTATTCCTGGGTCAAACTGTGGTATGCACCATTTGATAACCCTTTGGACATAGTCCCAAATTGTTCTTAAGAACGGTTGGACTTGGGGGCAGCTAGGTGGCACAGTGGATAAAACATTGGCCCTAGATTCAGGAAGACCTGAGTTCAAATCTGGCCTCAGACACTTGACACTTACTAGCTGTGTGACCCTGAGCAAGTCACTTAACCCTCATTGCCCTGGGGAAAAAAAAAAAAAGAATGGGTGGACTAGTATACAACTCTCCCAATGGAACATGTGTATTAATTTTTCCGCACCCCCTAAAGCATTTGTCATTTTCCTTTTCTGTCAGCTTAGCCAATCTGATGTGTGAGGTGAATCTCAGTCATTTTAATTTGTATGTTTCTAATCAGTAATAAATTTGGGTTAAGTGACTTGCCCAGGGTCACACAGCTAGTAAGTGTTAAGTGTCTGAGGCCGGATTTGAACTCATGTACTCCTGAATCCAGGGTCGGTGCTCTATCCGCTGCACCACCCAGCTGCCCCTAGGGTTTTCTTGATAAAGATAATGGAGTAGTTTCCCATTTGCTTCTCCAGCTCATTTTACAGATGAGGAAATGAAGGCAAACAGGGTTAAATGATTTTATGCCCAGGGTCACACAGCTAATGTTTGGAAGCCAAATTTGAATTCAGGAAAATGTCTTCCTGTCTTCAGGCCTTGCACTCCATCCATTGTACCACCTAGATATCCCTCTCTAAGTGTATCTTTACATAACTAGCAAAGAGTGACAATTTTGTTTCCTCATTGTCTATTTTTATTCCTTCCATTTCTTTTTTTTTGTCTTATTTATATAGCTAGCATTTTTAGTACAATCTTTTAAGGAGTGCTAATAATGGGCATCCTTGCTTCAATCCTGATCTTACTGAGAAGGCTTCAAGTTTATCTCCATTACAGATAATGCTTGCTTTTGGTTTTAGAAAGATACTGCTGATCATTTTAAGGAAAGCTCCACTTATTCCTTTGTTTGCTAGTTGTTCTTCTTGTTTAAATAAGAATGGGTGTTGTGTTTTGTTTTTGTATTGGCTTTTCTGTGCCTATTAATATAAACACATAATTTTTGTTGTCTTTGTTATTGATATGCTCAACTATGTTGATTGTTTTCCTAATATTGAACCATCCCTGAATTCCTGATATAAATCCCACCTTGTCATAGTGTATGATCCTCGTGATACATTGCTATCTATAGTCTCCTTTCTAGTACTTAAAATTTTTGCATCAATATTCAGTAAGGAAATTGTGCAATAGTTTTCTTTCTGGTTTTTGCTCTCACTAATTTAGGTATCAAAACCATATTTGTGTTGTAAAAGGAATTTAGTAGGACTCCTTTACATCTTTTTTCAAATAATTTAAATAATATTGGGATTGATCACTTTTTTTTTTTAGTGAGGCAATTGGGGTTAAGTGACTTGCCCAGGGTCACACAGCTAGTAAGTGTGTTAAGTGTCTGAGGGCCAGATTTGAACTCAGGTACTCCTGACTCCAGGGCCGGTGCTCTATCCACTGCGTCACCTAGCTGCCCTGGATTGATTCACTTCTCAAATATTTAGTAGAATTCATTCACAAATCCATCTTGTAGTAATTTTTTAGGGAACTCATTGATGGCTTGTTGAATTTCTTTCCCTAAGACATAATTATTGAAGTATTCTATTTCCTCTTCTATTAAACTGGGCAGTTTATATTTTTGTAAATATTGGTCCATTTCACTTAAATTGTCAGTTTTACAGACATATCATTGGGGGGAAACTGAATAACTGCCTTAATTTCATTTCCATTAGTGGTGAATTCACTCTTTTCATTTTTATACTACTAATTTGGTTTTCTTTCTTTTAACCAAATTAATCAATGGCTTATATTTTTATTGATTTTTCCATACAATAACTTAGTATTATTATTAGTTGAATGGTTTATTTTTTACTTTGATTTTATTAATCTGTCCTTTGATTTTTCAGACTTTCACTGTTATTTAATCGGCAATTTTAAACTTGTTCTTTCCTAGTATTTTTAGTTGCATGCCTAATTCATTGATCTACTCTTTTATTGATGTATGTATTTAGAAAGTGCAACATACATCTGAGAAAAAGGTATACTCCTTTCCATTCTCAGTTTTCTCTAGAGGTCTATTTTACCTAACTTTTCTAAGAGTCTATTCATCTCTTCGACTTGTCTCTTATTTATTTTATGGTTAAATTTATCTAGCTCTGAGAAGGGAAAGTCAAGGTCCTCAACCAGTATTGTTTTACTGTTCATTAAACTTTTTCCTCAGAAAAGTGGATGTTCTGGGGCAGCTAGGTGGCACATTGGATAAAGCACTGGCCCTGGATTAAGGAGGACCTGAGTTCAAAACTGGCCTCAGACACTTGACACTTACTAGCTCTGTGACCTTGGGCAAGTCACTTAACCCTCATTGCCCCCACCAAAATAAAAAGAAAGTGAATGTTCTGCCATTTGGTTCCTATGTTTCGTATTGATATTATTTCATTGTCTATAGTTCTTTTGCTTAGCAAGATGTAATTTCTCTGCCTATCCCTTTTAATTAGGCCTACTTTTGCTTTTGCTTTGTCTATGATCATTGAAACCCTTCTATACTTCAGCTGAAGTATAATAGTCTATTCCAGTCCCTTATTTTAATTCTGTATTTATTTCAAGAGTGTTTCTTATAAACAACATACTGTTGGATTCTAGTTTCTAATCCATTCTGCTATCCATTTCAGTTTTATGAGTTCATCCCATTCACATTTACAAATATTATTACTAAGTGGGTATTTTCCTCCATCCTATTTTCTTGTTTTTTCTCTTTTATCCTGTCCCTCTCCTAAAGTCTGTTTTGCTTCTGACTCCTGCCTTATTTTAGCTGCCTTCCCTTTTATCACTCCCCCTTTCTCTTATATCTTTTTCCTCCTACTTCCCTTTTGGGTAATATAAATTTCAATTAACAATTGAGTACATATGAATGTGTGTATATGTGTGTGTATTTCCCTCTTTGAATCAATTTAGATATTAGTGAAGTTTTTGCCAATTCCCCCACCCCCATTTTCCCCTCCACTGTAAAAGTTCTTCCTTGCATGCCTTTTTAATGTGAGATTACTTCCCTCATTCTTCCTTTCACTTCTACCAGGGCATCCCTCTTTATCACCTATTCTTTTTGTTTTTCATCATCCCAAAATATTTGACTTTCTCCTTTAGCCTCTTTCTATGTAGAATCGCTTTAGAGCACCTAGGTGGTGCAGTGGGTAGAACACTGGCCCTGAAGTTGGGAGGACTAGAGTTCAAATCTCATCCCAGACACTTACTAGCTGTGTGAACCTGGGCAAGTCACTTAACCCCAATTGCCTTGAACATCTAGAGAAATCTCCAGTTGTCCTGATATTTATCTTGCCAATGGATCCAGATGGCTCTGGAGGAGAGAGTGAAATTGGTGACCTTGCACAGCCCTCCCTCACTTAGATTCAATTCAGTGCAAGTTATTGCATTACCCTGATAGTTTGGGGGTTTTTTGCGTTTGTTTATAAGGTGGTTTTTGTTTGTTTGTGGGGTTTTTTGGTGAGGCAATTGGGGTTAAGTGACTTGCCCAGAGTCACACAGCTAGTAAGTGTCAAATGTCTGAATTCAGATTTGAACTCAGGTCCTCCTGAATCCAGGGCACTGTGCCACCTAGCTGCCCCTGTTTATAAGGTTTTTATGCTCTAACACATGTTCATTTTCTCTAAAGTTGTGATGCACATCTGAGAATAAGTAATTAATTTCTATTTTTATTCAGTAATCAATGCAAATTAATATTTTCTAACTTTTCTAAAATTCTATCCAAGTCCTCAATTCCTTTCATGTTCATGTTTTTGTTAAATTTGTCTAAGTCTGAAGGGAGTGTACTGAAGTCCCTAGCCATTATTGTTTTACTGTCTATTTCACTCAGCAATTACTTAGGTGCTATCACATTTGGTTATATATAAGAAGTATTGATACTCTTTCAGTATTTAATGTGCCCTTAAGCAATATGGGTCGCGCGCGCACGCGCACACACACACACACACACGCGCTCTCATGCAGTTTTATAATCATTTTTGTCTGTTTTCCCTGTTTCCTTCTTTGGCATCATGATTTTTTCCTCCTGAATTTTTAGTTCATCTGAATCATAAGAAATTCTGTTTCACCACTTAACTTAGTGTGAATCCTTATATTTTAAGTCTTTCTTGAATGTATACATATACATACATATATATGCATATATGTGTGTATATATGTATATAGAGAGAGACACATAAAGACAAAGTGTAATTCTCTTGTTTTATGGATGATTTCATCCTGTTCACATTCATGGTTATGTTTACTAATTACAGATTTCTATCACAGTATCTTTTCTGGTTTTTTTCTACCTGTTCCACTTTATAAAGAAGAAAGTAGTAAAAAGAAGGAACGTGGTTAACATCAGTCATTCATAATTGAAACACACTTTTTCTATTCCACTGCTCCTCCCTTTGTTCCCTTCTCCAAGATCTTAATCACTGGTTCTTGCATTTTATTTCTCTCTTATTAAAATCTTTCCTTTTTGGTAGACCTTTTGAAGTTGGTGTTTATTTTGTGACTTTTACTCCTCAAAACCAACCACCTTGTATTCACAATATCACCTCTTTCAGATTCTTCCACCAACCTGTTTCCTAGTTATGTTTAATATATATTGATAATAAACTCATTGTGTGTGTGTGTGTGTGTGTGTGTGTACATTCAATTATCCTTTCTTTGGTTTGGATAAGAATGAGTTGCTGTGATGTTCACCCCTTCTGCCCCTTCATCATGGTTGAACTTTTCTTCTTACACATTCCATTATTGAGAAGTAATAAATTACTCTCCCTTTTTCTTCACTCCTTTCCCCTTTTCTTAAGACCATTAAAAGAACACAGAACCATCCTCAGTCTCTCGTTTGTTTTTACTAATTCCCTGTTACCCTTGAAGACATTAGAACTTCTGGGAGTGTAAGCCTTTATCTTTTCTTTTGGGAATATCATATTTCAGGAGCTTCTGTTCTTCACAGTAGTAGCTATTAAGCCTTGTGTGATCCTGACTTGCTCCATGCTACTTGCATTTTTTGTATTTTACTGATTGCTATATTTTTTTTTTGACACAGAAATTCTGGGTTTTGACTATGACATTCCTAGAATTTTTTATTTGGGAGTTTCTTTCAGGAGATGACCCGAGGATTCCTTCATTTTCACTTCCCCTTTTAAAAAAAAAAAAAAACTGAACAGTTTTCACTAATGATTTCTTGAGATATGGCATCAAGGCTTTTTTGTTCATTCCTGATTTTTTTAGGGAGTACAATGATTTAAAATTTTTTTATTAATTACATGTAAAAATTTTTTTAAATGTTGTTTTTAAAAATTTTGAGTTCCAAATTCTTTTCCTCCCTTTCTTCCCCTCCCCACCTTGAGAAGGCAATCAATTTTATATAGATTATAGATGTGAAGTCATGCAAAATATATTTACATATCAGCCATGTTGCAAAAAAAAAGAAGACCAAAGAGAAAGAAAAATAAAGTTTAAAAAAAGTTTTCTTTGATATGATTTCAGACTTCATCAGTTCTTTATCAGGAGATAGCATTTTACATCTTAAGTCCTTCAGAATTGTCTTGGATCACTGTATTGTTTTGAATAGCTAAGTTATTCACAATTGTTCATTCTTTTTTGAGAGGGTGGGGCAATGAGGGTTAAATGACTTGCCCAGGGTCACACAGCTAGTAAGTGTCAAGTGTCTGAGGCTGGATTTGAACTCAGGTCCTCCCGAATCCAGGGCTGGTGCTTTATCCACTGTGCCACCCAGCTGCCCCAGTTCATTCTACAATATCGCTGCTACTGTGTACAATGTTCTCCTGGTTCTGCTCATTTCATTTTGCATCAGTTCATATATGTCTTCCCAGGTTTTTCTGAAACCATCTCAAGTGTAGTGATTCTTAAATGATCACTACCTCACCTGTTTTCCAGATTAATTTTTTTTCAATAGTACATACCGAGTGGGATATGGTGGACTTGAGTCAGTTTAGACTCTGAGACTTATCATCAGATTACTCTGTCCATGTTCAGTTCCATTGCTAAATCACATATCTTGCTTTGCTGGACTTAAGTGTCTCCTGCTTACATTCCCAAAACCCCCAGTCTCTGTTATTGTTAGTCATTCTGTCTTGTCCCCCTTGTTTTATGACCCAGCAGGAAAGCTGTCCCTTGTTAGTGTAGATACCCTAAGAACTACCTTCCCCCTCTTACATTCCTAAGTCCAAGGGTAAATAAATCTCTTCCCTTCTCCCCCTTTGCCCCCTCCTTACATGGGTGGAGTGGTTTTACCCTTCCCCCTCTCCTTCCTCCAGTTCTCGGACAGAGCTGAGCACGCATCCATACCATGATCATGAGCTGAACACGCATTCTGGGTGAGACAGGATTGGATGTTAGATTGTGAGCTCACCCTGTGCACAAGGGGACCCCTCCCCCACCAAAAAAACTTCCATAAAAACGCAACTCATGAGCTCATTAGCATGCTCCTCATCCCTTGCATGGGGTCCCCCATTCTCATGAGAATGAAATAAATCTGTCTCTGCTTGACGTGGTGGTCTCCTTGATTTGGGTAAACTGAGGCAAATTGTCCCAAACACATACCTTGCATTTTCTCATCTTTTTTCAATCTTCTGATTTTGGTCTATTTTATACTGTTTTATGGAGTCATTGAATAATGGTTAGTCCATTCTAATTTTCAAAATTTGCTACTTATGTAAGAGTTTCCACAATTTATTTTATTTTTCCATCTGATTCTTTCCTTCAGTTTTTATTTTATTTAGAATGCCATATTTTTATTTCTTTCTTAATTACTTCCAGAAACTCTTGTAGTACTTGTGGTAAAGTAATTTTGTGTTGTCTGAATTGTGTTTTTAATTGCTGTGCTCTTTTCTTATGTGTTTGCATCCTGAGCATCTCTTGGCCCATAATTCTTCAAAGTGTTTGGTGTCTTCTCTTTTAGCCTCAGTTCATGACTTGGGACTTTGTGCTAGGGCCAGGTTCCACATCAGGGTTCTGCTGAATGTTTCTGCTATGTTTGCCTGAGCTTATTGTGGCTTCCCTCCTGGAATCCCTCCCTCTCCTAGCTCCTGACAGTTCTAGCTGTATTTGTTCACAGTAGTAAGCAAGATGAAGATTTCTTGATAATTATTTGATCTAGTGCCTTTTATTTTTAATTTTTTTTTGTGGGGCAATGACTTGACCAGGGTCACACAGCTAGTAAGTGTCAAGTGTCTGAGACTGGATTTGAACTTAGGTCCTCCTGAATCCAGGGCTACTGTACCACGTAGCTGCCCCTCCAGTGCCTTTTAGACAATTGCAGGAGTAATGCAACAGAGTTAGGCTCCTCTGTGACCTTTAATTCTACCATCTTCACTTGAAATCTAGGCTTCTTGACATCTGTTGTAGTAGGAGTAACATCTATTATGTTTCCTGACACCTTGGATAGTCTAGGTCTACCCCAAAATGTAATAAATTCATCCTAAATTTTTTTTTTTTTTTTAGTGAGGCAATTGTGGTTAAGTGACTTGCCCAGGATCATACAGCTAGTAAGTGTTAAGTGTCTGAGGCTGCATTTGAACTCAGGTCCTCCTGACTCCAGGGCCGGTGCTCTATCCACTGCGCCACCTAGCTGCCCCCATCCTAAAATTTTAATTGATACAAGGATTCAAAGCTTAAACTAAAATCGTTTGCTAATTGCTTAAGTACAGAAGCTTCATATACAAAAATATGGCAAATGTGGAGAGTTGAGCCCAAATGAATCAATGCTATTTTCTTGCTTAATATCTATTCCATACTATTGCTAAGTAAACATCTTTTTATTAAATATTAATAGAAATCAAATGTATCATTTCATTCTAATCCCAAAACGAATTCTCAAACTTGTATCAATTGCTGACACATTCTCTCTGGGCTGGACCCTGATGGTCACTTACTTGATTCTTTGAGTATTCATGTTGGATTGGCTGCAAATTTAACAAATTTAACTTCTGGACTACTTGACTTTACGTGACTTACTCTCCTGAGATTTCAAAACTCACAAGATCATAACATCCAGATTAATCTCCTTCCCCCAGAATGAAAGGACAAGCACCAAGGCAAAGAATCTGTCTGCATTCATGAGCCATGGGTCACCATATGTTGGCCACAGTGGGGAGGCACAATGCTTCTCTCCTTTAAATGTCTTTTCCCTCTCAGCAAACTATCAAACCTGAAAAAGTTAAAACCAAGAGAAGAAATCAAACTAAGAAAAAAAGTCAAGGTTCTAATTAGCTAGACTTTTTCAATGAAACCCCAGCCAATCAAAAAGTCTCTTCCTCACCATGTGTAGAACAGAACCAGATTCACGATGTCTACCCATGCTCCACAGTCTCCAAGTGACTTCTACATCATGACTCTCCCAGAAGCAGCCCCCTTGGCCTCTTCCATGTGGGGAATGGCATCAACAATACTCTGCATGTAATCATAAGGCTTGTGCTTAGTGGACAGTATTCCCACCCTTGTATAGTAGTATGGATTAATAGTAGGCAAAGTCAGCTCAATTCCTAGTAATAATATCATCTATGAGCATATCACCACAGAAATGATCAAATCTAATCTTTGCAACAACACTATGAGGTACATAGAGCAAATGAAGAAAATATCTAGGAGGACTAAATGTTCTGCCTATGTCTATGCATCTAGGAAATAGTGAAGTTTAGACTAGCATCCACTTCTACTGTTATTTAGATCCAACTCTCTGTAGCCATACCCTGGTCATTCTGAAACCAGAACCTCTAGTACTATATTTAAATCATCAATAATTTTTTTCTTGACTTGTTTTTTTTTCCCTTTGGCTTATTTTGAATGGGACACCATCACTGGTAATATTTTGAGTAGTTTTGATGCTTTGTTTACTGGTTTTATCATGAGTGGCTAGAGAACCAGCTTTCAAGCCAGGAAGACCTTGGTTCCAGTCCCGAACATGACACACACTAGTTAGTTGTGTGCTTCTGGGCAAATTATTTAATCTCTTAGTGTCCCCCAACAACCCACTTCTAAGATTTTAAATTGCAGAATGAATGCCAAGTTTTCTTTTGAGTTGCTTATACCAATGGAAATCACTGATATGGTATCAAAATGAGTTTATCATAAAGTTACTCTTTTCCTATTAAAAATGTAAATATTAAATGTTAGCTGTGTTTTAAGTATACTATTCTTTACCCTGGGGGGTGTCAATATTTTTTCCCTAGAAAAATATATTTCTTGTTGATAAAAAATAAAGAAAATGCTACTTACTTAATTGAAATTAGCTTTACAACATTTTTTTTTTTTGGTGTGGGCAATGGGGTTAAGTGACTTACCCAGGGTCACACAGCTCATGTCAAGTGTTTGAGGCCAGATTTGAATTTAGGTACTCCTGAATCCAGGGCCAGTGCTTTATCCACTGCGCCACCTGTCTGCCCCCACAACATATTTTTTCTACACACATCTGTTTTGTTAATTGATACATATCCAAATCTAGTTTCACTAAAGAAATATATCCTTATCTAGAAGATACCCACAAATGATCTCACAGTTTAGGACTTCTCTGTTTATCAGTTACTCCCTGGGAAACACCCTACATTTGGAAGTTATAACAAACCAAAGCCACCATAATATAACATTTAGTAAATAAATATCACTGTATCAAAACAATGATATTCTAATTATGTGGAAGAGTGAATAGAACTTCCCAGAATTTCTAGTTTATAACAAAGTAACTTGAACACAGGGGAAATTGAGCTCTTGATGCATTACTAGTAGATGGTATGTGGAAAGAGATATAAGATTAACCAATGGAAGTCTATACACACTGTTTTTTTTACACATTTAATTCTTAAGTTTACTAATCCTGAAAAGTATGTATCATTCCAGCTCCTTACATATCCAGTATGGAATTTCTCTATTATAAAGTGTCATTAACATCAAGAAAACAGGAAATCTAAAGAGAACCTAGTTAAAGAACTATTTCAGATAGAAACATTTCTAATTTGGTACTTGGATATTTTGTACGAGGCACACAAATACCTAGACCATGTCAATATTATTAATGAGTAGAAACACAGAATAAGAAACAACTAAAGGTATCAGTCAGTTGAACCAAGAAACTTGGTGGTGAATGACATGGATAAAATGTCATTGTCTCTAGGCTTGATTTTCAAAAAATAGTTGATAAGAGCAAAAGACAAGTATTCTTTATAAAAACCATTCCAATTGGAAATTGAGGAGTTGCCCATCAATTGGGGAATGGCTGGACAAGTTGTGGTATATGAATGTAATGGAATACTATTGTGCTGTAAGAAACAATGAGCAGGAGGAATTCAGAGAAACCTGGACAGTCTTTCATGGGCTGATGATGAGTGAGATGAGCAGAACCAGGAGAACATTGTACACAGTATCAACATTGTGTGTTGATCTACTGTGATGGACTAGATTCTTCTCACCAATGTGCAGAAGAGTTCCAGGGGACTCAAGATGGAAGAGCATCTCCAAATCAGGAAAAAAAAAAAAAAGAACCGTGGAGTATAGAGGCTGATTGAACCATACTATTTCTTTTGGTTTTGGTGCTGTTGTTTTTCTATTTTGAGGTTTTTCCTCATTGATCTGATTTTTGTCTTATAACATGACTAATGTATAAATATGTTTAATGTTATATGTATATGTATGTATGTATGTATGTATGTGTGTGTATATATATATATATATATATATATATATATATATATATATATATATATATATATATATATATATATATATATATATAAAACCTATATCAGATTGCCTGCTGTCTAGGGAAGGGGGAGGGAGAAAAACCTGAAATTGGAAAGCTTGTATAAACAAAAGTTGAGAACTATTTTTACATGTAACTGGAAAAAAATAAAATACTTTTATCAGAAAAAAAAAGACATTTCCCTCAGGAAATTACAAACTACTCTGCAAAAAAACAAAAACAAACAAAAAAAACCAAAAACCCATTCCATTATGAAATCATTTCTAGAGTAACATTATTATTTTATTCTTTAAGATTAGGCTACTTAAATACTTTCATCCAGGGGCAGGCTAGGTGGTACAGTGGATAAAGCACCAGCCTTGGATTCAGGAGGACCTGAGTTCAAATCTGGCCTCAGACACTTACCACTTACTAGCTGGGTGACCCTGGGCAAGTCACTTAACCCCAACTGCCTCACCAAAAAAAAAAAAAAAACAAACCAACTTCCATCCAGTTCATTGGCGTTTTCAGTTTTCTTGGTATATTATTAAAAGATTTTATAATTTTTCCCCTTTATTTTTCTCTTCATCTATTGTGAAATCTTTATTTTCATTTTTTATTATGGAATTTTGGTTTTCCTCTCTATTAAAATAATCATATCTCATTCTTTTTCATAGCTTAGTTATTTGCAGTTAATCATTAGACATTTATTAATCACCTACTTTGTGCCACTCACTGTGACAAGTTCTAGAGATACAAAGAAAAGCAAAAAATAGTCCCTGCTTTCAAGGAGCTGACAGTTAAATAGGGGAGATAATATGTATGTATAAACAAGATATACACAGGATAAACAGAGTAAAGGTACTAGTATTAAGGGGGATGTGGAGAGTTAAAAAAAATACATTTTACCACCATAGAAAGAGCTACTCTAAATATTTTTGTACATCTAGGTTTTTTTCCTCTTTCTTTGACTACTAGTAGTGATATCTCTGTATCAAAGGTTATGCATACTTTAGTAATTTTGAGTACATAGTTCCAAATTTGAGTTTAATGCCTCATAAATGATCTCTTCTCTCTTCAACCTATTATCTGGGTTAGTCAGTTGTCTTTAATTGCAGAGATCTTGTAAGTTGGAATTTTTCAGTCTCTTGACTTTGCTCTAATATTATCCCATAGAATGATTTTATTCTGTATGTTTATTTCTATTTTTCTATAGACTTTTTCTGCAAGTCTACTATGTGGGCCACATTTTCCACCTTTTTGTTCTAGAAATTTATTCTCTTTACAGGGTTTTTTCTCAAGAACTCCAATTGTGTTTGTTTTCTTTTTAATCTCTTGCTTCATTTCTTCCAGTCATTCCTAAAGTCCTTGTAGTCAAGGCAATCTTTTCATGAGGATCTCTTTATTTATTATAGTTATTCTCTTCTTGGTTTAAGTTCTTAACCCACAGTATTTCTTCATTGTATTTGGAATCTTCTTCTGTTTACTCATACTTTCCAATCCTTATTTGAAACTTTATGCCAAGTTTAGGTTTTGTTTCTGCTCTCCTCTTGCATGAGATGACAAGTTCTATTTTGGTTCTGTCCTCTCTGTCATCCATATGTCACTGCTACAGTTCTGGATGAAGTAGCAAGAACTAGGCCTTCAATTTGTTATAATATCTAGTTTCTATCTTTGTCCCTTGGTTGCCCAACTTGGGTACTGGTTTCAGTCCAATTGTTCTTTTCTTTCAATATCACCAACTGGAAGTAGGCTCTATCTCTTACTGTGTGTCTGACAGGATGCTGGCAATCCCAATGGCTTCAGTCCTTTTAGTAGGCTCTGAGACATGTGCACACTAATAGCCCCTGTTTTCTTGCACAATGATCTACAGGGAATAAATCCACTCTTGTAGCCCTGATAGGCCATGTTAGAAATGGAAATATTGAGGGTTTCTTGACCCATTTATCAGAGCTTTTGTACCTCCTCCTCCCCCTTTCCCCCCTCCCTGTCTCTGCCCTGCATCTCCATCCAGCATCCCCTCTTCCAGCTCTTATAGGCTTCCAATCATCTTCTTGTGCAATCCTGGACATGTACTGTTGCTTCTTTTTGATCTTCTTGCTCATTACTTTATGTGGTGTCCTTTTACATTTTTTCTGAGGTGTTTGTCAATAGTGCAGGGTTCTTCCAGGACTATTCAAATTGCCATCTTAAAAAGAAGTACAGAATTGCTTACTATTGGTCTCTCCTGTATTCAGACCTTTAGGGAAATCATTACATACATGAGTTTTCCTTAGCTGTGAATACAGATGTCATTAGGATCTGAAATTTGGAAAAACAGTTTTGTTAGTGAAATACCACCTTCCTCTATTCTGCCCCTCCCTCTCCCCAATGAATGGCCACTGGTTTAACAGGACTCAGCAAATACATTCACCTGTTTAAATAGTCTAGCCAACAGAAATGAGAGCTGTGGCGTCTGATGTGCTTTTCTAATGCAGCAGAAAATGAATATGAGATTCCACTTTTTCATTTCAAATTCATTACTACAGCTGTATTTTGGGGATAAGGAAGTTTAAAATAGTATCCTGGCATGAATGATGCATTAACATCTTGTGTTTCATATCAGTTCAAAGATGCTAGTTGAGCTTTTTCCAGAAAGAGGCTAGAGACTTGGTAAAATAACAACAACAACAACAACAACAAAGCACTGTTACATTGGGTGCTTGAAGTTAGGAGATTTAAAAAATGTAAAATTAAAAAACAAAAACAAAAACAAAAAGGGGCAGCTAGGTGGCACAGTGGATAGAGCACCAGCCCTGGATCCAGGAGGACCTGAGTTCAAATCCGGCCTCAGACACTTAACACGCTACTGTGTGACCCTTGGCAAGTCACTTAACCCCAGTTGCCCAACAAAAACAAAAAAACCCCCAAAAAACCCCAGAACAAAAAATGTAAAATTATAGAATTTCAGGAGCTAGGAGGGAGAGTTGAAGAACCTGAGGCCCCAAAATGTAAAATGACTTGCTCAAGGTCAGGTAGTCAATGATGACAGAATGAAGTCTGGAACTTCATTCTCCTAATTCATAGTTCATTGCTCTTTCTTTCCTACTACATTGCCTCTAGATATGAGGGCAGCTAGGTGGCACAGTAGCCATAGCACTGGCCCTGGAGTCTGGAGGACCTGAGTTCAAATATGGCCTCAGATACTTGACACTTAATAGCTGTGTGATCTTAGGCAAGTCACTCAAACGTCCAGGGTCACCTCCAGTCGTTCTGATGTATATCTTCTACTGGATCCAGATGGCTTTGGAGGAGAGAGTGAGGCTGGTGGTTGCACAGCCCTTCCTCACTTAAATCTAATTCACGGCAAGTCATGACATCATCTCCCAATGTCTTTGAGAATGAAGGACAAACAACAACCTCCAAATATAATGTAAACTTCAATGTTAATCCTTGTATTCTTTTTTTGTTTGTTTTGTTTTGTTTTGTTTTTTTAGTGAGGCAACTGGGGCCAAGTGACCTGCCCAGGGTCACACAGCTAGTAAGTGTTAACTGTCTGAGGCCGGATCCGAACTCAGGCACTCCTGACTCCAGGGCCGGCGCTCCACCCACTGCGCCACCCAGCTGCCCCAATCCTTGTATTCTTGACCATCTAATATGGCATCTTTTTTTTTTTTTCTCATAGGCATCATTTTCCTGCTGCAGTGTGCTATCAGCTTCTCCAATGGGAATAGAAAGAACTTTTCACATGAATAGGCTTCACGTATCTGGAAGAATTCTTGAAAATAAATACTACTGCACCCTGATAGTTTGCCATATCATAACCTATAAGCGAAACCTCAAGTAATGCTAAGACATTTTTCTCTAAAAGCTCATTTCTGAAGAAAGTACCCAGGTTTCTAGTCTCATGGTTGGATGTCGTCCGATTGTGAGGGTCCAAGACCATTCTAACACACCTTAGTGGACAGAATCATAAAATCCTGAGCTTTTGGTGTGTTAGAAGAGACCTCAGAGGCATTTCTGTCCAGACAGTTGCTAGGCAGGGATCCAGTCTACAATATCCCCAACAAATCGTTATCCATCCTCTGTTTGGAGACTTCTGTTAAAGAACTCATTAAATCCATTAAAGCTCAGTTCTGAACTCTTCTAATGAATGGCCAAGCATTCACGAATCACCTGTGTGCCAAGCACTATACTAGTTAGGCACTGGGGAGAAAAAGACAGACGTGAAAGAATCCCTGCTCTTAAGTATTTTACAGTCTTGCGGGGAGAACAAGTACTTTCATAGGTAGGTATATGCCAAATAGATATAAAACAGCTATGTAATTTGTAAGGAGAAAGGCACCAACACTAGCATTTGGAGGGATATGGCTGGACTTCATGTAGGGGGCACTTAAGATGTCTTAAAGAAACCTCAGAATCCTAAAAAAGGAAAGTGAGTAGAAAGTGCATTTCAGATACGAGTGTGGACATGGTGGAGCATAGCCAGTGCAAAGTTAAAGAGACAGGAGATGAAATTATATGCATGAGTAACAAGAAGGACAGTTTGTATAGACTACAGAGTATATGAAGGATAGTAATGCATAAGGTAAGAAAATTAATTTGGGGCCAATTTGTAAAGAGCTTTGAATGATGAAAATGAGAATTTATATTTTCAAATAAAATCAATATGCATTTATTAAGTGCCTACTATGTACCAGGCCCAGGGATAGTCCCTGGCCTTAAGGAGCTCACAATCTAATGGGGGAGAAAACAAATAACTATAAACAAGCTACATACAGAATAAGTAGGAAATAATCAAGAGGGAAGGCACTAGAATTAAGAGACATTGAAAATGGTTTCTTGTAAACAGTGAGATAATAGCTGGGAATTAAAGAAAGCCAGGGAATCCAGGAGGCAAAGACGAGGAAGGAGAACATTGTAAGCAGGTGGGACAGCTGGAAAAAATGCCTAAAGTCGAGAGATTGAGTGTCTTGTTTGGAAACATGCAAGGAGGCCAGTGTCACTGGACAAAGGAATATGTAAAGAGTATGAGGCGTAGGGGCAGCCACCAAGATGACTTCATAGTGATGACCTTGTTAGCCATTGCTTGTTTTCCCAAAGCCCCTTCAACATCCAATATTTTCCTCTTCTATCAGCTTTGCCAATCTGATGGGTGTGGAGAGCACAAGAATTGTTTTGATATATATATGTTTATAATTATTAGTAATTTGAATTAATTTTTCCTATTCATATTTTCTATTGATATTCTATTGACTGTTGGTATTGGTACTTCATCCTCTGAAAAATGACTGTTTATATCCTTTGATGGCTTATCAATTTGAGAATGAATGGTTCCAACTTTTATTAATTTGTTTTGTGCTTATCTGCCCTTAAGGTAGGGGGAGGAGAGGAATGTTTTTTTAAAATACAGTTTACTTGACTTTTTTATTGTTAGCTGTATATGTTGCCTTCCTGGCTCACTGCCTGGTTGTGGAAAAGGGGCTTATTGTAGTTTAATGAAACTATAAGCTCTGCCATACAGGGTTAGCCAAAAAGGACAGGTCATGGTGAAGAGTTCTGAGAAAAGGTGATCCACTGGAGAAGGAAATGCAAAATCATTCTAGTGTCTTTGCCAAGAAAATCCCACAGACTATACTAAAATGAAAAAAGAGATGACATTGGAATATGAGCCCTTCAAATTGGAAAGTATCCAATACAATACTGAGGAAGAGTGGAAGACAACTACAAGTAGCTCCAGTACTAATGAAGCAGTTGGACCAAAGCCAAAAGGAAGCTCAGCTTCAGATGTGTCTAGTGACAAAGGAAAGTTGATGCTGTAAAGATAAAGACTGCATAGGAACCTGGAACATAAGATCTATGAATTAAGATAAGCCGGATGTAGTCAAACAGGAGATGGAAAGATTAAGTATTGATATTCTGGGTGTCAGTGACTTTAAATGGATGGGAATAGATGAATTTAATTCAAGTGATCACTACATATACTACTGTGGGCAAGAATCCCTTAGAAGAAATGGAGTAGCCTTAATGATCAAGAAAAGGATGAGAAAACCAATAATGGAGTATAATCTCAAAAATGACAGAATTATATCTGTTCAAATCCAAGGCAAATGGTTCAACATCACTTTTAATAAAAGTCTATTCTCCAACAAGTGATGCTGAAGAGGCTAAGGTAGATCAGTTCTATGAAGACCAACAAGATCTTCTAGAAATAACACCCCCCCCCCAAAAAAAAGCATCATATTAACCATAGGATATTGGAATGCTAAAATAGGAAATCAAAAGACAATTGGAATAAAAGGCACATTTGGTCTTGGAGTACAAAATGAAGCAAGGTCAAGAATAATAGAGTTTTGTCAAAATAACTCTTTGCTGGTCATAGCAAATACTTTTTTCCCCTTTTTTTCTCTTTTTTTTGTGGGGCAATGAGGGTTAAGTGACTTGTCCAAGGTCACACAGCTAGTAAGTGTCAAGTGTCTGAGGCCACATTTGAACTCAGGTCCTCCTGAATCTAGGGCTGGTGCTTTATCCACTGTGCCACATAGCTGCCTCGCAAATATTTTTTTCAACCCAAAAGGTGACTACATATGGACATCACGAGATGGTCAATATAGAAATCAGATTGATTATATACTTTGCAGCCAAAGCTCTATATAGGCAGTTAAAACAAGACCTAGAGCTAACTGTGGCTTATATCATGAGCTCATTATTGCATAATTCAGACTTAGAATGACTAAAGAAGAGAAAACCATTATACCATATAGTTATGACCTAAATAACATCCCTCATGAATATGAAACAGAGGTGATTAATAGATTTAAGGGATTAGATCTGGTAGATAAAGTGTCTAAAGAAATATGGACAAATGCTCCCAATATAGTTCAGGAAGAGGCAACAATAAACTTTCCAAAGAAAAAGAGCAAGAAAGCAAAATGGCTCTCTGGTGAGGCTTTATAAATAGCTGAGAAAAGATAATAGCAAGGAGAGATAAGGTTTTCTTAAATAAACAATGCTAAGATATAGGAAAAAATGATAGGATAGAATAAGAATGATATAAGATCTCTTCAAGAATATTAGAGATATCAAGGGAACATTTCATGCAAAATGGGCATGATAAAAGACAAAAAATGGTAGGAACTTAAGAAGAAATTAAGAAGAGGTGGCAAGAATACACAAAAGAACAAGATAAGAAAGATCTTAAAATTACCTATAGATAACCACAGAGCCAGATATCCTAGAGAATGTGGCCTTTGGGAAGCATGGCTAACAATAAGAGTAGGGAACAAAACTATAAAACTTTTCATACAAATAAAGTCAGATCTAAACAACTGGAAAAATATGAATTGCTCATGGGTGGCAGAATCAATATAATAAAATGCCAATCCTACCTAAATTAATCTATTTATTTAGTGTCATACCAAACTATCAAAACAATTATAGAGCTAGAAAAAAAATAATAAAACTAATCTGGAAGAACAAGAACATAAGGATAACAAGAGGATCAATGAAAAAAATGTGAAAGAAGGTGGTCTAACAGTACCAGATCTTTAACTGTATTACGAAGTGGTAATTATCAAAAAATCTGGGAATGACTGAGAAAGAGTGGTGGAACAGTGGAATAGAATAGGTATGAATTACACTATAGTAAATGACTATAGTCATCTAGTATATGATAAACCTAAAGATCCAAGATTTTGGGGGGGGGGAACTCAATATGTGACAAAAACTGCTAGGAAAACTGGAAAACAGTATGACAGAAACTAGGTATAAACCAACATCTCACAGTGTATACTAAAATAAAATCAAAATGAGTACATGATTTACAAATAAGGGTGATACAATGAGCAAATTAAGAGAGCACTGAATATCTGCCAGATTTATGGACAAGAGGAATTTAGGACCAAAGGAAATATAAAGAACATTACAAAATGTAAAACAGATAATTTTGATTATGTAAAATTTAAAAGTTTTTACACAAACAAAACCAATATAACCAAGATCATAAGGAAAACAGAAAACTGGGAAAGAATTTTTGCAACAAGTATCACTGATAAAGGCCTCATTTCTCAATTATATAGAGAACTGAGTCAAATATATAAATATAAAAGTCATTTTCCAATTGAGAAATGGTCAAAAGATATGAACAGGCAAGTTTTATGGCAAAGAAATCAAAGCTATCTATAGTTATATGAAAAAATAATCTAAATCATTATTGATCAGATAAATGCAAATTAAAACACCTCAGGTACCACCTCACACCTATCAGAGTGGCAAATATAACAAAAAAGGGAAGTGTTGGATGTTGGAAACGATGTGGGAAAACTGGGATGCTAATCCATCGTTGGTGGAGTTGTTAATTTATTCATCCATTCTGGAGAGCAATTTGGAACCATGTACAAAGGGCTATAAAACCGCATGCCCTTTGCTCCAGCAATACCACAGCTAGGTTTATTTCCCAAAGACATCCTCCAGAAAGAGAAAAAGTTGTATTTGAACAAAAATATTTATAGCAAATCAAAGAAATGCCCATCAGTTGGGGAATGGCTAAAAAATCTGTGGTATATAATGGTGATGGAATATAAGAAATGACAAAGCAGGATGATTTCAGAGAGCCCTGAAAAGACTTGTATGAACTGATGTATAGCAAAGTTGAGTAGAGCCAGGAGAATATTGTACACAGTGACAACAATATTGTTTGATAAAGAACTATGAAAGACAACTATTCTCAACAATACAATGATCCAAGACAATCCCAAAGGACTTTAAAAAAAAAGCATAAAGCATACTATCCACCTCCAAAGAAAGAACTGATATCGATGGAACACAGACTGAAGCATGCTCTTTTTCACTTTCTTTTTTTTTCTTTTATTTGAGTTTTTATGCAAAATAACTAATATGGTAATGTTTTACATAATTGCACATGTATAAGCTATATCTGATGGGGGAGGGGAGGAGGGATAGAATTTGTAGCTCAAAACTAAATAAACATGTTTATTATTTTTTTAGTAATAAATATTTTTAATAGTTGTGTTACAAATTCTATCCCTCCTTCCCTCCCTCCCCTCCCTGCTCCCTGAGGTGGTAAGCAATCAGATATGAGTTATACATGTGCAATTATGTAAAACATTATCATATTAGTAATTTTGTACAAGAAAATTGGAATAAAAGTGTTTATTATTAAAAACATAAACCAACAAGGCTAGTGAAAGTGATGGAATCCCAGGTGAGCTGAACTTTTTTTTTAAGGCAGGGCAACAAGGGTTAAGTGACTTGCCAAGGGTCACACAGCTAGTAAGTGTCAAGTGTCTGAGGCCAGATTTGAACTCAGGTCCTCCTGAATCCAGGGCCGGTGCTTTAACCACTGTGCCACCTAGCTGCCCCCTCAGGTGAGCTATTTAAAATCCTAAAAGATGTTGCTGTTAAAATGCTGTACTTGGATATACCAGCAATTTTGGAAAACTCAACAGTAGCCACTGGTTTGGAAAACATCAGTTTACATCCAATCTTAAAGGAGGGCAATACCAAGGAACGTTCAAATTATCAAACAATCACACTCATTTCACATGTCTGTAGAATTATACTTAAGATCTTCAAGCTAGGCTTCAGTAATATGTAAACTACTGAATTACCAGAAGAACAGGTTGTTTTTCAGAAGTAGAGGAACTAAAGACCCAATTGCCAACATTCATTGGATTATACAGAAAGCAAGGGAGTTCCAGGAAAAAAAACAAACATCTTCTTCTGCTTCACTGACTACTCTAAAAGTTTTGACTATGTGGCTTACAACAAAATGTGGCAAGTCCTCCAAGAGATAGGAGTACCAGATCAACTTACTTGTTAACTTAAGTACCCGGATGCAGGTCAAGAAGCAATAGTTAGAACCAAACATGGAACAACTGATTGGTTTACGATTGGAAAATTATTATGACAAAGATATATATTGCTGACTTATTTAACTTATATGCACAGTACTTTGTGTGAATTCCAGGCTGGATGAATTAAAAGATGGAATTAAAGTTTTCGGGAGAAATAGCAATAATCTCAGATATAAAGATGATGCCACTCTGATGGCAGAAAGTGAAAAACAATTGAGAAGCCTCTTGATGAGTTTTTAAGAGGAAAGTATAAAAGCTGGCTTGAAGCTTAACATAACCCCCTAAAATCTTGGCAACTGGTCCTATCACTTCCTCGAAAAAGGGAAAAGAAATGGCAAGTGTCAGATTTTATATTCTTGTGATTAAAGATCACTGTGCATGGAAACTGCAGCCACGATATTAAAAGATGCTTATTCTTTGGAAAGAAAGCTATGGCAAATATGGACAGTACCCTAAAAAGTAGAGACATGACCTTGTTGACAGAGATCCATATAGTCGAAGGTATGGTTTTTCCAGTAGTATTGTATGGCTGTGAGAGTCTGACTACAAGGAAAGCTGAGCACTGCAGAACTGACACTTTTAAGTTATGGTGTTGGAGTTTTTGAGGGTCCCTTTGACAGCAAGGAGATAAAATAAAATTCAATTCATAAATTAATTCAGGCTCTTCACTGAAAGGTCAAATACTGAAGCAAAGTTTAAATACCTTAGCTATATAATGAAAAGACAGGACTAATTGGAAAAGACACTGATGTTGAGAAAGATTGAAGGCAAAAAGAAAAAGGAATAGCAGACAATGAGATGGATAGATGGTGTCATGAAAACAATGAGCTTGAGCTTGGACAAGCTTCCAGAAATAGTAAAGGATCAAAGGACCTGACATGCTATTGTCCACGTGGTCATGAAGAGTCAGACATGAATGAATGGATGAATAACAACAATAACAATTTGCCCAAAAATATTTTTCCTTTTTTTTTTTAAACAAATATCACCACCTTGTATTATACCTAGTACCTCTAGAATAACATGTGTTTTGGGGGGTTTTTTTTGTCTTTTTTTTTTTTTTTTGCAGGGCAGTGAGGGTTAAATGACTTGCCCAGGGTCACACAGCTAGTAATTGTCAAGTGTCTGCGGCTGGATTTGAACTCAGGTCCTCCTGAATCCAAGGACAGTGCTTTATCTACTGCGCCACCTAGCTGCCCCATGTTTTTGTTTGTTTGTTTAGAATAACATGTGAAGTGGCACTTAAATCTCTTCACAATATGGATCCAGACTGTATTTTGTTGTTGTTGTTTTTGTGGGGCAATGGGGGTTAAGTGACTTGCCCAGGGTCACACAGCTAGTAAGTGTCAAGTGTCTGAGGCCGGATTTGAACTCAGGTACTCCTGAATCCAGGGCCGGTGCTTTATCCACTGAGCCACCTAGCCATCCCTAGACTGTATTTTTAAGACTCATTTCATTTTACTCCCCTTCACATTGTAATTTCTGGCCAAACACCCTGGATTTCTATTTCTGAAACAGTGTGGGGATCCATTGGTTGTCCCTCTCACTTAAATATCATTACTTTTTTTTTTTTAAAGCAAAAATACCTTCTGATTACTCAATCAGAACTAGGCAAGGACTGTACATGTGTGAGAGGCTGGATCATCCCAAGAAGAACTTGTGTAAAAAGAAGGCACTCTCTTAGAATTAGATAGAGATTCTGGGGGGCTAGAAGCAGATACGTTGAAGCAATTGTGTGTTACATTCCAAAATGTCCCTGAGGAACAAAAGAAGGACTGAATTTGTCAAAGAAGGCTAAAGGTTTCTCATAATAGAAGATCTAGGCTGAATGAAGTTATTCTGGGATGTATTTGACTTAGGCCAGCCCCCTGGGTAGTTTAGGTTTAATATCAGAATGAAATGAGATGCTCATAGGTCATTCAACAATAACTCCAGGTAAGAAAATTTATTAAACATTTACTATATTCCAGGCACTGTGCTCAGTACTGGGGATACTAATATAAGTAAAAGAAATAATCTGTATCCTCAAGGATCAAACAGTCTTTTTGGGGAAAAATATTATGTAAAAGGTGTCTGGACAATGGTGGGGGAGGGAGGGAAAAACAAAAAGAGGAGAGAAAGGGAATTCTGGTACAAAGGAGATCGAACAGTCCAGAAAATGATCACTGGAGTCTACAAAGAAGTGAGTATGGCTAGGATACCTCATGAAATCATCGTCTGAGTCAAGTAAACACCAATAAGAAGGGGGCCATAGTGTAGAAGCATCTCTAGGTTGCAAGGGTTGCTTATGAGGAAGCAAAAGTCTGGAGAATAAGGAGGGGTCTTGGGATTGAAGTGAGCATAGTCTACAAATAATTAACATTTCTTTATATTATCAACAAAACCTAATAGGAGGAAATACTGCATTTCAAATAACTGTGTGTGTGTGTGTGTGTGTGTGTGTGTGTGTGTGTATAAAATACTTGGGAGTCTGCCTGCCTAGGGATACATAGGAATTATACAGATAAGAATTACAAAATACTATTTACATAAAAACTGGTATAAAGAATAGGAAAAATATTAATTGTTCACAGATGATGCCAGTATAATAAAAATTACATTACTACCTAAATTAATTTACTATTTCGGTGCCATCCTAAAGTAACAAAGGAAATAGAGCTACAGAAGAATAACAAAATCCATCTGGAGGAACAAAAGGTCAAGAATCTCAAGAAGAATAATGAAAAAATAATAATGAAAATAAACAATAAAAAAGTTAGATGAAAGAGAGTGTAGTTGTACCAGATCTAAAACTTTACTATGAAATCATAGTCCTAAAAACTATTTTCTACTGAATAATAAATATTAAAGTCAACCAGTGCATTACATTAGTTATATTACTGGTTACAAAAGAAAACAAACATAGTAGCACAGTGTTAAACACAAAGATACCAAGTACTGTGGTAAGGACTTATTTATTCAACAAAAGCTGCTGGGAAAATTGGAAAGCAGTCTGGAAGAAACCAGGTTTAGAACAGTACCTCACACCATATAGCAAATGTAGCTTTAAATGGATACATGATTTAGAGATAAGTGGTTACATCATAAACAAATTAGAGGAACAAGGAAGGAATATATGTAATAACTATTAATATGTGGAAGAGTTCATAACCAAACAAGGAATAGAAGGCATCCAAAAATTAAGCAAATACTTTTATTACATAAAATGGAAATGGTTTTGCACATACACACACAAATGCAGTTAAAATTTCTTACAGTTAACTTTTGGAGAAAAATTCATACAGCAGCTTTTTTCAAATAATGGGCTGGTATCTAGGAAATATAAAGAACTGATTAAAATATATAAGTATAAGAACTATTCCCTAAGAGACAAATAGTCAAAGAATATGGAAAGGCTCTGTCTATCTATCTATATCTATCTATTTGAAAAAAACTTTAAAACATAAAAGCATTTTATTATTTTCCAGTTACATGTAAAGACAGTTTTCAACATTTATTTTCATAAGATTTTTAATTCCAAATTCTTCTCCCTCCTTTCCTTCCCTCCCTCCTCCCAAGCCAGAATGCAATCTTATATAGGTTACATATGTACAATAACATTAAGCATATTTCTGCATTAGTCATGTTGTGAAAGAAGAATCAGAACAAAAGGGAAAAAACCTCAAAAAAGAAAAACAACAACAAAGTAGAAACAGTATGGTTCAATCTGTATTCAGAATCCATAGTTCTTTTTTCTGGAGGTGGAGAATATTTTCCATCATGAGTTCTTTGGAATTGTCTTATATCATTGCACTGCTGAAAAGAGCCAAGTTTATCACAGTTGATCATCACACATTGTTGCTGTTACTGTGTATAATGTTCTCCTGGTTCTGCTCACTTCAGTCAGCATCAGTCCATTGAAGTCTTTCCAGGTTTTTCTGAAACCTTCCTGCTCATCCTTTCTTACAGCACAACAGTATTCCATTACATTCATATACCACAACTTGTTCAGCCATTCCCCAATTGATGGGTATTCCCTCAATTTCCAATTCTTTGCCACCACAAAGAGAGCTGCTATAAATATTTTTGTACATGTGGGTCCTTTTCCCTTTTCTATGATCTCTTTGGAATACAGACCTAGTAGTGGTATTATTGAGTCAAAGGCCCTTTGGGCATAGTTCCAAATTGCTCTCTAGAATGGTTGGATCAGTTCACAAATAGACCAATGATGCATTATTAGTGTTCCAATTGTCCTACAGCTTCTCCAACATTTATTATTTTCTGTTTTTTGTCATATTAGCCAACCAGATAGGTGTGAGGTGGTACCACAGAGTTGTTTTAATTTGCATTTCTCTAATCAATAATGATTTAGAGGGGCAGCTAGGTGGTACAGTGGATAAAGCACTAGCCCTGGATTCAGGAGGACCTGAGTTCAAAGATAGCCTCAGACACTTGATACTTACTAGCTGTGTGACCCTGGGCAAGTCACTTAATCCTCATTGCCCCACAAAAAAAAAATTATTTAGAGCATTTCTTCATATGGCAATAGATAGCTTTGATTTTTTCATCTGAAAAGTGGGACAGGCTCTATTTAAGGGAAGAAATCCTAGCTATCAACAGTGATAGGAAAATATCACTATTACTAGAGAAATGAAAATTCAAACAACTCTTGAGTTTCTTCTTCAAATCCATCAGATTGGCTAAGATAATAAACAAGTGAAAATGATATTATTAGAGGGGCTGTGGGGAAAAGAGGTATACTAATACATAGTTGGTTGAGTTATGGATAGACCCAACATAGTCAGAAGAGTGTTTTGACTTGCATGGTAGTAGGATGTCTGTTAAGCCTGAGGAGTACTGGCAGTTCTTGTGCTGGGCTTTTATGCTACAGGCAAATAGAAAACTAAATCAATGCTTTCTTCTGTAGGACAAAACATGTTTTGAAGACAATTCCAGTGCCCTTTTAAAAAATTTGGGGCATATATGTTGAAATACCAGCTGAACCAAATCGGGAAAGGAATAAACATTTATAAAGTACCCACTATGTGCCAGACAATATGCTAAGCCCTTTACAAATATTTGATCCTCGCAAATAACCTGGGAGATAAATGGTAGGTGGTTTAGAGTCTTCCTGACTCCAGGCTAGGAACATTACTCACTTTTGTCATTCCATCTATTGTCAGGGTTCCCAACTGAGTTCCACTCCTCCCTCACTTGATCTCTTTGCCAGGTGAAGCTATATGGCACCCATTTAATGAATTCGTAATCTTTTTTGTGTCTTGGATCCCTTAGGCAATCTACTGAGGCATGTTTCTGAGGACAATCCTTTCTCATGTTTTTAAATTATATATATATATATATATATATATATATAGCCAAATATATTGAAAATATTGTTATATATAAGCATTGTTTATATAATAACAATATATGTTTAAAATAAACAAGTTCATGGACCCAAGGCTAAGAACCATTGGTTTATATTGTAAACTAGTTTGCAGAATTTTACAGAAGCAGATAATGGGAGATTATAAGAAGTTTTGCCTTATAAAACATCAAGAAACCATAACAAAAAAATATGTTTACAGTAAAACTAGGGAGAGACAATCTAGATCATCTTATGAGTATGCAAGCATAAAACTTGAAAGCAACAAATGGAAGAAAAATAGAAATGATATGTAAATATTTATTTAACAAACTCTTTTCCTTACAAATGACAAAAGAACCACTATATCTGGACTTGTACATCACAGTCCCTGATTTGCAACATGAGAAAATACAAATGAGATTAAAGAAAACAAAAGCGGTAAGATCAGTTGAACTGGACTAAATATCCAGGGAGGATATCCACAGTCTGGAGGGACTGAGGTGTTATGGGCTGTGCCTGATTCAGGCTAGTCCCTGGTAGTTTAGGTTTAATATTAGAACAAATTAGGATACACGTACGTCAATCAAAAGTTAGTAAAAGGGGGCAGCTAGGTGGTGCAGTGGATAGAGCACCAGCCCTGGAGTCAGGAGTACCTGAGTTCAAATTTGGCCTCAGACACTTAACTTACTAGCTGTGTGATCCTGGGCAAGTCACTTAACCCCAATTGCCTCACTAAAACAAAACAAAACAAAACAAAACAGTTAGTAAAAGGTTTAGGTAGCCACAGCGAAAAAGAAAAAGAAAAAGGATATTCAACAAAGATAGGCATAAAACACCCCCTGAATTGATTTAGCTGAGCAAAGCTCCCAACATGATCCACCTTTGAAGCATCTGAAAGCCCCTGCTGCTATGGTTGCTTTGTATTCAGGCAGTAAGGAAGATCTCAAAAGCTTGAGCCTTTGTTGGGGGGGGGGGGCTCAGGCAGCAGGAAAATAAGAATAAAAACAACCCCCCCCCCCGTTTAAAAAAGCTTGAGCCTTTACCTGAGCTCATCATATCTCAGGGAAAATAATAATACCTTTTAAGGCAAAAACTA
Source organism: Dromiciops gliroides (assembly GCF_019393635.1). Lineage (NCBI taxonomy): Eukaryota > Metazoa > Chordata > Mammalia > Microbiotheria > Microbiotheriidae > Dromiciops > Dromiciops gliroides. The sequence goes on along the minus strand of NC_057861.1, from coordinate 515,924,252 downwards.
AGTGGATAAAGGACTGGCCCTGGATTCAGGAGAACCTGAGTTCAAATCCAGCCTCAGACACTTGACACTTACTAGTTGTATGGCCCTGAGCAAGTCATTTAATCCCCACTGTCCCACAAAAAAAAAAATAAAAATAAGGCAAAAACTAATCTAACTGTATAGCAGAAGGGGTTGAGAGATTGCTCCTATGACATGAGGAGTCAAAGCTTAAGAAGTGATGATCCCAAACACCTCGAGAAATTTGTAAACATTATTATTACTTTAAAAAGTCATTAAGAAAAGAATAGCTTTACCAACCCAAATACTTTCCCATCTCTACAGAATTTTTATGAGAATCTACACACACACACACACACACACACACACATACACAGTTTGTTAGATGAAGCTTTGGAAGTTTACAAGTAATAGTCTAGGGAGCAGCTAGATGGCGCAGTGGATAGAGCACCAGCCCTGGAATCAGGAGGACCTGAGTTCAAATCCAACCTCAGACACTTGACATGTACTAGCTGTGTGACCCTGGACAAGTCACTTAACCCCAATCGCCTCACCCAAAAAATAAATAAATAAAATTACAAGTAATATTCTAAAGCCAACAACATCTTTAGAGTAACAGAAATGACTGAATGATGCTGAGAACACAAGATCACAATATGCTTATTATCCACACATTAGGCAGAACAAAACAGTAGCTAAAGGCTATTTTCCAACCCACTCTGTTTCCTCTGAATGTGTCAAACTTACAAAACATTCCTTGAAAAATTTAATAAAGAAAATTTAATTAATGAGCCTCTAATTATTTACAAATGAGGCATACATCACAGAGATTTATGCTCACCAAAGGTGTTTTGCTTATGGAAGATGTCTAGAGCAGTGATTTAAATTGAAGAGGCATTTCTTTTTTTTGTTTGTTTGGGTTTTTTTGTTTTTTTGTTTTTTGTTTTTTGGTGAGGCAATTGGGGTTAAGTGACTTGCCCAGGGTCACACAGCTAGTAAGTGTTAAGTGTCTGAGGCCGGATTTGAACTCAGGTACTCCTGAATCCAGGGCCAGTGCTTTATCCACTGCACCACCTAGCTGCCCTGAAGAGGCATTTCTTAGTGACAGTGAGCAGAGAACAGTGAATTTAGTATGTCAAGCCCTAGTCTCCTAAATGATATCCACATTCACTTAAAAGAATTGGACCTAACAACCCAGGTAGGAAGGAAAATAAAGAAAACATTACAAATGCCCATTGTTCAGGCTTCAATTTGCAATTAGATGGATAAACCACAGAGATGGTTAGTCACTACTATTGAATATTAAATATAGTTTTTGTACCCATTCTCCTACAAGATAATAAACAGGTCAGAGATATCAATAATATCTCCTACCATTTGCTCACCCAGATCAAAGAAGGTTTATTTCTGCCTTTCTTACTAGAAGTAGGTACACCTCACAGAAACCAGATCAGAGAATGGATAGGAAAAACATAATATCAATTTAATATTTTGTCCCAAGAAGAAATATATAACACATGATCATATGGAGACTCCCTTCCTAAGAGTGAAACTGGGGGGGACTCCCAATTTCTGAGGATATATGTGGTTTTAGTCCATTGACTACAGGGCATTGTCAGTTTCAATAGCATGATACAGAAATCAACCCAGAAGCAAAAAGTAGTTTAACAATTTCAGTTATAACAAGCATGGAAGAAATACAGAAGCATCATGATAAGATTTTGTATTTGATTCTGGAGGTGATACGGAGCCACTGGAATTTAGTGACTGGGGGATGACATAGTCAGACCTCCTCTTTAAGAAAATTACATTTGTGGGGCAGCTAGGTGGCGCAGCGGCCCTGGATTCAGGAGTACCTGAGTTCAAATCCGGCCTCAGACACTTAACACTTACTAGCTGTGTGACCCTGGGCAAGTCACTTAACCCCAATTGCCTCACTAAAAAAAAAAGAAAGAAAGAAAATTACATTTGTGACTGAATGGAGAACCAGTAGACTACTGCAAAAGTCAAGGTGTGAGGTGATGAGGGCCTAAACCAGAGTGGTGGCAGTGTCAGAAGAGACAAGGACATATATTTGACAGCTGTTGCAAAGGTGAAATCAGTAAATCTTGGCAACAGATAAACATGGGGGGTAAGATGTTGAGGATGACTCCTAGATTATGAGCCTGAAGGACTGGGAGGAGAGTGTTGCTCTCTACAGTAATAAAGAAGGCAGGAGGGGTAGGGAGAGAGGGATTTGAGAGAAAGATGATGAATAATATTTTGTACTTGTTTTGTTTCAGATGGGGAGTGAAGCCAAGATGGCAGACCAAAGGAATGACTCACCTGGAGCTTTCCCCCAAATCCCTCCAAATTCCTTTAAATAATGCCTCAAAACCAATTATGGAGTGGTAGAACCCAGAGAAAGACAAAGTGAAACAATTTTCCATCCCAAGACAACTTAGGTCAGCAGAAAAGTTTGGTTGCACTGGGGTGAGAATGGAACACCATTCAGTACAGGATACACCAGCACAGACCACGACCCAGCAAAGTAGGAGTAAGCCTTGACTGAATCAGCAGCACTGCTTCCAGAGCTCTCAATCCACAGATAGTAAGGGAGTCAAACAACTGGTCAGAAGGAGATTACAAGGCTCTCTTTGCTGGCACTGGGGGCAGTTCCAAGGTGAGGAGGAGCACTAGCTCACCAGAGCTTGTGACTTCAGTGGAACAGAAAGCCTTGTCACAGTTCTAGGGCAGAAAAGAGTACTTGTGGTAGCTCAAAGACCACAGCACAAGCTAGGAGAGTAGTAAAAACACCTCTCCTTGTATCATAACACTTTGGAAGAAGTGAAAATTTACAAGTCTCTCCAAGTATCTCTGAAAACTGCACAAAACCCCTGGGGCCTGGGACAGTGCACCTTCCACCCACAAAGCAAAGCCTCACTTTAGCAAAGAGAAAAAAGTCGAGAAATAGAATGGAAAAATGAGCAAACAGATAAAAATTCTGACTATATGAAGTTACTGTGGTGAGATCAATGAATAAATTGACAACAAAGTCAAAACTCCTATATCCAAAGCCTCAAAGAAAAATATGAATTGCTCTCGGGCCATGGAAGAGCTCAAAAAGGATATTTTATATAAAATAAGAGAAGTATAGGAAAAATTGGGAAGAGATATGAGAGTGATGCAAGAAAATCATGAAAAGAGAGTCAACAGTTTTGTAAAGGAAGCATAAAAAATACTGAACAAAACACCACCTTAAAAAATAGAATAGGCCAAATGATAAAAGAGGCACAAAAACCCAGTGAAGAGAAGAATGCCTTGAAAAGTACAATTGGAAAAATGGAAAAAGACATCCAAAAAATCATGGAAAAGAACTCCTTAAAAAGCAGAATTGGTCAAACTGAGAAGGAGGTACAAAGGCTCATGGCAGAAAATAATTCTTTAAAAATTAGAATTGGGCAAGTGAAAGCTAATGACTTTATAAGACATCAAGAAACAATAAAACCAAACCAAAAGAATGAAAAAATAGATGAAGCTGTGAACTATCTTACTGGAAAAAACTAATTTAGAAAATAGATCCAGGAAAGAGATCATTTTTAAATTATTTGACTACCTGAAAGCCATGATAAAAAAATAAAAAAGCCTAGACATCACCTTTCAAGAAATTATTAAGGAAAACTGCCCTGATATTATACAGAAGGTAAAATAGAAATTGAGAGAATCCACCAATCACCTTTTGAAAGAGGTCAAACTCCCAGGAATATTATAGTCAAATTCCAGAGCTCCCAGGTTAAGGAGAAAATATTGCACACAGCCAAAAAGAAACAATTCAAATACCATGGAGCCACAGTCAGAATAACACAAGATTTAGTAGCTTCTACATTAAAGGACCAGAGGAGCTGGAATATGATATTCTGGAGGGCAAAGGAGCTAGGATTACAACCAACAATCACTTACTCAGCAATACTGAGTATAATCCTTCAGGGAGAAAAATTGATATTCAATGAAATAGAGTGTTCTTGATGAAAAGACCAGAACTGAATAGAAAATTTTATTTTCAAATATAAGATTCAAGGGCAGCATAAAAAGGAAGAAGAAAGGGAAATCATAAGGGACTAAGTTTAAGATGAGACAGCTAGGTGTCAAAGTAGATAGATAGCATGACAGAATGAAGTTAGGGCGAGTTATCTTCCTTAGTTCAAATCTGGCCTTAGACACTTACTGGTTCCATAACCCTTGGCAAGCCACTTAACCCTGTTTGTCTCAGTTCCTCATCTGTAAAATGAACTGAAGACTGTAAACAACTCCAGTATCTCTGCCAAGAAAATCCAAATAGGGTCACAAAGAGTCAGACATGACTGAAACAAGTGAACAATAACAAAAAGATTACAATGTCTACTAGATATCCAATTTGAGATGTTTGAAAAACAATTGGAAATGTGAAGCTGAATGTCAACAGGATAGTTGATATGAAAATCAATAGCATAGAGATGGTAATTAAATCCAAAGTAGTTAATGAGATCACCAAATGACACAGAAGAGAAGAACACAGGGCCCAGGACAGAAATCTGAGGGATCTCTATGACTAGAGGGCATGATTTGGATGATCTGAATAAGGATCCAGAAAAGGAAACTGAGAAGGAGTGATCTGATAAGTAGAACCAGAAGAGACTAGCATCTTAAAAGAGATTATCAAGGAAGAGAGGGTGATTAACACTCAAAAGCTACATACAGAGAGTCAAGGAGAAAGAATGAGGATTGAGAAAAGACCATTGCATTTATCAAAAGATCCCCAATAACTCTGGAGTGAGAAGATTCAGCAGAATGATGAAATCAAAAGCTGGATTGTAAGGAGTTAAGAGAGAGAGAAATTAGAGTCACTTAGTGTATATGACCTATTTGAGAAATTTAGCTACATAGGACAGAAGAGATATAGGATGATAATTCATGAGAATGGAAGGATCAAGTAGCCATGTTTGTAGGCAGTAAGGAAGCAGTCAGTAGGTAGGGAGAGAATGAAAATAAATAATAGTGAGGGGAACAAAGGAGGTGATTTGTTGTATAAGAATGGAATAGATTGATAGTGTAGCTGGAGGGATAGGCTTTGATAAGGAGTAAGACCATCTCATCATGTGGTAGGGGTGAAAGAGGAGATGCTGGCAGAAAGGCAGATGCCTTCTGGGTTATAGGAGATGAAGAAGAGAGGAAGCTTATAGTGAATCACCTCAATTTTTCCTATAAAATATATGAGGCAAGGTTCTCAGCTAAGAGGGTGGGGGGAAAGGGAGTCATGGAAGGCTTAAGGAGGGATGAACAGATTTGGAAGGACTGTTATGAAGAGTGCAATCATAAGTTAATAAGGGAAGCATAGTAAGAATGCCTAGTAGCAGGGAGAGCTCAGCTGAGGTTCTTTAACATAAATATATAGTAAACTCAGGACAGTTGCATTCAGCATCACTGTGTTTAGGAACAAAGCCTGCAAATGATTGGAGGCTAAGGCTTGGAAGGATATTATCAGCAATATGATTAGGGGGCAAGGGATTCAAGAGAGAAAAGAGAGTTGAATTGGTTCACTGAGAAGTCAAGATGGAAAAAAGAGGAGTGACTAGTTAAAGGAAATGTCCTGGGAGAGTTTAGGGGTCGAGGAATCCTTCCTTGAAGTTACTCAGTCCTGAACACCTCTCAGGCAGCCTGCCCTAGGGAGAGACATTAGGCCTTATGAGGAAAGGAGTTATGGATTTGATTATTAAAACAGCATAGATAAGAGGCAAAATCAATAGGCACCATTAACCACTCTGCCTCTACCACCTCTTTTTTACCCTGACATAGAATTTAGAGATTATCAGAAGTGGGATCAAGCTTGTAAAATTCATTTGGTTCTTAATATCAGACCAAAACAGGATCAGGCACTATGCACAAATTGCAATTTATTGAGTGGAAGACAGGGTTCAGACCTTGGTTTTCTGCATATAGCAAGCCAGGTGACTATTATCATTTGTTATACCACTTGTATTAGAAATGGGACCCTGGGGCAGCTAGGTGGCGCAGTGGATAGAGCACTGGCCCTGGAGTCAGGAGTACCTGAGTTCAAATCTGGCCTCAGCCACTTAACACTTACTAGCTGTGTGACCCTGGGCAAGTCACTTAACCCCAATTGCCTCACTAAAAAAAAAAAAAAAAAAAAATGGAACCCTAAGGATGTAGGCACTGGGGGAGTCACTAAGTAGTAGGAAAAGACCACTGTGGTGAATAAAAACTGGAGGATTATCAGTAGTACTTAACTTTATCAGTTATAAATCAACCAGAATGTATCATGGAGATGGATTTATTGGCTTTGTAGAGGATTGTTAAGTACAGGCCATTGTTTCATCAACTCAGATCATTTTCATGGGGAAAGTTCATTGGAAGCCATTTGATTTGCCCAAACCATTGTAAATTATTAACATCATGTAGTGCTGCATCCGTAGGGGTGTGGCTGAGCTTTCCACCCTCACAGATGTGAACTTTAATGGGTTAAGCAGAGTCCAGGAAGACGTAAAACCTGGGCAATGCCAGCACCCTCCATGAAAAGACTGATCTCCCTCAGCATGATGCCTTCATGGCCCCCTTCCCTGACAGTAGCCCTTAAAGGTTCTTCCCCCTGAGGATTTGAACACTCTGAACTGCCCTGGTCCTGACTTTGTGATCAACTCTGCTGACTCTGTGTCTAAAATCTGCTACTCTTGAACTCAACCTGGCTTTTGAATGAGTCCTAAGGGACAAGGACTTAGTCATCTCAGTAGGATTTTTGCATTACACTTCACTGTATGATTATGTGCCTTGAAAATTAAAGACTGAAATATTAAGAATGGGAAACCTTTTTGGGAACAGGATTAGTGATGGAACTTTGATAATATTGTAGACAGATTCCTTCTTTATGCCATCTTGGTTTTTTTGTTTGTTTTTGGTTTTTGGTGGGGCAATGAGGGTTAAGTGACTTGTCCAGAGTCACACAGCTAGTGTCAAGTATCTGAGACCAGATTTGAACTTAGGTCCTCCTGAATCCAGAGCTGGCGCTTTATCCACTATGCTACCTAGCTGCTCCCTCTTTATGCCGTCTTTCTATCATTTTCTTCAATCAGCCATTTCAACCTCCAGCATCCTGTAAGTAAATCTTATTCTATCACTTGAGGACTTCAACGGATTTCTTAAAGAACAACTTTGGTTTTTGCCCCTTAATTTCACCAAATGGCTATCTTTAATAATTACCAGTTTATTAAGATTAGAATTTTTAAAATATCAGTTAAAAGAGTGAGAGAATAGAGATGGTTATCACTATTTATCACAAACCAGTATGATTGCAAGAAAAAAGTTTTCAATACTCGTACAGCTTTATTGGGAGTCTTGAGCTGAAAGCAAAAGAAGCAGATACTCCTGGGGCGTGGGAGGGATGTGAGATGTTTCCTTAAATATTATGGTTATATTTTCCCCTACATGGTTTAGGCAAATAATCTCCCTAAAAGCCAAGGAAAGCTTAGTAGTATAGAGATAGTTGACCCTAACCAAAAGTGAGAAGTTGGGAATGGAGAAGAGATGGAGAAGGTGTTGTCCAATTAATCCCTTCTGCCTAGCTTATATATAAAGATAAGGATTGGAAATTAGACCCCTAGAGAAACTTTGGGAGCAATATACTCTGGGCCAGAGGCTGAGGTTCCATTCTCTCAGAGTCAGAAGGATCTGTGAAGGATAGTTAATAGTAAATGAACCGGGGGCAGCTAGATAGCACAGTGGATAGAGCACTGGCCCTGGATTCAGGAGGACCTGAGTTCAAATCCAGCCTCAGACACTTGACTCTTACTAGCTGTGTGACCCTGGGCAAGTCACTTAACCCCAATTGCCTCACCAAAAAAAAAAAAGTAAATGGACCAAGAAATACAGAATGGGTAGCAGAATGAGGGGATGGAAAACTCTCAGACCACAGGATAAGCTGCTAGCAAAGAGATTATAAACACTTAGCTTCTGCTTTTAGATAGCATTTTTGTGGATGTTTTGGATGAGAGATACTCTTTGAGTCCTTGTTCTGGCTGCCAACTTCCTATTTCTGGTTGCTAAACTCCTGGTGCTATTTTTGATTTTCCTTTGGCTCAGCTGTGATCTTCCTGCTAGTTTATGATCTGATGACAGTATAGCCTTGTTTTGTGTTTGGGAAGTGGTTGTAATTTTGTCTTTGGCAATTTAGTTCTGAGTTCTCACTCTTTGGTTGAGTTTCCTTTATATACTGCCACCCTTGGGTGCATTATCTGCTAGCACTTAGAACAGAGGTCAGGGTTATTTACCAGTAGGTATAGAGTATGGTCTCTGTCCAGGTGGGGCCACAAGAAGATAGAGACCAAGGGGTGGAATGTCTTACATGTTATTCTGCCCAGGCCTTGGAGCCTAAAGGATTGATAGGCTACATGGTGTGATGTTTAAAATCTAAATTGTGGTCGCCTTAAATTAAAAAAGCTTCAGTACCAGTCTTTGGGCATTAAACATTTATTAAAGCATACAGATATTTACAAAGAGTTCAGAAAGTTAAGAAAAAGAAGTCCTACCTAGCCTAGAGTTCCAGCCTGGTTAGGTTCTTCCTCAAGTCCTCCTCCATGAGCCTGCTTTAATCAGGAACTCCCCAGCAAGCTGTTTGTGGAAGCTTTTTATAGGTCTGGAACAGAGGCGGTCCTTACACACTGCTTCAAGTTGATTAGTTGGCATCATCCAAATCCATTGGTTCTTAACTTGAAGTAGGCTTAATCAGCAGTCAATCACTCTCACTTGATTCAATCAGTCTAGATTAATCTCCAGGTGGGTCTTTGAGTATCTTCTAAATCCCATTATTTCATGGCATTAATGATTTAAAGTATACATGAAGAGTTTAGTCATGGAAACCCAGACTGGGGATAGACTAAATGCACTAATGCTTGTTTGTGAGGGATTCATATAAAATTAGTAGCAAGAAGGAAAGACTTTGGCAAACTATTCCTAAATAGGCTGTTCTTAACATGAGTATATCCTTAAGGGTGGGGCCCTAGAGAGCTCATGTGTATATCCTTATTGAGTGTTTATCTCAGGTTTGTGTTTTTCTCAAATTTATTCTATAGATTCAATCTTCAGATCCTGCATTTGCATTTGGAGTCAGTGTACAACTGTACTAAGACAAGTGGTGTTTGGGGTCTCTTCAGGCCAGACTGACTTCACATGGCATCAAGATGGGAGGAAATAAGCCATACCCACAAGATATCCTGCACATACAACAAGCTTTGAGCTTCTAATCTGTTGATTACTAGGCAACCCATCAAAATTCTAAAATGCATTAACAACAACAACTCTGGGAGAGAGCACTATAAAAGTGTGTGTGGGGGAACCCATACATAATTTAGGTATTTATTTGTTTAGTTAAAGTTGAAATTTCAGAGGAAGATGCTTCTATTTCCTACCTCAAAGAGTTGTTTTGAAACTCAAATTAAATTAAATAGTCTATATGCATATATATGTATACATATATACACTTATAGATATCCATAGTTTAAGCAGCCTCTCTGAGATTTTTGTAAAATTTTTTTAATGAACAAAATTTTATTTTCTTTTATTCTTGCCTGGGGAGGGAAGAACTCTTGTAACAACTATTCATAGTCACCAAAAAACCAAAACCAAAACCCCAAACAACCCACATTCCTGAACTGATCATATCCTAAAGAAACATCTCATTCTTCAGGGTCCACCACCTCTCTGTTAAGAGGTGGGTAGCATGCTTCATTATTTGTCCTCTGGCATCACCTCACAGAAACTTTGGAATTGAATGTTTGGAAAATGTTCATAGCTAGAGAGACAGAGAGAAAAATAAAGAGAACTTCTTTCCTGAGAGAATAAGTTAACTGTTAAGGATAAGGAGGTTGGAAAAGCATTTCAAGAGAAATAAACAACTCTTATCCTATGGAGAAGAGCAAAATATACTGAAGAGTTCTTAAGAGACTTTGGCTTTCATCCTGAGAGAGGTGAAAGGTGGGGCTATGATTCTAGTGTCAATTTCCCTAGTTGTAGAGAAGTCAGCAATTGTAAATGATGGTTAGAGGTAATTCTAAAGCTGTGACCTTTTTCTTTCTTTCTTTCTTCTTCTTTTTTTGCTGGGCAATGAGGGTTAAGTGATTTGCCCAGTTAAAGTGACTATCATAACTAGTAAGTGTCAAGTGTCTGAGGCCGGATTTGAACTCAGGTCCTCCTGAATCTAGGGCAGGTGCTTTATATACTGTGCCACCTAGCTGTCCCCCCCTTTTTTGTGACCTTTCTTATAGCTATTACATTGTTAAAATATTTAAACGTCTTTATGTTGTTTGTTACACTGCTGATGAATTCTGAAGACAGTTCAATTACTGTTTATTTTAATTTATAAGACTAGAAGTGATTAGGAATCAAATTCACAGAAAATGAAAACAAACTAAAAAGAACCTAGATTTCTGGTGTGCTAACACCAGAACAACACAATAGACAATTTTTCCTGTATTCACTGTGATTTAAAGCACCTATTTAAAGAAAAAAAACAACCTATTTATACAGTCCTTCCCCACAATGAAAAGTCTTTATTGCAAAAAAACAAGGGCAAGCAGGGCAGCTAGATGGTGCAGTGGATAAAGCACCGGCCCTGGATTCAGGAGTACCTGAGTTCAAATCTGGCCTCAGACACTTAACACTTACTAGCTATGTGACCCTGGGCAAGTCACTTAACTCTAATTGCCTCACCAAAAAAACCCAAAAACCCAAAAATAAAACAAAACAAAACAAAAAAAAAGGGCAGGCATTCCCTGAAATTTTAAAGAATTATCTCTGATGCATTGTTGGTGGAGTTGTGATCTGATCCAATCATTCTGGAGACCAACTAGGCTATCAAACTGTGTATACCCTTTGACCCAGTAATACCACTGCTAGGTCTATATCCCAAAGAGTTCATAAAAAAAGGGAAAAGGACCCATATGTACCAAAATATTTATAGCTGCTCATTTTGTGGTGGCAAAGAATTGGAAATCAAAAGGATGCCTATCAACTAGGGAATGGCTGAACAAGTTGTGGTATATGAATGCAATGGAATACTATTGTGCTATAAAAAATGATGAGCAGGCAGATGCCAAGTGAAGTGAGCAAAACTAGGTGAACATAGTACACAGTAATAGCAACATGGTGTGATAGTCAACTGTGACAGACTTAGCTCTTCTTAGCAATACAATGATCCAAGACAATTCCAAAAGACTCATGATGGAAAATGCTCTCCACATCCAGAAAAAGGACTATGGAATGTGAATGCAGATCAAAGCATATTATTTTCACTTTTGTTGTTTTTTGTTTTTAATTTCTTCTTTCTTTTGTTCTGATTCTTCTTTCACAACATGATTAATATGGAAAAATGTTTAAGATGATTGTACTGTATAACCTATATCAGATTGCTTACTGTCTTGGGGAGGGGGAGAGGGAAGGGAAGAAGGGAAAAATTTTGGAATTCAAAATCTTACAAAAAGAAATGTTGAAAACTATCTTGAGGTGCAGCTAGGTGGCGCAGTGGATAGAGCACTGGCCCTGGAGTCAGGAGTACCTGAGTTCAAATCCAGTCTCAGACATTTAACACTTACTAGCTGTGTGACCCTGGGCAAGTCACTTAACCCCAATTGCCTCACTTAAAAAAACAAACAAAAAACCCTATCTTTACATGTAATTGGAAAAAATAAAATAAAATACTTAAGAATTCTTTCTGATGCAGACAGATTTTCCTTCTATCAAGTCATCCTCTTCCCACCTCTAGGATCATGGTTCTTTCACATTCTAACAGACAAGGTTACTTCTCCTCCTTGCTTGGCATTAAGGTCCTTATTTCCTTAGTAGTATTTATGAAGTGAATTAGTTTACTATAACCCAGTATTAAACCATGGTAACTGTGCTTTTTGGACTGTTCTAAAATATTTTTCTGAATCAGGGCTTTCCCTGCAGGTTCCTAAGATAAGACTATCTCCTTAGTTTTAAACTACCTAGAAGTCCATAAAACCTCTGTACTTAACAAATTCTCTCCAAAGTTAGAGGATCTTCCTTTGTTAGCACATTTATTTTTTTCTACTTGATCAAAGCCCCCCAAATATTTCTACCTGCACTTCCACCAATGGCTAAATCAAGCAAGGTAAATCTGTGTGTGATTGAGCCACTAAGTCCTGGGAATACAGTGTGTTCCTCACTCTTTCAAGAGCCGAAAATCACAATATATTGCAACTATGCACCCAACTATATTGGATACCAATAAGTCAGAAGTGAAAGAAACAGCATCCTTTTAGTGGTTGTTCTTTTTATTCATTTTAGTTGTAACCATACAATTTCTGTGAAATAGAATAGAGTAACACGTAAGACTTTGGACAAACATTAAGTGTTATTCTTTTGTACATAATTCAGTCAAGTATCATTGATATTCAGCTAGCATAAAACAGGAACAGATGTGAATCACAAATCAAATAGTCAAAAGTCTGAAACTTGTATATCCTTTAATTAATTTGAGGATTAAGGTGCAAAGGGAAGGAATTATCTGGATACAAAGGTTTCAAATTGCTATAAGCAAGTGGAGAATTTTGGTTCTTCATCTAATCCCCCTCTACTAATACTTTCTTATAACTCTTATGACCTGTACAAATAAAATAATCAATTTCTTAAACATTAACATTTCATCCCCAACTATGAGATAAGTACTTGAAAATTTTATGTAATGATATCCTTTTCAGTTGTGCACACAGCATACTAGAGAAGCAAAAGTCTTGTAACAGAAGTGGTTTGTGCCTTTGCATCATTTTACTCTTGAAATACACAGACAATTAACACAAAGAGGGGTTCACTAAAGTCAAAAGAAGCTGGCTGTTTCACTAATTGGACCACTGGGCACAAAGATCATTTTTATCTGACTCCTATCACCTTCAGTGAATATCATTTCCCCTCAAATCTTCAACATATATAAAAATTCCCAAATAGTAACTTCTTTCCCATAGTGATTCTGGTTTATATCCCAGAAAAGCATATGAATGTAGAAGCATAATTTCACAGGACAGGACAGTGACAGTGTGTCTCCATATGGCACACATGACATGGAAAAGAAAGTCACAAAATAAAAAAAATAACTGGAAGACCTACAGAACAGCTTGAAAGATCTTGTCAAGGCAGCAATTAAAGAACACTATCAAAGGTTTTCACACTGGCAAACACTGAGAAAGATTAGTTTCCTTATCATTATCTTCACTCCTCCCCTCAAAGGGAAAATTGTGAAGAAAAAAAATTCTACAGAGCAACCCCCCCCCAAACAAACAACAACAACAAAAGCAAACAAACAATTAAACTGTGTTAGTGGTCTTGAAGAGACCCCCGAAAGTTGCAAATTTTATTATGTGGGATTACCCTCATTTAGGAAACATTTCCATATTAGTGAGGGACTAAGACATTAGTTCTCTTCCACTTTTAATTCTTGTAACTCACCAAAGTTAATTCACTCAATCCAAATCACTTTTGCATCTTTCCTTGCATTTAAACATAATATAACTTCTTTTTTTGGTGTTATATTAATTCTTCCGACTGTTCATTTTGTACATTATCTGCTCAAACCTTGAAGCATTTTGAGCTTTCTTCTTCATAGATTTTCCTACAAGTATCTTTTCATAAGATCTCTTCCTGAAACATAACCTCAAAATTATCAATTTCTTTTTATGTACTCCATTCCTGGTAGAGACCACTACTGATCCCGTGTCCACACATAAGCTCATGACCACAAATACACACCCACACCCACACCCACACAGCTTAAAACATTTCCTTATAGTCTCTGAAACACTTAAGCATAACATTTTACTAGCTCTAGGATTTAGGCATCTAAATCATTTTTTATTCTCTATTTTTCCAGTATATGCCCTTCAAAAGAGGTAAGGATACTGACAATTTGGGATCAAAACCATTTCCTCTATGAACTGTGTATCAATTCAGAAATGTTGAATGAACAGAATTTATAAAGATTAAAAAAAAATGCTGACAATTTGGCAGAAGGCCAAAGCATTAAAAAGCAAATTATCCCACAATGACACTACCTTGCTCCTGGCTCCACTGTTGCTACCATCCAAGTTAAACTCAATAGGCTTTTCCAAAGCCCTCTTTGGAAAAGTTTATGGATGATATTTCTCCAAAAATGTACAATTTACATTTGTGTTTACACTTAGAACTACTTTTTTAGTGGTATTAGATGACCATATAAGATGGCCTAGTCAAGAGGTCTTAAAAAAATGTGTAAAACACAAGAACAAATGGCCATTTTCCCCCCATTGGCTCACTTAATGTTCATTGATTTATCCATATAATCCTTAGTCGTTTTTACCTCCCATTTCAAAAGGCTAAGAAAGTATACATATACAGCTAGATATGTTCGAGGGTCCCTCACAAACACAAATTTCCACTGAGTTTTTGAACTACTGCCCCGGACTCAGGCTATCCTAATTGAGTAAGTAGATCATGGTGTTATGGGGTTATGACTATTAAAGTTTAAACTGGCCAGGTCTAGGATAACTCTTCTTGAGAAGACAGACATACCTTGAGAAGCAAGAGATGAGCCCATTAGGCGTGGCTTCTGCCTGAGTGGCATCAGAGGGAAGATCAGAGCAGCTGCCCCTAGCCAGACTTCTCCCAGCCCACCCCTAATAAGGGCCCAGGTGATCACTCCATCAACCATCTATAAAAGTTATGTCCTTTCTCTTGTTTGAAAAGATAGGTATCTTAGAGAACCAAGTCTTTGGGACATCTCCCCATGAGTGAAGTCCAAGGACTTTTCTCTTGGTTTCTCTAGTGCTTAAATAAAAGATTATTTTATTCTCATTGGATTTGTGTGCTAGAGGGTATAATTCTTTAAAGAGGAATACCTAAGGACCCCACACCAACCTATTTCCCTGTAACAATGGGCACCAACTTACGTGGCCCACTATAGCAAGTTGGCCACAGCCATGCTTCTCATCCATGATGACAGCTATTCATTGCCTTCCCTTCTCTTCCCTTTCTTCTCCTCTCTACTGTTTTCTACTGTTTCCTCTGGAAACTATAACCAATTAAAACCAATTTGGTCATTGCTACCAGAAAGCACATGCCAATGAACTTTATTTAACAACAATCAATAGACATTCATTAAGTATCTACTTTGCATCAGGCACTGAGTTAGGCACCAGGGATACTAAACAAAAGCAAAAGTCTGTCCTCAAGGAGTTTACTTTTTAATGGGGAAGAGAACATGCATATATGTAGGTATATAGAAAAGATATACAAAGCAGATACAAGGTAAATTTATTGGAAAATGTGCTAGAGCTGGTTGGGATGCCACACAAAAAGCCTCATGCAGAAAGTGATGTTTAAGCAGAATCATGAAGGAAACAAGGGATTCCATGACACACAGGTAAGGGAGTACATTCCTCTATGCTTGGGGTATTCCCTATATGTGTTCTCTTAACTACTGATAAGCAAGCGCCCAGAGCAGGGACCATTCTCAAATTTGTATTTATATCCCCAATACTTAGCACAATATTTGGCATGTAGTAAATATGATAAATTCACTTCTATTCATTCATTCATGTATTCATTCTTAATAGGGACAACTGGAAGGAAAGAGCTTTGGTCCAAGCAACAAAATAATAACAAAACACTTAAATGTAATTATTTTCAAAAAGAATTATTTCATTTGACAGTAAAGGATACAGGGGTGAGCCCAGAAAAAAAATATTTCATTCCGTTATTGGTTTTTTGTGGGTTGAGTCCATATGCTAATCTGTGTGGCTGCTCTAACAGCTTTCTGACTGTATCTAGAATGTCCAGTGGTAAGGTTTAAATTGAAGAATTTGTAATTTCTTCAAATTCTTAGTGACCATTTAATTTTGCACTATTCCAAATGCTAAAACTGGGCTTAAACCAGCAAATAATAAAACCATAAAACCTCTCTACTATCCATGAAAGTATAATATATGAGGTTACCTGTTAGGTACCACTTTCCTCACAAAGAACCATTTTTAAGAAGCATTTGAGTAACGAAAGGTAAATATAAATATATCGCTTTAATGAGAAGCAGCAGGACAAAATGTAAAAAGGATTGGCTTTAGAATAACAAAGATTCAGGCCTCTGAGGCAGACCACCTGTGGGAAAGGTGGGCAAGTCAAACCCTCTGAAGAGGGATTCTGACCTGCTTTGGTAGAGGGAGATTCTTCATTATAACAAGGAAACCACAGGCTCATTCCTTACTTCCATTCCCTATCTTACAGCCAACATATATCTGGAAGACATGAACCTAGAGAAAAGTAACCCTAACTTCTTAGGCATTAAGCTCTGGTATTCTATATTTTTCTTTTCTTTTAATCCCATCTTAACCTTAACAAACATCAAATACAAGGAGCATTTCCATATACAAACTAGAACATAAAAAGAGAATCTGTACATGAATCTTCCAATTTCTATTACATATAGCTTGCTTTACCTTCAAAGTACATATATCAAATGCATCAAGTGATTTTTCAAGAGGTCCTACTTCTCTGTTTCCTTCTAGCCTTCTTTCTATTTTCAGTATTATTTTTCAAGACAGAAAAGATAAATTACAATCTAAAAATTATTTTCAGCCCATTGACTACACTGACTATGACTCTCTCTATGTATACAAATATGTACATATATATTCTTTAATTACAATACTGTCTATAAATCTTACAGATTTTAAAGGAACAATCAAATTAAAATGTTACTTGGTGCAATGTTTTTGTTAATATAGTCTACACTCTGTCAACTTCTTTGGGTTAGATTTATTTGATGTAAAAGCTTTTCAAATATCTTAAAAGAACAAAGCTGAAGTGACAGAATGGTTCAGATACAAGTTTACCTATATGCACAAATTCTAAAATATTTATCTTTTTCTATGGGGAAGTAAAAAAGACATCATTAAGCCATAACTTGGATTCTGCCCTACTTTTCCCCTTTGAATTGATAAATTCATATACTGAACTGAGAAAAATAACACAATTTTAAGTAACCCTATCTATTTCTATAATATCATGGAAGAAAATGTCTGTACTCTATTTTATCCTAAGTTATTAATATATTAGCATTCCTTTGCAGAGAGGTTCACAGTTCTGCATTTCCCTCCCATTGCAATTCTCTCTTCCCCAAGCAAGTTCTATTTACATTTTATAGTAATCCTGAGACAAAAGACAAAATTCCACAGCAAAATAAGAAAAAAAAAACCTCATGGGGTTTTAAGTTACTTAAACAGAAGAACAGTAATGTAAATGCTGGTGTACCCAAAGAGAAAAAAAATCTTTAACCACTCTCTCCTTTCAATCAAGTTAAATGTAGATTAAACAAAAAGCCATTCCCACTTTTAGGTTAGACCCCATAAAGAAGACAAAGCTCTAATAGTTTCAGGGAATCAAGATCCCTCCTGGAAATGATTAAGTCTTCTATACAAGGAAGACTAATTAGATTTTTGATTTGTGAGTCCAAGGACTTCAGACTAAGACATTGTTAAAATATTATTTCTTTATATTTTATGACACACTAAGGCCCTAGCCTTTTACTAATGTGATTGTTTTATATCATGTATGATCCCATTGTTCCTTTTCAAAAGAAACAGAGTCCATAGGCAGTATTTGATAGGTCTAATTGGAAAAAAAAAAGATGAAACTGTTAACATGTTAAGATTTGTGGTTAAAAAATACTACAGTCAAATGATAACTTTTCTAAGATTTAGATTTACTAGCTTTTCAATATATATTTGTCTACTAAACTTCATTTTACATTTACCTGTGGAAAACTTCTGGAATAATTGTTTATTTAGCATATCAGTATGATAATAATTACTTTAATTTGTTTTAGTTGACACTGAAAAATTAAAGAAAATATGTTTATATGTGTTGGGGTGTGTGTGTGTGTGTATACACACACATAAAGAAAGCTTGTATTCTCTAATTAGCTGTGCTTATCAAAAAAACTAGCTCCCCCAGACCATAAAGTGGAGTCCAAGGCAAAAGCAGCCTTCCCAATCCCAGGTTCTACAGTTCCTCACTGCTCTTGGGTAAGGAAAATAGCCTGTGAACATTTAAGGGAAGATTTCTCTTTTAAAGACCATATCCCTAGATTCAAAGATTTTCCACACTTGATCTTCTCCACTGCTGTACTCAAGGTCACTGCAAGTACATCTCTCTACTACTCACCTGATATTGCCTATAGTGGGAGGAAATTTCACGGTATTAGATATACAGTTGAAGTAAATTATAGGTGTCTACAGTCACATTACTTAAAATGCCACAGGTTTACAATGTTAGGTGTTTTTTCAAGATATTCCTTGTTGTCATACTTCCTAGCCTGCTAACTTTCTAGGATATCCTTGTTAATATTCACAATTTAATAAAATCACAATTCCTCCTACTGCTGTTGCTCCATCCCCTAAACTGGACTACCAAAGATCATGCTTGGGAGGAGCTAAGTCATGAGTTCTGTACTCCTTGTGAGTATGCATCTTCACTCCAACTATTTTCTGCTGGATAGCACCTCCCCCCTTCATCTTTTCTCTGGCTATTGTAGTCAAATTATGGACCTTTAGAAAGTGTATGCCAATGAACTCTACTCTTTTTCCATTAACTATTTTTCAGACCAAAACTCCCTTTCTTGGCCATTAGACTTCCAACCAGAATTTCAGCTCTCAGAGGGCAGAAACTGTTTCATGTGTTTGAAATTATGTCCCCAGTGCTTAGCATACTGCTTGGTGTAGTTTAAGTTTTTACTAAATACTTTTATTAGTCATTCATTCTCACAGTTTGAAGAAACCTAAGAGACCTTCTAGTTCAAACCCATACCTGAATAAAAATTGCCTCTATAACATACCTGACCAAATTTAGAGTTTTGTGTTCAATTCTGGGTAATGGATTTTAGAAAGGACAGTAATAACCCAGAGAATATCACAAGAAGGACAGTAAGTTCATACCATATAAGAACAGGTCACATTAGGTAGATGGTGTTAACCTTGGGCTGGGGATTCTTTGTCAAGCTGTAAGCAGTAATAGGACTACAGAAAAAGGAGACAAAAAGTTAGCTGAACTGGTCAACCATAAGGGGGAGCAAGGAATTCAAGTGAGGCCAGAGCAGGGGGTGATAGACAATGAGGAGAACAGGATGTTAAGATCTTGAGGACAAAAGACTGGTTTAGAAAGAATGTGGCAGAAAGTTCAATACAACAAGTAATTATGATCAAAAGGAAGAATTTCAGATTTTGAGTCATTCATGGAAGTTGAGAAGAATGAGACATTAACAGTGAGGCCCTGGTGGTGCTCAATAAATGCCATCATATTCCTTAAAATGTCTTGAATGTGAAGGAAAAGATATTGGTTAAGACTCACCTCCGTCTTCATGATTTGTGAGCTACCTGCTAAACTCCTTGAAAATGGAGAATGGTCTGAAGGTCAGTAGAAGCTCACAATATTTGACCTGAGCAATATGAATGAATGGAGAGAACTTTGAAGGAGGAGACAGTTGGTGATGGTGAGAAAGATGGTCTGGAAATGGCACTGAAGAGCAATGAAGATGCTTAGTCTTTCCCCTGATCCAGGGTGCTCAGAGACATGAGAGTAAAGGAGAACTCAGTATTGAAAAGGCTGCTCAGGGATGTAGACAAGTTTATCAGAATATAATATGGAAGGAATACAAGGCGAAGAGGCCTAGAATGAAGGGGATTTTGTTAGCAATAGTACAGGAGCTTCAGAAGGAGTAATATATAGGGGCCAATAGAGCTGGATATGCAACATATCTGTGTGTGTGTGCGCGTGCATACACACACATGCATTTCTAATGTATTCATAAGAAGGATCTGAAAAGAACTAGCAAAATGTAATGTGCAACTTTTGATATCTTGAGTTAAATAAGGTTAGCTAGACTAACAAATGTTGCATCTACTTTCAGTTTCTTGTTAATGGACTTGAAATTGTGAAGACAACATGAGTTCAAATCCTGTCTCAGACACTTAGTTGGGTGACACTGGACAAATTACTTATTTCAGTCTCAGTTTCCTTATCTATAAAAGAGGGATAATAATATTCCTTCCTATATCGTGAGAATCAACAAGATATTTAAAACACTTTGCAAACCATAAGGTGCTATAGAATGCCTAGCCATTATTGTCATATTTTTTTTTTGAATCAGCTAGACACTCCATAAATGACATTATATAACAGCAAAAGCCCATGCAGGATAGCTACGCTGGAGAATAGTCCTCAAAATAATCCATGGTCAATGAATTATTAAAATGCAACCTTTTATGAATAAAAAGGTAAGTTGTGATTCAAAGTAAATAAAATAAAAATAGGATTAGAAAAGTAACTAAACTTACTCATTTTCTGAGTCTCAAACAACATCTTCAACAAAACAAATAGTGATAAATAGCTACAAGAAAAAAATGTATAAAAGCTATCTAATGTCACCACATCTATTTCTCAGGTTCTAATGGTTAGAAGTACCTTTCTTTACTCACTGCCCTAAATCAGGACAATGATCAATTATGTGATATTCTCTAGACCCTTAATGTGCTAATGTACTGGGAGTCTGGTGCATGCATAAAATACTTCAAAAAAAGAACTACTCAGTAATTCAGGCCATGCATTCATTTCCTATATTAATTAATATGCTTGTCCAACATTGTATCCAATTGCCATCTATTGGTAGAGATGGCTTAAACTAAAAATTGTTAAGATCTGTATATCAAATTTTTTTTCTTTTAAATTCCATACCAGTAAGATGAAATTATTGAAGAGAAGCCTGCTTTTACATTTTTGCATTTTGTTCTCCAAGCAGTTCTGAAATTTTATCTAGTTTTCTTTACAATGAAACAAATAACTCTGAGCAGCTTTCCTCCAGATCTTTATCATTTAATAATTTAAATGCATATACCCTCTTGTTACTATATAAATTCTTTTAGTAGGAAATACTAGAAATAGTCACATTGAATAAATTATAATTTCATACATAATCATCTCTTGATCATTATCTGGCAGATTAATTTCAAAGCAAGATTAATAACGCTTTCCCCTAGTTTACTTAATTAAGCACTCATCTGACATAGATAGGATTTGAACATGTGAAAAAGAGAAAAGCCTATTAAACATGAATGAAGTCTTTAAATTTTGGTCTTTAGAGAAATCCTAAAATTTATATCTGTAAAATCCTTTCCCTTCTAGGTGCTATGTTTTATTACCCCCTTTGGTTTCTTGAGAGCCACTCACCATCCTCATGCCTGACCATGACTTAAAGTCTCTTTGGTTTCACTGAATTAAGCAACCTATCTCAATCCAAATTTCTTGGTTTCTCTTACTAAGAGTTCTGGCCTTCCTGTTTCCTTTCTCTCTTTGGATGTCTATTATTCCAATCCCTGTTCATTAAAGTAACTCTTCCTGGCTTCACTTTGAACCCACCAGTTTTTAGAGCCCTATATTGTTCCACAACTCCATCGTTGGGAATCATCAGCTCACAAAACATGGGACAAAGGCCTCTTTCCCTTGTTGGAGGTGTGAGATTAACTTACTATATGAATTCACTAATCTGAATATCGTGTATTCACTAGCTGAAATACACTATACACTAGCATACTGTTGTTCTGTGAAATCTGTTATTTCTATCCACTATGTTTTAATGCTGCACTTTTAACCAAAATAAGCTCCAAATGTACATATGAACTACACAGATACATAAAATCTTATCTCACACACACACACACACACACACACACACACACAATTAGAAGAGCAAGAAGTTTATCTTTCCAGATCTGTGGACAGGGGAAGAGTTTATGGCTAAACAAACTAAAGAGGGGATCACACAAGACACAATGGACAATTATGATTATATAAAAATTTAAAGAAGTTGTATAAACAAATCTAATAAAGTTATAAGCAAAATAGGTAACTGGGGAAACAACACCTCGAGTTTCTCTGAAAAAGGTCTCATATCCAAGATACAAGGAACTGATTCAAAATTATAAAACTAAAGTCCATTATCCAATAGGAAAATTATATGAATAAAGTATATGAACAGACATTTTTTAAAGGAAGAATTTTTCGCTGTTAAACATATTTTTAAAATGCTCTAAATCATTAATGACTGGGAAAATGCAAATTAAAGCAACTTTGAAATTTTCATTTTCATGTCCTTCTGACTGACAAAAATGACAAGAGGAAAATGAGGAATATTGAAGAGGCTTCAGGAAAACAGTCATACTAGTGTAGTGCTGGTACAGCTATGAAATGGTCCACCCTTCTGTACTTGATAAATGTCATGTAAAGCTCTAGAAGCTACTATTGTGAATCACCCTTCAATTAAAAATCACTCTCTTTATAAGGAGGAAGTTTTTGTTATAGTAACTACAGAAGAAGACTACACAAATAAATATAAAGGAAATACTGTAAAATTTACTTGGTTTAAAATTTTTAATTTTACATATAATTTTAACTGAATATGCAAAAATTCTTGCAAGTTCAAACCAATTTAATCAGATTCTTCACCTAATGTACTTCACAACTGTTGCTACAGGATATATAATACTTGTTTATTCTCATATTTGCCTTGCACTTCTCTAAGTAGTTTCAATAATACTGACTTCTGAATTACTAAATCTACCACAAAACAGAAGTTTAATGTAGCATTAAACAACACATTCTACTATGGCATGATGATACAAACTGAACTTCTAGGTTGATTTAAAGAAAAGTAAAGTATGTAAGAGTGATAAATGCTATACTACTTACCATATGAAGAGATCCTGAATAAACGGTGTCTAGAGTCACAGGCTTATGGTTGTACATTATATTTTATTGAAGATTCAGTGTGGTAAGCTCATAAAAGGCTGCAAAGCACCTTTCAAAGCCTTAGATATCCAAGTCAATTTAGTTTTTATTCTGTTGCTTAGGCACCAAAGAAAAGGAGTGATTTTTCTGTGGAGAAAATTTAGCAAGTTCTAGTTATTAAAAAAAAATAATCACTTTTCCCCTTAAGAAAACCCTTTCAATGATTACTTATTCCATTAGATTGCATAAAGTCATACTCCCTCAAGATGAGTATTACAAAATGTAGATTAATTATCCAAGTAAATTATGCTTCTAAATTCAGATTCCAAACAATAGTTTTTAGTAATGAAAATCTGACCAAAAGCCTTGGTAAGCTTGATGAAATAACAGTTCTTTCTCTACCAGGGACAAAAGAGGTATCCAGGAATGACAAATACAATGCTTTGATATCAAGTCAAGCCTTTCCATGCAGATGAAAAACACTTGAAAGGGAAGGTTGGCAGAATAAGCATTCCCTCAAAGACAACAAGTTCTATGGGCTTATCACAGGTACCTAGTACCAAGAAGTATGCCTTTGGAAAAATGATGATTTTCTGTGACGAAGCATAACCATCTTTCAAAGATACAAAATGATAACACATCTGCCAAGAAATAGACGACCATCTAGCAGATTGATGGAGCATTTCTTGCAGGACTGAAAATGAAGAATGCTATTATGGTTCACAGCTGTCATATCAATTCAATCCAATACAACATTCATTTTTTATCTGCTGTATGCAAGAGGATGTGGTCGGTGATACCAAGGGTTTAAAGATGAAAAAATGAAACAATTCCTATCCTCAAAGAGCTTACATTCTCTAGAGGAAAGATACAATGTGTTCATAAGTATTTAAGCATAGTATGTTCAGAATAATTTCAAGAGAGAGAAGGCCAACAGCTAGAGGAATTAAAAAAGGTTTTCTGGGGGACAGCTAGGTGGCACAGTGGATAGAGCACTGGCCCTGGATTCAGGAGGACCCGAGTTCAAATCCAGCCTCAGACACTTGACACTTACTAGCTGTGTGACCCTGGGCAAGTCACTTAACCCCATTGCCCGCAAAAAAAGGAAAAAAAAAAAGGTAAATGAATGGAGAGGAGCTGATATCAGAAAAGAGTAGGAAGGGAAAAGAGTATTGGGATATGCTCACCCTTCGTGGGTGGGAGAATGATGATAAAGAAATGGACACCTAAAGGGAATAATGAGATCCAAGAGAAAACAAGGAAGGGAGAATATATCTAATAGAAAGAGATCATAGATCTAGAGCTGGAAGGAACCTCAGAAGCTATCTTAAGTCCAAGCCTTTTCATTTTTTTTCTAAAGCCTAGGAAAGTTAGAGCTTTGCCCAATTCCTCTAACTCCAGACAAATGTTTTACAGTTTTAAAAGATGCAAGTAAATCATTAGAATGAGTAAGTAAAGGAAGATTCTGTAGTTAAGTATCAAAATTACAGTTGAGAAGTAAATATACTACAGGCACTTATAAGATCAAATTATATGACATTCGCACCATTAATATGGCATGTCTTAAACTTATTTTCCCATGATAATTCTGTAGTTGTTTGCCCTATGGCATTTTCTACTCAAGTTGACAAAAAGCTAAGTAGCAGAGTTAGGATTCCAACACAGGTTTTCTGACTTCAGTACTCATTCTACCATACCATGCTGTTTCAACAAAATAATTAAAGCCTTTTCTAGTCACATGTGAAAAATAGGAATTAATCAGCATAAAACAAGGCCTCAACGCATAAGTAGTCAAAGATAATGAACATATAGTTCTCAAAAGAACTTCAAACCATTAATAATCACATAGATCATTACTAATTACTGATAGGATTACAATAACAAGAAATAAACTCAAATTATGAATAATATGGGTAAATGCAAACAACTTTGTGCTTTCATCTCTCACCTACCTACCAAACAGGCAAGGGCAAAAAAAAAAAAAAGATGGAAATAGCACTGTAAGAATCATAGAAAGATAAATAAGAACACCAAAACAATGTTAAGAGAATTATAAACTGTTCCAACCATTCTGCAAAACAATTTTAAGTGACTCTCTAAGCAAATGACTAAAATGTGCACACCCCCAGACCTAGAGAATTCACTGGGAGGCATACATCCCAAAGAAGTGAAACAGAAAGGTCCCACATACACCAAAATAGTCATAACAGTATTTTTGTAGTAGCAAAAAACTGGAAAAATACATGTCCATTATTTGAGGAATGATTAAACAAATTATGGTGCATGGGTGAAATTATTATGCTACAAAAATATAATAATACAGAAGCATGGCAAGACATGAACAGATACAGTGTAAAGTAAGCACAGATAGAATGTAACACAAGTCTACAACAAAAAAATGAAACTGAACACTGTAATTATAATGATCAAGTTTGGCCCAAAGAAGAGATAAATGTTCTTCCCTCTTTCCTTATTTGTAGAGGTGGGGGACTACGGGAGTATGACATTGAAACTGATAGAGATCGCTGATGTGTTCTTTTACTGAAGTGTTTTGTTCTCCCCCTTTTTATACTTTGTTACAAGGAATGGTTCTCTGGAGGGGGAAGAATATATTTGGAACTGAAGCGGCTGGAAGGACAAAAGCTGTCTTTTTAAAAAATTCTTGAACTACAACCTTCTCTCATGCATGAAATGGCCTGAAGAGTGCTACTACTAGCTATATATGTCTAGTCTTGATGGCAAAAAGTTTTAGATAACTTGACAATTGGCAAAAGGGACCCGTGAATATAGATAGGGTAAAATTCACTGGAGCTATATCACTTCTATAAGTTGGGTTAAAGAATCATCTTTGAAAGTTTGCAAGCTACAAAAACTTGCAGATTGAGTAGGGATGGGGGGGGGTGTGAAACTTATCAATCCCCCCTGTAAAGAATGCAAAATAGTGACTAAATTTTCTAAAAAGGCTTTTGATATGTATCGTTCATTATTTTTTAGCTCACTAGGGGAAAATGACATAAAAAGAAATAATAAGGTTGAAGTGAACAGTAAGTTTATGGAAGAGAAAGCAGAAAAACAAACTGGCCAGCATCTTGGGAGATGCCCTCCACAATCCAAGCATTGATTTATGCTATAAACACTAATCACTGATTTATGCTGTAATTTCTTCTACTCTCAAAATCAAAGAATATTAAGACCTGGAAGGGATTTTAGAGATTATCTAGTCCAACCCCTTCATTTTACAGATGAAGAAAATGAAGCCCAGAAAGGGCTTGCCCAAGGTCATAGCAATGGCAAAGCCAGGACTTAAATTGTATTCTGGATGAGTCCACTGTTCTTTCCACTTGTTTCATCTTCTCCAGCTGTCCTTTAAGATAACAGAAGTGGTAGACCATGAATGACCTTCATCTCTACTCCTACTCTGAAGTTAATGAAGAAAATTTCTGATAAAAGTACTAAATCCTTTGACAACACCTGAATATGATATATGTTAAGATAATTCTGACTTGGATGGTTGAAGGTTTCTTGCTGACAATTCACATAAACAGACATCTCTCTCTATACCAATACCTAATTAGTTGTAAAATATGCCAGAATATACACAAGTCTGATTACTAAGCCTGTTATCTCTACTGTTGTATGTTTGGTTCTTGTTTTCATTTTATGATTTTGTAAATCAGCTAAGCACCTATAATGTTACCTTTTCTGTTCGGTAACAAGACATTGCACATAAGAATGCTCTCTCCAATACAGATAATTCAAATAATTTTTTTTTAGTGAGGCAATTGGGGTTAAGTGACTTGCCCAGGGTCACATAGCTAGTAAGTGTTAAGTGTCTGAGGCCAGATTTGAACTCAGGTACTCCTGACTCAAAGGCCAGTGCTATATCCACTGCGCCATCTAGCTGCCCCTAATTCAAGTAATTTAAATTCAAAAAGTATTTACTAAATGCCTTTTGTGAAAGGTTCTAGAGATTTAAAAAAAATCAATCAAATAACATTTCCTAACCTAAAGGAGTCAATTCTGCTTCCCTGTCTCTTAAATATTTCATTCTCTTCCTTCCATTCTTTCTGGCATGGATAATTGTACACTAGTAAGCAGTCCTAGTGAGCTATATTTGTATATTGTACTACTTGTTTCTCCCAATAAAATTGTCTGTAAACTATCATGTTTCAATTTGAGATTCCAAATTATAGATCCTATAGAGTGATTAGGTACAAAGGTGGCCCACTGATAAAGCTATTCCAGTATTTTAAAGTGTTACTTAATATACTCATAAGGATATAGAATAATAAGCTTTATAAAATTTTATTATAACCTGGATTTAGATACCTTGACTACTTTTGTTTTTTGTGTGTGTGTGTGTGGGGGGGTGGGCAATGAGGGTTAAGTGACTTGCCCAGGGTCACACAGCTAATAAGTGTCAAGCATCTGAGGTCAGATTTGAACTCAGATCCTCCTGAATCCAGGGCTGGTGCTTTATCCACTGCGCCACCTAGCTGCCCCCTACCTTGACTACTTTATAAGATTAGAGTTGATTTTCTTCCTAAGAGACCTTGTTAAACTCACCTGGGAATTAAGTGAATCAATGACTAAATTACTGCTTTTACCTTTATGAAGATTTTGAAATAAAAATATGGGTCTCCAAAGACAGGCTGGTAGAAAACTTGACTGATTTAAGATTTACTGTTGATTTATGGGTGCAATAAATCAATTATATAAACTATTTTTTCTTTTTCTTTAAAGAAAGAATATTAACTCTATAATCAGCGACATAATACTATTCCTACAGAATGATTATGTCAACTGTCAAATTTTTTGAAAGAGTAGAAATTATTAGCATCCCTCCAAATTTGAATTTTTATGATCCTAACCTGTAGCACCAATCAAGACAAGCACGAGGGAAAAAACATGCTAGATCTTCTTGACAACTCTGCAACCAGAAGCCTCCTGATCTACAGAATGATTTTCTAGAGTAGAAATGAATCTTCACTTTAAGGTAACCCCTAGCAATGTGATAGCATGGAAAAATAATAGCTTAAAATTCAGAAACCAGAGTTCTCCTATTCTGAGAGAGGTCAAGTAGGAAAGTGATTAAAATCTGCCTTGCCTTGGGATGACAATCTCTAATATAGTAATGCAACATTTGTTCATGGATGCTGGAAATAACCTAAGCCTAGATGTTTTCATATAAGGGTAGATACAAGGATTATAACATAATAAGCAAAACTTCCAGTTTCTTAAATTCAATTGCTTGGGGCAGCTAGGTGGTGCAATGGATAGAGCACCAGCCCTGGATTCAGGAGGACCTGAGTTCAAATCCAGCCTCAGACACTTAACACTTACTAGCTGTGTGACCCTGGGCAAGTCACTTAACCCCAATTGCCTCACCCCCCCCCCCCAAAATGTGCATCTTAAATTCAATTGCTTAATTTGGCTTCATGTGTTATGAAGGTAACAAAATTTGGTTATTATGTGTATATATACACATATATACACACATAAGGATTTATTCAAAGAGGTGCTAAACTCATAAGAAAGCAAGCCTAGATATGTCTGATAAACTCCTTTTGCAAAATAGGTTGGATATAACAGAGTTTTTAAAGTATCTTTTAAAATATATAGTGTTCCAAGTCTTAGTGCAGTTTTAAGTTTTAATAGTACTTTAATAGTTTGTGTTTTTATCAATGAAATTTCAAACTTTATAAACGATAGTTCCATTAAAGGCCCAGAAAGAAAGGCAAAGACAGTTGCAACTTATTATTTAGAGGAAGAACTAAAATATACAGGTGATTAACTTCCTTAACCCATAAGTCTACCAGAGAATGAGTCAGAGTCCAAATTAAAACTTGGATCTTATGGTTCCTCCAATGTTTTGCAGAGCTTTCTAACAGGGGCATATGAAAAATTATTTTAATAATATTTAAAACAGATGTTATCAACTCTATTATTATGGGACTCAGTTGTGACAACTGGAGATTATGGAAAAACTTATGAGCATGTCCTATAATAACAAAAACAAGATTTAAAAACTGACCATGGGTCAGGTGGTAAATTTGCAATCTGTTAATGTTACCCACATTCTCTGAGAATTAAGATATGAAAATATAAAATATGGAGTATCTTACCAAAACTTAAAGGACTCAGCAAATAGTGTATAAAGTAGTATATACTTTTAAGGGCAAAGAACTAAATACATTTGCATGGTGTTTTAGAGGTTACGAAAGTTTCTAATTTATCATTACACTTGACCTTTACAAGCCTCTTATACACATCTTAATACATAGTAATGTCTCCATTTAACAGGGGGAAAAAAAAGTGAGGTTTTGAGGGTTGATCTGTCAAATGTTTAGGAAGCTGGAGAACCAGGATAAGGATATCTTTTCTAAAGTCAAGGTTTCTGACTACATTAAGCAGACTAGCATTTTACTTTCCCAATACAAATGATACTATTATATTTCTCTTTAGGAAAGTTCTTTAATCATTTTCATTATTTATAACAGTGTATGTTTGGGCTACCTATTTAAATTTTAAGGAGGAAAAAGACAATTATAATAACTCCCATCTTTTATACTTCAAAACCCATATATAGTGATCTTAAGGTTTTAGCCAATACCAAAGCTGACAAACTTTCTGGCAACAAATTTAAACAAAACAAAAACAACAAAAACAAATTTGTAAACTTAAAATTCAATATGTAAATCCATAGTATATCCTTATTTTGAAAGGGATGGAATTCCATGATAGTTTTTAAGGTGAAAAAATTGAGGTATAGAGAGGTTAAAATTAATGGCTATTTTGCAAGGTTTTCTAGAAAACTATAATGTAATGCTATAACATTTCTGAAACATAAATTTATCTCTTCAGAGGGTAGGAGGGTATTGGAGAAATATGCTCAAAATTTCCACTTATCTTGGGGGGAAAAAAACAGCTGACAAAACTGGAAAAGGAATTTTAATGCTTACGAGTAACTTCCAACATAAACAAAATTAATGCTATTTACAGCCATATAAATAAGATATTTTAACACAGAAGAGGGTGAGAATTAATGATTTCTGTTGTCTCTCAATTTGTACAAATCTCGAGCTATTATACTTGGGTTCAAGAATTCACATTTACAGCTTGATTTTTTTAGGGTACGGAGTAACAACATTCTATTGTAATGCAATTTTCTATGGAAAAGTTTTAAAAGTCAGCATTTATTGGTTATTCACAAGATATCAGATACTACATATCTTTTTTGAAAATTGCAAGTACATACATTCTCTTTGTAATTTTACACTCAAACTGGCAAGTTTGGGGGACAGCAGTGGCTATATTGTGGCATTTTTTCCATAAAGAAAAAGTCAGTCTGTTTTTTAACCTGATGTAGAAATGCTATCACCAGCACTACCACTCAATGATAAATTTCAAAATGCTACCTAGAAGACTATAGTACTCAATTATGTTATACACATCAACTTCTAAGGACATCTTTCTAACAGCTGTTCTAAATACACTTTAAAAAGCAAGCAGTTGTTTTAATATAATTACATGGATATCTTCTTAAAGGAAGTTTTCTAAAGGCAAACTAACATGAAAATTACAATATTTCAGAGTGTGTGCCTGTGTATGTACACACATGTCTGTACACACACCGTGTTTAAATATTCTATATGTACATGTGTGTATATATATTCATAGACGTACATATATGAGATACACAAATGTAAAAAACTGAGATATCCAATAATTAAGTTGAACTTACTGGCTATTTTTAAGAAAAGCCAAAGAAAACCACAGCAATTAAGTGAAATTGTTAAATTCATAAATAAACTAAAATTATCTGAAATCCTTCTCAAATGAGCAAAAGGAAAGGATAATAAATAATGTGTCTTAACCAAAATAAAACCCTGCAAAGTTATATTCTCCTTTCCTAGGAAAACAGTGACCAACTTGAACCAAGAGATATGAGACTGTATCTTTTGTTGCCTTTCTTTGCAGGTGAGTAGTGTATAACCTCTGCATAAATTTCTGACTTATGTGTTGGCTACTTTTGTTGCTCTTTTTTATAAGCAACAATTCTGGGAGTTGTAAAGTGGGTAGATGTAAATAAAGATGATGTAAAAAGATATCAATAAAAGGTTTCAAAACCTAGAAATGCATGAGTAACACTTTTTAAAAATCTGTAATTTCTAATAAAATGTCAGTGAAGGATTGGTAATGAACAATATGTTACCATTTATTCAGCATATAGTAAGAATCAACATATTGGAATAATTAAAACTGATCATGACATGTATGATATTGACTTTTTAAAAAATCAAGTTTTTACATTTATGTAACTAATTAAATGTATACTATAAAGAAGAATGGAGAATAAGTCGATGAGATGAAAATGAGGGAGAAATTCAACACTAACAATGCTAACTAGATTCCATAAATATAAGTATTTTTTGAAAGACAATAGACAAGAGGGGCAACTAGGTGGCACAGTGGATAAAGCACCAGCCTTGGATTCAGGAGGACTTGAGTTCAAATGTGGCCTGAGACACTTGACACTTACTAGCTGTGTGACCCTGGACAAGTCACTTAACCCTCACTGCCCTGGGGGGGAAAAGGACAATAGACAAGCAAGTCATTTCATTGAAAACTGTAATAGTTCAGTTTTATATTCCAAATCTAAAAATCCCTTGGGAAGAATGTTTTTTTTTAATACTAAGATGAAAATTGAAGGAAATTAGACATGACCTGGAAAAAAAAGTCAAGAAAATGCCATGTGTAGAATGAATATTCATTATGAAGACAGAAGATGAAATTTAAATAAAACCACTTAAATGGGAAATTTTACCTAAGTGTTAAGTGAACAAAAATAGATAAATAAAAAATCAATTAAAATTAAATGTTACATATTCTCTTGGACTCATGTTTCAGATACCTACAAACAGTGATATGTCATGTTGGAATGCAATTCGTGGTGAGTTCTAAGGTCTTTGCTATTATAAATGCTAACTTTCCCATACTTGGAATGTACTCCTTTCTTTCTCATCTCATGTTAAAGAATCCGTAGTTTCCTGCTCAGTTTAAGTACTACCTTCTACACGAGGGGCTTTTATTGGAATCTCTTACTGCCTTAGCCTTCAACATCACCTTAAATTTACCTTTGATCAATCAACATTTATCAAATAGTTACTGTGTGCTAGGCAACCAGGTTCAGCTTCAGGTTAGCAAAACCAAACACAAAAGTCCCTGACATCAAGGAGATTATACTCTAACAGGGGAGATAATACATACACTTAAAAGTATTTACAAAGCATGGAAAGCAAAAAGGAGTTAGGATGGGCACCCATATCCAGATGAGTCAGGAAAAGATTTCCTGCAGAAGGTGGTGCTTGAGCTGGTGGTGGAGGTGGAAAGAGAGAATGGTCCAAGCATGGTGACAGCCAGCATATAGGCATAGAGATGGAAGATGGTGCATTATCTGTTTGATATATCAAGTAACATGGTTGAATTGTGGGTATCAAGTGAATGTGTAAGAAGACCTGAGAGGTAGGAAGGGCTTTAAATAAGAGGAGTCTGTATTTGATCCTAGAGGTAATAGGAAACTATTAAAATTGTTAGGGGGAGGGGGGGTCAGGGTGGGAAGGGATATAGATTGGAGATTTAGGAAAATCATTTTGGCATCTGAGTAGAGGAGAATGGGGAGACATGAGGCAGGGAGACCAAATTTTGTATATGCCTCTATTTTTACATGCAGTCTCGCCCAGTTGGACTGTAAGCTCCTTGAGAGCAAGCACTATTTCACTCCTATCTTTGCATTTCCCATGCTTAGTGCCTAATGCATAGTAGGTGTTTAAAAAATGCTTATTTATCAATTCCTGGTTAAAATTTAAACCACGTTATCTGAAGGGCTTTAAACTTTACAAAAAGGTAAAAAGGTCATGAGCTACCTATGGTGAAATAGTCATTATGTGGCAGAGACAAGAACTGAATCCTTCCTAACACTGGTCAGTTTTTTAGCCACTATGTCCCACTGCCTCTTAGTGAAGTGAAAAGTGGGATTTCCGGTTAAGAATTCCTATTCGAGGGTAGCTAGATGGCGAAGTGGATAGAGCACCGGCCCTGGACTCAGGAGTACCTGAGTTCAAATCCGACCTCAGACACTTAACACTTACTAGCCGTGTGACCCCGGGCAAGTCACTTAACCCCAATTGCCCCTCAAAAAAAAAAAAAAAAAGAATCCCTATTTGAGATCTGTATCAGTCATTGATGCCTACAATTCCTGCTTATCATTTTTAATGTGATTGAGTTCTTTGTAAGCTAGGATAAAAACACTTTTCATATAAAAAATGGGGAAAACCCCCCAACAACCATAAGTTTTCAATAATACTCTTCATAGCCAGTGTCTATATTGACAAGAGCCCTTTCCTTCCTATTTTACCAATTGAATGAATTTCTTTATATAATAGGTTGAAAGAGTGAGAATGAAACAGTGACTATCAAGTTAATGGTAAACCTCAAGTAAAATGAATAGAGACAGGGTAAAGGACATTTTAATATTTTAGTCATTCCCTATTGTTCTTTTTTTACTTCTAAATTAGCATTTATTTTCCCTTAGCTTTCAAAAAAAATTCCTCAAATACTCATGTTTTCTTTCACACTGATGACTGCTCAATTCTTTTAATATCTTTTTCACTCATTGGAGGGCTTATCTTGAGATAGTAATTAGTTTTTCTTTGTTGTTTCATGTACTTGCTCACAGACTCTGCAGTATTATAAAACCTTTATCAATATCCTTCTTCTAGGTTTGCTTATTAAAAAATTTTGGAGCTGTTTTAAAATTTTTTCTTGGTGGTCTTTTAACTGTTTACTTTGGTGTTTCTCGTGTGTGTGTGTGTGTGTGTGTGTGTGTGAGTGAGATGGGTATCTTTAATTTCCTTCATTCTGGAACAATCTTTTAATGATATTTTAACAGCCTCAATTTGTAAATTCAATTTATGAAAACAATGTTAAAATACAGTCTGCAGTCATTACTGTTATTTCTGAATACAAAGATTAAAAATTTTTTTTTCTCCTTAACTCTTTCTTCTTACTTACCACAGATGACAAATTCAGTTTGAACAATTCTATCAGTCATAAAATCATTTTGCTGGAAAGTATTTACATCATCTACTTCAAACCTGTCATTTAGCAAATGAGAGGGGGGAAAAAATCAATACAATTAAAATGTGTCAAAGTTGTCAAATGACAAGACTAAAAAAATAAAATACTAATGGACTATAGTCAATTCACCAATATGAAGTTATGTGTCCAGATTGTTTAAATAAGTAGCCTGAGAAATGATGTTAAGAACCTAGCTTTTATCTATCACTGATTAACAATAGGGCCCATTTATAACCAGCTGATTGGCTATATAATTCACTTGGCAGGGAAATAACCATGGGTCATAATTATGTTTCACATCTTCATTTATACACATGAAACAGACATTAATATACTCTTTTAATCCTGCAAATAGATATTAAAAAATTTATTAGAGCTACAACTACTTTGCCTTAATTGATTCATGATTATTTAAGACTGATTCTTGAAATGGTATTTTTCATTTTTATTTCATTTCTCCACTTTTTTCCCTTAAAAAAAATCATTCACACTTCAAAGAATACTGTATCAGAGATTCCTATATTGAGAAAACCAAACTCTAGATTACTAGAACTCTGAGATTCCATGGCTTTCTAAAGCCATTTAATCCAAACTGTACCTATTCAAGAATTCTAAGAAATATCTGATAATTGATCATCAAAGCATTACTAGAATGGACCCCACCACATTCTAAGGTAGAAATCACAGCCAGAGACTAGAATAACTTTTTATACAACTCTGTTAGGAAGCTTTTCTTTACACGGAGTGCAATCAGTTAACTTTCAACAACTGCTCCCAGTAGTATAGTCCATAGAGCCAACTAGAAAATGCCTATTCCCTCTTCCACAGGATTGCTTTTCAAATACTTGAAAACATAAATTATGTCTCTCACCCATTTCCTTCCATACTCCTAGGCTTTCTCTTCTGCAGGCTAAGTATTCAATAAATATTAACTAAGTGCCTAATATGTGTAAAAGCACAGTGCTCACTGGTAGGGATACCAAGACAAAAATGAAAACATTAAACTATTTATGTTCTACCAGGAAATCCCAAGTAGTTTTAATCTTGCAACAGATCCACATATGATATGACTTCAAGACTCAACACTATCCTAATTTTCATATTCTCATTCCTCATAAAATGTAGTACTTAAAAATGAACAACTGAATACACCCTAAGATCCCATTAGATTTTTTTGGTTGCTCAATCACAGTATTGGTTCATGCATCTAATCCAAAAGTTCTAAAAGAAAAAAAATTCAAACTGCTATCTAATATGCTTACTTTGTCATGTATTTGTGAAGTTGATTTTTAAAATGTCTAGTGTAAGACTATATTTGTTTATGTTCAGTTTCATCTTATTAGATTCAAGCCTTTCTATCTTTGGGATCAGGGTATCTTGATTATTTTGTTTCATGGACTCCTCCTGACAGCCTATAGTCCCCACTATAAAATTTTATATATATATATATATATATATATATATATATACACACATATATATATATATAAAATTCAAGGAAAACAATTCTATTCAAATACAGTTATCAAATTTTTTTTTAAAAGTTAACCAGGTGGGGGCAGCTAGGTGGCGCAGTGGATAAAGCACCGGCCCTGGATTCAGATGTCCTGAGTGCAAATCCGGCCCAAGACACTTGACACTTACTAGCTGTGTGGCCCTGGGCAAGTCATTTAACCTTCATTGCCCCGCAAAACAAAACAAAACAAAAACAAAACAAAGTAAAGCTAACTAGGTTAAGAACCCGTTCTAGATCTGTATCAGTCATTGATGCCTAAAATTCCTATTTATCATTTTTCAATGTGACTGAGTTCTTTGTAAACTAGAATAAAAAAAATCCTTTTTCATGTTAAAAAATGAAGGAAAAAAAACCCCAATAACCATAAAATCCGCTTAATTTCCTGTATCTCACTTTCCAAGTATTTCACTGAATCACTGAATTTTAGGACTGGAAGGCCCAGAGATCAAGTTCTCATTTTATAGCTGAGGAAACTGGGACCCAGAGAAACTAGCTTATTACAAAGTATAAAGGCCTATGGCTAACAACAAGGCTAGGAACCCAGGTATCCTAAACTGAGCTCTTTCCACAAAGAAATCACATTAAAAATTTCATAACATAAAGCTGATAATATTCCTTTCCCTACCCCCAAATCACAGCCATGAGCTCCAAAGACAATACTAGGCAGTAAAATTGATGTGTGGACAAAAGTACTTAACTATTGAAGGCACATAAAGCCAACTCTCAATTCTGTTGACTGCATCATGGCAAAACATGTTAAATCTAAAGTAATAACTAAAATGCAAAACTTAAAAATACACTTACATGGAAAGTATTACAATTGCTTTTACTGATGCTTTTTCTTGTCTTTACACTTATTCAGCATTTGAGAAGTACTGAACGATTTTCCCTTTTAATGTCACTGATCAGAATTTTAGTGAGTAAAAATATTCAAGATTTATAATATAAATATTGATTTAAAGCAGGTATAGATGTCAATGTCTAAACATATCGCTGAAGTACTGTGGAGCATAAAATCCTATTTATCTTTAAGAGGTAAATGTTAATTTTTAGATTTATGTTTATAGGTTCACTAAGATGTTTCAGTATTCTATTTTTTTTAATGGAGAGAGACAGAATGTGAGAGAATTTTTTCCAAAGTACAATTTAAATTCCATGCCTCCAGATTAAAAGCCAATTCCTTCCCATGCTTATATTTTTAAAAATTGACATTCATACTTGCTTGGTGAAAAATAAAAGAAAAAGTGATTACTTGCTTCAAATAAGCAATTATTTCCAAAGTATTGTACGATTATAAATTGTTCAATATTAAAACCAAGTTGTACTTTAATTACAATAATTGAAGAAACTATCTTCACAGTTTTAATGTCACATTTTGCTCATGAGAACAAAATTTACAGTCATAAGTTGCACATAAAGGGTTTATTTTAAATGTTTTAAGGATAGAGTTACATCATAATTATAAAAATTACTTACAGAATTAAGTAACAGATTTAAAGTGTTTATACTTCTAAATGCAGAGAACAGGGAACTGTCTACATTGTTTAAAATAAAATGAAATTAAAAAATGAAACCAAGCTTTAAAGATGAAGTCATTTACCTAATTTTAAATGTGAACACGAAGACCTTTGAACTATACACATACCAAGAACGATCCAAATTGCACTACTGATGTAAAGTACAAAAAGCACAGCATTTTCAAGGAACCACAAACTGCTTTAATCATAATTGTTTTCCCTGAAGTAATTTAAATTATTTTGTCTTAGGAGAACCTTCATTTTAAAGGATAATTAGCTCGAGAAGGCTTTGGGGCACTGTCATTTACAACAATGAAAAAGTTCGTTTTCTAATATGTTCATAGTTTAATAAAAAAAAAAACTACTCTCCAGTGCACTTTAGAGTTTGGCACACAAAAGAAAAAAAAGTGAAGTAGGTTTTTTTTTTAAGATGTAACTGTGATTTTATATATGTATATATATTTTTAACAATGCATGGTCCCTTCAAATGCTGCATGACACATACAACTGGAAATTACCTTCCGTTGGCACTATGCTCGCCTCACCAGTGCTTTTTTAATTCTACCAACAACCATTAAAACAGCACAGTAAGCAAATTCACACAAAACTAAAAACAAAATTAAAAAAAGAAAACAAAAAACCTAAACATTTTAACATGCAACTTTTGTTTGTTACGCTGAACATTCTACTTCTAAGCATGCAAAAAGGATGGTCTGCATTTAAATTTTTTTTTGTTTTTGTTTTTTTAAGTTTTACATGGCAGCCTGATATCACACACACAATACAACAATACTACAGCAGGTAAATGAGAAAGGCCAATAAATTTTATACACAGATCCATGGCTCGTGTTGTCACAAGCCCCATGATAATTTTGGAAAGTAATGTTGAACCCTTGGAACAAGGAACCAACATTTTGGTTACCAGGGTAACGCAAGCACTGCATGCAGATCTGAAACATGAGCCTAAAACGAAGCCCAAAGTAGATGGGCAGGGAGTGGGATTAGTTTCAGCCTCAATAAAGGTGGTTTAAGCTACCAAAGAGGGGAACCCCCCCATAACCCTAAAAGCAACAAGTGGGACAATTATTTAAAAACAGAACCATAATTTACATAGTATAGCTAGTCATCCTTAGATTGGCAGATTATATGGTATATTAAAGTGGCTTGCAGAAAAACCACAAATGCAAGCCATAAGTAATGCTAAAAATGTTTCAGTAGACCCAAACGTCAACAAATATTTCAAAATGAACACTTTATTCTTCAGATGTATAGCCCCAAATTCACTGTATTACATATGTATGCACATATTCTGTGTATATTTAATACACTCATTCATTCTTGTGCCACAAATATCAACTTGGGCTCATGGAGCCAGGCTCAGCTTTGAGATTTACATGCAGGACTCTTAAGAGTCAATAGAAAAACACTTAACAGATCTGCAGGATGAAACACTGTGTTGCAAATCTGCTCACTTTGTTCAAAAACACAAAAAACATTTACGACTTAGGTACTTAGTGCTTAAGGACTGCATTGAGAAGCTATTTACTGAAAAGACAAAATAGCCTGCCTTTGGTTGCCCAAGATGAAATACTGGACAAAATGCAATTGTAGCAATGGGCAAATAATTAAGGTACTGTATTTATATGATGAGTACTTGTTACCATTCAACAGCATAATGAGGCACAAGCCTTAAGGCTAAAATATGAATCAGGCAAAAAATGGATAGAAAGGGGCTTAAACCACTGTCTTCAATATCAAGAATACCCACAACAAAGGTCATCTGGACCTCTGATATTTCGGTAGTTGAACATCACCTCTGGCCTTTCACAAACTGTAAGGTTGGATTCCTGGGTATTCCTTCCCCCAAACTGATGATTGGCTTCATATACCATATTTCTATGAAAGCAGAGCTTTTAAATTTGCAAAGCTCTGCCACTAAATGTGAAATGACAATTTTGCTATTGCATTGACCATTTTTACAATTCTGATTACTCTTTAAAGCTCCACATTATAACTACCTTGTTTGTAAAACTACCTTGCAAGATTAAAACTGTGAAAGGATTCTGCTGCTATGGGCTGCTATTATTTACATCCACAATCTAATGCAGATGATTGAACCACTGAAAGACTGCCTATAGCTTTCATTAGATAGTAGTACACCACTGGCATGCAGAATTCTAGTGTCCATTGAATGGAATTCACATTAACAGCATACCTTAAGCGAGTACATACAACACCACAAAAGGCTACAACAGATTTAAGCTGTAGGCTATTTGTCAGGACATTCCTTGTGGGGGGAAAAGCCAGAAATAAAAATATTAATAAATGCCTTCTTGGACCATAATTATAACAGTAATAAAAATAATAACAATAATAGTAATAAAAATAAAGGGAATCCCAGAGAACCTATAAAGAAGGCAAAACATGCTTCTCGGTCCCTAAAACCTAAATGTTTAATAAAAAAGAACTGTGATGTTTCAGGAACTTTTGGAAACAGCAGGTATATTCTCAGCCTTTTAGCACTATCAAATCCAGGCTGCTAATTTCAATGTCAAATAATGGGCCAAAAATGTCATCAAAAATTAACATGTATTGTGTAGCATAGGGCTATCGTGGCACCAATGACTGAGGTTTGCTAAAAACTATCAATGAATAAAAATGCCACTCACCCTCGAATGATGCTTAGAATTAAAGGCAGCCTTTTAGCACGTATTGACTGGTTGCTACAACTTATAAACATGGATTAGCAATGTGTGCATTTCATTTCTAACTGTT
Organism: Dromiciops gliroides; assembly: GCF_019393635.1. Lineage (NCBI taxonomy): Eukaryota > Metazoa > Chordata > Mammalia > Microbiotheria > Microbiotheriidae > Dromiciops > Dromiciops gliroides. The sequence goes on along the minus strand of NC_057861.1, from coordinate 515,884,466 downwards.
CGTTTGGTTGATTAATATCCTCTTTTATAGCTTCAAGCCTCCAGAATAAAAAGGTGCATAAACAAACATTTGCATATTACCACTGGGTTTCTATAATGCACACACAGAATATTTCCATGTGCTTCTTGTTTTACAAAAGTTAACTTTAAATAAGAAGTAGAAACACAGTAAATAGTCTGATGCGACTCAGGCCAGGCATTCCTATTAAACTGGGAGAATCTTTAGACCTATCTTTTTAGCTTTGACCCAAACCTCAGAACAAGGACTGCCAATAGCCAAAAAATAATATTTAATATCACAGAAGGCAATATAAAAAAAATACCAAACTACACTTGCATGTGAGTACGAGATTGAAGGGGGAAAATGGTTAAGACCTATTACATTTTTAGGTTATTATGATACTACATTACTTTTTCCACAGCCTGAATTTGTAGCTGTTCTTTCCTTTAACTCCCCCTCTACCAAACAGACTGACTTCTTTCTTACAAGGGGAGGAGTTCCTTACACAAAATGTGTCATGTTCACATAAATCTACTATTCCGAACAAAACAGTTTTGCTGGCAGAGATTGTGGGTTCGCAGGGACATTTAAGCTTTCATTAAACTGGAAAGCAGTCAAGTCTTTGTGTCTACAAATTTTACATTTAATAGTTCCACAAATTTGGCAAAGTTCATGATGACATCTAGGATGTTTTCACCAAATCGTAGACATAAATATGGAAATCATCATCAAACTTGATGAAATAGACGGAGGGTTTGGCTTCTACTTGATGAATGACCATGCCAGTCCTTTTGGAGCCATCTTCTTTGGCATATTCCACTTGTTTGCCTACCAGGCTGTCTACAACTTCTCCTGGTTCCCGTTCAGCTGGAGGTGAATCATCTATATTTTAATGGAAAAACAAAAAGAGTTAGGAGCCCTTTACAGAAATCAAACAGTTCATATATTTTAAAATTTTAAGTGAAAATCCCCAAATGCAGTGAATATGCACCTAAGTATATTTTTTAAAAGTACATACAAAATAAATAAAGGTAACAGAGTGGGAAAGGCTGGGGGGAAATCAAGAAAGGCTTCATGTAGGAGCTAGTATTAGAGGTGGACTTTGAAATTCAAAATCCACTGCTTGGCATTCAAAAGCTCTTTATAGTCTAGCCTCTTCCAACCTTTCTATTCTTAAACCTCACTCCCTAGCACTTCATCTTCAGTCCAGTGACACTGGCCTTCTTGCTGTTCACTCTCCATCTCTTGGCATTGGGCATGTTCTCTGGCTCTATTGCTTTAAGTCTGTTAATTATTTTCTATTAATCCTTTATATAGCAAGCCTGCATGCACGAGTACGTACACACACACACACACACACACACACACACACACACACACACACACACGTCTATTGTCCCATGCCCGATAGATTATGAGCTTTCTGAAGGCAGGGGCTTTTACCTCTTTTTGTATCCCCAGTGCTTAGCATAGTGCCTGGCACATAGGTGTTTAATAAAAGTTTACTGACTGATTGAAGGAAAACTAGAGATTTGAGGAGGGAGCATATTCTAAGCACAGATGATAGCACTGGAGGGCAACCAGAGATGAAGAACTGTGTAAGAGCTAGAAGGTCAGTTTGGCTGGACAACAGAATGCATAATGGAATAATACATATTATGGGCTGGAAACATAGGTTGGAGTGGGGTTTCAAAGGGCTTTACATGCTAGTAAGAGGAGTTTATATTGGATCCTAGAGGTACTAAAGAACCATTTACTGAAAAGGGGAGTAATATAGTTACAACTTTATCAGCTATGTAAAGAATGGATATTGGGTGCAGGGGAAGACAAGACATTTGGGATTATTGAAACTGCTCTCGCTAGAGATAAGGGTCAGATCTGAAGTGGTGACTCCATGGGTGGAGAATTTGGGACAAATGCTGTTAAGACATAATCAATAAGATTTGGCAACTAGTAGAGTATGTGGGGTTTTGGTGAATAAAGAAGTAAGGACGACAATGAGGTTGTGAAACCTGGCAACAGCATCTGTGACAGAAATGGCAAACACAGAACAGTAAAGAGTTTGGGGAGAAATAAAATTAATTGTATTAGACATGTTGATTTTAGAAATATCCAAAATGGTGAAGCAGGATTAGAGCACAGGAAAGAAACAAGGCTTGGATATTTGATAGTCATCAGCAACGATACAACTAATGAACCCATGGCAACCTACAAAGTTAACAAAAGAGAATATAACAAGAGGAGAGGGTATAGTATTGAGCTTTGAGATATACCAAGGCTAAGGACTGATATGGTTGATGATCTGGCAAAGAAGACCGAGAAAGACTGGGCAGATAAGAAGGAAAAGGTAGGAGAATAGAGAGAGCAAGGTCTTCAAACCCAGAGGAAAAAGTATACAAAAGAAGGCATGTAGTCAACAGTGTCAAATGCTAATAGTAATGATAGTAATGAGAATGAGAATAACAGTAATTATTATTATTCAAAAGGGCCATCATATTTTGATCATTGGTAACTTTGGAGATTTAATGGGTTAAAAAGTAAGGCGAGACAGAAAATGAAGGCAATAATCTATACTTTGTTTTGTTTTTGAATAAGGAGGGGAATAAAAACAGCATTATAATGTCTAGAAGGGAGGGTAGGGTCAAGTGGGAGTTTTTTAGGGAGAGGTTTTGAATATGGGAGAATGAGAGATCATGCTGAATAACTTTTTTTTTAAAGTAATGAACAAATGAAGTTTCTCTGATGATTGGGAAGGGGAAGGTAATGATATGGGATACATAAAAAGAGCATGTTTGAAACAACCTCTTTCAAGGATGCAAAAGGAACTCAGAGAGGAGTAAAAGGCCTTGCTGAAGTGAAGGATCCAATGACCTTGGTTTCATGACTCCCTATAGCACCATTCAACAGCATGTAAAAATGGAAGAAGCTGATGATGAAAGAAATTTAGGATTTCACAAGGCATGACAAGGAGAAAGGGGGCAAGCAATTCAAGAGAGAACAGTGTAAAACTGATCTGGCTAATAATAGAATCATACTGAGAAGAGAGTGTCATGGGAGGATTATGGGTCCTGGTTACCCCAACAGTTCTCTGAGGGGTTCAAGGAACTTTTTCCCTGAAACCTCAGGATTTTTCCCTTGAAATCAAGTAGGCCTCTCCTTGAACTCAATCAAGGACACACACATACACCCAACAGAGATAATCGGCACCAGGTTGAACTGAGCATGCTCCAGGACCACCACCCTACATTCCAGTCCTCCTAAGCACCCTGATGAGGTAATCCAGGATAAGACCACCTAGAACTGCCCATCAGCAGACTGCTTAGACCCATCAGGACAAAGTTGACACCCACCACCAGATCGCTCACAAGGGATTCATCCTACCCCAGCCCCTCACCCAATAAGAGACTCTTACCCACCCCATCAAATGGCACTCCACAAGCTAGTGGGGGAGGAAAGCGTTTTGTTCAGGCAAAACCTTCCTCCCGGCCAGTTTCTCTTGTACCCCAATAAACCTGTTCTTTTATTCCTAATTAGGTCTTGTGCGAGAATGTAATTCTTTACAGAGGAATCCTAAGGACCTACATGCTTTCTCTTTTTTATTTTTGGTTTTTGGTTTTTTTGTGGGGCAATTGGGGTTAAGTGACTTGCCCAGGGTCACACAGCTAGTAAGTATCAAGTGTCTGAGGCTGGATTTGAACTCAGGTGCTCCTGAATCCAGGGCCAGTATTTTATCCACTGTGCCACGTGTTTCTCTTATTGGTTTCTCCCCCATATCATTTGGCACCCCACGTTGGGCACCAAAATGTAATGGAGGAAAATGGGGTATGGGTTTGGGTTAGGGGTTGGGGTTCTTAGGAATTCCTCTTTAAAGAATTATACCCTCTTGCACACAAAAGTAGTTAGAATAAGGTGGTAGTTTACTTAGGGGCAAGGGAAGGGAAGGGTGGGGGGAGGGAAACCATGAAAGAAATCCTTGGACTTCTCATGGGGAGATAGGCACAAAGCACATGGCTCAGAGGTACCAATCTCCTTGAGCAGGAGACTGGTAGGTACTTTTATAGAAGACTGATGGGGGAGGGGGTCACCATTTGACTGTGGAAACTTCCTTTAGTGAGGGAGGACCATCCCCCACTGGTGGTAGCTGGGGGAATTGGGTGAGGAATGGAGGACCATCCCCCACTGGAGGAATTGGGTGAGGGGTAGCTAGGATCCCTCTTCAGGACACAAAGGCCTCAGCCACACCCAAATTTATCTCCCCAGGGTAAGGGAGACCAGAATGAAGGGTGGGAATCAGAAGCTAGCTCAGTTGGATTTGTTTCTGCTTATCTCTCTAGGAATCATCTATCCTCTGGTTTAGTTTCTCAAGGAGAAGGTTCCTTGACGTGCCCCAGAGAACTTCTGGTGTGCTCTGCACCCCATGACAAGAGGAAGAGCCAAGTGAAGCCACAATAAAAGTCTTGACAGGGCCTTGGTGAGGGCGGTTGAGGGGGGAGAGAGAGAGAGACTATGGGACACAGTGAGAACAAGGAATAAATTTAGGAGGAATGATAGGTTATCTGAGATAAAAGAATTTTAAAATTTTTCATCATGGAAGTATAACACTTGTGGATGAATGTAAGATTCAAGGGTGTGACTACTCAAGTGGCTGGGGTAGGGTGAGAGAACAGGTCATGGGAGATTAAGGAAGGAGAAAGAGCTGGTGGCCAACAGCTATTTGCCACCAGGATCTGAACTGGACGACACATCTGGATAGAATGAAAAACAAAGGAAGACAAAGTTACTTAATGAATGCAGCTGAAGGAGGATTAGAAAGTGTTAATGGTGAAAAAGAAGCATGCTGATTCTACCAGTGGCTTTTAGAACTAGTATGTTTTTTAAAGAAGGTGTAAATTGTACTGGAAAGAATGGACATGCATACAGTTAGAAGAGCTAGAAATTTTAAAATATGTTTTGGTAAAATGACCGATCCAGTTAAATCTGTTAATCATGCGAAGGGTATTTAGCAAAAGTATGGCGAGATCAAGGACTATGACTGTGGAAAAAATAAGTGGACTTACTTTTTCCATATGATCAAACATCTGTAGCTGGAATCTCAGATGATATCTAGTCCAACCCTCATTTTAGAAATGAGAAAACTGAGACCCAAGGAGGACAAACAACTTATTTAAAGGCACACAGGGTACCAAATCAAAGCAGCAATAGATAGAAGACAAAAATTTGAAGGAGATTTTTCTGACTAGCTGGCTATGGACATTAAAAGGAAATGCCTATTTAAAAGAGGGAATATTCCAAGTTTAATCAGAAGCCAAAAGGAAGATTTAGCGAATAAATAAATACATAACTAGATAAATAAATAACTAGATAAATAAATAAATAAATAAATAAATAAATAAATAAATAAATAAATAAATAAATAAATAAAAGGTTTGAATATTACTTTAAAACATTAGCCCTTATTTTACTTCAGAAATCTGGTAAAGTCTCAATATAGAATTCTAGTTCTTTTCCAGTAGACACTGTTTGGCCAAAAGCTACTCATTTATCACTAGTTGGGAAATGTTTTTTTATTTAATGCCTTTAACTATTAACTATTATTTAATGCCTGTGCTCCACTGCTGGCTCAGCAATCCTTTACCCTGCTTCCCCAAACAAAGCCTCAGTTACCCAGTCTTGAGATTAAATACTGATATGTGATTAGGAGAAAAGGAAGTATTACTAATAAGAAAGGCTAACTATGAATGAAATTACATAATATTTGAGGATTCTGTGACCCAAGGCTCAAAAGATGACCCCTTATTTTAATGGTGCTTTGAATAGGGAGATGGCATGGTTTCCTACAATAAACCTGTTCTTGCTTGACACTGATTTTTTTGTGGTCCTAGAACCAGATAGATTCAAAAGCCCTGGCTATCAAAGTATCTATTACTAATAGGAGAATAAATCATATAAAAATTAGGAAATGTGTCAGTTAAATCAAAATAAAAATCAAGTTTCAAAGTTATTAAATTGTTCACTCCCTTTAATCCAGAGATCTCGCTCCTGGATTATACCCAAAGGAGATAAATGACACAAAGAAAAGACGCATATATACAAAAATATTCATAGCAACATCATTTGTGATAACATAAAGTTGGAAACGAAATGTGCCTGACTATTAGGAAATTGCTGAAAAAATAAACAGAAATGTACAGAAATGTAATAGATTATTATAGTGATAGGTTAAGAAGAAAGTGAAGGTGAAAAAATAATAAGCACAATGAGAATAACATCATAAAAAACAATGCTAAAAGGCAATAAAACTCAAAATATTTCTTTTTTGGTAACACCTGAATTAAAAAAAAAATAATAAACAACACCCATCCCAATACTTACTAGAATCTGGCATGATACGGAGGTCACCTTCTTTATAGTCATCTAAAAGCTGGTACATGTACAAGACAGGATCTTTCTCATAGGTAATATAAAACCACGTGTTCATTATAGGAGCTCTAGCTAAGACCATTCCCCTCCATTCGTCCTTTGAGCCATCCTCTGTCTCAAACATATGTTCAACTGCTTTTCCAATCATTGTATCTGCCAAATGGGCATCACTGATTCGAGATGATGCTGAAAAAATATTAATATTTTATAATGCATGTTTTACTGAATACTTTTTGATTCTGTCTTATTAAGAGTCTGAAGAGAAGGTGAATTTTTTCTCTGTTCTGTTCCGAATTTCAAACATTCTCTCAGCCACAGATCCAACTGTTTAAAAAATAGCACTTAGTTTTAAATAGTACTTCAAATACTTATAAATTTTGTTATGCTATAGGAAGATATTTTAATTAGTTGGTTAAATTTAAAATTACTTGACAAATTAACTGCTTTCAATAATGTTAGAACAATTCAAACAAAGGATTTTATAATTTACATGTTACTAAAATTAATCTAATGCTACTTTACCAGTGGTTGGAAATGCCCAATCCTAGAATGTCTAACTTCCTTTTATATCTATTGTCTTGAAATTAATTTTAATATAGTAGCTTAAGAAAACACATTTTTTCCTTTTCCTTCTCCCCTCCCCAAATTATAATGTATTTCAAAGACTGATGTGAGCAATCTGCAACAATATATAGCCTACATTACTACTCTTTCACTGATTGCAAAGAACTGGCAATTCATTATACTTTTTGAATTACGGATTTAATAGAAGTGCTAAGATTTTCAAATAATTATCAAAGAATTAAGATAGTATATTTTAATTTGTATAAGACAGGTTCATCTTCTCTGTGTTTGTGAGACTATAAAGTAATGAGACTCATATAAAGCTTCTAGAAGTAAAAGGAAGAGTAATCACAGCAGGCATCATCTGCACCACAGAGCTTATGTTTTGGGAGTATTTTCATTCAGTTTTGTGCTAGCAGCCTGGGTGAATAGAAATATATACTCTTTTTTTGTCGGTGCAAATAGTAACCATTATCTAGAGTGAAGAATGTCACACTCGTTATGAAGTTAGAAAAATCAATTCAGAAAATAGATTAAATTAAGATTATGAGAATGAGGTACGGTCAACTCTTGACAAGTGTTTTTTTAATTGTTGTTTTGGGTGGGGCAATGAGGGTTAAGTGACTTGCCCAGGGTTACAGGGCTACTAAGTGTCAAGTATCTAAAGACAGGTTTGAATTCTGGTCCTCCTGAATCCAGGGCCAATGCTTTATCCACTGCGCCACGTAGCTGCCAAGTGTTTTTTTTTTTTTTAACTAATGTTAAAGGAACCAAGGAAGATAGTCTGTAATAATATACAAATTACAATACTCTTACTCCGGAAATAATTAAAAATGCTATTATCCATCTTTCTTATTCAGTAGACTTAGAACTGAATGACTTTGTTTCAAAAAATCAGACTACTTAGTAATAACGATTTATTATCACCAAGAGTTCAAAAGAACATAAAGTACAGCTTCATTTTCAGCAGTACATGTACTGTTTAACAAACCAATGATTACTTTATATAGCCAGATTTTACATATTTACAAATCTATTGATGTTGGAAGGCTTTCTGAAAAGTCATAATAAAATATTTTTCTCAATTAGATTATTGTAAAAGGGCTTTCATTTTATACAAACATATCATGCACAACTTATGCTTGTTAGTTGTTTAAGTCTAACTTTCTAAATACTTTTAATGTCAATTATCAATTATTTTAAAGCAAAAGCCTATTAAATAAACATCAAAATATACATTTCTCAAAAATACTAAAATAAATAGTAAAGCCACTGTCTTTAGATAGTGACTACTCTCTAACACAAAAACTAACATTAAGTGAGCAAATGACAGAATTATCCAGCAGATTTAAATAAACTACATTTCAAGTGATTCATCAAAATATAATTGTAAAGCAGTTAAAAAGACTCTTGGAAAGTCTTTAAAACTAAATATTACTTGAATCTGGAGTGAAATTTAGTTTCTAGCCTCAGATCTAGTAAGTAAGCTCTTCTGTGTACTAAGATTGTTTTTCAGTTGTTCTTTGTATCTCTAAAACATTTTATAAGTGTCTTACAGATTAGTACTTAATAAATGCTTGATGCCTATATTTATTTGTTCAATTCATTCAACAAATATTCTTTTAGTATTGAATTAGCCGCGGTTTTTGTTTTTATTTTTTGTTTTGGTATTTTTTTGCAGGGCGATGAGGGTTAAGTGACTTGCCCAGGGTCACACAGCTAATAAGTGTTAAGTATCTGAGGTCACATTTGAACTCAGGTCCTCCTGAATCCAGGGCTGGTGCTTTATCCACTGTGCTACCTAGCTGCCCCTGAAGTAGCCAGTTTTTAAATGACCTGAAGATTCTAATTAAACTGCTCAGAGAACCATACTAAAAACTACAGGAAAATAGAAAGGAAGCTGATACCATGGGACTTGCCCTAAAAGGAGCTCATTATGATTTAACTGAGGAAATCAGGACAGGAGTGTTTACTTTTTAAAAAAGTTCAGGGAGTAAGGATGCATAGTATGTCTTGAGGTATACTCTAAAAGGTATTTACCTAAATGTCTACTTTCAAAGTATATATACCACATACACACAGCAAAATAACTTACCAACTCTGTCAGGAAGGACTTCAAGTGCTGAAACTCGTTCATCTTTGTGAAGTTCTAGTCCATAAACACAGTCAAATCCATCATATTTTATAAGATAGAGAGAAGGATTTACAGGAACCTGATCCAGAACGGTCCCTTTCCACTGAGTTACAGGTCCACTTCCTTCCTTCCATCCGTGTTGAATTCTACATCCTACAATGTTTCTCCGGGGCTGAGAAATAGGTTTGCTGGGTCCCACGTTGCTTCGATGTTTTCTGTATACATACACACACACATATATATACACATAATATACCACTTCGGGAATATGCATTTTTACATAGCAAAGTTTTTAAAACATGCCCTCTCTAGGCAGTGATATAGTCTACACAAAAAAGTTTTGACAATTTGATTTATTTACATGGCATGAAAAATTTTATTGTCTTATACCACACCAAAGCAACTAATACCTTAAGGTGAAGTATAATTTTTCAAAATGTTGTAGTTGCTAGTTTAATTTCAAAAGTTTCCTGGGTTGAGGGGATACTCAAACATTTTGACTTAAAGAAACTATTCATTTCAAGAGTTTTTGTCGTTTCAGTAATTTTTGACTCTTTGTGACCCTACTTGGAGTTTTCTTGGGCAAAGATACTGGAGTGGTTTGTCATTTCCTTCTCCAACTGATTTTATAGATGAAAAAACTAAGGCAAACAGGGTTAAGTGACTTACTTGCCCAGGGTTTCACAGCTAGTATGAGTCTGAGGTCAAATCTAAACTCAAGTGTTCCTGACTCCTGGCCCTGCACACTATCCACTGCACCACACCTATCTGTCCCTTATTTCAGAGAGAGATAGATTGGAGGGGGGGTGGGGGGTGGCAGTTTAGTACTGGACAGATAAGGCATTGGATAAGGAGTCGGAAACACATGAATTCTCAGACAATAATTGGCTATGTGACCCTGAGCAAGGCACTTAATTTCTCTCAGCCTTAGTTTTCTCATCTATAAAAAAAGGATAATAATAGCACTTAACTTAAAGGGTTGTTGCGAGGATCAAATGAGATAATATACGTAAAGAACTGTGCAAACCTTACATCAAGCTCAATATTACATAAAAATGTGGAAATTCTTACAAGGAAAAAGGCAATGAAACCCACTAAAATTGAAAGAATCTTGAGATTTGTCTACATTTTCATTGCAGAATGTATCACCTTCCTAAAGTATTTGTATAAAGTATTCCTAGGTTTGTTGGACAGGAGTAGGAGTAAAGACAAGCTGGGGAGGAGGGGGGAGTACAGAGGGGGAAGAAGCCCTGAGTTTTAATATGAAAACAGAAAAAAGATGACAAAGCAAAAAAGAACTGGGAAGAAATATATGAGGGTATTTATATTTTCTCAGGACTCACTAATAATAGTAATAACAAAAACTGATATGTAAAATGCTTGAAGATTTGCAAAACACTATGCACAAATTATCTGATTTGAGTAATCACAAAAAACCCTGTAAGGTAAATAATACAAGCATTATTATTCCTATTTTACAGTTGATCTAAGAAGCACAGAGGGCCTACCCACAATCAAAGATATGAAGTGCCAGAGTTGAGATCCAAGTCCTGGTTTTGCTGACTCCAAGCTTTACTGACACCACCACACTTGAGAATATAAGACCAGTTATATATTATATTTACAACAGACATTTATTATGAAAAATCTAAACAGCTAAACATTATGTGTACCCATTCATACATAGCTGCTAGAGGGAAAAATCAACTAAAATGTTAAAGAATCATACACAGCCTAAGGCAAGGCCTAGTAGTCTCTAATGTCTCCATGAACATAACAATCTTAACAATAGTTATCTAGTCCAGGTTTCAGTTTCTAGCTTCAAATATAACTTTGCATCTAAAAGGGAAGGAAAACCTCCTTCTCCCTATTTTTACATGACCTAAGCTCCTGTTTGGAGGTACTTCTCAGAATAAAAGATACCCTTAGCACAAAAAACGCAATAATGAACCATATAAATTTTATATAAATTGTTTTACTATGAAGTAACATTTTAAAACCCAAAAACTAATGAGATAAAAATACTGAGTATCTCTGCATAGGATTAATTTTCCTCAGACCTACTATAAGGTAAATACAGGGTTGTTTTTATTTTCCCTAATATTTTTTCTATTAGCAAAAAAATGCTACCAAAACTGGAAAACTAAGCAGTATGTCTTAAAGAATCCTTTAATGAGAAATAATTAATATACTGTTAAGATCCAATGAACCTCCGATAGAAAATGAAGTCTTATGTGATGCTGATTAAAACATCTACCAAATGAAATAGAAGAAAGGGTGAACAGTGAAATAGTTATTACAGCTCAATCATTTATTCAATTCTTATGACACATACTAAGGTTTTATTAATATAAGTAGGCAGTCACAGGAAAATGCTTAGGACAAATGGCTGTTAAATTAACTCCATTACCTCCTTTGAAATGACTCTAGGAATATTCAAAAGTATCAACATTTGCCCTTAGTAAAGTTGGCAGAAGTAAAATGTTTTGAAACTCTTGCCCCACCTGTCACTGTTCACTGGGAACTGCTATTTTTTAAGATGGGCCTGTCTTTAAAAGATTCAATTTGTTTCCCAAAACCAAATGTGATGGAAAAACTTTACAAATCACACAGGTCTTTGTCTTTAGCTTATAGAGGTACTCAAATAGATTGTAGCCAAAACTATAAGAGAATATAGGAAGTCAATTAACTGTCTGCTCACCTAAGGTGGAAGGTACTTATATTTTAAAAAGATCAAATTAAAAGGAGTATATTATTTTATAAATATTATAAATATGAAATTTCTGAGACTCCAAATTTTTTTTTGCAAATTATTTCAAGGTGTTCCTTGCCTCATTGTCTTGGATACTAAAACAAATAAACATTTTATAGAATAAAATTAGGAAGCTTATAATAGAAAACAAATTTTTATCACATTTTCCAAAGTACAAATTTATAAAACAAGTTCCAGAATTTTGAGGGAGAACAATCTTACTTCACTATCAAAGAGCTGATGAAACAGATATAAAGTCTTTTTTAAAGTCAAGGAATTTGTATAACTATGCCATATATGTCAGTCAAAGGTACTGTTGCTTAATTTATATTTAATTGTTTCATTAGACACAATTTGATATTTACTGCTCATTGCATCTCAGCATCATTTTCGAATTTGTGGGGTTAAGAAACTTTGTAATAAAAAAAGAAACTTTAATACACACACACACACACACACACACACACACACACACCATTTTATTTTTGTTTGTTTGTTTTGTTTTGTTGCAGGGCAATGAGCGGTAAGTGACTTGCCCAGGGTCACACAGCTAGTAAGTGTCAAGTGTCTGAGGCCAGATTTAAACTCAGGTTCCCCTGAATCCAGGGCGGGTGCTTTATCCACTGCACCACCTAGTTGCCCCCAACATTATATATATATTTTTTAATTAAAGCATAAGTTAGGAAAATAAAAGAACTGATTTGGCTCTTATGGGGATTCAAGGAAATAAACAGTTATGGGGAGTTGGGAGTACCACCACAAATTTTTGAACATGAGCTAACTAGAAACAGTGGACCCTCTAAGGAAAATTAGATTAAAATATTTCCATTAATAATTACAAATCAAGTATGATTTAGTTGAAAATTGCTTTGCTACTGGGATATTATCCCCTTTTTACATATAAAGGGGATTGGTTTTGGTGTAATAGAGGATTTAATCAATCTTTGTGTGTAAAGTGCTGATAATAATAGCACCTACTTCCCAGGGTAGTTGAAGGAATTAAATGATTTCCAAAGTGAGCACAGTGAACATTATATAAAAGTTGGTTACAGTTCTTGGGGTTTGGATTAAGTAACAAAGTATCAAAGATAACAAACATGAATGATTTTCTAAAAAGGAAATTTGACATATTCAAAAACAAACAGGATATTCTTTACATTTCAAGGTTTTTTTGTACTGTGGAATTTTGAAGAATAGGCATGGTTAGAATTCACATTTCTCTTTTAATTAAGAGAATATGCCTTTAAATACTTACTGATATGAATTTTTTCTAAAATACTGTAAAGTGCTGTTAGAAGTCACTTCCCTATTTTTGAGTTATAAAAATGAATGTAATAAGTCTTTGAAAAAACTCTAATGATGAAGTGCCTTTTGTCTTAAATTCTTATTATTTAATAAGAGTTCTGAGTACCTTCCAACCAAAGTTGTATTCTAAATTTGTAATTGTGCTTGGGTGAATTACTTTGTTTTTGTTTTGTTTTTTTGCTCAGGACAATGAGGGTTAAGTAACTTGCCCAGGGTCACACAGCTATAAGTCTCTGAGTCACATTTGAACTGAATTCAGGGCTGGTGCTTTATCCACTGCACCACCTAGCTGCCCCCTTGGGTGAGTTACTTTGAAATGGAATAAATGGCTAAAGAAAATTTAGTATCTTATGAATGTACTGCTTTAAAAAAAAAATCAAGATTGTTTAAAAAACTATTAAATATTCAGTGTGTTATCTTACTGCCCTATAATGTAATTTAGCAAGTGGCTCAAGTAATAACTAAGAAATAAAAAATTAAACATTCTAAAGCACTACAGAAAGCAGGCCTCTAAAATTCTTTAAAGTAATCTTTAAGGACTAGAAAAGGGCTTGGTATGTGGTAAACACTATATACATGAATTATCATAGCATCTTTAATTAACTGTAATTATGCCATACTGGATAAAACTCTATACTGGGTTTTAGACGTCATCGAATGTGATTAATAAAATACCAAAGGATGAATGATTTTCTCTGGGACATAATTTTAAAATATAATCTATTGAACTGTTTTTCTTTTGTATTATGAAATCTAAGAAAAGCTTCTAGGGCAGGTTACTTCCCCTTTTGATCTGAATGTTGTTAGATCATAAATGTATCTGTTTATAGAATGTGAAAAAATGTTTGAAAACAATATTCTATGAAGTATATTTTGTTTTAAATTAAGAAAATAAAAATGATAAATGACTTACTTTTGAGAGAAAAGCATAGCAAAATCCTCTTAGATCTTTGTGAAGTTTCTTAGGACTAGATTAGATTTCACTAGCCCTGCTGAGTGTGTTATAAAACACTGAAGGGCTACAATTTAAGGAAATATGACCTCTCCCAGCCAAAGCAGGGAAATCTACATGATAAACTTTAAACTTCATCTGTGATAATTTAGAAAATCATGAAATTATGTTAATAATTAGTATGTGGTAAAGTTACATTTTTGAACCTACTATTCACTGTGTTCACTGTATTCATGCAAAACTCCAGAATGTAGTTTTTGTGTTGCTTGTCCAACTTGTCTAATGTTCAACCAGCTTGCCTCTCCATCATTTTCTGTAGTTGACCTTAACATCTGCACACTGATTTTATATAAAGACTCCCTTTTCAACTTACTCAGTGGCGTACTAGAACTTGTTACTCCAACTGGCAAGTTGTATTCTGAAGCGCACCGAAGTGGCCAGCTGTACCTCCTTCCTTTATCAGATCTACAGAGGAGATCAAGGGGGGAATTGCATATCTAAATATTAAAACCTATCATGTATTTATTTAGATATACTTTAGAATGAATGATATGTGTATACAGTGAATTTTGCCTCCAACAATTATAATGAACATATGAAAATTTCCATTAGTGAACATTGTATAAATTTGAACCAACGCTGTTAATGATTGTTGTCACATGAACACAATTATATCCTTCCCTAACATATGATTAGTGAAGTTTTCATATTTGAAGCAGAATCTTGCAGATGGGACATTAATTTTATGTACTTTGGAGTTTCTGATTTCAGATATACTTATAAGATTGCAAAGCCAATTATCCACTATTCCAGGGGCTGCCATGTCCTATGGTCCTATGTTAGATGGATGTCTGTCCTCCGAAGAAAGTTTCAACTTTCAAGGGCAACCTTATGAAGGGAAAGGTAGGATTCTCTTGACTTGGTTTCCCACTGAGCCACTTTGTTTCTCAACAGGAAATTTTCCCACTTAGATAATTCTGAACCAGGCTTTTGATACCCTGTGAATAAAATGGAGCTTTAATTAGCTTTTAACTATACCTTTTGCCTTGAATAAAACAGAGTTAAGGAAGTGTTTCCCTTGTTGTGGCTTTCCCATATCATCATAACCATTATTCCTCATTTCTCAAGTGTAAGTTACTTACACTCTGTGTAAGCTCTGTGTTTAGCTATGTGTTCAGTTAACATTTTGACCACACTTACTACAGTAACAGGACATTTCAGTTAGTGTAATACTCCCTTGATGGACAGACTGATTGATGTGGTATCTTGATCAATGATGACTAGTGAGTGTCCCTCCTCCAAAATGCCCCAATAAGCACTCAACACGCCTACACTCTGAATGTTGGCAATAGTGACAAATTATATCCACACTGTTCCAGGACGTACCTGGCCTAACTGCAAATCAAGTGACCTGTCTAACCCCAAAAACAAGTTTCTCTAGATTCTAAACTTTCCTAGTTCCTGTTTTACTACAATAAAAGAAGCTCTGTATAACCCTGCTTTATCTGACCGAGGAGTCAGATGACCTGATTTGTTGGCAACTGTTAGCCTTGCAAATAAATCACTGTGCTTGGGACTGAGCCTCAGTTTCTCTTTGCTTCAAATTCTACAGTTATATCTACTTCTGCAAAGAAGAGAGGATGACAGATTTTTTTTCTTCTCTTCTCCAAGACTAACCTTAGTCGAGGTTGCCATAAACAATGCAAGACAGCATTCAGGTTCATTTTTGCATGGTTCTTTACATTCATATTTGTTGTCATTGTGTATGTTAAATTTCCTGGTTTTTATTTTACAATGAACTTTATTAAGAGGCAGCATGTGGAAAAAGAGCATTGGATCTGGAGTCTGAGGACCTGGGTTCAAATCTCATGACCTTGGATAAATCACTTAACCTCCCTGCCCTCAGTTTTATTATTTATAAATGAAGGGAATGGAGGGGATTGGACAGCCCTTCTAACTCTATGTTCTCATGCTATTTTCTTTCCACACACTTTTAAATTCTTCATAGTAATCATTTCTTATGGTTTGGTAATATTCCATTACATTCCTGTATTACACTGTACAAAACTGCCTTCTAATCTTAATTTTTTGATGGAAATCTTCCTAAAATGTATTATAGCTATTCCCTTGCCTTCTCAAACAGTATACTAGAATTAATAATTCCTTGATAATCCAGGGTTGCTGTTTAGTAGCATCAATCTGAAATGTAAAAATAATTTTCCCAAGGGTATTGAGATTTACAAAAACTGCCTCTAGACTACAAGTCCTTTATCTGAGCTTTTAGGTCTTTTCTTGTTTTCACTTCCCCTCGTCTTCAGCTTCATGATGTTATCAATGTGCCTACGTCTTGAAATTGTATGTTATCCACTACTCCAAAATCTTGCTTCTTATCTGTTGTAAGCCAGACAACCAAATTTGTCAAAAATAGTATGTAAAACATTAAATAATTCTGAAGGAAGGAATGAGTAACTCTATACACTGCAAGAGCTTCACCTCTGGGGTACCAATTCTGGCAACTTGGCAGCTTATTTTTTTCACTGTCATATATTCTAAAGGATAGTTGATGGTGTCAGATAAATGACCTCAGAATGAGTGCAATTTTATCATATTTATGTATAAAGCTTTTCTTGAATAAAAGTTCTAAGTTTAGAATGGTTTTAAAAAGCAAGGGCTCTTGGGTCATGGCAATTCAAAAATAGCAAAAGGAGTTTTCCAATAAAGTTCGGAATTCACATTTTAACCTTCTAATCACTCTCTTTTCAAGACAAACCATACTCTGAACATAAATTCTAACAATACAGCCAAAGTTATATCATTCTATAAGTGCTTTTCTCAAGGTTCATACTGATTCATAAACAAATGTGCCTTTCTTGAACAGTGTCTCTTGGGTACAAGAATAACAAACATTCTGAGTTTAAGAACCAACTATACATTAAGAATAGTGGAAATATAACCAGGCTCCTAGTAAAACCTGTGCCTGGTGTTTTAAGAAATGCATTTGTTGATAGAGCACCGGCCCTGGAGTCAGGAGTACATGAGTTCAAATCCGGCCTCAGACACTTAACACTTACTAGCTGTGTGACCCTGGGCAAGTCACTTAACCCCAATTGCCTCACTAAAAAAAAAAAAGAAAGAAAGAAAAAGAAAAAGAAAAAAATGCATTTGTTAATAAAAATTTTATTCTTCATGGATAACTGACTATATTGCCAAATCATCTACAGCCTTACATTTTCTAGAAATTTCATCTTTCAAACTAAAGATTAAGAAAATTTATCAGAAATTATTCCAAAATGAAGATTCAAATATGAGCAAGATTTGAAAAATTCTTCATACAAACATTTACATGAATTACTTCAGCACTAGTTCAGTTCTTAAAACAATCAAAAATTTTTTAAAAATTCTAGTACTAAAAAATCAGGGCAAAATTGGCAACCTAAAATTATGTTAAAGTTTAAAAAAACAGATGGCAACCTACTGCAGAGAGTATTCTCTTACAACAGAACAGAGATAAACTAACTAACTCCTATCCCTCAATCAGAAATTATATATGGACTCATTTTACCTTAGGCTACTATATAGTCACAAGTTTAAGAGAAAAAAGAGAGAAATGAGGACTCCAAATACTCTCCAAAGCTCTATGATTAGAGTTCTGATCTGCAACTTCTATTTAATTATAAGATAGGTGGAGATGTTATTTAAATATACATAACACTTAAGGTAAGTGCTCACTATATATCTTAACAATCTTTTAGTTTTGAAGAGTTTTAATAGCTAAACCCAGGGATATATTTTTTAAAAAGCCTTGCCTATGTAGACTACAAAAACCAATATATAAATGTTAGCTAAAATGCTATTTACATTCACACACACATATATATATATATATATGCATAATCATGTGTATATTTAAAATTTTATTTAATTTTTTCAACATCCCAAAATCTACCTTTTCTTGCAACTACCCCCAAGTTGGGG
This sequence comes from Dromiciops gliroides, assembly GCF_019393635.1. Taxonomy (NCBI): domain Eukaryota; kingdom Metazoa; phylum Chordata; class Mammalia; order Microbiotheria; family Microbiotheriidae; genus Dromiciops; species Dromiciops gliroides. The sequence goes on along the minus strand of NC_057861.1, from coordinate 515,866,364 downwards.
GTGTGTAAAACCATTGTAACAAATATGCATAATCAAAACAAATTCATGCATTTCAATGTTCAAAATATGTCTCAGCCTCCACCCTGAGTCCATCACTTTTCTGTCAGGATGTGGGTAGCATGTTTAATTATGAATACTTTGGAATTTGGAAACTGGTCTAAATATTTCATTCTTAAGTCTTTCAGTTGTTTATTTTTACAATATTCTTGTTGTAGAAATTTTCCTTGTTCTGCTTAATAAATTTTTTTAAACAAATTTTCCCAAGTTTCTCTGAAAATATTGCCTTCATCATTTTTTACACCACAGGAGTATTCTATCACATTTATATGCCATCATTTTGCTCAACTATTCCAACTGGTGGGCACCTCCTTAGTTTTCAGGATTTTGTCTCCATAAAAAGAGATGTTATATTTTTGTATATAGAGATCCTTTTCCTCTCTGAGGTATAGACCTAATAGTGGTACATTAGGGTCAATGAGTATGTACAATTTAGTAACCTTTAGAGGATAATTCAAAGTTGCTTTCCAGATGCCTAGTTCAGTTCACAGTTCCATCATCAGAACATTTAATGTCTGTTTTCTCACAGCCCCTTTCACAGTCTATCACTTTTTGGGGTGGGGGTGGCCAACTTTGCCAGTCTGATGGGTATGGCAGGGAGACTCAGAATTTGTATTTCTCTAATTATTAGAGATTTGGAAGATTGGGGGGGGGGGAGAAATGTGACTAAGGAAAGCTTGGATTGCTTCCTCTCATGCTTATTTGTATCCCTTGACTATCAATTAGTGAATAGTTCTTATTCTTACACATTTGAATCAGTTCCCTATAAATCTTAGAAATGACTTTATCAGAGCAACTTGTTGCAAAGATTTTCCCAAGGTTTCTGTTTCTTGTCAAATTTACGAAACTAGATTTGTTTTAACTTTATGTAATTAAAACTGTTCATTTTACCTTCTGTGATTCTCTTGATGTCTGTGCATGAAATCTTTCTCTATTCCTACATTTGAGAGATAATTTCTCCCTTGCTAAACTGTTTAAGATGCCACCCCTTTCTGTCAGTCCTATTTCTATTTGGAGCTTATTTTTGTATATGGTGTGAGATATGTTGGTCTGCTGGACCGCATTCCAATCCCTAATCCCCACCCCCACCACTTTTGTAGAATAACAAAATTTCATACACTCAAGGAGAGGGATCTTTGGATCAAACACTAGGGTACTGTGCTCATTTGCTTTTGTATATAACGTACCTCATCTGTTCCAATGATTGACCTCTTTAGTTCTTATCCAATACTAAATTGTTTTTTTTGTTTGGTTTTTTGCAGGGCAATGAGGGTTAAGTGACTTGCCCAGGGTAACACAGCTAGTAAGTATCAAGTGTCTGGGGCTGGATTTGAACTCAGGTCCTCCTGAATCCAGGGCTGGTGCTTTATTCACTGTGACACCTAGCTGCCCCCAGGACCAAACTGTTTTAATGATTTCTGCTTTCTACATTAATTTTAGATCTGGTACTGCTAGGCCCCCTTCCTTCCCAACCTTTTCCCATTAATTTCCCTTGAAGAATCATGACTTTTTGCTGCTTTTAATGGATCTTCCCCCCACCCCAGCTCTATATTGTTATTTTGACAGAAATGGAACTAAAAAAAATTTAGGAAAATTATATTGGTTCAACCTCCGCAGGAAAAAATGAATACTTCTCCAATTGTTAGTTATCTTTATATATAATGAATGTTTTGTAATTATTTTCTTATAATTCTTTTCAATGTGTATTGACAGGCAGACTCCAAAGTATTTACTTTCTGTATTATTTTCAATGTAACTTTTCTCTTCCTAATGGATTTTGCTGGTAATATTTTTTTCAATGCTGATGATTTATGGGAGATGACTTTATGCCCTGCAATTTTGCTGAAATTATTGTTTCAGTTGACTCTCTAAATACACCATCATATATCATCAGAAAATGTGATCATTTGTGTTCCTTCTTTGCCATGCTTATTCCCTCAGTTTTTCTTTCATGCTTTATCACTTTATCACTTCTAGTATTGAATCAAATAATAGCAGTGATAATGGACATTAGTGCTTTATCCCTGATGGTTTTTAGTTTATCACTATTACATATAATGCAGACTCTTGGTTTTTGATAACATACTACTTATATTTTTTAAGGAAAGACCCATTTATTCCTATGCTTTCTAGTGTTTTATTATCAACTCATTATCTTTGTCCTGTTATAGCAATTCACTAAACATTTAACACAAAGAGGTTCACTTTGCCCTAACACAGTAAGGATAGAGTAGCATGCAGTTTCTCTGAACCAATGCCACATAGAAATGTGCCTAGTCAGCAAGACAGGGTGACTACTGTGGGCTTCAGAATCCACCATGTCTTGGTGGCCTACATTCTACACAGTGGGGACTTTTTATGCCCTTAGATGATCAAGAAACTGTGCCAGACATGCCAGTGCCAGTAATGCCCCAGAGTTAAGTTTGTTCTACCCCAAGCTGCTAAGAGGTAAAGTGGATAGAAAGGAGGTTTTAGAGAACGAAGTTATATGAGGGAGGCCAAGGCCAATGAGGTACTAAGGGCAGTTTTGTTTTCTTTTAGGTAAAACTTCCCCACATTGTGAATGGGGAGAAAGAAGCTGGGTCAGGGAAACCACACAATCCTTGTAGTCACCTTGGCTCACAATCTACGTGTCATCCTCAAGTACTTACTCTCTCACTCTTTCATAACCAATCAACTGTCAAGTCCTGTTGTTTCTATCTTATCTATCTCTTGTATCCTTCCCTCCTCTGACACTCCCACCATCTTGGTTTAGGCCCTTGTCACCTCATGCCTAGACTTCTGCATTGGTCTACTGGTTTGTCAACCTGTCTCGTGTCTCTCTACTCCAATCTATTTTCCACTCAGTTGTCAAACATCTTCTCAAAGTATAGGTCTGACTATATCATTTCTCTATTCAACAAACTCTTGTGGCTCTGTAGGAGAGAGAACCAAATATAAAATCCCGTGTTTGACTTTTGAAGCCTTTTCTAACCTGGCCCCTACTTACCTTTCCAGTCACCTCTTCAGCCGCCACTGTACTTTTGTGATGCAGTGACATTGGCCTCCTTGCTGTTCCTTGCCATCTAACTCTAAGCATTATCACTGGCTGCCCCCATGTCTGGAAACACACACATGCTCGCTCGCTCGATCTCTCATCTCCACTCTCCACCTTTCTTGGTTTCCTTTCTGCAAGAAGCCATTCCCAGATGTTCCTAAGTGCTTTCCCTCTTAGACTGCCTCCAATATATCCTGTATATAAGCTTGTTTTGGCATTATTTATTTACATGTTGTTTCCCCCATTAGACTGTAAGCTCTGCAGTCAGGGACTATTTTTTTGCCTTCCTTTGTATCACTAGTGCTTAGCATAGTTCCTAGAACATAGTAGGTATTTTTTAAATGCTAACTAAATTGAACTGGCTTGACTTGATGTAGGTTTGCCTCGGCAAGAAAAAGGGCTACATATCTTCATGTGAAATAGGGCAAAGGAAGAAATACGAAAGATTTCTGAGTGATGTCAGCTGAAGGAGGGTGGTAAAGGGATCAGAATAGAATGAGAGCTCTCAGCAAATCATTTACAATTTTTCAAGTTGGTACCATGTAAAGTCATCAAGTGAGAGAGTGAGGGAAAGTGTGTTGTGGGGAATGAAAATGTCAGAAGTGCTTCCATGATGAGCTAGCAGATTTCCAGGTTGCACTGGAAATCTCCAGCTGAGACTATGTAACAAATACAAAATGGTCTTAGCCTGGATTGATGAATGTTTCAAACTCTCTTCAGCAGCATGTGCAATTCTACTGGTCATGTTTACTCTTTGAGTCAACTGGTCATGTTGAGTCTGTGCTCCCTACTGCCACTTTCAAATTCTTCCTTTATCAAATTCACTCAGCATGGTTTTTTCCTTTGAGGTCCTTGGAGAGGTAAATGGTCAAAGTAATACAAGAATGAGTTTTAGCAAGGCATAACTGGCCAAAGAACAAGGGGGCAAGGGATTTGAGAGTAGAGCCTGGTGTAAAACTGAAGTGTCACCAAAAGGTTAATGTTGGAAGGGGGAACAAGATTAGCCATTGGAGGTCATAGTGAACAACAGAATAGTGGTTATAAGGCAAAGGAAACATGGAATAAAAGTTTAGGTTATGATCAGATAAAGGAACTTTGGAGTTCATGAACATGGAAGTGGAATACTTGAAAAAGTTTAAAAGATTAAGAGTATGACCATTTCTAAGGTGAAATGAATGAATTGCCCCCTCTCCCACCTTACATTCTGCAAGGATTAAGTTAGACATTCTACCATTCACCTGAAGAGGCCTACAAGGAAAAAAACATTCTTAAAATATAAGGAAAGAAAAAACTATTTCCTTATTTTAGGCTCATAGTTGCAAGAATATGAAATTCAGTATTGATGCAAAGAGGATCTTCCCTTAAACAGGTTGTGACCTGTTAATCATGGAACAGACCCATCAATCTAGAGAACACTGAAGTAGATGGCTGCTCTTTGAATTTTGTTTTTGATGCAGTTGTGATGAAAAAAATAGTTTATGATTCAGGGATAGGGACAACAGAAGCTTCCATCCTCTGAAATGGCTCCCAATCAGTGGGCCTTGAGCTCCTTCCTGGCAAGCTTGGAAATAAATTACTGCAAGTAATTTATATGAATGCATACTTATATGTAATTAATAGGAGTACATGCTAACCATTGGCATTTTGCTATTTCACTAAGAAAACATGCAGTGTGACTCAATATGATAACCATACCTCTGATATGCTGAGTATCTGTCTTACATATATGGTATTATTATTTTTGAAATGTTTTCAGTAACAAAATACAAATTCAAATTTATGACAGATAATTACTTCAGAAAAACATTTTCTGGTATTAAAGATATAAAGCTAAATAGCAAAGACATGAACTTAAGACAGTCCCATAAAATTATGCATGCTATAACTATACATGTATAAGTTCTCTGCTGTTAAATTTGGTTTGGTTTTTAGGGCAGCAACACGAAAAAAATGGTATCAGTAATACCATGAATAAAATTTAAATATAAATGTTATACTTAGCTCATATATACTTATAGTAGTTATTTATAAACCTGTTTTATGTCACCCTAGTAGATTCCAGTTACTTAAGGATGGGAACAATGTCTTAATATACATTTATATCCCCCATAAAACCTGGCACAGTACGTTGTACCTCACTAGATTTTACACACATGTGTACAGAAATCAGAAGTAAGGGCTTTTCTGAGATTAAAGTTAAGTGCTTTTAATAAATGCTTATTTATTAAATGATAATAAAAGCTCTATATTTAGAGAAAATATTAATATCTTACAATTTCTATGATGCATATATTCATTTCCATACTTAGACTCTCAAGTCATTCACTGTTTGATCTCCTTTGTAATTAGCCTTTTCCTAAGTTAGACAGTGTCCCTTCACCATTTTTACCACTTTAACTGTACTTAGCAATAAATTTCTTAGGATAGGGATGATCATTTTTCATCTTTGAATTCCCAGTACCTAGTACTGTGCTTTAGAAAGAATAAGCACTTAATATTTATTGAATATGTAGTACAAAACACTCACAGCTGGGAAAGTTTTGATCATTCAAATGCAGGGAACCCATTTTAGTAAATGGAGAAAGGCTAGCATGTAGTGCTACAGCATCACACATAAATGGTTCTCTGAATTCTAAGCCCAACTTCATCTCTGTATTAGCTGCTCGATCATTTGTTAATGAGTTCTCACAGTGAGATACCAGAGCCATGAGTGGGAAAAAGTCAACATGTTTTAAAGGACAACATAATTATAGATTTAGTTTAACTGCTAGAAGAGGCTTGATAGGTCATTGAACCCAACCTCTCTATTTTACAGATGAGAAAAAGAAAGCCCAGAAGGGTTAGGGAACTTGCCCAAGGTCACACAGACCCCAAGTACTAGATTTTATGAAACTATGGCTCTCTTAAGTGAGCACCTGTCTATGTATGTCCAGAGAACAATCAAGAGAAAGTCGATGCCTGGAACTAGAAGTTAAACCAGGTTGTCAGTGGAAAAGAGAGAGAAACAGATTGATAGGAAAAAAACCTAATTGACCTCACTGCTCTTAGAAAGCAGGGGTCTATTTTTCTCTAAGTTAACTTTAATCACACCTCAGCACCTTACTTCATGTGGGATCCTGGGTTTCAGTTTTCTCACTGGTAATACAATAGCTACCTTCTGAGGTCCCTTCCAATTATAAATCTATGATCTTAAGTGAAGCATACCCCCAAATTCACAACTATAATATGATGAAGGCAATTCACTTTAACACTGTGTTTGAAGTCTTTCACAAAAATGTAATTCTTGCCTTGTAATTACAATAACCTAAAAGAAGAGATAAAAATCTGTACCTCACTCCCTTCATTGCAGTGGTTGACAAATATACGGAATATGACATGTATTATGTCTGTAAAGACTCTGGTCATGCATTGGTTAGTCTTGCTTAACTGCTTCCCCCCCCCTCTTTTTTTGTTTGTTTGTTTTGTGAGGCAATTGGGATTAAGTGACTTGCCCAGGGTCATACAGCTAGTACTTGCTAAGTGTCTGAGACCGAATTTGAACTCAGGTCCTCCTGAATCCAGGGCCAGTGCTCTATCCACTGTGCCACCTAGCCCCTTTTTTCCGCTCTTTTTGATTCACTGTTTGACTGCACAGGTAGAGGGGAACTAGTTGTCCAAAAATAAAAATAAAAACTTTAAAAAGCTTCACTGAAACACATTTTTTAAATGCACAGAAAAAGAACAAAAGGAATAGCAGAAAAGCAGGACAACTCTGAAAGGAATATACTGAATTGATTATATACTTTAAAAGAAAAGTAAGCTATCCATAATAGATTCATAGCTCCATGTACAAATTTTTTTCTGTTCTACAATGTATGTGGAAGCTCTCATTTTAGTTAATGTTGAGAAGAAAAATTTTTTTAATAAAAATGGTGAAATGGATTTATATATGAACTAAATTACAAGAGTAAAATGTGAATAAAAATAGCAAAAGAATTTTTAAAACCACAAAATACAAAAAAAGAATTCTAGAGGAATAGAAATGTAAATATCCTATAAAATTATGAAATTCTGTTGGATATATAAATTTTGATTCTCATATTTTTCTGGGTCTAGCACACAATATAAACCTGCAAAAAAAAAACCCCACAAGAACAAAAATAATAGAATTAGAATCTTTATGAACAAAAATATTAAGATCAGAATGTTACTAACATTTCCAAATCTCTACAGATAAAGTGTAAAATAAAAATGTGTCAAACTTTATTATAAAAAGAATATTCTTTCATTGCAATAAGTGAAGTTAAACTTTTGTTTCACCTATGAAAAAGATTAGTAACATGTAGTATACTCAATGTAATTGTGCCTTATTATAGTTTTCCTGAGTATCTAGGAGACTTCCACATTACAAGTTACTTATGAGACTTTAATAACTAAATCCCCTATGTCAAATTTAGCTCTAAGAGTGCAATTCCAATACTTAAAGTCAATGTAACACCTTCTCTTAGTAATTTGAAAATAATCCTAGTAAAGTTAGCATTTACAAACAGTTTAATCACTGAGTTAACCTGCAGTGTCTCTGTGAAACAGGAAGCAGATAATACCAAAAGAAAAAGGCGAGTAATTGCCCAAGGTCATTAAGAAAATCAGAGACAATATCTGAAAATTAATTCTGGTACTATGGCTCTATGTTCAACATATTAGGGCCTACTACTTGTTTTTGTAACAGTCTTGTAAAAGCAAATGAATATTTGAGCATCCCTGAACAAGATGAAATGGAAATATATGCTATAAGCAGCAGCATGTATCATACATGTAATAACTAAAGAGGATATTTGAAACATAATAAAAATTAAAATCAAGTTTTACAAAATGCTTACTTGTGGGAGGTCCTTTTCTTCATCATGCTGGCAGATACACCTGCATGTCCTGTAAAGGAAATGAGAAATACCTAAATGACATGAGTAGCTAAAACTAATTCACAAGTTAAACTACAAACAAAAGCAGGACATTTAATTCTTCAAAAGTTGATAAAAATGATTTGTTAAACTTTAATAGCTAAATTTAATATGAAATGTATTTTTCTCATTTCTTAAAAATAATGATACCTATAATTTATTTTACATCTTTAACAATGGCCATATCTATGTACACTGAAGATATGTTTGTTTCTTTTCCAGAAAGAAGAGAGAGGGAAAGTGGTGAGTGAGGAACAAAAGCAACCATAAGTAAAAAGGAGTAGTTAAAAGCTGTATTAACCTGTAACTTTGGAAAAATATAGTCTCATACAGAGACTATCTTAAAAGTGAAATTCTATTGTCCAAAAATATGGCTTAACTAGGAGTTATAGGAAGATAGTGAAAAAATAAGCACCTGAAATATGTTGTTATATGGAATCAGATTTGGATTACAACTGTTTCTGAAGAATTTAAAAAATGAGTGATTCAAAGAACAATGGAAAGGTGCATAGCTGATATGTGAAGGCTGTACCATAAAACCCATGAAAGACTCTGAAGGAGTAAAAGTGGAAGAGCTGGTCACATGGCAAGGGCAAAGGATGACAGCCAGACTGCTTACTGGTGCCCTCTAAACGTCAGGAGAAAAGGAAAGAAATATTTATATGGTGCCTACTCTGTGCCAGCTACTGTGCTAAGTGCTTTTGACAAAATGTATCACCTGATTCTCACAATCACTCTATGAAATAGGTGTTATTATTACCCCTATTTTACCATTGAGGAAAATGAGATAAACAGAGGTCTGCCTCACTTTTAAATCCCTTTAAGTCGCTGGTTAGTATGATGCCATATTTGAATTCAGGTCTTCCAGACTACAGGTCCAGTGCTCTATCCCCTAAACCAGGGTTTCTTTAACATTTTCCACTCACAGACCCTTTTCACCAGAGAAATTTTCACATGACCCGGGTATATAAGCATACAAAATAGGTATGCATAACCTTTTACTTAGCCAAAATTTTTGCAACCCCCACATTCAGTTATGCATATAGGATTGTGTCCCACAGTTTAAGAAGCTTTGCACTAAACTACCAGTTGGTGGAAAGTGAGAGTAGTCTCCAGTAAACCAGATAAACCCCTTATAGAGACTTATGGGAAGACACAGACATGGACAACAGTAGCACAGGATGGGCAGACATTGATTGCTGTGATCTGCTTCACTGGAGTGAACTTCCAAATTCGTAAGATCACAGTATCCAGCAGGTGGCGTCATTCCAATCGTTACAGTAGATTCATTTAAGTATTGAGTCCAAGAGTAACATTTTAAAAACTATAATCTATATAATGGATTTTGATGAAGTTCAGAAACTAGTTTTATAAAGATAAGTTAAAATATTAAAATAGTGCTTTTAAAAGTTATTAGAGATATTCTTATTTTTGCTAAAAAAATATGAAAATTCTCTTCTGAGGGTACTATCAACTAGGTTATCAAAACCAAAAGAATGGGGAAGTATTTTTTATAGAAACATAAAATTGTGAATACCTAAGGAATGATAAACCTGGCTGGTTTATAGCTGCCAGCAATGCGGTAACACCCCCACCCCCAACAATAAACAATCTAAGAGAGAACTACAAAAAAGAAAACCACCACAAAACAAAACTACCACTAAAAGTCCAAAGAATATAATACTGTTACTTGGGTAAATACATTTTAGTTTAAAAAGGAGTATGACTCTTATTTAATCCAAGAAAGATGAAGATATATCTCATTTTTTTCTTGTCATAAAATTATTAAATATCGATTATAAAAGTTTTCTTCCCACACAATTTCCAATTTAAGTTATTCTTATTCTTGTATTGATGTCATAATCCAATGCTGCTTTGTTTGTCACCATGGAAACTATCATATGACAACTTCAACATTACAGTTTCCAACAAAATCAACACTTTTAAAGGAAGCTAGTCATAAAGCAACTGAGTCAAGAGAGAAATTCTCAAAAGGACATTTGTTTTTAAGATGAAAAGATAAACAGATTTTAAGTCAATGTTATCTATGTTCCCCACCACAAAGCAATAAACATTTAATATTCTATTTGAATAATACTTTGTGCCCAGTTATTCACTGCCTACATCTAGTTTCCATTAGCACCACCCTATAGAAATTATTCTTTCATACAAGTCACCTGGGATCTTTTTATTGACAAATAATTTAGCATTTCTCAATACTAAGTTCTTTTACCTTTCTGCAGCATTCAACACTGGTGACCCACCTGCTTTTTCCCTTCCTTCTTAAAATTCTCTCCTCCTCTTACTTTGTGACAGTACAGAATCACTGCTCTCTCCTCTGACCTCCCTGAACACTCCTGGCCCCTCTTCATCTTAAATATTTGTGTATACTATTAGTTCACTCCTTTGACATTTATTTTTCTCTTTATATAATAACTTCTCTCCATAGAGGTCACATTCACTGTTTCAACTATTACCTCTATATTATTCCCAAACTTCAATTAGTACCATAGGATCATAGCTTAGAAGCTGGAGCTAGAAAGGGCCTTAGAAGCCATATAGTCTAACCTCATTTTACACATGAGGAACTGATGTCAAGTAACCTGCTCAAAGCCACAGGGATAGTAAGTAGGAGAGCTAGTTGACAAAATTTTTAGCCATGTCATCATTATCTCCTCCCCAAACCCCATTAACTGTAGTAACCATTACAAACTCGGCTAAAGAAAAAGGAGAGGGTTGTTTCTTAATACCTCTTCCAGTTCTTTTATTATTTCCATTTGGGTTTTCTGCTGTCACTTAAAACTGAAATGTCTAAAATCTAACTTTTCATCATCTATACAAACCTACTTTCCTCCACTAAGGTGGGACCATTAGAATCATCACTGATTCTTCCCTATCTTACCCTTCAAAATCCAATAAATCATCAAGTGTTTTGTCTTCACATCCTCAGCACCCAATACAATGACTGCCAAATGATAATTACTTTTAAAACGTCTACTGAATTGAAAGTGTGGGGAAAAGGATAGTAGAGAACCCAGGTTGAATGATGTCATCCCCGTAGTCATTAAGCTTCAATGGCACCCTCTTAACTCTACGATAAAATATCAACTCTATTTGGCATTTAAAGCCTTTAATGATCTGCCTCCAACCTAGCTTTCCAATTTTCTTTTCTGTTACAAGCCCCGTGTGAATGTTCTTCTTTAGTGCTTATCTTGTTCATTTCCATCACTGTTTCTTGGCTTTTATCATTCCCTCCTTTCCAATATAAAATCTTCCAGGAAGCTTTTCCCAACCACTCCAGACCATAATCGTGTTTTCTACCTTTGAACTTCTATTTTGGATTTTGCTTCTATAATTATTCAAGACTTTTCATATACAATGTTGTCAACCCAGACCAATCAAAACTAGTTTTCTAAGGTAACTGTATTTACTTGGTCCTGGGTGGTAAAGAGTCATTTATAATGGCAAACGGCTTTTCTTGGGTTACCTGAAAGATTATCTATTCTGAGAGAACATTTTTTGCAGATGGCTCAATTATAAAACTTTTAAGTTACAAATACTTTTTTTTAAAAGCTTTTTTTTTTTAAGTGAGGCAATTGGGGTTAAGTGACTTGCCCAGGGTCACACAGCTAGTAAGTGTTAAGTGTCTGAGGCCGAATTTGAACTTAGGTACTCCTGACTCCAGGGCCAGTGCTCTATCCACTTCGCCACCTAGCTGCACCTACAAACACATTTTAATTATTATGGGTAAATACCTTACAAGAATTACAATGTCTGTGCTTCTTTAAACAGTAAACTAAACACAACTTGGTTGTGTGTTTTTTTTTAAAATAAAAACTTTTTTTTAAAAATCATTATTATTTTTTTTTTGCAGGGCAATGGGGGTTAAGTGACTTGCCCAAGGTCACACAGCTAGTAACTCAGGAACTCCTGAATCCAGGGCCGGTGCTTTATCCACTTCGCCACCTAGCCGCCCCTAAAATAAAAACTATTTTTAAAAATCTAAAACAATTTTTATTTAAGCATGCATTTCCAGGGATAATTTTTGGGTTTCACAGAAGTGTGTGGGCCTGTTTTTCTCCTACAGTAAATAATCTCAAACTGCTATGATCTTTACATTTCTGTGTCTGCTTTTTATAGTTTTCCTGTTTGTCTGCTGTAAGGCACTTTCCTTGTCATCAATGTGCTTGCCTTCTCTTCTATTTACTGCATTAAGTGTGTATCATGCATGGTACAAGTAAATGGACTTTTGAGGAAAGGGAAAGTATTAAAAACAGATACACAGTTCCCTTAAATTACAAGTTAAACAAGTTTTATTTTTAAAATCTGTAAAATGCACTCTGCAAGTAACACTATAACAAAAATACCATTCCATATCTCAATATATATGCTCACCAAATAAGAGTTAGTGTGCTTCAGTTAGGGGTTTTTTGGGTTTTTTTTTTTCATCTATATTCCCCATTTTAATGCTCCAGATTGACAGTTAATGTTTGGGTAGTTCCATTATTGTAACTTTTTTTTTTTATGTATAAGGTATTTTATTTTTTCCGTGACATGTAAAGATAGTTCTCAACTTTTGTTTATACAAGCTTTACAATTTCAGATTTTTCTCCCTCCCTCCCCTCCCTCCCCCCTCCCCTAGACAGCAGGTAATCTGATATAGGTTATATCTATATATCTCTATACATATACATATAGATATATATATACACACACACATATATATATATATACACATAATAACATTAATCCTATTTCTGCATTAATCCTGTTACAAGAAAAAAAATCAGAGCAGTGATGCAAAACCTCAAAATAGAAAAAAAAACCAGCACCCAAAATAAAAGAAATAGTATGGTTCAATCAGCATCTATACTCCACAGTTGTTTTTTTTCTTGGATATGGAGATCCTCTTCTATCATGAGTTCCCTGGAACTCTTCTGTACCATTGCATTGGTGAGATGTTTTTTTTTTTTTTTTACAAAATAGGAGTGAGTTTTCTAGTAATGTTGCAAGCAAAATCAATCTGGAAAAAATCCAAAGAGTCACTATTGTAAAATTTATAGTAAAAATTATATCAATAACTAAGGTTTATTTTGTCCCAGTCCATTGATCGATGAAATGCTATGGAGATAAAGAAGCAATATATAAAATGCTGTGCTTAAAATCAAGAAGATCTGGGTCCCTATACAACAATCCCTATGTAAGTTACTTCACCTCAAAGCACCTAACATAAACAGGAAAGGTGAGCTTAAGTGAAAAGAATTAACATAATGGAGTTCCTTAGTCAAAGATCCTTTGCATGTTTATTGTGTATAAGATATAAATTATCCCTACACTCAAGAAGTTTCCACTCTACATGCAAATAAATAAGATTCAAAATATTAAAGGGCGCAGCTAGGTGGCGCAGTGGATAGAGCACTGGCCCTGGATTCAGGAGTACCTGAGGTTCAAATCCAGCCTCAGACACTTAACACTTAGTACCTGTGTGACCCTGGGCAAGTCACTTAACCCCAATTGCCTCACTAAAAAAAGAGAGAGAGAGAATGGAAATGAAAATATTAAAGGAGGAAAGAAAGACAGGAATGTGATCCTAGTAGAGGTGAATTAACTTAGAATACCAACATGGACACTAGGGAACAAAGAGACCTTGACTAAGAGTAAACTGAGGAGACAGTAGAACTAGAAAAGTCCTCAGATTCCCTCCAGGTCTAGATCCTAAATCTCAATGATTTTTGCTCCTAAAAGAGTGAGCAGAAGTCTGTCTATGCTAAAGCGATAAACTGAAAAAGAAAAAACAAAACAAAAAACACCACCTTTTTCCATTTGGCCTTGACACGCAATAATACTGCATGCTAGAATGCACTTTTGTAGACTATATATGCCCTTGACCTGTGTCAGGCTCCCACAGGAAAATGAAATTGTAAGCTTCACAAAGCTCCCCTCTAAAAGTCAGACCTAAAATTAAGCTTACCAGACCAGTGTTTTACAAACATTTTTCTAGTTATGGCACAGTATCATTTCTTTATTCTTTCTTCTAAAAGACTCAATCCCATTATTAGTGAGAGTAAGTTGACTTTTTAAAAAACAAAACCCCAAATTAGACATCTATCCTTTTAGAAGGGGGCAAGGGTGCAGGGGTGGGATGAGGTTTTGTAAAAGTTACTTCATCAACCTCAGGAATTCCCAATATTAAGAAAGTTTACCACTTAATGAAGATTCACTTTCTAAAAAAGGGTCTGTCACAATAGACATCCAATGGTCATGCACACATAGCCCTCAATATGGCCCAGAACTAGATTAAAATGTAATTAGAAAATATTTAAGAAAACTTAATAAAACAGAGATAATGTTAGCATGTGGCTTTCTAAATCAATAAGGTCCACAAGGATCCTTATGTGCATTTTAGTGGCCCCATTACTATTTAAGTTTCCAAAGGAAAATGAGTTTATCTAAGAATTAAACAGTATTATTTCTTTACATAATGAATTCTGGGTGTCTCAGTCATGTCCATGTGATTGCGAGTATAAGTTCCATACAACTGGAACTTAGCAGCACACCTGATTGAAACTGGGTACACATTTTGAGAACTACTGAATTATCCCCATGTCACAGAATAATCCTCCCTAGAATTAAGAACTGATGATCCCAAACAAACAAGTGCAGCCTTACATTTGTTAAGGGCAGGAATCTCTACCTAACTCATTTTCCTCATCTCCAAAAGCAGAGATTTGGATTACTTCATCCCTAGAGTTCCTTCCTGGTCTATCATTTTATAGGGAGTCTATGACACAATGTTATTGCCAAATAGCTAGATGAAGTGAATAAGGGAAAAATGACTAATGGAATATAGAGCAGAAAACAGGTAGGAGTGATGAAAAAGGCAACCTTCTATTGTATTAATAGATTCAAAGTTGAAAAGATCATCTGTTCCAACCTCATTTTATACTTTGCTTTGAGGCTGCCTAGAATACAGAAAAATAAAATATCTATTGAAAAAGCCTTTGCCAACAAAACATAGCATTCATTTATAATGAAAATCCTAAAGAAAAAAACAGGCATGGAAAGGTCCTTTTATAATACTGATCAAATGCATATTTTAAAACAAGATATATAATTTTAAGCAATGGAAAATATTAGGAACTTTCTCACTATAAAAAGGATGTAAAGCAGTGTCCTAATTTTATCTGATATAGCCCTTAAAATTCTAGCTATATAGCAATTAAGAGACCAAATAAAGAGCATTACCTAGACAAAATTATCTCTATTTGTGTGCAGTGTTTATTATGGAAAACAGTAAGGATTTTATAGATCTGTTCTGTGTCTACATTATAAATATATAACAAAAAATAAAACTCCAATAACAAAGTAAAACAATTAAGTAAAATAAATGACAAGGCAACATCTGTAGCGCCCTGCCACTACTATTTTACATATCATATATGAAACAAAAATCTATTTGCTTTCCCCATTGAAGAAAAAAGGAGAAAAGGGAAAAACAAATTCCTTTTATTTTTTTTTTGGTGAGGCAATTGGGGTTAAGTGACTTGCCCAGGGTCACACAGCTAGTAAGTGTCAAGTATCTGAGAGCGGATTTGAACTTAGGTCCTCCTGAATCCAGGGCCGGTGCTCTATCCACTGCGCCACCTAGCTGCCCCAACAAATTCCTTTTAACAAACATACAAAGTCTAGCAAAATAAATTCCCTCTTGGTGTTTGTGTGCGAGATCTCCACCCTAAATCTATCACTTTTATCAGGAAGCAGGTTTTATATTTCATTATTGTCTTCTGGAATCATGGATGGTCACTGTATTGATCATAGGATTTACAGATTTCAAAGTTGTTTGTCTTTACATTGTTGTTACTGTATAAAGTATTCTCTTGTTTCTGCTCATTTCATCCTTCAGTTTTGTGATAAAAGAATTTCAGAATTTAGCTGAGATCAAACTTTAGCTCAGGTGTTTAGCTGATTAGTAGTAAGAGAGTTTCTGGTTCAGCTCTATTACCTTCATTTACTTAAAATGAGCATGTCAAAAAACTAGCGGTAGCTCTCTTGGGAGCTAAAGGTCAGTGTGAAAATTCAAGAGATAATGCCTAGAGTTTGCCAATCAGTTCATCACTTAACCTGAAGTAGATTATTCCCTTAGGCTACCAGTTTGTTCTTTGATATGTGAACCTTTACCTTTCCCTTCTGCAAAACTCCATAGCAGCACCCAACCCAGGTAACTAAGACTTCTTATAAGCTTGAAGAAACTATTGCTCAGAACCCCTTGGTTTTTGTATATCATGAGTCTATGCTCTGGGCATATAATAAACTAATTTTTCCATGTGCCTATGCATTAATCAGTATAACTGGAAGCAGTAACTATCAATGAATCCTTGGACAATGTTTATATCAGCTTATAAACATCTTCAAAATCGTTCTTTTTATATTGATTTTGTAACATAAATTGTCCTTCTGAATCTGCCTCTTGCATTTTGCATTGAGTTCATCAGACTCTCTACCTAAGCCGCTAGGTGGAATAATGAATAGAGGATTTGGAGTCAGGAAGATTTGAGCTCAAATCTGGCCTCAATGTGTGATCATGGGTAAGTACCCTAACTTCTCTATCTTCTTCAGTTTCCTCAACAACAAAATGGGGATAATAAAAGCCCCTACCTCTCACAGGGTTGCAATGAATATTAAATGAGATAATTTATATAAAGCACTTAGCACAGTACCTGGCGCACAATAGGCACTTAATTCTTTTTCTCTCCCTCCAAGTCTTTTTAAAATTTCTACATTTCTTACAAAACACCAGTAATCAATCACTTTCATACAGAACTTAGCCATTTCTAAATCAATAAGCATTCCTTTAGTTTCTACTTTTTTTTGCCACATTAAAAAAAAAAAGGAACTGCTGTATTTTTGTATATATATAGTGGACATTTTTCTATTTCTATTTATTTGATCTCTTTTGGATATTAGGCCCAGAAGTGGTATAAAATTTTTAATTTACATTTCTTTAATTATTTGTGATTTTTAGCATTTTAATAATGGATAGTTTGGATGTCTTCCTTTGAAAACTACCTGGTAGAGGACACAGTAGATAAAGCACCAGCCCTGGATTCAGGAGGACCCGAGTTCAAATCCAACCTCAGACGCTTGACACTTACTAGCTGTGTGACCCTGGGCAAATCACTTAACCCTCACTGCCCTGCCCCCACCCCCACCCCAAAAAGAAAAAGAAAACTACCTGGTTATCCCTTTGACCATTTATCTATTGGGGAATGGATCTTATTATATGGATGGAGCTTATCTTGGTATAAAGTGTAAGGTATTGGTTTAAATCTAATTTCTTCTATATTGTTTCCCAATTTTCACAGTAGTTTTTGTCAAATAGTGAGTTCTTATACCAGTAGCTGGAATGTTTCCATTTAATGAATACTAGAGAACTAAACAGATATATTTTTGTATGTTGCATATTCAATCTGTTCTAATTATCAATTTATTTTTTTAAAGAATAATAAATTATTTTGGGAATTACTGCTTAGAATATAATGTGAGATCCTTTTCCTATTTTTAAAAAAATTATCAACCATTAGATTCTCTAACTTTTTAATATCCACTTGAATTTCACAATTTTT
Organism: Dromiciops gliroides; assembly: GCF_019393635.1. Lineage (NCBI taxonomy): Eukaryota > Metazoa > Chordata > Mammalia > Microbiotheria > Microbiotheriidae > Dromiciops > Dromiciops gliroides. The sequence goes on along the minus strand of NC_057861.1, from coordinate 515,848,710 downwards.
TTTCCTGATTTTTACAATTCTCTGGTATTTTGACTAGTATAGAAATACAATTACAAAATATTCTTTACAGAAAAAAAGGGAAAGCAAATAATTGGCAAGATGTTATTAAAAATAACAATTTTCACTAAATAAGTAAGTTTAGGTAGTACTTTCATTCATTATTGACTCATAGATACTTGAGCAATTAAAGTATTTTCAATTATTTAGGACTGCATTTCTATAAAGAGTGCTTTGTAGTTGTAATCATATAGTTCTTGTGTATATCTTGGTAGATGGGTTTCCAAGTATTTTGTACCTTCTGCAGTTATTTTTAAGAGCAATTCTCCTTCTTCCTGCTAGGTTTTATTGGCATTATATAGAAATTCTGAATCAGAAAAACTAAGAAAATCATTAATAGTTAACTTAGGAATACAAAATAAATCTACAAACACCAGCATTTCTACAGTACTAACAAAAACTAGGAAGAAAAATTTTATTCAAAATATAGAAATACACTATCAAATACAGAAATATCTGGAAGTTAACCCTTATAACCACACTATTTAAATTAATTTTCAGGTTTATTGCTATACCAAATCAGGGGATGTTTTTTAAGAACTAGGCAATAAATAAACCATTAAAAAAAAAGAAGTCTTGAATGTCATGGGAAATAATGAGGGGAAAACCTATTAAGGGGGTATAGTATTATAATACTTCAAACTATAAAGTGATAGCCAACAGAAGTAGAACTAGAAAAGAAAGAATTAGAAGCAATCAAAAACAGCAATCCAGTCAGTGTTTAATATAATCAAGACAGTAAATTGCTAGGAGAAATTCCTGACAGAAGGACTCCCTTTTTTTAAAGAACTACAAAGGAAACTAGAAAGCAGTGTCATAAAATGAAATATAAATATCTAACACAGTATGCCCAAAATAGTTTCAAAATGTGTTTGAAACCTGAATATAAAAATGATGTTCTATTTTTAAAATATTAGATGAGAATAAGCTTATATACCATTCCCAAACATGTCTAGGAGAATTAATTCTTAATTAAATACAAGATAAAGGAGATCATAAAAGATCAAATTGATAACATGACTACAAAAAAGTAAAAGGCTTGTATACAAATAAAATCAATGCATACAAATTCAGAAGAAAAATGGTAGAATGGGGGAAAAGTTTCATCAAATGCTACCACCAATTAAAGTCTAATACCCCAAATACACAGGGAGGGAACTGACACACAATTATGTAACTCATTCTTTAATAGAAAATTGATCAAAAGACATGAACAAGAGTTTTCTAAAGATCACATGAAAACATAATCCAAATGACTAACAATGGGAGAAATTCAAAATTAAAATGAGGTTTTATCTTATTGCACAGAAATTGACAACATGTGGAGATGGTGGTAGTACAATGAAATACCATTGGCTAGGTTGGGAAGTAGTCAATTCAGAAGAAAATTCTGAATTTCAATTAGGAAAGATGCAAGAATTCTCCTCTCTATTGTTTGATCCAGTAAAGCCACAACAGAGCACAAATCCCAAGATCAAATATTTACCAAAGTATTCCTAATAGCACTATTTGTGGTTAACAGTGAACTATAAATAGAGGAAATGGCTGCAACTACTGTATGAAAAGAATAAAATATTACTGCACTAAAAAATGAAGACTTCCGAGAACTGAACCAAGATATGGATGAACTGATGGATGGTGAAATAAATAGGTCATTAAAAGGAAACAAATTTTTTTGGGGGGGGGGGGAGGGGAGATCAATGAAGGTTCCAAAGGAAAAAATAATGGAGTATACCGCTGTCATACCAGAGATGGGTATTACTAGAAGAAAATGTAGTCTATGCTGTCAGACCATCTCTACTGCAAATGTACTTGATCAATTATTATACTTTGTCACAAAGGAAAGTTCTATTTATTCAGTAAAACATTCAATACACATGTATTATGTACTTACCATGTGCTAGGTACTGTGCCAAAATACTAGAGATACAAAGAAAAGCAAAAAATTGTTCCTAATTTCATGAAGTTCACATCTTAATGGGGTGACAAATGCAAACAACTATGTACAAACTAATACAGGGGTAAATTGGAAATAATCTACAGAGAAAAGGGATTAGCATTAAGGGGGATCTAGACCAGGCTGGAGAAAAAAGTCATTAGCAATGGTAATTAAGAGATCATTAGCAACTTGGAAGAGCAGTTTTGTTTGAATAATGAGGTCAGAAGTCAGAATTAAGAAACTGAGAGGAGAGAAAGTGGAAGCAGCTACGGTAGACAGCCCTCACAAGGACTTTAGCCACTAAAGACAGAAGATATATGGAGAAATAGTTATTGGGGATAATCAATTTATCCATACTATAAATGTAACTATCTTTCTTTCCTTATTTGAGAGATATCTTTCTACTTTTCTGGTTCTCTCCCTGTGTTCACTCACAGTATTGCAATAAAACTTGGGAAACTGAGTCACGGAGTCTTGTAATTCTTTTGAGACGACTCACAATCAATTTGACCCTAAATCCATCCCACATCATTTGTAGACAGTAGGGAAGCAGCCAGTAGACAGGAAAGGACTGAAGATTAATTAATAAGACAGTGGGGATAATAGAGTTGAAATCTTCTAGAAAAGCTGTGATAAAATAGGATCATTTGCACATATAGAGAGGTTTGCCTTGGCGAAAAGAAGGAAAAGGTGAAGGAGCAGATAGTGGCAGAAGGTATCAAGAGTAGTATGAGATGAGGAGCAGGGGAAAAGAGGAAGGTCTTTTGGGGGGGGGGTGAGGCAATTGGGGTTAAGTGACTTGCCCAGGGTCACACAGTCACTAAGTGTTAAGTGTCTGAGGTCGGATTTGAACTCAGGTCCTCCTGAATCCAGGGCCAGTGCTCTATCCACCGAGCCACCTAGCTGCCCCCCAAAAGGAAGTTCTTAGTGAATGGTTTCATTTTGTGTGCCTGTGTGTGATTTTTTTCCTTTTTTTTTTTAAAGTAAAACATGAGGCGAGATTTCCAACTGAGTGGGTAGAGAGAGGAGCCATGGGAAGACTGAGGAGGAATAAAAAATTTCTGAAGAAGCACTGTGGTGAGAAGGAATAATGAGTTAATTAGGGAAGAACAGCACTGAGGGCCCAGTTGAGATTTTTAATGTAAATCTGTAGTAAACCCAGTTAAACAGTTGCACGATTTGTTCTACCTTTGTTCTACCTTTGTTCAGCGCAATTATGTAGGAGCAAAGGTAGTATGGGAGTGAGCCAAGCTGAAGCTTGAGAGGGCACAATAGGCAATATAAAGGAGCAAGGGACTCAAGAAGACAGTTTAGAACTGAAATGGTTCACCAAGGGGTCAAAATGGGAAAGGAGAGTGTGCTTTGGTCAGAAGTCATGGCCAGGAAGAGAAATGAAAGGTCAAAGGATTGGAGGTAAGGGGCAGCTAATTGGTGCAGTGGATAAAGCACCAGCCCTGGATTTAGGAGGTCCTGATTTCAAATTTGGCCTTAAATACATGACACTAACTGTGTGACCCTGGGCACCCTGCAAAAACCAAAGGATTGGAGGTCAAGGTATGAGCATCTGGTATTTATTAGATGGCATAAGGAGAAGTGAAAAGTCAATAGGTTATGATCAGATAACAGAATTTCAGAGGTCATAAACATGGAATTGGTGCATATGTGAATGAAGGCAAATTCAAGGACAATAAGTCCATCTTTGTGTGTGGCTGAGGGAGGGTAGATAACATGGGCTTGGAATAAATCAGAAGTTTCTCCTGAGAGAAGCAAAACCAAAGATGACCAAGATAACAGGACAGATAAATTGAAGAATCAAGGGACTATTAAAGTTTAGACTGACCAATGAGATATCAGGATAGACATACTAAGAAGTAAAGGGAGATAAAATTCTATAGCAGGAAAATCAATTAGGCTTGGCTACTACCAGACCTGAACTAGGAAACTGATAACCCCAAAGGTCAGGACCATCATTTGGGGGGCGGGGGGGAATCCTCCTCAATTCTCAGGAATATGACAAGCATCTATGCTTTCCTCACCCCATCCTAAAAGGGAACTTTCCAGTTTTCAAGTGGATACCCCTTCCCTCCGTTTGAGGAGAAGAATGTTTCTAAACCCTCCTCCCTGAGGGGTGAAGTCTCTGACTTCCCAATTGGTCACTTTCCAATCTATCACCAAATAAAAGACCATTTTAATTCTGATCTGACTATGTGCAAGAGAGTAATTCTTTATAGAGGAATACCTAGAACCACCACCTCAGTAGAGGTTGTTAATATGAATGAATGGATCACCTGGAGCTTATGGAGCTGGATTTTATGAGACCCTGGATTAACAGAAGAAAAATGCCCTTTGGCTAAAGCTCCAAATTTAACCCAGATAGCTAGCAGTTAAATCCCTATTCCCCAGGAGAGTAAACAAATGAAAATGCCCCTTTGAAGTCCCCATTCACTATCTTCTTTCCCAGAGTATCTAGGCATCCTTGTCTTTGATAAAATCCTTCCAGTTTCCACATAATCTAGTCATAACATCTGCTTTAAATTGAGCTGTTAAACTGATTTGTATTGCTTAACCACTTTACCTTTATAGTATTTGCTTTGGGTTGATTTGTATTATGCTAATGAAGTTACCCTTAGAAAGAGGGAGTCTTTGAGCCCTTTTGGAAGGGGTCTCCAGCATGATCATGCTTATTTCTTCTTGGGACAAAACAAACTGGTACTATGTTTTTCCTGTCTCTGATCTGGTTTTTCCTGCAGGAGACATTATGGTCTCTGATCTGTTTTGTTCATAGGAAGACAGGTATGGAAACAAATTGTAGGAGATAAGATTAATTTCTCTGATCAGTTTATTATTTTTGTAGGAGACAGGCAAATAAAAAAGTATATTTAATGTTTGACAAGGTCATTGGAAATGAATAAGATCAGGAACTGAGGGTTGAGTATTTGAGTATCATTGTTTGCTCAAGTCCCCTGATATTAGGGCAGGAATTGAAGAGAAAAATTATACACAGGGCAGTAAACTCATAGAAGAAAGGAATGTCCCAGAAGATGGTAGACAATAACTCCCAGAATTTTGATTGAGTGGAATTACATGAATCTCAGAGATTACTGAGTGAGAGTAGAAAACCTGGAAGTACAAAAGGGGAGCAAGAAATATTCTCACTCTAACCCCCATCACCAGTTGTAGTCCGGGGGAATGGCAGAGATAAACAGGAAGTCCAGTTAGATTATATCATCAGTGAGAAACAGAATATGGAAAGAGTGGGCAAGGAAAAGATTTAAGATGAAAGTGTCATGGGAGGATTATGGGCCCCCGGTCATCCCAACAATTCTCTGGGGAGTTCAAGGAACTTTTTCCTTGAAACCTCAGGGGTTTTTCCCTTGAAATCAAGTAGGTCTCTCCTTGAACACAATCAAGGACAAACACACACACACACACACACACACACACACACGCAGGCACGCATGCACCTAACGGAGATCGAACTGAGCATGCTCCAGGACCATCACCCTAATTTCCAGTTATCCTAAGCATCTGGATGAGGTAATCCAGGAGAAGACCACCTGGAACTGCCCATCAGCAGACTTCTTAGACCCATCAAGACAAAGTTGACACCCACCACCAGATCGCTCACAAGGGATTCCTCCTACCCCAGCCCCTCACCCAGTAAGAGACTCTTACCCACCCCATCTAAACCCTATAAAATGGCACCCCACAAGTTAGCGGGGCGGGGGGTGGGGGGGGCGCACCATTTTGTTCTGGCAAAACCTTCCTCCCGGCTGGTTTCTCTTGTACCCCCAATAAACCTGTTTTCTTATTCCTAATTAGGTCTTGTGCAAGAGTATAATTCTTTACAGAGGAATCCTAAGGACCCACGTGCTTTCTCCTATTGATTTCTCCCCCATATCATTTGGCGCCCAAACAGGGACATGGGAATTTCCTCTTTCCTCTTAGCACACAAAACTGGGGGGTGGGAACCTCCCTTATGGGTTTCCTTTCTCCCTCTCCCGCCTGACAACCTCCCATTTGAGTCACAGAGAGGTAGAGAGAGGGTCAGCTTTCGCACGCGACAGTGGTGGGCAGCCTGAGTCTCCCTCCCTCACCGAAAGCTCAAACAGACGTCTGGACCACGCTTGGCACACAACCTGGAGGTAAGGCCCTACCTTCTGGGTTTCTCTTCTCCCTCTCCCGCCTGACTCAACCTCCCGTTTGAGTCACAGAGAGGTAGAGACAGTCAGTGTCTGCACGCCAGCAGAGAGCAGCCTGGGCCTCCTAGATGTCCGAACCACGCTCGGACCCTCAGACTACACGTTTCTGGGTAAGAACATTTATGCTTCTGTGTCTATCCCTTACCAGCGCTCTGCTCTAGGTTCAGACTATTCTCTTTAGACAGTAGTTATGGGACAGAAAGGGAGTGTTCCAAAAAATTCACCTCTAGGGTGCATTCTAAGAAATTGGACTAGACTGGAACTTAAAAACCTGAGAAAGAGATGTATGATACATTTTTGTAATGATTTATGGCCACATTATCCTCTAGAAAGTGAAGGAAATTGGCCTGTACACGGCACCCTTAATTATAATACCATCTTGCAATTGGACAAGTTTTGCAAGCGTGAAGGGAGATGGACAGAGATTCCATACATATCGGCTTTTATGAGTTTGAGCCAGAAGTCAAAGGGAAAAGATGAGGTCCCCTTGCCGGTTGAGAATCACCACAAGGCCAAGCAATTCGCTAACTCTTTGGGCACCTACTCTGAGACCTCAGCCTCCCCTCCTCCTCAAACTCATTCCCTACCTGTTTCTCATTCCACTCCTTCTCCGCCTGCTTCAGTACCTATGGGTCATCCACAGTCATATCACTCTATGACTGAGACCTCTCCTTGCCCACCGGCTGATCTCAGAACCAATTCCCTGTGCCACACAGGGAGTGGATATCAGTCTCCTTCTATCCTGCTCTACCCCATTTACAATCTGGGGGAACTCCAATATGTTCCCATTTCTCCTGTTTTTTCCATTCAGCCGACCCCATCTGCTTTACCTAATCTGCAGTCACCTACGGCTATCTCCCTTTCCCCATCTCCACCCATGCTGCAGCCAAAGACTGTTTCCCCTCCCCCACTGGGCCCTTCGCCCAATCCTCTGTCTCCACCTGAGCTATCTCCCCCACCCAGGTCCTTACCAGTGTCTCCCACTGCTTCCCTGCTTCCATTAAGGTAATTTCCCATTGGGAAGGGCACAGCATTAAGGCATGCCCCTTTTTCTATAAGCAGGTTATCTCAGATTAAAGAGAAATTGGGGAGTTACTCTGAAAACCCCACAAAGTTCATAAATGGCTTTAAGTCTGTGACACTGGAATTTGACCTTTCCTGGACCGATCTGCAAATTATTCTTGCCAGCAGTTGTACCCCTGACGAGAAAAAACAGATTTGGGACCTGGCGGTACAAGTTGAGGATGAACACTCGCAGGTTGGAAATTGGGTTGGGGTCCCTGAATTTACAGCTGTCCCGGTCGTTGAACCGAGATGGAACTATGATAACAGGGAAGACAGAGCTCATAGAAATCACATGGTCACCTGCCTGGTTGAGGGAATGAGAAGGGGGGGTTAAGAAACAAGTCAATTATGGAAAGGTGAGGGAGGTAACACAGGGGTCTGATGAAAATCCTGCTGTCTTCATGAGCCACTTAGCGGACTCTCTGAAGAAATATACCAACCTAGACCCCCAAAGAGATGTAGGAATAACTGTCCTCAATATTCATTTTATCAGCCAGTCTGCTCCTGACATTAGGAGAGAACTCCAGAAGTTAGACTGGGGTCCCCAGATCCCATCCTCACAACTCCTTGACATTGCTTTTAAGATTTTTAATAACAGGGACCTTGCAGTAGCCAAAGAGAGAGAAAAGATGGCTCATGCCCGCTCCATAGACCAAGCTTCTATAATAGCAGCAGCCATCACCACATCTGCTACCAGCAGAACTCTGGCTGGCCGAGATTCTGGCAGCTGCAGTAAACCGGAACACAGAAGTGGGGACGCCGCACGAAGGTGAGGCCTGCCCTCCTACCTCTTTGTCCCCAGGGCAGCACCCAAGAGATCGGCTTAGCGAAAATCCAGGGCTCTGCAGCTTGCTCTCCTGGCCAGCACCTTGTCAGGCCCATGGCCAAGCTGGACATAGGAGGTAAGCCTAGGAATGGTTTTGGGGCGACCTCTGTCTTACTCTCTGGTTCAGGTCCTAGCATGTAATCAAGGCACAAAGTGGGGATGGGATAAAAGGACCCTAAATGTAGACTTAACTTTGGTAAAGCAGGCCACACCCAGTCCTGCATTCAGCTTTTCCAGCTCTCCTGATATGATAAAGTCCCTTTTCGTTTTTGCTCTGGTCAGTTTTAATTTTTTGTTTAAGTCTGTTCCATCTAGGCTCAAGGATTCATGGCAGATACCCATTGTGCCTATGTGTTGACTCTGGACTCTCTGGGCCCCTCACAGCTCTCCCCACTCCAGGCCTTCTGCACTTCTCTCCCCTCCCCCTCCCTTGCACCGAGATTTCTTCGACCCCGGTCAGCATGAAGCAGTTTCAGAAGAATCTTCGTCCCCTTTCCTTATATATAGAGAAGTGGGAAATGTCATGGGGTGCAGAGAGATAAACAGAACCAAATCTGACTGAGCTAGCTTTGGATTCCCACCCTTCATTCTGGTCTCTCTTACCCTGGGGAGATAAATTTAGGTATGGCTGCAGCCTTTGTGTTCTGAAGAGGGATCCGTAGCCACCCCTCACCCAATTCCTCTAGTCACTACCAGTGGGGGATGGTCCTCCACTCCTCACCCAATTCCCCCAGCTACCACCAGTGGGGGATGGTCCACCTTCACTAAAGGAACTTTCCACAGGCAGATGGTCCACCCCCATCAGTCCTCTATAAAAGTACCTTCCAGTCTCCTGTTCGAGGAGATTTGGTACCTCTGAGCCATGTGCTTTATGCCAATCTCCCCATGAAAAGTCCAAGGATTTCTTTCATGGTTTCCCTCCCCCCACCCTTCCCTTCCCTTGCTCCTAAATAAACTATCACCTTATTCTAACTACGTTTTGTGTGCAAGAGGGTGTAATTCTTTAAAGAGGAATTCCTAAGAACCCCATCCCCTAACAAACCCCGTACCCCACTTCCCCCCATATCAAAAGTGTGTTACCTATGAAGCAGGTGTTCCAGACAGGAAAGGGGAAGTGGTAAGTAGCTTTAGAATGGCACACTGGGATTGGTTCAAGGAATGAAAACAAGGAATAATGCTGTGGGGGACAGATCAAGGTCTGAATGATCATAGCTGGAAGTTTGGAACCACTGGAATGCAGGAGAATTACAACGGAGGAGCTAATTAAGGAATGAGTAGCAATTCATTGAGCAAAAAGGTATAGACTCAGGGTTATTTTCTCTAGTATTAGGCAGGTCAGGTGAGCGAATCAGAGTAGGGAATTGAAGGAATGGCTTAATTCCCCAAGGGCAGAAGACCAACCAGAGAGACTGAATGAAATGGTTTACATTTGTCCTAGTGAAAGGGAAGAATCTAGGGTTCAAAGGAATAGTAGTTCTCTCCCTCAGAGAGGGTAGAAAAGAGGCAGGAGACTCAGTGACCAGATCCAGTTTTCTCTCTGTACCCTAAAGGCAGGACACTGGTGTTTCATGGAATGAGTTTTCTCCTACAGGAGGAGGCAGGAAACCAGGAAGGAGGGGAAGGGGAAGGGAAAGGGGGAGGAAAGAGAGATGGTGCTACAAAGACAAAGTGCATTAATGACTGTGATACAGACAAAAGGCATCAATTATACCTATTTGTTCTTTTCAAAAAGATCTATTGAGAAGCACCAGCTTCTTCTTACATTAAGGTGAATGACTATAATCTATGTTCTTCTAACACTGCTCAATACTAAAGGAATTAAATAGTGTCTTTTTAGGTAGTAGAGCAGAGAGGAAATATTGGAGAATAGGATATTTTAGAAGAGAGAAGGCCTAAATAGGAAATCATAGGTTTTCAAGGAAGCATGAAGATATTGGGAATCTGTAAATGGGAGGAGGGAGTCAGACAGGGGCTTGATAGACAAAAGAATAACAGAAGGAAGAAAGTGGGAAGGTATTCACTGAGGGTATGGTACTCACTCAGTTGGCACAGCAGGCAGCTAGGTGGCATAGTGGATAGAGTGCTGGGCATGAAGTCAAGAAGACTGATCTTCCTGAGTTCAAACCTAGCCTCAGTCATTACTAGTTGTGTGACCTTGGGCAAGTCACTTAACCCTGTTTGCCTCAGTTCCTCATTTGTAAAATGAGCTAGAAAAGAAAATGGGAAAACCACTCCATTATCTCCAAGAAAACCTCAAACGGGGCCACGAATAGTTGAACATGACTGAAAAATGACTGAATGACAAGAAGGTCTTTCAAGCATGGTACACTTCTCAAAAAGCTTCCTAGCCCCAGAATTCCATAAATGAAAGCACTGACTTTCATATAGGATGAGGGCTTGAACTTCTGGGTTGCAATGGATTCATTCATACCAGACTATTGCTTTCCCCCTTGTCCTATGGAATTGGTAATCAAATGAAAATATCAACACTACTGTCCTGACATTATCTTAGGTCACTATCTACTTGCCCTAGAACTTCAGGAGACTCATGCTTTCTCAGTAACAGACTGCCTAAAAGCTCCTTTCTCTGTTGATTAACTCCCTGCTCCCTCATACCCACTGATCTGGTGTCCCCATCACATCTCCCATACCCTTCCAGTGTGCCTTCTGGAACCTTTCATTAACTACTGTTAACAAGTTACCCTTTCACATTACACCTTTCTCTGTAAATTATTTTGTATACATTTTGTATTTGCTTAGATATGCATATGTTGTTGCCTCCATGCCCTTTGCTGACACTCCCTCTACCCCGATATAAGCTGCTTCAGGACAAGAATTATTTCATTTTGTCTTTGTATTCCTATCATCTAGCACAACACCTGGCACATACTTAATAAATGCTTTTTTAACTGAACTTAAAGTATCAAAACCAAATTAAGCTACTTTATAGTTTTCCCTTTAACTCGGTCTCTGTGTGTGTGTATCTCTATATATATAATGTACACACACACACACACACATATACATATACATATATATGTTGAAAGTGATGTAGGAAGTGAAAAAACAGTTAACAGAAAAACCTAAGACCCAAGCTTTAATTCAGGTATTAGCTCCAAAAGGGACCCCAGTTAATGGATAACTTACAAGTCAGCATACTAGGTCCTTGTATGCACAGAAATCAGTGCCCATAACAGGAACAGAGGGAGAGAGGCCATGGTGACCTTAGACTAAATGACAAGGGTATAGAAATTCTAATGAAAAAATGGAGATATTTTGAAACTAGCCATGGGAATCAGAAAGAGACACGTGCAGAAAAAGCCAAATTTGTCCCCAGATTCACCTTATGACGCGTAAACCCCCAAAACACACCTCCACTGAAAAGGGTACCCACCTCAGGGATTGGCTTAGGACCCCAGGAATTCCAAATTAGGATAAATCCTCCCCTGAAACACCCCAAGGTGGAGAATATTATAATGAGACTGAATCAATTTATCTATACTATAACTGTCTTTCCTTAAGGTTTGAAAAGGGCTTTCCACATATCTATCAATCAGTAAGCATTAAAGTACCTACTCCTTACCAGGCACTGTATAAAAACCCTAGGGATACAATGACCACAAAAATGGAAAAAAAATTGCTGCCCTCATAAGAACTCACAGTCTATTGGGGGTGGCATTATAGGTGTGTATGCAAATACACACATGCACATGCACGTAAACATGTAGATGGGTATACAAAATAAATATTCTATCTGGGGGTAGGAAAGGTACTAGAAACTGAGGGGTGCTAGAAGACTGCTACTATTGATATCACTGTTTTACAGATGGGTAAACTGAAGTTCTGAGTATTTAAGCCACTTAAACAATGGTAGTGTAGGCAATTTTCAAACCTAGGTTCCAGGTCCAATGACTAAGACAACCCTTTGTGACAGGATTAAGTAGGAAAGGGAGTTGTTGGTTTGTTGACTCTTTTAATAAAGTTAACATTCTTGAGATAAGCCAACACTTATTAACACTCCTAAATAGTCCCCAAAATATGAAGCAAAAAGCAGATTTTTTTTCAAATGAAAATATTTTGGGAGTTGAGCATAGGCATAATCATGTGGCATTTAAAAAGGCCTGATAGACAATTTCTGAGTAATTTAATCATTTTTAAAATATTGTCAGCATTTTAAGCCATCTCTCTCTTAGACTAAAGACAATCGTGGCTCAAGACTTACATGTTCTTTTGAAAAAGGAGTGTTCAAAAAGGTGGCAATCAACTGATTGGCTAACAATTTATAAGAGGTAGACTGTACAAAGAGAAATGGACTTACTCCAATGATGAGCTGAAAGTGACATCATGTCACCCTTGGACAGAGAGAATATCTTTATACCAGACCACCCACAGACTTGGGCAATTTAGAAAAAAGGGTCTGTCTCTACCCAAGCTTGGCCGAATGGAATTCACAATAGACTTGTGTGTTTGGGTGGGGTTGGATGGAGAAGGTAAACTCTACCTTCAGAGACTGAGGTCTTAAAATAAGGATAGAGAAAAGGGGAACTCTGAATTTCCCCAAATCATTAGTTATTAAAAATCACTTATCTCACTTATACTTCTTTTGTTGCTCTCCAAGGCAAACCAAATGATAATTCATTTGACAGATGAAGAAATTAAATTACAGCAAAGCCCAGTGATTATTTCTAAGATTTAGGGACAGATTACAAATAAAACAAACATCTTAAGTCTACTCATGTGATATCCTAAATGATTTTGCCAGCAGCTCTAAATGTCTCAGTCCTATTTGAATGGATTCTCTAAATGCCTTAAAAAGTTATTTTCCTTTGATACTACCATCCCATAAAGAACATAAATGCATAAGATCCATCATAATTATTTTAACAATGACAATTATACTTCAACTTGAGAAAGGTACAAGGTTGGGGGGAGTCCATTTTCTCAATACACAAAGAAAAATGCTTGTCAACATACACAATTTTAAAAAGTGCATTTAGATCTCTTAGGAGACTCTCTAGTATGAGGTGGACAAAATAGACCTGTCCTCTCCCTCCTAAACCCCCCCCATAGGGCCAACAAATACTCCCATCTCAAAGTTCCTGGCACTTGTAACTATAATAGAAACACCAAATACTACAATAATCAGATATAATTAAGACCTACTCTAGATATTTTATTAAAACTAATTAATTTCCTTAAGTTGTTACCCAGATTCATGCAATAACTTTGAAAAAACAAATATACAACAACAACACCACTTCCCTAACTCAATTATTCCCAAGAATCCCTTGGAATTTTGCTTGACTTTTTGATGTTCACAACCTACAAACCTAATCTCTAGGTAATCCCCACAATTCTATTCATCTTCCATTTCTAGGACTTCCAAATACTTCTGGACAAAATGATCTCAACTACTATAAATTATGAAATGTACCCTCAACTTGCATCCAGAATAAACATGGTGTTCAATGGAGAGACTGATAGACTTGGGAGTCACAAGACCTGGGTTTCAACCCCGCTTCAGCCATTTACTAGCTGGTTAACCCCAAGGAACCTCTCTGAACTTCAGTTTCCATCTATGCAAAATGGAAATAATATAACCTATAGCAGCTCCGGTTTTTGTGTAGCTCAAATGAAATCATGTGTAAAAGCTATGCAAATATGTTATATGTATATATAAAGCATGCAAATTATGTCAGCCCAGCCTGCCCCCTCAAATCCTTTAACTTCATGTTAATAGCTAATTAGGTTGTAATCTAAATTGTAATCTTAAAAAACAAAAGTTCCTTCACTGGGAAAACAAGACAAAACAATTTCTCACAAGTATTATTAGACCATTATTGCAAATTAATGCAAACTTCTCCCTGATGTCCGCACTTACTAAAGTAAGCTCTTTAGTTCTTGGTTTTCTTCTTAGTAGTTCCCCTGGTGAACTGCTGTGTCAAGTTCCTTTTGATATCTTCCACAATAGAAAGTAAGCTCCTGAAGGAAATGGGATGATTTTGATCCTTATGTTTTTATCTCTCCCACTTTAGCGCATTGCCTAGAATACAGTAGATGCTTAATAAGCACTTGTTGAGTTAAACTGAAATTCACTTCCTAAATTAATCTTGCCTTTTGTACCTTTTTAGGACTTGTTTCCTTGACTTGCACACCCAATTTCCTTTTTCTACTCTCATACTAACTTCTTACCTCATCTTCTCAACTACTAAAATACCTCCTAGAGCTTCAAGCTCTGACCCTAATGGTGTTCCTCCTCTAGTACGGAGACAGCTTTCCTGTTATTCTCCTCAGTTCTGTCTCTGACCATGACACCCCTGATCTTCCTGCTCCTATTACTTACAGTCTCTAGCTCTGACCCAGACTTTTTTGCTTCTCCCCCTCAGCTCTCTGCTTTCTCCTACTTCTCCGCTACTCTCTTTCAACTCTGTCCCTTCTCTTTCTCCCTCCTTTCAGCTCTGGCTCTAAGTCTTCTTCAAAAGATTCCCTTCACTTCCTTCAGCTTATCAATTCCTCTCAAATTTTCTCTCCCAAATTCAACCTGCAGTTTTCTTTGAAAACCCTTTAAATCATTTCTACAAACATTTGTTCTCTTTTCAGCTCTTGTACCTTTCTCTTGTTCCCTCTCCAACAAAATCCAGAAGAATTGATAAGCTAAATAGTATCTAGAAGAGGATAATTAAGATGGTGAAGAGCCACTAGTTCATGCCATACAAGTATGAGTTGAAGGAACCAGGTATATTTAGTATGGAGAAGAAATTATTTAGTGATACATAATAACTATCTCTAATTCTCTGAAGAGGGAGTAGACTTCTTTCTTTCTTAGACCTAGAAGGTAAAACTAGGATTAACGAATGAAGACTGCAAAGAGGCAAATTTAAGTTGACACGAGAAAAAAAATTTAAGCAAGAACCCACATGACATAATTGATATAGTATAAACCAGTCTAGAAAAATAAATTAAAATTCAACTTCTGACAGTAATTGATGAAGTGGCACTTAGCAAGTCATAAAGCGATTAGAATTTGTACAGCAGGTACCAACCTTAATGTATGGAGAGTTTCATCATATAGTATTTCCCTATAAAAATGAAATCTCAGGTCTGGGCCAACAAAGCCCCTCAGGTAAAGTAAAGATAACCATGTCCTATAGAAAATAGAACTCTCTTGGATACAGTTTGAACTGGTGACCATTGAGTTCCTTTCAAACTCTGAAATTCTATGTCTATAATTCTGAGACAGGAGAACTCAAAGTGATACACTGAACCATTTGTCACTACTAAAAAGGAGTTTACATTCTATGGAGAAATCAAGGCTAAGGGAGAGGAAGTTATTTGTCCAAGGTCACAGAGTCAGTATTAAATAGAAGAATTAAGATTCAAACTTGAGTCCTCAGACTCCAGATCCAACAATCTCCCTTTTACAACAAGTGGCCAGTAGCAAACCTTTATCTCCCAAAGTGAAACAGCATCTTCTGAAGCAGTCTCCATTTTTACCAAAAAAGACATATCAGTATATGGAAACAGTATGTAGCTTCCTAAAACTTTTTCCATTTGTGACCCCTTTTTTTGCCCTAGAAATTTTGACAGACACCAGGTATATAGCTATGTAAAATAGGTATACATAATGCCAAATTTTTCTGACCCCATATTCAGTTTCCCTATCTCATATGGGGTCATGACCCACAGTTTAAGAACCTTTGGTCTAGAATCGTGTCAAAAAAAAAAAAAAAGACAGAGAGAAATGGATCCCTGTGGGGTTATATTGGCTTAGAAAACCACAAATTAACATCATCTATGTTGTATTGTTTTTTAAATTTATTTCGTTAAACATTTTCCAATTACATTTTAGTCTGGTTTACAGTTTACCTAAGAGTTTAGTTTTGGGGCAGCTAGGTGATGCAGTGGACAGAGCACCGGCCCTGGAGTCAGGAGTACCTGAGTTCAAATCCAGCCTCAGACACTTGACACTTACTAGCTGTGTGACCCTGGGCAAGTCACTTAACCCCAACTGCCTCACTTTAAAAAAAAAAAGAGTTTAGAGTTTTGCCTATGTTCATGAGGGCCTTGAGTTTGACCAATCTATTCTAGAGCACTCAAGTCCAATCTTATAAAAACAAAAAAGTGGAGTGTGAAGTGTGCTATATGTTTCAATTGTGACAATTAATGAAGTGTGTGTATATATATATATATATATATATATAGCACACTTTATTTTTCTATTAAAAGTTTTTATAGTTTTTTAACTTAAAAGGTTAGTCACAAATAACAAACCCCCACTGACACTGTACTTAACAAAAACGTGATGCATTCTGCCTAGAGAAGTACTAAAATTATTATCTCACCTCACAGGCTTTATTAAAAGCTCACCTCATAGGCTTCCCCAAAAGATCTGATGGGGCAAATCAACTTAATGAGCTTTAAGGAAAAATTGTACTTAGGCGGCAGCTAGGTGGTGCAGTGAATAAAGTCCCAGCCCTGGATTCAGGAGGACCTGAGTTCAAATCCACTTGACACTAACTAGCTGTGTGACCTTGGGCAAGTCACTTAACTTTCATTGCCCAGCCAAAAAACAAAACCAAAAACAAAGGTTCCTTAGGGATCATCCAGTTCAACCCCGTCATTTACAATCACAGACTCTGAGGCCCTCATATCACAGACTGGGGTGGGATGGGAATAGGGGGCAGGGAGAATGGGAAGAAAATTTGACCAGAGGCAAAGAATGAGAAGTAAAGAAGAGGGGAAAATGTTGCCCTGATGAAATTTTCTGTATGTTGTTTTCATTGTTTATATGTGTTTTTATAAAGAGTTCTTTATATATCTCTATGTTTTGAGAAATATACTAACCACTCCCTCCATTCAGGTTAATCTAGTTTTTAATCCTTAAAGACACTGAGTCATTCCTCAAGACTTGGTTGGCTCAGGGGACTAAGGGTTCAGACTGCTGACATCATCACTTCCCATCACCTTAGTACAAAACAGCCACAAGGAGCTTGAAGGGTCCTCAGCTACTTGGCTACTGGATCAAGATGGGAACTTAATGTGGCTGCATTAATCTGAGCTGTTCTCAATGCCGATCCATGCTGATTATCCTTCTTCGGTTAAGGCTAAGTAAATCTCTTTTTGATTACAGTCGACACTAGTATCTCATTTTGTTCCATTATCAAACCTGAACTACCGGGGGTCTGGGCCTGGCCTGAGTCTAGGCCAGCCCAGAACAACTGGCACTATCAACTAGATCTGAACATAATGAGCTCCTTGAAGTGGAAGATGAGCAAGGAAAGGGAAAGTGGGCACTTAGATTGCTTTTAATGTTCCTGTAGCCCTTTTGGTGATGTCTCTAGAGATGGTATTTGCTTACTGAGATGCACTGAATAGGGCTTGATTTGAAGTCAGGAAGCCTTCAATTCAAATTCTACATTACTTCTTAGCTGTGTGACCCTCAATTTGTAAATAAATCACTGAGAAGATCAAATAATTGATTTTTCTATTTGATTCCATTTTGTAATTGATTCTATTCAGTTACTGCCCAGAGACACATTTCTTTGCCTCTAAGTTGAGAAGTTAATGAGTCCAGAAGTTGTTTTCCCTCTGAGTTTAAAATTCATTGTTCTATAAATCACCTTAACTCAGAGAAATATGGTATCTCTATACACCCTTGCATATCCATGTACAATTAAGTGAGATTTTTTAAAGCCTTATGGAATTCCTCATTTGGGAAGCTAGGTAGGCACAGTAGAGAAGAGTGCTGGGCCTGAAGTCTGGAAGACTCATCTTACTGAGTTCAAATCTGACCTCAGATACTATCTGTGTGACCCTGAGCAAATCACTTAACTCTGTGTGCCTCAGTTATTCATCTGCAAAATGATCTAGAGAACAAAATGGCAAACCACTCCAGTATCTTTGCCAAGAAAACTCCGATAGGGTCTCAAAGAGTTGGACATGACCGAAAAATGACTAAACAACTTCCTCATCAGAAGGATAAAATGAAATAATATTTGTAAAGAGCTTTGTAAACCTTAAAGTACTATATAAATGCTAGTGATTAGCAATTATTACTGTGAAATACATCCTAATCCTGGGAAATTAGAGAGTAAATTGCTTACGACTATTCAACAAGAAGAAAATGTGAATATGCTCTACAAACTTTTAAGTACTTGGAGAGACAGAAGATAATTTTGATAAACTATTTTAGCTTTGTTGAGCACTCCATGATGAGAATTTAAACCTCCTCCTATGTCTATTTGGGAGACAGTCTTTTCAGAACTCAGTTTATCTTCAAAGCAGTCTGAAGACACTGACAGAAGTAAAGGAGAAGGAGAAAGAAAAGTTTCCCCCTTCATTAGACATTTAAAAACTCTGAGGAGGAATAGTTGCTGAGACCTGATACCTTTGTATTACAATAGGTCACCATCACCCAGTTGCTTTGGGGGAAGGATGGGAAGCACTTCCTTAAAAAGACCCCTCCTCTAAGCTTTAAGGGAATCACATAAAGTATAAACTGTTAGGTTTTGAATGGCTTTATGGCTTTTTGGAAATAACAATGCAGCTGAAGGAGCTATCCTCAGTCCTATGATTTTAAATAGACATAGACAGCTATTGAAAGATGACAAGAGAACACAATGAGAGAATGCAAACCAAAAATCCTTTGAAGGGAGCCCAAAAGAAATGGCTACTGTGTGTACACAGGAAATAGAGCCCAGGATTTTTTGGGTATGTGTGTGAGACTTTGTGTCCTTCTCCCAGAAAAAGAAGGCATAATTATTTCCCACCAATTGGTGTTTACCAAAAAAATTTACCAAATTTACCAAATGAAAATAATCAAACATATATTCCCTCACAACAATCATCCTGGTATAACTGCACTCACTTTATTTTCTTTCTAAACTTCTAGAGTCTTAGACGAAGTATTTTCATGCCGCACTGACCCACTTCACACTTTCCTTTCCATTTTATGTACTCTCTCTCTCTCTCTCTCTGTTATCCAAATAATGGCACTCTACCTCTGGTTACTTCATTCTACTACATATTAAGTATCCTACTATGTGAACAGCAGTATGCAAAGTTCAAAGTGGATTGTAAAAGAAACATAAAATACAATTCTATACTCCATGGGCTACTTCAAGGTCCCCTCTAAACTTTATCACCCAGCAGTGTGGGAACAATGAGTACTGGCTGAGACACATCTGGAATATTATATTTCTGACTTATTCTGAAATTCAAGAACTTTAAGAGTAACAACTCAATGGGTAATTTTAAATCTACTATTCCATTGTGTCTTAAAACAAAAAATTTATATAGTACCTAAAAGATAAAACTGAAGGCCTATAGAAATCTGATTAACCATAAATAAAGTATATTATATGTAGCACTCAATGCAACTCAGAAACCATAAACACAAACTGTCTTACCTGCATCAGCTCTGGATCGCTGACCTGCTGTTTTTCCAAATGGGGTCTTCATTCATCTGTGTTTAAGTGAGCAGCAAAGCTGCCAGACTAGGGTGAAAATCCAATACTTTGTAATTTTTTTCTCCTGAATTTTGATGTTCTTATTAATCCACCATCCAAGCGTGAATTTCTTCTCCAAGCTCAGAAGAAATACTTGAAATTATAACACTCTGTAAAAACAATAAAAGAATAATTCATTACCTAGGGCCAAAAAAAAAAAAAAAAAAAGCAAAAGTAACACAAACGGTCCAAAAGATATAACATCAGATTTAAAATAAAATTATAAGACTATTGGGGCAGCCAGGTGGCGCAGTGGATAGAAGCACCAGCCCTGGAGTCAAGAGGACCTGAGTTCAAATTCAACCTAGGATTTCTAATTTAGTGTTTAAATGGGGTTTAGTTTGTTCTTTTTTTTAACTGCATACCAAAGTCTGCTCTTTCTCTACATGTGTAGTCATGCAAAACATCTCCAAATTAGTTATGTTGTGAAAGAAAAGACCAAAAAAAAAACCCTCATGAAAAATAAGTTTAAAAAATCATACTTAATATGTGTATTCAGACACCGCCAATTCTTTCTCTGGGTTTGTTTAGCATTTTTCATCATAGGTCCTTCAGAGTTGTCTTGGATCATTGTATTGCTGAAAATAACTAAGTCGTTCACAGGTGATCATCTTACAATATTGCTTTTACTTTGTGCATAGCACATTTCACTTTGCATCAACTCATTCGCGTCTTTTCAGCTTTTTCTGAGAGCATCCTGCTCATCATTTCTTATAGCTGTCATTCTCTTTAAAGAAACTGTTTCTATGATTTGTTCTTTAATCCATTCATTCTTTAAGATTAGGTTGTTTCATCTCCAATTAATTTTTAATTTATGCTTCCATGGTCCCTGAAATATAATATTTATTGAACTGTGATCTGAAAAGGCTAATTTTAATATTTCTGCTTTTCACTATAAAATGTTTATGAACTAATAAATGGTCAATCTTTGTAAAGGCACCAGGAACCACTGAGACAAAGATGTAGTCCTTTCTATTTCACTCAGTTCTCTCTAGATAGCTATCATATTTAGCTTATCTAAAATTCTATTCAGTTCCTTGACTTCTTTCTTACTTATTTTTTGGTTAGATTTATCTAGTTCTGAGAGGGGAATATTAAAGCCATCCATTATTAAAGTACTACTATCTATCTCTACCTATAATTCAATTTAACTTTTCTTTTAAAATTTAGATGCTAGAGGGGCAGCTAGGTGGCACAATGGATAGAGCACTGGCCCTGGATTCAGGAGTACCTGAGTTCAAATACGGCCTCAGACATTTTTCACTTACTAGCTGTGTGACCCTAGGCAAGTCACTTAACCCCCACTGCCTCACCAAAATAATAATAATAATAATAACAATTTAGATACTAGAGTATTTGGTGCATATAGGTTCAGAATTGATATTGTTTCATTAGCATAAATTTTAAAACAACTTTTTAATAAAAAATGTTATCAGACAGCATCTTCTCATACTACAGAGAAATCTTTTATGAAAGGAAGAGTCAATTGATGTGGCAAACTTCATTGTCTTTATTTTAAGAAATTGTCACAGCCACCCCAACCTTCAGCAACCACCACCCTGATCAGTCAGCAGCCATCAACATGTCACAACCCTCCACTAGCAAAAAGATTATAATTCACCGAAGGATCAGATGATGGTTAGCATTTCTTTTTTTGCACTAAAGTATCTTTAATCTAAGGTACATACATTTTTTTAGATATAATACTATTGCATACTTAGTAGACTATAATATAGCATAAATATAACTTTTATATGGCCTGGGAAACCGAAAAATTCATTGATTTGGCTTTAGTGCAGTGATCTGGACCACACCATCAATATCTACATGGTATGCTGTATATTCGGCCCAAGAGGATAATACATACTAGGTAAAACAATTGAGATTTCCAGCAGTAGTACAAGTTGGCAAAGACAGTCCTGCAATGACCCCCGTTTTTCTTCAGTTAATACCTGATATTGGTATACAAAGGCACAGTAAATTTCAGGACTAGGAAAAATAGCTGCAGCCCCAAAACCATATACCATAGTTCGACGTGCTCTTTCCCTTAAAAGCCAAAAGCTGTACAGGCTGTACCTGAGGGTTATTGGGGCCTCAGATATAGACTACATATGACATAAAGGCAAGCTGAGATGAGTAGACATTTATCACCATGGCCACCACTAGAATGGGAAAGAGATGAGAGGGACCCTTAATATTCTCTTTCCAAAACAGATGGAGAAGAGCAAATGTTTCTTTTAAAACAAACATTTATTATGAGTGGTTTCCTAGTCAATCCAATCCTTACAGTGATTTATAGGAATTTCTTATTGTTTATAGCTGATTACCATACTGAAAAAAATCTTCTATGTAACTTAAATCACTCTTCTTTAGTGTTATTTAATAACAAAATTAAACGACATTTTACCTAGTAGATTCTATCCAATATCTTATAGTTTGATAATTTTTGCTTTGAAATATAGTTGAAAATCTGGCAATGCCAAAGCTCCCTCTTCTTTACTTTCCTGTTAAGATTTAATGTTCTTAAGTTGTGGTATATGAATGTAATGGAATACTATTGTGCTGTAAGAAACAATGAACAGGCAGATTTCAGAAAAACCTGGAAGGACTTACATGAACTGATGCTGAGTGAGATGAGCAAAACAGGAGAACATTGTACACACTACCAATAACACTGTGGGTTGATCAACTGTGATAGACTTGACTTCTCAGGAATACAACGGTCCAAGATAGTTCCAAAGGACTCATGATGGAAAAGGCTCTCCAAATCCAGAAAAAAAGAACTGTGGAACCATACTACTTCGGGGTTTTTTTGTTTTTCTTTTTTGAGGTTTTTCCCTTCTGTTTTAATTCTTTTTTCACAGCATGACTAATGCAGAAATATGTTTAATGTGATTGTACATATATAACCTATATCAGGTTGCTTGTTGTCTTGGGGAGGGGGGAGGAAGGGAGGAAAATTTGAAACTAGAAATCTTATAAAAACAAATGTTGAAAGTCTTCTCTACATGTAGCTAGAAAAATAAAATACTTTTATGATGGGGGAAAAAAGACAATGTTCTACATCTTTTATTTCCCCGGATGATTTTTATTATTTTGCTTAATCCTATGAAGTATACTATTTGGTAGTTTGATTACTATAGCACCTAAATCTACAGAGTAACTTGAGTGGTATTCTTACAGAGAAGTTTCAATTCTTGGTAAACAAAGTGCTGAAACTTGAACTTAAAAAGCGATCCAGATTTAAACACCACCCAAGGCACTTTTTTAGTTTTGTGGCCACAGACAAGTCATTATTACCTTTCTGAGGCCCAAGCAATTCTCTAACATTTATATGGACAAGTTTTCATCTTTCACATTGGAGGGAGTTCCCATGCCTAAAAAACAACAGCAGCCACAGAAGCTAACATTTATATATGCTAGGCAATGTGCTAAGAATTTTAAAATCATTATCTCATTTGATCATCACAACAACCCTGAGAGGCAGGTGCTATTATAATCCCAGTTCTGCAATTGAGGAAACTGGTCGGTCGGTCAATCTGTCTGTCTGTCTGTCTGTCTCTCTCTCTCTCTCTCTCTCTCTCTCTCTCTCTCACACACACACACACACACACACACACACACACACCCACACACCCCTAGTAATTGTCTGAGGACACATGTAAACTCAGGTCTTCCTGTCTGCAAGCCTGGTTGATCGATCCACTGTACCACCTATCTGCCTTATTGATATAACAACTACTTTTACTATATTGCTATTACCCATTCATGAACGCTGAATATCTTTCCAATTACTGACTCCTCTTACTTAAATTAAAACTGTTTTGTAGGGGTCAGCTAGGTGGCACAGTGGATTAAGCACTGGCCTTGGATTCAGGAGTACCTGACTTCAAATCTGGCCTCAGACACTTGACACTAACTAGCTGTGTGACCCTGGGCAAGTCACTTAACCCCCACTGCCCCGCAAAAAAACAAAACAAAAAAACTGTTTTGCAGTTGTAAGACCTATTTGTGTTGGTATACAAGTACCTCAAGATTTATTTCATTTTACTGTCTTAAGTGGAACCGTTCTAGAAACAAATATACACAGCAGTTACTGTTCAAGAACCCCAAGGACTTTTATTCAATAAGGAAAAAAGCTGGAAAGGTATTTGAGGAAAAATAGGTTTAGACCAGCATCTTAAATTGTACTGACTAAAATGTGACAAAGGCAAACAGAGGTACATTTTCTCTGATCAAGAGAACAATTTATTAACAGTGAGTAACTGTTACACAAGATGGACCCTCAATATATCCAGACCGGAATAATCCAATTTTTATTGAGACCCAGGAAAGGAGAGTGTGGCTAGCTGGCAATATCAAAATTGATCATATCTAGGAAATGTAGGTTGGCCTTCAGGTGTAGATGATAATACACATCCCCATCCCTTCAGGTGTAGATGATAATACACACCCCCTAAGGAATGTTCACTGCATTATGGACCTCAACTACCTTTAATAATCTTGGCTAGAAATTCAGAACCATCGGGGCAGCTAAGGTGGTGCAGTGGATAGATAGAGCGCTGGCCCTGGAGTCAGGAGGACCTGAGTTCAAATACGGCCTCAGACACTTAACACTTACTGGCTGTGTGACCCTGCGCAAGTCATTTAACCCCAATTGCCACACACACACACACACACACAGAAATTCAGAACCATCTAAATCAGGACCACCTGGTTAGTCAGTCAGACTACCCTTAGGAACAATCAAACCACTCCTAATTTCAGGAGAGACAAAGGCAGAAGAATGAATACTCTTTTGGTAAAGGGTCCAACCCAAGTCGGCTTTTGTTTACAGACAAAAAAAAAAATAGGTGTATGTCCCAGGAGCTAGTTGTTGGAAGGGAATAATGCCATGCTTTCCTTTCTTTTCTTTAAAAAAAAAAATAATAAACATTTCATTTAAAGTTTTGAGTTCCAAATTCTCTCTCTCCTTCCTTGTCATTCCCCCTCCCTGAGATGGTAAGCAATCAGATATAGGTTATATATGTGCAATTATCTAAAACATTACTATATTAGTCATTTTGTGTAAGAAAACTTGGATAAAAGAAAAAAATGAAAGTAAAAAATAGCATGCTTCAGTCTGTGTTCAATTAATATAGGTTCTTTTTTTGGAGGTAGATAGTATGCTTCATCATTAGTCCTTTGGAATTGTCTTGGATCATTGTATGGCTGAGAATAGTTGTCATTCACCAATATTGCAGTCGCAGTGCACAATGTTCTGCTAGTTATGATTCTCTTTCAACAAGGTCTTTAAGATGATTTGAATTGTATTTTTGAGCTTAAGTGAAAAATGGGGGCTTGACAAAATGGGGGATGGGGTCATTTACAGAGTAGAATAAAGTATTAAATGATATAGCATAATTTTAATTCTCTCCACGCCATATATCACAATAAATTCCAATTAGATAAAGATCTAAGTAGAAAAATTTGCACCATAAAAAGATCTGAAATCAGAAAAGATAAGAAATAGGAAGAAGATGTTATACTAATTGGTGGGAAAAGTTTGATATCCAGTTCAATAGGGAATTGATATGTACAAGATTAAGTTATTTTCCAATATACAAAGGATATAGTCTAAGAAGAAATTTTTAAAACTATCAACAACTTTATAAAGTGCTAAAGATATCTAATAATCAGAAAAATGGAAATTAAAACAACCCTAAGGCATCATATACACACCAAGTGATGGCCAAGGACACATAATTTATTGTAGGAGGAAATGTGGGAAAGAAAACTCCCAAATTCACTGTGAAATGGAGCTGTGAGCTGGCCCAATTCTTTTGGTAAATAATTTGGAATTATGTATGAAGTTATTAAACTATTCTTACCTTTACTAGGACTATACCCAAAGAAGGTATATATGAGCAAGAAAAGACCCATATATACAAAAATGTAAATAACAGCATTTTCTTTAACAACAAAAAATTGAGAAAAAATGTCCCCAATGATTAGGGAAAGGCTAAACAATGTAAATATAATACAATATTATTGCTTCATATGGAATTATGATTTTTTTAAATCAAAGAAATAGGTTTAATACAATAACTACAATAATGTAAATCAAATCATCACAGACAACAATACTATGGTCAAATACAATGTTCAAAGTCTATAACCCACTATCAAGATTAAAGGGCAAAGCCTTTCTTTGTATTAGCAAGTAGCCCACAAAAGTATAAAATTACATCTGCTTTCAATAACAATCACACATTTTAGGTAGTTCTACTTAACTCTTGAAATGATGCTTCTCTGGGCCTTTGAATTAAAAGAGTTCTGCCCAAAATATTTATCAATAGATTTTTTAAATGAAGCTTTTAGTTCAGCTCAAAGTTCACTAGAGAGATAGACATCCTGGAGATCTATTCAAAATGTTTTAAAAGTAATAGATGGGGCAGCTAGGTGGCGCAGTGGATAAAGCACTGGCCCTGGATTCAGGAGTACCTGAGTTCAAATCCGGCCTCAGATACTTGACACTTACTAGCTGTGTGACCCTGGGCAAGTCACTTAACCCCCACTGTCCTGCAAAAAACCAAACAAAAAAACAACAATAATAACAAAAAGTAATAGACTTTTTTTTTACAGGTTAGCTAAATTTAAAAAAACTAAATAGAAAGTATAAATGCTAAGAATGAGAGGTCAAAATATGACTAAGAACTACTCTAACTCTTTGGAGCTGTGCTTTTCCACTACTCTCTTTTTGCCGTATCCAGAGGGTGAAGATAGATCCCAGTTATCACAACATAGCCATGAACAGAACCAGTGTGAGGGAAAGGACTTTCCTTCCCCCACCTCCCTCTTTTTCACCCTGGCTCCAAGAAATGGTTTCTGTGGTTAGTCTTCCTCAGTTTCAGGGGCAGGTGCCAAAGGCAATCCATAACCCAAGGACCCAGCAATTTGAGCCACAGCAACTTTTGGGGCAGGATTTCAGTCAGGGTGGTAAAGCCAGTCAACCTGGCAAGGATGCCCCAGGAAGCCAGGATCAAGTCCAAGGGAGGTTTTAGACTTAGAACTGGGAATGTGCTCTATAGGAACCAAGCTAAACTATGAACCTACTCCTCTTCCTCTCTCCAGAAACTGAGGTGGTACAGGGGAGGAGGGTTATGTCTACAGAGAAGAATTATGTCTCCCACATTTGGGGGGAGTAAGTTTACATATTTGTTATCTGAAGTTTGGAGGTTTATTTTTTTTTTAATGAAGTCAAAACAAGGAAAAGGAGAAACTCTCAGCCATATACATACAATATTTTTAAATATCCAAGATCCACATTTTCATAAATAGTATAGGCCCTTTCTCCACTCTATTAAACAGGCTTAATGAAATGGTATATTTGAAAAAAATTAAATAGGTGAGCCTCTTGCAAGCTGGTGATCAAACATGGGACATTATTTAATATTGAGCTTGATAGTATCCATCATATAGTTTAAAAAGGCATGAGGAGAATTTTTGCAAAGGTACTTACAAAATGTAACTAAAGAAATATAGATTTGTTTTCTAGCAAAATAGTATTGATGGGATACTTACTAAATGACAAGACACAACGAAAGGATACAAAATGTAATTTACTTTTCCAGTCCAAAATAACCTTGCAATCCAGTTGCAAAGATAAAAACTCAAAAAAACCAAGCAGTAAAATAAATGTCATGAGACAATATTTTATATTAAAAGGGTCAAATCCTGGGCTGCTTAAGTGCTGCCCAAACCAGTTTATGTTTAATAAAATAAAATTGAAAAAGAAAATGCTAATTTGTGATTTTCTAAGTCAATATTAAAGAACCCTTTCTATTTCAGTTTGCCACTGCTGCTAAGCGTTATTAATAATTTAAATTAATAATAGCACATAACATGAATGCTAGGAGTTCAGAAGTTGGCAAAACCAGCTAGCCCTAATACATGGATATGATTCAGATAGGCTGAAAGGGTAAAAAAAATTTTAAAACAGGATGTATGGAGGAGGATCACATAATCAGTTTTGAGTTTAAAGATCCTAAGATGTCATCTAGCCCAGTGATTCTCAAACTACAATCCACAGACCACTAAGGATGCCCTAGATCCACAAGTTCAAAATTATTTTCATAATAGCATTAAGATATTATTTGCTGGGGCAGCTAGGTGGTGCAGGGGCAGCTAGGTGGCACAGTGGATAAAGCACTGGCCCTGTATTCAGGAGGACCTGAGTTCAAATCCAGCCTCAGACACTTGACACTTACTAGCTGTGTGACCCTGGGCAAGTCACTTAACCCTCATTGCCCTGCCCCAATGAATGAATAAATGAATAAGATATTATTTGCTTTTATCACCCTCATCCTTTCACATTTACAAATTGCCGTTTTCCTGAGAGTCTATGACCTATGAAATAAAGATTCAGCTGCAAACACGAAGATGAAATTAATATCTTGTCTGCAGAATTATAGTTTTGCTTTACAAATAGATGAATCTATGGGTGTGGCTGGACTTGTTTTTTCTTTTTTGTTATTTTAATCTGGTATTAACACCAACTAATCATGGAAGATCATCTAAATTGATATTTGGCAAAACCACACAAGTGGTATTGAAATACTGAAAGTACTTAATATTTGTTTTTTAATCTCATGTGTATCCCAGAACAACTCTGTTGACATTTGCACTAAGGGTGCAAATATGAAAATGGTAGGTAAAATTTCTTGATCTCTTAGCACAAATCAAGGGAGTGACAGGCACCAACTATACGAATAGTGATGATAATGTTCTTCACTGCCATGTAGCACTCAGTACAAATGAATGAATAAAGGGGCAGCTAGGTGGCGCAGTGGATAGAGCACCGGCCCTGGATTCAGGAGTACCTGAGTTCAAATCTGGTCTCAGACACTTAACACTTACTAGCTGTGTGACCCTGGGCAAGTCACTTAACCCCAATTGCCCCGCAAAAAAAAAAATTTTTAAATGAATGAATAAATAAGTAAATAAATGAGGAATCATATTAATTTTTTTAAATGCTGGCTTCAACTTAAGAAATGTCCTTGATGAAACAATATTATTAATTTTTTTAAAAATATGGACCATAGAGTACACATCTTTTCAATATTCTGTTTAAAGAATTGAGAAATATAAAGTATTTGTAATATAGACTGAGGTATGATGGTTATCTTAAGAAAAAGCATTTACACAATTGTTTGATTTTCAAGCTGAACTAGTTACTTTTTTTTCATGGAACACACTTTTATCTTGAAAAAACAACTTACAATGCCACGGTGATTCAGAGGTGGTTATCTGACAGACAGTTTCACAAAAATTAACAAAAATGAGCTTGTCACTTCAAGTGAAAATTAAAATTTTGTAAGACATGTATCCACCACCAGTGAGCTTGTTAAGTCTCCAATAACTAAAGACTCATCTGTAGAGATAAGTGCTGCTATCAATGAATGTGACTTTTTTGGTATTGTATAATAAAATGTGAACATTTGGAAATCTGTAGAAGTCAGAATTTTCCAAAGGATCAACATTTATTACAAAACCATGCCTATGTAAAAGATTCATTCAAATTGCAAGATAAATCAATGGATTTTACTGTAACAGAGTGCAAAAAGGTCTGATATCATTTCAGATTCCATACTGGAATTAGCCTTTAAGAAACTACCACTTGTCAAGTTTCAATGTAGTATCAAAGAAGAATATCCATAATTGTCTGAAAAGGATCTTAAAATACTCCTCGCTTTCCAACTACATTATCTATGTGAGGCTAGATTTTGTTCTTATACTTCAACCAAACCAACATATTGCAACAGATCAAATGCAGAAGCAGATATAAGAATCTTGCTGTCTTCTATTACACCAGACATAAAAATTTGAAAAAATGTAAAGCAATGCCCCTCTTTTCATTATTTTTTTTTCTTTTGGAAAAATCATTTTCACTAAAAAAAAATGTTATTTACATTAACATGTAATGGGTTTTTTATTTTAAATAAGTACATACTTTAGAATTTTACTAAAATTTAATAAACAAAAGCTCTTTGAGTTACTCAATAATTTTTAAGAGTATAAATGGTTCCTGAGACCAAAACAGCTGAGAACTAATCTGGCCCAATCCTTTCAAATTAGAGGTGAGCAAACTAAATCCAAAAGGTTAAATGACTAGTTTGAGGTCACACAAATAGTATATAACAATCAGCATTCATGCCCCAGATCTTCAGACTTGAAATTCGGTTTTGCTTAGCTGTTTTCCCCGTTATGACACCTCATGGAGTTGGGGAGGAGGGGTAGGAAGGGTAGGAGTGGATATATGAAAATGACTATAATGTTGAAACAAAAGCATCCATAAAATTTACTTAGAAAAGGTGGACACAGGAAAATAACATATACATACACTAACTTGCTTCTTCTTTAGTCGTGTTCAACTCTTCACATTCCCATTTGGGGGGTTTCTTCGTAAAGATACTGGAGTGGTTTGCCAGGTCCTTCTCCAGCTTTTTTTTTTTTTTAAACAGATGAGGAAACTAAGGCAAAGAGGGTTAAGTGACTTGCCCCTGATCACATGGCTAATGAGTATCTGAGGCCAGATTTAAATTCACTGAAGATGAATCTTCCTGATTCCAAGCTCTATCCACTGTACCACCTAGCTGTCCCCACATACACTAATTAGACATACACAAAAATACACAAAATTGAAGGGCCAAAGCAAAATGGACAGAAGCAATAGCAGAACATATTATCACCTTTGCCATGTGTGACAACATTTGTTTCATGTTCTGAACCTAGTAGTCCACTACCTCTCTTCTGAGATAAGGGAGGCATGCTTCACCATCAGTCTTGGAAATTTACAGCTGGCCACTGCACAGAGAAGATTGTTCTGATGTCTTGTGTGTTACTTTTTCTTTATAATATTGTGATCGCTGTGTAAAATGGCCTCTTGGTTCTGCTTGCTTTACTCTGCATCATTTCATAGAAATCTTCATTAGTTCTGAATTTACCATAGTTTTTTGTTTGTTTGTTTGTTTTTTAGTGAGGCAATTGGGGTTAAGTGACTTGCCCAGGGTCACACAGCTAGTAAGTGTTAAGTGTCTGAGGCCGGATTTGAACTCAGGTACTCCTGACTCCAGGGCCAGTGCTCTATCCACTGCGCCATCTAGCTGCCCCTACCATATTGTTTTTACGCAGTATCTTTACATTCAAAAACTATCAACTGTTCTGACATACTCTCATCACTAGGCTTATGTTTCTGTTCTCTACTAATCTCTCTCACACACACACACACACACACACACACACACACACACACACACACACACAATGTTGCTATAAAATGGGATCTTTCCCCTTTTGCTTTAAGAAATACATACAAGAGTGATAATGCCCATTTAAGTCATGCCTGAGTGATATTTCTAATATAATTCTAATATGTTTTCTAGAATTGGTGAACCAATTCAAAATTCCACCAAGTGTCACTTGTTTTATGTACTTCCATAGTTTGACAGTGGCCTTTCAACTTTTGACATCTTTATAAATATATTGAAAGCAAAGTGAAACTGCAGAACTGTTTTAATGTGCATTTATCTTCACTTTAAAATTAAAATATCAATAAGTTTATTAATTATTCATGAGGTGAATTATTCTGATTGTCAGTAATTTGCATTTCTTCTTCTGAAAACTGTTTATATTCTTTGACTACTTCTTTCATATCAATTACATATATTTTTTATTCTGTTACCTATATGTCATTTGATACACTTTTCCCCATGCAACAGTTTCTATTCCGGTTATAGTTGCATTTTATCTATGCAAAAGCTTTTGAACTTAATATAATCGATATTGTCTACTATGGAAGCCAATTTATCTTAGATATTTCCATTATGAAAACTGTTCTCCATTATAGTCGAAAGAATGGAGTTTTTCTCCTCACTTGCCTCCCTAATTGCAAGTAGTTCCATTTTTTGGTAGTCCATCACAGGCTGCTCAAAGAATTTTTTTTTACCCAATTATAAAAACTAACTTAAGTGACCTTTAAATGTTTGATTTAGCAATTTTTCTTGAACTGAAGCAATGGCAAAATAGAGAAAACATTTATTAAGCACTTACTACGTGGCAGCCAAGGTGGTAAACCCTGGGAATACAAAATACAAGAAAAGAAATATAATTCCTGCCTTCAAAGAGTTCTAATGAAGTAAGACAAAACATAAAAAGGAACTGAAAAGATAAGGGGAAAACTGTACTACCATACACCCAAGGCAGAGATTCAGAAACTGGGCTGAACTGGAAGTATGTATTGCTGGGTGCAGAGGCTACTGGAGTAGAGACACTGACAGAAGCAGAAGGGCAGTCCAGGGAGTCAGGGGGTTGGAAGATATTCCAATTTCTATACTCAAGAGGTCTAACTGTTTGACATCCTAATGTTCCTCCATTCCCCTTTGAGTTAAGAGTACTAGAGCAACTCTGGCAGTTTTGTAGAAGTGGTTTCCCCATTAGCCAGCTGGTTGTGTAACAGAAATTTTGCCAAGAGGGTAGTCTTTACTCTAAAACACTATTTGGACTTTTTAAATGATTATTGTACCCATTCATTTGATTAAGAACTCTCCCTTAAGTGGCACAGTGGATAAAGCAGTGGCCCTGAATTCAGGAGGACCCGAGTTCAAATACAACCGCAGACACTTGATGCGTACTAGCTGTATGACCCTGGCCAAGTCACTGGTTTTGCCACCCTCCCCCTCAAAAAAAAACAGAAAATAATTCTTCCTCTAGCCATTGCTACCCAAAGGTACTTCCTTCTATTGATATGACCTGTAATAGTTATGACCATTCAGAGCTTATTTGCTCTAAACCTTATTACTTCTAAATTGCTTTATAGTAGTCTCACATATTTTTGTCAAACAGGGAGTCAGGATTCCAGCAGCTTGTCTTTTAATCTGAATCCAATTTAATTATTGCTGTTATGTTCCATTGCTTTTGCATTTCACTTAAGTCTATCTAGTTATTTTTTCAAAATGTTTAACCAGGACCAATGAGTTTCAATTATAATATAGTCTGAGAAACGGGAATGTTAAAGAGTTCCTTCATTTCTTTTTTCATTATTAAATCTTTATTTCTGTAATAATTGTTGAACTGATATAAATCTCAAATATACAGCTGGTAATCCTAATACCACTGAGGTCTCTGTCCTTTTAAATATTTTTGGCTAAGATTCATTTCACTTAACATTTACTATCTGTGTGACCCTGGGCAAGTCACTTAACCCCAAAACTGCCTCACCAAAAAAAAAAAATTAAGATTCATTTCACAATAAATATTGTCATTTCTTTTGTTTGTTGATCAGGTTAATTTCTTCTTGTTTTTAAGCTGGTCTTAGAGAGTTGGGTCTATCCTTTCATGTTGCCATATTTTTCCTTTATTCCCTTAGGCAAGTTAAACATGAACAGAAGAAATTTTTTTATACTATCAATTACCAAATTATTTTATTAATTAATTTAATAAATAATGTGGGGTTTTCCCTTCAACATTCTTTATAAGAGGTGGCACTGTATAATCTATCTTAAATGTCAGTCAGTCGATACCATCTATGAAGAACCTACTATGTACCAGGCATTGTGCTAAGTGCTAGAGATAAAAAGAAAGGCAAAAGACAGTCTCTTCACATCAGGAGCTCAGAATCTAATAGGGGAGACATTAACTAAACAAACACCTGCAAACAAGCTACATACAGGATTACATAGGAAATAATTAACAGAAAGTACTCAAATTAAGAGGGATTGAGAAAGGCTTCCCATAAAATGTGGGATTTTAGGCGGTGCTTAAAAGGCAGTCAGGAAAGGCAAAAAAGCAGAGATGAGGCAAGAATGTTCCAGGCATAGGGGACAGCCAGAGAAAATGCTCAGAGATAAAAGATGGCGTTTCTTGTTCAAGAAACAACAAGGAGACTAGATCAGAAAGTACATAGCGCAAGTTTAAGAAGAAAAGGAGAGGGGGCAGCTAGGTGGCACAGTCGATAGAGCACCGGCCCTGGAGTCAGGAGTACCTGAGTTCAAATCCAGCCTCAGACACTTAACACTTAACTAGCTGTGTGACCCTAGGCAAGTCACTTAACCCCAATTGCCTCACCAAAAACAAACAGACAAACCACAAAAAAAAGGAAAGGAGAGAGGGGATGGGGACAGAATTGCATTATTCAGGACTCCTAAAGGAAAACAGGGGGGGTTTATATTTGAAGCTATAGTTATAGGGACATGGGAATTGACTGGGGGGGGGGGGCGCCCTGACAGTCAGATCCTCTTTAGGAAAAGTACTTTGGTGGCTGAATGGAAGATGGAGTGGAGTGGACCAATCACAACAGTCCAAGAATGAGGGGATGAGGGCCTCCACCAGGGTGGTAGCAGTATCAAAGAGGAGAGAGGGGGAGTATTTGAGAGATGTTGCAAAGTTGAAATACACAGGCCCAGGCAACAGATTGGGTAAGGGGGATGAGAAAGGAGTTGATGATTCCTAGGTTGCAAGCCTGGGAGACTGGGAGGATGGTAGTGCCCACAACACTAATAAGAAAGTTTGGAAATGGAGAGAGTTTAGAGGAAAGAAAATGAGTTAGTTCAGTTTGAGACATGCTAAGTGTAAGATATCCAAGGCTGAGGTGTTTGAAAGGCAGCTGTAAGTCAATTCCTGGAAGTAGGCAGAGAGGTTGGAGAGTTTGGGGCTGGAGAGACAGATTTGAAGAATCATCAGCATACCAATGATAACTGAATCCAAGGGAGCTGATAAAATCACCAAGTAAAGTAGTATAGGGGAGAAGAGAAGGTGGTCCAGGGCAGAGCCAAGGGGCTACACACCAGGATGTGACCTGGACGAGGACCTGGCAAAAAAGACTGAAAAGGAGAGATTAGATAGAAAGGAAAATCTACAAATCAGTCTATAGGTAACACAAGTTAATGCAATCTAGAAGAAAAAAGTAAACCTTCACTTGGTGTATGAATGTTTAAATTTTTCTTAATCATAAAATTAAATGTGTATTATTCATTAACAACAGGACAATCATCATCAGTATAGTTTTCTTCCCCCTAAAATTTGAGACAATTTAAAACCAAGTTTTGCAGATTCCAGCTACCAGTGTGCTCCAGTTTATTTTATTTATTTTATTTTATTTATTTACCACATAAGCCTTCAGATTTTACCAGATGTCCAAAGGTGTCTGGTAATTAGTAGCAATGGTTTAACAGTCTAGTACTGACAGAAATACATAAATTACTTTCAGAAAGAACCTAGACTCGGAATAATTTCTTTAGCATTCCTTCATAAATTATAAAAATAAATATGTAGGAAACTCACAGGAATCTACCATCAGGTATATACAACTTGGAAAATTACTACTGATGGGAATAATATACGAGGGTTTTTTCAGTCATGTATGTATAGTGGATAGAGAACTGGTCTCAACAGGAAGACCTGGTTTCAAGAACCAAGTCAGCTTTTCTTTTTGTTTTTTTGTTTTTTTTTAAGTGAGGCAATTGGGGTTACATGACTTGCCCAGGGTCACACAGCTAGTAAGTGTTAAGTGTCTGAGGCCAGATTTGAACTCAGGTCCTCCTGACTCCAGGGCCGGTGCTCTATCCACTGTGCCACCTAGCTGCCCCCTAAGTCAGCTTGTTGAACCTCAGGCAAGGAACTTTTCTCTGTGGCCCAGTTAACCCCCTAAGACTAACTCTACATTACAGAACAACTGCTCATCTGCACAGGAAGAGGAAGTTTCTTACCCAGAGAGAGCTTCCTACACAGATGAAATCACACATCAGGATTTTTTCTTTTTCCTTTTTTTAAGTGTGTACAAAATTTTATCTATAATCTTTTTTCTTATTAAATGATATTATGACCTCAAGTTCAAACACCAACAAAATTCACTAAACATACTTCAAAACCATATTTGATTAAAGTAATTAAGGAAACACAACTTCTGTGTCAAAAGGAACTGACAGCAGGCAAAAGCAGCACACATTCAGAATATATGCTATTTTATAAAGTATTTCTTTTCAGTAAAATCCTAGCAAAAAAACTAGGCCCAGTAGGAAAAATTCACTAAGAACTAGTAGGAAACGTATCAAGAATGTAAAGATGGTTCAAACTGGAGAAACAATTAGTATAATTAATCACACAAACATCCAATAACATAGGTTTTTTCAATAGCTACAAATAACCTTTAAGAATACAATTCTTGGGGCAACTAGGTGGCACAGTGGATAAAGCACCAGCCCTGGATTCAGGAGGACCTGAGTTCAAATCCAGCCTCAGACACTTCACACTTAACTAGCTGTGTAACCCTAGGCAAGTCACTTTACCCTCATTACCCCACCCCCCAAAATACATACATACAATTTTTCCTCATTTATGTTAAAAATTGTAAAAATAACAGGCATCGAAAAAAACTATAAAATGATAAAAAGTCAATATGATCTTTAATACAACTTAGAACAAGAATAAGCATATCTGTAATGGAGAAAGAATTAAAGATAGAGCAAGGATTATCCCTCCTCCTACCACTTTACATAGTTCTTGAAATACTAGTCAGAGCAATAAGAAAGTAACATTAAAGGCAAATACATTGGCAAAAATGAGAAACAATTTTCCCTCTGTGCAAATCAACATAATTGTTTGCTAAAAAAAAAAAAAAAAACCCAGAGAATCAGCCAAGAAGGGGAGATAGAACAACATAATGCATGGAGAGATGGTCTTAAGAGTAAGGAAAAACTGGGTCCAAGTCCAGCCTCTGATACATAC
This sequence comes from Dromiciops gliroides, assembly GCF_019393635.1. NCBI lineage: Eukaryota > Metazoa > Chordata > Mammalia > Microbiotheria > Microbiotheriidae > Dromiciops > Dromiciops gliroides. The sequence continues at coordinate 515,812,353 of NC_057861.1, read as the reverse complement.
TGGCTATGTGACCCTAAAAAGTCACTTAACTTTTCAGGGTCTCCAGGCAACTCTACAAGATTGCAAAGCAGCTACCAATATGCACTGGTAGAGAGGATACCCTATGCCAACCTCTCAACCCCAACCCAATCTTTTCCCATCCCTGCCATCAAAAGGTAGCAAGAGGGGGCGGGTAGGTGGCTCACTGGATAAAGCACTGGCCCTGGATTCAGGAGGACCCGAGTTCAAATCTGGCCTCAGACACTTGACACTTGCTAACTGTGTGGCCTTGGGCAAGTCATTTAACCCTCATTGCCCCATAGCCAAAAAAAAAAAGTTGCAAGATAAATCTTTTTTTTTTTTGAAGATAAATAAATCGTAATGATTTCTATTCAGGTCTAAAATAAACTGGAGCAGAAAATGTAAAGCTGTAAGTCCATAATATTCATAGGAGTTAACCTATGAAGACCCATTCAGGAATTATATGTAAACAACTATGAAACATGCTTTTCAGACTTTTTTTTTAATTACTGAACAATCATTATTTGTGGCTGGGACCTATCAAAATATTAATTATTCTACCTAAATGAATTTGCAGGGAGACTACTTCAATAAATTTACAAGAGATTATTTTATTGTTGTTGTTCAGTCATACCAACTTTTTGTGACCCCATTTGGGGTTTTCTTGGCAAAGATAATGGAATGGCTTGCCATTTCCTTCTCCAGCTCATTTTACAGATGAGAAAACTAAGGCAAACAGAGTCATACAAAGTGCCTGAGGCCATATTTGAACTCAGGTCTTCCTAACTCCAGGCTTAGCCCTCCATTCACTGGACCACCTAGCCACCCGATTATTATGATTTTTTTTTAAGTGAGGCAATTGGGGTTAAGTGACTTGCCCAGGGTCACACAGCTAGTAAGTATTAAGTGTCTGAGGCCGGATTTGAACTCAGGTACTCCTGACTCCAGGGCCGGTGCTCTATCCACTGCACCATCTAGCTGCCCCCGCTGCCCGATTATTTTATAGAAACTAGACAAAAAATTTAAAAGATTTCCAAATTTTGTTTGGAAAAAATTAAAACTTCTAGAATCTTAAAAAAAAAAAGTTAGGAATGAAAAAGACCTAGCAAATTTTCAGGTCTCAAACTACATTATAAAGTGGTAATTAAGGGGGGGGAACTCACTATTTTGTATTAATTTTAAATGGAGAGGGGAAAATATATCAGTGGAATCGACTGGTTAATAACTCGAATCACTGAAAACTGCAAGCCATTGGTGGATAAACTCAAAAATATAAATTATATGAGAAAGGACACCCTATTTGACAGGAATTGCCAGGAAGAATGGGAAGCAACTTGGTTTAAATAAGCACAGACCACACGAAGTTTCAAATGAATGTGTACAATAAACAAAAGTCATATCACTGAAAAAAATTACAGGAGAATGAAGAGGTACATTTCACCAGAATGGAAGGTGAATTTTTTTTTAACATTTTCCTGATGTCTTTTTACTTCATAGTTAGTTCCATACATGCTGCCCACCATGAACACTCATGGATCAATGGATATCAAAGGATAGAGTGCTGGGCCTGGGAAGTTCAAATTCAGTCCCAGATACTAAGCTGTGTGATCCCGAGTAAGTTTCTTAGCCTCTGTTTGCCTCATTTTCTTCATCTGTAAAACGGGGATAATAATAGGATCTACCTTGTAGTATTGTTGTGAGGACCAAATGAGATAATAACTGTAAAGTGGGAGGGCAGCTAGGTGGTGAAGTGGATAAAGCACTGGCCCTGGACTCAGGAGGACCTGAGTTCAAATCCAACCTAAGACACTTGACACTTACTAGCTGTGTGGCTCTGGGCAAGTCACTTAACCCTCAATGCCCCACCAAAAAAAAAAAAAAAAAGCAATGAAAAGTTGCAAAAAGGTAGATTTTCCCTAGTCTTAAGGAAAAATTTCCTTTCTACCAATCAGAGAGCTATAAAAAAGTAAAATGAGTTGCTGGGAAGAAGTGAGTTCCCAGGAAGTACCATACCAATCAAATTATCAAAGAATTATTTCCAGAGCTAGAAAAAAATAACAAAAAATTATCTGTAAAAAACAAAAGGTCAAGAATAGCAGAATCAATGAAAATGAGCGTGAAGGAAGGCAGCCTAGCATTACCAAATTTCAATCTATAATTATAAAGTCGTAATCATGAAAACAATCTGGTATTGACTAAGAAATAGAGTGGTGCAAGTTCCTCAGATAAAGACCACATTTCTCAAATATATAGGGAACTGAGCCAAATTTACAAAAAGCCATTGCACAACTGATAATTGATCAAAGGATTTTGTACAAACAGTTTTTAGGAAATGAAATCAAAGCTATCAATAGTCACGAAGAAAAGCTCTAAGTTAATAATTAGAAAAATGCAAATTAAAACTGTGAGATACCACCTCACATCCCATCAGATTGGCTATATGACAAATGAAAAGTCCAAGAGACAGTTTTTGGGTAATTAATAATCAATTTATTAATTAGACTAGCAATCAGCGGTCTCTCTCATAACCAAAGACAAAGGCATAGAGATAAATGAATGCTTAAATACGTTTGGAAAAGGGGTTGCACCTGACAGTGAAAAAAATCAACACTGATTGTGATGTAGGAGGCAAAAAAGGGGTTAACAGAAAAACCTAAGACCCAAGCTCTAATTTAGATCTGAGCTCTAAAAAGGATTCAGATCCCAGTTAATGGATAACTTAAGGGCAGCTAGGTGGCACAGTGGCTAAAGCACTGGTCCTGGATTCAGGAGGACCTGAGTTCAAATCCGACCACAAACACTTGACACTTACTAGCTGTGTGACCCTGGGCACAAAAAAAAAAAAAAAAAAGGATAACTTAAGACTTGAGTCTTCATTAAGTCAAGTCAGAAAAAAAAAATACAAGTCAGGGCCTGGGTTCTCCTTACCCACATTAATCAGCACTCATAACAAGAACATAAAGAGGCAGGTCATAGAGACCTTAACTATAACAATGATACACTGACAGGATATAGAAATTCAAACTGATAAATGAAAATATTTTGAAACTAGACATGGGAATCAAAAAGTGATGTGCAGAAAAAGCCAAATTTGTCCCCAGATTCACCTTATGACATGTAAAACACACCTCCTCAGAATAAGGTACTTCCCTTGGGGGTTGGCTCAAGCCCCCAGGAACTCCAAATTAGGATAGGCCCTCCCCTGTACCTCCCCAAGGTGGAGATTATTATGAGACTGATAATCAATTTATCCATACTATAAATATATCTTTTCTTTCCCTATTCAAGAGATACCTTTCCACTTTTCTGGTTCTCTCCCTGTGTTCACTCACAGTATTGCAATAAAACTTGGGAGACTGAGTCACTGAGTCTTGTAATTCTTTTGAGATAACTCAATCAATTTGACCCTAAATCCATCCCATCAATTGGTTAAAGATTCAAGTAGGTGAACTAAAAGCCCTCAGACTCTGCCAGCTGTAAATGTGGCTTGAATAAGAGACTTAGCTGCCTTCAGCACTCCAGAATCTGTCTCCACCCAGACAGACTCAATTTGAAAGGGGTGGGAACCTAAGGCTTTTAAAGGCTGAAATTCACCTAGATTAGATTCTCTGTGTGGGGATTATTCCCAGGCAAACTCATCTATCAGAAGTATTCTTCAGAGACCTGCCCATAGGAGCTGGGCTTTGAATGACAAAGAGAAAATAACCTGGATCCCAATAACTGGTTATTAATATAATAGAAAAAATCATCTCAGCTAAAATGACAGAAAAGGAAAATGACAAATGCTGGAGATACGGAAAGATAGAAACACTAATATACTGTTGATGGAGTTGTGACCTGGTCCAAACATTCTGAAGACTTTGAAACTATACCCAAAGGGTTATCAAAATGTGCATATCCTCTTAACCAGTAACACCATTACTAGGTCTGTATCCCAAAGAACTCAAAGAAGGGGGGGGGGGGGGCAACTAGGTAGTACAGTAGATAAAGCACCAGTCCTGGATTCAGGAGGACCTGCCAGGGCCCATAACCCAGAAGTATCAGTACTACAAAGCTCTCAACTTGCCAGGGTAAGAAGGCTCTGCCAGTGCCAGGCCAGAGAACTGAGGAACAGAGGGCGTGAAAAAAGGACAGTGAATGTGGATGTGGATACGGATGCAGATAGATGTGTAGCACTCCACCAAGCTTAAGGGAAGGGGCACAGGAGCAGATGGGGCTAGTTCTGACCACGCAAAATTCAGGAAGGGCAGAGATCTTGGGCTGGTGAAAACATCAAATATGGGAGGAGGCTGAGAAACTTTGAGATCCAGCCACGTAGGAAATCACAACTGGAGAGGGAGGCCCTGAAAGTGCCAAAGACTCCAGGAAGAAGAAATTTCAAAGTTCTTGAACATAAACAGATAAATCAACAGGAAAAACATTAACAGAAGGAAATATGGCTTCCAGATCTAGTAAACCAGTTCTGCCATTTATGAATACTGAAAAATAAAGGGAAATGATTTAACACCTGATGCGACAAAACACCCTGTGGAATTTGAGAAGAATATAAACCACAACATGCTGCTCCCGAGTAACTTTTTTTTTTTTTTTAAGTGAGGCAATTGGGGTTAAGTGACTTGCCCAGGGTCATACAGCTAGTAAGTGTTAAGTGTCTGAGGCCATATTTGAACTCAGGTACTCCTGACTCCAAGGCTGGTGCTCTATCCATTGCACCACCTAGTAGTTTTTAAAAATAGAATTATTATAATGGAAAAAAGCACTAGAGGCCTTTCCAATAAGATCAGGGATAAAACAAGCATGTACGTTGTGATATCATCAGTATTTGATATAGTTTTATAAACGTGAGCATTTCCTTCAGGATCAAATATAAAATCATGTTTGTCCTTCAAAGACCTTTCATAACCTACTCATCCTCAAATCTTTCCAATCTTCTTACAACCTACTACCCAACAAATAAGTTTTCAATCCAGTGACAATGGCCTTCTGATCACAAACAAAGCACTCTACCTTTCCACTTCAGGCATTTTCTCTGGCTGTCTCCCATGCCATGCTCACCCTCCTCATCTCCTTTTACTGGCTTCCCTGGCTTCCTTGAAATCCCAACTAAAATCCCATCTTCTACAGGAAGCCATTCCCAACCCCCCTTAATTCTACTGTCTTCCTTCTTTAATTATTTCCTATTTATGTTTGTATATAGTCTTTCCTATTAGATTGTAAGCTCCCTGAGGGCAAGGTCATTCTGTTCTTTTTGTATCACCAGCACTTGGCATGGCATATAGTAAGAGCTTAATAAATGTTCACTGATTGTCATTCCTGGAAAGTACATGCCAATCAATTGTCTTATGGTTCCAATGACCATTTCTGTGACTTTCCAAAATGAGATACCTCTTCTTGGCCATTACTTTCCTATATACATTTTCTTTCCTATTAGAATGTAAGAGGGGCAGCTACGTGACACAGTGGGCCTGGAGTCAAGAGAACCTGAGTTCAAATCTGGCCTCAGACACTTAACACTTAATAGCTGTGTGACCGGAGGCAAGTCACTTAACCCCAATTGCCTCACAAAAACAAAACAAAAACAAACAAACAAACAAAAGAATGTAAGGTCCTTGGGCTAGCAACTCTCTATCATCCTTCCTTTTTTAAATATTTTTATCTCCAAAGCCTATGATACTTCCTGGAATATACTAAGTGCTTAATAAATATTTTTTCTTTCATTCATTCAAATGGAATGAATAATTTCCAAGTAAAGATGATGATGATGATGATTTGCCAATTAAGCTAATAACATTAATGAAATGGATATTTACAAAACCATAAAATATTCAAAATAACATGTCAAGAAAGAATTCATGCAACAACCTCAAGGGAAAAAATGAACAAGCCATAAAGAAACTTGGAGGTATGGGGGGGAGGGGAGGGGGAACAGAAGCAATTGGATTTATGAATGAATTCTATAAAACATTCAAAGTCAAGCTAATTAGATAGCAAACAGAGACAGCATGGTATAGTGGATATGTAGGGCTAGCCTTGGAATCATGAAGGCCTATATTCAAGCCTCGTCTCTGACACATGAGTAGCCCAGGGTCATACAGCTAGCATGTGTCAGAGTCACTCTACCTGTCAGTGCTCTAGGCAAACTGATGAGGATGATGAAGATGGTGACAACCTATCTGTGTGATCTTGGGCAAGTCACTTAATCTCTGTTTGCCTAAGCAAAAAGATCCACTGGATCTACTGGAGAAGGAAACTGCAAAACACTCCAGTATCCTTACCAAGAAAACTCCATGGACAGATACCATCCATGGGGTGACAAAGAGTTGAACACAACTGAATGACAACAAAGACAATAATGATAGCCAGATTTTGTAAAGTGCTTTTATATAACATGAGCCCAGTGAAGTAGGTGCTATTATTCCATTTTATAGATGAAGAAACTGAAGCCAAGAGAAATAGTGACTTGCCCTGGGTCACACAGCTAGTATGGCCTTCTAAAGCAGAATTCAAAACTCATATCCTCCTGAATCCAAGTTCAACACTCTTATCAAATGTACCACCTACTTGGCTCTATAACTTTTAATTTGCAAGGAAGGTAGTTACAGAGGATGTATGCTTATTTGAGAGGTACCTGAGTCAATGAATTCACAGGTCCAGTTTCTCTTTCTTGAGCCTATTAAGTCAATAAGCATTTAAGCTCCTACTAAGTCCTACACAGAGTACTAAGTATTCTCAAGAAGTTCAATCAAATGGATGAGACAGTATTCCAAGAACTATGTACAAACAAGGTATTAACAGGATTAAACTAGAGATGATCTCAGAGGCAAGGTACTGATTAAAGATGACTTAGAAAGGCTTCTTGCAGAAGGTAAGCCAGGAGAGTTCTTACATTGAAAGACAGCCACTGAAAATAACTAAAATTGGATGACAGACTGCATGAAGAGTCAAAGAGATCCTACTGATCCTGTGATACAAATATGACCAGGAACAGTTTGAACTTCTACCAAGCATGCAAGGTTTGTCTCATATTAGAAAAACCGTAAATCTATTTAATTAACATCAAAAACCAGAGGAATGGCTGAGTGTGGCAGAACATGCCTGTAGTCTCTGTTCCTGGGGAGACTAAGGCTGGTGGATCTCTTGAGTTTAGGAGTTCTGAGTCACAGCGGGGCTAAAGTTCATTGGTTGTACCCACTAAGCACAGTCTAAAGATGTTGACTTCACAAGAACAAAGAACCACCAGGCTACCTAAAAAGGGGTGAACTGGCCCAAGTCAGCAAAAAAGAGCAGGGAATACCCCAGCAATGCATAATTATTCTGAAAATAAGAAGGAATTGAGAACTATACATTCTACTCTGCTGCTCTTCCTTACCATTTCATTTGTATATAACTTCTCAAAATATTTAAAATCAAGTATATCAAACCATAAGGAACAAATTCCTCCCCAACATTCTCCCCACCAAAAAAAAATATTTTCTGCAATGAAACTTTACTAATTAAAATCTGACCTATGGAGAACTTTCAATTAAGGAAGGAAATACTATGAATATGTGTTTGAAGAATAAGAAAAATACTGAAACTTTCTCAAAAAAATTAAAACAGCAAAGTACTACTTGAGATAAGTAGAGTTGGAAAAGGAAAAAAGGGATTGTTGCAAAACTGTATTTTGATCTATGCTGACAAAACAGGATTTTTCATATATGTGTGTATTTCTTTCATTAGTTCTTCCTCTGAAGTGATTCTGTCCTGAAAAGTCTGTAACTTTATTCAAAACTTCTGATCATAAGAATGCAAATTAGTCAATTTTGAATTACTCCAGTTCTCTTCCTCTCTCTTGCTCAAATGGTCAAATCCCAAGACTTTCTTTGTACTACTTGCAAATGACCTCACCAAATTTAGTAATACCAGTGAATGACCTGCTAGAAGTTAGGAATGGAAAAGTTGGAAGAGATTAGGACAGTGCACTTCTTAGCTCTCAGAGAAAATAATGCTGACATATGAATTTTGAAACTTAGATGTGAAGAGAACATCCATTCTATTTAACCACAGGCAAAGTCAAAGCACATATTAATTGCTGGATGTTGAATCCAGTTCTCCAACTAATTTCAATTATAAAATTAGATGTTTCTTTTTTCAACAAAACAAAACAAAACTACCTGAGACCCCACATCTTTACAAGCCTTTTAAAAGAAAATCATTTGGGGCAGCTAGGTGGCACAATGGATAAAGCACCAGCCCTGGATTCAGGAGGACCTGATTTCAAATCCGGCCTCAGACACTTGACACTTATTAGCTGTGAGACTCTGGGCAAGTCACTTAACCCTCATTGCCCCACCAAAAAAAAAAAAAAAAAGAAAGAAAGAAAGAAAAAGAAAGAAAATCACAAAATACCACCAGAAAATAACACACACACACACACACACACACACACGAATACAAAGTAAGTTGGGTTACTTTATTTGAATCAAACTGAATGTAATTCTCAAGGAAAAAATACAAAACACCAAATCCATTAAAATGCCCCATTAATGCATTCTTTGAAGAGGTTATTAAGGGTAAAACAATAGGGTTTACAAACTCTGAAAGGACCTATCCAATCAACAGATTGACTGATGATTGAACTAGAGGGCTTTACAACTCAGGTCCACCCAGCTCTATTAGTAAATGCTCATCAACAGAAGGTTAGGCACCTGGTGATGAATTCGTTTTTGGTTACAGCAATCCAAGTAGTATTTAGAGTAGTAGTTAATGGTAGTGGTGGTTGGTAGTAATAATAGTAATAAACATTTCTACAGCCCTTCTACATTTGCAAAGAGTTTTATATGTCTTCTTATTTGGTGCTCATCAACCCTGTGAGATAGGCATTACTGTTTACAGATAGGAAATGGGCTGAGTAGACTATCTACTAAGGAGTGAAGAATTTATGTTAGTGTGCATATTTTTCTTAACATGACAAATTTTATCTTTACTGCAAAGAAAACACTAGCATAGAATAAAAGAGAGTTGGGTCTGGAATCAGAGGGGTTCAAATTGGTTCTGCCAATTAATACCAAGCCTTGGTTTCCTTTTCTATAAAATGAAAGGATTGTACCAGATATATGAGGCTCCTTCCAGCTTTAAGTATTTATATGAAAAGATAAATAAATATACTACATAGAAAATTAAGTTTAATATACAGTAAACTTTTTTGATTTCTGGGTCAAATTCTTTGGCAGCTTGTATATACACTTTTCTTCAATTTAGAAATAATTGATCTAAAGCAAAAGAGATGAAAAATTCATTACTAAAAGGATATTTTCACAAACTGTTTACAAGAATTATGAAATCATTTCATTCCCTATATAGCCATTTTTCTAAAAGTTTGAAGAGAGTAAATTTGCATAGTTATTAAAGGCCCTTTTTTCCTACTACTGAAGAGCCAGGAATATTATCATTCTTTAAATTAATAAATTACTGAGTGTAAGGAGGATCTCTAGGTTACTCTTTCCCACTAAGTTCACAGCACTTAGCATGAATTTGCCAACTGATCAAACACACACACACACACACACACACACACACACACACGCCTGGGATGTATGAAGGTGTGGTTAGGTAAGAATTAACAACTTAAGACCCAAGTTAAATAAACAATATACTGTTTTGTTCTTTAGTGGTCATATCCTTAAAGCCCACAAGATGGGGATGTTTCACATTAAAGTAAACCTTGTGAATTATTTTTTTAAAAAGTGCATGATCCTTAGCTCCTTCCTTACCTTTCCAGGAAGTTAGAGTTTTTCTCAGTTGAAAATGAAAGAGGCAAAAATCACATATTAACACTGTTTTCCTGGTAAGGATATTTTATTTGAATAAGACATCCTGTATAAGATATTTTTAGCAACCTTTATCTATTTAGCAGTTAATCTCTGTTTAATAAAGTACCTGTATTGAGATAAAGCTGCTGGACTTGGAGTCAGGAACACCTGAGTTCAAATCCTGCTTCAGACACATATTAGTTAGGAAATCACCCGAAATCACTTAACCTGTCTGCCTCAGTTTCCACATCTGTAAAATGGAGATAAATATAGCACCTATTATTGCCACAAAATTGCTATGACTATAAAAGAAGTTAATATTTGTTAAGCATTTTGCAAATCTTAAAGAACTATACATATCTATATCAGATTACCTGCTGTCTAGGGGAGGAGGAAGGGAGGGAGAAAAATCTGAAATTAGAAAACTGGTATAAACAAATGTTGAGGACTATCTTTACATATAATTGGAAAAAAAGAAAATACTTTTATCAGAAAAAAGAACTATATAAATATGAGCTATTAAAGCTAATATTACACATAAGAAAACTGAAATCCTGAGAGGTTTGGTCAAGTGACGTTACAAAACTAGTTAATGGCAGAATTATAACAGTATCTCAGGGCACTTTTCCATTATAAAAAAAGGAAAGGCTTAAAAGAGGAAGATATCACAAATGACAAAACTTTTAAGACTGAGGTACCAACAATGGTGTATGAATTAAAGGGAACAAAGTAAAATACATTTGACTTATACAATAAACCTTACAATTTTTTAGATCTTTAAAAAAATTTTAACATGCAATATGTCTTTCTGCTGGGCAGCTACATGGCACAGTGGACAGAGCACTGGCCCTGAAGTCAGAGAGAACTGAGTTCAAATGCAGCTTCAGACATTAGCTGTGTGACCCTAGGAAAGTCATTTACCCTGTTTACTTTAGTTCCTTATAAATGGCAAACCACTGGAATGTCTTTGCCAAGAAAACCCCAAATGGAGTCACAGAGAGTTGGACATGACTGAAATGACTCAACAACAAATGTCCTTTTCTGCAAACACTTGTCTTAGACATTTTGGCACTAAGTTCACAAGACATATTCTTTAACTCTTCAGTATGAAACCACTTTTATCTGAAATTCTTTGCTTGTTTTCTGAGGATTGGGCTACTTGCAGCAAGGATTGACCAGTTCTTTGCACTGTCCCCCTTTTTTTGTCCATACTTTACTTTGTGCTTCAGTAAAACATCCTATTTCATAATGGGCTTGAATAATTCTAGAAAAGCTTAACTTCCCCACACCTAATAGTCACTGAAGTCAATTCTTTAAAAGCCATTACCCCTTTCCCAGGAGTAATATCTATTCTTAAAAATGACAACAAAATAGAACAAAGAAACATGAAATATTAAAATATTTGTAGTCCCAAGTAATTCACACATTCTTGATGTTACCGCTGTAGGGATGGCAAGAGAGGGTATAGAGCACGAAGAAGGTGGAGTCAGAAATAAAGATGAAAAATAGTTTATAAATGTGAGTAAAAATGTAATTCTTAGGTTAATGATAATTAAGTGTGGAAAAACAATCTGTGAGTAGTAGTAGTTGCCTCCCTAGGGACCCAAATGGCCAGTTCCAGTTGGGCAATACTATTTCCCCTCCTCCCCCTCCTCCTCCTCCTCCTCCTCCTCCTCCTCCTCCTCCTCCTCCTCCTCCCCACCCTTTCTCTTCCCCTTCTCCCTCTGTCCACGTGGGGAGTCATACACATGGTGGGTGCTCTGTCCAAAAGAATACAAATTTTTATCACTTATACTTCACAAGATATCTTGGGGTTTAGGGGCTAGATTTTTCCCTCTACTTATTTGTTCTACTGTTCCCCACCCCCCCAAAAAAAACTGGGATAATTATCTCTTTTGTCTCATGTAGTTTTCATTTGTGATTTCTTGAAATATAGTTCTTAAAAAAATAAGCTTTGATGAAGTCCACTGAGATTCAAATGGAGCTACCTCACTAAGCCTTTAAACCCAAAGCATTCTCCTCTCACTGATTGGCCACTAATCAGTCCCAGACCATGGGACTTGTTCGTTGTTTGGGTTTTGATGGCTCTGAGCGAATATAAAAAGCAATTTTTTTCTGATCTAGCCAGAAACTCTGAGGGTCTTCCCCTCCCAGACTGATTTTTTGGTGAAGACAAACTAGGCCATCTTTTACCTCAATTCTTGCCGAGCCTTTAATTACAGAATGGTGTTGCCTCAAGACAAACTGAGACTGAGAAATAAAGACCCTGCCTTAAAAAGGTCAAGGTCTCCCATTGCATCTGGGGCCATCACCAGTCATCCTCATATAAGTCTTGCCATTGAACTCAGATGACTCTGGAGGAGAAAGTGAAGCCGATGACTTTGCATAGCCATGGCTCCACTTAAATTCAGTTCACTTGCAAGTCAAGATTTTACCCTCTTGATGTCACTGGTCCTCTTTGAGAACCTAGGATGAACAACAGCATTCCTTTCCTACACTTGTGGAATCCCTATCCCTACCTAACAGTTGTCCAATATTCCCTTCCTTCCCTTCTAATTAAAACAGGAAACACTGATCTTGGGTATTTATTTTTCCTTATATATTGGCTGATGATTTATCATGAATGACTTCTGACAGTATTAACAACAGAAGCTTAGATTTAGCATTACACCCTTTCAAATACATTATTAAATTCACTTGATCCTCACAACAATCCTTTAACTGTGCCAAATCCTGTGATTTTTACAGATGAAAAAATTGAGACTCGGGTTACTTGTTACTTGTTCACGTCCACACAGCTGTGGACACAAACTCAAAAATCATATTTTGACTTTTGTAATAATACTGAGAATACCGCCACCAAAAGGATGGCCATCAAATGATTTAATTTTTTTTTTTTTTGCCTCAGCAACTCATGGAAAATTGTCTACTAATATTTAGAATCTGCACTAGATAAATTAGTATACCAATAAAACTATATCTAAACTCTTCTGTTAGCTTTTCACATTCTGCCTCCAACCAATCCTTACAAAACTGATTTCAAATCTCCCCTCTGTACTCTAAGCTAAACTGGCCTACTAGCTATTTCCCCCTTTACAAACCCTCCATTCTCCTGCCTCTCTACTTTTCCATATGCTATCCTCATCACTACCATTCCTAGAATACATTTTTTCATCTCCAACTCTAATGAGAATCCCTAGCTTCAAGGTCACAAACCATTTTGAGGGTCTTTCTCAATTCTCCCAGTTGTTCTGTATATATTTTGCATTTACATGGGTCTTGTCCTTCCCTCATTCCTACTGTCCTTTTCTCTTGGTCCTTAAGGGGTTAGCAGTGGTTCCCTCTTATTGGTTCTCCAACCCTTAAGAAGGGAGACGCTGGTTTAAGAAGTCAACGCTAGGGGCAGCTAGGTGGGGCAGTGGATAGAGCACCAGCCCTGGAGTCAGGAGTACTGGAGTTCAAATCCGGCCTCAGACACTTGACACTTACTAGCTGTGTGACCCTGGGGAAGTCGCTTAACCCCAATTGCCTCCCTTAAAAAAAAAAAAAAAAAAGGTCAACGCTAAAAATTCTTTAACATACCTTAAGCAATAAATAATTGAAAATTTCATTTTACAAATGTTTATCTGGTAGCATAACAAGCATGTGTATGTTTGAAATATTATATGTTTGTTTCTGCAGCAATTCTAAATTGTCATGATCATGCACACAACAATTTTGATATTCATGCAGTGATTACATCAAAGTGATACTTAGAAATATTAAGTTCTTGCAGTTTCTCAACTTGTGATCAAATTTTCTCTCAACCCAGATGAATGTGAATCTCCCCATTTTTGTTCTATACCCACAGCAGAGTAGCTCCCTTGCTTCCCTGTTACCCTTAATTGTACCTCATCTGCTATGTAATCAAGTGATAAGGACATTAAGAACAGTTTTCATTCTTACAGCAATTTCAGACTTTCTGAAAACCAAGATCACTGAGCATGTGTATTACAAGCCATCTCAAAACCACAATCGACCATCACAAACATTGTCTCTCATTGAAGTATTAAAGCTGTTTTCCCATTTAAAACTATCCTCTACTTATATTACTATTCTTCAATTTGGCAGATTTTCAAATGAGCTGTTTGGCAACTCTGGTCAGTCACACAGTAGTTTTTGTCACAGGGTAGCCAGTGTGCCAAGGATAGATGAGAATATCACATCTCAACAGATTTTTTCCTTACAAAGATGCACAGAAACATTGTTAAAAGTGAAGCAATAGGGGGGGGCAGCTAGGTGGCACAGTGGATAAAGCACTGGCCTTGGATTCAGGAGGACCTGAGTTCAAATCCAGCCTCAGACACTTGACACTTAACTAGCTGTGTGACCTTGGCAAGTCACTTAACCCCCATTGCCCTGCAAAAACAAAAACAAAAGTGAAGCAATATATGTAATTGTACTTTAAGTACATTTATCATTAATACATAGCTTGCACTAGCTAATGGAAAAGTAAGTATTTCACATTGCAACTTATTATTTTAGTTAAGTGGCTAAAAATTTTAAAATGAAATTCCCTTACCTCAACAAGAGAGCTTGTAAAACTCCCCTACACTTTTCTACTACGTGTGTGAGCAAGTATTTTCACTTTATTTTTGTTTTAAATCAAACTACAGAAATAAGTTCAATGTACAACCAGATTTAAAACTGTCTAGTGTTGAGGCAAATACTGCAAAACCTTTGTTCAAATAAAAAGTCCCAACACTGAAATTAAGTTTACAAATGATTATATTATGTTAAATATCTTCCATGTTGTAGCTTATCTCACTAACTTAGCACCAACTTTGTGCCAGACATAGTGCTAAGCACTTTACAAATATCCCATTAGATCCTCACAACCACCTTGAGTTGAAGAAACTGAGACAAAGGTCAAGTGACTGGCCCAAGGTCACAGGGCTAGCAAAAGTCTAAGGCCAAATTTGCATTCAGGTCTTTCTGACTCTGGGGTAGCTAGGTGGTGCTATGGATAGAATGCCAGGCCTGTGGAGTCAAGAAGTCTCAACTTCTTGAGTTCAGCTATGTGGAAGACTGACTGAAAGGGGAGACAGCATACTAGGAGACCAATCAGAAGGCTATCACAACAGTTCAGGATAGAGGTAATGAGGTCTGGCCTGAATCATGGTTTTATGGTGTGAGAGGGGAAGGCTGCAAGAGCTGCTAAAAAGAGGTAAAATCAACAAGATATGGCAACTGACTAGATATTGTGGGGGGGGGGGGCGGTAAACAGGGACAATGAAGAATATCCTATGTTCCAAACCTGGGTGAATGGAAGAACAATGGTGAAAACAAAACAAGTAAATTAAGAGGAGCAGCAGATTTAAGGAAAAGATAGTGAATACTATTTTGGATATTTTGAATTTGAGATGATTCTGAGACATCTAGGTTGAGATATCAAGCAACTAGGTGGGACAGTGGATAAAGCACCAGCCCTGGATTCAGGAGGACCTGAGTTGAAATCCAGCCTCAGACACTTGACACTCACTAGCTGTGTGACCTTGAGCAAGTTACTTAACCCTCATTGACCCCTCCCCCCACAAACATACATACACACACACACACACACACACACACACACACACACACACAGGAAGGCAACTGGAACTGAAAGAAATAATTGAAAGAGCTAGAGAGAAATAAGGGCTAGATTTGAAGATTTGGAAGTCATCTATATAAACAATGATAGTTGTAAATAAAAAGAACCAAAACCAAACGAAAAACAACCCACCCTAAACCAATTCTTGGAAATAACAGCCAAGTTTGATACCAAAGAAGTAAAGCAACTGAACCTCCTTTTCTTCTTTGCAGAAGTAGGGAACAAGGGGTGTAAAACACTACATGTTATGTTGATATGTTATTTGGTATTCTAAACAGCTTTTTTCTTTTCTCTTTTTATTCATTTTTATAAGGGATAGCATTGTGGAAAGAGAGGAAGAATAGACTGGGAAATGTAGTTGATATAAAAACAAAAAAAAATTTTAAGAGACAATTGAATCTGTGAAAGTTAATGAAATCAGAGACCTTAGAGAGAAAAGGGCCCAGGACAGAGCTCTGGAATATGCCTACAAGTAGCGGGCAGGATGTGGGTGTGAACCTTCAAAAGAGACTATCCAAAAGTTAGGAGAATCACAAAACATCAGAAGAGACTACGCAGATTGAGGAAGTAGCCAATAGGGTCAAACACTACAGAGAGGTCAGGAATGAAAAGGACTTTTTAAAAGGGGGCAGGGGCGTGTGCTAGGATTTATCAATAAAGAGATTACTGACGACCTTGCCAAGAGCAAGGAAAGTTCTTGTCCAGTACTGGGGACAAGAAGCTAGACTATAAAGAATCTACCTGATGAAAGCAATGTGTTATAGTCGGAAAGGCACAAAATTTAGAGACAAGTAACCCAAATAAATTCCAGATTTGTCACTGTCTGTGTGATCTTGGGCAAGTCAATTAACCTCTCTTGGACTCCGTTTGTTCAGCTAGAAAGTGAGAGAATTAAATTCAATGACCTCTCAGAACTCTTCTAGCTCTAAATCTTTAAGTCTAGTGGAGACTTGAGGGAGAGAGGTAAAAAAGGAATATAAGAGACTGTGAAAAAGAAGAAAGACAGGAAGATAGCTAGAGGAGATGGTATTTTCATGTGAAGGATTTTTGAGGATAAAAATCTGGAAATGTTCTTAGGAACCAGTAGATAAGTAGGGTAAATATTAGGAAGAGAAAGGGGATAAATGAAGGGGCAAGCTACTGGATGAGAATAGAGGAATGAGAACAAAAGCACAAGTAGAGAAGTTAGCATAGGAAAAGGCTAACAGGTGATCTAAGAATATTGATGGATAGTCCTTGTTTATTAAACAAAATTAAACAGACCTGCAGGCCCTCATGAAGGCTACAATTAATTTAAATTGGCAGTCCAGGAAACAAATCACTTAATAGTATTAAAGTTTCTTCTGTTCGTGTTTAACTTACCTAACTAAAGGAATAAAAGAGGAAAAAAAATATGGCAACATGAAAGGTTATACCTAACTCTCTAAAACCAGCTTAAGAACAGTAAGAAATTATCCTATTAGAAGATACCAAAGACCAAAAATTTATAGTAAAATAACCTTCACCAAAAACAAAATTTAAAATGTTGATCCACAGCTCAACAACTCAAGATTTCTATGAAATCCACACTTATTACAAAAACAGATTTAAATGGAGAAGATTTATTGTTCATTTTGAGGCCATTCATTTAAATTTTTACCTTGAGTCAACTGAAAATATTAGTGCATTAGACTGAACTCAGGATATTATGCTGAATAATTATTCTGCTGAATGTTTTAGGAATAGTATTACTGACCTATTTATAATTTTTTCAAGAGCTGAGTGAAGACAGGCACAAATTAAGGAAGATTACACCCAGCCAGCCCCCTCTTCATCCTCTCCAGGCTACGTGGCCTGACTCTCCAGACTATCTATCATGCCACCACAGAAACCTCTTCATTCTACAAATTCACTCCATCACCCTGGGCTTTTCTCATGATGGAAGTACCCTCTGCCCTGCATCCTCTTCCTCTGATTGACTGGTTCCTCAACAACCTACAATTTAAGGAAATGCCAGCCAGTCATGTTCTTCCTTCCTCTCTTGGCTGCCCTCCTGATGCTCCAGATTTCTGCACCTTGTCACCCCCCCACAACTTTCAGCATCTTTTTATGTGTCATCTTCCCTGTTAGAATATAAGCTCCTTAAGGGCCAGGACTGCTTTTCTTTCTGCTTCTATTTATATTTTGGCACTTTATAGTAAGTGCATATTGACAAATTACATAATTAATTCACTGAAGAAACCAGAAATTTTACTGTACAAAATCTAATCCATAGTTACATCTTTACACACTATAAAAATAACCAAATTTGCTCATCTCAGGACCAATCTTGCTTGAAGAGACTTCACAAGTCATCTTGACCATCTGGTACAAGAATCCAACCAACAACAAATGGTCTATGGACCTTCACTTGAAGGCCTCTAACAGGAGGATCCAATCACTTCCGAAGCAGTATTTTCTACTGTTTGGATATCTCTAATTGTCATGCAGTCTTTCCTTAAAATTGAACTAAAAGCTTGCCTCTCCTGCACAGTTCTTCATTTTGCCTTTTAGAGGCAAGCAGAAATAGTCTAACTCTTTTTTTCACAAAACTAATCTTCTAATACAGGCATATTGTAGATATTGCAGGCTCAGTTTCACATTGCCACAATAAAGCAAGTATGGTGATAAAGTGAATCTCACCAATTTTTCTGGTTTCCCAGTGCATATAAAAGTTATGTTTACGCTATGCTATAGTCTATTAAATGTGCAATATAGTATTGTGTCTAAAAAAAAAGTACATATCTTTTTCTTTTCTTTTTTTTTTAGTGAGGCAATTGGGGTTAAGTGACTTGCCCAGGGTCACACAGCTAGTAAGTGTTAAGTATCTGAGGCTGGATTTGAACTCAGGTACTCCTAACTCCAGGGCTGGTGCTCTATCCACTGCGCCACCTAGCTGCCCCCTAATTTCTTAATATAAGAAATCTGCCCCATCAATTGGCTCTTCCTTTCACTTGAACGGTTATGAAGGGCACTGTAAGGTTATAAATTGGTCTGATTTCAATCATTGTGTCTCAGGAAATAAGGAGGCCCAAGGAGAGAGAAAGACACAACAACAAACAACATTTATAGATTAAGTTCACCATCTTATATGGACACAGTTTGCGTACCCCAAAACAATCATAACAGTAACATCATCACAGATCACCATAGATATAATAATGTTGAAAAAGTTTTAAATATTGTGAGAATTCCCAAAATGTGACAGAAATATGATGTGAGCACATGCTGTTGAAAAAAATGGCAACAAGAGACTTGCTTCACACAGGGTTGCAATAAACCTTCAATATGTAGAAACACACAATATCTGCAATATGCAAATAAGTGCAATAAAATGAGATATGCCTGATTTGAAAATAACTATCATATACTCCCTTTTTCAGATAAACACCCTCAGTTCCTTCAACTGATCCTCATACAAAAGATTCTCAAAGTCTTTGATCATTCCAATTAAGAGTAAATAATGAGGGCATTTTCTTTTATTTTAAAAAGAAAACAAAGTCAAATACCTAGATTCATCAATCTTAATAATCAAAGCATATTATTCAACAGAAGAAACCAAGTGGATCCTTAACCTTTTTGCCTCATACTTATAAAATTCTTGATCTATGATCTTACATACAAAACTGAATGAATGAATGAAAAAACATTTATTTAATGCTTTAATATGTGCAAAGCACTATACCAAGCACTAGGGATAAGCAAGATGATTCCTGCTTTCAAGGGGCTCACAGGAGAAACAAAATATGGGCAAGTTCACCTGCAAGTCAAAGGGAAAGGCCCAATGGAGACCACAGAGTGCCACAACAAGACAGAGGGTAACACACCTTTGATATTAATTATTTGCATTGATAAAATCATAGCCATTTCTGATTGTAAAGCCAGTTCATTTGAGGGGAGAAAGGGAAGAGGTATAAAAGAAGCAAAACAAATTCCTGCACTGACTGTCTGACAATGTATGTTTCATTCTGCAAATTGAGTCCATTCCTTCTCTGTCAGGAAGTGGGCATTATTGTCCTTTAGAATTGTTGGTAGTCTTTCAAAGTTGTTTCTTTATACTGTTGTTTTTGTTGTATAACCTGTTTTTCTGGTTGTGTTATTTTCACTCTTCATCAGTTCATATAAGTCTTTCATGTTTCTCTGAAACTATCTCCTGTGTCATTTGTTATGGCATCAAAACATTCCATTATATTCACATAATTCCTTTAGTCATTCCCCAGTCAATGAATACCCACACCCCCTTGGCTTCCAGTTCTTTGCTGGATAAAGATAATTGTTATAAGTATTTCTATAACTTTATATAATTTTAAAAATTTTTCTTAAAGTAATTATGTCAACTGAGTAAAAAGAGAAGCACACTTAAGTGACTTTGAGGCATATAGAGCCTTTTGACAGTGCCAGGGGCTATAGTAGTACAAACCTTCTTTTCAAGGTCTTTAGTAGCAGCTGAGGAGGCAGGGGCTGTATGTAGCCCCTGCAGAAGTAATTGGATTAGATCATGCATGCTCCGCAAGGGTTGTTCCTGTGAATGGTTTTAAGTACCAGGATACAACAAGCAGAACTAGAAGTCATAAGTACTCTAAATCCCAGAACTCTTAGACGAAGGGTTCTGCATTCCTTCTATAAGGGTAGGGAGTAAAGGGGGGGGGAAAAGGGAATTGAGTAGTTTGTCCTAACTAGCACATTGCTGCTTTGACTAGTATGACCTCTCTGCTTTTCCATGACAGGAGATCAGGGTTTGGTTCTGGAGATGGCTGGGATGTCAGAAATTGCTCCACAGGAAAATGGCTGCAGGGTCTGGGCTGAAAGCAGGATTATTATCAAGGATAATGCTATTCCCAGGGCTCTTGGTCTGACCTTCCAATGAGTTTCAACTAAGGGAACATGTAGAAAACACTTCTATATAAGAATCCAAAATTTTCCAGAAACAATTCTTAGTACATAAAAATAAATGTTACTCTAACTAGGGTTCATCAAAGGAAGTCAATCAAGCTATTCATCCAACAAATACTGAATAAGTGCCTACTATGAGCAAGGCACTGTGCTAGATACTGATTTTGATGAGAATGAAAAGATATTAAAGGCATGGCACAAGTCCTGAAAGAACTTACAGTACAGTGGATTGACAAGTATCACAAAAACATTTTTTTCAAACCACACTCTGACAAGTAATGGATTATTTTAGCGGATATGTCTCACTATTCTCAGCTTAGGGAGAGGGAGGGGAAGGAAAAGGGTAAATAATTAAGTTTACTTTAAAAAAAAAATTACCTTTGAGATATTTGGAATATGTATAAATAAAACTATAAATGCATATAAATACATATACATATATATATGTATATGTGTGTATATGTATATATATGTGTGTGAATTATATATGTGTGTGTGTGTATAAATATATACACACACACACACACACACACACACACGTATACACAGTAGAGAGAAAGATGGCCTCAAACCCAGGAAGAGCTAGATTCAAGTCCCACAACTGATATATATACTGTGTGATTCTGAGCCAGTAACTTAAGACTCTCATTGGTCTAGACAAGGTATGTAAAACTTTTAAGTAGTTAAGAAGGTGCCAATCTTCATTGGCAGACAACAAAACCCAGGGACCAGTCCTTATGTCTATTTGAAATTTTATATATTTTACCCAGTTTTTTACTAAATCCAGTAACAAAGGAGTAAGCCTGTTACGAGAAGTCTAAACAAACTATAACTCACATCTGCAGAGCAAACTGAATGTCTCAACCACTCTGTAAGATAGGTACTGAAAATATTATTATCCTACTTTACAGCTAAAGAAACTGACAAAGAAATTATGGATCCAAACTAAAGATCCAAGTCAAGATTCCAACCCATCTCCTGCCTCCACATATATGGTAGATATGTATATACCATACTCCATACCATTCAGGCTCTCTAATATATCTGAGAAGAGTTTCTTTACAGTTGGTAGGAAAGGGGGGAAGCTGACAGAAAGGTTTAGGAGAGGGAAATCAGGGATGAATTTTTGACCCCAAAGATCCAATAATTAGAATAGACCCAAATGGAGATCAAAAATAAACATCCCACATACACAAGGGGGGGGGGAATGAAACAAAGTAACCATCACTTAGGGAATGGCTAACAAGTTGTGGTACATTAATAGATTGGAATGTTATTGCTCACCATGATATAATGAATATGAAGAATTCAGAGAAATATGGAAAACCTGTATGAACTGAGAAGTAAATAGAACCAGAAAAACAATATACATGACCACAACAATGTAAATGGAAAGAGCAATAATGTAGATGAAAAAGAACAATAAAACAAAACTGAATGTTGTGTGATTATGACCAAGCTTGACCCTGGGTGTGGAACAACTAATAAATACACTGTCATATTTGGTTAATGTGTTAACTTTGCTAAACTAATTTTTTTCCTTTTTCACTTTTATTCTTTGTGTTAGAAGGCATGTGGAGGGATATACTAAAAAATTAAAGTTATCAATTTTTTAAAAGTTATCAACAATTTTTAAATAGGTTCTGTCACCCATGTGTAAGATGTGCTTAAGAATGTTGCATACTCAACTACATTTACAATCAACTATCAGAAATAGATGGGGGGATGTGGGGAGAGAATGCTTCACCTGATGGCTATTTCTTCACATTATCACTCTCTCCTCCTCTCACTTTTACAGCCAAATTCCTAGAAGATTTTCTACACTCAGTGTCACTATATTCCTCATCTGGGATTCACTTCCCAATCCCTTGCCATTTGACTTCTAACACCCACCAATGCCACTGAAGCACTCTCTGAACAGTTAAAAATAAGCTAAAATGTTCAATCTTTTTCTGTCCTTATTCTTTTTGACTTCTCTGTAGACTGTCACTCAATCCCTCCTCATGAATACACTGCTATGGCTAGGCTTTCAATGACACTACTTTCTTAGTTCTCCTACCTGTCAGTTCCTTCTCAGTCCTCTTTACTTGACGGTCCTATGGGCATCCAGTAGGTCCTATCTTGAGTCCTTTTTTCTTCATACTCTCACCCTTAGTGATTCCATTAGCTCCCATAGGCTCAATTATAATCTCTGTAAATCATTCCCAAATCAATATATCTAATTCTAATTTTCCCCCGAATTCCAATCTCACATTATCAACTACATGCCAGATAGCTTTACTTGGAAATCTTACAGACCAAAAAAAAACCTTAATATGCTCAAAGACACAAGCCCATATTTATCCAATTCCTCTTACAAAATGTCCTCATTTCTCTTGAAGGCACCATCATCCTCCCAGACACCTGGTTCAAAAACAATCAAAATCATCCTTCAAGTGTCTTTCCTCTCCATCCAGTCTTGTAGAAAAATGATTCTTCCATTACTGCCATTCAGTAATATTCAATCTCTCCCTATCTACTGGCTACTTCCCTACTGTCTATATAACATGCCAATATTTTCCCCAGACTCAAAAAAATACAAGGAAAAAACAACAACAACAAAAAATACCTCACTTGATCTATCCATTCCTGAAGGTTATCAACTTTATATTTTCCCTCTCATTCATGACTAAACTCCTAAAGAATGCCTCTACAATAATATGTGCCTTACCTCATTCATTTCTCACTCACAACTCTCTACAATCTGGCTTCTGATTATCATTAAAGCAAAATTTCTCTCTCCAAAGCTTCAAATATCTCTTAATTGCCAAATCTAAAGGCATTTTCTCATTACTCATCCTTCCTGACTTTTCTGTAGCTTGTAACATTGTAGATTACCCCATCTCCTTTATGTTTTTTTTTCCTAGTTCAATGCTGCTACCTCATGGTTCCACCTCCTACCTGTCACTGCTCCTCAGTTTCCTTTGCTTGATCTTCATCCAGATCACTCCCACTAACAACGTGTATCCCACAGGGTTCTGTGCTAGCTCAGCTTTTGTTCTCTCCCCATATTTCACTTGGTGTTCTCATCAGCATCCATAGAGATCAGATGCATAGATCTGATCAATTCTCATCAGCTGATTGCTAATCATCCCATTGCAAATCAAAATCAAATGTACTGGGGCAGCTAGGTGGTGCAGTGGATAAAGCACCGGCCTTGAATTTAGGAGTACCTGAGTTCAAATCCAGCTTCAGACGCTTGACACTTACTAGCTGTGTGACCCTGGGCAAGTCACTTAACCCCAACTGCCTGACAAAAAAAAAAACCCAAATGTAAATCATTATCTTTCCCCCAAACCTCTCCCCTCTTCCTAACTTCCCTATCACTGTTAAAGGTGTCATTCTCCTCTCAACCAAGCTTGAAACCTAGGTGTCATCCTTAATTCCTTACCCTCTCTCATGTCCCCATATCCAATCAGATGTCAAGTCCTGTCATTTTTACCTTCATAACCTTTTCTCTTCTGACACTGCCACAATCCTAGCACAGGGCACATGGCCCTAATAACCACACTCCTGGACTATTGCCTGGTAGTTGGTCTCCCTGGCCCTAATCTCTCCTCACTCCAAAGTCAGATGGAGCTTCTGATCCCAGAGACTCAGGCTCAGGCATGGGAGACACTGGAGCAGCTAGACGAGGGCTCTACCTTCTCTGTGGATAGCAGGGAGAGAAAAGAAGGGCTGATAAAGAAAGCTACTTTTTCATGGGCTATCTTAGAATGCTCATTGATCTAAAAAATGCCTTAAAGGGCTAATCTAGGTTTAGAGTCAAGCCCTTACCTTTTTAGCCATATTTTCTGAAATTTAAGCACAGAGAAAGAAGATCTAAAGGCAATAGAATAGACTTTATTACTCTAATTTTTATCATTTTACTTTTTCATCCTACAATCAAGTAGTAAACAGAACAGAACATTTAAAAGTGCTAAGGCAATGGGCCACCTTACAAAGTTAGTAAAAAGATAGATCTGAAAATGAAGATATCATATGACTACCATCAGAAAATTTATTACTAAAGTGCAAAAATATCAAAGGAAGTGTTAAGGATGCACTGAATGACCAAAGTATCACCAACGTTCTATTAAAATAACATTATATACATTCATTTTCTTGTTGCTGTTCCCAGTAAGGCTTATAACTCTACTGTGGACATGCTTCTCTATACTGGCAGGATTTCTGACGGTGGCTTCTGAGGCTGCAGACTACTGGAATGAACACTAGCCTGGGAGTGGGGGGAGACGGGTTCAAATTCCAAGATTTACCAGCTGTGTGACTCTAGTAAGTCACTTAACATAGGAACACAGATATAGAGCTAGAAAAAAACCTCAGAAGTTATCTGGTCCTTTCTGAGTTTCTGAGCCCAATATCAAAAATATTATACACAAAAGACCAAGAGCCAGCATAAAATGCATGTTGTAAAAGGATTTAAATAAATGAGACTCAACAGAACCATAATTATAAAACATATGAAAAACTGCTTCAAACCACTTATTATTAAAAATGCAAATCAAAGTAACATAGGTTTCTCCTCATATACCCAGCTTTGACCCAAAGTCAAGCCCACAATTGATGCAATTTTGCTAACTGGCTTGCTTTCTCATCTTTCTAACAAGGGGAAGCTTGGTTAAAAATGGAGGTGGAATACATTCAGTAACAAAAAGGATTAATTTTTAAATGTAAGTTACTATTAACTAATTTCAAAACCTGCTTTTTTTTTGGGGGGGGGATAAAATGTTTATTGTACCACACTTTTACTCATATGCCCATCTATAATAGGTAAACAAGTACAGTCCACATTAAAGTAAACAAATGACTAGTAAGCTTAGTCATGGAAAACAATCATTTTGTCCACGGGCACTCGCTATGGTACCAACTCTTTCCCCATCCCCGAGTCCCGCCCCCCCCCCACTCCATCCACCCCAATGGGACTGTGATGTCTGCAATGCTAGTTTAGAAATGAGGTCCTTCTCCCATCCCACCCTCTTAGATGGGAGGTCCAAGAGGGACACCAGCTCCATCCTGCTGTTGGCCCTGCTTAGCAAGGCACCCAGGCGGTTTTGCCCATTCACAAATGGGCATCCCCCAGTTACCACCATTACTGGAAAGCATTAATACAAGTCAACAATGAACCAAAGGTCACAAGGGGTCAGCAGATGGATACAACCAAAACCTGGTTTTTAAAAGCAACAAACAGCAATTTGCCTACTGCTGAATTCTAAAACTCATTGCTAACATCATGTGATTTAAGTTGCCAACTTTGTCTTAAAAAAAAAAAAAACCAAACCCTTCACTTCCATTCCTAAAGGATTACTTAAAGTATTTCCAGGTGATA
This sequence comes from Dromiciops gliroides, assembly GCF_019393635.1. Classification (NCBI taxonomy): domain Eukaryota; kingdom Metazoa; phylum Chordata; class Mammalia; order Microbiotheria; family Microbiotheriidae; genus Dromiciops; species Dromiciops gliroides. The sequence continues at coordinate 515,786,654 of NC_057861.1, read as the reverse complement.
AAAACAAAATTTAACATAGCCATTTTTGAAAGTAAAAGCTAAAGTATTCTTTGTCATTCTGTCATTTCAGTAATGTCTTACTCTTCTAACTCCATTTGGGATTTTCATGGCAAAGACATGTGGTTTGCTCTTTCCTTCTTCAGTTTTATATATGAGGAACTGAGGCAAACAGGAGGTTAAGTGACTTGCCCAGGGTAACAGAGCTAGTACATGTCTGAGGCTAGATTTGAACTCAGAAAGATGAGTCTTCTGACTTCAGGCTTGACACTATTCACTGAGCCAAAGTATTCTAGAAAAGCACTAATTGTCTATTCCAATACAAAAAAACAAGTTGTACATGATTGCAATACACAGCAATCCTCCACTTACATTTATTATTAGCTACTGTTTAAACCAAGCTTCATTAGAGACAGACTAGGAAAATAAGGCATTATAAAAAACAAAAGTAAGCCTCTACAACCTCGTCACTTTAATCTGAAACAAAAGCCTCTGAAATAGGCCCAGATGTTAGGTACTAAAAACATAGATTAAAACATCACACCCTCTCCTCAAGGTAAGAACATTTTTACCTGGGTCCCAAATCTACTTCTGAGGCTTACCAGCTCTGTGACCATGGGCAAGTCACTGAACCTCTGAAGTCCTCAGCTTCCATCCCCATAAAGAAATATTTTCCTATGAGTGTATTTTGTGTTTTGGCCACATTCAGCTCAAAATATTTACTATAATCTCTAGAAGTTATTCTTAAACAAGCTCTTCAATAGTCACAAAACATAACATTCAAATGAACTTTAAAAAGTGCATTACTGGAAAAGAGTCTATTGTTAAGAGAAACGATGTGTCTTTTATGTTAAGTTTTATGTTAAGCCTTTTCCCATCTCCCACATATACTCCCTTGAACCAGCCCTTGTACCAATGAAAGCACAACTAACCCAAAAAAAAGGACTAGATATGATAGCCAAATATAAACCTCAGCCTCTGCTCTCTTGGGGCCAAGATTAGTCTGGGAAACCAACTTGAGTTAGGCTGCTTTTTAATGCTGTTTTTATCTATATTATAATAGTTGTATATATTATTATTCCATTTAGGCAACCAGGTGGCACACTACATAGACTGTTTGGCCTGGAGTGAGAAAGACCTTTATTCAAATCCAGTCTCAGCAACTTTACAAGATCTATGACCCTAGGCAACAGTTTCCCCAGTGCAAAATGAGGATATTAAAACACCTGCTTCTCAAGGCTGTTGTGAGGATAAAATGAGATAATAGTTATAAAGCACTTAGCACAATGCCTGGAACATAGTAGGCACTTAATAAATGCTTGTTCCCCTACTTTACTAGGGACTCGGCTCATAGGAATCTTCCAAAGCTTCTCTGAATTCCTATAAAAAATTACTCCCATTACATTCAAACTCTAAGTCGTCCAAAACATTCTCAAACTATAGGCTGTCCATTTTGTTTCCAATTTTATATACCACAAAAACTGAACAATAATTATTTCAACTTTCTAGAGCATAAAACCAGTAAATTCTAAATTGTTTTCCAAATGGTTACATGATTTCACAACTATAAAAAAGCATATACAAAAAGGAAATGTCCTTTAATTTTAATATTGTATATGGACCCTTGTATTTAATGACAGGTATCTTTCTCTGTGTGGATGATTTTATCTACACAGTTGTAGTCACTGGGTACACTATTTCTTTTTGGTTAAGGTTCTGCGCCCTTCCCCCCCACCTTTACTTACTACACACACACACACACACACACACACCACTCTGCCTTCACTTCATATAAATAAGGGGATAGTGAGATACAAGCAAAATATCACAGGACTTGGGAGTGAGAGGACATGGGTTCAAGTTTCAGATCCAACACATACCAATGGAGATGCTGGGCAAATCCCTTCTCTCTATACCTCCGCTTTGGGGTTTTATATGGAGTTGGACTAAGATGATTTATTAGTTGTCTTCTAGATCTAAACTTTGTATCTTATGATCCCATTATTCTTTGAATTCTTCATATTCATCTTTGCTTATACTACAGTGAGTGATATTCCATTATCTTCATACCATACTGTGTTCAACCACTATTCAATAATAATTTTTCTTCCCACTTTTTATCAAAAATATTATAGAAGGGGCAGCTAGATGACACAGTGGTTAAAGCACCGGTCCTGGATTCAGGAGTACCTGAGTTCAAATCCAGCCTCAGACACTTGACACTTACTAGCTGTGTGACCATGGGCAAGTCACTTAACCCCCATTGCCTAAAAAAAAAAAAATTATAGAAGCACTTGTCTCTTTTTGCGATCAATAACCCTCTATCAGTCTCTTCTAGCCATCAATAACTTTCTTGAGATTTAAGTTCCACTAGTAGAATACATAAATTAAGGTTATAATTTTACAATTTCACCTGCAATAAATTTGCAAGCCTGTATTCCCACAGCCTCTTCAATCCAATAAACAAGCATTTATTAAGCACCCACTCATGTATCAGGCACTGTGCTAAATGTGGGGGATTTAAAAAAAAGGCACCAGACACTTCCTGCTTTCAGTTAGTTCAATCTAGTGGGGAAGACAATATGAAAATAACTACCAACAAGCTATAGTACCAACAAGCTATAAACAGGATAAACTGGGGGTAATGAATAGAAGAAAAGCACTAGCATTAAAGAAGAGGAGGAAAGGCTTCCTTCTAAAAGATAAGGTTTTAGCTGGGACTTGAAAGAAGCCAGGAGGCCTGTGATGAGGATGGAGGGCATTGCAAGCATGAGGAACAGCCTATGAAAATGTTTAGAGTCAGAGGATAGTGTGTCTTATTTGACTACCAACAGTGAGACCTGTATCACTGGATTATAGTATACTGAGAGGAATCAGGTATGGACAAAGTACTACTGGAAGAAAAAGTTCCTGCTGGAAAAGTAGGAGGGGGCCAGGTTTGAATGTCAAACAGGATTTATATATTTGATACTGGGGGTAAAAGGCAGTCACTGGAGTGAACTGTACAAAAGATGACATGATCAGATCTCCACTTTAGGAAGATCAATTTGATAGCTGATTGGATAAGGCCCAAGTGGAGAAAGGCTTGAGGGAAGACCAAGCATCAAGCTCTTGAAACAGTCCAGGTGTAAGATAATGAGGGCCTTCACCAGGGCTGTGTTGGCAGTGTCACAAAAGAGAAAAGGGCATATGAGAGATGTCACAAAGGTAAAACTGACAGACTGGCAACAGATTGAATAGTGAGAGAGTGATGAGTGGAGGATGACCTGAGGGAGTGAGAGGATGGCAGGAGTATAAGACAGTAATAGAGAAAGCTCAGGAAGGGAGATGGCTTGAGGAAAAAAATAATGAGTTCAGTTTTGGACATGCTGAATGTAAGATGTCTATAGGCTATCTAGTTTAAGTTGTCTCATAAATAGGCAATTGGAGATGTGAGTCTGGAGGCTAGGAAAGAAGTTAAAGCTGGATAAGTGCGTCTGAGAATCATCACTTTTAGAAATGATCATTGAAACCATGGGAGTTGAGACCACCAAGTGAAATGCAGAGGTGTTAAATTTTAGGCCCAAATCATATTAAAAAGTAGTTGAGAAATGTCTGACAAAAATACATAAAAATGCAATACAAGATAGATAATGTTAATTTATGGTTTTCTAAGTCAATATGTGGCTGCAGAGATCTGTTTCGATTTGAGACTGACACCACTGATGAGAACAGAAGAGGTCCAAGACAGAAACCTTAGGGGACAGTTTTCCCATCTTTGCTAATTTGATAGTTATGCTAGTTTAGGATTGTTTTGATTTCTATTTCTGATTAGTGATTTTGGATATTTTTTTCAGGTGTTTATTCATGGATTGGTGGTTCTTTTGCAAATCATTAGGCTGGAGGGAAATGGTTCTTAATCTTATAGGTTTGTTGTCATTGTTTAATGCAAAGTTTCTTCCCAAATCGTACCTTTTCTTGGACTTTTAACTGCACTGATTTGATTTATGAAAAAGCATTTTTATTTTATGCAATCAAGATTATGTTAAACTGTGACAGTTAAACTACTATCTAAATTTTTTATGACATAACTTTTTATGTTTAGACCATTATCCATTTGGAATTTTTATAATACAAGATATAACAATCTTATCTAAACCTATTTTTTTTTAGTGAACTGCTTTCAGTGTTCAGTTTTTCAATGGACTTTAGAATGGAGTTCCTTTAGTCAGTAATTTGTTCACTTGATTTTTTCGACTATGCTGCTGCACTTTTTTCCCAACATCCTGTCCATCTGGTCTACAATCCATTTTCATAATTCAATGAATTTCATTTTATTCGCTTAAAAAAATGAGTCCATAGGCTTCACCAGACTGCCAAAGGAGTTCACAAACAGCTGTCAATCCCTAAAAGATTTTAAATGCCATATATTTATCAGTTATTTAGTGCAAGTGTACCACAAAACCTCCAAAAAGTTAAGATTCCCTATTTAGAATACCTTATACATAAAAGACACTCACTAAATATAACATACTATCCAAAAAAATGCTTGCTGCAATATACAAATTTAAAGAACATTCCATGTGGAAGAACTAAGAGACTCTTTTTTCCTATTGGAAAAAAATTCTGAAAGACAGATATTCAAGAAAGCTCTGACAGGTAAAAGATGTATAAGTAAAGGGGGTAGGAGAATAAAAAGAAAGTGTCCTGAGACAAGAGGTATGGTTCCAATTCAGGTTAATAACAACATGAGTACCATAATGAAAGTCAAGTAGCTATAAAACAATGTCTTAATGTGATTTCTTGACAGAAACAGTTTTGAAACAGTAGATTACACATAGTAGGTGCTTAATATATGTTTACTTACATGGCAAACAACAGAAACTGTTGAAACAAGTATAAGATTGATAATATTTTTTAAAAAACACATAAAAAAGAACCCAGGTGCTTCAGAAAGGTATTTGTCACAATCATGGCGGAAGGCCTACACAAGGTCCAAACAAAAGGCAGATTACCAATAGCAAGATCTGTCCTCCAGCTGCCAGTTGCAGCTGATATCAACTGTGAAAGTCCTGAAATGTTGCAGATTCTCCTTTTAAACACCTCAAACTGACTTAACTATCCACCCAGGGAAAACAAAGTACTGTATGATTTACAGTTATCAGAGTATGACATAAAATTGAATAAACGCTAAACTTCATCCAGAATTGAAAAAGAAGAGAACTGGCTTGACTGCATTTGGAATGCTTTCAATGACCACAAGCTTATTACTGAAACAAATAAATATTCGAAACTTCAATATATTTTTTTTTTTAGTGAGGCAATTGGGGTTAAGTGACTTGCCCAGGGTCACACAGCTAGTAAGTGTTAAGTGTCTAAGGTCAGATTTGAACTCAGGTACTCCTGACTCCAAGGCTGGTGCTCTATCCACTGCGCCACCTAGCCGCCCCAATATATTTCCAATAATACTTTTAGTATTACAAATGATACAAAACCATGAAATACCACAATTTTGAAGAAATAAAAAGTGTCTTACCCAAAGGGAAATGAAGAGATTACATGGTAGTGAGAGAAAAGATTGTAGAGTGTTGTCTTCTCAGGTCATAAGACCTGTGGAAACCCCCTTCCCCTGTGTTGTAGCAACAGGAAGGATCAGGAAAGCCCCCACTCATTCTTCAGCCAATCAATATAGAAAAGGGACAGAACTGGAGACCACAGAATAGGAAAGTTAGCCAGACCAGCCAGAACTAGCCTAGAATTGACCTTGGAACAGATCCCTAGCTCAAATTGAGCTTGCTTAATGAGATAACTGTATATGAAGTAGGATGGACTCGAATATTGTGACTCTCTAGTACTCCACCAATGAGGAACAAGGGAAGGGGCCTTGCAGATAGGGATTAGGGGATAAAATCCTGCTGACACAGGCATCATAGAGGCATTTCTCTGAGGTGTATGCCCACTCTGCAGACTGCTAAATAAAGCTTGTTTTGCTCACTACTTCTGGGTGGTGGTCCCAGGGATCATTGTGGGCATTTTTCTCACAAGTTGGGAGCTCGTCCGAGATGTTCCACACTTGGTAGGGGGATTACACATCAGTGAGACCGGGAAGACACGTCCTGCTCTGTTGCAGCAGTCTTGGGGTCCGCTACTGCAATTATTCCCCCTCCTTACTGTGAGCTCAAGACGTTTTCTGGTTAGTAAGTTTTGAGCAAAACAAGGAGAACTGCCAAAAGGAACTCAGGGAGTTCTAGGAATTCAGGGAGGCAAAAACCAGAGTAGGTCTGGCAACTTTCATGCATGAACCGGGGTGAGAAGGGCACTCCAAAACCCAAAGAAAGATTGGCAAGCAGGAGATAACAGGCGAGTACTACTCTGGTGACAGACCTGGGGGAGAAGGACACTCTGTGAGGAGATTAACAAGTGAGTACCACCCTGGTTGTATACCATCCTTTTGGGAGGGAAAAGGTAGGTGTGTGAATGTGAGTGAATGTGAGGGGAAATTTTTGAAGATCAGAGTCCCAATCTGCTGTTCCATTCACCACTAGGAGACCAGCCAGAGACGGATGAAAATGAAAGCTGGGGACAATTTGTGAAAACAGTTGTCCAAGAGGTGTGTGTGTGGGGGGGGGGGGGGTCTGCATGAATGTGTGCCTGAGTGTGAAGAGAAAGTTTCCCTGAGCAAGAACAGTTGTCCAAGCAAAGTGTATGCCCAACACCCCTTAGGGCAGAATGGGAGCCTCAGGGAATTCCGAGAAAAGAAGAATCAAATCAACTGGCCCCAGATATCCCACTTATAAGCCCTTTAGGATTAATGCTGTGGGACTGGGAAAATAATGCTAAGACAAAAAATGATACAGTACTGTTGTTTTATTTCGACCAAGGAACCCATCCTACCCCCTGCAGTATGGTGGTCAAAATGTGGAGGAGAGGAGGATTGGCTCAGTCTATTTAAATCAATATGTAAATAATAAATCTGAGTTAGTCTGGAGGAAAGAGATTATGCTTCATGCTGGTTTAGGGGTTCACCTGTGAGTCAATTCCCAGTCAAAGTGCAGAAAAAGTTACAGAAGATTGATGATTAGAGTACCTGGTCTCTCGATAACCTCCTGAGGGAGATAGAGAAAGTGCAAGTGATGAGAGAGAGAGAGAGAGAGAGAGAGAGAGAGAGAGAGAGAGAGAGAGAGAGAGAGAGAGAGAGAAGCAAAAAGCTAAGATCATGCTGTCCACAGTAGATGAGGTAGTCAGTAGACAATGAAATCAAACCAAGGGGGAACCTGATCTAGGGAAAGGCCTACTGTGAGTCGAGGGAAGCAGAGTACTAAACCAGTACTTAAAGAGGGAATGCCCCAAAACTCGATGTCTTTCTCATAAGTTGTTTTTTCTTTGTTGTGGTGGTGTGTTTTTTTTTTTGGGGGGGGGGCGACAATGAGGGTTAAGTGACTTGCCCAGGGTCACACAGCTAGTAAGTGTCAAGTATCTGAGGCCGGATCTCTCATAAGTTTTGATGAAAATTAAAGAAGTCAGGGGCTACCCGATGAAGGGTCTCACCAGGAACCCCCTGTAAATTGTAAGGTGGGATCACAGGGAGAAGAGACAGTATTCAGGAACAGCACGTTCCTCCCTGACCTTTGTACCCTAATAAAGTAAGTTAAACAAATCAGGCATCCTCAAAAATTAAAGAGTTTTTCATGAATAATTTCCCTGAGTGGCATGAGAAGAATATTAGTGAGCTCAAAAGCCATGACTCTGCATTTTTTTAAAGCAATTAAGAAGTAGAAAGAAAAAAAAACTGAGTAACCGGGACCCTAACACTCGCAATAACACCTGTACTTGTACCCAAAGCAGACAAAAGCAAACCTTTAAGCTGTTTTTACTGTGGAAAAAGGATCAATGTGCCAAAAATTGCAGAAAGAGGCAGATCAGAAGCAGAGAAACCAGCCCAAGACTGTCTTGTGCCATACAGAAACGTTAGTACTCCTCAGAATGAAGTATATAGATTTTGGTGAGGGGATGGTTTACAACATAAAATTGGGAAAATTTGGGCTTCCTGATTCTAAATAGCTAACTTTTGATCCTTTAACAATAGCATCACTCATTGCTGTTCATGCCAAATTATTTAGCTTTTTTTTTTTTTTTTGCTGGGCAATGAGATTTAAGTGACTTACCCAGGGTCACACAGCTAGTAAGTGTCAAGTGTCTGAGACCAGATTTGAACTCAGGTACTCCTAAATTCAAGGCCGGTGCTTTATCCACTTCGCCACCTAGCTGCCCCATTTAGCATTTTTGAAAGAGATTTGTAGTGTGTACTTAGAGATAGCGTTGACTGCTCACCTTATTGTCTCTGTGTGTATTTATAACTACTATTACTTGTACCACTACTAAGCAGATTCAATTTATTACCTCTGAATTAGTTTGATCTAATTTTTTTAATAATACACGGCTCTTAAGATCAGCCATACTTGTTGCTTGAGATAAAAGGTAATCCTCCTCCATCTAAACCACATTATCTTTGAAATTATAATTTGGGGGCAGCTAGGTAGAGCAGTGGATAGAGCACTGGCCCTGGAGTCAGGAGTACCTGAGTTCAAATCTGGCCTCAGACACTTAACACTTACTAGCTGTGTGACCCTGGGCAAGTCACTTAAACCCAATTGCCTCACTAAAAAATAATAAAATAAAATAAAAATTTATAATTTGGACATTTTAAAAAACATTGCCATATAACTGGCAAGATTTTTAAATGATTTTGTGAAAAATTAAGATTCCACAATCGTTGGTTTTATGGGTTTTATGTGTGTCAGTTATGTGTCTGTCAAGCGTTGTACTTGTGTGAAAAATAAGTTTTTGGTTGTAACCCATAAAGCTGATTCTAAACATTGGAAAGAAATAGGGGATGATTGACTATAAACCCTTTAAAGATAACTCTCCAAAAAGGGAAGGGTGGAGTTCATCAGCACCAATACCCTATACCTACAGAGGGATATCAGCCCCCTTCCGGAATTTCTCTCATTCAATATGTGGATGATCTATTACTGTCTGGGACAAAAAGGGAAAGGTAAATCAGGCAATTCAGGAGCTGATAAATTTTCTGGGAGACCAGGGACTGAGAATCTTGAAGGGAAAATTACAGTATATGAAAAGAGAAGTTAAATATATGCAATGTATGAAGTGTGAGTATTGTATGTGGAGGGTGGATTCATGAAGTAGGATGGACTCAAATATTGTGACTCTCTAGTACTCTACCAATGAGGAACGAGGAGAGGGACCTTGAAAATAGGGATTAGGGGATAAAAAGCCTGCTGCAACATACATTGAGGCACTTCTCTGAGGTGTGTGCCCACTCTGCAGACTGCTAAATAAAGCTTGTTTTGCTCACTACTTCTGGGTGGTGGTCCCAGGGATCACTGTGGGCACTTTTCTCATGGCAGGCATAAAGAAGCCACACAATTTTATAATCAAACTACACACTAAAAATGCAGTGAAAGGGAAAAGTGGGTGCCAAAGTAAGGTAGGACAAATCAGGATTCAATGGAGGCAAAAAGAAAAATAGTTTGTACCCAGGGTGATGGGTGTTAAAGAAAAGAACAAAGAAAGATATCAGACTGGAAGACAGAAAGAAACCATGAGGGGAAGAGATATTCTACAAGGATAGGAGAAATAAAGTAATAGATCTTGCATTTATATAAGACTATGAATTGTCAAAAATAATTTTTTAAATACTATTTAATTTGAACCTATTAATTATTCTCAGCCTTAGCTATCCAGTGTTATGTGACTTGCCCCAGGTCATACAACTAAAAAGTGGTAGTGTCAGTATTAGAAGCTATTCAATTAAATAAATACTCATTAAGTACCTACTATATGTGCCAGGCACTGGGCTAAGCCTAAGAATCTCACTGGTCTGACCCTAAGTCCAGTGTTCTTTCCATTGGATATGCTACCTCTCATTCATTAATTATCACACTTTCCATATGATATTTTCTTCTGAGAAAGGAGTTTAAAGAGGCAAACCAAAAGGTACCCTTAGAAAAATGGCCACAAAAATGGTTATTTCATTCAAACGACTGACAAAAAGGTATTATACACCTATTATGTGCTATCTACGGCTTAAGCACTAGAGATACAAAGACAAAAGACAAATAGCCTCTGCTTTTAAGGAGTTACATTACAGTGGAGGTAATAACACGTTAAAAAAATGCAAATATACATGTACACACAGGACAGTTCTGGGAAAGAGGACACCATTAGCTGGGGGATCAGGAAAGAATTTATGTAGAAGATGGTACTGAAACTTAGTTTTGAAGGAAATCATGGATTCCAAGGAGGAAGAAAGAAAAGGAGCAAGGGAGAAGCATTTAAAAAAATGGAAGCCAGGCAATGAAAAAGGCTCTAGACAAGGAAAGCATCTGATCTATATAACCATGTGACAGAATCACTCAAGATTACTTTGATTTGCATTTCTCTAGGTCTAGAATCCTTGCAAGAAGAATACAAAGAAGAAGGGACCTGGCTGTGAGGGGCCAAACAAATGAGGTGTAGATCCTAGAGATAAGAAACAGGAGACATTACTATTTATTGAATGGGGTTGGATAACACGGTCAGACCTACACTTCAAGAAAATCACTTTGGCAGATAGATACAGGATAGACTGGAATAGAGAGACAAGCTAGGAAGACTTATAGAAGGTTATTCCAATATTGCCAGCAAGAGGTTATGGGAGCTATGTAAGTACAGAAATGGTGCTGCTGTGGAAATTGAAAACAAATTAGGCAATTGATTGGATATGTATAATATGTAGAAGATATCTCTGAGGCTTCAAACTTGGGTAAGTGGAAGAAAGGTGATATTCTTGAAAGCAATGGGGAAGTGCAGAAGAGCAGGTTTGACACAAAAGACTATAAGGTTTTAGACATAATGAAGGTAGCTTCATGAGATGCCTAAAGAACTTAATCTTTATTTATAATATGCTTTCTAAGCAGAAATTCATTCCTTTTTAGAACCAACTTACAAAGGAACTTGTGGAACACAACCTATTAATGCCTACATAAAAATGATAAATGGTATTATTTCTTAAGACTTTCAGGGGGGCTCATCAGATCAATCTGAGTAAGTAATCTCCATAAATATCCAAACCACACTACCAGTGAAGCCCCTCTCAATTTTTCAAAGTACAGGGATATCCTGGGCAACCAAAAACTTAGTTAATAAGTAAGGACACAAAGTACTAAGATTTTGTTATAAATTGGGATTAAAAACATTATATGAAACAGATTCACTAGATTCCAGAACTATATAATCTAAAGAAATAGCTTTAAACATGGTAAATTTAGCTACTTCTGCCTTAATTTTGTCCAGCGATTTCTCTTCCAGACATTTAATTTTTACAAGTAATAATAATACTATTAGTATACTTTTTCTATCTTTTCAAAGCACTTTAGGTTTATTTACATGACATTTCCTTTCAGCCATCAATCTGCTCAAAAGGGCAATTGGTAGAATCAAAGATTTAACTTTAAGACCTAAATAAGTATTAATGAGTAATGATCTAAGTAATGAGTATCCTTTTACTAGAATAAAATGATCACCGTATGGTCTAGCTGTACTAGATCTAAAACTATGTTATAATGCAGCAACCATCAAAACTATTTGGTACTGGCTAAGAAATAAGAGTGGTCCATGGCCTGAGACCATGAAAAATTGGGGAGACGTGGTCAACCCTTTACTGGTATAATACTGATAAATTAATAATATGCTTACCCAAAACTGGTTTATATACAATAGCAATTAATTTTTAAAAAAACACATGGGTATACAAAATGAGAATGAAAATACTGACAATACCTAACTCACAGGGATAGTGTCTGTCACAGGACCATAGAATCTTAGACCTAAATCTGATCCTTAGCTCCCTGAGGGCAGGGTCTATTTGGTTGTTTCATTTGATTTGGTTTTGACCTTTCTTTGTATCTCCAGCAATTAGTGCAATGCCTGGCACACAGCAGGCACTCAAAAAATGCTAGTTGAATAAGGAAACTCAGCCCAAGGAAGATTAAGTATTTTGACCAAGGTCACGGAGATATTAAGCATTAGAGGTCTTTAGGAATGCATGAAGTGTTAAACATTAGGTATCAGTGATGATGATAAAATCCAGGATGGAAAAGAATAAGAACAGTAGTAATTCCCTACTTAACATTTAAGTCCTAAAATCTTTCCCTTACAGGTACAGGGCTAGAACACTGACTCAGAATTTTTGTAGCAGTTCTATCATCAAAACAGCTATGTGATCTTGGACATAGCCCTTAATTTCTATTCTGGATATACTTTCTTTTGTGCAAAATGGAGGCGTTGGGCTTGATCATCTCCTAGGTCCCATTTAGGTCTGAAATTCTATGATTATATTCATCATAGGAAGTCCTGTGGCCCTTATACAATAAAGCAGGATGACTTCAGAAAGTCCTGGAAAGAAATGTATGAAATGATGTATTGTGTGTGAGGTGAGCAGAACCAAGAGAACATTTTATACAGAGATAGCAGTATTGTGTGATGAAGAACTATGAATAACTTGACTATTCTCAACAATACAATGGTCCAAGATAATCCCAAAGGACTATTGAGGAAACATATTATCCACCTCCAAAGAAGGAACTGATATTGATGGAAGAGACTGAAGGATGCTATTCTTCACTTTCTTTCATTTTTTTTCCTTTTAATCAAGTTTTCTTGTACAAAATGACAAATACAGTAATGTTTTACATAATCATACATGTTTGCCAACTCGGGGAGGGGGGAGGGAGGGAAAGAGGGATAAAAATTGAAACCCAAAACTATAAATAAAAAAAGTTTATTACTTAAAAAAAAAAAGTATGGTGCACCAGGAAAAATACCTGTTTGGGAATTGAAGGACTTGGATTCAAATTCTGACTTTATTACTTATTGTACAATCACAAGCAATTCATTTAATCTCTTTAGGCTTCGTTTTCCTCTTCTGCAAAATAGGAGTGGGGTGAAATAGATGATGTTTAAGGTTCCTTTCTAGTTGTAGTTCTATGACTAATGACCCAAACTGTGTACCTATATAAAAATTACCAGATTTCTGTACATAAGCTTTATCATACTAGGAAATGTTTCTGAAACATTTTGTACAACAATAACAACAACAACCTTTCAAATGAAATAGAGTGATGGACACTGGAATAGGTTAGGCATACAAAACAAAGTAGTAAATAACTACAGTAGTCCACGGTTTAATAAAACCAAACACTCCAGCTTCTGGGATAAGAACTCACTATTTGACAAAAACTGCTGGGAAAACTAAAAAATAATATGGCAGAAACTAAACAAAGACCAACATCTCACATGATATACCAAAATAAGGTCAAAATACATCCATGATTTAGACATAAAGGGTAATAACTTGTGAGGGAAAACAATCCTCTTCTCAATAATTCTCAGGAACTCAGCAGCAATGTGACAAAGGCTCTTTTATTTCCTCCTGAGAATGAGGCACGCTAGGGTACAGCTGGTAAGTGCAAAGAAAGGGGGCTCACAGGCCCTGTTTTAAACCCTAGTCCCTAACATGAATGGACCTTCCCCTTTTTCAGCATTGGTCAGATTACTCAAGGGTTACAATCTATGAGCAAAAACTAGCTAATCCAAACACAGTATTCCCCTCCCTAATCAGTTCTTCCTTATATGGACACAACTCCAGAGTGGACCTTATTGAGACCGGGGCTCTTTGAACCATGTGATTTTGTTAGCCAGAGGGGGAGGAGGGGATCTGAGACCTTTGTCCTAAAAACAGGTCTGGAGGAGTATGATTGACTGTTATATCCCCATTGAGAGGAGACAACTACCCATTTTCTCACATAACTATAGGCAAATTAGGAGAGGAAACCTCTCAGATCTATGGAGAGAAGAATTTATGATCAAATAAGAGATGGAGAACATTATGAAATGCAAAATTAATCATTCTGATTTCATTAAATTAAAAAGATTTTGCATAAACAAAACCAATGCAACCAAGATTAGAAGGAAAGCAGAAAGTTGGGAAACAATTTTTAGTCCGTGTTTCTGATCAAGGCCTAATTTCTCATATATATAAAGAACTGAATCAAATTTATAAGGATACAAGTCATTCCCCAAATTGATAAATGGTCAAAAGTTTTCAGATGAAGAAAATAATGCTATCTAGTCATATGTATAATGTCCTGAATCACTATTGATTAGAGATATGCAAATTACAACAACTGAGATACCACCTCACTCCTATCAGATTGGCTAATATGACAAAAAAGGAAAATAATAAATGTTGGAGAAGATGTGGAAAAACTGGAACACTAAAACATTGTTGGTGGAGCTGTGGACTGATCTAACCATTCTGGAGATCAATTTGGAACTATGACCAAAGGGCTATAAAACTGTGTATACCCTTTGACCCAGCAATACTACTACTAGGTCTCTATCCCTAAGAGATCACAAAAAGGGAAAAACACCCACATGTACAAAAATATTTATAGCTGTTCTTTATGTGGTGGCAAAGAATTGGAAATCAGGAGAATGCCTATGAAATGGAGAATGGCCGAACAAGTTGTGGTATATGAATATAAAGAAATTCTATTGTGCTGTAAGAAACGATGAGCAGGCCGACTTCAGAAAACTTGGAAAGATTTACATGAACTGATGCTGAGTGAAGTGAGCAGAACCAGAAGAACATTGTATACAGTAACAGCAACATTGTACGATAATCAAGTTTGATAGACTTAGCTCTTCCCAGCAATACAGTGATCCAATACAATTCCAAAAGACTTTGATGGAAAATACTATCCACATCCAGAGAAAGAACTATGGATGCATATGGAGGAATATGATTTTCAATTTTGGGGGTTTTGTTATTTTTTTCTCATGGTTTTTCCCTTTTGTTCTGATTTTTCTTTTGCAACCTAACATGGAAATATGTTTGACATGATTGTACTGTATAACCTATATCTCATTTATTGTTTGCTATTTGGGGGAGGTGGGAGGGAAGGGGGGGGAGGAGAAAAATTTGTAACTCAAAATCTTATAAAAACGAATGCTGAAATTATATTTATGTGTAATTGGGGGAAAATAAAGTACTAATAAGTTAGAAAAAAATGATCATCATATTGGGTAATGAAAATTCTACTATGAATTACTATTTTGTCCAATACTAAATATCCACATGAAGCTAAATATTTTATGACCTCTTTGTGAAACTTCTACAACCTTTAAATGGGTACTTATAAACACTATCTAAATGTTAACCCCAAAGCCAAGATCAGTGTTTACTCAATAACAAAAGCTTGGTAAAAAAAATTACAGCACACCCATCTGTCCCTATATTAACTGCATAGTTCCTTTTGGAAACTATGCAAAAAGTTACATAGTATTTCACTTATTTTTTGATAGCTCATTACTATAACACAATGAAACTTTAAATTACAATTATATCAAATTGTAAAGTCAGGCAATCTTCTGGAGTGACAGCTTCTAATGATATTTTCCAGCCTTATTACCCAAACTCTTAAAACATTCATGATGCCATTTATTGCCAGTTTTACAATTCACTTTTAGTTATTTTATTATTTATAATATTAAATGGACAAATAAGAAAAATAGATATAAGTAGATAAGACATAAGTGAACACAGAGCCAGTCTCAAAGTTAGAAAAACTTGGGATTCAAGTCTAGCTTCCAGTGCCATTCCAACCATTCCTTTAAAACAGGGGTTCTAAACCTTCTTTGTGTATCACGGACAAACCTACTCCCCTCAAGTTTTAAATGCATTAAAAAATATATACATAGGATTACAAATAGAACCAATTATAAAAATACGTAGTTTTGTTTTGTTTTTCAATTTTAAGTCCACAGACCTCAGGTTAAGAACTAAGACCTAGTTGCAGAGCAGGTGCCAATCTGTCTTATCATGGGGAGTCCCTTGTGTCAATAAAATCACAGGTCCAGCCTCTTCCCCCCTCTTAAAACACACACATTTTTAGCATAACATGCTCAAGGTCATTTAAAATCAGATAAATGTATATACAAAAGAAATTTACTTTAACTACCATTAATGTAGTAGCAAAGTGAGCAAAGGACTTAAGTCTTAGTAAAACCAGGAGAGGGTGCTATGAATGCCCAGCGTTCAGAGAGCAAGAGATACATGCTAGTCTATTTTATTGGAAGCAACAGAAAACATGCCTTTGCTAGTTACACTTAACAATCTCACTGGGGTGGAGGCCTTGAAATCTGATTAACCAACACAATACATTTCAGATTTGATGTAATAATAGTCACAAGAGTAGGTCCATCCATAAAAAAACCGACACTGCAAAACAGATTTGGCAAGATTTAAAATCAGTCCCTGAATAATATGGTACTGACAGCCCCTTAAACAGTGAAGACATAGTATTGGGGGGGGGGGGGCTGAAAACAGGTACACTGGAAGAGTCATCGTAATATTAGCCTACAAACACTTATGATGGAACTGAGATATTTTTGCAACTGATCCCTTGAAATGAATGAGCCGCATCCTGAAAAGAAAAATGGCCCCATGGTATTTTGCAATACTAGAATATTTTATCTTTGCCAACAATTTTTGGTGCATCATTCTCCACCCTCTTCTCCCTCCCCCCCACCCCGAAAATACGCAGACAGCAATCTACCCTCAATCACAGAGCTAACCCCATACCCCAACTGCTTCCGTAGCCTTGCGCATAATACACAGCCACTTTCGTTTCTGATTTATTTTGTTTGCAAACAAGCGAAAGGCGAATGCTCCAAAGCAAGGACCTTACCCTTGAAATCCCGCCATGCACGCAATAAAGAGGGCGAATCTCCTTCCTCCTGGAAAGGGGGGAGGAGGGGAGAGGAGGGAGAGGGGGAGGAGATGCTAGACGAAAGGAAGTAGGAAAAGGAAACAAAAGCAGGAGCGAATGGAGCCTAAGAAGCTGAGACAGAGGGAGGCGTCGAGGCTGGCGGAGTCGGGGGAACCGCGTCAGCCATGTTGTGTGTGTGTCTGTGTGTGTCTGTGTGTGTCTGTGTGTCGGTCCGGTATTTACAAAGCCACGACTGCAATAGCGCTTTCGAGTCTTGGTACAGGAAAGGGGGAGATGGGGGCCGGCGGGGGGCGGGGAGAGAAGAGATGGGCTGAGGGGAGGGGGAGAGGGTGCAGACGAGAGGGAGAAGGAAAGAAGGGGACAGCGGAGAAGCAGCAGCAGCAGCAGACAAAGGAACCCAGCAATGCCTGCCTCTCCACACAGACACACACACACGCACACACAACCACACACGCGCGCGCGCACGCTCTCTCTGTGTCTCTCCCTCCCTCCCTCCCCCTTTGCTCCAGCAACTTCAAGCCCTGCAATCAGTGTGTGTGAACTCCAGAGTCGGGAGCAGCGTCAACACCAGCTCCCTCTCCAGTCTCAACCTCTCACTAGCACCGACGCCACAGCTCCGACAACGCACAACACCCCGCCCCTGCTGCAATGCAGCCCCATTCTGCCAGATCCGCCTGCCCCCCTTAAATAAAATCCCACTCCCCTACCGCCCCCCCCGACTTTCAAGGGAAAGAAAAGATGACAAACACAAATTCTTCAAACCAGCCCCCCTCCCCCAACACGAACCAATACCCCGCAGGGCTCATGGGGGCCCGTGACCAGGGGAGCTAGAGCATCACCACAAGGGGGAGCTGGTGGGATGCAGGTAAGGGGGAGGAAAGCGGAGGATTGGGGCGGAGTGTGTGGGACAAAGAACAGAGACCCGGACGCAGGGGGGGTGGGGGTGCGCTTTGGAGCACAGTGCAGGACAGAAGAGGCGGCGGGGCAGCTAGGTCCCCGAGGCGTGGGGGGCGGGAGTGGGGGTGAAGGAGGCAGGACAGCGCCTCCCTCCGGGCGCAGGAGGCGGAACAACAACGCACCGTCGCCGCCGCTCCCTCCGGAACTGTTCCCCAGGCTACGAGGAGCAGCCCCCTGGGCTGCCGCGGTCTCCACCCCGGCTCGCTCCCGCCCTCCCCCGAGGCCGCCTCCTTTCTTACCTGGGCCGGTGCGGGCTGGAGGAGCGAGTCCCCCGAGTCGGGTCTCCGTCCTCGGTGCGGGAAGAGCCGGGCTAGGAGCGGCTGCAGCTTTACAAACTGCCCCCCCGAGGCTGCCCAGGGGCGGTTTGGGGGGGCTTCCCGCTTGCGCCCCCGGACGCCGCCGCCGCTGCCCTTACCCACCCCTGCTCCCGGGGCTCAAACTTCCCAACTCGGCCTCTTAGCCGCTGCTGCTCCTGCTGCTGCTGCTGCTGCTGCTGCCTGTCCGCGGCGGCGGCGATGGTGGCGGCGGCTCCAGCTCGCTTCTCGCCCCCCCTCCGCCTCCGTCTCCACGGCGGCTTCTCTGCCACATTTGGATCCCCACCCCACCCACCCCCCTCCTCCTCCTCCTCCTCCTCCTCCTCCTCCTCCTCCTCCTCCTCCTCCTCCTCCCCTCCTTCCGTGTCTTACTCTTCGCTCTGGCGTCCCTGCCAGGATAGAGGCCTCACCTTCCTGCCAAATAGTGAGCCGCCCGCATCGAGCTGTTCAAAACACGCTCACCCATACCCACGGCCCCTCCTCCCCTTCCCAAAAACCAAAGCCAGACACCCAGCCTTCCCCTCCCCCACCTTCTACTTCCCACACACAGCTCCCCTCCCCCCTCCCTCCCCAGTCGCCAGCCTCCTAGAGCGCAGGCGCATTCAGCCCACCGAAATGCGACAGGGAGAGCGTAGGAAACCAACAGCCTCACCAGTCTGGCCGGGATCGAGCTGCGCAGTCGCAAAGAGCAAGCAGCAGGATCTTTTTTTTCCGTCCATGCCCTTGCTACCTGGTGGGAGGAGGGAGTGGCCGAAGGAATTAGAGGGAAACTGGAAGAGATGGGGGAGGAGTGACATCGTTGCGGAGAACTGGAGGAATGTCATTCATGCTCCAGGGCTTTACATTTCTTTAGGAAGGTGGAGGAATTGTGGAGGCAGGTTTTCCCAAAATGCAGGCTAGTGTGAAGGCGATTTCTAAATGTTCTCTTTAAATCCAAAATTTAAAAAGATGCAGATCTCTTGTTTTAGTTTGTGTATAAACCTCTACTAAATCAGGATACAAAGGTAATTTTATTTATGAAACTCTGGCTAGGACTGTAAGACAACCACAGGCAAAAAGATGAACCTTGGATGGCGGAGAACAGATCCGCTCCGTTCCACTCAATTTAAGCTTCATTCTTAGAGGATTTTAATCTACGAAATATCTCACTGATGAAGTAGGTCTTCTAAGCTATAAAGTATTCTCACTAAGTTAGTCTATCCCAACTATTCTATTCTAAGGTGCTCGAACCCAGTCATACACTCCCCTCCCCAATTTCGGAATCTAACATGTTCACATGGGGTGGGGGGGGGGCAGGATTTTTCACTGAAACAGTCTCTAGCTTTAAGACCAACCCTGAAAGCCTTAGACTAGTAAATCACACCATAGGTTTGTAATCATGTTTTATTTTACAACTATTGTACTCTTACTATCCTTTCCAAAACTATCCTATCTGTGAAACAATAGTTCTTATTCTCTTCTCCCTCTCTGTTCCCTTTCTTGGTAACCCCATCACCTTCAATGGTTTAATTATCATCTCTATGCAGATGACATCTATATAACTCATATCTTTATATTAAGTTTCAGTATCTCCTCTGAGTTTCAGTCCTACCTCAATGCCTATTGGACATTTCAAACTGGATGCTCTGGAGACATCTGAAACTCATTATGTCTAAAACTGAACTCATTATATTTCCTCTAAACCTTCTCCTCTCCCAAGCTTTTTTGTTTCTGTCTAGAGCTGAGCTTTCATGACAGCTTCCCAGTTTTGTAATGTTGTGGTCTCTGATTCTGAACTCCTGTAGGCCATCATCCAAACCCCATTCCTCACCCTTCCACCAGATTCTTTATTCCCATTTCCCTCAACCCTCCCACCCCAAAGTCTCAACCCAGTGCTACCCATTCTTCCACCAGTGCTATTCCACCCTCTGGAATGCCTGCTCCATAGGAAAAAAAATCCTCTCAACCTAATTCTCCCACTCCTTCCATCTTCCAAAAAACACCTGGTTCCCCACTAATGACATGGCCTTCCTGGTCACCCTTTCCAGTACTTGCTTAATTTTCACTCATTCCCCTCATGCCAATTTCCACTTCCAGTTCTTCCTATTTCCTTCACCCAGTAAACTCTCCTACCTTGAAGTTCATGCAATCCATATCTACCACCCAATTAAAATCCTAGTAGCTGTTGTCTATAGCCCTCCAGGTCATTCTCCCCTTCATTCCTCAATGAGTTCAATACCTGGCTCATAATTTTTTTCTTACCCAACTCCTGCCTTCATACTTATAAGGGATTTTAACATGCAGATTAACTCCCTCACACTAACCACTCAATTCTTCAATCATCTCACTTCCTATGACCTAATTCTCTCTCCACCTCCCCTCAGCCACATACAAAGATAAAGCCATACCCTTGGTCTTACCATCAACTACAAAAGTAGGAGACTAAAATGAGCAGGGAAACCATTCCAGGTATGAGGGAGAGCCAATGAAAAAGCACTGAGTTGGAAACTGGATAGGCTTATCATGTTCAAGGAATAGCAAGAAGACCAGGGTCTTTGTATTAGAATGTAAAGTGTATAGGAAGGGCCCAGATTGTAAAAGGCTTTAAAAGCTAAAGTATTTCAGATTTGAACCTGGAAGTAATAGGAAGTCACTGGAATTTATTGAGTAAGGGGGTGACTGAGTCAGGCCTACCCTTATGGAAATTTTATTTGGAAGCTGAGTGGAAGAGAACTGAGTTAAAGAAACCTATCAACAAATTATTGCAAAGTAAAGGTATGAACTAATGAGGACCTGTACCAAGGTGGTAATGGCCATTTGAGGGAAACTACATGAGAAATGTTGTACAGGTAGAAATGACAAGACTTGGGAACATATTGCATGTGTGGTATGAATGTGAATGAAGAATTCAGGTCGATACTGAAGTTGCAAGCCCTGGTGACTGAGAAGATATTGGTACCCTCAACCAAATTAGGGAAATTCAGAAGAAAGGAGGGTTGGGTGAAGCACCTATTTTTTGGACTTGATGAATTCAAAGTATCTCTAGCATATCCTTTTCAAAATGTCCAAGAAGCTATTAGTGATGTGAGACTGGAAGTTAAGAGAGGAAGTTAGAACTAGATAATAGATCTAAGAATCATCTAAATAGAGATACTAATCCAATGCATAGGAACTAATAATATTACCAAGCAAGTATAGCATGAGATGAAAAGAGGCCCCAGTACAGACCATAGACCAAAGCTGTCAAATCTGACTGGAATAAAGATTGCATTTAACTTCTTTGTGTGTATATATATATATATATATACACATACACACACACACACACACACACACACACACACACACACACATATGGATACCTTCCCCCACATTTTACTGAAAACTTGTATATAGGGATTGTTTCTTTATATTTATGTCCCCAGTGCCTAGCACTATGCCTGGCAGACAGAAGATGCTTAATAAATACTTTTTGATTGATTGACTAAGTGCTTGATCTGTGCCAGACACTGTGCTAGGCCCAGGGGACACAAATATAAAGAATGAAATAATCCCTACTGACAAGAAACTTACATTCTAATGGAAGGAAACAAATGCAGTAAATATATAAATGTACACCATAAATATAGAGAGGCAGCTAAGTAGAGTACCTGTGGCCCTGAAATCAGGAGGAACTGAATTCAAATGTAGCCTCAGACACTTACTAGTGGTATGGCTGCTTGCCTCAGTTCTTTATCTGTAAAATGAGCTGGAAAAGGAAATGGCAAGCCACTCTACTATCTTTGCTAAGAAAACCCTAAAATGGGATCACAGAGAGTCAGACACAACTGAAATAACAACAACAGCTATATGTGTGTATGTGTATATGTGTATATGTACAAGTACACATATACATACATATATATATTATATATATATATATAAAGTAAATACATGGTGGGGGATGGGCCCCATTTGTTTAGTGAGGTCCATGTATGGTGAGGGGGCTATCATTGTGTGGCTCCAAGGGAGGTAGAATAGACACCTCTAGCCTCTTCTTTTCCCACCCTTCTCCAAGAGAGATATTCATTCCTGTAAGAGATTGGGTCCAAAGGCCACTCTGCTCTCCTTAGAGAGAGGGGGTACCAGGCTAGAATTATATCTGTCTGTCCCTTAAATATTATTAGTCATAGGGATATAATTGGGTTCATTCTAATTGATTGTTTTCTCATTTCTGGGGGGGAAGGAGTACCCTAAGCTCTATATACATTTCCCACCAAATAC
The DNA here is from genome assembly GCF_019393635.1 of Dromiciops gliroides. Lineage (NCBI taxonomy): Eukaryota > Metazoa > Chordata > Mammalia > Microbiotheria > Microbiotheriidae > Dromiciops > Dromiciops gliroides. The sequence continues at coordinate 515,764,312 of NC_057861.1, read as the reverse complement.
TGGTTCCACAATGAACACACATGGTGAACAGGAAAAAAAAAACCCTAAGAGGGACTATTGATCTCACCCAAGGTGGAACTCACCTCATTCTCTAGGATAGTCCCTCCAAATAATAGGGACTTGATAGAGACTGCTACCTTCTCTCAAGTCTTTCCAGTCTTTTCCTTCAGCATTCTAAAGTGGAGTTGGCCTCTTCCATCTTCTCTCTTGAAGACTGGAAGCCAGAAGCTCCTGAGTTGACTAAACGGTTGAAGAATCCCAAAGAGGACTTAAACAATTGGTGAGTCTCAAAAGATTATAGAAAGCTGGAAGTTTCACCAACTCCTCACTCTGCACAAAGGACAGGGCAGGACCTTCATCTTCACCAATAAGGAAAGTGACTCATACCAATGGGCTTTGGTATGCGGGGTTACATTTCTCCCTACGGCTGAAACTCTTTGCAGTCCCTTGCAGAAATCATCCAGGGCTAGTCCACAACCCATAAGTGTGCAGCATAAATACTGCTGCAAAAATACAAAACATCAGTGCTTTAAAACAAAAATGATTTTCCTGGTGTACCAAATCAGCCTTTGGTACTGTTGAAAGTGAAATAAATGTTCCTTAACAAATGGACAGGGCACTATATGAAGGATCACCTTTGAGGGTACTACAACAGAAAAATCCCTACATATAAGATATGTAACACACACATTTCAGAAGTACATGTATATCCATAATACACAGCAAACAATAAAAAGCAATAATCATAGCTAACTAACAAAGCAAAGCTAGCTAGCTGCAAGGATAACAATAGGACTATATATAAAATGCAATTTAAAAATAAGGAGCAGCAAATACACAGAACAATCAACAAACAGGCATTACTATTGTATGAACATAAAACAAAGTCAAATGAACATTACAGCAAAATAAAAACAAGCATTCTCAAACATGCAGTAGTTCATATACTGCTGCAGCAGTAAATATATATAATTACATGCATGGTACTTTTCCCATAAGCAACCTCTAGTATTGTTGGCTAGACACATGTAACTATCTTCAGGTTTACTGGTAACATCATAACAGCCTAGTGACTAATCTAATAGGCCTGGTTTTCTTGTTACTGACTGAAATCTCAATTCCTATATCCTAGCACACTGGCAACCATTCCAAGTTGACTATCCATATTTTCAAACTCTGTGGATTTTTGGTGTTTTTTTTTGTTTTTAGTCTCTATAGCTGTTTTTTGGTTTTTTTTAGTCTCTATAGCTGTTTTAGTCATGAAAGGAGTTGCCTTTGAATTCAATTCTCCTGTCCTGTGATGTTTCCTTCACCGCATATATCACTTTCAGTGCCCTATATCTGGGTCAGAATGTTTTTATACAGTTAGTGAACAGTCTTCTTTTCCCAGCCTCTTCCTAGGTAAGTGTCCATTACTTCTCTCCACCTGCTTATTAGAAAGTACAACTAACTCTCCTAGATGGTTGCAATAAATATTCTTGATAGGGCCCCCTCCATTCCCCGATTTTGTAAACAAGTGTCACCCGGTCTCCCAATTACTTTATGTCAGTTAGCCTTCGATCTTGTGAGTCCCTGGAATGATGAAAGCAGTCCTATCCTTGTCTCCCTCAGACATAGGAATCTGATAGTATACATTATATGAGTCCAAGTCTGAAAACCACTGGCTTCCTAGCAGACAATTAGAAGCATCTTGCACTCGTGGTCCACTTTGTCCTTTTATTCAAAGTGTGGTAATTAACACACATCTGTATCTTTCCACTTTTCTTAGGCACCACTACTGTAGGTGATGCTTAAAGGCTGCTGGATTCTATGATGATTCCATTAACCCGTACTTCTTTGAGATGGTTTTGTTGGTCTTTTATCATAGAGGAGTCCTCTTGTCAGAAACTGGTGAGCTAGATTCTGTGGATTGCACCTGGAACACATCCTACATCCAACTCATGAAATGAAAATGTGCTTGTCCTCTTGCTGAATTGCAACCTTAACCCAGCCTTCCACTTCTGTAATACTGGGGAGTCCCCAGAGTCAAATATGTCAGGATTCATCATAGAGGGTGAACAGTTGGGCCTATTTTGATGTTCACTGGAACCTCTTGACTCTATTTTCTTGTAAGCCTCTGCACAGTTTTTGCATAGATGGCCAAAGTGTTAGGGTGTCATGTCCCAGCTTGTTTCTTGCAGTATCCTGCTAGAATTGGAGGGGGAACAGGGAGGGAACAGAATTAGTTATAATCAGTGCTGACACTACAGCCAATTTTGTAGGGTCTGGACATGCACACTTATGTCAGGCTTTTATGCCTTCCATTCTCTTGGTCCTTTACCTCTCCAAAGAGAAAAGGATTGAACACTACTTCATCTTTTACCTGATTGTCCCAGGTTCTGTGACTGTAGTTCATCACAGGTAGTGCTGCTGTCCTACTTTGCTCTAGAGAAGGCCTGAAACTTGCTGTGGCTGAGCTCTGTGGATTACATTGATCTCTGAAGCTTAGGGGTATCTGTCCCACCTCAGCCATTGTTGGCAATGGTTTCTGTATCTGCATAGATCTTATGCCATCAACTATATGAGAGTCATGTACCAAGCCCTGAAACAGTGTCTGCAGTATAGTTTTTCCTGAATCTAAGGATCCACAATGCCTGTCTTTATCAGGCTTTTCCCCTTCTTGCTGCACAGTATTAGAGACAAAATTAGCATAAGGGTCTCCTGATCCACCACCCTCAAATATCTGAGCTAAAATCTGTATTGTTGTTGGTTCTTTGTTCTTGAAGAGGGCCATGACATCTGGTGATGTCATGACTTGCACTGAATTGGATTTAAGTGAGGGAGGGCTGTGCAAGGTCACCAACCTCACTCTCTCCTCCAGAGACCATCTGGGTCTAGTGGCAAGATATACATCAGGATGACTGGAGATGGCCCCAGATCTTTAAGGCAATTGGGGTTAAGTGACTTGCCAGGGGTCACAGATAGTAGGTGTCTGAGGTGAGATTTGAACTCAGGTCCTCCTCAAGGCTCCCTAAAGATCTCTAATCTTTGTTCAACTTCCCTAGATTTCCAAAAAAAGGGGTGCAAATGGAGGAAAGGGCCCAACTTTACAATTGATCTCCCTTTCATAGGAATAGCACAAAGTTGCAGCTCTTTCTCACAGCAATTTCAGACAACCAAATCATGTCTAATGTACAGGATATGTTCTTGTCCACTCGGTGAAACTGACAGTGAGAATGCCTCACATCCTCCATAGGAAGATAAAACCAAAGTTCCAAACAAAGGCTGTTTACCTTGTATGATAACAAGTTGATCAGGGAACTTCACATATCAACCACCTATATATAGATATACCTACATTTGACATAGACATGATTTAAATTGATTAAATGAGATAACATATTAAATGCTTGGCAAACATTAAAGCATTACATAAATTATTATTATTAAATGTCTAAACATGGAACTAGAATAAATCAGAAGTTTCTCTTGTGAGAAGCAAAACCAAAGGTGACTAGTTAGCACAAATCAAGGGACTATTTTTCTTCTTCTTCTTCTTCTTCTTCTTCTTCTTCTTCTTTTTAAGGCAATTGGGGTTAAGTGACTGGCTTAGGGTCACAGAGCTAGTAATTGTTAAGTGTCTGAGGCCGGATTTGAACTCAGGTCCTCCTGAATCCAGGGCTGGTGCTCTATCTACCATGCCACCTAGCTGCCCCAATCAAGTAACTATTAAAGTTTATATTGACTAACTAGATCCCAGGACAGACATACCAAAAGAGTAAGGGGAGATAAAATTCTATAGAATGAATGTCAATTAGGCATGTCTACTACAGGAACTAGGAGACGGAGATAACCCCAAAGGTCAGGACCATCATTTTTTTTTAAATCCCCCTCAACTCTCAGTAATATGACAAGCATCCAAGTTTTCCCCACTTTACCCCAAAAAGGAACTTTCCATTTTCAGGTGGTCACCCTTATCTATGCTCTATAAAAGCATTATCCTTCTGTTTGGGGGAGATTAAAGTTCTAGACTTTACTCCCAGCCATATCCCCTTGTGCCTAGTAAAACCTTGATTTTATCTTTAGTTTAGTTTAGTTTAGTTGTGGGGCAACTGGGGTTAAGTGACTTGCCCAGGGTCACACAGCTAGTAAGTGTGTAAAGTGTCTGAGGCCGTATTTGAACTCAGGTCCTCCTGACTCCAGGGCCCATGCTCTATCCACTGCACCACCCAGTTGTCCCTAAGTTTTAATTCTTTAATAGAGGAAATCCAAGGACCAGTATTTTTCATCCATTTCACCTGTGACATATGTAAGAGTGGGAGTCAATTGAGTAAATCAATCAAGTTGCCCCACCCTAATTAATATAATTGATAAAATGCTATACCCCTGGTAGCATAACCAGGTGGAAATTGTTGGGGAAATGCTTTATTAATTATTAATATTGTTTGAACCTAGATTTATTGTACTAGAAATTATCTAACCCAACACTTACCATACAGGTCAGATTGACCTTAGAGATGCTCCAGAGAAGCCAAAGACCACTTGAAGGAAGGTGAGATTTCACCCAGGTCTTGTTTTGGGTCCACCAAAAGTATTGGCTTCACCCAAATTGTGTTTAATAATTACCTGCTAATATGTATCTCAAGAAACCTTACCTGGAAACTGCCTAACTGCCTATGTGCTGGCCAACCAACTGCTTGTCCTTAGATGCTTGTGTGAATTCTATACAATTTGAAACTCAGGAGGGAGCTACATCTTTTTTTTTTTTTGGCTCTCTCCTCTACTGAACTCACAATAAAATTCTTTCTAGTACTTATTAAAAACAAAAAATAAGGTAGAAAGATAATTGCCCCAGCTCTTAGGGAAAAAACAAACTGGTCCCTCAAGTCCCCAAAATATCTTACAAAAATAAGCAATCAGAAATCATATTCCAAATACAAGTACATGCAAAGTAGTTATATATAAACTTGTTTGAGAGGGAATACTCTATGGTTGAAAGGATAAGAAAAGGATTTGTGGAGAAGATGGTGCTTGAGCTGAGTGTTGGAGGAAGAAAGGGAGTGAATTTCAGGCATGGGAAACAGCAAGTGCAAAGGAATAGGTAAAGGAAATGGAGTGAACTGTGTCACCTTTAATAGGGAACTAGCCAATGAGGACTTTAATCCTGGGAGTATGCTTGTTTGCTAAACCTGCTTCTAGAAGTGCCTGAGGACTTGCAGTGAAGAGATTTAGCTCTCCACTTCTTACTATAGTAATCATTCCTTAACTTTTTTCCTGTCCACTTACTCAGTGGTAAAGAAAAGACTTCTTCAATTGGCTACTAAGTCAGAACTGACTACCATGGGGACAACATGATCTCTTCTTCTTGGTGACAATCATGGCAATAAATGCTATAAGCTTCCAGGTGGGGAAAGGGGCTCTAACAACTTATTCTCTCTACTCAGATGGACATGAAGTCATGAGCACACTACCCTATGATAGTGTGCTTCTCTCTCTGCTCTGTCCATTCTTTCCTTCTTTTTGGTAGGGTATTGGAGATGGTTACAAACTTGGGAGCTTCTAATGTCTAGAGTCATCAAAGGTCCAAGCACTTGCTGATAGTCAAGCCCCACTGAGGAGCAGACTGCAGGAGCCAGCCCAGCAGTGAATACAATCTGGCAGCCAATCTGCCAACTTCAGTTTCTGGAGTGACTTCAGCTATGCCAAAATTGGAAATGAATTTGGTAGTGCAAAGGCTTTTCAGCAAACATTTTAAGTTCAAGTCTACTTTCCTCAGTCATCAAAGTAACATGCGGAGAGTGCTGGAGGCTCAATGAGAATGTATGGTGCTTCTGATCGATCTTACTGTAACTTCTTAGTACATGCCCCTATTGTAAAGGCTAATTGATTTTACTTTATTTTTCTTTTCACACAAGAAATAAAATATCAAGTTTATTATTAATACTACACATAGTTTTGGTACTTTGCATGGTTCAGTTTATCTGGGACTATTCCCCAGACTCTTCCATGTTTGAATGTTACTTATTCATCCAATCATTTAAAAAAAAAAAAAGCTAAGTCCCACCTTCTTCCTCTTTACCCTTCCTTTTTTCACCCCTTAAAAACCTCTCAGAACTAACCAATCCACTACCCAAATCCTCTGTTTTTCTTACTCCCTTAATTCCATTTGGTAGCATTAAAGTTGTAAAGGGATAATTGTTTTGTCTACCTCTTGAGAATGTCAGTCTTATAAACCTTATTTTCATCTTAGTAGGACAAAGGAAGATTGAACACACATATACATACATATATAATATACAAAAAGATGGGTACAGAAATAGCAATTATAATAATAAGTTAGCATTTACATAGCACTTTAAGGTTTACAAAGCAGTTTATAAATATTATCTCATGTTGTGAGCTGATGTTCACAATAACTCTGGAAGTTAGTTACTATTATTATCCCCATTTTATAGATGAGGAAACTGAGACAGAGGTTAAGTGACTTGCCTAGAAGCACACAGCTTTTAAGTGTCTGAGGTCAGATTAGAAATCAATTCTTCCTGACTTCCAGTCCAGTGCTCTCTAACCATAGTATACCTAGATTACTCTCATTATACCCAATGAGAAAAACACATATACTTGAAAGGGAAACTTGTAGGAACAAGGAGAGGTAGGAGGGGAGATTAAGAGGAAGGATAAATTCAGGGAGGCATTAGTCATAAGCAAAATTACCCCTCAGATTTATGAGGATTACAAGGAAAGAAAGAAAAGGTAAGAAACTGTGATCAGGGCTTGGGTGAAAGGACCAAAAAAAAAAAAAATGAAGTAGTGGTATGGAAACAGCTTACATCAATTATAGATCATTAGTGTTAAACATATTTCTCTCTTATCCTTTTTTTCTTTGTATAGAGAGTAGGGTGGGATGCAAAGAATGGAAAAAAATATAAGGGAGAAAATATACAATCATAATTGCAAATATGAATGGAATGGACTTACCTATAAAATGGAGGATGATAGTAGAATGTATTTCTTTTCTTTTTCTTTCTTTTTTTATGAGGCGATTGGGATTAAGCGACTTGCCCAGGATCACACAGCTAGTAAGGGTGAAGTGTCTGAGGCCGGATTTTAACTCAGGTACTCCTGACTCCAGGACTGGTGCTCTACCCACTGCACCACCTAGCTGCCCCAGTAGAATGTATTTCAAAGCAGAATCTAATTAAGAAGCTTACTTTAAACATTAAGATTCATGAAATTAAAATAAGTATCTAGAGTAAAATCTATTGTCCTTAAACTGAACTAAAAACAATCAAGAGTAGAAATTATGATCTTAAGCATAGCAACAGTAAAAATACATTTTAAAAGGAGTGAAAAACCGAAAAACTATGTTATGTTTAAAGATACCACAGACAAAATCAATATTTAACATATATGCATCAAATAGCATATCATCTAAATACATAAAGGATAAGCTAATTACATGAAGGAACAGATGGTAAAGCAATGATTGTTGAGGACCTTATTGAACCCCATTCAGATCTAAATAAATCTAACAAAAAACTAAAAAATAACAAACAGAAAAGCTACATTTTTAAAAACCCAGTGAAACACAAAAGTAAAAATTTTAAAATCAAAAAAGCATGTACCCCAAAAGAAGTCAAAGAAAAGCGGGAAAAGAACCTCCATGTACAATTTTTTTTACAGAAGCTCTTTTTTGTTCTAACAAAAAAATAGAAATTAAGAGAAGGTGCCTAAAAATAGGGAAATCACTGAACATAGAATATAAATATAATAAAAACATTACAACAAAAGAAATTATAAAATGGTTAGGTCTCTGAGAAACCTGGGTAAACTTATATGAACTGATTTAGAGTGGCACAAGCAAAACCAGGAGAACACTTCATACAATAATAACATTATAAATAAAAATTATTTTGAAAGACTTTAGTACTCTGTGACAAGATTTAGGCCCACATGTGTAGTGATACCCATGTGTGGCAAGGAGACTGTTATGTGGCTTGAAGGGAAGCATAATAGACATCTTTACAGCCTTTTACTCCATCTTTTTTCTAAGAGAAACTTTCATTCTTGTCAGGAGAGGAAGCAGAAGTGTGAGACCAGAGGTGACTCTTCTTTCCTCTGAGGGAAGGGGTATCAGGCTAGAATTATATCTAATATGTTGTTCAATAATCTGGCTCTTTGTGACCCTGTGGACCATACTATCTGTCCATGGGGTCTTGTTGACAGTGATAGTGGAGGGGGCAGCTAGGTGGTACAGTGGATAAAACACTGGCTCTGGATTCAGATGGACTTGAGTTCAAATCCCACTTTAGACACTTGAAACTTACTAGCTGTGTGACCCTGGGCAAGTCACTTAACCCTCATTGCCTGGCAAAAAAAAAAAAAAATAATGATACCTGAGTGGCTTATCATTTCCTTCTCCAGTGGATTAAGGCAAACAGAAGTTTAATTGACCTGCCCAGAGTCACACACATTTTAAGTGTGTGAGGCCAGATTTGAATTCATGTCTTCCTGACTACAGGCCCAGCAATCTATCTACTGAACCATCTAGAGGCTCCTCTTATATCTATCTACTCCCTTAAATATAATTAGCCTAAAGGATATGATATGATCAGTTCAATCTAACTTCTAATTGTTTTGTCATTTCTGGGAATAAGGAGGACCCCAAGCTCTATAATCAAGGCTTTTTTTCCTCAGCAATAACCAGTCCTACAATGAAAACATAGTGAATAGCAAAGAAACTCATTTGTCTAAATCATAACAAAACAGAAGGTAGCAATCACAGAAGGTATACATAGGAAAATGTATAGAATGAAGAAGCTCTCCCATTGGGAGTGAGATGACTTAGCTCAATTAAGGGTCTTTGATCTCACCTAAGGGGGAGCTCCTCTCAGTCTTTAGTGTAGCAAGTTGGAGATAGGGGCTTGATAGAGACTGCTACATCCTCCTCTATCTTCCGGAGTCTTTTGCTTCAGCAACCTGAAGTGGGGTCATCTTCATCTATCTTCCCTCTCAAAGCTTCAAACCAGAAGCTCCCAAAGTGAATTGATACTCAAAGAATCCCAAAGACAACTTGAAACCTGAAGAATCCCAAAGGGGACCAGCTCTTGAAGAATATGAAACCTCTTTCAAGTCCTCACTGGCCAAGAACCCCAACTTTCATCAATTCCACCTTGCCCCTCACTCAGGGTAGGGCCACCATGTCCACCAATAAGAGAAAGTCCCATACAAATGGACTTTGGGAGAGGAGTTACAAATGCAATGACCAGCAAGGCATACTGGAACATATGTGTAACCCTAGCTACCAGGGAGGCTGAGGCTGGTGGATCTCTTGAGCTCTGAAGTTCAAAGCTGCAATGGGCTATGCTGCTATGGTGTCCTTGTAAGTTCATTATTAATATGGTGAACCCTGTGGGGCAAGGGAAGGTGGGGTGTTAGTGCAGCAGAGCCACCAGGTTACCTAAGGAGGGGAGAACCAGCTTAAGTTGGAAATGGAACATGCCAAATTTCCTGCGACAATCAGAGCAGGATCAGGCACATAAGTAGTGTCTGCATTTCTAGCCTATGTAGGATTAGAGTTGTTAGAAATGGTTTGGAAGAGCTATTATGAGGAAGTCAATAGACAGTCAAAAAGAAAACCATTGAGGGTATAATTGAGGTTGGTGAACCAGGTAGTTAGACACTTTCTATTCTGTAGTATCTACTCAACAAACTAGGAGCAGAAAAATAGAAAGTAGACAGCAATAGTAGTCTAAGTTTGGGGAATGGTATGGCTAATACTGCATGAATTCAAGAAGGTTATGGATTCTGGGAATTCTTGAAATTGAATTTAGTTAAAGAAACAAGGTAAGTCAGAAAAAACTTAATTGAACTGGTAGAATAAACAGATGTTGGGGGCAGCTGGGTGGCACAGTAGATAAAGCACTGGTCCTGGATTCAGGAAGACCTGAATTCAAATCCAGCCTCAGACACTAGCTGTATGACACTGGGCAAATCACTTAACCCTCATTGCCTCCCCCCTCCCACACACAAAAAGAATAAACAGATGTCTAGATGTCAGAAATTACCATGAAGGCAAAGGAGAGATAGTTATGAAGGAAGGGAGGAGGTAGAAGTGACAAAGTAGCCATCAGAGAAGTAGGACTTTGAATTGCAGCTCTGATCTTATAGTTTTGTGATACAAATCACTTATTTAATTCATTTGAACTTGTTAAACAGTAAATTCTTTGTTTCGTCTTTTCCCCCAATTAATGAGGCAAAACTCAGGACAAAGAGCATTAAAAGGAGTTTATTAAATACATAAAGATAACAACATATTGATGGGCTCATCACTGAGGATAAGCAATAGCTTCAAGGGCAACTAGGTGGTACAGTGGATAGAGCACTGGGCCTGAAGTTGGCAGGACTTGGCACGAGCTGTGTGACCTTAGGCAATTCACTTAACCCCAATTGCCTTTAAACATCTGGGGCTGTCTCCAGTCGTCCTAATATATATCTTTTTTGGGGGGGGGGGCTCTGGATTTGAATAGAAATTTATTTTCCAAAATATATGTAAAAACAAAATTTTAACATCAATTTTTTTAAAACTTTGTGTTCCAATTTCTCTTCCCCCCCCCTCCATTCCCACCCCCCACCCACAAGAACTCAACAATTTGAAATAAGTTATACATGAGTAGTCATGGAAAAATTCCCATATTAGCTAGTTGTGAGAGCAAATAGTCAAAAAAAACAAAACTTCAGATTAAGGAATTGTCAAAGAAGAAAAGAAAAAAAAATTTTTTTAACATGTTTCCATCTGTTTTCAGATACTATCAGTTCTTTCTCTGCAGATGGGCTGCAATCTTCATAAGTCCTTCAGGGTTATATTGGATCATTGCCTTGCGGAAAATAACCACATGCTTCCCAATAGATCATGCCCCACTATTGCTGTTATTTTGTATATAGTACATTTCACTCTGCTTCAGTTCATGTAGGTCTTTCCAGTTTTTCTGATAGAATCCTATTCATTATAACCTGTATATAGTATCTTAAGTTTGACAGATAATTTTCTTCATAAAAGCCCAGCAAAATAGGCACCATACATTTTGCCATTATAACCAATCATCATAACTATTTCCCTCCATCCCACTCCCTTCTCATGACATTTACTCTATCTTCTTTTTACCTATTCCTCCTCAAAAGTGTTTTACTTCTGACTATCCTCTCCCTCGCTCTGCACTCCCTTTTTTCACCCTTCCTTCCTTATCCTCTTCCCCTCCTGCTTTCCTGCAGGGTTAAATAGATTACTCCTCCCAATTGGGTATGAAATCTATTCCCTCCATGAGCCCACTCCAATGAGGTCAGGGTCCCTGAGCTAATTCTGTGTTCTAAATTTTTCTTCCTCTCTCCTCAATCCTCCCTATGAGATCAAGCAATTCAGTGTGTCATACTGGTGCAGTAATGCAGAACATCTTCATCTTCCTTGAAAGTGTTTTGCTTTTTATTGCTCTCTCTCCCAATCTGCCCTTTCTTCCTTCCCTTCTTCCCCCCTCCCCTTTTCTCCCTCCCCTCCCTCAGGGCAAAAATATATTACTATACCTACTTGAGTATGTATGTTAGTTCTTCTTTGAGCCAATTCTGATGATATTAAGGTTCACTCACTCCCCAACTCCTTCCTCCTCTTCTACGCTCCTCCATAAGCTTTTTTCTTGTTTCCTTCATGTGAACTACCTCTCCCCAGACCATCACTCCCCTTCTCCCTCCCCCAGTTTATTCTTCCTACAACTCAACCCCATTTTAATGATGTAATCATGGATTAGTTAGGTGGCACAGTGGACAAAGCACCAGCCCTGGACCCAGGAGGTCCTAAGCCCAAATCCAGCCCCAGACATAAGACACCCCATCCTGTCTGCCCCACAAAGAACAAAACATAAATGCTTTATAGATATCATCCCTTCACATTTAGTTCAGACCTGTGTCTTCTGTGAGTTTCTTACTGAGATAGTTCTTATGATTTAGAAGTATTATCTTCCCATGTAGGAATGTAAATGGTTTGATCTTTTAATATCCCTCATGAACTCTTTTTCCAGCTTACCTTTTTATGCTTCTCCAGGGTCTTGTATTTGAAAGTCAAATTTTCTATTCAGTTCAGGTCTTTTCATCACAAATGCTTGAAAGACCTCTTTCTCATTGAAATTCCATTTTTGCCTTTGGAAGATTATACTAAGTTTTACTGGGTACGTGATTTTTGGCTGTAGTCCCAGTTCCTTTGCCCTCTCAAATATCATATTCAATGCCCTTCGGTCATTTAATGTGGAAGCTGCTAGATCTTGCTTTATCCTTATTGGAGCTCCACAGTATTTAAATTCATTTTTTCTAACTGATTGCAGTATTTTCTTCTTCACCTGGGAGTTCTGGAATTTGGCTATAATATTCCTGGAGGTTTTCCTTTTGGGATCTCTTTCAGGAGGTGATCAGTGGATTCTTTCAATTTCTATTTTAGCTTCTGCTTCTAGAACATCAGGGCAATTTACCTTCACAATCTCTTGGAGGATAGTGTCTAAGCTCTTGTTTTGGTCATGGTTTTCAGGTAGTCCAATGATTTTCAAATTATCTCTCCTAGATTTATTTTCCAGGTCAGCTGTTTTTCCAAGGAGATATTTCACATTGCCCTCTATTTTTTCATTCAATTGGATTTGCTTTACTGTGTCTTGGTTTCTCATAAGGTCACTAGCTTCTGTTTGTTCAATCCTAATTCTTAGGCAGTTATTTTCATCAGACAGTTTTTTCATCTCCTTTTCCATTTGACTTTTCAAACTGTTGACTTTTTTTCTCATGACTCTCCTGCATCACTCTCATTTCCCTTTCCATTCTTTCCTCCTTTTCTCTGCATCTTCTTTCTATTTCTCCTACTTTCTCTTCAAAGTCCCTTTTGAGAGCTTCCATGGCCAGAGACCAGTTCATATTTTTCTTGGAAGCTTTGGATGTTGGAGCTTTTGCCCTGTTATTATCTTCTTCTTCTGAGATTGTATTGTGGTCTACCTTACCCCCAAAGAAGTTTTTGATAGTCTTCTGCTTTCTCTGCCTACTCATCCTGGATTACTATTTCTTGGCTTTTAACTCCCTTTTTTAAAAAATTTTTCTTTCTTTTTTTTTTTTTGTGGGGCAATGGGGGTTAAGTGACTTGCTCAGGGTCACACAGCTAGTAAGTGTCTGAGGCCGGATTTGAACTCAGGCACTCCTGACTCCAGGGCCAGTGCTTTATCCACTGCGTCACCTAGCTGCCCCCAGCTTTTAATTCCTTCTTAAAGCATGGTGCTGCTTCCAGGACACACTATTCAAGCTACAGTGTGACCCGTGGGATGGTTGGGCTTCTTCTCAGCCTGCCTGGCCTCGCTTTTATTTGATTTTAAACTCTCCACTGGGGGGGGGGGGGCTGCTTCTCGGCTCAGCTCCTGTTCCCAGCTTCAGAGGGTCCCAGGTGTTTTGGTTTGAGGGGGAGCAGGTTTTAATCTCACCTGGCCTGTTCTCAGGTCTGGAGATAACCTCAGGTCCTACTTACTAAGCCACCAACCAGCAAAGCTTTCTGTGGTGTGGTTCTTAGCTTCAGATGAGCCTGTCTGTTCCCCTCCCCCACCTGGGCCTTCAGCCACTCAGGATTTCTTCCTGGTTGCCTGCTGGGGTGGGACAGTCGAATCCTTCCCCCCAGTCCACTGGTACCCCTGCACTTACCCCGCTGGGCCAGCCGTTCAGCCCAATCATGCACTCGGTTCCAGAAGACTCCGGTGCTGCAGCTGATTCAGAGGCACTGGGGCAAATTCCTCCAGCGGGTGTCTGGTGTGTCGGCCCAATTGTGGGGTTAGGCTTTATTCATGGCCCAGCACAGCCCCCTGAAATCTATCTATAGCTGTAGAAAACTCTCAGCCCGAATTTTTGTGTGTTTTTATGCCCCAAGGGTTCTTTTATTGCTATTTTTGGGGTGGTTATATCAGGAGCCCTGTGCGTTTAATGCCTTTCCTCCTCCATCTTGGTGCCTGATATATATCTTGCCACTGGACCCAAATAGTTATGGAGGAGAGAGGGGGGTTGGTGACCTTGCATAGCCCTCCCTCATTTAAATCCAATTCAGTGCAAGTCATGACATCACTCCCTATGTCATGATCCTCTTCAAGAAAGAAGGAGAAAAAACAACAGCAGCAACAACAATGGCTTCAAGGTGGGGCCAGCTTTTATTGATAACTTTCTTCAATGAAATAAAGACAATTCTGATAGTTCCTCATCAATAAATAGGGTTGGGCCATTGCATCACAGTTCCTCTCCAAGATAGCAAATTCAGGATAATTGCCAGGCACAAACAGGTACTTGAAGACTATCAGGTAATACTAAGCTGCTGACTGAGTTCTGCCTCCCCCCCAATACTGATTGACAAGCAAATCTGGGAACAATGGGTCACTGAGTCAACCTAACTTTGAATAAACTAATTATTTTTTGTCTTTTTTTCTTTTCCTGTAGGAATTTATGTAGTCCTTGTGGAAAATGCTTTCTTTTTCCTTTAAATCTTTGCTTGTAGTTGTTATGGAGTCATTCTCTCCTTAACCTGGGATTTTTGGCTATATATAGTACTATTATAATTCTTTATAGTTATCTATATCTTGTATTTCTTCATCTCTTCAGCTTCAGTTCCTGAATTGGGCTTTGTTCCAGGGCTGGATTCTTCTTCCCATCTTAGTATTTCTTAGCATAATTATCTGAAATGATACCATAACCCACTTTTATAGAATCACCTCTATCCTGGGGACAAAGAAGGAAGGGGGTAAAGAAACTCCAGAGAGAACACAATTCTTGGCCAAGAGACAACAATTCTTCTTCATGCACTGCAGTATCAGTGGGCTAGAGGTTCTGGTAACTACACACAACACTCTCACAGATCTGCAACCCTGCTCCCAAGACTCTCTAGGTCACCTTGGAAATAAATGGATTAGGCAATATGCAACCAGGAAACCCTGCTGCTGACCTCTTCTCATTATTCCCAACAACCACTGTCCGAGACAGAACCTGACCTGCAGAAACCACCTCCTTCACCATCTGGAAATATTGAAATTTTCTTGCTGAATTTTGATTAAAAAAAAAAAACCTTTGCATAATTTGTGCATAGGATAGAAAAATGAGTATCCTGATTTAATAAGTGTAGTGTAATGATGCCCTTCTTTCAGTTAGATCTCTGGTTCTTTTTGAGATTTCTTTTTCAGCTAGAACAGTCATTAAAACCAAGTACAAAAATAAACTGAACTTAGAGCCTGACCTTTAATTTGCTATATTACAAAATGTGAGGCTAAGATTTTTAAAAATAATGAAACATATTCAATCAACTTGCTCTTGTTAAAATATATATTTGAGTAAAAGCAAGAAAGTTTGGGTACTATTAATAGAATTTTTAAAAACCACTCATAATAATTAGTTTATTTTAAGCCTAAGGGGTAATATAATGCCCCTTAAGGGCCACTTAGTTTCCCTTTCTTTTGCTTTAGTGAGTTTATTGTAGATGAAAAGTTCTGAGTTCAGTCACAATCTTTCCAAGTATCCAGTTAGGAAAAATTCCTAACATCTAGTTAGGTAGGGGCAGCTAGATGGCAAAGTGGATAGAGTGGCAGGGCTGGAGTCAGGAAGACCTGAGTGCAAATGGCCTCAGACACTAGTTGTATCACCCTGGGCAAATCACAACCCAGTTAGCCTCAGTTTCCTCATCTATAAAATGAGTTGGAGAAGGAAATGGCAAACTATTCCAATATCTTTGCCAAGAAAACCCTAAATGGGTTCTTGAAGAGTCAGACATAACTGAACAACAACAATAGATTTTGGGTTCTCTGCCTAAACTTACATTTATATCTGTCTCTAATTAAGCCCTGGCCTCTTTGTGATTGAGGCAAAGTTCAGTTTACAGGAATCATTTGGGTAAGAAAGCAGCGACAGGTTATGCTATAGTGTCTATAGATGGACAAGAATTTGAAAGGAAAATTAGAAAGAGCTTAACTTTTCCTCAGAAAGTATCCCTACCGTGGAAACTGCTCTCTCTGTTGCCCATAGATAATAATAATATCAATAAAAATAATGATGATGATAATAGCTCATATTTATAAGTGCATTTGCTATGTTCCAGGAACTGTTGTTACAATTTTTATCTCATTTGATACTCATAACAACCCTTTAAGATCAGTGCTATTATTATCCTTGCTTTAAAGATGAAGAAACTGAGACAAACAGAAATTAAGTGACTTGTCCAGGGTCACACAGCTAATAAGTGTCTGAGGCCCCATTTGAATTCAGGTCTTCCTAACTGCAGGCCCAGCGCTCCATTCACTGCGCCACCTAGCTGTCAAAAACTTTTCTCAAATCTTCCATCTCCCTTTTCTCCGTGCTTGCTTCAACTTCTCAAAACCAGATGTCAGAATTTCTTCTTTCCCCCATTCTGAGAGAGCCTTCCCCCGCCCCCCATACAAAGTGCTTAGGGCATGACCTAATCTCTTACACAATAGCTTTGATTGATTCAAAAAGGAATACAGGGGGCAGCTAGGTGGCACAGTGGATAGAGCATAGGATCTGGATTCAGGAGTACCTGAGTTCAAATCCGGCCTCAGACCCTTGACACTTACTAGCTGTGTGACCCTGGGCAAGTTACTTAACCCCAATTGCCTCACCCCCCCCCCAAAAAAAAAGGAATACAGGTCTTATTTACAGTTAGCTTGTATTGTTTGATTCAATTTTTTTAAATAAACATTTTTATTTATAGTTTTGGGTTCCAATTTTTATCCTTCCTCCCCTACCCCCTCCCTGAGGCAGCAAACAATCATATATGGGTTATACATGTATGATTATGTAAAACATTACCATATTTGTCATTTTTTACAAACAAACTTTATTAAAAGAAAAAAATTGAAAGAAAGTGAAAAATAGCATGCTATAATCTGTTCCATCAATATCAGTTCATCAATAGTCATTTCGGATTGTCTTAGATCATTGCATTGTTGAGAATAGTCAAGTCATTCACAGTTCTTCATCAACCAATATTGCTGTCTCTGTGTACAATGTTCTCTTGGTGATTCAATTTAAAAAAAAAAAACATGTGTACCTAGTGAAGGCATCAGAAGCAAATGGGGAAGTTTGGGCCCCATTTTTATAAAAATATTTTTTATTTACGTGTGTTTTGTCATCTAAGTGTAAAAAACAGATTTGAGATATATTATTCAGATCAGTCATTATTTATTTGTTCATTAATCAGATTGTTTGTTCATCTATTCATTTTTGACAGGATCTTCCTATCTCATCCTTTTAATTTCTATATCCACTTTTATAATGCACATAATATATAAGTGAAGTATTACTTTATGTGGGGCACCTAGGTGACACAGTAGATGGAATACTGGATCCAGAGTCAGGAAGACCTGAGTTCAAATATGGCCTTAGACACTGCTAGCTATGTGACCCTACACAACTCACCTCACCCTGTTTACCTCAGTTTCCTCATCTGTAAAATGAGCTGGAGAAGAAAATAGCAAACTACTCCAGTATCTTTTCCAAGAAAACCCTAAATGAAGTCAAGAAAAGTTGGACACAACTGAACAACAACAAATTACTTCATGTAATTTATAAATAAATATATTCATGCCTATTAAGAAAATAAGCTCAAAAATCTTTTACTGATAGGGATATGATCAAAAAAATTTGAGGGCTATTAGCTTAAAGGTTAGGAAAGTGATCTTATATCTGTTGTTGTATATATACATATATATGCGTATATATGCATATATATATATATATAATTCAAAAATAAATTGCAAGTGTTTTTTCATCTAAGTGTAAAATATAGATGAGGCCTGTCATGCAGATCTTTGATTCATCCATTCATTCTTCATTTATTAATTTGATTACGTTTGTCCATTCATTCATTCCTTTTCTTTTCTTTTGTGGGGCAATGAGTGTTAAGTGACTTGCCCAGGGTCACACAGCTAGCAAGTGTCAAGTGTCTGAGGTCAGACTTGAACTCAGGTCTTCCTGAATCCAGGGCTGTTGCTTTATCCACTGTGCCACTTAGCTGGCCCAACATCTACTTTCTGATGGGCCTATATATAGTTGTCCTCTTACTCTATCAGATTACTAGCCTATTGCTGTAAATATGGGAACAGTTAGAAAGCACAGCCTTGTGTCTCACAGTTATAAATAAATGCTTGTTGAATTAAACAAAAAAGCAATTTAACAATTGCTTAATTTAAGCAAAATTATACCGTACAAACCAAATCCATGATTGCTGATGGACTACAAAGCAGAGACACTAGAGATCCATCAGAGTTACTTAGGGAAGACTTTCTGAAGGCAAAGGAGTACCAACCTTCTACAGAGTAGATTTGATGTTTAGTGAATTTTCAAGGGCAACAAAGTATCAGGCGCTGTCCCAAGAGTTTATGTGTTAGGCTACTTCTTGTTTCTCACATGTGGGGCTGTGTTAAGGACTTGGTGCTTTGGAATGTTACAGTAGTTCTGTAGTACATTTGAGGTAAACAGGAGGAGGACAGCAAATCAAGGGAATTGGCCACAAAGCCAGGAAGTGTCACCCACTCGATAGACTTTAGGGAAAGACAATTTACACTCTTATTTTCTTTCCTCTCTCTGGAATTTGAGTCATCCGACTCTCTTAGGGTCTTCCCATGATGGGAGGGAGAAGAAGAGAGATGCCATTTCCCTTGACCCCAACCCTTCTAGTACCAATCTTGCACAAGACTATAAGATCTTGGTGTTGCTTAGGCAAACTTGATTCTGGGCCTTGGGCTGCCTCTTCTGCTTAGGATTTCTTTTCCTGAGATGGATATTTCTAGTCTGGGAGGTTTAAGTACAAGAAGTTGGGAGCTCCTGGGTCCCTCAGCTTACGGTGTGAAAGTGATCCCAGCATCTATTACTACACTTCTCAAAGGAGACGATGACCATTCACAGGAGGAGGAGACCTGTCATAGATCTTGAGGGAGTTTTTCAGACAACGAGGAAGTGAATTTGAAGGTGAAAAGCCTCCTCAATTGTCCCTCTAAATGTTTTAATGTTTTAAGCATCAATACTCAGCGAATGTATAATAGGAGTTATGGATTATTGCTTTGTATTGAAGTGTTTGTCCATTTATACTGTGGCGATTAAAATTATATGAGGTTGCCTTATAATTGTCCCAAGTTTTAGGGAAACATAACTGGGGTTCTAAAGTATAGCTACTTAGAAATTAGAAGCTACTGAACCAGTTTGGGGGCATTAAGCATTTATTAAAGCATATTAAATATTAGTAAAGAGAAAGAACACATTGCTCAGAAAGATCAGAAAGCCTATGTAGGATAGAGGGGAGAGAGAATCATCTGCATCCTGCCTCCTTGAGCTTTCAAAGCCAAGAGCCCTGGAGAGTGGACCATGTGGCTGCCCCTTCCATGTCCCAGGGTAACGAGAGAGATTTTGACTGTGTAAGTTTCCTGTGGGCTGTAGGAGAGCCAGCCCTTACATATTGCTCAAAACTAATTGACTAGCATCATTCAAATCTATTGGTTTACTGGATTTGAGGGTGGTTTGGCACAGTGCCTGCTGATGTCAGAGTATGGAGCCCTTGGAGGGGAAAAATCCTTCAGGTAGGTGTGGTTTTAGTCCCTATTCACAGTCCAAGGTCCAACCACATTTCCTTTGAAATTCTCCTCACTCTGGGCTGGCCTTAAGAAAGGTCTGGCTGGGCTCTCTGGGTCTCATAGAACCCCATTATTTTCTCACAATACTTGTGAATCTTTTTTATTTTACCACAACCCTGGAAAAAAATGCCTACAACAATTCCATATCATCAAAATCATCTTCAATTTACTTTAACAAGCCTTTATTAAGTAAGTACATACTATGTACTATGCTAGGCTCTGGGACTACAAAGAAAAAAAAACGTTCATGCTTTCCAGGAGTGAATATTCTACTAGGGGTTACAAGATGTAGATAGAAAAATAAATACAAAGTTACCTGAGGAGGAAGAACACCAGTAACAAATAGAATTAATGGCTTCCTGTGTTACAGGCATTTGGATATGGAGAAGAACTATCCATTCATATAGATCCTTGAAACATTGAAGTGCTTCACAGGATTGTTGAGAGTAAAATACTTTGTAAAACTTAAATGTAAAATACTTTGTAAAAACTTAAACATATTAATGTGAGCCATTGTGAATTTCCTTCTTTGAAGAACCATCATATACCCTTAGCTAAAGAGAATGCCAAAGATAATCATGGGCCCCAAATTCAAGTAATCTGTTCCTGATCCTATTCCTATATCTCATGGGTCCTTTCAATTAAATTTATAGCAGCACTGAATGGCTACTAGGATCATGCCCTAGTTTATTAGGGGTTTGCTAGATTCTCCTAAATATTTCTTAGATTTCTCTTATGAGAAAAAAAATCTATTTCTTTTCTCTCTACTGAAAATATATAATAAAAATTTAGCAACCAAAATAATCATGAAAGAAAATACACCACCTATGGCAAAAGTGTTCTTGGCCTGGGGGAAAATCAGGTATAAAAATACAGATGACAAAAGTTTAATCAGTCAGTCAAAATTAAATCTCTAATTACCTCCTTGCTCTCTACCAATATGCTCTGAGCAGGACCCAGAAAATGTAAAAAAAGAGAAATGTATCCAAATTCAAGTCTCTGGATAAGATGACAAAACATGTTTTTTATATCTATTTTGTGACCATGGGAAAGGAACTTATTTCTCAGGTCCCCAAACTGTCGAGCCTACCTTCTTAAACTGTGGGTCAAGACCCCTTATGGGGTTGCTTAATAGAATGGGGGGGAGGAAATGACAAAAAATTTGGCAACAGTAAAAGGTTATGTAAACCTATTTTATTTACCTATATATCCAGAATTACACAAAAATTTCTTGGGAGAAAAGGAGTTGTGAGTGAAAAAAATAGTTTAAGAGGCCCTGCTGTAGAGGGAATTCCTTACATTAGTGAAATAGAAGATTCCCCCACCTATTCCCCACCCAAACCCCATATCTCCAGTAAGAAGGCACTTGTTGATTCCCATATTGGGAAAGAATACAGATGATGTCTTCAAAATAAATTGAGCTGAGCATAAGGTAACCTTCTTAAGGCCCTCTCCTTCCTAGAGAGACATGGCATCTCACTGTTTTTTGTTTTGTTTTGTTTTTTACTGCGGAGGGGTTAGATGACTAAAACATAGATGTAGAAAGATTGTGAACTATTAATGGATGTTATTTTGTTGAGTACTGAAGCTCCTACTATTTGCTCTAGGACACTTTGGAAATCGTTGCAATATATTATTTTGGCCTACTGAATAAATTTATATTTCTATACTTTGTTAAATCTGTGACCTCAGTGATGGATGAATGTAGTATCCCCTCTGGGCAATTATCCTCATTTGTGGAAAGGGTCCCCCAGAGGGATTACTGCTTTCCCATGTCCAAAGGTACATTATGGGTCCACATTTCAAAATCTATAGCATATGACCTACCGTCAGGGGTCTTAAGAGTCAGGCAATGGACACAATTAGTTCAAAACAAAGGCATTTACCAAAATGTAACACATAACTGCTATTTGTCCCAAAGGGTCTGTGGTGCTTTCCTTTTTCTTTTAATGGAGCATCTCATTCTTAACTCCAGTTTGTGTAAAGACTAGGTTTCAGCTCTGGAGGAGCCTGGACTTAAAGAAAAGGGCCAAATTATTTTTCTTTCTTTTTTCTTTTTTGCAGGGCCCAGGGTCTCACAGCTAGTAAGTTTCAGGTGTCTGAGGCTGGCTTTGAACTCAGGTCCGCCTGAGTCCAGGGTCAATGCTTTAGCCACTGCACCACCTAGCTGCTCCCACCAAATTATTTTTCTTAAACTTTCTGGCTTTTTATGCCCTGACCCCAAAACCCTGGGGGAAATCACTTAAAGCTAATGTAGTATCTTCCCCAAAGAGGAGTGTAGTGCTGTGCAAATTATCTTGAATTTAAAGTAAGACAATTAATTTTATTGGCATAAAACAAACTTTGCAACTTTTTTACATCTTAAACAACTTAATATGCTGCATATCCTCTTTTGATACATTAATTTCTTTTATATAATTTGATATTGAATTCACAAGCTCTTGACACATTCTTTAATTCTTCATTTTGAGGCTATATAAAAGTGAATCTTTAGTGAATTGTACAAAGGCAAGCCTATTCTTTATTATAGTCCATTAGTGTATGTGTGTATGTATATATATATATATATATATATATATAACTTTTAAACATCAGAATAAATTCAACTCCTTACCCTCTCATACCAAACTCTTTCCCAATTGAGAACTAAAGAAAAGCAAAATCTGTTACAAACATGTATAATCCATTAAAGGAAATTTCCATATTGACCACATCCAAAAAATTATTTGTCTCAACCTGTGCTCTGAATCTTTCACCTCTTTATCAGGAGGCAGGTAGCATGTTTCATCATTAGTCTTCTGGAATTGTGGTTGGTTATTATGCTGATAAAATTCGCTAATGCATTCAAAGATGTTTGCCTTTTCTGTATTGTTGTCATTGTATAAATTTTCTCCCTCCAAATACTCTTCCTACTTCTCTGTCTCTTCTATTTCCCTGTTGAGTGAAATGTGCCTAACTTTGTGTGTGTGTGTGTGTATGTGTGTATTCTTCCTTCAAATCACTTCAAATGAGAGTGAGGTTGAAGTGTCAGTTGTTCCTTTTTGTTTGTTTTGATGTTTAATTGTACACCCTGATTATGCCAGATAATTTTCTCTAACCTTCCTTTCTCTTCCCTTCCCCAGTGTATTCCTCTTTCCTTCTCTTTCTATTTTTGACTAGGTAAAAGAGGTCTTTCTTTGCCTGATTTCTTACCCAGCCTTAATCACTGAGTGTCACCTCAAGCAAACTGTGACCTGTGAAAGGCCTTAGCTTAAGAGGCCAAGATCTCCTAATGCATCCAGGGCCATCTCCAGTCTTCCTGATATGTCTTGCCACTGGACCCAGATGGCTCTGGAGGAGTGAGGTTGGTAACTTTGCACAGTCCTGCCTTGCATAAATCCAAGTCACTGCAAGTCATGACATCTCCTCACTATCATGGTCCTCTTCAAGAACAAAAGGCACCAAGAAAAAAAAAAAAGAACTGTGGATTATAGATGCTAAATGAACCATACTATTTCTTGTTTCTGGTGCTGTTGTTTTTTCTATTTTGAGGTTTTTCATCATTGCTCTGATTTTTCTCTTATAACATGACTAATGCAGAAATAGGATTAATGTTTATATATATATATATATAACCTATATCAGATTACCTGCTGTCTAGGGGAGGGGGGAGGGAGGGGAGGGAGGGAGAAAAATCTGAAATTGGAAAGCCTGTATAAACAAAAGTTGAGAACTATCTTTACATGTAATGGGAAAAAAAATAAAATACTTAATTTAAAAAAAAGAACAAAGGGCAAACAACACTCTTTTCTTAAGATCATCAAGACATAAAAGAACCACTACTAGACCTTATCTAATTAGATTCCCTCTACAACTCCTGATGATTGTAGGGTTTAGAGAGGGACAAATATCATTGCCCCTATATTTGAATAGAAGCACTTTATACCTGTTAGTCCTTGTCATTGTTCATTTAACTTTACCCTTTTTATGTTTCTCTTCACTCCTGTGATTGATCTTCAAAGCTTCTATACAGCTCTCATCTTTTTATCAGGAATGCTTCACAGTTCTCTGTTTCATTAAAAATCCATTTCCCCCCTCCTGAGCATCATATTCAGTTTTCTGGTTAAGTTATTCTTGGCTATAAGCCCCTATCCTTTGCCTCCTGGAATATTGTATTCCAAGGGCTCTATTCCTTTATAGTGGTGGCTGCTAAATCATATGTGATCCTGACTGTGGCTCCTCAATACTTAATTCTTTCTTTTTGGCTTCCTGAAGTATTTTTTCACTGATTCTGGATTTTGGCTTTGATGTTCCTGGTTTTTTTCATTTGGAATTTTCTGTTAAGAGGTGACTGGTGGTTTGTGTTCTTGGAGGTCTGGAAAATTTTCTTTTAAAATTTCTTGAAATATGATGTCTAGGCTCCTTTTTTAAAGTCATGGAAATGATTCTTAAATTTTTTTCTCCTCAAAATGTTTTCCCGGTAAGTTTTTTGGTCATGAGGTATCTTGTACTTTCTTCTATTTTTTTCTTCTTTTTTTGCATCTTCTTTTTTCCATTTCTTTTTATTTTCAGTCTTTTGACTTTGTTTTAATATTTCTTGTTGTTTCATGGAGTCATTGACTTAAATTTGATTCATTCTAATTTCCAGAGAGTTTGTTACTTGGGCAAGGTTTTGTACCTCTTGTGCCAGGCTGTTAATGCCTTTCCAATTCTTTCTTCCATAGATTTCATTTCTTTTCCAATTTTTTCTTAATCTCTCTTATGTCATTTCTAAAAATGTCTTTAAAACTTTTTTTTAACTCTTGCTTTATATATTTTAGGAACTATAGTGAGTTTGTGCCCAAGCTATATTTTTCTTTGAGGCTTTGATTGTAGATATTTTGGAGACAATCTCTTCTGGGTTTGTGTTAAGCTTCCTTGACATCATATGCAGCTCTTTAAGGTAGGATTTTTGGGGGGTTATTATTTTCATCCTACTTCCTAACTTAGATTTTAGGGTCGGTCTTTGCCACATTTCTGGAGGAAAGTCTGGGCTGGTCCAGATGTTGTTTTTTTGGGGGTACTGAGTTTCATATTATACTAGGATCTTAGGGACAGTATGGGGCTTGCAAACTTTCCATGTTCCCAAAGTGGTCTGATCCAGTGCAAAATTGATTGTTTTCTCTCTCCCCCCAGTCTAAGATTTACAAATTCCTAATTAGGTTTTAGTCTAAACAACAGTAGATTGCTGCTGGATTCAGCCTGTATCATTCAGTTAGAAAACTGTTGATTCAGAATGTCAAAGCTATAAACTTCATTTTGGTCTGGGATACTTCTCCTGATTGTTCTTCTATAGGCTTTAGATTGAACTAGAAGATGGAACTGAGATCCTGCTCCACTCCTAGGGTCTACTGCTTGCTTCTGAACTTCTTCCTTTCTCAGCATACCACCCAATATCTCCCTACTTGTGAACTCCAGCTCTGGGTGCAGTCTGCCCTGGATCTGTGACCCAAAACTGGGTAGTACCAGTTGCCACATATTCCCATTGTGGTGCCCCAGTATAGGTTTGAGTATGTCCTGGTATGTCTGGGACCTCCATTTACCCTTTTGAAGTTAGTTTCTTCCTGGTCCCAGGAATGCTGTGCAGGTAATGTGTTCCTGGTCTGACCCTGTCCCTACTATCTGCAGACCTCTGTCTGTCTCCTTATGTTAGCCTGGGCTGTACAAATGACACATGGTGACTTTTTCTGGATTTCCCCATCAGAATTCAGTCTGTTGCATTTTCTAGGTCTACGTGGAGGACTTTTGTAGAAGAGAGCTCAAGCTGTTGTACTTCTGGCTACTCTCATTTTAGCTCTGTCTTCTATGAGTTCCCTTCCCTTCCCTTTCCTTCCCTTCCCTTTTCTCTTTCTTTCTCTGTCTCTCTTTCTTTCTTTCCAGTTATGCAAAACAAATTTTCATATTAGTCATGTTGTGAAAAAAAACATAGACCCCCCAAAAAAAGCCATCAAGAAAAATAAAGTTTTTTTTTTTTAAGTATGCTTCAATCTGTATTCATACATCATCAGTTCTTTCTCTGGGGATGAATAGCATTTTTCATTATAAGTCCTTCATAGTTGTCTTGGATCATTGTATTGCTGAGAATAGCTAAGCATGAGTTTTCAATAGGTGAGTTCAATTAGGTGATTTCCCATGCCACTGAAGTATGTTAATCTCTCTCTCTTGTATATATTTATTAACCTTAAATGATATGTGCCACTGTACAAGGCCATGTTGTAGCATTCTGTCTCTATTTGGGAATTTTTATAATTTTAGAACAATTTTCAGCATTTGAATATATTTATGAAAATATATCATTTCCTCAATAGGAACAAGATTTCTAGGTCCACTAGAAGTAAACAATCCACAAAACATTGGGGGGGGGGGGAGGCACTAATATTTTATAGTCTGATGAAGATGACCATAATCTTACCTGCACTTCTGACAAGAGTTTTGGTGTATAGGCTTGAATGGAAAAAATGAGTTTGATCAGCAAAAATTACCTTTTTTGCAATTTTCATTACTCTAGTCTTTGCATTATCTTGCCCATTACATATTTTTTCCCCATAGCAATGATTCATAACTTTTTAAAAAATGATGTTTATCCAAATTCAAGAAGCCTACATCACACTCTAGAAGAATTAGTAAGAACCCTTCTAGGTGCTAGCTCTCCCTGAAAGTCTTTGCTTATTCTCTTAGGATTAATTAAACTTTTTTTCCCCTTTCCTTTCCTTTCCTTTCCTTTCCTTTCCTTTCCTTTCCTTTCCTTTCCTTTCCTTTCCTTTCCTTTCCTTTCCTTTCCTTTCCTTTCCTTTCCTTTCCTTTCCTTTCCTTTCCTTTCCTTTCCTTTCCTTTCCTTTCCTTTCCTTTCCTTTCCTTTCCT
The DNA here is from genome assembly GCF_019393635.1 of Dromiciops gliroides. Lineage (NCBI taxonomy): Eukaryota > Metazoa > Chordata > Mammalia > Microbiotheria > Microbiotheriidae > Dromiciops > Dromiciops gliroides. The sequence goes on along the minus strand of NC_057861.1, from coordinate 515,737,771 downwards.
TTCCTTTCCTTTCCTTTCCTTTCCTTTCCTTTCCTTTCCTTTCCTTTCCTTTCCTTTCCTTTCCTTTCCTTTCCTTTCTTTCTTTCTTTCTTTCTTTCTTTCTTTCTTTCTTTCTTTCTTTCTTTCTTTCTTTCTTTCTTTCTTTCTTTCTTTCTACCAGAGTTTGTCAGGGCTTAATGTTGTTTTTGTTTCTTTTTTTTTTTGGTGGGACAATGAGGGTTAAGTGACTTGCCCAGGGTCACACAGCTAGTAAGTGTCAAGTGTCTGAGGTCAGATTTGAACTCAGGTCCTTCTGAATCCAGGGCCGGTGCTTTATCTACTGCGCCACCTAGCTGCCCCTGTTTCTTTGTTTTTTAAATGAATTTTCCTTTAGCCTTTAATGGGACTGATCCTGTATCACTTTGGGCTCGAATGATCTTTGAAATGTTTTAATTCCCCATCTCAATAGCCAAAGCAACATTTCTAATAGTCAACTTTTTAAGAGCTGTAGCTTTTATACATTTCTTTAGAGTAATATTCTCAGAAATTCAATAAAAGAAAGCAATAAAACATGAAAATGGCAAGAAATCCAGCATTCAACTGACAAAAGAAATTAACTAAAGCTGGATAAACCAGCTAGTTTCATCTGGTTAAAGTCAGACATTCTGTGTCAGTCTAGTGTCAGCAGAAGTACACTGTGACTATTGCTGTCACAAAAGGAAACCATGTCAAAATTATTGTTTGCCCCAAGTAATTTACATATAATGTAGATCAGGTATAAGGCAGCAATTTATCTCTTTTACAGAAAAGAAATACTTAAAACATAAAAATTCACAAGGGAGAATTGACAAGGACATAACATGAAGAAATAAGATTTGCAGTTTCATGTACAATCATTTTCCACCCTCCCCCCATTCTACCATGTTGTGGAAAGGCTTGTTTTATTTCTTAAGTTCAGAATAAAATACAATTTTAAAATAATTTATTCCTTTTATTATGTGTTCCCAGACAGTTGATTTCTAAAATATTGCTTTCTATTTGTGTTTTATTCCTAGTGCTTAGTAAATCCCTGACACATAGTTAAATGCTTAATAAATGCTTAACTTGATACTAAAAGAAAGAATATTTAGTTGGACACTGCTGTGTAAGTATTTCACATTGGTTCTATATGATCAGAATAATTCCTTCAAGGTCCATGTTTTGAGAGTTCAGAGTAACAAAACTATAGCCTTCCTTTTGGATAACAACTGAAGGTCTACAGAGGAACAATCAGGTCAGGAATCCCAGACCATCTTGAAGGATGCCTAACCTAGGCTTGTTATCTTCCTTTTCAGCTGCCATTTTCTCTAAGAAACTCTGTGAGTAACTGGGGGTGTGTGGGGGGGGCACATTCCTTATTGTAGCTAGCACTGACTGAAGGATCTAGAAGCTTTCATCATTTTGAAATTACAGGGTCTCCTTCAAGGTTGAAAATCTTCCTCTCAGTATTGCTATTCAGTTACTTTTTTTTTTGCTGAGGCAATTGGGGTTAAGTCACTTGTCCAGAGTCACGCAGCTAGTAAGTGTCAAGGGTCTGAGGCCAGATTTGAATTCAGGTCCTCCTGAATCCAGGGCAGGTGCTCTATCCACTGTGCCACCTAGCTGCTCCAAGTTTCTTTTACTCAGGCAAAGAAGCACAAAGCAGAAGGGGGCATATAGAGAATGAAGATTCTGACCCAAATTCAGCAGAAGAGCCCTAAGTCTGGTGGCCACATATCTTCTGGGATAGGCAAGGATCTCCCTTTCCCATCCTTCACAGGATGTTCTAGGAAAAGAAAAGAGACATATACCACACATTCAGGAGAGGAAAAGGAAAAGAGCCACTCCTTTTAAGGTCTATTGAAGAGCTGGCTCTTCCTACTTCAGTGACCCATAGTCACTGTCAGGGAACCAATCAACTTCTCTGTAATTCCAAAGTGCATAGTCCCATATGCCCCTTGACACACACATGGTCAACCAGAAGTGACCCAGGATCTGTAGCTAGGAAGGAGGGGGGGGGGTCAGTTGATTATCCCCCCTACAATGGCATGGCAATAATAGTTGCTATAAAAACTTTTCCCTCATAAATTTGGGGTGCATTTTCCTATTGATACATGCCCCCTAAATGGGAAGAATGGGTACATATGTACTACTTTGGTAAGGAGGAGCACACATGGGAAATCATGTGGTCAAGGGAACTTCCACCTTTAGTATTGCAGCGCTCTAATTTGTCTTTTCCTGTAGTTTCCTCATGATGCTCAATCTATAAGTGAGACATCTCTACTGGATGAGCTATTCAGATATGACTCCCATCTGCCAGAGCTAGTACTCTCTTGAATCCACAGTGAGCCCTTTATTGGGCTGCCAGAGATTTAAATCCTCAAAATTGCTTCATGACTTAAATGATGCTCTTTCTTTTGCCTTTTGAGAGTTTTTTCTCTGCTCCTTACTTCAAACCTGACTCTCTGAAGTGCTGTTCAAGAATGGAAGCTTTGTCTTTTAAGGGTCACCCTGGACATATCCACTATCTGCCCAGTCAATGACCAAGGTTCCTTTCAAATTCAAGCAGTATATACAGTTTTAGGAAAGGGATGACTGGGCTTTGCACTTCATTAAAATATTTAATACTTCCTAGGGGTGGCTAGGTGGCGCAGTGGATAAAGCACCTGCCCTGGATTCAGGAGTACCTGAGTTGAAATCCGGCTTCAGACACTTGACACTTACTAACTGTGTGACCCTGGGCAAGCCACTTAACCCTCATTGCCCCGCCAAAAAAAAAAAAATATATATATATATATATATATATATATATACACATATATTTGATACTTCCTTATCCTCTGTTATTTTCTGTGATTGCATCAATTAGCTGTCATGAAGGGGGTATAAATCCCATCCACAGTCATATACATGTAACCCCTGTCCCAAAGCCTGGTATGGGACTCTCTTCTTATTGGAGGAGAAGAAGGCCCTGTCCTTCATGAGGGTTGGAAGGTAGAGTTGCTAAAGAGCGAGAGCTTCAGTTCTCAGCCAGCCCCAGTTTAGGACTCTCCAAGCAAAAGCCCCTTTGAGTTCTTTTTGGAACTTTCCAAGAGAGGATTCCCTTTTGAGTCCCTTTTGGCAACTCAAAGAAGGAAGGGACCAATCCCAGTTTAGGCTGCTGAAGGAAAAGACTTTGGGAAGCCATGAGAGAAGGTAGTCTTTATCATGTCCCTATTGTTAGTTTGCTACTCTAGAGATTTTGGGAAATTTCCTTGTGGGTGAGATTCAGAACCCTTCTCTTGGATGACCTGAGTTACTTCATTCCCAATGGGAGAACTCCTTGACTCTATATTGTCTGATATATATTCTCCTATGTATACCTTCTCTGGGTAATTAAGTGGCCCAGGAAGACCTGAGTTCAAATATGACCTCAGACACTTACTAGCTGTTATTTACTAGGCAAATCATTTAACCCTATTTGCTTCATCTGTAAAATGATCTGGAGAAGGAAATGACAAACCACTTTAGTATCTTTGCCTAGAAAATCCCAAATGGGGCCACAAAGAGTTAGATATGATTGAGCAACAAATGCCTTCTCTGATTTCTGATTTCTGATTTGTCACTGATTTGGACAAATTAGTTTCTTTGCTATCCTCTTTGTGTGTTCAGTATAGACCTAGTATTAGGTGGGAAAGAGGTCAAACTCTGGATATAGAAATTGGGATCCCCCTTCCAAGCCCCCCAAATGACAAAGTGATGAATAATTAGTTTGAACCTAATCATATCTCCTAAGAAAACCAAATTTAAGAGAGTAGAGAGTGGATAGAGAGTGGATAGAAGAGAGTGGATAGAATTCTAGTCTGGTACCCCTTCCCCTGAAGAGAGCAAAGTGGTGACCTCTGACCTCAAATTTCTGCTTCCTTCTGGGGCAGGAATAAAAGTCTCTGGAGAAGAGTGATAGGAAAAGAGGCTAGCGATGTCTAGTTTGCCTCCCTTCAAACCACACACAATGACAGCCCCCATACCACAGGTGAACCTTACTACAAACATGGGGCCCCCAATCTATTGCTACACACACACACACACATATATATAGAACTATATATATATATATACATACACATGCATAAATATTTAAAATAAATAATTTTCATTAAATGTAAGTTTTCATGAATAAAACATTCAAGTAATCAAACAACAAGAATGTATTGTGTTTACTATATGTCAAACATTGTGTTAAATTCTAGGGATACAAAGAAAAAGAAAAAAAAAACAGTCCCTTACCTTCAATTCTAATAAGAAAGACAATATGTACATGAATAGGTACTGTATATACAAGATATATTCAGAATAGAACTATATAGGAGAAAGCACTAGAACCTAGGGGGCAGGACTGAGAGAGAAATAATTCTTAGGCTTTTCTTCACACCCAAATAATCAATCAATCAATTAGTCAATTCATTCATTCATTCATTTATTCATTCATTCATTCAACAAACATTATTATGGACAACTTATTTGACATGCACTGTTTTGAAATTAATTGGTTAAATGTCATCCTAAGTCTTTTATTAGAATTGAAGTTAACTTGGTAACTCTTATGTAAGTTCATTTGTGGTCATCTTCTTACAATGGATATATATGTAATTTGGAAAGATTTAAGGGTTCTGCCTTCAGTGGCATTTTGAAACATTTAGATTGTATGGCTTGCATGTAGCAAGATAGTGGTAACCCTTTGATTTGTTGTTAATAATGTCTGTCAGATACAGAACTAGGTAAAGCTTTGAACAGCATGGGGCATTCATGACACCTTTCACTGGATGAAGGACATTTGTGAACAGCTTTTTGCTCCTGATGCAGGATCTGGGGGTTCCCAGATTCACTCTTTTGGTTTGCCCCTTTTCCCTATTGTTGTCTTTTAAAATTTTTTGTCTTTGTCTCTTTAACCTCTTGATAGTTTGTTTTATCTAGGCTCAAGGCTTTCAATTTTATGTTAGCAATTCCAGACTATATACCCCCTTCATCATCTGGACCAGGCCTGCAAGGATTTCTGCACCTTCCACTGTCAGCTCTACACACATATTCAGCTGGAAGCAGTTACAGAAGAAGAGATCTTCGCCCTCTTTTTCCTTAGCTATTGGAAGGAGGGGTGGGGAAATGTAGTGGTAGCCTGGTGGGCCTGAGTCTAGTTGGGGATACTCAGGCCTAGAAGAGGTCAATTAGAGATTACCCTTTCCTTGGATAAAGTTGGGAAACAGTTGTATTTGCTATTAAATTTGCTTTGTAAAAGGTTCTAATAGGGGTATCTGAGGTCAAAGATGAAAATTGCTAAGTGAATGGACACTGGGAGCACATCACTGAAATTATAAAGAGGTTTTAAATCACATTTGTTGTTATAATATTGGTAGTTATTGAAAGATACCTGTGGAACAGGATTAGGTATTCATTTGTAATTTTGGAGTTCTCCTTATACTTGTCCCTGTTTAGTCCCTTGCTTTATAGGTTTGATACAACGTGCAGTTCAACAGATGCAGCTGACAGGAGTAAAGGCCATGATCCTGAAACTTCACAAAGGAAAGACTGGTGATGAGTTGGACTTGGACTGATGGGCTGAAATCCTGCATGGCTGAAGAGCTCAACGACAGTGACTCAAATCCAGAATATGCTCTCTGAGCATAAAAGAAAAATGGAGGATTGTATGATATGATTATGGATGTGAGTCAGATTAAACTCTGAGGATGGGGTCTGGAAGGTACCTAGCCCTGACCCAATATAGTTAGTTTAGAAGTTTATTGCTTGTCAAATTCTCACTGTCTCCTTTAAGTTTAATTGCCAATTATTTCTTTGACTTCCCAACATAGCCGAAGATAAATTTTAACCCTGTCATCCTTATCTTTAGAGACAGGGGCCTGGAGAGGGGAGTCAGTGGGAACTGTGAGATTTGAAACATCTGACTCACTCCCCTGTTTCCTTTTCCTTTGGTTTGACCTTGTTCCCCCTCCCCTTTTCCCCCTTGTCCCTGGAACACGTATGCATGTCTCCATACGCACCCTGGGTGAGACAGGATTGGATGTTAGATTGTGAGCTCATCCACCCTAGGTGTACGTGGGGACAGTCCTTTTCAAGATTACTATAAAAACCTAGAGGATTGGGCATATCTTTGCAAGACTTCAATGTGTAATTGGGTTTTGCCCGTCCTCATGAGGATGTAATAAATCTGTCTCTGCTTGACTTGGTGGTCTCCTCGAGTTATTTGGGTAAACTGAGGCAGTTTGCTTCATACAGTGGGACTATGGAGGAACTAGACAAAAATTCTGGATTTGATTTTGGGTCAACCATTCTGTAAAAAAAAATTTGCATTATGCAAGAAAAGTAACTAAGTTATTCAAACTCTTTGAATCAGCCACCCCACACAACTAGCCATATATACCAAGGCAGTAAGACATTCATGGCAACACTCTTTAAGGTAACAGAAAACTGTTACAGGAGTGGTGAGACCTCTGGCTGTGATGAATACAAAGCCTTAAAGATCTTGCTTTTGAGCACTTGCACTCAAAGAAGGAAACAAAACCTTGGACTCACATCTTTAGACTGTGTATTATTCTATCATCCTGGCCAAACAGTGGCAGTGGCATTGACTCATTTTGGGGGTAGGGATTAAGCAGAGAAGAGAACTGTCATTCCATTTTCTATCATGGGTGAACAGCCATTTATTTAGACTAGTAGTGAAAAAGATGGCTACTCCCCTTTGAGGAGGATTACTTGTCCAGAATGACCCAAAAAGGACTAAAGGATCTATAAGCACTGTTATTGCAGTAATAGGAATATTAGCCTGTGAAGAACTGATAGATTATGTGAAGTCATTTGGGTATGTGGATGATAAATCAGTAAATGTCTTATATAACAAATACTCAACACCAACCCCCAAGGACATTTACCCACTCATGGTATCAGAAGAATAAGTAGGGAAATAGCCTGTCATGTCCTAATTCAGCTAGAGGAGCTCATAGAAACTATTGGAAAAAATGGACCCAGAGACAAATATATCTTACCTGGCAAAGTAACAGAAGGAAAAGGAAGGCGAGGTATGTGGTGAGAATGTTGCCTTGACATTACAGACTCCATTTTGTATTAAGCTACCATTTTGTGATGAATTCTTTTGATGCTTATTTTTCATAACTTGTTTGTATGTGTGGTATAGGTTGGTAAGCAATATGTGGCTATGTGTAGCAAACAATGATACACATTTGGCACCCACAATCAGGATAGACAGACCACCTATAAGAAAATCTAGTAAACAATGTTGTCATTAATTGGTAAACAATTAGGTCAACTAGTCACCAATCAGAACTTGTGTATAGCCAGCTTAAGTCCACTGCTAGAACTTTAAAAGAAGCCTTAACCTTCAGTCCATTCCTAGGCTGCAACTAGGACTCCTGGAAGTTATACCTTCAGGAGCAGGGCAAGATCATATGACTTTTCCGGTCACATATTTTCACCAAAGAGAGCAAGGGTTGGAAGTTCAAACCTTGCGTTTCAGCTGTAGGGAATCATTCCCTCTCCCTTACTCTTATATGCATAAGCTGTTGCCTAGGGCTGAAACTAGATTTCCTCTTAGTTACCATTCTTTCTTGGATAAGGTAAATAGCTTCAGATGAGACCTCTGGGCTTCTACAGAGAGAGCAAGGGCTGAGATATCTAAATCCATACCTCACAAAGGAAATTCTCTGTCTGTCTATCCATCCATCTGTTCGTTCTCTCTCTCTCTCTCTCTCTCTCTCTCTCTCTCTCTCTCTCCATTTTAACAGTTTTTCCATCCCTTTCTTCCATCCCTTTTCCCTGTCTCTGTGTCTCTTCCCTCCCCTCCCCTGTCCAGAGTCAATACAAACCTATATCTATACCCTTTATCCTTGGAATGGTATTCTGTTAAAAGAATGCCCACAGGGGAAACAAACACTTATATTGAACTCAGAATAATTTTTGCAAATATTAAGAGGAACTTTTAAAAATGAAAATACCCCATGAGACCCATCTCCCCTGGTACCATAGAGATAGAGTGGAACCTCATAAGCCACTCAAGTGGTGGATTAGTATATATCTGGAATATGTTCCAAGAACCATGGGTGGCAAATAATAGGATACTAAGCCAGCAATCAGAAGACTTCCGATGTTTCTGAAGCCAAAGCCATCACATCAAAATTTAAAACTATATCCTTTCAAGGTATAAAGGAATTCTTGTAAAAAAAAAATCAGGGAAAAGAAAAGACTTATTTCTGAAGGGGAACATATTTTTCCAAATAGAAAAGAAGTTGAAGAAATGTAAGAATAATGAACAGATGACCTGAGTTATACTAGAAGCTTTAAGCCAAGTAGCTGTTAAGCATAATACTAGACCTGCAAATTCCTAGGTGGAATTTGAAAGAAAGTAGGACAGTGACTCACTGAATGGTGGGTCCAGTGACCCACTGCCAGGAGGATGTGAGGACAAGGATAACCCCTGGTGAGTCTTATATTGCATAGTTCCATATTTAATCACAAAATCTTTAGACAACATGAAGAAACAGTTTCCAGCTTAGAAACCAGAGCCTACAACACAACAGAGTTAGGTTAAATATATAAAGACTTCATTTAAAAACCAGAGGAAACAGATGCATCCTGGCTATTAAGAGTTGACCAGATGGGTGGTGAATGTGTCAAGCTAGACCAAGATGAGGTTAGAAGTCTAGGAGTGATTTGTAGAGATGAAAGGTTGGCTCAAACTATTAAGGCAGTAGCAGCGGGAAGTAGAGGACTAGCAGAAGATACTCTTTGTCCCGGATCCTTTGTGATTAGGGAAGGCAGTGGCCCACTCCTCATACAAATGGAAGCACAGGTAAGCCATGGAAAGCTATTTCTGAAGCAATAGAGTTGCTACTAAAAATGGTCATGATACAATGGGTTTATTTGGATTTGGATAAAGATATAGAAAGGTCAGCAGTAATGGATTGTATGGAGCAAATGGAGAGGATATTGAATAAGTCACAGCCAAACAGTGACAAAACTACATTCCTGTCCTTCTTTGGAAGAGTAGAGATTGTAGGAAAATGTCATAACAGCCTGAAACAAAGTAAGGCTGTTTTCTCACAGAATAACTTTGTGCTCCTCCTGGAAAATAGAGGGCCTAGTCAAAGTAACAATTCCAGGGGGAAATCACAGCAATAGGAATAACAACTTGGGGGTGGGTCAATGAGAAAGGAAGAGGTAGGTAGAGGAGAAGCCAAAACAGTATATATGTATATATATATATATATGCCACAAAATATAAGACTTATCCCATTTCCTATAAAAAGAGAAATATGGATTAAACTCAGACAAAGAATACCTATGGAAGTTGTTGATGGCAAATCATTATCAGAATTAATGGACTTTACAAAGAATACCTGGTCTTTCCCTCCAAATCAGAGAAAAAAGTGAACATTTCCAACTGCCTCAATCTTGAATATAATCAATCAGGCCAAAGTTAATATTTGAGCCCTGATAGATTGAAATCTATATTTGCTATAGGGATTCAGCACCCCTCCTGTTAAGTTCTGACACAGGGAAAATCATCCCTAGTAAATCAGCATTATAAAGATTGAAACTAACACATGTTGGCTCTATTAGACATTGCCTCACTTGTAACCATACACTACAGATACAATAAGAGAAAATGAGAAAAAAAATCCTCAAAATCAAATTTGGATAAATGTTTTTGGGGATTTCCCCAGACATCAGCTTGAGAAGTAACTAGAAGACTTAAAAATTGCAGATTGTCCAGGGGAATTATATAGAGTGGTCATCCCAAACTCAAATGATGACATAATTAGGATGGATGTAATAAGCAAAATTTTGCTTTATGGCAAAAGACAAAGATTAATATTAGATTATTAGTTGGAAAGGCTGTATGGTACCCAGTAGTCTTAAAGACCCCAAAATGAATTGTAAACACTCTGTAGAACAAAATCAAAGGAAAAGAAAAGGAAATTATTGCCATCTCAAAAGGACTAGAACAAGAAATCATAATTAGGAAAACAATTGGCCATTAATCTCCAGTTTGATCAGTAAAAAAGGCAGTGAGTGAGGGGAGCTTTATGGTAGACTATGGTAAAAATTAATGCCGAGGCTGAAGGGAATCTTTCCAGATATTTCAGCATGATTGATGAGATTAAAAGACATGATAGATACTGGGTTTGGGTTATTAATTTAAGTGATGGGGGCGGAGCCAAGATGGCAGAGATGAAGCAGAAAGCTGCCTGAGCTCTCCTTCTGTTCCCTCAAAAAGAACATTAAATCAAGCCTCTGGACAGATTCTGAAACTACAGAACCTGCAAAGGGACAGAGAGACACAGTCCTCCAACCAGAGATAATTTAGAAGACTTCAGGAAAAGGTCGGTCTGACTCGGGCAAAAGGGAGGCCCAGCGCAGGGCAGCAACCCAGCGCCGAGGGGGTCAGGGCAAGTCAGCAGGAGCTGCGGGCCACAGCCGAACAACTGAGGCCCCTGGAACCTGGTTCAAAAATCTGGTGGCCAAGAAGGACAGTGGAAAAACCTACCTGCACCAGCCGGGAGGGCCACGAACGGGTCAGGCGGGAACAGATGCCGGGATCGGGTACCTGGCTGGCCAAGCGCACTCAGACAGGAAGTGCAGGGCAGGAGATCTCCACACACCATAAAGGCCTCAGAGTAAAAAGCCGGTCACACAGCACCTATACCCCTGCACAAGAAGCCCAAAACAGGGACCCTGGTGCCTCCAGAGCAGACCTCAAATTAAAAAATAAATAAATAAGCTGCAATAATGAGTAAGAAGCAAAAAAGAGCCCTCTCCATTGAGAGCTTCTGTATCAATAGGGAAGAAGCCAACACAAACTCAGATGAGGACAATAGGCTCAAATTGCCTACATGTGAAGCCTCATGAGGGAAGGTGAATTGGTCTCAAGAACAAAAAGCCTTCCTGGAAGAGCTCAAAAAGGATTTTAAAAATCAATTGAGAGAGGTAGAAGAAAAACTGGGGAGAGAAATGAAAGCAAAACAAGAAAACTATGAAAAAAGAATCAGCAGCTTGGAAAAGGAAGCACATAATTTCACTGAAGAAAACAATGCCTTAAAAAATTCATTTGGCCAAATGGAACAAAAGGTGCATAATATCACTGAAGAAAACAATACCTTAAAAAATTCATCTGGCCAAGGAAAAAAAGGTGCATAATCTCATTGAAGAAAACATTGCCTTAAAAAATTCACTTGGCCAAATCGAAAAAAAGGTGCATAATCTCACTGAAGAAAACAATACCTTAAAAAGTAAAATGGGACAGTTGGAAGATAAGGAATCCATGAGACACCAGGAATCAGTCAAGCAGAATCAAAAGAATGAAAAAATAGAAGAAAATGTGAAATACCTCATTGGAAAGACAACTGATCTGGAAAACAGATCGAGGAGAGACAATTTGAGAATCATTGGACTGCCTGAAAGCCATGACCAGAAAAAGAATCTAGACACCATATTCCAGGAAATTATTAAGGAGAACTGCCCTGATAGAATCAGAGGATAAAATCATCATGGAAAGAATCCACTGATCACCTCCTCAAAGAGACCCCAAAAGGAAAACTCCAAGGAATATTGTAGCCAAATTCCAGAATTATCAGGTGAAGGAGAAAATACTCCAAGCAGCCAGAAAGAAGCAATTTAAATATCATGGAGCCACAGTCAGGATTGCTCAGGACCTGGCAGCTTCAACATTAAAGGACCGCAAAGCTTGGAATATGATATTCCGGAAGGCAAAGGAGCTTGGATTGCAGCCAAGAATCTATTACCCAGCAAATATGTGCATTTTCTTTCAGGGGAAAAGATGGACATTTAATGACATTGGGGACTTTCAATCTTTCCTGGTGAAAAGACCAGAACTGAATAGAAAATTTGATCTCAACATACAAGACTCAAGAGAAGTTTAAAAAGGTAAACAGAGGGGGAAAAAAAGGTTACCCTATTAGGTTAAACTGTTTATATCCCTACACAGGAAGATAATACTCATAACTCTTAAGAACTGTAAATGTATTTGGACAGAGAAAAGGACTTTACACAGAGGGTATAAATATAAATTGTCATTGATGTGATGATACGAAAAAGAATTAAGGGGTTAAAAAGGGAGTCTATGGGGAGGAGAGGAAAGGGGAGGTGGAATGGGATGAATTATATCATATGAAGAGGTGGAAAAAGAAAACCTATTACAATAGAGGGAAAGAAAGGAGGGGTGAACATTGTTTCAACCCTATTCTCATTAGATTTGATTCAAAGAGGGAATAACATATATGTTCATTGGGATAAAGAAACTTTACTCATCCTTTAGGGAAGCAAAAGGGGAAGGGAAAGGGGGGGGATAGAAGGGAGGACAAAAGCAAGGGAGAAAAAGGTAAAGAAAAGAGAGGGGGGTGATAAAAAGGGAGGGCAGATGGAGGCAGGGGTGAGAAGTAAAACGTTGGTGAGGAGGAATAGGGGGAAAGAAGGGGGGAAAAGTACAAAGAGGGTAAAAAGAATGGAGGGGAATAGACAGTCAGTAATAATAACTGTGAATGTGAATGGGATGAACTCTGCTATAAAACTGAAGTGAATTGCAGAGTGGATTAAAAACCAGAATCCTACAATATGCTGTTTACAAGAAACACATTTGAAGCAGAGAGATACACACAGAGTAAAGGTAAAAGGCTGGAGCAGAATATATTATGCCTCAGCTAAAGTAAAAAAAGCAGGGGTAGCAATCCTTATCTCAGATAAAGTACAGGAAAAAATAGATCTCATTAAAAGAGATAAGGAAGGAAATTACATCTTGCTTAAAGGTACTATAGATAATGAAGTAATATCAATATTAAATATGTATGCGCCAAGTGGTATAGCATCCAAGTTCTTAGAGAAGTTAAATGAGTTACAAGAGGAATTAGACAGTAATACTATACTAGTGGGGGATCTGAATCTCTCCCTCTCAGAATTAGGTAAATCCAGCTGAAAAATAAATAAGAAAGAAGTGAAAGAGGTGAATAGATTACTAGAAAAGTTAGACATGATAGATGTCTGGAGAAAATTGAATGCGGATAGAAAGGAATATACCTTTTTCTCAGCAGTACATGGCACATTTTCAAAAATTGACAATGTATTAGGGCACAAAAACATCATAGTCAAATGTAGAAAGGCAGAAATAGTAAATGCATCCTTCTCAGATCATGATGCAATAAAAATTACATGTAAGAAAGAGCCAGGGAAAAGTAGAATGAAAATCAATTGGAAACTAAATAATTTCATTCTAAAGAATGAATGGGCCAAACAAGAAATCATAGAAACAATCAATAACTTTATCCAAGAGAATGACAATAATGAGACAACATACCAAAATCTGTGGGATGCAGCCAAAGCAGTGCTTAGGGGAAAATTTATAGCTCTAAATGCTTATATGAATAAAAAAAGAGAAAGAGGAGATTAATGAATTGGGCATGCAACTTAAAAAGCTAGAAAAAGAACAAATTAGAAATCCCCAATTAGATACTAAATTAGAGATCCTGAAAATCAAAGGAGAAATTAATAAGATTGAAAGCAAAAAACTATAGAATTAATCAATAAAACTAAGAGCTGGTTTTATGAAAAAACCAATAAGATAGATAAAATATTGGTTAATTTGTTTAAAAAAAAGAAAGAAGAAAACCAAATTACCAGTATCAAAAATGAAAAAGGTGATGTTACCACCAATGAAGTGGAAATTAAATCAATAATTCGGAATTATTTTGCCCAACTGTATGCCAATAAATTTGACAATCTAAATGAAATGGATGAATATTTACAAAAACACAAACTGCCCAGGTTAACTGAAGAGGAAATAAAATCCTTAAATAAACCCATATTAGAAAAAGAAATTGAACAAGCCATTAATGAACTCCCTAAGAAAAAATCCCCAGGGCCAGATGGGTTTACAGGTGAATTTTACCAAACATTTAAAGAACAATTAATTCCAATATTATACAAATTATTTGGAAAAATAGGTGAAGAAGGAGTTCTACCAAATTCGTTTTATGACACAAATATGGTGGTGATACCAAAACCAGGCAAAGCAAAAACAGAGAAAGAAAATTATAGACCAATTTCCCTAATGAATATTGATGCTAAAATCTTAAATAAGATATTAGCAAGGAGATTACAGCAAGTGATCACCAGGATAATACACTATGACCAGGTGGGATTTATACCAGGAATGCAGGGCTGGTTCAACATTAGGAAAACTATTAACATAATCAACCACATCAATAAGAAAATCAACCAAAATCATATGATTATCTCAATAGATGCAGAGAAAGCTTTTGACAAAACACAACACCCATTCCTAATAAAAACACTGGAGAGTTTAGGAATAGGTGGAGCTTTCTTTAGAATAATAAACAGTATCTACCTAAAGCCACCAGCAAGTATTATATGCAATGGAGATAAATTAGAGGCCTTCCCAATAAGATCAGGGGTGAAACAGGGATGTCCATTATCACCCCTATTATTTAATATTGTCCTAGAAATGTTAGCTTTAGCAATCAGAGAAGAGAAAGGAATTAAAGGAATTAGAATAGGCAAGGAAGAAACAAAACTATCACTCTTTGCAGATGATATGATGGTATACTTAAAGAATCCTAGAGAACTCAAAAATTACTTGAAACAATTAACTACTTTAGCAAAGTAGCAGTGTATAAAATAAATCCACATAAATCATCAGCATTTCTATACATGACCAACAAAGCCCAGCAGCAAGAGATAGAAAGAGAAATTCCATTTAAAGTAACTGTAGATAATATAAAATACTTGGGAGTCTACTTGCCAAGACAAACCCAGGAACTCTATGAACACAACTACCAAACACTCTTCTCAAAAATCAAATCAGATCTAAATAATTGGAAAGATATCAATTGCTCATGGATAGGCAGAGCTAATATAGTAAAAATGATAATACTGCCTAAATTAATTTACTTATTCAGTGCCATACCAATCAGACTACCTAAAAATTATTTTATGGAGCTAGAAAAAATAATAACAAAATTCATCTGGAAAAACAAAAATTCAAGAATATCCAGGGAAATAATGAAAAAAAATTCACAGGAAGGTGGGTTAGCGGTACCAAACCTGGAGCTCTACTATAAAGCGGCAGTCATCAAAACTATCTGGTACTGGCTAAAAAATAGAGTGGTAGATCAATGGAATAGGCTAGGCTCAGGAAATGCAGTAGTAAATGACACTAGTAATGTAGTGTTTGATAAACCCAAAGACTCCAGCTTCTGGGATAGGAACTCAGTATTTAACAAAAACTGCTGGGAAAACTGGAAGATAGTATGGCAGAAATTAGGCATAGACCAACATCTCACACCTTATACTAAAATAAGGTCAAAATGGATACACAATTTAGACATGAGGTGATACCATAGGTAAATTAGGAGAGAAAGGAATAGTCTACCTATCAGATCTTTGGAAAGGAAAACAGTTTTTGACCAAACAAGAGATAGAGTATATTATAAAATGCAAAATGGATGATTTTGATTATATTAAATTAAAAAATTTTTGTACAAACAGAAGCAATGCATCCAAAATTAGAAAGGAGGCAGAAAGCTGGGAAACAATTTTTGTAGCCAGTACTTCTGAAAAAGGCCTCATCTCTAAAATATATAGGGAACTAAATCAAATTTATAAGAATCCAAGTCATTCCCCAATTGAGAAATGGTCAAAGGATATGAACAGGCAATTTTCTGATGAAGAAACCAAAGCTATCTATTCCCATATGAAAAAATGCTCTAAATCTCTAATGATTAGAGAGATGCAAATTAAAACAACTCTGAGGTACCACCTGACACCTATCAGATTGGCTAAAATGACAAAAAAGGAAAATAATAAATGTTGGAGAAGCTGTGAAAAATTGGAACACTAATTCATTGTTGGTGGAGCTGTGAACTGATCCAACCAATCTGGAGAGCAATTTGGAATTATGCCCAAAGGGCGATAAAGCTGTGCATACCCTTTGACCCAGCAATACCACTTTTAGGTCTTTTTCCCAAAGAAATCATGGAAAGGGGAAAGGGACCCACATGTACAAAAATATTTATAGCTGCTCTTTACGTGGTGGCAAGGAATTGGAAGTTGAGGGGGTGCCCATCAATTGGGGAATGGCTGGACAAGTTGTGGTATATGAATACAATGGAATACTATTGTGCTGTAAGAAATGATGAGCAGGGGGAGTTCAGAGAAACCTGGAGGGTCTTGTGTGAGCTGATGATGAGTGAGATGAGCAGAACCAGAAGAACATTGTACACAGTATCATCAACATTGAGTGTTGATCTACTGTGATGGACTATATTCCTCTCACCAATGCAATGGTACAGAAGAGTTCCAGGGAACTCATGATAGAAGAGGATCTCCAGATCCAAGGGAAAAAAAAAAAAAGAACTGTTGAGTATAGATGCTGATTGAACCATACTATTTCTTTTGTTTTTGGTGCTGTTGGTTTTTTTTTTCTATTTTGAGGTTTTTCATCATTGCTCTGATTTTTTCTCTTATAACAGAACTAATGCAGAAATAGGATTAATGTTATTATGTGTATATATATATGTGTGTATAGATATGTATATGTATATGTATATGTATAGAGATATATAGATATAACTTATATCAGATTACCTGCTGTCTAGGGGAAGGGGAGGGAGGGGAGGGAGGGAGAAAAATCTGAAATTGTAAAGTTTGTATAAACTAAAGTTGAGAACTATCTTTACATGTAACGGAAAAAATAAAATACCTTATATGTTAAAAAAAATAAAAATAAATAAAAAAATTTAAGTGATGTGTTCTTTGTAGTTCTAGAGGCCAAAGGAAGTTAGGAACAGTTTGCCTTCACATAGTAGGGAGCATAATATACATTTTGCAGATTGCCACAAGGATATGTCAAGTAGTATGCTATAGTCTATGGAGACAAAATTTGGATAAAATTAACAGAGACTCTTGTCTTTTATAGCATTATATAGATGATTTATTAGTCAGAGGACATGATAAACAGAAGGTATTAGAGGTTATATGTAAAAATATTTTAACTTATTAGGCTCTAATCTGTTGACTTTTGACTGGCTGGCTATCTGACTGCTATTAATCGTCTAAGCCAGTCTGTTAGGGCCTTTTAAAATTTCCCACACTGCTGCTTCTCCCAAATTAATAAGCAAAAGCCTCTTTTTAAAATAATCAAAGCAGGGCTTATTTATAAAAATAAATTTAAGAGATAAGGGTAAAGAAATGCAAAGTTATATGACCTGACTGCTTTTAATATAATAAGGGCTGTTGCTGCCTCTTGCCTGAGGGTATGCTTGCTGCTGCCACTGTGGCCTGGAGCCACAACTCACTGAGACCATTTGCCTTCAGTCCTCTCCAACTTTCTCAGTCCAGTGCTTCTTCTAACTCGAAAGCCCTCTGCTTCACTGCTCCACTCCTTTCTTCTAACTCCAAGCCCCCTTCACTTTGTCGACCCCCCTGAAAGGCCTCTTAGTGTCCTCATTCCTCTGGTGTCTCTCTACCTTCTCTCTAGCTCTTTCTCCATCTTCTTTCTGTCCCATCGTGATGACCCTCTCTCCATCTAACTTCCCTCTCTGCACTGTAGCAACGAACCCCCTTTCTTTATCATTGTGACCCCTAGCATCTTTGCTTCTCAGGCTATATATCCCTTGTCTCCCCTCAAACCTCGGGCTCCCCACGCCCCTCTACACACCAAGCTAATTCACTGGCTAGCACCGTGGCCAGGGGGTTTGGGGGGCTCGAGTTAGCTGTGCGCACCACACCCAGGGCTTGAGGGGCCTGTGACCCCTGCTGCACACCTGGCACCTCCACACAGGCTGTGCCTAGGGCCACTGCTGAGGCTAGCCTGGGATCTCCAGGGTAGATCCCCTCAGGGCGGAGGTACCTGGGGCTTTCCCCAGCTGTCCAGCCTGGGGCCCCTTAAGACTCATGGGGCTTCTCAGCTCATTGCTGAAGTGGAGGGGGAGGGGCACCAGCCCGTCTTACACAGAGAAAAACCCTGAGGGCCTAAGGCTTTTTAATCTCAGCCCAAAGGCAGGGTCCCCAAATCACAATAAATTCCCACACATAGCAAGAATTATTTGAACAAAGAACTAAAAGAGGCTGAGTAGCTGTCCCACAAATGAGCAATCATCAATAAAGTTCTTACAGATGATTTGGATTTCAAAAGGCATTTCTATTCCTTAATGAATGGTAGAAAAGATTTTGCCCTTAAAGACTCTGTACAGGACAAAAAAGAAGTACAGAAATTAGCAAGATGACTTGGTTTCTAGAGAAACCACATTCTAATTTATGTGTGATGTTAGAACCAATATATCAAGTCACAATGAAATTAAAAAAAAAAAAAACTTTAAATGGGACTTGATGCACCAGCATGCATTAGAACAAGTAAAGGAAACAGTGCTTAGACCCCTGTTTTAGTCTAGAGATCAGTTATGAAGGATATTTTATGATTTGGTTCTTGTGGACCAAGCCAGATAGGTATGAGAAAGCTTACATGCTAGTACAGTTTTGGTAGAAAAAGCTAACTAGTCCTCAAATTAGATATACTATTATGGGAAAAAAATGACCCTAATCATATTATCATGGAAACTGAAGGTTTAACCAATGCCCACTACTGACTTCACAAACAATGATTCCTATATTGGCATATATCAAAATTACTCCATACTGGAAATGCCACTATTCAGTTGATGCTGAAGTGGAAATGGCTTATAACCAACAAAGCCATTGCCAGGGAAACAGGGATGAGCTATCTTCATGATGAGATAGCAGCCCACAGTGTTTACATGGCACCCAAGCTACCAGAAAGGGATATCACCCTTGTGAAGTAGTCTTCAACATGGTAAGGGCTGGAAGATAAAAATACTCAGGGATGGGAGGCCTATTCTCATTCTGTAGGCCATTCTCAGCCCAACCACTTGTGACCAAATTGTAAAAAAAATATATTGAATTAAAGATAATGTGGTTAGTTATCACTAAGGCTACTAGTGAAAACCTCAATAATGCAAAGGTATATAATGACTCTTTAGGTGTAGCTAATGAAGTAGTCACATAGTCAGCTAAGAGAATTGACAAGTGTACATAACAGTGGAGCAAGTTAAGGCATTTGCCTCAAGTGGCTTTGCACCAAGCAGTTGGGACAAGTAACTATGGGAAGTGTTAAGGGCTAAAATTCTAGCTACTCTGTCTAAAATATCTAATGAGTGGTAGCCAATAAATTATAAGCTTTAGCAAGAGTTAGACTTTTAAACATTTATTAAGGAGAATAAGAATTTGGTAAAGAGAGAGAGAAAGGCCTACATTCACCTATCTATTAAAGGGATAGCATGTTTCTAGCTCCGCTCTCCACCAGAGTCCAAAGGAAGAGAGACCCAGTCAGAGCGCCAGGTTCCTCCCTTCTTCCTTCCACAAGCAGATGTCACTTCCTGACGCCAAAGAAAAGACGCATGTTCTTACCCTCAAAGACCTTCCTTTCATGGCGGAACTTTTCTACAGTAAGTCTCCAGCAAGTGGCGTCACTCGAATCGTTACAGAAGAAAGGACTAATTCACACTAAGATTAAGATTAGACATGTTCATCACACACTAAAGGAAAATCAGAAGAGGTAAAATGGAATTAGAGGGTGGTTAGTAAACTGAGAAAGTCAAAGGTCAAGGAAGATTGGGAAAGAGACTGAGTTAGAGTAAAATGGATGTATCAGAAAATTGAACATTTGGGCCTTCAGCCCATCAAATCTTGGATTGAGGATAAAATGGTACTGAAGATAGAAAAAAGTCATATGATCCACAATACTACTTTGTCCTATTTGCCTAAATGCTAGACCATTATTGAAACTGATACTCAAATCCATCATCACTAAAGGTTAGACCACAGGAACAACCTGGCAGATAGATTATATTGGACCACTTAATAATAAACTCAACCAAAACTATTCTTAACTGCAATTAGAACAGTCATAGGACTAGATTTTGTCATCTTGATAACCAGGTAGATGTTAATTCCACCATTGAAAGATCATATCTCATAGTCCATCAGGTCAAAAACTGGCTGAAGTACAATTCCAATCTTTTGAAAACACTTGACTGTTAGGACAATGGTAGAAGTTGGAGCTGTGCAATAGAAATTTACATTGGACTGTTACTGATCCCACACAAAGCAGAAAAAAGCAGTTGGCACAGCCCAGAACATATTTCTCTGTGATCATAAAGGTTTTACACAATGACTCTGGACATATGGCTCAAGAAAGGAGCCTAGAGTTCTTAAGAATAAGATTTTATTGGTTCAAGATGACCACAGACGTCACTAAGTAGAGTCAAACATTTGTCCAGTGTGTGCAAAGAAAAGTACTACTAATTCATCCAGCATATTTGAAGAATATCACCATTGGTAAAATTTTAGAATTTATTGACTTTTTAATCTCTGTAAGGAGAGAGCAAAAACATGCCACATATTGATAACTAACCACTTCACTATGTATTCATGGACATACACAGCCAGGAACCAGAAAACTTCAACAGGTGCTAACTTATTGTGGGAAACATATTTCTTCATATATGGACTTCCTGCTAGGTTCCATTAGGACCATGACAGAGGCTTTGAGCATATCCTTCTCTTCTTTGAGCATTTCTTTATGTTAACTTTGACTGGAATTAAGAAGCAGAGAACAATGCTTTGCCATTCTCTGGGGACCCACAACTTGAACATTTCAACTGCACACTGAAAAACAAGTTTGGTACGCTGAGAGCAGAACAAAAATATGGAATCGACATGTTGCTTTTCTAGTACATGTTTGTGATTCCACTAGGGGGAATGAGGCCATCAACTATACATTCAAATTATTTATTGGTGTTTGGGTTTGAACTATGCTTTCCTATTGATTTGTGTTTTGAAGCCTTTAGAGATGAGAAGACTGCAGAATCCCATATCTAGTATACCTCTCAAATAAGAGAAAAGCTAACCTCCTTACTTTTATTGTTCAGTTGTTTCAGTCATGTATGACTTTTTGTGATCTGATTTGGGATTTTCTTGGTGAAGATATTGGAGTGGTTTGGCTCCAGCTCATTTTTATAAATAAGAAACTGAGGCAAACAAGGTTAGGTGACTCATGCAAGGTCACACAGCTAGTAAGTGTCTGAGGCCAAATTTGAATTCAGGAAGATAAATTTTGGGTCTGACTATCTATCCACTGGGCCACCTAGCTGCCCACCTAGTTACTATTTCAGCCAATAAGAAATATGAATGAAATAAAATGAAGTCTGAATACATTGTCAAGATCTTCAACACAGCAGTAGAGTTCTATTGAGAAATCTGAGTCATCATGGGATGCACAAGTTAACAGATCACTGGAAAGCCACTCCATACGTGGCAGTAGAGAGAATGGGCAACTTGCATGTTTACAAAATAGTCCCAGAGTCTTCTGGGAGCCTTACAAATATGATCCATCATAGTCCTTTATTGCTAATAGGTGAGTTAGCTGGACTCCTTGATTAGCATGTTAAGACTAATGGCTATTCCTGTTGCCTCACTCCAAACCAGAGACTGCCTTCCAATAACACAAAGTTCACCTGACTCAAACAGTGGTTCAGAAACAGACATTTCAAATGAAGCAAATGCACACTAAAGAACTAATAACAGTGCTAGGCAGACTGATGCCTCTATACATTCAGGTTTAGGACTATGGGGCTGATAATTACATAGGATGTTAACCAACTAGTTCCATTACCTAGAACTGGTTAGGGGTAGATAGGTCAGCAGGTTACAGAAGAGCAAAGGATATATCCAAACCAAAATAACTTAGGATGTCCTGGGTGAAATTCAGGAAACTGTTACACATCCCAGATGATATGCCAATACTTACCCATGTGATGGGCACCATGCATGAAATTTTTGTTCACTGGTGCACACATTAATTCCTGCATGTTTTGTTTTTATTATCTTTATTGCTTATTTGTTTTATGTTAGCATCATGTATTCATTGTATTTTGTTACCTGTGTTTAATTTGTTATTAGTAAATTAATCTGGGCATTCTATGCGGCATGCAGCAAGGAGAGGAAGAGCTAAGTCACCGAAGACCCTGAAAGTTGTATATCTTCTGAGCTCAGGAAGAGAGAAAGCTGTTTCAAGATAAAATGTAGAGAGAAGAATTTCTGCCACAGTGAGAATTTAAAATTTTCTGGAGAGGGAAGATTCTGCCTAACTTTGTCAAGTCACTAAAGCAAGATTTGGTCTTTGCCAAACAAACTCTAAAGCAACAAATATTGTTGAGAACAGCAATGATTAAAACTGAAATGGAGGGTAGTATGAGGATGAAGTTGAAACCACCCCATTTAGCTCTAATGCTTTTATTAGGAATACTTTTTAAAAAACGGAATCACAAATGGAAAAAAAAACAGAATAATAAAAACAGGGCCTGTACACCACTTTAATCAATCAAAACCATTGTGTGAGAGACTAGATAATGCACTGAGAATTTTGTTTCAGAGTGGGGCAAAAGAGAGATTGTGAACATCTGGGTTTGGTGGGTTGGAGCAAGCATAGAGAAAAGAGGATTAAGTTGTGGCAAAGAAGAGAGATATAGAGGAAAGTCCTTGTCTCTATGGCCATCACAGAGAAGAAGACCCAGCTTAAGGGAAATCCAATGAAAGAAGTCAGCTCTTTCCCCAGCTTCCTTTCCCACTGATACTCTATCCACAGACACTATAGTATAATTGCTGTTTCATTAACTGAATGTTTCCAACTGAATTTTACCTCAATCACAATGAGACCCAGGGTTAAGTAGAAGATATAAATGTAAGGTTAGAGAATCCAATTTAGGCAAAGGTCTAAATGTTAGGAATTTATTCTAATAGGGGGAGGGGTTGAAGTGATTGTGACTGAAGCTGAAAAGAAAAAAAAAGTGGATTTTAGGGATGATTCAATTGTATCCCCCCCAACACCCCACCCTCCAGGCTTAAATTGAATTTATCACTATAAGAGGGTGTTTCTCTCTAGTAGAAAGAAAGAGAAAGGAAGCATAAAAAGAAAATTTAAATTTCATTTTCTTGGGATGGGGTGCTGATCTTAAGGCTCATTCCAACAAAAAGGTTGGGAAATGGGAAAGAAGTTAATAAGAGAATACAACCATGAAATTGTGTCAATAGGGGGAAAGGGAGGGGTGGACCCTGAAAATCATTGTTTTGGACTTTTTATTTTGTACCTAGGGAGACCTGGGTGGGGAATCAGGAGGTGGAATATGCCCAGGGGGTGGAGTAAATTCTTCTTGGCAAGAGTAAAGAAAGTGATGAATAACAGAGCCTGGACTCAGCCAGAATCTCCTGTTTCTGGAGCCATTACTCTGAACAATATTCCACAGATGCCTCCTTCAAGAATTAACATTTCTGAAATGGAGCTTCACAGATGAAGCTCTTTCAAAGAAAGGGGTGTGGAGAGCAGGAGGAATCTGGAAGCACTACTTATCTGGGCCAAGTGAAGAAAGAGTCCATGTTATTATATTCTAGAAGATTCATTTTGTTTGCATATCATTAAGAGAAGGGAGAGACCATCTATCAGTAAAGCTTATGAAACAGGTTTAGATAATCCTCTCAGCTCTGCCCTCCATGGAAACATTCATTATTTTATTTTTTATTTTTATCATAAAAGTATTTTATTATTTTCCAGTTACATGTACAAATAGTTTTCAATGTTTGTTTTCATAATATTTTAGTTACAAATTTTTTCTCCCTCCCTTCCTTCTCTCCCCCTTCCCCAAGACAGAAAGCAGTCTGATATAGGTTATATATGTACAATCACATTAAACATATTTCTGCATTGGTCATGTTGTAAAAGAGTCAGAACAAAAAGGAAAAAGCTCAAAAAGAAAAGAAAAGAAAAACAACCAAAAGTAGAAATGGTATGGTTCAATATACATTCAGAATCCACAGTTCTTTTTTTCTGGATATGGAGAACACTTTCCATCATGAGTTCCTTGGAATTGTCTCGGATCACTGCACTGCTGAGAAGAGCCAAGTTGATCACAGTTGATCATCATACAATGTTGCTGTTACTGTGTACAATGTTCTCTTGGTTCTGCTCACTTCACTCAGCATCAGTCCACTTAAGTCTTTCCAGTTTTTTCTGAAGTCTGCCTGCTCATTATTTCTTATGGCACAATAGTATTCCATTACATTCGTATACCACATTTTTTCAGCCATTCCCCAATTGATGGGCATTCCCTTAATTTCCAATTCTTTGCCACCACAAAGAGAGCTGCTATAAATATTTTTGTACATGTGGTTCCTTTTCCCTTTTCTATGATCTCTTTGGGATACAAACCTAGTAGTGGTATTACTGGGTCAAAGGGTATGTACAGTCCCATATCCCTTTGGGCATAGTTCCAAATTGCTCTCCAGAATGGTTGGATCAGCTCACAACTCCACTAACAATGCATTAATGTTCCAATTTTCCCACAGCTTCTCTAACATTTATTATTTTCCTTTTTTGTCATATTAGCCAATCTGATAGGTGTGAGGTGGTACCTCAGAGTTGTTTAAATTTGCATTTCTCTAATCAATAGTGATTTAGAGCATTTTTTCATATGACAATAGCTTTGATTTCTTCCTCTGAAAACTGCCTGTTCATATCCTTTGACCATTTCTCAATTGGGGAATAACTTGCATTCTTACAAATTTGATTTAGTTCCCTATATATGTTAGAAATTAGACCTTTATCAGAAACACTGGCTATAAAAATTGTTTCCCATCTTTCTGCTTCCTTTCTAATTTTGGCTGCATTGCTTTTGTCTGTACAAACCCTTTTAAATTTAATGTCAACAAAATGATTGAGTTTTCATTTCATAATACCCTCTATCTCTTGTTTGGTACTCAGGCCATTTTACCTTGCCACTGCTATTGCTGCTATACTTACAAATCAGATAACCAGAGACCATCATTGGGAAGAACCAAGTCATCCAACTCTTCTTTCTTTGGAAATATTGCCTGACATTTTCTGCCCCGCACTGCCATCTCCACTTTTCCCTTTAGCTTTAATCAGATCAACACTACATTTACTTGTATAAAAAGCATGTCAATAGACTCCCTTTTTATTTCATTTTATATCTATGTTACTTCTCAGACCAAAGCATCTGTCCCTGGCTACCACTCCCTTATATGCATTTTCTCCACTTATCAGAATTATACAAAGGATGACTATACACACACACACACACACACACACACATACATGCATATATATATATCCAAACTTATTATGTCAGTACTGCCTGCGGCAGAAAAACAATGGAAACATAACAGAACTTCATGGAGGGAAATAATGTAAAATACCAGTTTTTAATGTTAATGGACTGAATTGTCTTTCAAAATGGAAGAGTAACAGAAGTGATTAGAAAGTGCATCTTAGGGGGCAGCTGGGTGGCACAGTGGATAAAGCACTGGCCATGAATTCAGGAGTACCTGAGTTCAAATCTGGCCTCAGACACTTGACACTTACTAGCTGTGTGACCCTGGGCAAGTCACTTAACCCCTCATTGCCTTGCAAAGAAAAAAAAAAGAAAGTGCATCTTAATAATTTGCTGCATAAATGAAAAATACTTAAAACATTTAAAGACAAAATGGGCAAGAACTATATTATGCTTCAAGTTAATCTCAATTTCAGAAAAGATAACAGTAAAATATAGACATTCACATTTTTGTGGTAGTGAAGAACATGAATGACATAGCATCTACCTGTAGTTCCGCAACTGTAAGTATTTAAACTTAATTTCTTTTAAAACACTAAAAAATTAGCTAATTTGATCAAAAGATAATAAAGCCATGGTGCCAAAATTTAAAAATAAATATGAAAAGTAATTCACAATGAATAGAGAGGAAATGAAAAATTTTAGAAAAGCTACACACAATTATATGCTAATTGATCAGGAAGCATTTTTAAAGTACCAATACTTTCCCCATTAATCAAGATACAAATATGAAAGAAGACAATTCTTTCCCTCAGGGAGTTCATAAAGGATCATATATTTTTTAAAAAAAATTAGTCAGGCTGGATTAACATCTGGTGGAATCTGAAAAAGCTCTCTGAAAGAGGCGATACTGGAGTTGAGTTTAGAGTTTTCAAAAGGTAGGAGTCAGGAGGCAAAGCATTCCAGGCATGAAAGACAGGTGTAAAGACATAGAGGTAGATGGAAAATTGTGTACAGTAAATAGCAGGGAGACCAGTTTTGTTGAAGCAAAGAGTACATGAGTAGAAGGAGTGTATAATTATCCTGAAAATTATAGATGGCAGTTGGATTATGAAGGGCTTCAAATGGCAATGTGGAACCACAGAAGATTCTTGAACCAAGGAGTGACATAGTTAATCCTGAATTTTAAGAACATCAATTTGTCAGCAGCATGGAGGAGAGATTGTAAGGATATATACTAGATATAACTAGGATGCTATTGCAATAGTCCACAAGAGAGTTGATGAGGGTCTGAATCAGGGTGTTTGTGATGTAAATTGTGAGAGCTATTGGGGAGGTGTCTTGGTAAGTGATTAGATGTAGTAGATGATCCAGAACAAGTCATTTACCCTCTCTGGGCTTCAGGTTCTTCTTCTGTAAAATAAAGAAATTAGACTCAATGATCTCTGTGACCTCTCCCAACTCTAAATCTATTAACCTATGATCCTACAACAATCAGGGGGAAAAAAAATCAAACCATAGGATGATATCACTAAAGAAAATTTTAGGGAAAGAGAACTATATATGAACATCAGTAATGAATATGCAAAAGCATTATAAAGTCATATCAACAAACATTTAAGTGTCTGAGATGTGCCAGGCACTGTGCTAAATGTTGAGGAAAAAAAGACAAAACCAGCCCCTGCTCTCAAGGAATTCATAGTCTAACGGGGGAGACAACTTGAAAACAACTATATACAACAGTTTACATGCAAGCCAAACTGGTGATAATTTTTTAAAAATAATTTTTAGGGGCAGCTAGGTGGCGCAGTGGATAGAGCACCAGCCCTGGAGTCAGGAGTACCTGAGTTCAAATCCGGCCTCAGACACTTAACACACACTTACTAGCTGTGTGACCCTGGGCAAGACACTTAACCCCAATTGCCTCACTTAAAAAAAATTTACTTATTATTTATTTTAACATTCTTTTTAAAAATAATAAACATTTTTATCTAAAGTTTTGCATTCCAAATTCTATTCCTCCTTCCCTTACTCCCCTCCCCCATCATATATAGGTTATACATGTGCAATTATGTACAACATTACCATATTAGTTGGTACAAGAAAACATGAATAAAAGAAAAAAATGAAAGAAAGTGAAAATAGCATTCCTCAGTCTGTGTTCAATCAATATAAGTTCTTTCTTTAGAGGTGGATAGTCTGTTTCATCAATAGTTCTTTGGGATTGTCTTGGAATACTGTATTGTTGAGAATAGTTAAGTCATTCACAGTTCTTCATCAAACAATATTGCTGTCACTGTGGCCAATGTTCTCTTGATTCTGCTCACTTCACTATGCATCAGTTCATACAAGTATTTCCAGGTCTTTCTGAAATAATCCTGCTTGTCATTTTTTATAGCACAACAATATTCCATCACCATCATATTCCACAGCTTATTTTGCCACTTCCCAATTGATGGGCATTCCTTTGATTTCCAATTCTTAGCCACCACAAAATAGCTGCTATAAATATTTTTGTACAAATAGGTCTTTTCCTCGTTTGGGGGATTAACATTCTTTTCTTTTAAAATTTTGATTTCCAAATTCTCTCCCTCCATCCCACACTGAGAAGGCAAGTAATATGGTATCAATTATACATGTGAAATCATGTAAAACATATTCCAATATTTGCTATATATTTTTATAAAAGCAAGAAAAGTAAAGAAATTGAGAAAGTGATACTTCAATTTACACTCAGAATTCATCTGTTCCCTCTCTGGAGGTGGATAACATTTTTTTCATCACGAATCCTTTGGAATTGTCTTGGGTCATTGTATTGATCAGAGTAGCCAAGTCTTTCACAATTACTCATCATTACAACATTGCTGTTACTGTGCACAAGAACCTCACAGTTCTCACTCATTTTGCATTAGTTTGCATGGTCTTGCCATGTTTTTCTGAAACTACCTCCCTTGTCATTTCCCACAGCACACTATTATTCCATCAGAACCATACTCCACAATTTGGTCAGCCATTTCCCAGTTGATAAGATTTCCACTTCTATGGCAACACAAGAAAAACTGCTAGAAATATTTTTGTACATGTAGGTCCTATTCCTTTTTCTTTTATCTTTTTGGGTACAGACCTAGTAGTGGCATTGCTGAGTCAAAGGTATGCACAGTTTTATAGTCATTTGAACGTAGTTCCAAATTGTTCTCCAGAATGATTGGATTAGTTCACTACTCCACCAGCAGTTCATCAACATGCCTATTTTCCTCTCCTCTCTTCCAGCATTTGTCATTTTTAATAAGTGTGAGGAGGTACCTCAGATATGTTTTAATTTACCTTTCTCTAATCAATAGTGATTTAGAGCATTTTAATGACTATGAATAGGTTTTATTTCTTCTAAAAACTGCTTGTTTATATATCCCTTGACCATTTATCAATTGGGGAATGGCTTTTATTTGTATAAATATGATTCAGTTCTGTACTCAGTATAAATTTGAAAAATGAGATCTTTATCAAAGAAACTTTCCGTAAAAATTTTTTATATAGAATAATGTAGTTATCTCAATTATCTCTTTTAATTAGGTCTATTTTTGTTTTTGTTTTGTCTGAGATCATGACTGTTAAGACAACAATGAAGTTTGCCTATCAATTGAATCTTCCTTTCACTTGAACACTTAAGAGGCCATTGTAGGGTTATTAATTAGCCTAATTTCAATATCACTGTGTTTCAGGGAATAGAGAGACCTGAGAGAGGGTGAATGGTTAGTCAATGGAGCAGTCAGAACATACACAATGTTTATTGATTAAGTTCGACATCCTATATGGTTATGGTTCATGGCACCCCCAAACAATTACAATAGTAACATCAGAGGTCACTCACTGATCACAGATCCCTATAACAGATATAAAAATATTGAAAAAAATGGAAATATTGTGAGAATACAAATACACAGAGAAATGATGTGAGCACAAGCTCTTGGAAAAAATGGTGCCAATAAATTTACTTGATACAGGATTGCCACAAACCTTTAATTTATAAAAAATGCAATATATACAAAACACAACCAAGTAAAGCACAAGAAAAAGAGGTATGCCTATAATATAGTGCAAAGTATCACTTGAAAGGCTGCTTCAGTGGCTCCATGTCTAAATGTAGGACATTTTGCATGCACTAATTACTATAGCATATAAGATTTATATTTTTATCTATTGCATATAAAAATGAGCAGAGCAATGAAACTATACAAATTAGGAATGCAACATTAACAGGGTTTTGCAATAACAGAATTTGTAGAAGGCTTAGTGTATTCACAAATGAACAAACACTGCAATGCATAACCAACATACAAATGTATGTTAGCTGTCATACAAACATGAACACATGATCAAATAAATGTATATAGAAAAATAGTATGGCAACAGCAAAACTCAGAACATGGGTGTTTGCAGTTAGAGACAAAGCACATATTACATAGTTAAATATGAGCATTATCATCTAGCTACATCTGTTACCACTTCTCTAGTTTTACTTATAACATCACAGATATGTTTGGTCAAAGGTTAGACAGACCTAACCTTCTTGTTATCATCTGATCCATCTGCTCTGCTCCCTGAGTTTAGTCAGATTATAATTATCACTAGAGCTCTAGAGCTGGGTCAATCTGAACATGTGACTGCACACTCTATACATCATTTCTACTAGATTCTGGGGTCTCTCTGTATCCTAGGATACAGAGCTTTCTGACTGAAGCTCTAGAGAGGTCAAGGGAGAAAAGGTATTGCTTCTTGATTTACTTCTCTCTCCTTGTCTAAACTATTGTTCTTCTTGGTCTCAGATTAGATTGTTGGATTATAGTACATAATGTTTTCCTTGAAAATGTCATTTTCTGAACCAGTGCCAGGTTCATATAACCTTTGTATGAATGGTAGTTGGTTTCCTTTACTTATTTTATTTTGTTTTTGTTTTTGTTGAGGCAATTGGGGTTAAATGACTTGCCCAGGGTCACACAGCTAGTAAATGTCAAGTGTCTGAAGCTGGATTTGAACTCAGGTCCTCCTGAATCCAGGGCCAGTGCTTTATCCACTGTGTCACCTAGCTGCCCCCCTTTCTTTACTTATAAAGTAGGTGTCCATTACTTATTACTTATTTCAATCTCATGAGAAGTCCAATAAACTGCTATGGACAATAAATAGCTATGGTATATTGTCTTTATAGAATCCCTGCCTATTTATAGAACTACTCCATAAAAAGTCAAGTTATTAAGTCTCTCACCAATTTGTATGGAGAAACTTCTCATCTATCAGCTAATGACACCAATACCAAATACCAATGTTTCCACAAAATTATGTTGTCTTATTGAAGGCATTCTCTATACTATTTCACTTGGTGATCTTATTAGCTCCAATGGATTGAATCATCATTTCTATGCTGGTGATTATCAGATTTATTTGTCCAGCTGTAATCTCTCCTGACCTCCAGTGTAGCATTTCCAGCTGTTTTTGTCATTTTGAACTGTATACATCTTAAACTCAACATATCCAAAAAACAAGACTCATTCATTATCTTTCTCCTTAAACCCTCCCCTCTTCCTAATTTTCCCTCACTGTTGAGGGGACCACCATCCTCTCAGTTATACAAGCTTGAAATTTAGGTTTTATCTTTGATTCTTCACTCTTTCTCACCTCCCCATATCTAATCTATTTATAACATTATCTCACACATGTCCCCTTCTTTCCTCTGGCACTGACCTTTATCACCTAATTCCTAAGCTAAGGCAATAGACTGCTGGTTGGGCTTCCTGCCACATGTCTCTCTCCACTTGAATCTATCATCTACTCAGTTGTCAAAGTGATCTTCATGAAGTGAAGGTTTGACCATGTCTTCCTCCTATTCAATATGAATCTTAGTGACTCTCTATTACCTCCATGCTCAAACATATAAAATCTTCTGGCATTCAAAGCCCTTCAAAACCTGCCTATTCTTTCATTACCACCTTTTTAGTGCTTCTTACACCTTACTCCTTTCCATGTACTCTTTAATGATACCAGTCCATTCCTCAAACAAGATTCTCCACCTCTCTGCTCTGGTCATTTTCATGGGATATCCTCATGCCTAGAATTTTCTCCCTCCTCATTTCCACTTCTTAACTTTCCTGGGTTCCTTCAAGTTCCATCTAAAATTCTTCTTTTTACAAGAATTTTTCCTGATCTTAAAGGACTATCCTTTCGGTGGTTATCTTCAATATATTCTGAACATATCTTTTTCATACATAGTTGTTTACATGTTTTCTCTCTCATTAGATTGAGAGATCCTTAAGAAAAGGAACTGTCTTTTGCCTTTCTTTGCATCTTTAGAACTTAGCATAATGCCTGGCCTGTGGTAGTTACTGAAACACTTATTAACTATTGACTGACTGACTCTTCATCTGAGATTGTAGTGAAAGAGAATATTTTAGGATAAGATATCAGAATGAAGTGATGTGAGGAAGGGAGAAGACAGGTCTTTCAGTGAATAGTCTAAACTTTTTGAATTAAGTATGGAGGGAGGTCCTCAGCAGAGGTGAAGAGGGGAGGAGAAGAGAGGAAAGGGGATGTTGTTCAAGCTTTGAGGAGAGATGAGAAAATTTGGAACAATTCTTATGGAAGATGGGCTAATGAATCAATTAGAGAGAAGTAGGAGGATTGCCTTGTTGCTGTGAGGGCTCTGTTGAGATTTGATAATATTAATTTGCAGTGGACCTAATCAGCAGTTTTATTATTTTCTTTAGCTTTGTTCAGCAACAGTGAAACCAGGTACTTTGCAGGTATAAGCAGTTTATGAATATAGCAGATTTCTCATAAAAGAAAGAGACAACTTATAAGAAACTTGTGAGAAAATAATTATTAATAAATGGATTTCTTGGGGGGATCGAGAGACCCAGTTCTAGCCTTTCCCCTACCTCCACTTTGGAAGGTTAAGTTCAGGACACGAGCCAAACTCAGGGTCTAATTCTGTTCAGTCTGTATTGTATTTGAATTATGCAGATATAATTAAGAGATTCCAAACCAGGTAAGAAATGCAAAATTGACTTAAAACCAACAAAGCCCAAAGGAGACTAAAAGATGGACAAATATGAAAAACCTTCACACTTAATTAATGCTTTACATATGGACTAGTGTTGATCTATGCAGATTCAAGTAATCCTTATATGCTCTACACAGATGGCAGGTATGGCAATGGTCTTGTTCCAAGAGAGTGAAAGTCATCAATGACCAATTTCATTCTTCAGCAGAGGTTTGACAGTGAGACTCATTACCCCATTCATAAACTTAAGTTCTTGGCTTTCAAAGGATCTCTCTCTTACTCTCTGAAAATTCAAAGACTATTTGTATGGAGCAAAATTCCAAGTGTGTACTGACAATCCATTGACTTATATTTAACTAGTGCCAAGTTGGATTCTGCATGCCAGAAATGGGTAGCAATACTATCTAATTATGACTTCAGCATACACTATAGACTAATAAAAAGTAATGAGGATGCAGATGCCTTATCTTGAGGGCCCCAGAACGACAAAACTATAATGATGCTAAAAGAAGGTTTGGGAAGTATATGTGATATCTACAGATCTGGACTATAATAAAATAGAAGCATATCTGAGAGCTTGGGCCTTTCACCAAATGTCATACTAGGTGCATATATGAACCTAGTTTCATAAGTTTCACTGAAACTTACTTGCTTTAGCTGTCTTGGATGACAGGCATTAAGATCAGACAGCTGAAGAAGAACTAAGAGAAGGAAGAACTAAGCAAGGAAGTGAGGCAGAAGGACTCATGTTCCATTAAGCAGAAGGTATCTTACTGTTGAAACAATGATAGAAGTTGGAGTTTTGTAATGGAGTACTATACCAGATTGTGATTAATCTTACACATGGAACTAGGAAATAGTTGGTACTACTTGGAGATATAAGCTCCATGGCCATGAAAATTCTACAAGAGTCTTTGGACATAAAATGTAAGGAAACAGTCAAGAAAGGATTCAATATTGAGTAAGAAACAGATTTTACCTGTCCAAAATGACTACAGATGTCACCAAGAAATATGAAATTTATGTCTGATATATGCCAATTAAAACATTATCAACTTGTGCTACATATTTGGAGAATTTAAATACCAGTAAAACTTTGGTATTGGGAGGTAGGTTGCACAACAAATAGAGTAAAGGGTAAAGGGGCTGAAGTCAGGAAGACTCATTTTCTTGAGTTGAAATCTGGCCATAGATCTTACTAGCTGTGTGACCCTGTGAAAGTCACTTCACTCTGTTTACTTCAATTCCTCATCTGTAAAATGAACTAGAGAAGGAAATGCAAATTACTTCAGCATCTTTGCCAAGGACACCCCAAATGGGGTCATACAGAGTCATACATGACTGAAATGACACAAAAACAAAACCTTTGGAACTTGTTTGTTGACTTTTTATTTCTGGAAGGAAAGACATAGTAAACATTTATCATTTCTTCATGGTGATCATTTCACCAGTTATAAACAAGTATAACCCTACCACAAACCAGAAACCATCCATAGTTCATGGGAAAAACATTTCTTAGTAATTGATTTCCTGTCAGGATCCTCTCTAAGGTAGAGACTTCGAGAACAAGATTCTCAAGGCAATGTTGGCTTTGACCCATATAAAGAACTACATCTGACCATCTACAAGTCAAGCCATAGCCTGAAGCTATTGAACATATTGGGAACTCTGAGACCTGAACAAAAAACTTAGTAGAGTCAACATGTTCTATTTCTTGCATCACAAAAACACTTCACTAAAACTCCTTATTATTCTTAAGAAAGTTAGTTGGCCTTTTTTTTTTTTTATCAAAAAGCAGAGAGGAGGTGGAGAGAAGTAATGAACATTTAACTCAGCAAATGCTGAGAAAAAGAGACTATCCACCACTTGTACAAAGGATATCTGAGCCAGATATGGACTCTAAAAGTGACCTTTCCAGTAAAAGTGTTATTGGTTACTATTATCTTAAACTCATTTCAAACAGGGCAGGAGAACCAAACCCAGAGGAAACTGTTCTTGTCTAGAACAGCACTTCTTGTTATTTTTCAGTTATTTCAGTTACATTCAACTCTTTGTGACCCCATTTGGGGTTTTCTTGGCAAAGATACTGGAGTAGTTTGCCGTTTCCTTCTCTGGCTCATTTTACAGTTGAGGAAACTGAAGCAGAGTAAGTGACTTACCCAGAGTCACACAGCTAGTAAATATCTGAGGCCAGATTTGAACTCAGGAAGATGAGTCTTTCTGACTCTAGGCTTGGCACTCTATCTGCTGCACCACTTAGCTGCCCCAATTAGAGAATCCTAGGGTACAAACACAACCCAAAGAGTAGAAGTGTCAAACATGCATTCCAGAAAACACCCAAGTATATCCTGAATCAGTTTAAAATGCCATTTAGAGGGGCAGCTAGGTGGTACAGTGGATAAAGCACTGGCCTTGGATTCAGGAGGACCTGAGTTCAAATCCAGCCTCAGACACTTGACACTTAACTAGCTGTGTGACCCTGGGCAAGTCACTTAACCCTCATTGCCCTGCAAAAAAAAATGCCATTTAGAAATATTTAATAAAATATATAATAAAACAGATAATATTACATTTAAAAACTGTCAGTTTGTGACCTGAAGGGATACTTATGTGGGAATTAGTAGTTCCCATTTCTATTTGAGTTTGATACCACTTCTATAAAGCACAAAATGCTGACAGCCTATCTGACTCTGTTATAAATTCAGGTGTAGAGAAACAAATCTATAATGATGATGATGGTCAACCAGTACTATCTTAGGTACAGAAGCTGAGCAGTCAGCAACTGACAGAGGAAGTGCTACCAACTAATGGTTACTAGATTGACAGGATGTTTGTTATAGATGAATCTAAAAGAATAGGTGTATGCATATATATCCAAATCTTCCACCCCCCCTTCCTTCATCCCTCTCTCCCTCTCTCCTTCCTTCCCTCCTTTTTTCTTTCCCTCCCTTTTCTTCCTTCCCTCCTTTCTTCCTTCTTTCTTTCCTTTTCTCCCTCCTTTTTTTTTGGGGGGGGGGAGGCAATAAGGGTTAAGTGACTTTCCCAGGGTCACGCAGCTAGTAAGTGTCAGGTGTCTGAGGTGGGATTTGAACTCATTTCCTCCTGAATCCAGGCCTGTTGTTTTATCCACTGCACCACTTAGCTGCCCCTCTCCCTCCTTTTATTCCCTCTCTCCCTCTTGTGAAAACAGTGGGACTAAAAGCAAAAACAAGGACAAAAATTGGATTGCTCAAATAAACTCAGAAGAGATGAATTTCCCTTCTTCCTAAGGATAGAGGAATAGATGGCATTTGTCAACAAGATTGGATTGAAATGACCTCATGATTATTGGGGTTGAAGTGGGGGAAGAGAGATTTTTTTTTAAATCATAAAAATATTTTATTCTTTTCCAGTTACATGTAAAGGTAATTTTCAACATTTGCTTTTATAC
Source organism: Dromiciops gliroides (assembly GCF_019393635.1). Taxonomy (NCBI): domain Eukaryota; kingdom Metazoa; phylum Chordata; class Mammalia; order Microbiotheria; family Microbiotheriidae; genus Dromiciops; species Dromiciops gliroides. Next base: position 515,702,058 of record NC_057861.1, on the reverse strand, counting down.
ATTTTTAGTTCCAAGTTTTTCTCCCTCTTTTCATTTCCTCCCTCTCCCCAAAAGAGAAAGTAAGATGATATAGATTATATATGTACAATCACATTAAACATATTTCTGCATTAGTCATGTTATGAAAGAAGAATCAGAACAAAAGGGGAAAACCTCAAAAAAGAAAAACAAAACAAAAAAGTAGAAACAGTATAATTTAATCTGCATGCATATTCCACAGTTCTTTTTTTCTGGATGTGGAGAACATTTTCCATCATGAGTCCTTTGGAATTGTCTTGGATCATTGTATTGCTGAGAAGAGCTAAGTATATCACAGTCGGTCATTGCAAAATATTGCTGTTACTATGTACAATGTTCTCCTGATTCTGCTCACTTCACTCAACATCAGTCCACTTAAGTGTTTCCAGGTTTTTCTGATATCTACCTAATCATCATTTTCTCTTTTTTCTTTCTTTCTTTTTTTTTTTTTTGCGGGGTAATGGGGGTTAAGTGACTTGCCTAGGGTCACACAGCTAGTAAGTGTCAAGTGTCTGAGGCTGGATTTGAACTCAGGTACTCCTGAATCCAGGGCTGGTGCTTTATCCACTTCGCCACCTAGCTGCCCCTGATCATCATTTCTTATAGCACAATAGTATTCCATTACATTCATATACCACAACTTGTTCAGCCATTCCCCATTTGATGGGCATCCTCTCAATTTCCCTTTCTTTGCCACCACAAATATTTTTGTACACGTGGGTCCTTTCCCTTTTTTTTATGAACTCTTTAGGATTCAGACCAAGCAGTAGTATTACTCAGTCAAAGGGTATGCATAGTTTTATAGCCCTTTGGGCATAGTTCCAAATTACTCTCCAGAATGATTAGATCAGTTCGTAACTCTACCAACAATGCATTAGTGTGTGATAAAATAATGGGATTTGGCAGACTGATTGGGATGGACCACACCTGTCCTGAGTGAGGTATGCTGCCGATGTCAGCAGGAGAAACCATTCTCCACAGGCAGTTTGAAGGACCTCCCCTTTTGGGGGAGGGAGAATAAACACTCGCTGAGGGGAGCTGGCTCCTTTTCTGGAGTCACTTTCCTTCTGGTGGTCAGGAGCGCAAGAGAAAGAGGTTCTTTCTTAGCAGTTTTGTCCTGTGGGCCCTGGCTGTTTTCCACTGAAGCTATGGACCCCAGGGGGTGAGTTAACATACAAGCCCTGCTCTTTTTAATTAGCTGAATTAGAAGTGAGTTTGGGGATTGTATAGACTTAGGTTGCAGTTAGAGGGATTATCTGTATTTCTTTTTCCCTATTCCCTTGTCTTTGATTTTATTAATTTCACCTTTGCTGTTTATTTTATTCCCATTAATAAAACCTTATTTGGTTGTGGAAAAGAGGCTGTTAGGCTCCTTTCTTATTGGCCTGGGAGAAATATCTAAAAAGGCAGTTCAGAGGGGAGGGAGCTTTGGACCTAGAGGTCCCTCATTATTTCAGGGACCCCAATTTTACAGTGAGCCACTCAATTAACTCTCCCTATATTAAATGTGGCCCCCACAAGTGTTTCAATTTTTCCACAGCTTCTCTAACAGAAGAGAAAGTTTTAAACCCAGAATAATTATTCAGCTATTGTGTTACTTGAGTCCTGTTTTATTTTTGTGAGTGAATGGTAGCAAAAATGTCCATTTTTTCCATCTTTTTAATGTATATATGGTTATATGTGATGAAATATGTTCAATGAGAAGGGGGAAACTCCCTAATAAAATTTGAGTCAGTTTGTAAAAAGAAATAGGCTGTGTAAGCAATGTCACTTTCCCAGATTATTTGATTGGTACTATGCCTATATACTAGCTATTTTCTGCTTCCTATTAATACTCCCAAATCTCTGTTATACTTAACTTGAATGTTGTCTTTTCATTTGATATGCATAACCAAGAGAAAAGAATAATATATATATAGGGAAAAAATGGGAAAAGGGAGAAAAACCATCTTTTTACCAAGAAAAAAATTCACACGTTATCTTTTTTAATAGGCATTTGACAATTGCAATGGGAGTAATACCAAAACATTTACTACATGGAATAATGAATTTTATGGTGAAATTTCTCCAGTTGCACTTCATTATGGATTAAGGAATTGATTTATTTCCAGGAAGTTTTATTTTATTTTATTTTATTTTATCTTATCTATTTATCTATCTATCCATCTATTGATCTATTTATTTGTTCATCTGTCTGTTTATCTTGTGGTAAAAAAACATAAGTTTTAGCTGAATCATTTGAGAATTGAGCGCATGCTACTGAAGCGGCTTTTGAAGGACCTCCCTTTTGGGGAGGAGACCACGACGAAGGGTGGTGCACCTGCTGCTGCCTGGAGAGCTGCCAAGCACGTGGCCAAGCATGCCGTACTTCCAGGACACCAACTTAAAACTGAGAGTGGAACGGAAGTTCCAGCTCTCTCTGGCTTCTCAGCTTAGCGGTGGCAGCACACGCGTTTGGTGGTCGGCTCTGGTTCTCAGTCTGGCAGGCAGTTTTGGGATTCAGTGAGTTTTATAATGGAATATAGACTAAGCTTAGATCTAAGATTATTCTTTTGTATTTCCCCTTTCCTATTTCTCTAATGGGTATCACCTTTTTGTTATCTAATTAACTCTCAAACAATAAAAGCTAATCCATCACTGATTAAAGCTCAGAGGCTTCTTTTTCTTAGTGGTCTAGGAGATATATAAGGGAAAAGTTAAAGGGGGAGTTTAATGCTCTTATGTCCAATTTTGTTATTTTTATTTTTTTTAATTTTTATTCATTTATTTTTTTAGTGAGGCAATTGGGGTTAAGTGACTTGCTGAGGGTCACACAGCTAGTAAGTGTTATGTGTCTGTGGCCAGATTTGAACTCAGGTACTCCTGACTCCAGGGCTGGTGCTCTATCCACTGCGCCACCTAGCTGCCCCTCTTATATCCAATTTTAAATCTCACAATCTATTTATTTGTTCATCTGTTTATTTATTTGCTTGTTTCTTTGTCTATTTATTTGTTCATCTATCTATCTATCTATCTATCTATCTATCTATCTATCTATCTATCTACCTACCTACCTATTTCTTTCTTTCTTTCTTTCTCTATTTATCTATCCATCCATCCATTCATTTGTTTGTTTGCTTGTTTGTTTATTTATTTATTTGATTTTTTTTTTTGCAGGGCAAGGAGTGACTTGCCCAGGATCACACAGCTAGTAAGTGTCAAGTGTCTGAGGCTGGATTTGAACTCAGGTCCTCCTGAATCCATGACTGGTGCTTTATCCACTGTGCCACCTAGCTGCCCCAGAATTTTTATTTTTAAAAATCTTCCTGTCTCTGTACTTCTCCCCCTTGCTTCTCCTATTTTCTTCCTTTTTCTCTCTCTCTTAGTGAGTGTCCACCATCACAAGGATGAGAACATGGAGATACATGAATTCCCTCAAACTATGTACTGATTTTACATGTGTGATAGAAACACAGTTATGTCTTCAGTTTATCTTGGGCAGCATAGCATAGTGAATGAAACACTGAACTTGGAGTCACAAAAATCTTGGTTCAAATCCTGCTTCAGACTCTTATTAGCTGTGGGACCCTAAGCAAATCACTTATTCTATTTGATCTCTGTTTCTACATCTGCTAAATGATAGGGCTGGACTTAATGGCTTCTAAAGTCTCTGCTTCTAAAGAAAGCAGCTAAATCTAAGGCTCTAAATCTTTGATCCTATGGTCTCTTCTGTGAGTTGTGTCCTAGAATGCAAAACTGTATATACGGTGTGATTTAGTATTAGAAAGTGTTTAAGCTAATTTTTCATTCCTAGTAGCTATCCAATAAAGATAATCTTAATTTTGAGTTTTGAAAGCCTCAAATTTTGGAAATCAAAGTACTTCCAAAATCCACTGAAGCAATTTGAAGTTTGCCCTAGTCTTGGAAAATCTTCCCTGAGGATAATTGCCCTTTTAATGTTTTAGTTTTTTTTTTTTTTTACTTTTCAATTTAGAGTGAGGTTCTTTTTTAATCCTTTGAAAATAGCTATACTTGTTCTGAGGTACCACCTTACCACTATCAGGTTGGTTAATATGATGAAAAAGGAAAATGATAACTGCTGGAAGGGATGTGGGAAAACTGGGCCACAAATGCACTGCTGGTGAAGCTGTGAACTGACCTAACCATTCTGGAGAGCAATTTGGAACTACATCCAAAGGGCTATAAAACTGTGCGTACCCTTTGATCCAGCAATACCACTGTTAGGTATGTATCCTAAAGAGATTTTTCTTTAAAAAGGGAAGAGGACCTATTTGTATTTTTGTTGTTGTTCAGTCTTGTCCAACTTTTCATGACCCAATTTGGGTTTGGATTTGGTTTTGGTTTTTGCAAAGATACTGGAGTGGTTTGCCATTTCCTTCTCCGGATCATTTTATAGATGAGAAAACTGAGGCAAACAGGGTGAAGTGACTTTCTTAGGGTTACATAGTTTCTTAGGTCAGATTTGAATGCAGGTCTTCTTGACTCTAGGGTTGTTACTCTATCCACTGTGGCACCTGGCTGCCCTGGTTGTTCAGTCATATCTGACTCTTCAGAGACTCCATTTGGGGTTTTCTTTGATAGGTACTGAAGTGGTTTGCCACCATGACTCAACTGCCTTTTCATTCTGAAAATTTCCTTATCACATGGACTCTTCTAACCCTGTAATAGCCTTCTGAGGCAACAGGCAGCTGCCTGGATAGAACTCTGGTCTTAGAGTCAGAAAGAACTGAGTTCAAATGTGGCTTGTGTGACAAGGGACTAGTTAACTTTACTGTTTCTTCAGCTATAAAGTGAAGATAATAATAGTACCTCCTTCACTTGGTTGTTGTGAAGATCAAATGAGATAATATTTGTAAACTAATTTACAAATTACAAATTAAGTTACAAATTCTAGGACCTGGAACATAGTAACTGCTGTATAAATGTTTTTTCCTTTCACTTCCTCCTTCTGCCTTGCCAGTCTCTTTCTCCCAGTAGTGAGTATGTCATGGGGCCTTCACTTTGGCAGAAGGGGAGACCAAAATGATCAAGCTCCATTCTGTGCTTAGCTGTGTATCTGATTCCAAAGATTTTTGCCATCATATTTGCCTGGGTGTTCCATTTATCTCCTCCTCACCTCACTCCTTTTGTGTTGTCATCCCCCAGTAGAATGAAAAATCCTTGAGGCCAGAAGCTGTCTTTCCCCCCTGATTTTACCACCAGAATTTAACAGTGTTCAGGCCCATAGAAAGCCCTTAATAAATGCTTTTTTATCTATCTATCTATTTTTCTATCTGTCTAGTGAACTTAAAAAACAAAATGAAATGGGCATTACTATATATACATATTTTAACAAAAGATTGATTATGCATCAAACCATGACCCTCTATTATATAAAGCTTGTTTTTCTTTTAAATATTTAATAAATTCAAAATTGTCAAAATTGTCCTATTTGCTTGTTATTCTTCTTGACTTTCCCTCTGTTCTTTTCTGTACATTTAAAAAGAAAGATACTCAAATGACTCTCTTTTTTTACCCTATCTTTATTGTTCCCTCTCCCTTCTAATACACTCTTCATTGGAAATAAAAGAAAAACAGTCTTTAGAACAATATGCATAGTCAGTCCCTCTTCCCCAAATTCTACATTGGCCATGTCCACAAATGTATATCTTATTCTTAATTTTGAACCCATCACCTCTCTCTCTGGAGGTGGGTAGTTAGCTTTATCATGAGTCCTCTGGAATTATGGTTGATTATTGCATTGATGCAAGTTCTTAAATCTATCAGCAGCTAGGTGGTGCAGTGGATAGAGTACTGGCCCTAGAATCAGGGGGACCTGCCTTAAACATCCGGAGCCATCTCCATTCGTCCTGACGTATATCGTGCCACTGTACCCAGATGGCTCTGGAGGAAAGAGTGAGGTTGGTGACTTTGCACAGCCCTTCCTCACTTAAATCCAATTCACTGCAAGTCCTGACATCACTTCCTGATGTAATGGCCCTCTTCAAGAATGAAGCTCAAACATTTTTCAAAAGTTATTTTGTTTTTCTTTATAATATTATTATTACAATAAATTGTTCTGGTTCTATTCACCTCACTGTCAGTTGATAGAAGTCTTCCCAGGTTTCTCTGAAACTAGTCCCTTCATAATTTCTCATAGGCCTATCATATCCCACTAATTCATATATTATAATTGATTAGTTATTCCCCATATAATAGCTACCCTCTTAATACTGATATTTTGTCATTACAAAAAGAGATGCTATAAATATTTTTGTACATATGGGTCCTTTTCCTCCTTATTTCATATCACTTTGAGGTAAAGGCCTAGTAGTGGCATTACTGGGTCAAAGGATATGCATAATTTAGTGACTCTTGGGACAAGGTTTCAGGTTACTTGCCAGAAGAATGCTGAACCAATCTAACAATTGCCATGTTTTCCTTACCTTTGTATTTTATTAGTTCCTTTGAGATTCTTGAATATTCATTTCTCTGGATAAATTTCATTATTTTTTTCTAGTTCTATGAAATGATTCTTTGGTAGTTTGGCATAACACTGAATAAATAAATTAATTTAGGTAGCATTGCCATTTTTATTATATTTTAATGATTTATTTTTGAATAATTAATATTTCTCCAATTATTTGGATCTATATTTCTGTAAATAGTGTTTTTAGTTAGTTGTATTAAAATACTTCCTATGCGTTTTTCACACTCTTTCTCTTTCATTCCCTCTCTGTTGTGTTTTGTTGGTCATATAAAGAAATGCTGATGATTTAAGTGGATTGCTTTATTGCTGAAATTCTTGTTTCAACAAATTTTTAGTTGATTCCTTGGGAAACTCCAGATAAACCATAATATCACTTCCCAAACACTATAGTTTTGTTGTGTCTTTATGCTTACTAACATGATTTTTTTTTGGTCTTATTGTTATAACTAGCATTTCTAGTACCATGTTTAAAAGGAGTGATGATATCAGACACCCTTGTTTTACCTTTAATCAAATTGGAAAGATCTCTAGATCTTTCTTTACATATAATATAACAATGCCTATTCTTGATTTTAGTAAGGAAAAGTCTACTTATTTCTATGCTTTCTATTGTTTTTATTTTTAATAAAACAGAAATGGAAGATGGATTTTGTCAAAATCTCTCTCTCTCTCTCTCTCTCTCTCTCTCTCTCTCTCTCTCTCTCTCTCCCCCACACACACATCATTTTTCCTCCTGTTGCATTTTTAAAGCTTTTCTGAGGGTATTTGTGGGGGATCCAGTCTCCTCTAAGTTTAACATCCTAACATATTCCCACAATCCCAAGGGCTATATAATGTATATAAACATATAAACTGTAGGAAAAGCATCCCAGGTAGCAAAATGGTAATTCATTTAAGGAAAATTTTAAACCTTTTGGCAGTAAAAAGAGAATAGCAAGGTCCCCAGGAGATGAAATTGGATTGTTATAAATGTGTAGAAGGGGGGCAGCTAGGTGGCACAGTGGATAGAGCACTGGCCCTGGATTCAGGAGTACCTGAGTTCAAATCTGGCCTCAGACACTTAACACTTACTAGCTGTGTGACCCTGGGCAAGTCACCTAACTCCAATTGCCCTGCAAAAAAAAAAAATAAATAAAAATAAATGTGTGGAAGAAAGAGGAAGAACTATAGCATACAAGATGATGCATAAAAGACATCAAGGATATATATGACCAGAAAAAGAGATGGGCAGGTCATTTAACAATGGTGGAAGATGACAGCTGGAGAGTAGGAGTGATGCACTGGTATAGTAAATACTGCAGAGGAAGACTGACTGCTAACACAATTGAAATGTGAAAAGACCCAGGAGGATAACCCAGTAATCTTTTATGGAGGATCTATTAAAGGACATGAAAAATAATTGCACAAGGTGAGAAGTCACAAATGGATGTGATGTCCACCAGTAGAGGGAGTACAAACAGATGAAATCTTCAATACATAGAAGTAGCTAATGTTCGATAATAATAACAGCTGACATTTATATAGCATCATATGATTTTTTTAACTTAAAAATTATTAAGTACCTACTGTAAAAAGCATCAAGGGAAGACAAAAAAGAAAATAGGTCCTGCCTCCAAGGAGCTTACATTCTCCTAAAATCCAATCATCCTGGCATAAATAATATTATTGAATAAATTTAATGTTTAAATAGGGTCTCTGCATCCCAAATGCATGCCTCACTAAGGCAATACTGCTTCACCAGTTTCAGGAATATAAAGAAATCAATAATAACTGTTGAACAGCCGCTATGTGCATAATACTATAAAATGCACTTTGAGGAGATACATACATATACATACACATACACATACACATATACATACATATACATAATATATATAATATATGTGTGTGTGCATGTGTATGTATATATATATGTATATGTGTATATACATTGATAACTACAAATTTACTGAGAACTGACTGATTCCCCACCCAGTCTCCTTACCCAGACAGGTGAAGTGCCTGGGGCTGATGGTCTTTGTCAATTCCAGACTCTTGATGGACTTATGGACCTTCCCCCAAGCAAAATGATCCCCCATCTCTTTACTTCTTGGACTTTGTTATTATGTAAAAGGGTCCACTTAAAGGGGCCCATATGTACAAAAATATTTATAGCTGCTCTTTATGTTGTAGCAAGGAATTGGAAGTTGAGGGGGTACCCATCAATTGGGGAATGGCTAGACAAGTTGTGGTATATGAATACAATGGAATGCTATTGTGCTGTAAGAAATGATGAGCAGGAAGAAACCTGGAGGGTCTTACATGAGCTGATGATGAGTGAGATGAGCAGAACCAGAAGAACATTGTACACGGTATCATAAACATTGAGTGTTGACCTTACTGTGATGGACTATATTCTCACCAATGCAATGGTACAGAAGAGTTCCAGGGAACTCATGATAGAAGAGGATCTCCAAATCCAAGAAAAAAAAAAGAACTGTGGAGTATAGATGCTGATTGAACCATACTATTTCTTTTGTTTTGGTGCTGTTGTTTTTTTTTTCTATTTTGAGGTTTTGCATCACTGCTCTGATTTTTTCTCTTGTAACAGGATTAATGCAGAAATAGGATTAATGTTATGTGTATATATGTGTGTATATATATCTATATGGATATGGATATATAGATATATAGATATAACCTATATCAGATTACCTGTTGTCTAGGGGAGGGGGGAGGGAGGGGAGGGAGGGAGGGAGAAAAATCTGAAATTGTAAAGCTTGTATAAAAAAAAGTTGAGAACTATCTTTACATGTAACTGAAAAAATAAAATACCTTATATGTAAAAAAAAAAAGGGCCCACTTACATTAAGTAGTTTCTGTTTAGAGTTAAGTAGCATCTATACTTAACTCTGGTGTAGTTCAATACTTTCTTTTGTTAAAGCTTAATTTACATTAAGTAGTTAGTAGTTTCTATATTGGAGCAGTCTTTTGATTCCCTTTTGTTCTGTTACCCCATAAAATCCCTGTGTACGGTTCCCATCTTTGGGTGTTCCTAGCTGCTGGCTTTGCGATACCACAAGCTATAGTTCCTCTGCCCTGATTAAAGACATTATTTCTCCTTGTTTCCTTAATTTCCAGGTTAACAACATCTATTTCTCACCTTCAAGAAAACCGGGGGGGGGGGGGGGGAACCACACACATAAAAAAAGAACAAAGAAGCCAGCCTAAATTAATACAGTACAAATGATGCACTGAAGTAATTTGATCTTCAAGTTTGGGAAAGAACAAGTACAAGAGAAAGAACTCAGCAGGTAGAGTAGGCAAACTCATTTGATTCATAAAACCCACAACTTCATTAGTCCCTAATGAGAACTACAAAATTCCCCACCCAGTCCCCTCTTGCCCAGACAAATGAATTTCCTGGGGCTGACTGTCTTCGTCATTTCCAGACTCTTGATTGATTTATGGACCTTCCCCCAAGTAACTTATCCCCTCCCAATGTTCCCCACCTTACTCCCTGGACTTTATGTTATTATGTAAAAAGGGTCCACCTATATATTTTTTTCTTTTTTCTTTTTTTTTAGTGAGGCAATTGGGGTTAAGTGACTTGCCCAGGGTCACACAGCCAGAATGTGTTAAGTGTCTGAGGCCGAATTTGAACTCAGGTACTCCTGACTCCAGGGCCAGTGTTCTATCCACTGCACCACCTAGCTGCCGGGTCCACTATTCAGAGTCTGTACTGCCTACACTTAACTTAGGAGCAGTTCTATTATTTCTTTTGTCAAAGGTTCATTTACATTAAGTAGTTATATGTCACTCTGGAGCAATCTTTTGGTTCCCTTTTTGTTCTGTTACCCCATAAAAACCCTGTCTATTCCCATCTTTGGGTATTCCTAGCTTCTGAGCTTTGCAATACCATGAGCTATAAGTTTTTCTTCCCCAATTAAAGACCTTATTTCTCCTATATTGATTGTTTCCTTAATTTCCAGGTTAACACTACCAAATAGCTCTTTAATTAGAACAACTTTTTGAGCTAGATACTACAAACATTTCCTTTTTATGCATGAGAGAACAGAAGTTTAGTGAGGGTACATGAACTAGAAAGTGAACTGGTGAGGGAAAAATCCATCCTCTTCTCAATAATTCTCAGGAACTCAGCAGCAAAGTGACAAAGGCTTTATTTTCTTCTCATGAGAAGGAGGCACCCTAGTGTGTAGCTAGTGGGTGCCCAGAAAGGGGGCTCGAAGGCCCTGTTTTATACCCTAGTCCCTAACGCGAATGGACCTTCCCCTTTTTCATCACTGGTCAGGGTTACAATCTATGCGCAAAAACTAGCTAATCTGAACACAGTATTCCCACCCCTCTTCCTTGTATGGGCATGACTCAGGAGTGGACCTTATACTTCCTTATATGGACGACCTTATTGAGACCAGGGCTCCTTGAACCATGTGACCTTGCTAACCTGAGGGGGAGGAGGGGATCTGAGACCTTTGTCCTAAAAACAGGTCAAGGGGAGTATGACTGACTTGTTATATCCACATTGAGAGGAGACAACTACCCATTTCTCACAGAACTAAAGTTAGAAAGTGAGCTAGAAAGTGGACAAAAAATATGTAAAGGAGTTAAATCTGAACACATTTTTATATTGAAAGTCAGGACTCACACCTAGATTGTTTAACTTCTTAGTCCTTTACTCTTTCTATTATCACACATTACCTCCTTTGTTAATGCTTTGTTGGAATATTGTTGAAGATTTAGGGATCATTGACTCCCCAACTTTACCATTTGCTACTCTCTTTATATCCTTCAACTCTCTCCTTTTTATCTAATGTTAACTGATACAAGTATAAATACCTTAATAAGATGATCAAAATTGCTATTTTGAAATTATAAATCTATATAATCAATAAAGTTGAGTAAGTAAATGTTGAGGGTGCAGAGCACCCCAGAAATTCTCTGGGGCACACCAAGGAATCTTCTCCTTGAGAAACTAAACCAGAGGACAGATACGCCTAGAGAGATGAGCAGAACCAGATCAGACTGAGCTAGCTTTGGGACCTCCACCCTTCATTCTGATCTCCCTTACCCCTGGGGAGATAACTTTGGGTGTGGCTGTGGCCTTTGTGTCCTGAACAGAGAGATGGCTTGAGAGATCCATAGCCACCTCTTACCCAATTCCTCTAGCCACCACCAGTGGGGGATGGTCCTCCCTCACTAAAGGAACTTTCCACAGGCAGACAGTCCACCCCATAAGCCCCCTATAAAAGTACCTGCCAGTCTCCTGCTCGAGGACATTGGTACCTCAGAGCCACGTGATTTGTTCCATACCTATCTCCCCATGAGAAGTCCAAGGATTTCTTTCATGGTTTCCCTTCCCCTCCCCTTCCCTTCCCTTGCCCCTAAATAAACTACTACCTTATTCTAATTGTTTTTGTGTGCAAGAGGGTGTAATTCTTTAAAGAGGAATTCCTAAGAGCCCCTACCCCTAACCCAACCCATACCCCATTTCTCCCATAACATAATCAATCATCATATTTGTATATATTAAATACTTACTATGTTCTAGGAACTGGGGACAGTACATTTGATATAAAACAAAATGAAAACCTCAAGGAATTTATATTTTACAAGAGAGATATAATATTGATTCAGAGATAAGTAAATACAGGATTATACAACAAAAACAACAAACCATAATGAAGGGAGGACCACTAGCAACTGGAGGAATAAAGGAAGGCCTCTTCAAGGTGGTGTCTCTTAAGCGGAGCCTTCTGGTATTCTGGGCATTCCAGGAGATATGATGGAGAGAAAGCATTCTATAGATGAAGGATCCAATTTGTGCAAAGGCATCCAAGTGGAAAGAGAAGTCTGTACACAGGCTACAGCAAACAAACCATGTTGGCTCAAGTGGACACTGTATGAGAAGGATGAATGTGGGATCAGTCTAGAAAGATAGGTGAAAGTCAGATTATGGAGGGTTTTAATTGACACAGAGAGGGGTTTGTTTTATAAACTAAAGACAATGAGTGGCTGCTGAAGATTTAGGCCTGTTTTACAGCTTTGTTGGGGAGGGATTGTCCAGGGTTTGCAGTAGGCCATTTCAGCAATCTGAATGAGAAGTGATAGGGGCTCTAAATCAGTGTGGTTGTAGTGTGAGTAAAGAAAGGCCAGGATTTGAAGATGTTAAGAAGGTAGAATAGATAAGACTCAGAAACTGATTGGATGTAGGGGATGACTAAGAGTAAAGACTTGAGTATAATTTGTAGGTTGAGAACTTGGGAGACCATAACAATATTCTCAACAGAATTAAGGAAAATCCGGAGGAGGGCCAAGATAATGCATTCTGTTTGGATATTTTGAGTTTGAGAAGGGACACTCAAATCAAATTAAATAGAGATCTCAAATAGGCACTTGTCTCTTTTTGCCTGGGGGGTGGGTAGCTTATATATTTTCAAATGGAATTATTCCACTACATGGATCTCTAAACCTATTCTACTCACAGCAACTTTGACAAACAGAAAAATAATATTATATACACATTGATGCTGATTACTCATTTTGGAAAAAGTTATCAAGTCGCTGAACTGTCCTTTAGTAACAATAATAACAAAAATAATAATATGTGGAATATATTTAGCCCATTTTCAAAGCTCTTTATTTACACTATCCAACCTGATTCTCACAGTAGCTTTTGTGAAGTAGGGATTTTTCGTATTATTTCCATTATCCAGTTGAGGAAATTTAGGTCCAAGAAGAGAAATGACTGCATAAGATCCCAGTCATTGATAGAAATGAGATTCAAATTTATTTCCTCCTGACTCCAAGGCAAATACTAACTTAAGTATATATTTTTTCTTTTTGCGGGGCAATGAGGGTTAAGTGACTTGCCTAGGGTCACACAGCTAGTAAGTGTCAAGTGTCTGAGGTTGGATTTGAACTCAGGTCCTCCTGAATATAGGGCTGGTGCTTTATTCACTGTGCCACCTGGCTGCTCCCTTAATTAAGTATTTATTAAGCATGTACTATGTGCTAGGTGTTGTACTAGGCACTGGGAATACAAGTAAAAAGAATAGAATAATCTTTATTCAAAATGAGCTTACATTTTAATGGGGAAACAAGTACATATAAAATATATTTACAATAGAAATATAAAATTGATAAACAAAAATACATAAAAGTATATAAAAGGTAGTTTGAGAAATACGACACTAACATTTGGGGGAATAAGAAAAGTTTCATTCAGAAGATAGTGCCAGTGAGGATCCCCATGCTGAGACCACCCCTAGATACTCAGTTTTCTAGAGCTAAGGCCCAGTTAGCAAACTGTGCCCTGAACTTGGTATAATAATAACCCTTTGCATTCACCTTCTGGATGAACAATGACAAGTACTTTTAATTCACAGTTACCCTTAAGAGGGCACTAAGAAAATGTTGTACTTTAATATTAGAGTGGAAAGCAATTTCTTTAAGTGAGAACCCTACAGATCTCCTCAGGTTTTCTCTTTTTTTTTTTTTTCAGGTTTTCTCTTTGGATATTGAAGACCAACTCTGTCAAGCTCTTTATTTGACAAGATTCTGCTTTGCTCAATCAGTTTTAAATCTTGTTTCAGGAGTTTACAGCAACAAATTCCAGATTGGCTCTCTGGGCAATATAAGTAAATACAGCTAGCTTTTACTTAATGAAATTGTTGTCCATTCAGATTCAAATCTCTTTTTACAACAAAGTGGAATTTAGGTAGTTTAAAGCCTGTCCTTTCTCTTTTGCTACCCATCTGTCAAGAAAGGATAATAGAAAGCAAGCAGGCACCACTGAGAAGCTTCCCCTCTCAAGGTATAGATAGCACTGGAAGGCAATAGCTCAAAGTAGAGCAGAATTCAGCTTTCTTCTAATCAACAGACTCTCAGTCTTTAACCAATTCACAAATTAATACCCCTCTTCGAATCAACAAGTTCCGGCACAGTGGTTGAAGTATTCTTGTCAGCTTAACTGCTCCTGCAGGCTTCTGTACTACTCTTGCTACATTGTTAACTATCATGCCTCAAATCAGAGCCTGCTGTCAGTCAGTGATTCATCTATTCCTCATGAGATAAAACTCATGAAATTCACTTTTCTGCCAGTTGTGAACATAACAGTTAACTTAATCTTATCATAGTCTCCAGTAACTTGACTTACCATTTTGTCAGCTTTAACTTTTCAAACTCTAGAATCAGTTACTGAAGATGAGCTGACATTAATTACTGCCCCACTCATTTTTCTACCCTCAAACAGGTTCTCTCAGTACATTCATATGAGGAGTAGTTCTCTATATGGTCTTCTAATATGTTTTTCCTCGAAATTTTAGTGGAGAAACTATTTCCTTATACATAAATTTTATCACTTTTTCAAACCCAATAGTTTTATTTTTTTCTGTCTACTTTAACAACCAAACTGTTGACATACAAAAGGGCCAGTATCTTACACATTGTAGATATTGTGTGTATTGGGTTTTTGGTTCTGCTTATTTTACTCCTTAACGGTTCATAAAAATATCATTTCTTTGAAGATTTCCTATTTGTTATTTCCTATAGCTCAGTAGCATATCATTAGATTCATGTACTTTAATCTATGAGTATCTACTATGTTTCTAGTTCTTTACTATTAAAAAAGTGGTTATTAGTATTTTGTGTGTATCCATCTATCTCTCTCTCTTTTCTTTCTATCTTTGACCCTATGGAACTTTGTTGCTCCTGGCTGAATATACTTGTATATATCTAATGAGATGGTCATTCATCACCAAACTATGGCCTTTTACTTTCTATGGTTTTTACTGTCTCTTTCTAGAGTCAATATAGGAAATTTCCAAAGGTTTTCTAATACTTACAGTACCCAAATATTCAACATGAGTTGGAAGTATGCTTCTTTGCACACAATGAGCACATTTCATACTTTTTAGTGACATCTATAATCATATGGGACCAGTAAAATCTTTCTTACTGGTTCTAAGATCCTCTCTTTATCCATATGTCTAAAACTGTCATACAAAGCTTTCATGGCCATAGAGTAATCTGCACTGTTTCCTGTTACCTTATGTGGGATCAGTTACAGTTACAGAACTCCATTACATAATGGTAATTCCTTCGACTGTCTCAATATAAGTGCCTTCTAGGAACCTAAGATTGAGTGCTTTAGCATCACTGTGTTCATTTTTGGCTTGTACCACTTTTTATAATCCTTCAACAGTTATGCTGCTAGCATGCTGTCTGGTTAAAATCTCAACTCTTAGCTACATTACTATTTGCTTCTAACCTACCTCTATGGGTTCACATATACCCTTCACTCCTTCCTTAGGTTAAGCATCACCTTAATTTTGGTGTCACATGACCTTTGGGACAAGGCATCAGCATGCATGTTAGCCCTTCCTTGAAGGTAGTATATGCAGAATTCAAACACGACTACTGCCATTCCCCATCTGAGGCACTCAGACACTTAAAACTTACTAGTTGTGTGACTCTGGGCAAGTCACTTAACCCCAATTGCCTCACCAAAAAAAAAAAATAATGTGTACATGAGTAAGGTTAGCAGGTAGTTTTGCAATAAAAATACATTTTAAAACAAATTGCAATAATAATAATTACCAAGTCCTAGAAAAATTTTTAGATCTTGAAGATTATATGATTGTGGCCAAGTCAGGAGTACTTCTCTATACTTAGAGTCAGTGCTTCCCCCATTGTTGAGGTATTATGTGATTCATATACTGGACAAAGCTCTAAAAACCGGGCAACTGTCAGTTTAAAGATGCATAATATTTTTATCTAGCTAATCCAACACTTTAATGAGAAACTCCTCAGGTTCTCCCAGAGTCTTCCCAAAGATAATGAGGTCATCAAGGTACACCAATTCTTTCAGATAGTTTATGTTTCCAACTATTTTCTCCATCAGCTGTTGGAAAATAGTGCCTCTGAAATGTCTTATGGAAGATAACACACATGTTAAAATTCAGCTGGGCAGATGATAGCAGTTTTCTACATTTCTTCTCCTGTCATAGGGATTTGGCAGTAGTCACTACATAAATCCAACATTGAGAACTACTGACTGCCTAGCTGTCCAGGACATCTTGAATTCTCTGAATTGTGTATACTCTCATTCATTTTGTCCAGAGTTTGGTAGTCTGTGTACAAATGCATTTTTTTCACTCTTTTTTGGTACTACTATTATGGATAATAGATATAAGTTGCTGACATTGCTATTTGCCAGCAATACTTTGAGCTTTCTCCTGAAGTATTCCACCATGGATAAAGGAATTTTCCAAGGTCATTTCCCAAATGATTAGAAGTCAGGGAGTTGCTCCCCCACCTCAGCATTGCTGATTGTCTTCAAGCTTCCTTGGCCTCCTCTCCAGTTCCCCCCCTCTCTCTAAACCGAGGATTCTTAACCTGGGGCCCACAGATCCCTGCCCCTCACAGGCCCCCAATGGGTTCTGAAGATGGATTTGGGGGGTTCTGTGAACTTGGATGGAAAAAAATACATTTTTATTTTTACTAAAAAAAAAAAAGAAGTCGGGAAGTTAAAAAGTTCTGTAGGCTGCTTCTCAGGCACATCCAGTATTTCGCTCTCACTGTGACAATACTCCTATCTTCTTGCTTAGCTTTTGTCTTAACTGATCCTTCTATTCTCATACTGGAGACATGCCGAAGTCAAACTTCTTGGAGGATCCACTTCTGAGTTTAGGAGGATAGTAATCTCATCTTACTCAGTTCTCTCAATGCTCCTGTAACCTTTTGCATTGCCTTTATGGATAGCTAAAATGTGTTGATATTGGGTCCCAGCTTCTTGCTGAATGCTAGAATTCTGAATAGACCAGATATAGTTTCAATCAGTGTTGACACTCTAGAAATGGCTGGTGAATCTGAACATGCTAGATCCACAAATGTGATTGATTCAATAGCTACCATACTTGTCCTACCCCTCCTCATGTACATCATGGTAGTCAGGCTACTTCTTCCCTTAAAATATCCTAAAGCTTTATTGGCATAAGCCAAAAGACTAAGGTTCCACTCACTTCAACATTTAGCTTCTCAGTGGCCTTAGGTCAAACTGATATAGTTTCCTGGTCACTTAAGGGCAAAAAAGGGTGACTCACAGGGAGCCATGACCTTCCAACCTTTGTGGTATAAGACCTCCTAACGTCTCACAAACAACCACATCCTGTTCTGTTGATCATTTTCATATTGAAGCAAGAGGGCTACAATCCAAGAATTATATCCTTTTTGAGTATCCTTTCTATGTTATGAGTGAGTCATGTTATAGCCTCTTCTTGTTAATTATTGAATGACCTATGAGTATCTCATTTTGTTTCAATATCAGACCTAAACTACCAAAGGACTGGCCTGAATTAGGCCTGTACCACACATTCTAGTCAACCTTCCTGTTGAAACTAACCACTTTAGAAAAATCCAAATTTATTCTATATCCCAGATATAAGTGGACTTTGTCCCTCAGTCCACTAAGTCCTGTCCCTTTAATGTTAATAGTATTTTATTTTTTCCCCAGTTACATGTAGAGATAGTTTTCAACATTCATTTTTTTTGGCAGGGCAATGAGGGTTAAGTGAGTTGCCCAAGGTCACACAGCTAGTATCTGAGGCCAGATTTGAACTCAGGTACTCCTGACTCCAGGGCTGGTGCTCTATCCACTGTACCATCTAGCTGCCCCACTTTTTTTTTTGTAATGATTTATTTATTCAAAGTTGTTCTTTTTTTTTTTTTTTTTTTGGTGAAGCAATTGGGGTTAAGTGACTTCCCTAGGGTCACACAGCTAGTAAGTGTTAAGTGTCGGCCGGATTTGAACTCAGGTCCTCCTGACTCCAAGGTCAATGCTCTATCCACTGCACCACCTAGCTGCCCCAACATTAATATTTTCTTTTTTTTTTTTTTCCAGGGCAATGAAGGTTAAGTGACTTGCCCAGAGTCACACAGCTAGTAAATATCAAGTGTCTGAGGCCGGATTTGAACTCAGGTCCTCCTGAATCCAGGGCTGGTGCTTTATCCACTGCTCCACCTAGCTGCCCCCCCAACATTAATTTTTAAAAGATTTTGAGTTCCAGATTTTTCTCCCTCTCTCTCTTCCCTCCCCCCTCCCCAAGATGGCAAGCAATCTGATATAGGCTATATATGTACAATTGCATTAAACATATTTCCCTTTAATAGACTATGAAAGTATTTGCCTCAAAGATCTCTGATGAAATGGCTGAAATAAGATGGTAACTTTTGATTCACTGTCCAAGACAGCAGTGTATTCCACATCCTTCATTTTTTACTATTATCTCTATGTGGAATCCCAAGATTCCAGATGAGATAGACCCATAAGCAATATATCCATTCAAAGTAACCCATAGGGGGCAGCTAGGTGGCGCAGTGGATAGAGCACTGGCCCTGGAGTCAGGAGTACCTGAGTTCAAATCCAGCTTCAGTCACTTAACACTTACTAGCTATGTGACCTTGGGCAAGTCACTTAACCCCAATTGACTCACTAAAAACAAAAAAACAAAAACTAAGTAACCTGTATTGTTTTCAGGGTCTAGGGACATCCTCCCTGGTCCTATCTCTTTTTCTTGATGCTGTCCTTATAAACCTCAACTTTTGCAGCAAGAAAACACAAACAAGCATCAAATAGACATCCTCCTTAGAAGCACATCTATCTTGCATATGGTCATACCATCCAGAGTTGCAATAGAAGCTAGAATTGCCCTTCTGATTGTTTTTTTTTTTTAATTTTGTTTTTTTTTTTTGCAGGGCAATGAGGGTTAAGTGACTTGCCCAGGTCACACAGCTAGTAAGTGTCAAGTGTCTGAAGCCAGATTTGAACTCAGGACCTCCTGAATTCAGGGCCGGTGCTTTATCCACTGCGCCATCTAGCTGCCCCTTCTGATTGTCTTCTAATGTTTGTATTTGTGTATCAGTCAGTCAGTCAATAAGCATTTATTAAGTGCTTACCTGTGTTAGGCACTGAGGATCCAAAAAGAGGTAAAAGGCAGTCCCAGTCCTCAAGGATATCACAGTCTAATAGGGGAGACAACAAGCAAACATATATGTACAAAAAAACTATCTAAAGGATTAATAAGAAACGCTAAAAGGAGGGAAGGCACTAGAATTAGGAAGGTTTGGGAAAGGCTTTTTGTAGAAAGTGAGATTTCCATTTGAATTTGAAGGATTTGAAGAAAGCCGGGGAAGCCAGAAGGCAGAGATGAAAAAGTCAAGTATTCCATACATGGGAGACAGCTAGAGAAACTTCCCAGAGCCCAGAGTTGAGTATTTTACCCCTGGTACAATAAGGAGGCCAGTATCTAGAATGAAAAGTATGTATAGAGGAGTAAGGTGGAAACAGACTGGGTGGGCATGGGGCTTGTGTGAGGTTATAAACAGAAGATTTTGTATTTGATCTTGGAAGTGATAGGGAGCTACTAGAGTGGATGAAGAATCATATTTGGTATGGGAAGGAAGAGGGAGAAGTGGAAAGCCAGTAGACTATGGTAAAATAAGGGATTTTAGAGTTCTTGAACATGGAGGTGGTGCATTTGTGGGTGATGTAAAATCAAGGGTATGATCATCTTTGAGTGTGGCTCAGGTGGGATGGAAGGATAGCTCATGAGAAGTGAGTAGGCTGAGGTTAGAGAGTTAGAGGGAGTATCAGTATGTATGTTGAAGTCCCCTAGTATGAGAAAAAGAGAAGATAGCAATTATATATGCCACATACCGAACTCCTTGAGGAAAGAAAGGGAGTGTTCTGCAGGTGAGTAAACAAGAGTTTCCAGGACTTTTATTGCATGAAAGATGTGAAATGTATTAATCTCCAAGGAGGTAATTTATTGTGGTAGGGGGAGAACCTGGAAATTACAATGGGGAATAAGGAGCATCCAACTCCTCTGCCTCTACTGGTAAGCTATTATGATTCCCATTTCCTTGTCCTATTAACTTTCCAAATAGAACAATTTCCTCCCATCATTCCCTTCTTCAGAATGTTTCCCAAGGGCTTCTATGTTTAAAGCTGTATCAACTCCAATATGGCTGTCTTGCTTCTCCCTCACCCCCTAACCCTCATAGCCCATACCCCCAGAGTATTTTGTAATTATTTGCAGTTGGGCCTTCAAAATAAGAAATTTTTTAGAAGTTTTCTGATTGTTTTCCATAACTACACTGTTCCTATAAACTCATTGAAATCTGATAGATTTTATAGAAGGTCTCAATTACTTAACTGTTCTTTACTTTTTTCTTTTTTTGGGGGGGGGGAGGGTGTTGTTGTGTGTGTTTGTTTTTTTTTTTTTGCTTGACTATGGGGGTTAAGTGACTTGCCCAGGGTCACACAGCTAGTAAATGTCAAGTGTCTGAGGCTGGATTTGAACTCAGGTACTCCTGAATCCAGGGCCAGTGCTTTATCCACTGCGTCACCTAGCTTCCCAATTACTTAACTGTTAAAAAAATGGTTATGTATCATGCCATCGTGCAGTCGGTTTAATCTGACCATTTTATTTTCTTCAGGATTTACTGACTCTATTTCTTTCAGTTTCTATAATATGGAGATCACATAAATAACACATTTTGAGGGCTTTTACCCCACTGTACTAGAGCGAAAAGTCAATGAATGTAGAATATGCTTGGCATGGTGTCTCATTGACACCGAAGTGCCTTTCTGATTTTGGAAAACTAATCTGCCATATGATTTCAGACTTGGCAGCATTCAGACCCTGTACAAATCTCAAAACCAATTCTCTAAGGCTTCCCATTAATTAATTTTTTTCTTTCTAGGTCAGAATATCACTGGCATTATATAATGCTAATTATATAATGATTCTGACATATGGGTAATCCAAGTTTCCCATGGTAAATTCCCAGGAGGATACGGTTCCTTTATGGCAAAAATTTCTAGCTTAGTCCATTAACATTATTCTGCTCTGAGATATCAAACCTTGGTCTTTCCCTCAGGCAGTACTTCTCTGTCTGGTTTAGGAGACCTAGTTTTACAGTTACTCAGAAGTGAATTGTCTTTTTCTTGCATAGGAGACCCATTGTATCCTCTGCTTTATTGTCAGGTAAATTATATATTTTTTGACTTATGTACCCATCTTCTCTCTTGACAAATGCCTCCTACTCAGCATGGGGTGAGTAGCTCAGTTTTCAATGTTTCTCCCTTTATATCTGGTAATTCTGAATGATCAAATAGATTAGATAATAATATAGAGTTTCCTCACACCTGACCCTATTACAAATTATATTGTAATCTCCCAATTCTTTCAATTTTTTCAACATCCTCAATTTAATATCTGGGTCTGCTTCAAACAAAAGGAGACTTCTATATTTATATTTCTAGTTAATAAGTGTCTTAATACTTATTTAACTATACTAGCACCTGTGTCTAGTTGGGGGCATTAGGCTAGTGAGCAGAGAGCTAATTACTCCCTCTCTCTCTGGGCCATACCCTTGTGTGGGCAGCACCACTCGTTCCTAGAGTCATTCCTGAGGTGTGACTTTTTAGTCAACCCCTTTGGCTCCATCCCTTGGGGATTTCCTTTCAAACCTGCTTTGGAAGGAGCAGTAGGAAGAGAGGGTACCTGAGGTTAGTGTTTCAGAAATACCAGTTCCAGGATCTTACAGTCTCTCTACATCCTTCACTACCCACCCCCCCCAATTCCACATTTAATTATTTGTGTCTAAGTAGGGCTGGTCAGCTTCTTCCTTGTATTTCTTCGCTTTTGAGAAGCTATAAAATTTGAATCAATAAAACCTCTCTTGCATAGCTCTGAAATGCCTTTGTGGCAGGAAAGATGCTAACAGTTATTTTAAAAAATATCTTTCTCTCTTTATCCTGGATACTTTACCCTATTGCTTCATATTCTGCTAACATTTGCCCAGGATAAACTAGCACATATCAGCAATGTAATAGTTATGGTTAACTACTTTATCTTAGAGTAACTATGAAAACAGAAAGAAAAAAACCCTCAAGCAACAAAGATCAAGAAGCAAATTTATTTCTGTCCTGAGAGAATAAGAGTGGGATAAAGCAAAGGACTCGAAAGTACAAATCCATTGGTTCTATTCTAAGCATCATGGATGCTCCAACAATACTCTAATTGTTTCATAAACTCTTAACATTGCAGCCTTCATTTCACTGCCAGTATACTTGTGGTAGAAGCAGTAGCAGTGGCAATATTAGTGGCTGTGTCTTTGGGTGTGGCTGTGGTGGGGTGACAGTCTCACATGCAGGGTGCCTAGGCTGCTTGTATCCTTCTCTTTGTTCCATCTAAGAGTATTTATTTCAGCTGTATTCCTTTGGTTCTCACTCCTCTTCTGGTATTTCTCTCTCTCTTAGGATGGAAAAAAACTACTTTTTAGTAACATTCTCCAGGGGCTCAAGCAGACAAACATTGAGGAGTTCTTGTCCACCTGTGGAACCTAAGTCTTCAACATTTTCTTACATTTTTCAAGCAAATTACACCTTATCTGTTTGAATGATTGATCCATGGAAATAGCATTCAATAGACCACAATACAGAGTCAAAAATCAACCTATAATATTATATCAATAAAGCAATGTTTTAAACAAATGATAGAGAGAAAAGAACAATAAAACAAATATGTCAATTTGTAGGAATGGGAAGAGGGGCAGGCAGGCGATGATTCACATCCAAGTTCTGCTTAGAGTTCTTGGCCAGCCAGGGACACCCAGCTACAGTACTCCCTGCTTGCCATGTTGGCCCTCCAAAACCATGCAGGGGGACCTGGTGAGTATAACAAAGATCACACATACTTGGCGTTTGACCAGCAAAAATGGCCCTTCAAGACAGCATTATTATTTATCCTCTAGCTACTATAACATCTATGGCTAACAATCTTCCACCATCTGTTTCTCTCTTTATTCCTGTATTACTCAATTACTGACCACAAAGGACCACACTATTCCTAACCCCCACTTCCTATTCTTTCATTCCCATCTTCCTTAAGCCTAATCTATTTATGTCCCACTCCAATCCTGCCCAACCTTCCCACTATGCCCTTTGGAATTCCTATGCCACAGTGAACAAACTTCCTTTCATTAGGTACCTCTTTCACACTACTACCTACTATTCCTCACTGAGATATGACTCAGTCCTGACAACAGTACATTATTAGCCATCCTCTCTAGTATTATATGTATTTTTGCTCACACAATCTGATGCATTGGTCCTCAAGGGGGAGTCAGAACACTCTTTGCTTCCCATTCCTATGTTCATACTCTCACTTTACTGCTATACTAAGCAACTTTTCCTTTTAAGTTCACTTATTTAAAGTTTTCCATTCAATCAAAATTATGTTGGCTGTTATATATTGACTCTGAGGTTGTACTTCCGTGTATCTCAAAGTGTTCAGTACCTGGTTCACCATTTTCCTCTCCTCACCAACTCCTGTTACTATGCTAGAGTACCTCAAAATTCATACTGATGCTCCTTCAAACTCCCTAACCTCTGGATTACTTATTCTTAAATCCCATTACCTAAATCCATGCAACCTCAGCCATATATGGAGATGATCATAGCCTGGTTCAAACAAAAGTGTTCAATTTTCTTAATAAAAATGCTGACATGTCTCTATATGACTATAAGTTTCTATCATATTTATCTTCATTCATCACCTCCACTGAAACTGTTTTTTTACCTCTTCATTATTTCTAGTTTCTCCCTCTTCACATATAGGAAGCACTTAAGTAAATACTTTTTGATTAATTAATTGATTCTCTAGGATTAAGCTTGAATCTTATAATTATGGAGCATCCTGTTTAATTTTATTGTTTTTTTCTCCCTTTATGTTTATAGCTAGTTTCCAATTAGTATGAATAATGCGTTCCCTGAAGTGGTCACATTATTTGAGTTTGCACTATATATTTCTATTAAGCTGTGTAAGGGCCAAATTTATTATGGGGAGAGTTAATTGGGTGGCTCACCATAATATTGGGGTTCAGAAAATAATGAGAGACCTCTAAGTCCAAAGTTTCCTCCCTTCCAAACTGCCTTTTTTAGTTATTTCTCCCAGGCTAATAAGAAAGAAGATTAACAGCCTCTTTTCCTCAAACAAACCAGGTTTTATTAATGGGAATAAAATTTACAACAAAGGTGAAGTTAATAAAGCCAGGAACAAGGGAATAGGGTAAGAGAAAAGTGGATAAGCTCCTTGGCCCTATCAAAGACTGACTCAAACTCCCTGTTTTTCTTAATTCTTACAGTTATTTTTCTAATAGGACAGAAATATTTCATTAGATTCATGTTCCACAATTCATGTATCATTCCTCCTCCAAATTGATAGGCATCCAGAGCAACCTGTTTCTAGTTCTTTACTATAATAAAAGTACCATATTTTTTTTTTTTACAAGGAATACATTTAAAAATGAGACACATAGATCTAAAATAAAGTGCTAGAATAGAATTTATTATACTTCAGCTGAGGTAAAACAAAACAACCAGAAGTAACAATCATGATATCAGAATTAAATGAACTTAATCAAAAAATAAATAAGAAATAAATTAAAGAGATGACTAGAATATTACATAAGCTTGATATGATAGCTATTTAGAGAGAATCAAATGGAAATAGAAAGGCATACACCTTTTTCTCGGTGGTTCATGGAAACTTTCCAAAAAAATGATTACATATTAGGACATTAAAACTTATAGTTAAATGTGGAAAAGCAGAAATTTAAAATTCATCCTTTTCAGATCATAATGCAAAAAAATTATATTCAAAAGGAACCATGGAAACAAAGATTAAAAACTAATTGGAGCACATGTATAACCTATATCTGATTGCTTACCACCTCAGGGAGTGGGGAGGGGAGAAATGAGAGGAGGGATAGAATTTGGAACTTAAAACTTTAAATAAAAATGTTGATTATTATTTTAAAAAACTAATTGGATACTAAACAACCTAATCTTAAAGAAAGAGTGGGTTACGGGCAGCTAGATAGCACAGTGGATAAAGCACTGGCCCTGGATTCAGGAGTACCTGAGTTCAAATCTGGCCTTGGACACTTGACACTTACTAGCTATGTGACCCTGGGCCCCACTGCCCCACAAAAAAAAAAGAAAACAAGAAAGAGTGGGTTAAAGAACAAATCACAGAAATAATAATTTTATTAAAGAGATACAATAATGATAATCTATCAAAACCCATATGATGTAACAAAAGCAGTAATCAGAGGAAAACATATCTCTAAATGCTTATATCAATAAAATAGAAAAAGAGCAGATCAAGGAATTGGGTATGAAATATAACAAACCTAGAAAAAAAAACCCCAAATCCCCAATTAAACACAAAATTGGAAATCTTAAAAATTAAATGTGAGATTTAACAAAATGGAATGTAAGAAAACCATTGAATTAATAATTAAACTTAAGAGTCGATTTTGCAAAAAACAAACAAACCAAAAAACAAAACCAATAAAACAGATAAGCCACTGGTGTATATGATTTTTTAAAAGAAGAAAACCAAATCACTAGTATTTAAAATCAAAAGGGTGAAGATCTGTTAGTGAAATTGTGAAAAGATCCAACCATTCTGGAAAGCAATTTGGAATTATGCCCAAAGGTCTATAGAACTGTGCATACCCTTTGATCCAGCAATACCACTGCTGGGTTTATATCCCAAATATATCCCCCAAAAGAGAAAAAGACTATTTGTACAAAAATATTTATAGCCACTCTTTTTGTGGTGCCTAAGAATTGGAAATCAAAGGAATGTCCATCAATTGGGGAATGGCTAAACAAACTGTGGTATATGATGGTGATGGAATATTATTGTGATATAAAAAATGACAAGCAAGAGGACTTCAGAAAAGCCTGGAAAGACATGTATGAAATAAGGTATTGTGAAGTGAACAGAACCAAGAGAATGTTGTACACAGAGACAGCAATATTGTTTGATGAGGAACTGTGAATGACTTGACTAGTGTGAGAATCAGAGCACCACCACTCTGCTGAGAAAGATATTGTGACCTTTCTGGGGTTTTGAAGGTCTGATTGGTGTCCAGAAGTTATGTCTACCACCTGTGGGTCTTGTCTATCAATGCTATCAGCCAATTAGGTTGGAGCTGTGTGTGAGGATGTCCCTAATAGTATGGGTTTATTTTCATAGAGATTTTCATTCTTTTAAGATTGTGTTTTATACTTAGCTTAAAAAAAAAGGGGAACATTTGCAAAAGTTTTTTCATATTAATGTAATCAAATTTATTATTGCCATAAATAGGGACATATTGTATAATACAATAATATGCGATTTGGGGATTTTAGATATCAAAATTTTAAAAATGTTCTAGACTTTAAAAAATCAATTAAAAAAAGTCAGTTCAAATGTTACATAAGGGTTTCTTTTTTATGCTATTGCAACTACATTTTGAACTCAATAGTATGGACTTATTTTTGTAGAGATTCTTGTTCTTTTAATATTGTGTTTTAACTTATATTAAAATATGTTTTGATTTTTCACAAAGGTAATTGTATACCTAGTAAAAAAGTTATTACTTGGAATTATTGCATAATTCTATATTATATTCTGAGTTAAGGCACATTCACATTTTTTGCAATCGTTATTATTCTCAAATTTTAAATCCATATGAGACTTGGATTATGGGAACTTATCATTTAAGACATTAATTGCCTTCATTCTGAGTTACCAGATGCCAGTTGGCCAAGATGCCACTCCCAAGAGGAATACATTCAAGGGAAGATATTGAACTGTCATAAAAGGGGAGACATGCACAAAATCTAGGTATTGCACTGCCTTGGGAAAGCCAAGAGAACGGCTATTGTCAAGAGTCAAGATTGGATTTTCTTGGTTTCATTTTCCCCCACATGGCACTGGGTGGCTGGGCTATGCCATCTTACTCGACACCTGACTTCAATTCCCCCTCCTATATGCCTGATGTCATGGACATCTCAATCCTATGCATCTGATTAAGCCTGACTCAGTTTCTTTTCTATTCTTTTATGGTAACCCCCATAATTATCTCAGGTGTCATGATAAATACAATGTTGGATTTGGCCTTGACATCTGCTACCAATTATATTAGATTATTTAATTTCTCATAATGGCATGAGGATAATTAGGCAGATGATGCAAAAAGTAAAGAAACAAAGATAAAAATTACTTTCTAAATTAATATTACAATTGTCTTCTCAATTTATTCTCTACAGGGGGAGTGTAGTAATATTAAGTTTTAGAGAATGTTTCAATTTTTGTTTTTATTATGTTTCATGTATAACTAAGATTCTGAATTTCCTTAGACATGTTTTTGAGAACTCTCATTGTTCGAATTGATTATTGGCAAAGCTATTCATAGTTGTGTTAAGCTCAGTTTTGTAGGAAAATTTCCCAGCTGATTACCAGTATCTGAAACACCTGAAAGACATTCCACAACTACACCCAGAGGACATCCCAGGAATCATCTGAGAAAAGACTTGCAAAGACTTAAATGAACACTTTCCTGTTTTCCTTTTCCCCATTGTATATACTGTTTATAATGTCCATTTACTAAAGGGGAGTGCCCCCTTTAGTTTTTCTCTGTTTGTAATGTCCACCTGCTAAAAAGGGAGTGCCCCCTTTAGCCTTTGTCAATGTGTCACTCAATCTTTTTCTCTCTTTTCATTCATTACTTTGTTAGTCATAAGTATCTGTAATGTTAGTGCTTCATGTGAGGAAACGATGTTTCTCTGCATGAAGCACAGGGGGGAGTGTGAGAATCAGAGAGCCACCACACTTCTGAGAAAGATATTGTGACCTTTCTGGGGTTTCTAAGGTCAGATTGGCATCTGGAAGTTATATCCACTGCCTGTGGGTCTTGTCTATCAATGCTATCTGCCAATGAGCTTGGACCTGTGTGTGAGGATGGCCCTGCTTCCTGTTTCACAGGCAGCTTCTGGGAGAAGCCTCTGGAGATCACCCTCTTTTGGTTTGGGAACTAGCTGTTAGTGGCAGAGATAGATTCTTGCTCTTAGCTAGATGAAGGTTGCTTTTTCTCTCTTTGCTAACCCCTAATATACTTTAATAAATGCTTAATGCCCAAAGACTGGTGCTAAAGCTTCTAATTTAAGGTGACCACACATTAGATTTTTTAGACATAACAGATAGAATTTTAAGCTTTACACTATTCTCAGCAATGCATTTATTCAAGACAATGCCAAATGACTATTTTTGAAACATGCTATCTGCCTCCAAAGAAAGAACTAATATTGATGGAACAGAATGAAACATGCTATTTTTCACTTTCATTTTTTAAATCAAGATTGCTGAAGATACCACTAATGAAGATGAAATTAAAGCAATTATTAGGAGTTATTTGGCCAGCAATACCACTATTATGTCTGTTTCCCAAGGTGATTAAGGAAAAAAGGAAAAGAAGTTATACGTTCTAAAATATTTATAGCAAGTCTCTTTGTGATAACAAAGAATTAGAAATTGAGAGGATGCCCATAATTGGGGAATGGCTAAACAAGTTGTGGTATATGATTGTGATGGAATACTACTGTGCTGTAAGAAATGATGAGCTGGTTGATTTTAGAGAAAAACATGTAAAGACTTGCATGAAATAATGAAGAGTTAAATGAGCAGAACCAAGAGAACTTTTTATATAGTAACAACAATACGGTTCTGAGAACAAATGTGAATGACTAAGTCATTTTGAAATTATTTAAATGACATAAACAGTCAAATCAGCCACAAAGAACCAGAAAGAATTGATAAATAGAAGTCTATAATATGGTTTTGCACACAAACACACACATGCATATATGTTTGTGTATATATATATATATATATATATGTCTGTTTGTATATATACATATTTGTGCCTAGTGGTAGACTTCTCTAGGGTGAGGTAGGGAGGGAGGGAGAAAAAAAAAGTGCACAGCAGAGAACAAAAGAAGACTTGAAAGCACAGAAAAGCAGGGTAGTTTTCAAAACAATGTTTAGTATTTATTACATAGTTGTTTTTAAAAGTAAACTGAAATGGAAATTCCTGGTTTATGTTGAATTCTCTTTTTATGTTGTGCTGTGTACATGGAAATGTTCTCTTTTTGGTCTTTTTTTTTTGCATTTAAGTTCAAAATGAATAAAACTTAAAAAATAAAAAGAAATATATGAAAAAAGAGAAATATATGCCAGTTACTTGAACCTGGAAGAAAGACTTTTATTACCTTTGAAATAAGCTAAGACCTAAGCATTGAAGCTCTGTGAAGTAATAAAATATTGTAGGCAGGAAAAAGAGTGTCTTTGCTATCTACCAGATGGATTATCATACCATCTATATATAGAAAGACCCACAACATCATTATAAGTGAAGTTAAGCCTTGCCTTATCTCTGATATATTGGTCCCAGGGTTAAACCAAAGGAAGTATATGTATGTGACTCTGTCTAACCACAAGAAAGCAGAGTAAGGGCTTGCCTTACCTTTAATTTAGGTATGACTTCTATTGCTTAATTTCCACTAAAGAGAAATCCTATGGTGGCAACTTATATCTCATTTACACAATATTAGAATTTATTACTAAGTAGTGAATTTCTTGGGTTAAAGAACTTTTTAAAAATTAATTTTCTCATCTTGTATTAAGTTTACATAAAAGTACTTGAGATGGTTAGTTTTTAGACAGACAAATCAGGAGACAGAGAGACAAAGATAGAGATAGAGACAGAGAAAGACTCTTTTAATCCATTATATATTGACACTGAACTTAATGTCTCACTGGGATAAGTAAGCATTCTGACAAATGTCTTATTTGTAAATGTGCATCTATGTCTTGCCACCTTCAAATATGCTCCAGATTTGAGCAACCACCAAATTTGAGGTGTTATAGCTCTAAAGAGCACCTTCTTTAATACATCATTCAATTTCCCATCTCATAAAATGACATAACTATAGACTATTTCTTTTTAATAGCAAACGTTTTCCTTTGCCTTCATCTGATGGTTACACATTCACAGAATTTTAGAATTGGGATGTACCTTAGAAATAATAATTTGGGGGCAGCTAGGTGGCACAGTGGATAGAGCACCAGCCCTGGAGTCAGGAGTACCTGAGTTCAAATCCGGCCTCAGACACTTAACACACACTTACTAGCTGTGTGACCCTGGGTGAGTCACTTAACCCCAATTGCCTCACTAAAAAAAAAAAAAAAAAAAAAAGAGGGAGAAATCATAATTTGTCTTCCTTATTTTCCCATTGAGGAAACTGAGGCCCAGAGATTTAGTGACTTGCCACATAAAGTTTGTGTGTCAGTGATGCAGCTAGAATTCAGGCCTCCTGTATCTATTTTTTCAAAGTTTTAAGTTGCAAATTTTATCCCTTCTTCCCTCCTTCCTCTCCATCCTTCCTGAAGTGATAAGAAATCAGATATAAGTTATATATGTGTAATTGTGTAAAACATTACCATGTGAGTCATTTTGTACAAGAAAACTTGAATAAAAGAGAAAAAATGAAAGACACAAAGTGAAAAATATTATGCTTCAGCCTGTGTTCAATCAAAATCAGTTCTTTTTTATTGTCTTGGATCATTGTATTACTGAAAATAGTTGTCATTCACAGTTCTTCATCAAACAATATTGCTTTCTCTGTGAACAACATTCTCTTGGTAATACATTAGTTCATAGATGTCTTTCCAGACTTTCTGAAGTCATCCTGCTTGTCATTTCTTATAGCACATCATATACCACAGATTGTTTAGTCATTCCCCAATTGATGGACATTCCTTTAATTTCCAATTCTTAGCCACCACAAAAAGAGCTGCTATAAATATTTTTTGTACAAGTAGGTCTTCTTCTCTTTTTTGGGATGCCTTTGAGATATAAACCTTGCAGTGGTATTGCTGGATCAAAGGCTATGCACAATTCTATAGCCCTTTGGGCATAGTTCCAAATTACTCTCCAGAATCGTTGGATCTTTTCAGAACTACACCAACAGTGGATTAACATGCCACTTTTCCCATATCCCCTTCTTGGATCTGTTATTTCATTTTCATTCCTAATTATCCACTATCTCCCCTAAGAATTATGTGAGATGCTATGCAAAGATATTTAGGTGTGATTTAAGGCCTTATAATTTAACATTTAGAAATTTAAGCATACTGTGGAATGAATTCATTGGGATTTATTTTGGAAATAACTTTGGATAGTATAGGTATGAAATTGGTTAGCAATTCTGTTTTTATGCAACATTCCAAATGCAACAAAATAGAATCTTCTTCTAAAACCCAGTTGCTTCTGAAATTGCCACAAACCTGGGAGAGATAGATAGTTAAAGATACTAGATGGACAGAATCAGATTAAAAAAGAAACTGGGAGGCTAGATCCTTGGACTCAAACTAATCATACATAATTTAATTATGTCTGTCAGTTTCACCTTTGCCACATCTCTCCAATATATCTCCTTCTGTCCCATGACACTGCCACCACTCTTACACAGGCCCTCATCACCTCATGCCTCAACTATTGCAGTAGCCTACTATTGGTTCTACCTTTCTCACTTCTTCCCCCACTCAATCCATCCTCCACTCAGTCACTAAAATGATTTTCCCAAAGTGCAGATCTGGTCATGTCTCCCCCTACTCATTAAACTTCAGTGATTCCCTAATACCTCCAGGATCAAATACAAAATGCTGTTTTCATTGAATTCTTTATAACCTAGCCCCTAGATCTTTCCAGTATTTTTTTTTTTACCTTAATCCGTACCACAAGCTCTTAGATCCTGTGATACTAGCTACCTAGCTGTTCCAAGAACAAGAAACTCCATCTTTTGGCTTCAGACATTTTCTCTGGTTATCCGTCATGCTTGGAACACTCTACCTCAACTTTGCCTACTAACCTCCTTGGCTTCTTTCAAGTTCTAACTGAAATTCCACCTTCTACAGGAAACCTTTCCCAACCCTTCTTAATTCTCTCTTACTTATTTCCTATTTATCCTGTATATAGTTTGCTTTGCATATATTTGTTACCAAGTCTCTCAAATTGTAATCTCTTTGAGCAAAGAGACAGTCTTTTGCTTCTTTTTGTATTCCTAGTGTTTAACATAGTACCTTGCACATAGTAGGTACTTAATAAATGTTAACTATTGTTATTGTTATTTTGCTTGGCTGTGGAGGGCAGAATGAGGAAAAATAGGTGGAAGTTGGAAAGAGAAATTTCAGGCCTGATGCAAGGAAAACTTCCTAACAGAACTTTGCAAAAATGAAATGGGCTGTATGATGGAGGTCATTAAGAAAAGGTTGTGTGACCTCTTGTCAATTATATTGTAGAGAACATTGTGGCTTAGGTCTATCTAAAGCTGATAGCTTTGAGGTCCCTTCCCAACTCTGAGATTCTGTGAAAGTACTCTGAAGATTTTAAGCCCAAAGTAAATGTCAATTTAAAAGCTTTCAAAACGTACACATGGGTAGCTATCTGGTTAAAGATGGTGATGTGGAAAAAAAAATCTTTAGAGGAGCCCAAATTTGCCATAAAAAACATTAGCAAAAATTTAAAGGGGAACCATATGGAACAATGATCAGGAAATCCAAAGAGAAACAGCAAGAAGTCTAGGACTGGGCGCAGCTAGGTGGCGCAGTGGATAGAGCACCGGCCCTGGAGTCAGGAGTACCTGAGTTCAAATCCGGCCTCAGACACTTAACACTTACTAGCTGTGCAACCCTGGGCACGTCACTTAACCCCAATTGCCTCACCTAAAAAAAAAAAAAAAGAAGTCTAGGACTGCACAAGATGATGGCTACAAGCCAAAGCATACTCAGAGAAGGGTCAAGCCAGGGGAGACAAAAGCCAGAACCAGCTCCAATAAACAGGGACTCTTGAAGCCCTACAAAATTCTGAGTATGGGGACACAAACCAATGTTAACTCTTCTAAATGGGACCTGAACTCAGTGAATATTGGCCCTGGCCTATGTAAACACATAAAGGAAAGAGAACCAGATCTTTATGCTGTACAAGGAGGCAGTGCACACCTTGGATCTGCTGCCAGAGACAGAACCAGCTCAACAATCAGTCAATTTGCCAGGGAGCCTTGCAGGAGACCTGAGAAGAATTTGCTTACCAAAATGTGATTAAGGCTTATTTGAAGTACAGCAGGGAATCTCTGCTGACTAGGGAAAGACTTGGGTATAAGGTGATAAGTGCCTGTACTGATGGTTTGGCAGTGTCAGAAGAGAGGTGGGAATGTATGCAAGAGATTTCATGAAGGTAGAAATGACAGGACTTGGCAACAGATTGGATATGAAAGGGTGAGAAAGAGTAAAGAGTTTAGGATATCGCCTAGATTGTAAGCCTGGGTGCTTGGGAGTGTTACCAGTAGATGGGTTCTTGAAAACATTCCTCTTTTAAAGAATTACTAGCCCACACAATCCAATCAAAATTTTAGTAAAAGGTTTTATTATTTGGCACACAGAGGCATGGCCTAGAGAAGAAGCCTAGACTTTGACTCCCGGGGAGGTACAGGTTTATGGCATGTCCCTTAATCAGACAGCACATACAGATATGACTGGGAGAAGAAGCCTAACTTCAACTCTCTGAACAATAGAGGCGAGAAGGGGGATGGGGGTAAAGACCTAAGACTGAAAAGTTATAGCAGTTTGAAAATGATGATGTTAGCTATTTGGATATATGAATAATAAAAATTCCACATTTCTAACTTGAGATTGTTGTCACTACCTGGTCCTAATCACATAGCAAATATGATTGGCTCCCAACTAAGCTCATGTTGTAAATTCAAGGAGCCCAGCTTTCTGGGTGGCTGCTTTATTATCTGTTTGACCAACCACTACCTGGTTAATCAACTACTTTGCTTCTCTAAGGAAAGAGTCATCTCTAACTGACCCCAACAAACTCTCTAACTAACCTCAATAAGCTGATCAACTGCATTTCTCCATGGTCATAATGTCCCTCTCAGGGCCAGAACATCCCTAACTGGACCCAGGCCTATCAGGCTGCTACTACATATGGATGAGAAAATGAAAATGAAACTTCTGATGCCACTTGGCACTCCTTTCAGAGCTCTTATGTTTTAGTCCCTCCCAGAACAGGAGAAACAACACTGAATTACATTTCCCATAAGCTCTCACAGCTAGTTCCTAAAGAACCTCTGTCTGAAGAGATCAATCTTCTGTAGGCCATTCCCAATGTAGCATAATATTCATAGAAATAACACTAGACTACATTTCCCATAGACTCCCACTGCTAGTTTTTTTTTTTTCGGGGCAATGGGGGTTAAGTGACTTGCCCAGGGTCACACAGCTAGTAGGTGTCAAGTGTCTGAGGCTGGATTTGAACTCAGGTCCTCCTGACTCCAGGCTGGTGCTTTATCTACTGCGACACCTAGCTGCCCCTTCCACTGCTAGTTCTTGAAGGCATCTTTGGTTGGCAGAGATCTGTTTCCAATAGACCACTAACATACTATTACATTACACCAAAAGGTAAACTCAGAAGAAGATAATAATTCCACAAGCACAAGTGAAACTTCTGATAAAATAATAGCAAGGACCACAATAATAGATAAAAATAAATGAAGTAATAAAATTTTAAAACAGAGCTTTTGAGAAACAATAATAATATTGGTGTTTTATTTTTGTTTAACCCATTCTTCCAGCCTTAATTATTAAAGTAGAACTTTATGTTAGAGTAGGTTCTGTACATTTTTGGAAGGAATATTGGGTCTACATGTGTTCCTATTTGTATTATTTGAGATCTTCTCATGGCTTTCAGTTGTCTTTGAGTGTTATGTTATTCAAGGATCTGCAATCAAGTTAGGGAGTTTCCTGAGGTATCATCTCATACCTATCAGAACAATAAAGGAAAATATTGGATATTGGAGGGGATGTGGGAAAACTGGGATGCTTATCTACTGTTGGAGTTGTGAAAAGATCCAACCATTCTGGAGAACCATTTGGAACTATGCATATCCTTTGATTGAGCAGTACCACTGCGAGGTTTATATCTCAAAGACATCCCCAGAAAGAGAAAAAGACCTATTTGTACAAAAATATTTATAGCAGCTCTTTTTGTGGTGGCTAAGAATTGGAAATCAAAGGAATGTCCATCAACTGGGGAATGGCTAAACAAGCTGTAGTATATGATGGTGATGGAATATTATTGTGCTATAAAAAATGACAAACAGAATGACTTCAAAAAGGCCTGGAAAGACTTTTATGAACTGATATATAGTGAAGTGAGCAGAACCAAGAGAATTCTGTGCACAGAGAAAGCAATATTGTTTGATGAAGAACTGTGATTCTTAGCAATACAACGATCCAAGACAACCCCAAAGGACTAATGATAAAGCATACTATCCACCTCCAAAGAAAGAACTGATATTGATTGAACACAGACTGAAGCATGCTATTTTTCACTTTCTTTCATTTTTTTCTTTTATTAAAGTTTTCTTGTACAAAATGACTAATTACATATGTATAACCTTTATCTGATTTCTTACCACTTCAGGGAGGAGGGAGAGGAGGAAGGGAAGAAAGAAAGAAGGGATAAAATTTCGAACTCAAAACTACAAATAAAAATGTTTATTTTTTTAAAAGTTAGGGAGTTTCAAAGTTTTAGCACATTCTAAAGTCTGATCTATGGAATGATCTAATCTGTAGAATAACCCTTATTGTCTGACATTTGAAGGTTTCCAACTCTATTTTTTGTCTAGGCAGCACAACTGATGGATTGTCCATCATCAGAACTCCAGTAGACAGTTCCTGGCTCAGACCTTGCCAGCTATTTGAAAGGCTTTACAAGTTTAGAGTGACAGAATTGCAGGTATGTCTCTGGTCTGCCCTTCCTGCCCTGATTATTCAGCTCTGGGTTCTAGCCCAGTTCTGTGAATTTAATTCATGATCTTGCACTGTGATTAGAATGTAGTCAGAATGATAGCACTATAAGCTTGCCCTGATCCAAATTCCCCAACTTGGTGCTTTAGTCCCCATCCGAGGTCTATGGTTTGATACTGTAATCCTGCTCCACTTACTGGCCTTTTGCCATTACTACTCCCTACTCTATAAAAAACTCTAGGCTCCAGACCAGTCCTTTTGCTTGAAAGCTCTGCATGTACTTCCTTGGCTGTATCCCCTTTCTAGTACTTACATGCCTCTGTCTCTATCTCTGTGCTGAAATGGGCAGGAATAAATACCCCATTGTGGTTACTACTTGGATTTCTCAATAACCACCCTATCTGGTGACTTTTTTTCAATCTTTGTTGGAGTGGTCGTGGGAATATTGTTGTACAGCTTCCTCTTACTCTACCATTTTTGCCAATCTCATTTTTTTCTTTTTATGTTTAATTTAATACCAGTTAAATCTCAAGGGAATAATAAATCATATAGATCCTAGAGTTCCCTGAATGGAACTTAAACAGATTGTCTCTTCCTAGACTCATACAAGGAAGATTCTATCTCTATTTCTATCTTTATCCATATCTACTTTTACATCTTTGTCTCCATCTCTATCTCTACATATAAATGAAATTTGTAGCCACATCTGTTGGGATTGTGAGAGTGGTTATTCTTGTAACGGGTGGGATGGTTTAGCTGATAAGGTAAACCCAGAGACACACAAGGAAAGGGGAGAATAGATAAACAATAGACATATTCTTGCCAGAATGTCTGCAACAGTCTGCAACTATTTTCCAATGTAAAAGAAACATACATATATATATAGTCTAAGGATAGACTGATAATTAGGCATGACAACTCTCACACACCAATTAATTCAGGCAGTAAGCTAGATTTCCTTTTACAAAATCCCAAACTCCTGCTGACACAAAACAGAAAAGTCATTGAGTCAGCCAGACTTAGAACATAAACAGAATTATGGGAGTAAAGATTTTTACTTATTTGAATAGTATAAACAAACAGGAGAATTCCAAGCCTCTCTGCTTATAAGACATCTAACTTCTGATACCAAACTATAATGATAAGAAAACATATATAATTACAAATTAGAACTTGGCACTTAAAAAAAAAGCATATTCAGGACAGTAAGATATATACATATATGTGTGTGTGTGTGTGTGTGTGTGTGTGTGTATATCTCCCTAGGAAGGGAGAAGAAAGAGAAATTTCCTGTATGGACCAAATAGGCTTCTTTATATGTATCATTTCCTACAGGTAGTTAACATATAAAGATGACACATAGTCATGCTGGCTTCACTACTAGTAAATCACTGGCCTTGGAGAAGTCTGTTATATTTCAGGGAGACAATACAGAGACTTTTAATTGGCTAGTCTGATGTTGGCCTCAAGGATCTGAGAATGTGACTGCATTCTTACATTGAAATGGAAACTTATTTTTTAAAAAATTAGTAATGTCAAGAGAGAATATACATTGACCTTGTGTATTTTAAAATTCTAAATGTGGGTTCTAATCTGTTCCCCCAGTTTTTGGGGGAAACTGGCTAAAATCACTGATAAATTCACCAAGAGTTTAGGCTTTAAAGGGTTTATTAAAATATATAAGATAGTAAAGAGAGAGAAAGATTGAGATCAGATTCCTTATAGCATTGAAATCCTAGCCTTCCTAATCACCCACTTGAAGTCCTGCCACCACCTTGATGTCTTGAACCCAGGAGGAAATGAACCCTCAGCCAGCTTCTGCTTCCTACTTCATGTTCTCCTCCAAGAAATGAGAGGTTCTTCGAGCTGATTGGCTAGTGTCATTCAAATCCATTGGTTCACTGTACTTGAAGGTGGTCTCGAGTTAAGTTCAAAGTTTTTAGCTTCTGAGAACAATACCTTCTTAAGGGCTAGCCAGATGTGCTTAGAATCTAGTTAACTGAAGTAGGCTAATCAGCAGTCAATCACTCTCACTTAATTCAATCAGTTTAGATTAATCTCCAGGTGGGCCTTTGAGTATCTGCTAAATCCCCTTATCTACCACATTCTATTATCTTGACACAACTTTATTTCTCTGTTGTCCCAATGTTATACATTAAGGAAAACCCAAAAGGTAATTTCAGAAGATAGTGATTCTATAATATTTCCACAAGCACAAATAGAGCTTCTGACAAAATAATGACATGGACCTTAAGAATAGATAAAAGAGATATTGCCCTTCATTTCTCAGGCACCGGAGAAGGACGTCTGTCTTGAGGAAGAATTGGCATCATGTCTGCTCCTGTTTTGGCAAAACCACAGCTGCGAGGCCTTTTGGCTAAGCGCTTATGATTTCATATTATTACAGCATTTTTTTCTGTCCTTGGGATGTGCTACTACGTATAAGTATGGAGTGGCTGAACCTGGGAAACAAGCATACATAAATTTCTATAGAAAGTATGATGCTGTGAAGGATTTTGAAGAGATGTATCAAGCTGGTGTCTTTGACTATGGAAAACAGTGAAGAAATAAAGGTTTCAGAGGCTTGACATACTGACCTGTTTTTCTTGTGCTCCAACATGAAATACATGCACACTGGCTGTGGAATAGTTTAACTTGATAATAAACAGTTGATGACCTATGTATGGTTAAAAAAAAAGGATAAAAGAAATGAAGTAATAAATAAAAAAATGAAATTAGAGCTTTTGAGGAAAAAAGTTACAATCAGTAGCTTAGAAAAAAATGTAGAAAACATTGAAATAGTGGACTTCCTTGAAAAACAGAATGAAACAAATATGATACAACAAGAAATAGAAAAAAATCAATAGGTGGAAAAAATTTTTAAAACCAAGATATCTGTTATTTAAAACCCCTGAATTAGAAAACAGGTTAAAGAAAGAAAATTTAAGATTCGTTTGCTTCCCTGAAAACTATGATGAAACAAACAAACAAAAAAAAGGATGCTATATTTAAAGAAATCATACAAGAAAATTATTTTGTTCTAGGGAAAAGTGAAAATTGAAAGCAGCCACCAGTCATCTAAAATAAACTTTAAATTGAATTCCCAGGAACGTTCTAGTCAAATACAGAATGTCCAGATCAAAGAAAAAAATACTACAAGCAGCCAGCAAAAAAGAGTTCACATACCAAAGAATCACAGTAAGAATCATACAACAATATGGTACAATTACTATAAAGAAAAGGAAATATTGAAATATGACATACCCAAAATAAAAAGAAACAGTGTTACACTGAAGAATCACTTATCTAGTAACACTAAGTATAATACTATAAAGAAAAAATGGATCTTTAATAGAAAAGAGGACTTTAAAGCATTCTTCATTAAAATTGAATATAATTTTTGAAATGCAAATACAACATAAAAGAAATCTAGAAAGGTGAATACATTTGAGCAATTAGAAGGGGCTAAATGATGATCAAGTGATTAGATTCTAATGGAAGTGAACAGTCAAGTGGCCCTTCTGAATCCTACTATTTTCAAAGGTCTCACAGGAATTTGGCTGATAAAAGGGAGGATGGATTAAGGGTGGTAGTGGTTAAAAGCAAAAAAAAAAAAATTAAGGGATAGGGTAAAAGGAGAGAGTAGGATGAACAAGGGGGAAAATAAGATGGAGAGAAATTCACAGTAATCATAACTGAATGTGAATGGGATGAACTCTTTGATGAAACAAAAGCAGGTACCAGAGTGGATTCAAAATCAGAATCCTCCAAAGCACTGTTTACAAGAAACACACTTGAATCAGAGAGATGCAGAGTAAATGGAAGGGGCTAGAGCAGAATATATTATGCTTAAACTGAAGTAAAAAAAAATCATGGGTATCCATAATCATCTGAGACAAAGCAAAAGCAAAACCAGATCTAATTAAAAGAGATAAGGAGGGGGCAACTAGTTGGCACAGTGGATAAAGCACCGGCCCTGGATTCAGGAGGACCTGAATTGAAACTTTTGAGACAAGAACTCACTATTTGACAAAAGCTGCTGGGAAAACTGCAAAGCTGTTTGGCAGAATAAATATGGATTGGGGGCAGTTAGTTGGCACAGTGGGTAAAGCACCAGCCCTGGATTCAGGAGGACCTGAGTTCAAATCTGACCTCAGACACTTGACACTAGGTGTGTGACCCTGGGCAAGTCACTTAACCCTCATTGCCCTGTAAAAAGAAAAAAATAGAAAAAGAGATAAGGAAAGAAACTATATCTAACTAAAAGGTATCATAAACAATGAAATAATATTAATACAAAACATATATGAACCACATAACATAGCATCCAAATTATTATTTTTTTTTGCAGGGCAATGGGGGTTAAGTGACTTGCCCAGGGTCACACAGCTACTAAGTGTCAAGTGTCTGAGGCCGGTTTTGAACTCAGGTACTCCTGACTCCAGGGCCGGTGCTTTATCTACTGCGCCACCTAGCCGCCCCCCCCCACATCCAAATTCTTAAAGAAAAAGTTAAATGAATTACAGGATGAAAAAGAAAATAAACTATACTTGTGGGGGACCTCAACTTTCCCCTCTTGGAAGTAGATAAATCTAACCAAAAAATAAATAAGAAAGAAATGAAGTAGATAAATAGAATTTTAGAAAAGTTAGACCTCTGGAGAAAATTGAATGAGAAGAGAAAGAAATATACTTTTTTCTGAGTGGTACATGGAATGTGCATAAAAATTGACCATGTATTAGGGCATAAAAACCTCACAACCAAATGCAGAAAACTAAACATTTTAAATAAAGGGATGTAGAGACATAGAAAATTAATTGGAAACTAAATAATCTAATCCTAAAGAATGAATGGGTCAAAGAATACATTATAGAAACAATAAATGATTTCATTAAGGAGAATGACAAAAATGAGACAACATACCAAAATTTATGAAATGCAGCCAAAGTAGTACTTAGGGGAAATTTTATATCTTTAAACACTTAAATCAATAAAAGAGATAGGGCATATCACCTAATTGGTCATGCAGTTAAAAACCTAGAAAAAAAAAACAAACAAAATTTTTAAATCCCCAATTAAACATCAGATTGGAAATCCCGAAAGTCAAAAGAGAGATTAGTAAAACTGAAAGTAAGAAAACCATTGAATTAATAAATAAAATAAGGAGCTGGTTTTGTGAAAAAACCCAATAAAACAAACTATTAGTTAATTTGATTTTTTTTTAAAAAAAGAAATGAAACTAAATTACCAGTATCAAAAATGAAAAGGATGAATCTCACCACTAATGAAGAGAAAAATTAAAGCAATTATTAGGACCCATTTTGCCCAATTATATGCCAATAAATCTGATAATCTAAGTGAAATGGTTAAATATTTACAAAAATATAAATTGCTGAGAT
Source organism: Dromiciops gliroides (assembly GCF_019393635.1). Classification (NCBI taxonomy): domain Eukaryota; kingdom Metazoa; phylum Chordata; class Mammalia; order Microbiotheria; family Microbiotheriidae; genus Dromiciops; species Dromiciops gliroides. The sequence continues at coordinate 515,660,395 of NC_057861.1, read as the reverse complement.
TAACAGAAGAAGAAGTAGAGTACTTGAATAACCCTATTTTGGAAAAATAGATTGAACAAACCTAAGAAAAATATCGAGGGTCAAATGGATTGCTCATGGGTAGGGTGAGCCAATATAATAAAAATGACAATTCTACTTAAATTATTGCACTTATTCATTGCCATACCAAACTACCAAAAATTATTTTATAGAGCTAGAAAAAATAATAACAAAAATATCAAGAGAATTAATGAAAAAAATATGAAGGCTGCCTAGCTATACCAAATTTCAAACTGTATAACAAAGTGATAATCAAAACAATCTGATACTGACTAAGAAAAAGAGTGGCAAGTTAGTGGAATACATTAGATACAGAATATGCAGTAGGGAATGACCATAGTAGTCTTGTATTTGATAAACAGAAAGATTCAAACTTTTGAGACAAGAACTCACTATTTGACAAAAGCTGCTGGGAAAACTGCAAAGCTGTTTGGCAGAATATATGTGGATTGGGGGCAGCTAGGTGGCACAGTGAATAAAGCACCAGCCCTGGATTCAGGAGGACCTGAGTTCAAATCTGACCTTGGACACTTGACACTTACTGGCTGTGTGACCCTGGGCAAGTCACTTAACCCTCATTGCTCCACAAAAAAAAAAAAAAAGAAAAGAAAAAGAATAAATATAGATCACTATTCATGTTTTTCTAAGATCATAAATCTCCATCACAATCATATACCACAACTTGTTCAGCCATTCCCCAATTGATGGGCATCCCTACAATGTCCAGTTCTTTGCCACCACAAAGAATGATGCTATAAACATTTTAGAACATATAGCTTCTTTTTCTTTTTCCCTAGTCATCTTTGGAAGAACAACATGAAAAAGACAATTTGTGGGAAGATTGGTGATCCTTAAAATTATTCTCTCTTCATTTGTGAATGCCCTTTCCAACCAGATGTAATATTTTTATGTTTTCATATTCTGGAAACTGATTAAACCCAAGATTTATTTCCTGTCCTTGAAGTATATACACAAAGAATATATAACTCAACCAGACCCTTTTCTCACTATCAGTTCTACCTTTTAATACTCATTTCTTGTAGCTCCTATTGAATGTTATTCTCTTCTATATATATTCCTGACTACTTTAACTTCTGTACTCTTTAAGTTTTACCTTAAGTACATCTCATTCCAGATGTACTTCCTGCTCTGAACTTTATACATCATATAACCTCTGATAATTGAAGGCCCCATACTACCCATACCTGGCTTTCCCAGTCTCTTGCTCTTTCTGCTTAGTGGTCCATTGTAATACCATTACTTTATTCACCCTCTAACTTCTTTTCATGGATTCCTCATAAAGGGAAATAATTGTCAAAAAGTGATTATTTCAGTTGCCATTTTAGTTTCAGCTTGTGTCCAAGTGATTACTCTTATTTTATTGTTAACTTTTTCTTTAATAACAGGGCATCTCCCTAGAAAAAGTTCTAAAATTATTTGAAATTTTAAAGTATGTCATTGGACATACTTTATTTTCTGAGACTAGAAGCACCAAGAAACTCTAAGACAGAGTTGGCCATACAAAAAAGATTTGGATTCCTTACAGTCAGAAAAGTAGACTACAAAGGAAAGTGAACACAAATATGAGATGATACATGGAATTAGTATGCTAAAAGGAGAATAGATTCATCAAAACAATAGGCCTAGCATTAACATAAAAACTGAGAAGTGGGGACTGCAATATTTTTTAAGACCATGTTCAGGTTGGGAAGTTGAAGAGAAAAGAGTAACCAGCTACCACTATTTCTTTACCTCCTGTTATTCCAGAAAGACACCAGGAATGAAGGGAGAAGGAAGCCTTGATGTTTCCTGGATATGGGCCCCAAGAGGGTTGAGAGACACCTGAATTGTACTCCTGAGGATTGGGAATCATCCCAAAAGTGTGACGTTTATAAGACTTTGGTGTATGAAACAGACTCTGAGGAGAATTCTTGTGGGTACTGTGTGCCAAAATTGGACACAGGGTTTGCAGGAAGTCTAACTGTCCTTACCCTCCAGACAAGGGAAACCTGATCCAACTCTTCCTTTGCCTTTGAGGTAAAACATTTCTTGTGGGAGTTCCTTGACCAGTGTAAAGCAGTGGGAGAGGGAGATAAAAGTTCTACCAGGAGATGAGCTTGGCTTAGGGATACTGGGCTGAGAAAGACTGAGATTTTGTTGGGGGCTGAGTACAATGATAAATGTGATGTGGCTTAAAGACCATAGCATATGCAGTTGGGGACCTCCTCATTCCCGGCTGTTACTGAGGTTATATTGAGGGTGGGGGAAGGGGAGGATACTTGCTCACTGATTAGTGTGTTTATATTATAAGGTTCTGAAATAAGATTATTTGATTTCATGATTTATGGGAATAGGGGTAGGGATAGATTACTCGACCTGTGATTTCATTGGTATAGGGAACCTGCATGAGGAAATTCATTTTACTAAAACCGAATGGCATCTACAATTTACATTCTCATAAAGTTGGCCTGAGCAATAGAGTTTGTGATTTTTGCAAAGTTACAAAGACAATATATGTCAGAAGCCATAAACTGAAGTCTTCCTGGTTTCAAGGATGACTCTCTATCCATTACTGTCTGTTACCTTTTTTGTGATTAATGATAAATATTTACTTTTTAAGTCTTGTTCAATGTGCTTGTATGAAAAGTTGGTGCCTACAATCTGGAAAAGTGCTAAATACTGACATATGTATACATACATATGTACCAATATATGCATATATGTATAACCAACAGGCTATGACATGTTCAGTTAAAAAGCATATCTTTCTATATCTCTATATATTCTACATCTATATTATCTATATTACCCATAACTATATCCATATACAAAACTATACCCATTTGTATATATTAAATAAATAAATATGTATATGTATGTGTATATATATGTGTGTGTGTATGTATGTATGTGTATATATATATATCCATTTAGTATGACTGAAAGAGAAGATGGTTGACTGGTCATGTGTGATGTTTAAAATCTAAATGTGTTGTCTAAAAAATCTAATGTGTGGTTGTCTTAAATTAGAAGCTTTAGCACCAGTGTTTGGGCATTTATTAAAGCATACTAGATACTAGAAAAAAAAAAAAAGAACACATGGAGTTAAGAAAAGGCCTATCTAGCCTAGAATTCCAGTCTGGTCTGGTTCTTCCTTAAGTCTTCCTCCACAAGCCTGCTTCAACCATGAACTCTTCTCAAACTGAGTGTGGAAGCTTTTTATAGGTCTGGAGCAGAGGTGGTCCTTACACACTGCTTCAAGCTGATTGGTAGGTGTCATTCAAATCCACTGGTTCATTGGACTTGAAGGTGGTCTCAAGTTGAGTTCAAAGTCCTTAGCTTCTAAGAACAATACTTCCTTAAGGGCCAACCAGGTGTGGTTACAATCTAATTAACTTGAAGTAGGCTAATTAGCAAAGTCAATCACTCTCACTTAATTCAATCAGTTTAGATTAATCTCCAGGTGAGCCTTTGAGTGTCTGCCAAATCCCATTATTTTCTCACATTCCCCCATGTGCTTCATTAAGAAACATTTTTTCCTTAATGAGGCAATAACATTACTAACAATGTAAAGGGAATGAAAAGAGAGAAAAAGAAATTGAGTGATTCATTAACAAAGGCTAAATAATCTACCTACACAACATACTCCCTGGGCTGTCCGCATTATAATTTGGCCAGGCCCATGTGGGCGTGGGGGAACTCCTAGGTGGGGCTTAGGTACTTAGTTGGATACTTTGACTCAATAAATGTTCTTTGTGTTATTCAGTCCCACCTAATATACATGACAAATCTGATCAGAGTTCCTTTTGTTTGTTCTATAATCTCTTCAAGTACACACCCATCTTCTCTTTGGCTTTTCAAGATTAAATCTTTTCAGTCTGACCATAATGAAGCAAAGATGGGGGTCATAGAAACCTGAAATCACAATTAATTCCTTACACATGTAATGAGAATAATGAATGACAGGTGGACAAAGTCCTCTCCTGGTACTCTTTCTTTCTTTATTTTTGGTGAGGCAATTGGGGTTAAGTGACTTGCCCAGAGTCACACAGCTAGTAAGTGTTAAGTGTCTGAGGTTGGATTTGAACTCAGGTCCTCTTGAATTCAGGGCCGGTGCTCTATCCACTGTGCTACCTAGCTGCCCCTCCTGATACTGTCATGATGAGAGTTGCACAGGATGAGAATACAGTTTGCATCCCTAGATAAAACTCCTAGATTATTGAAATCAGAGATTCATTTAAGTCTATCTATCTATCTATACACACACACACACACACACACACACACACATATACATATATATAATACCTACACACATATAAAATACCTATTTTTATATATAATACATATATATATATATATATAATACCTACACATATATATGTATAAATACATGGACATATTGATACTCATTTTTAGGAAATTCTATCTAGATAAGTAAGTCAGCTCTATTGAATGAATTATAAGTGGGTCATGTAAATCAAAGAATCACCCTCAAAAGAAATTAGGGACAAATGTCATTAAAATCTTTTTGAATTTACTGTAATAAAAGATTGATATTTTGAAGGTATTGAGTATTAATTGCAAAATAAGTAGCCAATAGGTAGTCTTATAAACCAAGTCTTTTTTTTTATCTCCCGTCCTTAATTTCTCTCTTACTAGGTTTTTGCTACATTGCTCTCTTCAGGTTCTCTTCTCACCCATCTGAAGGTCCCTCCATCTCCTTTGGTAGATCTTCATCCAAGTCATACCCACTAACTCTCCCAAAGCTCTGTCCTGGGACCTTTTCTCTCCATATTCTCTCACTTAGTGATATTATCAGTTTCATCTCTGATCATTAATTTCACATCTACTTATCCAGCTCTCTCTCTACTTCCAGTGTCATATTGCCAACTGCCTATTCAATATTGCAAACACAGGTATCTCCTATCTAAAGGAATGCATTATCTTCTCCTACCCACTTCGGAACTTACCTATTACTATTGAAAGCACCACTATCTTTTTAGTCACTCAAATTACTAAATGTTATTCTTGACTACTCACTTTCACTCATCCCAAATATTTAATCAGTTGCCAAACCTTGCTGTTTATATTTCCATAATATATTTTACATGTCTCATTCTCTTCACTCACAAAGCCACCAACACATTTCAGGCACTTGGAACCTCTAATTTGGAGTCTGCAATAACCTCCTAATTGGTCTCTCTGCCTCAGGTTGTCCCCACTAGAATCCATACTCTACAGAGACACAGAAGTTATTTCCCCAGGACACAGGTCCGATCGTGTCACCATATCCTATTCAATCAACTCCAGTGGTTTCGTATTATGTTTAGGATAAAACAATGAATTTATTATTTTGACATTTGGTGTAGTTGTTCAGTTGTCTTAGTAATGTCTGACTCTTCATGGCCCAATTTGGTGTTTTCTTGGCAAAGATACTGGAGTGGTTTGCTCTTTCCTTCTCTATCTCATTTTACAGATAAGGAAACTGAGTCAAACAGGGTTAAATGACTTCCCTAGGCTCACACAGCAAGTTAGTGACTGAAGTCAGATTAAAAAAAGATGAATCTTCCTGACTCCAGCCAGGCACTCTATCCACTGTGACATCTAGCTACCCCTGCATTCATTCATAATATTCTGTATTTTGACATTTAAATTTCTTTAAATGTTGCCCTTTCCTACCTTTCTAATCTTCTTGCACAGTATTCCATCACATACATATTAGATACAGCCAGACTAGCCTACTCACTATTCCATACATATGGCATATTATCTCCCATCTCTATGTTCTATATATGTGCCATTCTTGGAATGAACTCACTATTGACTACCACCTCTTAGAATTCTTGCATTTCTTTATGACAGCTCAAGTGCCTCTATCTACATGAAATATTAGCTTCTTGTGATTTCCCTTTCCAGACTATTCATTTTGTACATATTCTATGTACATTTACATAAGAGAGATGCTTCAAACACTTCCCCATTAAAGTAACTAACAAGATGTTCTACAACCTGATATCTTCATCAAGTGAGAACATCTTATCTCAGAGTCAATGAATCAAAGGTACAAATTAGCTTTATACAACCTCTAATCAAGTTAGGAAGGAATAAAGTGCTTTGAGCCATTAGATGAAATAAGATGATGAAATGTATTGAGATTGGTTGAAAGAAATAGACATACCTGTGAGACTATGTATATTAGAGAAGGAGATTCCACTGGGAACAATCCATCATCTACTTCAAGAGTCAAGACTCAAGAGTGCTTAAGAAGACAGGCCTCATGTACTTGTATAAGAAGATAGCCAGCAAGGAATAAGTGAGCCCAGAGGGTGTGTCACGCTCTTCCTCCCTCCCATTGTTCATGTCACCGGACAGACTGGACCAGTAATAAACAACGCACCCATCTGGTAGCTAAGAAAGAGCAAACTAGACAGTAAAGGCAGCTTCATAGAGCCTGAATAAAGTGAAGTAAAGGGCACCTAAGGGGAACTTCATGAGGATTCAAGGAAAAGAGAAAGGGACTTCAATAAAAGTAGAAGCTATGAATTGGCCATTTACTATAAGTTTTCTCTAAGTTTTGACCCACTTTACTCTGTGTGCATTTTTGGGATAGTATCTCTTAGACATTTTAGGGGGGAGGAGCTGATATTTTATTTTGTTTGTTTATTTGTTTTTTGTGGGGCAGTGAGGGCTAAGTGACTTGCCCAGGGTCACATAGCTAGTAAGTATCAAGTATCTGAGGCTGGCTTTGAATTCAGGTCCTCCTGACTGGAGGGCCAGTGTTTTATCCACTGCACCACCTAGCTGCCCTGGAGCTGATGTTTTGTACCAATTGTTCTTATTTTATCACCTTAGTAAACATCCTTACTAATATATATCAACTGGATAATAAATGGTGATCACACCAGTGGGGGCTCATGAACAATACTACTAGAAAAACCTCAACTCTCAGAGTTATTCTGAAAACTCTGGGGGAAGAAGTTGGTCACTTTCTAAGAACCTGACCCACTGGATCTAATAGGGTTTGGGAGAATGAGCTCAGAGTAAGTGCTATAATGCATATATTTGTATGTTATTTTTCCTATGAAAATGTAAGCTTCTTGAGGGCAAAGATTGCTTCACTTTGGTCTGTGTATCCCTAGTCCTTTGCACTGCTATGCAGAGTGATGGAATTGGGTTCAGAAAGAATTTGCCTATGACATTAACTGTTTTGCCAATGACCAAGTCAACCTTTCTGAGACTCAGCTTTCTAATCTCTAACATGAGTATAATAGTACTATAGTGTAGGACTATACTATACATACTACAGGATTGTTGTGAAGCCTCAATTAAATAATATATGTAAAATGCATTGAAAACTTTAAAACTTTATAAAAATGTTGATTATTAATTTTTTTGGATGAAATTCTGCCAGAAATGGTCTTGGTACAAACTATTATCTTTTTCTTTTTTTTAGTGCTCTGAAGAATATTTCACAAGTAAATAATAATTACTACTACTAATATAAAATAAGTGCTTTGGGGAATTGAATGAATGTGATGGGATGCAAACTCATATTCTGTAGGCTCATTTAAAGTATATTTTGTAATATCTCCAGTGGTAGACAGGATGACAGAGATAATATGTATCTCATTCTTTTCCTACATGATTTTGATTTCTTCTCCTAGCTTTGTATTTTCAAAGCTTTTTGTTTTACATAACTTGAAAATTATGGGTATTTGCTATGGCAACATCTATTAAAAACATTGTTTTCAAATTTTTGTGGTTGAAAGTTATATTCAAGTGATTGTTAACAGTAGACCTGTTTGAAATAATGCTCTCCTTTGTGTAGTAGTAATTGTTGTTGAATCATAAGGAATATTTTTAGTTTTATATTTGTAGTATGTGGGTTTTTCATTGGTAATTTTTGAAAGACAGTGAATTGGTAATTTATAATCCTAGTTAGCAAGTAATTTCTTGAAGGTATTTGGGAGGCACTAAATTTTTGGAGCTTTCACTAATGTGTTGCAGTATTTCCATTATTTCCTTGCAGAATCTGTACTGATCAATAAGTATGGCCTTCTTAAGAATAGCCTTGTTATAATTTCTGATCTTGGCTTCCCATCAAAAACTCCTCCTTTTCTAAAAAACTTGTGGACCATTGTTTAGTGTCCATCCAGGGGTACGCTACATTTTGGTACATTTGACAAGTCCAATATTATCTTACCTACTATTGGCCTTCATTGCTCTTTGGTGAAGTGATTCTGCTAGTTTTAAAAGTTTTCTTTTCTTTAAACTGTGTATCATATATTCTTGGGAGACCATTTCCCTTTGTCCTTTTTTGATGAGGAAATGTTCATATTTCTATAACTATCTTTCTTTGGATGCTGGACTCTTTTATTAATGGTGCATGAGCTTTTTAGATATTATTTTCAAAATCTGTTATATGCCATTTTATTATTCCATTATTATATGTTGAGACAAGTATTGCATAGGTTTTAATTGCTTTCAACATGTCCACCAGTGAAATGTTGTATAGTTTGTAATCCCGTCATATGTAATCTGCATTAATCAGTCAAAATTGCTTAAGGATGACTTTTCTGCAATTCTGTAGCAATGAACTAATCTTATAATATCACTATCATGAATTCATTTTTGTAGATAAAAGGTGTCGAATTCCAAGTGCCCCCAAAACTCCTTAATGCAACCTGAACAAAGTTAAAATGTAATTCTACAATCAAATCTTTGTTATAACCTTTTATATATATGTAAATGTATGTGTGTTTATGTATACATATACGTATACATATACATATACATGCATATGCACATATTTAGATATATTGCTGGTCAAGTTAATGTGACTTATGGAGAATATTTTGTCATTCCAGGGTTGTTTATCATCATCATCATCATCATGCATCTCAGATAACCCTTTTGTAGTGACTTTCTGACTTTAGTAGTTGTAGATAGTGGTAGGAAGATAGGTCATGTGGTGGAAAGGGCCCTGGGCCTAGAATCAGAAAGATCTGAGCTCAAATCCACTTCACATACATTTACTAGTTGTGTGACCCTGGGATAGTCATTTAACCCCTCTTTGCATCAGTTTCCTCCATTGTAAAATGAAGCACCTATCTCACATGCTTGTTGTGAAGATCAAATAAGATATTTGCAAAGAACTTAGCACAATACTTATTATCCAGTAGATATTAATTAAATGATTATAGTCTTCTCTCTTTCTCCCTTCTCTAGAATTTGGCTTGACTGTAGGTAATGACTTAACCCATCATTACCATCGTACGCCTCTCTGTTTCCACAATGACCCAGACTATTGTTTGACACTTTTCTGTCAAAATGTTGTTTGACACTTTTCTGTCAAAATGTTGTTTTACTGAATTGATGTGGATGCCACTCATGGATAGCCTTTTAATTCTCTTTCTGGATCTTAGTTGTTTTGTGGATTCCATATGGAGGTAAGCCATTTTCAGTTGCACTTGGCAAATCCAGTATTGTGTATTTGTTATCAACCTTTTTTGTTGCTTAGTGAAGTGATGATGCCTATTTATTCTAAAAATACTTTTATGATTTTTTGAGCTGTTTATTATGTACATGATAATATTCATTAATTTTTCTTCTTTTTGATTGAAAGTATTGATATTTATCTCTATAATTGGCTTAGGCTTATAGGTCCTATGCTTTCGTAATATTGTATGGGTTTCTTGTGTTCTGATTCTACTTTCACAACATGACTAATGCAGAAATATGTTTAATGTGATTGTACATATATAACCTATATCAGATTGCTTTCTGTCTTGGGGAGGGAAGAAGGAAGGGAGGGAGGGAAAAAAATTTGGAACTAAAAATCTTACAAAAACAGATGTTGAAAATTATCTTTATGTGTAACTGGAAAATAATAAAATACTTTTATGATAAAAAAATTTTAAAAAACAAAAAACAAAACAAAACAAAATATTGTATGGGTTTTTGTTAGGATTCTCTCCAAATCTATTATGGTCCATTTTATAGCTCTGAAGGTATACAATACAGAATATATGCAAAATAAATACAATTAATTTTGGAATTTGTGTTATTTTGAGAAGGAAAGTGCTAGGAGCTGAAAAGATCAGGAAAGGGTTCAGAGAGACAATGGTGCTTAATATGAATCTTAGGGGGAAAAACAACAACTGGGAATTCTAAGAAGCAGAGGTAAAGGAGGGAATGTGTTCTGCGCATAAGGAATACCCAAGGAAAAAAAATCACAGAAGTATGAGATAGAATACTTTCTATGTAGAATGGTAAAAACAATTTGATCTCCTTCACACAGAATGAAGAAAAGTGAGTGATGTATAATAAAGATAGACAGCCAGATTTGGGCCAGGCTCTGTGTGTGTGTGTGTGTGTGTATGTGTGTGTGTGTGTGTGTGTGTGTGTGTTTTGCTCATATAGATTATATGGATCCACAACTATCTGCCTAGATGTGGCTCCTTGGAAAGAGTGAATAGACATCTTAAGAGACCATGAGGCTGGATGATTTGCACTCTTCAGAGAGGGTACCAGGTAAGATTATATCTAGCTCTCCACCTAAATATTGTTAGTTTAGGTGAAAGAATTTTTAGGTTCAAGCTGTGTTTCTGATTGCTATACCTTAATGGGGGAAGGAGTGCTCCAAACAAAGATTGACTATGAAGGCTTGACTCCCTTCCAACCAAATGCTGGTTATGCAAATACTAAACATGGTATATAGCAAATAAATGCATTTACCCAAGCCAATAGTAAATAGAAATCAAAGAAGTTATACTGATTAGGTTATACCAAATAATACTCAGAGTGAATGAGCCCTCCCATAGGAAGGGATATATTTCAACTCTACCATAATAAAAAGAAAGAGACAGAGACAGAGAGTCCCAGATCTCAGCCATGGGACAATTACCTGAAATCTCTAGTATGATAAGCTAAGAATGGAGATATGATTGAGGTGCCAGTTCCCTTACTTAGAGTCTTTTTCTCCCTTCAGTTACCTCTGTCTGGAAGGAATCTGGAACCACATATCTCCTTTCTTGAAGCTCGAAGCCAGAAGAACAATGATCTCTCTTCTTCTAAGATCTTTCCAGCTCTACCCCTCATGCAGGGATGGGGTATCGAGTAACTATTTCCTACCAATAAAGAGATTCTTATGTAAATGAGCTTGAGTCCTGGGTTACACATATTTTTTCCTAGAAGCAATAGGGAACTAATGTCCTAAGTAGGGGAGTGACATGATCAGATTTACACTTTTGGAGAATCACTGAGGTAGCAGGAGGATGGATTAGATAGGGGAGGAACTTGAGGCAGGGAGACCAATTGAAAAGCTATTGAGACAATTCAGGTGTGAAGTGACTAGTGCTTGAACTAATATGGTAGACATTTGAGAAGACACTTGTAAGGAATGCTGTGGAGGAAGAAATAACAAGAAGAAGGAGGAGTCAAGATGAAACAAAGGTTTCAAATCTGTGTAACTTACTATCTGAGTAACCTTAGGTAACTCCCTGGAATCAGTTTTGTTATCTGTAAAATGATGAGGGGGGGGCAGCTAGGTGGTTCAGTGGATAGAGCATTGGCCCTGGAGTCAGGAGTACCTGAGTTCAAATCTGGTCTCAGACACTTAACACTTACTAGCTGTGTGACCCTGGGCAAGTCACTTAACCCCCATTGCCTCACTAAAAAAAAAATGATGATGGGTGTGTGTATCAAAGTAAAGGACTTCTGAGATCCCTTCTAGTTTTAAATCCTATGTTCTATAGGCCCATAAATCTGTGAGGTGAAGATTATATACACATTTAGATCAATCTTAACTCTAATAGTTTTACCCTGACAATGTCCATTATTAAATTTGTTCAGATACCATGTTGAGAATCTTAAAAGTGATGAACATCAGGTAGCATATTTTTCTAAAATTAAGTGCTTTAGACAATAGATTTTCAAATAAGGTGCCACTGGTGTGGTGGCCAAGAATTTTAAGAGGAATAATTTTCTGAATCCAAACTCACCCATCTCTGCTGGTCAGAAGTGGTCAGAGAATGTTCATCAGAAAGAAAGTAGTGGGGGGCAGCTAGGTGGTGCAGTGGATAAAGCACCGGCCCTGGATTCAGGAGGACCTGAGTTCAAATCCAGCCTCAGACACTTGACACTTACTAGCTGTGTGACAGCTGGGCAAGTCACTTAACCCCAATTTCCCCACCAAAAAAAGAAAGAAACAAAGAAAGAAAGAAAGTAGTGGTTCAATTCGATTCAGCAGACATTTATCAAGTTCACACTATGTACAAGGCCCTATGCTGAACTCAGGGATAGAAAAACAAATGAAAATTTATATTAGCCCTCAAGAACCTTATATTCTAGAAACAAATAGGTAAAAAAAGAAGTAAATATGAGATAACTTAAACTGATGACTAAGGGGAGTAGGAAAGGCTTTTTCAAGAGGTATCTCAGTTGATCCCGGAAAGAAACTCAAAAGGTAGAGGTGAGGAAGAGGGAGTACATTTCAACCATGGGAAATGGTTTATACAAAGCCTTGGAGGCACTTGGCCAAAATTTATAATTTTAAAAAATTCTCTTGAGATAGAAAAATTTTGGTTAATATTTTTAAAAATTGTTTAAAAATACACAACTTTAAAAAATTCAGTTTTTATTAGAATATCTGTATCAAACAGTTGTTCAAGTGATCTCATTCAAAAAGTAATTTCTAAGTCAGTACATTCGACATTTACCCCACCTATGACATTTAAAACTCTTTGAAGCCTAGAAAAAAAAGTTCAATTAAAATCAACAGTATGGGTTTAATGCAGTATGGATTTGGGAAGTCTTTCACTAATCCATTAACATTCACTCAATAAACTAAATGCAGATTACTTTTCTATAAGTTAGCTAGATGGCTCAGTGGATAGAGCTGGGCCTGAAGTCAGGAAGACCTGAGTTCAAATCTAGAATCAGATATTTTACTAGCTGTGTGACCCTGGGCAAGTCAGACTCCACCTCAGTTTCCTCATTTGTAAAATGTGGATAATAATAGACTACTCTCAGGATTGTTATGAGGATCAAATGAGATAATAAATATTTTACATATATGGGTACATATATGCATGTATACACACAAATAAACAGCATACATATATGCAAATGCATCATGTATTTAGTATTCTTCTAGGAACTGAATATTTTCATTATTGTTTCTACTCTTATGGAGTTTATCATTTAAGAGAGGAGTAAGAGTATAAGACATAAGTATATTAAATTTGTTCTCCCTTGTAATAGAGCTTAAGTGCAATACTGATGAAACCAAGTGTAATTGTAATATAAGCAGCCTCACTTATTATATCTGATGGGATGTTATAAGTTCCCCTTTAACCTAGAAGGGATGAATTGATTGTTTCTTTTCTTCTCTGTCTTCCTCCTTTCACTCTGCAGAAAGAAAACAGGAAGTGATTTCACAGTAAAACTGGACACAGGATCTTCAATCTCCCTTCACTGGGCAGGAAGAAAGAAAGAAAGAGTACAGTAATTTAAGTAATCTACAGAAAACCCAGTAGTCTAAGATCACTCCATATACCCATCAGCTTCTGATCTCCATCATCCACAATGAAATCACTCTTCTCCACAGGTCGGGATAGAATGCTTGAGAGACTGAGTGCTCACATCTGCACCCCAACTCATCTATGTTGCTTGGTCAAAATGGATGCCTTTGTATCTTTCTTCCTAGTATCTTCATTTCCAAGGTCAACATCACAGGTCATGAGAAATCTGGGGGAAAGTCTGCTCAGTTGCCATAGATACTTCTGATATCCTGAGTCTCCTTGGCAACACTTCCAGACTAGTGAGCCAGAGACTACATAAGAATAACTATACTATTACACATAAGTACAATATGGGAGTGTACACAGAATAAGCTAGAAGGCTTCAGTGAAATATAGACATTATTTTTTGCCATTTAAGGAAAATATTAAATTTGCTTAATATTCTCTAATTTGTAATACAATTTTTTTTGTGAGGCAATTGGGGTTAAGTGACTTGCCCAGGGTCACACAGCTAGTTAGTGTCAAGGGTCTGAGTCTGGATTTGAACTCAGGTCCTCCTGACTCCAGGGCCAGTGCTCTATCCATTGTACCACCTAGCTGCCCCATGTAATACAAATTTTATAATTTTTTTTTTTTTGGTAATGGCATGGGAGATGGAGTAGTGGTAGGGTGAGGTTGTTGTTGTTGTTGTTTGTCCTTCATTCTTCTTCTTCTTTTTTGGTGAGGCAATTGGGGTTAAGTGACTTGCCCAGGGTCACACAGCTAGTAAGTGTCAAGTGTCTGAGGCTAGACTTGAACTCAGGTCCTTATGACTCCAGGGCCAGTGCTCTATCCACTGCACCACCTAGCTGCCCCTGTCATTCATTCTTTTTTTTTTTTTTTTTTGGCAGGGCAATGAGGGTTAAGTGACTTGCCCAGGGTCACACAGCTAGTTAAGTGTCAAGTGTTTGAGGCTGGATTTGAACTCAGGTCCTCCTGAATCCAAGGCCAGTGCTTTATCCACTGAGCCACCTAGCTGCCCCTGTCCTTCATTCTTGAAGAGAACCATGACATCAGGGTGATGTCATGACTTGCAATGAATCAGATTTAAGTGAGGGAGGGCTGTGCAAAACCACCAGACTCACTCTCTCCTCCAGAACCATCTGGCTCCAGTGGCAAGATATATATATCAGGATGACTAGAGATGGCACCAGATGTTTCAAGCAATTGGTGTTAAATTACTTGCCTGGGGTCACACAGCTAGTAAATGTCAAGTGTTTGAGGCCAGATTTGAACTCAGATTCTAATGACTCCAGGGCCAATGCTCTATCCACTGTATACCTAGCTGCCCCAGGATGTAGAAGAAGATGGCAGGATATATGCTATATTCCTCTCTGAGGAGAGAATCATTGGGACCCTATGATGTTGTTGCCTATTAATAAGAGGTAGAAGGTCCAAAGAACTGGGAATCAATTCAGTTTAATCTGCATATATTTATTAAGCATCCACTACATACAGAATACTGTGGTAAGCATTGGAATAGACACAAAATATAGATAAAACACAGTTCCTCCCTTTGTGGAATTGAATAACAGAAGGAAGAGTACTATTATTATTTATCACTCACATTTATATAATTCTTTAAGTTCTGAGCACTTTGTGAAGAACTGTTTTGGGAAATGGATTCTACATGTATTATAATTCTCCCCATGCCATGACTCTATTAGAACAAGGCAAGGCACCTCTGAGCATGTAAGTCAGGGGCTGTCCATATTTACCTTAAAAGGAAGACATTATGGTGTTTTAAAAAAATCTCCCAGCTTTTTGTTTGTTTGCTTGCTTTTTGTTTTTTGGTGAGGCAATTTAGGGTTAAACGACTTGCCCAGAGTCACACAGCTAGTAAGTGTCAAGTGTCTGAAGCCGGATTTGAACTCAGGTGCTTCCGAATCCAGGGCTGGTGCTCTATCCACTGTGCCACCTAGCTGCCCCTCTCCCAGCTTTTTAAAGTTGCAAAACCCATCTGAAAATCATATTCCTTAAAGAGATAGCTTTATGAATCCTACTCCAAGACTGTTTCAAAGCAAGGAGGCCCAAGGCACTGAAAGAAATTCCTAGATGAGCCAATAGTAGGGAAGGAATGATTTTGAGGTCCAGAAAGTCTGAGACAGGGCCAGGAGGAGAATGAAGGAAGGCTGACCTGGGCTTTTCCACAGAATGGATGCTCTGGGAGGAGATTGCTTCTGGGACGGGGGTAGGCCTTGTGAAAAGATATTCCAGGGTGAACAGATCACAGGCATCTGCTTCAGGGCAAAGGACGCTACAGGTGCTGGGGGAAAGTTCTAACTTGAGATGGCAGTAAAAGACATGGTTTTGAAGCTCCAAAAGTCAGGCAAAGGACTGAGAAAATCTCTGTGGCCTGCTCACAGACCGACCAGGAATATTCCTTTGCAAGTCTTATTCTTCTGGCTTCAAGTCTCTCCTCATTCCAATCTATCCTCTGCTCTGCTGCCAAAGTGATTTTCCTGGGGGCAGCTAGGTGGCTCAGTGGGCTCAGTGGCCCTGGATTCAGGAGGACCTGAGTTCAAATCCAGCCTCAAACACTTGACACTTACTAGCTGTGAGACCCTGGACATGTCACTTAACCCTCATTGCCCTGAAAAAAAAAAAGAATATCAAAGTGATTTTCCTAAAGCACAGGTCTGCCTATGTTGACTTTCTACTCAACAAGCACTGGTGACTTCCTATTACCTCTACGCATAGAAAATTTTCTGTTTTGGCTTTTAACACACCTCATAAGCTGGCCCCTTCCTACCATTCAGGACATTTTATATTTTATTCCCCCATTCATTCTACAACCCTCTTACATTTGCCTGCTCACTGTTTCTGGCACAGAAAACTCTCCATTCCTTTGTACTATCTATTCTCTGTGCCTGGAACTGATAGTGATCTATGAATGATATGAGTTTGGATGGCTCAAAAAATAAGCATATTTCCGTAATTATTAAATGCCATGTTTTCATTATACAGTTAATTTTCTTCAAACAATAGAAACTTCTGATTATGAACATTATTGTTATAGTCATGTAAAACTCACAAAAGTATGGTATTATGAAAAATACTTTGGTAAGAAATTATTTAAATACTTAGAAAAGAAATCACTCCTTACCCTCACCTACACCTCTAATCTATACTTCTTAGTTTCCCTCAACTTTAGTCTACAAGACTTTCCTGATTCTTCCCTCCTCTCACCCTGCTTAGTGCCTATCTTTATATATTAGCTTCCATTTACTCATATGTTTATGTACATACTCAGTTACATGTTATCTCCTTTCTTAAAATGTGAGCTGCTTCATGGCAAGGACAGTATTTTTGCCTTTTATAGCAAGTATGCTGTAGGCTCACTTTCTTAGAGTATAGTCTGCTACCTCCCCCTTCCCTAGGGTGCCTTGAGAAATTTTGGAGTCTCTTCTGTACTGCTATTGGCTCAAGTCTCTACCACCTGTGTTTCCCTCACTGTTAAGTTTCAGTGTTCATATATAAGGTGTACCTCAGTTCCATTTAACCACTTAACATTGATTAGCTTTTACAAAGAAATATTTACCTTAAAAATGTAATAATAACAAAAATGTATTCTCTAAATACCTTGAAGAAACACTCTTAGCTCAGTTCCTACATAACAATGATTCCACCAAGGTCATGTCAAGATGCATCCTGATGGTTGATTGTCTTTATCTCAGCTACCATTGGCTAAGATCAAATCACTCATTGCTCCTTGGGGCACCAATGCTGTGTGGGCTGCAAATGTGGGCTCTGTAACACTGGGATGCTGAGGTGCCATTCTGTCCTTTCAAAGCTCACTGGATCAGAAGCTCCTCTCCTTTCCTTTAGAATGGAAAAGCCTGTCTCCTTTACAGAATTATCTATTACCAGGCTCCAAGAATAAAGGAGTCACTAATGAATTCTATACTGAATTCCCATTTTCTGGGAGACAAGTAGAACTGCAGGTGAAATAGTGTGGAAGAATGATTGTTTGTGTCCAGCTGTAGCTTTGAAGGGCCCCAAGAGGAGATATGTGCTGAGAAGGCACAATAAAGTCCACACCTAGTGAGAGACTTTCCCAGGGAAATACAAGTGGCTAAAGACACTCATGCCTTTGAGAGGGGAGCAGCTCTCACTGGTGAGTATTGTTTTTGTTTTTTCCCTATAAGCTGTGATGTGAGCCCTATCTGTTTCCCCTGATCTGTAAATAAAACCTGCTTATTCTTTGAGACTTATGAACCCATGTATTTAGAAGGGAAAACCATACTGGGGAGTGTCAGATTAGGAAAATTCTCAGTTACCTAGGTTGTGACATTTATTAGAGAAATATACGGCAAAGATTTTGATACCCTAGTTAATTGAGAAAACGGAGAGATGACCAAAATCTAGGAGTCATCCTGGACTCACCTCCCTTATCTAAAGTTACCAAGGCCTGTTTCAGCTTTGCAACATTTTTCAAATATTCCCTCTTTTCTCTTCTGATGACTGCCACAACCCTGGTGCAGGCTCTCATAGTGCCCTGTGAAAATCTGAGTTCTTTGTGCGCCTCTGGAACAAGATTGACACTGAAAATAACAGGAGTAATGAAACTTTCAGTTATATAGCCCAAAGATTCCCAAATACAGATTATTTATAATTGTAATAGTTATGCTTGGAATGAAGAAATAAAGGAAAATTAATTTTGTTATTTATTTTTATTAAATTAATTTTGAAAATGATCAAGTACTGATTTCTTTCTCCCTTCCTTCTATCTCTCATCTTCCACTGGAAAACAAAACAAAACAAAAGAACCCTCTACCAAGTGAGTATAATCAAATGGAACAAATTCCCATATTGGCTATGTCTTCCCCTACTCTTTGTTCACACTGTGATCTCTAATCCCTCTCTAAATTCTCTCCTAGGCTATATCCCCTGCACTAGCCATTCTACTCCTTTCCCTATCCTGGCCTCTTGGTGAACCAGTTCGACTCTACATTATCCTCTCTTGAGTTCTTGGGGCCATTATCTTATTGCTGATTATGCCCTGCCAAGTCTCAACTTTGGATGACTCCCACCACCATTTCTACACACATGCTGCTGAATGTAGGTAGAGGAAATGAGGCAATCATTCTGACTGGGTCCGCTATGAATTTATATTACACAGCTTCAACTAGGCCCTCATTGCTCCTAGGCAATCCTTCTATACCTCGCTTAAGAAATTATTATCCCACTCTCTGTAGTGACTCTTTCAAACCTCTTCATCCTTCCTCAAATCTCCCATGGCTTCCCGCCACGTCTCAGCTGAGAACATTGCCTCATATTTTATAGAAAAAAGCCCCAAAACCTGATGTCCTTCACCATGAGCTCTCTCTTTTTCCCTCTTCCTCATCTTATAACACTTCACATACTCAATCTGTTATCAAGTCATTAGTTTCTACCAGCACATCTCTCATACACATAACTTCTTTCTCTGTGCTTTCATATGTAAGGGGCTAAAATTCTAGCTATACTATTTAAAATATCTAATGAGTGGTCACCAATAAATTATAAGCTTTAGCAAGAGAATTTAAATGTTTAAGTATTTATTAAAGAGCATTAGGATCAGAGAGAAAGGTAAAAATCTAACCATTTCTAAGAGACCCCATCATCCGACCCACCATGGTAAGGTCGGGAACAAAAGGACCCAATGCCTCCTGTGAAGCTGGGAACATCCATTCCACATGCACGTACACACAGCTCCAAGCTAATTGGCTGGTAGTTTTGATAGACAGCACCCACAAGCAAATGTCACTTCCTGACACCAAAGACCTTGACCACATGGCTTGCCCTCAGATGCCTTCTCCTCATGGCAGAGCTTTCCTACAGTCACTCTCCAGCAGGTGGCATCATTCCAATCATTACACATAGCTACAATCCTGATACTAGTTCTTAAAATCTTTCACTGAGACACTTGCAATAGAATTCTGGTTGTTTTTCCTCAAGTATCTCCCCAATGTGGGCTCTAGTCAGCTGCCAAGGTGATCTTCTTAAAGCACAAGTCTAACCATATCACCCCAAGAGCATTTTCAAACTCCACTGGCTCCCTGTTACTTCCAAGATCAAATTTCAAATCCTATATATGGTTTTTCCCCTTCACAATCTGGCCCTTTCCTAAATCCAGTGTTCTTATGCTTTACTCGCTTTCACACAAGTAATATCTAAACAACTGGAAAAATATGACTTGCTCATGGGTAGCCTGAGCCAATATAATTAAAATTATAATCCTACCTAAGTTAATTAATATATTTAGTGCTATACCAAATGATCAAAAATATTTTATAGATCTAGAAAAAATAATAAAAAAATATATCTGGAAGAAAAACAGTTCAAGGATATCAAGGGAATCAATGAAAAAATGTAAAAGAAGGTTGTCTAACAGTACCAAATCTCAAACTGCATTATAAAGCAGTAATTATCAAAACAATCTGGTACTGGCTAAGAAATAGAGAGGTGGGGGCAGCTAGGTGGCACAGTGGATAGAGCACCGGCCCTGGATTCAGGAGGACCTGAGTTCAAATCCGGCCTCAGACATTTAACACTTACTAGCTATGTGACCCTGGGCAAGTCACTTAACCCCAATTGCCTCACAAAAAAAAAAAAAAAGAAATAGAGAGGTGGATCAGTGGAATAGAATAGGTAGAAATCGCACTACAGTAATTGACTATAGTTATCTAGCCTATGATAATCCCAAAGATCCAAGGTTTTGGAACAAAAACTCATTATTTGACCAAAACTACTGAGAAAACAGGCAAATAGTATGGCAAAACTACATTATAGACTAACATCTCACAGCATATACTAAAATAAGGTCAAAATGGGTACAGGATTTACACATAGTGGGTGATACCATAAGGAAATTAAGAGAGCATGGAATTTTTTATCTGTCAGATTTATGGACAGAGGAGGAATTTAGGACCAAAGAAGATATAGAGATAAATACAAAGTGTAAAATAAATAATTTTGATTCTATAAAATTAAAAAGCTTTTGCACAAACAAAACTAATGTAACCAAGATTATAAGGAAAGCAAAAAACTGGGAAAGAATTTTTGCAATAAGTATCTCTGATAAAGGCCTTATTTCTTAAACATATATAGAGAACTGAATCAAATTTATAAAAATACAAATCATTCTCCAAGTGATAAATGGTCAAAGGATATGAGCAGACAGTTTTCAGACAAAGAAATCAAAGCTATCTATAGTCATATGAAAAAAATCTTCTAAATCACTATTGCTTAGAGAAATGCAAATTAAAACAACTCTCAGGTATCACATCATACCTATCAGAGTGGCAAATATAACAAAAATGGAAAATGTTGGGTGTTGAAGGGGATGTGGGAAAAGTGAGACGCTAATCCATTGTTGGTGGAGTTGTGAACTGATCCAACCATTCTGGAGAGCAATTTGGAACTATTCCCAAAGGATTATCAAACTGTGCATACCCTTTGATTCAGCAATACCACTGCTAGGTTTATATTCCAAAATATCTCCCAAAAGTGAAAAAGATCAATTTGTACAAAAATATTTATAGCCACTCTTTTTGTGGTGGCTAAGAAATGGATATCAAAGGATTGCCCATCAGATGGGGCAATGACTAAACAAGCTGTGATACATGATGGTGATGGAATATTATTATGCTACAAGAAATGACAAGCAGGATGATTTCAGAAAGGCCTGGAAAGACTTATGTGAACTGATGTATAGTGAAGTGAGCAGAACCAGGAGAGCATTATGCACAGTGACATCAATATTGTTTGATGAAGAGTTGTGAATGACTGGAGTATTCTCAGCAATACAATGATCCAAGACAATCCCAAAGGACTAATATAGAAGCATGCTATTTTCATTTCCTTTCATTATTTTACTTTTATTCAAGTTTTCTTCTACAAAATGACTAATATGGTAATGTTTTACATAATTACATATGTATAATCTATTTCTGATTGCTTATTGCCTCAGGGAGGGGGGAAGGGAGTGAAGGAAGGAGAGATAGAATTTGGAACTCAAAACTTTAAATAAAATGTTTAATATTATTTTTAAGAAATTAAAATTTTACCTAAACTAATTTATATATTATTCAATGCCACCCCAATTAAATTGCCAAAAAATATTTTACTGAATTAGAAAAGTACAATAGTAAAATTCATTTGGAAGAAAAAACATTAAGAATATCAAAGAAACTAATGAAAAAAATATAAAGAAAGGAAGTTTACCAGTACCAGATCTTAAGCTATATTATAAGGCTACAATTATCAAAACTATCTAAGTTCTGGCTAAGAAATAGAAAATTTGATCAGTGAAACAGAGTAGCCATACAATTTACAGCAGCAAATAAATAAAGTAACTGTATATTTGACAAGTGGAAAGGCTTAAGTTTTGGGGATATGAATTCATTATTTGGTAAAAATTGTTGGGAAAACTGGAAAGTAGTTTGAAAGAAATTTGGCATGGACCAATATCTTATACAATTTACCAAGATAATATCAAAATTGATACATACCCTAGATATAGAGATATTACAAGAAAATTTGAAGAATATGAATATATTACATGAATATATTACCTATCAGACATGAATAGGAGAACAATTTATGAATAAACAAGAGATAGCTCTATTAATTTTATAATTGAGTCAATTTTTCCTCTGAGTTAGTTTAAAGTCGCAAGTTAGTTTGTTATCATCCCCAAAAAGTATATTGTCATTTTGCCAGTCCTTAGATAGTTAAGGAGGGTCTTATCTCCCTAAAAAACCTTTCTAGGCACCAGGGACTTTGCTAACTCAGGTCTGGAAGAAGGGAATGGGTCCCATAAAACCATTAACATTCCTTAATTATCAGAGAGGGGTGGTTACTAGACTGCTTTCTTTAAAATAACTAGTCACATAGCAGCTAGTGATTTTTTGGTATAGGCCTTATAAATGGCAATTATGAGATTCCTGTGGTAGAGGAAGATAAACTGCCCAGATAGGTTTTGTGAGTTTCAGAATGTGGCCAAGGTAGCCTGGGAGCACCTGCCACTTTTCAAATACTAATGGAGAGAAGTTGTTGGAGACATGTACTAATTCTAAATATTAATTTATCTTGATGATATTATTATCCCTCCTCCTGATGCTATCTTCCCTGTAAGCAATCATATTGCCTCCCCCTACCCAATTCTGTACTTCCCCAAATTATATTAAGGCTGGTGAGCCCTACCTGGGGTCTTTGAGAGAGGCAATAGACTCAATTCATTGGTTACTGCAAGCTTAACTAATAAATTGATCATGCTCAGACCATTGTCTCTCAGTGTACCTTAATTTTCCAAACATAATACTGCTCTTTGGGAAATAGCTCAAAGCCTATATTCTACTGGTGGTAGATCAGAAGTGTTCTCTTGTACAACTAAATGTTGAATGACTATTTTGTGATTATAATAATTATGTGCTATTTTTAATGTATAAAGACACTTCTAGCAACAATGGTACCTGTGATCTGTGAGAATATTATTATTATTACCAGCCCCCCCCCCACTGGGAAAGTGTGGGGTGACATTTCTGAGGTCAATCCAGTGACTGGAAGTTACCTCACAACATGAGACCACCCTCAACCAATCACCTTGAAGCAGTACATAAAGACTGCCTTTTCTGGGGGACACAAGAAGTGCTGTGCTTTCTCTCTCAGTTGGTTACTGGAACCTCGTGGTGGTGGCAAAAGAACCAGGCCAGGTTGAACTCTGATCTCTCCTCTAGGGTAGATGGGTTTTCCTATTCTTTCGGAGACCTGTGTTCTCTCTTTGCTAACCTCTAATATACTTTAATAAATGCTTAATGCCTAAACTGTTGCTGAAGCTTCTAATTTATAAGTAAATCCTAGTTAGCTTTCCCCACACTGGCGACAGGTAAGGTGACTACACACATTTAGTTTTACCCATCGCAGATCTTATTTACATACACTTAGTTCTCTGTGTGCACATGTAGATAGTCATAATATATCAAACAATCCATCTATAACCCACTTGAAGTGGATAAGCATTTTGAATAATTTTTTTGTACTGGAGATGGCATAGGTTAGCATCTAATCATCCACCTGATTTTACCCATTAGACCTTTTCATCAATAGCACGCATTTATGACACTAGTTCCAATGAAGTTGTATTCACTCATGAAGAACAGAATTTTTTTCTATATGAAAATAATTAGTTTATATGAATATTTGACTCTAAACTTTGATCATGAAGAATAGGTATAGATAAAAAATTAACCATATCCTCAAACCCTCCAGGCTGGCATCTGTATCCAGGACAAAAGGATTACTTGGTTATGCTTAGGCTAATTTTGGTATATATATGAGGCAATTGAACAAGTCTTATTTATACTTGTCTATCCATCTCCAAATGGCTTTCTAGGTTTTAAGGTAACTTTGTATTTCTTGCCTTTCTGCTTCTGTAACTCTGATTATAAATGTTTAAATGAGATCATTCAGTGAATTAACAATAGCAGCACAGTTTCTGACACATTTGAGATAATAACTATCAAACTCCTAGAAAAGTCCTAAAAGGTTCTTTTGATGGGGTGCAGTCTAGAGTTCTTCCATCTTCTTTGGGTCAGAGCACACCTTGTTGACATACTATGTGATCTACATGCTTTAAAAAAAGGCTCTGCAAATATGGTATTGGTCACTAGAAAGCTTTAGGCCATTTTCCTCCAGCTAATTCAATATTTTCATTAGTTTTTCTTCATTTTCTTCCAGGGTCTTCTCAAAGATAATAATATCATCAAGATAAATTAATATTTAGAATTAGTACATGTCTCCAACAACTTCTCTCCATTAGTATTTGAAAAGTGCTCCCAGGATACCTTGGCCACATTCTGAAACTCACAAAACCTATCTGGGCAGTTTATCTTCCTCTACCATAGGAATCTCATAATTGCCATTTATAAGGCCTATACCAAAAATCACTAGCTGCTAATAAAGAAGCCAGGACATCTTGAACTCTTGGGATAGTGTAGTTTACTTTGGTGATTTTGTTTAAAATTTAGTAGTCTGAAAATAAACTTTTAAAAAGCAGTTGGGATAAAACAGTATTAGATAGTCATGCTGCTAGATTTTTATTATGGAAAACATTTCAAGTTTACTCCTTCTGTTCTGAGTTTTGTGGCAGTGTACCCACACTGGGTATTACCTCGTAAATAATCTGTGAGTGAAAGTTGCCATTATTCTATGTAGTGATTTTAGGATACTTAACAAACACATTCAAATTCATTTTTAATTATTATTTATTTGATTAGGTATGTTTGTAACTTTTTACATTACAAAATATGAATGAAAATGTGCCATGTGTAATTTCTTTTCCTGTAGTAAGAAACATCCATATTGCACAACTCCACTGTTGCCAGGCTTCCTTGGAAGGGGGCTCTTTTACTGGGTTCTTAACCCAATGGCTGTGTATGGGTTAGCACTACTAAAGTTTAGAACTTGCAGTGTCTTTCAGAATTTTTAAATAAACTGTAAACTAATAGTTTTTTTTTATTTTTTAGTTTCTGAAGCCTTACAAGGTTATGTAGAGAGATTCCATCTTATGTACCAAAAATAGACAAAAGAATGCTGTCAATATTGGTGTACTGTAATGTGAATCTATACTGGTGAAAACAACTCTTTTGTTCCCCTCATTAAAACCTTAGTGTCCTTTAAAAAAACATTAGTAGTCTGCACTTACTAGTATCTTGCCATTCTTCTTTGGTATCACCACTCTATGTGATGCCTAGGGACTATTGGGTTTTGTAATGATGCCATTAACCAGGAGGTTCTTGAGATGTTGTCTGAGTTCATACAAATAAAGGAATTTTCCTAGATCAATACTATAATGGCTAGGAGTCAATATGTTGGACTTCATGAGTCATTCCTTGGTTACTTCCCATATCACTCATAAAATGAGAAAATGTCTTTGTCTCAACTGATATCTACATTTTTCTGGCACTGGGAAATCACCAAAGTCACATTTCTCTGGGTCCACTTTAAAAGGTGAAGAGCTAGTGCTCTTGTTATGTTCTCTGTCTCCATTAGGTTCTTTTCAGCTGTTTGCCTCTGTACAGGTCATACAGATGATCTAAACGTGTAGGTACTGAGGCCCAGCTTGTTTGGAGTATTCTGCTAATATAGCATCTTAAATACAGTGGAATTGGTTCCAATTAAAGTTGACATTCTGCTATAATGCATAGGGAATATACACATACCAGCACAAGTGTGTCCTTTGCCTTCTTGACACCAGCAATTTCTTTGGAAGATTTCAAAGTTGTCTCAATATATACTAGATATGGGTAGATCTTTTTTAGTCCTAGTCAGTCTTCCAAGGAGAAATCATTTAAGAATCTGTAAAAGTATTTTCTTAGAAAATCTCTATAAAATGACTGGAACATGATGGTCACTTGTCCAAACTTTTACCTCAATTGCTCTGCTTTTTTATGACCTTCAATCTAAAATCTGAAATACTTCTTGAACACTCTTCTATTCCAGAGAGAGGATTGTAAGCTAGTTTTGAGACATTATCCTTATCTGAATTTTGCCTAGTATTACTGAATGTTAAATTAGACTTAGTAATTCACAAACTGCATCCTTACTAGAGTGTCCAAGTCTCTGCTAGACATAGAAGATGATTCAGGAATGTGCACTTTAATTCCCCCCCCCCTCCCCACCCCCAGTAGTGATGATTTTACATCAATCCATCCATACTCTCATTCAATTAGTCTTTCTTCTAAACAATGATGCCTTTCCAAGGTGGCTAATTGGGATTAGGGATGAAGCATGATCACTCATGCAGGCATTGATTGTGGAAACAGAATGATGAGCTAGAGCAAGAGCACTGAACTTGGAGTTAGGAAACTGAAGGTTAGATTTTTGCTCTGACACAACCCAGGGAAACCATTTTAACTTTTGGAGTCTTAGTCTTTTCATATGTAAAATGGGAGAAATTATGTTTGCTTTACCCACCTCAGTGTAGTTGCAAAGAAAACACTCTTAAACTTTAAAATGAATATATCTATATATGTATAATATGCATGCACATTATATTTATATGTATGTATAACCAGTGTATGCAGACAGTATGTCTTGTAGAATAGGGAATTTGTTAACACTTCTGAGGGACAAATACAAGCATATTAGATGTGTAGTCTGTAATGTAGCTTCAGTTCACACTACCAGCCAGAAAATATTTTCTCTAATGACTTATGTTAATTGATAAATCCTAAAGCCTTTTCACAATATTCACTCTTCTTCTTCTTCTTCTTTTTTTGCTGTGGGATAATGAGGATTAAGTGACTTGCCCAGGGTCACACAGTTAGTAAGTGTCAAGTGTCTGAGGTTGGATTTGTACTCAGGTCCTCCTGAATTCAGGGCTTGTGCTTTATCCACTGTGCCACCTAGCTGCGCCCCCCCCCCCCCGCCCCCAATTCCATTTCTGAGAAACCTGTATCGACTTTCTATTTCCACTATGTTAAAATGAAAACTATTTAGCCTAGCAGTGAAGGCCATTCAGCAGTATGGCTCCCATTCACATTTCCCCACCTATCCAGGGTGCTTCCTGTTAACAATCAGCTAGTAAACAGCAGCTGTACTCTGAGGTTCCAACCTGGGAGTGCAAGTGTAGACTGAGTATCACAAAGTGGGTATGACTCTATAGGCATTTTGTTTAGGATACATTTTCGTCCTTTAATGAATCTGCAGCTAAGCACTGGTAAGATTCTCTATTCAGGCCTCTCCTGAATAGAGTAGATGACTCCACTGGAGGAAAATTAGCATTTTTTGTCTTTATTTGTTTTAGATTATAATTGTATCTTCTTTACAAATCAGACTAGTGGGTTTTTTTTAAACTTTTGCTTGTTTAAATATTTATGAAATAGGTATAATGTAATAAGTATATGAAGACAAATAGAAGATAAGACTGGGGCTCTATTCCAGTAGAGTTCTATGGGGATACCTTCATGATAATCTCATCAACAGCCCCTCTGTGACTTCATGCCAAATTAATTCTATCAGTGTCTGAACTGCCCCTTATTTTGCATTAGGTATTAAAAATTCTTAGGACTCTTCTCTCACCCTGACCAGAGGAAGAGAGAAAATCAACCAACTCAGTATTCAACTCAGTGCTAGAAACAGTCAGCATAAGAACCCAAGTTAAGTATCCTTTGGGCTCCCATCTGGTCCTGTACCAAGCCCATCTTCGTCAAAGTTAAAGTCTCAACTCCAGTGGTGGGTAGTAGTAAAGAAGAATGTATGGGGTATTCAAAGAGGATTAGTAATTCTGGTGTGAGGGCTTGCTAAGTGAGTCCTTTGCAGGGCTGCTCATCCATCCTTGGTGTCCACCTGCCACCCAACTCTCACCTGTAGCTCCAAGTAGCTGTAGTTACTTGTACATCTAAGTAGCATGTACAGCAGCCACACCCAGTAAAACCATCTTGGTAGGTGGGCTAAACCAGGTTGAGGGTAACCAACAGGCCTCAATCCCATGAATGAATTAGGGGGATGTCTACCCCAAGCATGTGAAGACTTTCCCCAGTGGAACAGGTAGATGAGAACAATTTGTTCAAATTGCCATGAAGGATGCTGAAGCAGGTTCTATGGGACACTTAGAATTTGGTCAGACATCAGAGATGCTAAAGTCACCATGATGTCCTGGGCCATCTCTGGTAGTTTTGACTTTTGCCTTGCCACTAGACTTCAATGACTCTGGAAGAGAGAGTAAGGCTGAGGACTTTGTGCAACTCTGCCTCACTTAAATCCAATTCATGCAAAAATCAAGACATCACCCCCTGAAGTCACTGGTCCTCTTTGAAAAATGAAGGATGAACAACAACAGTGGTAAGAAATGAATAAAACCTGTGTGCTTACAGAAATGGAGCCTGCAGAGTTGTGTAAATAGAAAGAAGACTCTCAATCTGTATGCTTTTCTGATTCTCTCTCAAAGGGAAGTCTCCACTGTTTTAGACCTCTTGCTACACCTAGACATTCTGATGAGAAAAATTAGAAATCTCCTACCCTACAAAGATGATCTGATGAGATTAACTACAGGGAAACATTCTCACCTAATAGACCTGATTTTAGGCCATACTAAATTAAGATAGTCTTCCCTTAAATCATCTGACATCCTGTCCTTATAGCTCAACCTCCCCAAAGAGGTTAGTGGCTGAGAAGCCTCTCCTGATAAGCTCCTTTTGCCTATTGCCCTAAGGCAGTGTAGAACCCTATTGTAGCTCTCTTCAATCTGAGGAGATGCTAGCTTCTTGGCAACTGCCAGTCAGCTGAGGCAAATTAAGCTGTTTTTCTTCTAGCCTAGCCTAGCCTAGTCTAGCCTAAAGAGCTCCAGTCAAACCTAACAAGATGGGAGGAATTATTCTTCAGGAGGGTCTTAGGATCTCTACATTGAGGAATTCCTCTTTAGGAGGGACTTTGTCACCTTTTGCACAACAGTGAGGACTAGAAGATGCTCCAAATGAAAGATCCTTGAACTCGTGGCTGTTAGACATCAGATTTCTCCTTGGTTTCTTGGAGAACTAAATTCATAAAAAGCTCTTCTTTGAGGTAAATCCAATCCAATAAACACTTATTAACCACTAACTATGTGGGAGGCACTGTGCTAAGTACTGGAGATACACTTAATAAAAAATAAAGACAGTCCCTGCCCTCAAGGATCTTATAATCTAAAAGGGAGAAAACACAAAAGGAGGCAGGAAAGGGGTGTGTGTGGTGGGTAGACACCAGGGAGTACTTGGCAAGGAGGTATCATGTCCCTTGGAGTTGAAACCAGGTAGAGCAACAGATGTGAAATTGATGGAGGAATCAAAAAGGGATTCACAGATAAACTGAGACTTGAGTCCTTATCAATAGTACCTAAAAGGGTTAACAGAGAAACCTTGTGTTCTTACAGTAACCAAGAGGGTTCAGTCCCTATCAACACCCACCATCAACAGAGACAGTAACTAGGGACCATTGACCATTAATAGCCATTAATATTCCTAGATGACAATATACCTAGAAACCAGATCTTAAGTAAAGAGATATTATAAACAGATCCTCTAGGTCTGACAAATTTAAGCATGTCTTTAGGAGCATGCACAGAAAGGTCCAAATTTGCCCTTAGGCTTACCTTATGATGTGTAAACCCCAAAAACACAGCTCCAAGGAAAATGATACCGCCTTGGAGGTTGTCTTAGGACCCCAGGAAGTCCAAATTAGGATAAGATCTCCCGTGAACCTCCCACAAGGAGGAGATTAAGATAATGAGGAGATAACCTACTTTTTTTCACTATAATTATAATTATTTCCATCTCCCAAAGAGAGACACCTATCTCCATGGTGCTCCCCCTGTGGTCAACAGCATTTCAATAAAACTTGGAAAACTGAGTCACTGAGTCTTGTAATTTTTTGGGATACCTCATGATCAATTTGATCAATCAAACCCTCCCCTCACATCAAAATGGGGTAATAATTGTGTCTCCTGCTTGACTATGGAGAGGTAAACATATCATGGGGGCTTGTGGACTATAGGTTTCATATCCAAAGTGTACCTTGAACCTGAAATAGTCCTCTAGAAGGGAAACCAACTTGAAAGCAGAAGCTAAATCAACTCATGGTAACCTCAGGAGTTATCCTTGTTGAATACCTTTCCCTTGCTATGGCTGAGTAAATATGTTTTTTGTTTATTGTCTATATACTTTCACATGTTACAGATGAAGAAACTAAGGAAGTCAGAGGGTCACAAAGCTAGTAAATATCGGAGGCTGAATGTCTTACTGACTCTAATAGCAGCACTCTATCTGCTGAGCCACCTTTGTATCCCCAGAACTTAGTACTGTGCCTCACACATAGTAAGTGCTTAATAAATGCTTATCTAGATTTGTTGACTTGCAAAAATGATACATCTGGGCAATTTTCAATTATGATTTCTTTTTAAAAAATCATAGTTTTGGGAGAATCCAGTGATTCTTTTTTTGGGGGGGGGCAGGGCAATGAGGGTTAAGTGACTTGCCCAGGGTCACACAGCTAGTAAGTGTCTGAGGCCAGATTTGAATTTAGGTCCTCCTGAATTCAGAGCTGGTGCTTTATTCATTGCACCACTTGGCTGCAACCCCCCCACCCCCTTTTTAATATTGTGTTCTCTTTTCACCTGCTTTCAAAGTCAGTTGTTTTCAGTATCTGATATGTTACATTTTCTTCTATTACTTCAATTTAAAAAAATTTTGTTGTAATATTTCTTGATGTCTTATGGAGTCATTAATTTCTGTTTAATCTTTTCTAGTTTTCAGGGAGCCTATTTCTTGGTTAAAGTTTGCCACTTTTCCTTCTATACTAATTCTTCCAATTTTTTCTGCTGGAGCATTTATTTATTTGTTTGTTTTATTAATCTCTTGCTTCATTTCTTCATGTGGGTTTTTGTAGAAAATACATTGCCTCCCTTTGTTTTCTGCTTGGCAGCTGTGCTCTACCAAGTTATTGTGAGATTTAAAATTGGATATTAGATCATAAATCTCCCCTACTTAACCTTTCCCTTAATTTATCTCCCAGACTAGTAAATGGAAGAAGCTTTTGGTTTTCTAGATAGACCTTTTATTGTTATGGTAGTCATAAGGTGATGTTGATTAGAAGGCTAGGAAAGTAGAAACACAATACAAATCGTCTTAAGTCTAAGCTTAGTCTATATTCCTTATAAAAAACTCACCCAAACCGAAAGGCCACCTTTGGAGAGAGACCGTCTGTGCCGCACCGTCAGGAGACCAGCCGAGCAGGAAAAAACCCCACTTCCGTTCTCTCCACCCCGGAAGTCGAGTGCACCGCAGGCGGACTGTTGGTTTCCTCCCCAAAAGGGTGGTCCTTCAAAAACTGGTGTCTTTCAGTTATCCTAACCAACTGTTAAAAACCTTTCATATTTTTTTACCACATTTCCCCCCTTTGCTTCCTCAAGAAACGGAATGTTTCCTTGATGGAACAGTAAAAAGAATATAATAACTATTGCTAACTAATAATATGCGAACAACAGTATAGAAAAGGAAGAGAGGAAAGTTTTGTCCAGAGGGGCGATTTTTTTTTTCCTCATGAACCGACGCTTTGACATTAGTCTTGCAAAGGGAGAGCCTCTGCAGAGAGTACATGTTACAGATAGTATATATTATAACAGAAAGGAGATAGTAAAAACTAATAAAGCAAAACAGTTCATATAAAGTCTCTGAGTTCTCTTGTCTTCTTGAAGTGGTAAGATGTCATCAGGAGGAAACTGGATTCTGGTCTGGAAAACTGGATTCTGGACTCTGGTCTGGAAAGCTGGATTATCTTCTTTAACTGTTTGAATTGCTGTATTTTTTACTAAACCTTAGCATAGCATTGTCAATGATCAAATTAATAAATTCCATTACATTCCCTCCTTTATATCCTTAGACTTCTAATAGAGGGTTGAGGTAGTTATGCAATCTGTAACACTTTTTACCACCATGTGTCTGGATCAAAGCCAAATTTAGTATGTGTTCATGACACCTGAAAATGTTATGGAAAGGTTATCATACCATATCTCATGGTTCCGAGACAGCCAGTGATTGTGCTAGGCCACAGGTGAATTCAACTGAGTGAGATAAAAAGATAATTAAGTTCAGTTAAATTAGGTTAAATTAGGAGGGAGAGAGGATGAATACTGGACTGTGCCTAGTAACTGTGCTCTACATAGTCACCATCATAAGCAAACCATGGACTTACGTATACCTGTCTCTCCTTTTGTTGCACATATATTCTCTCCAGGGCCTGCATCAGAGTTCACAGCAAGTTAATCTCTGAAATGATAAGTTTCCATATTCCAAAATCTCATTAATTTCACCAAAGACAGTATGATGGTAAAAATTCATGCTATGCTGCATAACTGAGAGTATATTAGTGATATATACAATAATTCCAAACCATACCCAGAGTATAATGACATATAAATAATAAACGAATGTAAATAGCTGATTATATTAAACATTATTACATAATCTTCTTTTAGACATTATTACATAATTTTCTTTTAGCAAGTAAACCACATCATCTTATACATGAATTCTCTAGTATAACAGTAGCAGATACTAAGACTTCAATTAGCAAGATTCAATATTCAATGTTTTCAGTGAGGTATCAAGCATTCTGGTATTTTTTAGTTAAACAGAACAGCATACAAGAGAAAGGAGAAAAAAAATAAAACAAAACTCATTAGAACTCATGGTTCTCTCAAAAAGAGTAAAAAAAAGAATTCTGGTAGCTTCTGAGGCCCGATGGCCTCAGCCACAGCATATACTTAAAATGTCTTTGAATAATCACTTAGTTTACAAAATTTAGTTTTAAAGAAAAGCAAAAGAAGCAAAAGTCAAAAAACAAAGCAAAACCAAAAACCAAAAATAAAAAGCAAAAGATTCTCTAAGCACCCTTTTGTGCTTTTAAAGAACTTAAAGGTGTGGTGAATTCCAGGTCTTTTCAGTGCCTTTCAAAAGTCAAAAAAAAAGACAAACAAAAAGCATTTAAAAAATAGTTGAGGTGGGCCAGAAAACTAGGCCATGTGCTTTAGTGATTTGCCTGTAGAAGGAAATGCTCGTTAAATTATAAGGTATTTAAGCTGCTAGAGTTTGGGGTATGCCACATTGTTTTAACTGGTTCCCCAATTCTCTGCATGCCAAAGTGGCAGGGGTTTCTGAATTGTCATTGATCTTTCTAATGCTGTCATAATGTTCTTTATGGTAGAAAATGTGGAGTTCTCTAGCATCAGTTTTGTCTGTGCCACTGATTTTCAATAAAGGCTGATTTAATTGATGAACCACCACATTCAGCTGATGCTGCTTAGCAAATGCTACAATTGTATCGTTTCCTCCCCACTTTCCAAATTTCTTTAATTCGTCAACATATTCTTCAAAAGGGGAGTCATTTACTCTAAAAGACTCAAACTCTTGTCTATGGTTAATCATGTAAGAAGCAGCTTCTTGTCTATGTCTGAGATGATTTCTACAGTGACCTTCTAGCTGGTCTGCTAAAGCCCTAAAAAGGGAATTTCCGTCTCCTGATACTTTACAAAGACTGAGTCCCAAAGCATTTAACTGATCAGTGGGATTATCAAATGGGAACTGCCTATTTCCTCTGAAAAGATCTATTTCTATTTTGATTTCACCTGTAATTAGAATTAGAATTTCTTCTCCAAGTCCTACATTCTCTCAATTCATGCCCCTCCTTATGACAGTAACAACACACCTTAGTGTCCTTGTTCCAGTGTTCACATGGCTGACAGGAACAACACACCTTAGTGCCCTTGTTCTGGTGTTCACATGGCTGACCAGGAATCACCAGTGCCAGAATGCTCTGTTTGGGGTGATCTGGACCTGTCTCACGTGAGTCAAAGACATAATTTGCAAGTTCCTTAAGTCTATCAGCTGTTAAGCTTCTCCAATCTGGACATTGGGTCAGAAAATATTTGCGTACTTCTGGCAGTGAATTACAAATAAACATGTTGAGAATAATATAAGAATCTTTTGAATCAATTGGATCTAATCTGGTGTATTGCCTGGTGGTCTCACAAAGCCTATCATAAAATCTGCTTGGTCTTTCATTAGCCTCCTGAAATGTGCTCATAAATTTCGTCCAGTTTTTGGGTTTTCTAGAGCATAATTCCATTCCCTTCAGAAGTGTTTCCCTAGCATCTTTTAATCTTTGGAAATCCCTGTCATTATTATAATTCCACTCTGGATCCTTTAGAGGCCATTCCTCATTGGCCTTACCCTTCGCAACAAGGGCATTTCCTGCTGAGATAATATCTGTCATCTCAGTTGGGGACAGTAAAGTTTCCATAAGGCAAGTAACATCAGCCCAAGTAGGTTGATATATATTAAATATAGTCCTTAACTGTGAAACTACACCATTTGGATGTTTCTCAAAACTAGGGAAGATTGTTTTCCATGAGCTCAAGTCAGTTGCTGTAAAGGGGTGATATTTTCTAACCTGAAGTGATACTCCCTTTTTATTAAATTCTATATCTTCCTGCAAGGGAAGTAGTTTCAGCTGATTTGATTCTAAAGACTGGCCAATATCCGTTTCTGTAACTGGGTTACCTCCAGTAGGGGGAGCTATCTTAGTGTCTCCCTCACCACATGGTGAGGCTGGGTTACCTTCAGCAGAGGGAGCCATCTTAGTGTCTCCCTCGCCACGTGGTCTACCTTTAATCTCTTTCCACATTACAACCATGATAATACCCATAATGAGAGTTATAGTCATGTGAACTATCGTGAGTATGGTATTACAATTTATTTCAACTGCAGGCATAAAATTCCTACTAATATTAAACACATTTTCAGTGGAGACAGTTACACTCATACCATTATACCAAAAAGATTTTGCTGTGTGAGTAAGGAGGAGACCGATAACACAATGAAGGAATACCGAGTAAACTAGATGTCTAAGTTTGGACAGTATGGTACCCCAACACGTTCCAATGCAAAAAAATGAAAAAACCAAAGGGAAAATGACATATTCGATCATATTTTAAACTGGACTGGCTTTTTCCTTTAAAACAAGGCTTTTAGAGACTTAAAGTCTTTAAGGGAGATTAGACAAAGGGAAAGTCTGTGGGGGGGGGTATTTGGAAAATCCACTGAATTAGCTGGCTTGTGGCCAAACTAGGGAGGGTGGGAGGGTCCTTAAGGTCCTTTCAGGGTCACCAAACTGTGAGATTTAAAATTGGATATTAGATCATAAATCTCCCCTACTTAACCTTTCCCTTAATTTATCTCCCAGACTAGTAAATGGAAGAAGCTTTTGGTTTTCTAGATAGACCTTTTATTGTTATGGTAGTCACAAGGTGATGTTGATTAGAAGGATAGGAAAGTAGAAACACAATACAAATCATCTTAAGTCTAAGCTTAGTCTATACTCCTTATAAAAACTCACCAAAACCAAAGGCCACCTTTGGAGAGAGAGAGAGACCATCTGTGCAGTGCAGTCAGGAGACCAGCCGAGCAGGAAAAGGCCCCACTTCCATTCTCTCCTTGTCTTTTAAGCTCGCACCCCGGAAGTCGAGTGCGTAGCAGGCAGTCTGATGTGCGCAGCAGGCAGACTGTTGGTCTCCTCCCCAAAAGGGTGGTCCTTCAAAAACTGGCGTCTTTCAGTTATCCTAACCGACTGTTAAAAACCTTTCATATTTTTTTACCACATTATACTGGGAAGAGTATGACTTATACTCCTTTTGGGGGGAAAATCTATAGATTTCTTGTTATTTTTGATCCTAGTCAATGGTCTTTTTTTAAAAAATTGCTTCTCTCTCCAGCTTTAGTTTCTGATGTGGAGCTTTGTGCTAGGGCAAGGATTCACACCTTTTCTGAGATTTTGGGTGAGGTGGTTGGCTTTGTTCTATCTTACCCTGGTTTCCTGTATTGTGATTTCCATCTCCCAGGGATTTTAGATATAGAATGTGCCTCACATCTTCAGGGCTCTGGGGCTTATGAATGGAGTATTAGGGACCTTCAAAGCCCTGCACCTGGATTCTTCTGTGAACACTGAGGTACCACACTGATTGCTACCTACTGATGCTCCCCAAGGCTTCCAAGGTCTCTATCTTGGGGCTTTTTGACCATTCTATGACTTTCTCAAGAAAAGCCTTCTGCTTTTGTTGCCTCCAGACACAGAGATTTGTAGGCTACAAGTATCCTATCTTTGATTGAGATAAGACAGATGGGAGGAGCTGGAAGAGCACCTGGGAGGAATATATGGGAGGAGCTAGGCTTTTGGGGAAGGAGTTTCTTTTTGCCCACAAACTTCTGGCTAACCTTTTACGGAGATCTGGGGTTGAAGAATTCACTTACTCCAGTTTCTTGCTGAAGTTCTTGATCATTATTCTGTCAGAAGTGAATTTCAGGGTTTTGTGGGAATAGGTATATGGGAGTTGAGTGGTCTGGTTCCCATTCAGGCCAGCAGCCAGCCATCTTTTCATTGTTCATTTGTGCTGTCTGTTCTAGATATGTGTACTGATGCACAAGTTCTATATGTTGTCTTTCCAAAAGCACTACTACCATTACTATTACTGGGGTATATGGGATATTCAGGAAGGATTAGCACCTCTGGAATAAGGGCTTGCTAAATCCTTTTCAGAGCTGCTCATCCACCCTTGGTGTCCACTTGCCACCCAACTCTCACCTGTGGCTCCAAGTACTTGTAGCTACTTGTACATCCAAGTAGCATGTATAGTAACCACACTCTAGTAAAACCATCTTGGTAGCTAGGCTAAACCAGGTTGAGGGTAACCAAGAGGCCTCAATCCCATCAATGAATTAGGGGGAGGTCTACCCCAAGCATGAGAAGACTTCCCCCAGTGGAATGGGTGGATGAGAACAATTTGTTTCAACTACCATGAAGACAGCTGAACCTTAGTCAGACACCAAAGTCATCCACTGCATGCCAGGGGGTGAGGGTCCAATCACTTTTGTTGCCTTTTAGGCAAAATTAATCCCAGTTATGGGAGGGAAAGAAAGGCTAACCCTTAACCATATTACAGGGGAAGGGGAAGAAGGCATAATAAGCCTATTCATGTTGTAGGGAAAATGATAGATTTTACGTCTGCTTTACCATGCTTCTGTATGTATCTGAGGAAATGTGTGCCTCAGGCTCTTTAGGGAAATGGTCTTTTTAAAAATATATATTATTAATCCTTCTTGCCATGCTATCATAATAAATGCCTTTATTAAATAATATACCTACTGGCTAGTTGTTAAGGGGGAGAATAGTGGTTAGGGATCAGGTTAAATGCACTGTTAAATACATAGTTTCATAGAGTTGTCAATAGAGCTCTGAGAATATCATTCTCTATCTGGGTATCCAGTTTGAGTTGAAAGGATAAGCCCATAGAAGGTAATACCCTATAATTAATGAATTCTAGGTTTTTTCCCCATGACTTTTTCTCAATCAGATGCCTTGTATCTGGCCTTCAACACACTCAAAATCATATCCTGGATATACTCTTGGTCCATAATCCTTATTTGTAAGATTAAAAAAAACAACAAGTTTATATTTTAAGCAAGTGTTGTCTTTGGAAGCCATATCTCTCCAATGGACAAGTAAGTCAGATGTTTCCTGACTAAGGCAAATTTGGTTGGTAATTATATTATTTGATCTTTCTATCACTGTTAACCGTCCTTCAATATTTCTTCTGCCCCTTGTAGTGAAACTCAAAAAAGCAATCTTTAATAGGTGGCTCCTCTTTCTCTTCTTTCACTCTCTTCTTAACCCTTTACAATCCAGATTCTGTGATTGGAAACAGCTCTCTTCAAAGTTACCAGTGGTCTCTTAGTTTACAAATACAGTGGCCTTTTCTTAATCTTCATTCTCCTTAAACTCTCTGCAACCTTTGACTCTATTAATCACTCTCTCTTACTTGACACACTCTTCCCTTTTGTGGATCTCCTACCTATCTGACCTGTCCTTCTCTGTCTCCTTTGCTGGATTCTCATCCAGGTCATGACCTCTTATTGTTCCTCAGCATTCTATTTCTTTTCTTATTCTATACTACTTGATGACCTCATCAGTTTCCATGGATTCCATCTCTGTGGGATGATTCTCAAATCTATCTATCTTGCTCCAACTTCTCTGCTGATCTCTAATCTCACATCTCCAATTACCTTATAGACATCTTAAACTGCATGTTCAGTAGACATCTTAAACTCAACCTTCCTCCTCCCACCTTCTTTCATACTTCAGAGGGCAATACCATCCTCCCAGTCCCTTGGGCTCACAACCCAGGAGTCATCCTCCACTTCTCACTATCTCTTATCATCCATATCCAATATGTTGTTGATGCTACTTTGCAACATCTCTTGAATATGTTCCCTTCTGTCCTCTGACACAGCTACTACCCTCACATAGGCCATCATCAGCTCACACTATGACTATTGCAATGATCTGATGGTGGGTCTGCCTGCATCAGGTCTATCCCCACTCAAAAACACCCTCTATTCAGCTTAGAATGCAGCTCTGACCATGTCATTCCCCTACTTAATAAACTCCAATGGCTTTCTATTGCTTCCAGGATCAAATAGAAAATGCTTTATTTGGCATTCAAAGACCTTCATAACATATCCTCCTCTGACCTTTCTAGTTTTCTTACATATCACCCCCCAACATGTATTCTTTGATCCTGTAACTTTGGCTTTCTTGCTGTTCCATGGACAAAACACTCCATATCTTGCCTCTGGGCATTTTCTTTGGTTGCCCCATATTCTTGGAAAGCTCTCCCTTTTCATACCCACTTACTGATTTCCTTAGTTTCTTTTAAATATTGTTAGGGCCCCTACTCCAATACTACTCCTCTTTTGGCTCCTCTCTTTTCTTATTAGGAGATACCTTGTTTTCCAGGGCTAAGGTCAAGCAATCAAGCTGTCCCCTGAGCTTGGCATAACAACAATGCTTTGGGCTCACCTTCTGGATGAACTCTGTTCCAGCAAAATCATAGAACTGGCTTTTTAGAACTAGAAAAAATAATACTGAAATTCATCTATAGCAACAAAATTTCAAGAATCTCAAGAAAAATATGAAATAAGTGGTACAGAAGAGGACTTAACAGTACCAGATCTCAAATTATACTATAAAAAGATTAATCTGCAAAATGGTTAGATACTAATTAAAAATAGTGAGATTGGGGCAGCTAGGTGGTGCAGTGGATAGAGCACCGGCCCTGGAGTCAGGAGTACCTGAGTTCAAATCCTGCCTCAGACACTTGACACTTACTAGCTGTGTGACCCTGGGCAAGTCACTTAACCCCAATTGACTCAAAAAAAAAATAGTGAGATCAAGCAGTGGGAGATATTGGGTTTATAACATATAGAACCCACATCCAAATACTTTTTCAAAGTTCTTATGCTTTACACCATAGTATGTACTCTGCAATCCCATGACACTGGCCCTTGTGTCCTACAAACAAGATATTTGACCTCACAATTCCAGGCATTTTCATTGGCTGTCCCCTATTATCTGAAAGGTAGTTGGAGATATGAGATTGGAGCTCATCAGAGAGGTTGGGAAAGGATAGATAGATTTGAGAATCATCAGCATAGAGATGGAATCCATTGAAACTGATGAGGTCATCAAGCAGTATAGAGTAAGAAAAGAAATGGCAGGTGCTTAATAAATGATTATCGACT
Organism: Dromiciops gliroides; assembly: GCF_019393635.1. NCBI lineage: Eukaryota > Metazoa > Chordata > Mammalia > Microbiotheria > Microbiotheriidae > Dromiciops > Dromiciops gliroides. The sequence goes on along the minus strand of NC_057861.1, from coordinate 515,620,641 downwards.
GAATGAAACGAATACAAGATAGGTGAAAGCTTCTGAAGTTATTTGTCCTGAAAAAGTAAAAAATTTTAGAATATTTCATTATCATGAAATACTGTTATGGAAAGAATGAATGAAATTGCTGCTCATATAAACATGGAAGATTATCTGATTGAAATTAATAAAATTAATATGAAATTAGTGAACTGGCTCAAGTAGCTATATTTATTTTCACAAATAAATGTGACAAAAATATTAGTGTCAAGAATTACTTGATATCTGTTTTCTTGTTGTCCTTTCTTGTTTTTTTTTGTTTGTTTGGTTTTTTTTTTTTGTGGGGCAATGAGGGTTAAGTGACTTGCCCAGGATCACACAGCTAGTAAGTGTCAAGTGTCTGAGTCCGGATTTGAACTCAGGTCCTCCTAAATCCAGGGCCAGTGCTTTATCCACTGTGCCATCTAGCTGCCCTTTGTCCTTTCTTCTTGAAGAGGAACAATGACATCATGAGGATGATGATTTTTGAGTGAATTGGATTTAAGTGAGGCAGAGCTGCACAAAGTCATCAGCCTTACTCTTTCCACCAGAGTCATTGAAGTCCACTTGCAAGATAAAAGATGACTGGGGATGGTCCAGGATGCAGCAAAAAAGGCCAAGATCATCCACTGCATTCTTTCCCTTAATGACACTACAATAGATGAAGATACTTTTTAGGAAGTACATGGGCTTGTTAAAAAGTTTAATTTTCCATTATCAAAATTAGTGTGTGTGTGTGGTCATAGACTAATCAATGACAATTTTCTTCATTACTCTTAAGAATTATAATTGAGCAGGAAGGTTTATCTTTTTTTTTTTTTTGGCAGGGCAATGAGGGTTAAGTGACTTTCCCAGGGTCACACAGCTAGGAAGTATCAAGTGTCTGAGGCCAGATTTGAACTCAGGTCCTCCAGAATCCAAGGCCAATCCTTTATCCATTGCACCACCTAGCTGACCCCTAGGAAGGTTTATCATACAGAAGTTCACTGACTTTCTTGTAATAAGGTTTTTAATTAATTTTGGCAACTTAATCACAAAATAAAAAAAAATTTAGAAATGAAAAGAAAATCACCAGAACAACTGGATAATAAGAACTGGTTTCAGAATTTGGTTTTGATTGTGGGCATTATAAGACTTTTAAATGAGTCAGATTTAAAACTTGAGGGATGAAATCAGGTCATAATGTTTATATACAACTGCACTGACGTATTTAAGATAAAACTTGGTCTTAGGTAAAAGCAACTAAAACTGTGATTTCACTCATTTTCCTACATGCAATTTTTATTGAGTCATTTGGTTCTTGTAATTAAAACAACTATGCTATAAATATTCAGGAATTATATTTGAATTTGAAAGATGATTTGAAGGATCCAAAATGTGTGAAAACTTTTTTTTTATTGTTCAGTGCTCTATTTTCTTTTGATGTTGAAAGAGTAAAAAGTAACATTCAAATGGAACTTGTTGAAATTTAATGTTCAGAATGCTAAAAGAAAAAGTATAATGAAGCTAGTGTTCCAGATTTTTATTCTTCTTTACCAAGACATTTTGTTGAGATATGAATGTTTGCTGCCAGAATCTTAGAAATGTTTGATAGTACTTATGTATGCAAGTAGTTATTTTCACTCTTGAAGACTATTAAAACTTCACATAGGCAAGATTAACAAATGAACATTTATCATCCATTTGAAAATTGAATGATCATAAAAGCTTATACTTGATATTGATAAAATAGTTTTGGGCAAAAGATGCCAAGTTTCTAGCAAACAATATTAAATTAATTTCAAATCTTGCTGTAGTGATATGTTTTTGTAATGAACTGGAATCTATGTTGAAATGAAAATTGTATGTTCTTTCAATCTTTAACTTGTTCATATTTAATTTACATGCATACATAATATGCACATATTCATATAGATCCACATAAATATTAGAAACAAACTGTCAAAGTCCTAATAATTTTTTATATTTATATCTATTTCCTCTCTGATTTTAATGTGTTGATGAATTAGTTTTAAAAAAGAAACATATAAACATGTGTGGTTTTCTAAGTCAATATGTGGCCCCAGGGATCCTTATGTAGTACACAGTGACCCTCATTTCTATTTGAGTTTGTCACTACTGTTATACAACTATGTTGACATTATAAAATTTTCAGTTGATTTTCTGGAATTCTCTAAGTAAACCTGGAAAACAGTGATAATTTTGTTTTCTCATTGGTTATTCTTAATCCCCCTTTTTTTACCTTTGTCTTCTGGCTATAGCTATAATTTGTAATATTGTAGCAAATAATGGTATTGATAAGATACACCCTTGCTTTACCCCTTATCTTTCTGGAAAGTACTCTAGCTTATCCCCATTATATATTATGCTGGCTCTTTTTTTTACAAAAAGATACTGCTTATCATACTATGAAAACATAAATTAATTCCTTTGTTTTTTAGTCTTAAAAAACTCAAACAGGTGATTTTTTTGGGAGGGGGGTCAAAAGCTTTATTCAGCCTTTACTAATATAATTATATGGTTTATTGACCATTTTATTAATATGGTATATTATGTTTATAGTTTTCCTAATATAAAACAGATTTTTCATTTCTGGTCTAAATCCATCCTGGACAGAGTATATGATATTTTAAAATATGTTACTGTAGTCTCTTTACCATTATAATGTTTATAATCTTGTACTAATATTTATTATGAATATTGATTAATATTTTTCTTTTTATTATGAATTTCCCTCATACAGCTTTCAAGTTTATATTGGTCATTTATAGCAGCAGTTTTGGTGACATCTAGGACTTGGAAATAAAATAGATGTCCATCAATTGGAGAAAGTCTAAATAAATTGTGTTACATGAATGCAGTGGAATATTACTGTGCAGTAAGAAATTATTTGTGTGATGAATACAGAGAAGGATGGAAAGATCTATATGAACTGATGCAGAATGAAATAGGTAGAGCCAAGAAAACAATACATACAGTTAACTATAAAAAATGTAAATGGATATTATTTTTTTTTCTTTCTTGTGGTTTTTGATTGTTGTTTTGATTCTTCTTTTACAACATGACTAATATGAAAGTATATATAACATGATTGTATATATGTGTGTGTGTATATATATATAAAACATATAACTGATTTCTTGCCATCTTGGGGAGAGGGGGGGGAAGGGAGGGAGGGAGAAAAAAAAAGTTGGAACTCAAAATTCATACAAAATGATTGTTGAAAACAATTTTTACATATAATTGGAAAAAAATCCTACCAAAAATGTAAATGGAAAGCAAAACTACATACAACATGCACACACAAAACCCAAACTCAAAAGTTAATGTAACAAAATTATAAAAATCAAGCAAGACTCAAATGAAGTGATATGAGAAGATACCCCAAAACTACCTCCTTCATAGAGGTAGGAGTTCCATAGATGTTACACATTGCACATTTTTAGAATTTTAATGCATTGATTCATTGTACTTATCTTTTTTTCTCTCTAAAAATACTATTTGTCATGTAGTATCCTCTCTTGTGTTGTTTAAAAATCTAAATGTGGGTTCTAATCTGTCCCCCCCAGTTTTGGGGGGAAACTGGCTAAAATCACTGATAAATTCATCAAGAGTTTAGGCTTTTAAGAGTTTATTAAAAGATATAAGATAGTAAAGAGAGAGAAAGATTGAGAACAGATTCCTTATAGCATGGAAATCCTAGCCTTCCTAACCACTCATGTGAAGTCCTGCCACCAAGTCGATGTCTTGAACCAAAAAGAGGAAGAAGCCCTCCACCAACGTCCTACTTCATGTCCTCCTCCCATAAATGGGAGGCTCTTCAAGTTGATTGGCTGAGAGCAGTCATCTGCCGATTCAGAAGTCCACAGCCTCTGAGAATACTTCTTCTCAGGGCTGGCCAAATTCAAATTCAAGATCTAAGTGGGTACCCAGTAGTTCCTCATTCACACCCAATTCAAACACTACTAAGTCAATCAAGTCAGACCCCTGGGTGTCTACCAAATTCCATTATCCTATCTCTGGTAGGTGAAAGTGAAGGGGAAGGGGGATTCTTTGGATAACTATAGCAATGTAAGAAATAGAAAATATAAATAAAAACTTAAAAAGAAATAATCATGCATATTTGTTTTTAAAAATAAAAAAAGATTATATATCACAGAAAGAAATTGAAAGCATTCCAAAGGAGATCCAGATTTAAAGAATGAAGATAAAAATAAGGAGTTCTTTTTTGAATTTGTTGACTTAGAGATACCTCTCAGATATCCAGGTGAGATATCTAGCTTGCAGTTGACAATAAGTGATTGGATTTAGGAGAGGGATTTTCAAAATCCCTAGATTAGGGAGCAATCAGTGTATATATGATAATTGAAGCTATTGAAGGTGATAAGATTTTCAGGACAGCATGTAAACTGAGAAAAGACAAGGCCTAGAGGAGAGCCCTGGAAATTAAAAGTCCTCAAATTAAGGAGACAAGAGATGAATGATTATCTAGTACAGGAGACTGAGGCAGGATTGTTAGGCTGGTAAGGAAACTAAGAGAGAAAAGTGTCTGGGGAACCAAGTAATTTTAGCAAATTAAATTTAAATGGTATAAATTAATGTGACTCCTTATCCAAGGAGTCTTCTTCCATGAAGGAGACTCCAATCTTGCTTCATATCTATTACTTTTTCATATGTTATAGATGAAGATGAAGATGCTAATGTAGGGGTATGGTGTGGTGTGGTGTGGTGTGTGTGTGTGTGTGTGTGTGTGTGTTGTCTAAGTTATTTGTGTAAGCTAAGTTTGTCCAAGTGTAACTTACAGGGTGAAATGAATGAATATTTTTAGAGCATTAGAATGGGGCCATGAGGTGGCCACATTTTGTTGCTCAGAGAAATAAGGCTAGAATTATGTTTTTTTTTGTCCTTCCCTAAGTATTTCAATTTAGGGGAAATAATTTTTAGTTTCAAGTTGCCTTCCTGATAGCTGACTCCTCTTCTCTCCAAATGCCAGTTGCTCAAAGACCAAACATAGTAGAGAGCATATAAACCCATGTGTCCAAGCCAGTAGGAAAAAACAAGTTAGATGAGAATATGTCAAACAATATGCAGAGTAAATGAGCTCTACCACTGGGAGTGAAATTTCTCAAATCAGCCAAGAGAGAATGTCCCAGATTTCACCCAATAGTAAATTACCAAAGTCTTAGTGTGGTAAGCTAGGGATGGGGACAAGATCAATGTTTTGGCTTATCTCTATGATAGCTTTTTCCCCAGAATAATTTTCTTCCTTTAGGGACCTCTCCCTGAAGAGAATTTGGAAACACATATGTCCTGGAAGCCAGAAAATACCAGATCTCTCCTCAGCTCTTATCAACCCTGCCCCCTCACCTAGGCACAGAGTAATCAATCTCCACCAATGAGGAGAGCCTTTTATTAGTGGGTTGAACTCTGGATATTATTCAAAAGAATCTCCATTAAAAAAAATAAAACAAATCAAGCATTTCCTGCTATAACATTATATTGATCAATTCAGACTAACATGGAATTGAGGTAGAAAAATTGATGTAGGAGACAAAAAAGGGTTAATAGAAAAAACCTAAAACCCAAGCTTTAATTCAGATATTAGCTCTAAAAGGGAGTCAGACCTCAGTTAATGGATAACTTATGGTAGGTTCTCGTACCCATAGTGATCAACATCCATAACGGACCAGAACAGGTCAGGTCAAAATAACAATAAAGGAAAAAGACAACCTATAGAAATTCTAATGAAAAATGATTATATTTTGAAACTAGCCATGGGAATCAGAAAGAGACATGTGAAGAAAAGGCCAAATTTGTCCCCATGTTCACCTTATGACGTGTAAACCCCCAAAACACACCTCCACTGAAAAAGGTATCTGGAGTTCCCCAGGAACTCCAAATTAGGATAAGCCCTCCCTTGTAACACCCCTAGGTGGAGAATATTATAATGAGAAGGACTGGTTCTCCCTTGTATCTCCCCAAGGTGGAGATTATTATAATGAGACTGATAATCAATTTATCCATACTAAAAATATAACTGTCTTTCCTTTCCTTATTTGAGAGATACCTTTCCAATATTCTGGTTCTCTCCCTGTGGTCACCCACAGTATTGCAATAAAACTTGGGAAACTGAGTCACTGAGTCTTGTAATTCTTTTGGGATGACTCATGATCAATTGGACCCCAAATTCCAGTCCAAATCAAAGTGAGCTGATTTATGATGATAATATTCCCTTTCAATTTTCCACCACATTTTAACAAAGTTTTTGAGGGATAGCTCAGACTTTCTAATTATAAAGTATTTTAGCAGTGTAGGACATCAAAATTTACTTGTTGGTGAGCACTGCCAATGTGGGAAGTTTAGAAGTGATATATAGGCAGTACAATAGTGATAGATAGAAGCTGGGTGAATAAGAAAGGGGTTGGAAAATAAATGATCCTATGAAACTCCAGAGAGCTGAGGAGTAATTGAGAGGAGAAAAAAAAAGGAGAGAAAGCCCCTGAAAAACAGACAAGAACATGATCCAGACATCCAAAGCCTCTGATTCTTGGAAAACTACATTAGAGTTTCCATAATCTTATCTGATTGCTCACTGGTGATATGGTACAAGTGTGACCTGGAGCTTCTGTCTTTGGTTCTGTTGTTCTGGTTCTTATGTTAAGAAACATAATTATCTATTGATGTTACTCTGATATTCTGCCTTCTGTACTGAAAAGCCAGTTCAGGGAAATGGGACAAGTGGATTGATATCTTTCCAGGACTAGAGCGAGGTATGGGAAGAAGTAGTTTGGGGAAACAGGTGGTGAGCGGCATGCTGTTCATTTTAATTACTTGTTATTAAGCTTACCTTTCATTTTATTATTATTGTTTTAGTAAATTACAATTTTATTCCAAATATATGCTTACATCAAGTAGAATAAGCATTCCATTAGGATCTACATAATGATCCTATGCATTCTGGCATTTAGAGCCATCTAATTAGGTCAATATTCCTAGAAGAATTGAAGGAATTGCTATGCCATTAAATGGTACTATCTCATTACCTTATCCTGGGGCCAGCAAACTATAGTCTGTCGGCCAAAACTGGCCTGTTGCCTGTTTTTGTACATGCTTAAATATGTGATTTAAAAATATAAAAACCATTCTTTGCTCATGGACTATACAAAAACAAGAAGGACATGTCTGGCCCATGGGCCATAGTTTGCCAAACCCTGTGTAACAAGAAGAATTCCACAGGGAGGCCTTGATTACCTTTCTAAAGGGACAGTGAACAAGCACAATTTTAACTCTGGGCTGGGCAGAGAATCAACCCTATGGGCTATTAAAAAGTATGAACAAGTTTTAGTTAGTATGAATTTTTAAAATTTCTCAAGGACATTATCAGTATATACTATGGATTGAGTAAAGGAAGCATTTTAAAGAAAACAACTTAAAATCAAATATGCAGAGTCTTGTATTCATGTTGAATTCTCCATGTGAAATGTAGACTTAAGAAGGTTCTCTTTAGTACAATACAATGATACTATTAGTACAACCAATGGGGCTGGTAGGGAGGGGCAAGGGGAAAGGAGGGAAACATTTATATAGCACCAACTATGTGCTAGTGTTTTCCCCCCACCAAACAAATATTATCTCATTTTCTCCTCATAACAACCTTATAAAATAGGTGCTATTATTATTTCCATTTTACATTTGAGGAAACTGAGGCAAAGAGAGATTAAGTGGCTTGTTCAGTTCCACACAACTAGTAAGTATCTGAAGCTGGATTTGAACTCATGTCTTCTTGATTCTAGGACCAGCATTCTATCCAGTGTGCCATCAATTGCCTGGAAGGGTTGATGAAAGGATGATACTGAACAATGGTTGTTTGCTTTCTTTTTTAAAGTGATAGATACAACTCTGAAGCTCGCACACTCGTGTGCGTGCGCACGCACACACACACACACACACACACACACACACACACACACACACAGGGTCCTGAAATCCTTCATCATCTATTGTAATGCTTAACATAACATTGTTCCACAAATATGCTCTGTAGCTTCAATGTTCAAAGGATCATCAAAATTCAAAAGATTGGCAAATAGAGATTAATCACCAGACAACATTCTTTAATGCCCTTGTTGGAGACCATTCAGTAAATTTAGACAGATTTTTCCCATTTCCATGAGGTTAGGTTGCCAGATTCTAGTCAAATATCTTACCGTGGGAGGCATCATATTGTAAGCATCTAGAACTTCTTTTTCAAAATAAAAATTTCCACCCTAGTAGTATCCCTCATCTGTGAGTACTTTCAGCTAAAAGTAGTGAAGTTTTTTTGGATTAGGAAAAGTCATTTTTGTATTATTAGTTTTTAATTTTTTTTGTGTGTTATATACCCCTTTGGAAGTCTGGCATATCCCATGTACCCCTTCTCAGAATAATGTTTTAAATAAAATTTTAAATTAAATTAAAATAGAAATAAAATACACAAGATTAAGACTGAAATAAGTAAACCAGTTTTATTAAAATTTAGATATATATTAAGTTGGAAGTAATCCCACACATTATTCAGTATCTGTAAATCAAGTTCATGAGTCCTTTAAATATACAAGGTAAATTGGCTTTAAGTTCTGCGACCTATTTAACAAATAGTTTGTCTCTAACAGACACTCTTTGATTGGAATCAGAAACTAGAAAGAAAGGGTCAGATAGGAGAAATGTTTTTTGACAAACTTGGTGACTGGAGTAAATTACTCCTTAGTTGTAGCAGATGTTTTTCTTGGATGTAGAAGTTTGCTTGAGAGAGACAAACAAGGGCAATTCTTTGGTAAAAAACACCATATTAACAATGGCATAACAATTGTAACTTTACCAATGTTAGGCAGCCTAACTCTAAGTTTTCTCCTGCTACACTTGTGTCACAAAAGGGACTTTTATTAAATTAGATAGAAATGGTATTTTACCATGTCATTAGCTAGTCATGGAAATGAGTCTATGTCTTTAATGTTTTAAAGACAGCTGCAGCAGAAACAATAAAACAACTACAAGTGTGTTTGTTAATAAAAAGAATGATTCTATCAATACTGCATTTTCCCCATCTTACTACAATCTTATTCATAGCCATGCCTTATGCTAGAGGTAGCCAAATTTACTAATTCTTTGATTCAATTTTCCTATTTTCCAAATTTTCAGAAACTCAAACTGTGAGAAGGGTTGTACCCAATCAAAATCATAAGATAGAAAGGTAAAGTTTACAAAGTAAACTCATATTAGAACTGGAAGAAAGCCCACACATTATTTCCATTTTACAGATAAGGAAGACAAGACTTGGACTGTTGGGTTCCTCTTCCTGTCTCTCAATCCCTTTAAGTCTCTCTCAGAACTTTGTTCCATGCTGGGCATTTAGTGTCATTAGGTTGTTTCTTGACTAACTAGATGCTTGTTCTCAGGCAGCCAATGATTTTGTTTCTCTTCACTTTCAGGTTCTGTTTACTCAGATACCTGCTTGGTGGTTTAAACTAATTTGACAAATGAATTCCACATTACATGTTGATGCCTGACATAGATTTAATAAGATACTGCTTCCAGCTAACATTTGTATTTTTTAAATTAAATGTTTTTGGATATATTTGATACATTAGATACTTTATAACAAATATCTGAACAAGCTTGATACAAACATAGTTTATGAAATGCTGACTGACAATAAGGAGATGTGTACTTTAACGTTGACAGTATGTTTCTAATATTGACCATTTTATCGTTTTGTTGCTTCTTTATACTAACTTTATTTACATTGTTACTGAACTTAAGACTCTTCTTTCTTTCTTTTTTCTTTTTTGCTGGGCAATGAGGGTTAAGTGACTTGTGTTTGAGGCAGGATTTAAACTTAGGTCCTCCTGAATCCAGGGCTGATGCTTTATCTACTTTGCCACCTAGCTGCCCCTGAGACTCTGCTTTCTTAATTCTCTATCACTTAATACGAACCTTTCCATAGATCTTAAAATTTTTCATATATTCAGATTCTTCCACATTCCTCATGGTAATGTCCCATTACATTATTATTGTTTGCTCAATCACAGTTGTTTCTAGCTTTTGTTATCACAAATTATGCTTGTATCATTAACAGTGGCCTTCAAAGAAAAGGATTTAAAAAGTTGGAATTTCAGGCATTATTAAGTAAATCCCAAACCTCTGTTTTTGCCTTATTCATGAACAGAATTCTCTGGTAGGCCTCTTACCTTCTTTTGGCTGTAGTAGGACTATCAGAAAATACCACCTGGGAGCTAGATTTATATGAGGCAGAGCTCCCACTCCTTTCCAGAGCCTCTCATTGACTAGAGACTCAGCCTGAGATAAATATTTCTGGGAATAGTGCCCTAACATTCCCTCTATGTGGCAGTTTTTGGTCCAGAGTCACCCACATTCTGATGGCAGCATAAAACAGGCAAGAGATAAGATATCATTTGCCATAGTGGAAGAATTCAACCTTGTTTGCTAGTGTGATGTGACCTCCTGAATTCTCTACCCTGACATGCTTTGTGCACCCATGCTCTTGTCTTCTCTTCTATAATTTAGATAGAATGCTTATTGAATTTAGAGGTGACACAAGGCAAAGTGTGATAGCCAACACAGTGGATAACGGAGTTAGAATCTAAAATAGACATTGACAGGCTAGAACTTTGGGTTGAATCTAATAAGATGGCGTTCAATAGGGATAAATGAAAAGTCTCAGGTTAAGAAAAATCAACTATATAAGTGCAATATGACAGATACTTGGGTAGATAGTGGTTTGTCTGAAAAAAAAAAATCTGGGGATTCTGGACAGCAAGCCCTCTCTTCACATTATGTCACACCCAAAAAGGTAGACTACCTTCCAAAAGTCTTAGTATTCAGGATTCAGAAGGTGTTATTCCAGCTGTGTTCTATTTTAGACAGACTACTCTTAGAATAGTGTGCTCACTTTTGGGCACAAAGATTGGTAATGCAGATTTATCTCCTAAGAGATGGAAAAAAAGAAGGGGGTAAGAAGCAGAGGATGGAAACAGAATCAATGGGTTTTGTTTCTTTTTCTTTTTTTGTATTTCAATTAAAATTGGTTTCATTTAAAATACAATATATTTTATTTTATGAATTTAAAAATATTATTCTGAGAAGGGATCTATAGGTTTTAACAGGCTGCCAAAGGATTCCGTGACATATGACAGAAAGGTAAAGAGCAAAGTGTGAATCCAGAGCAACCTCTCAACCTGAGTCTTAGACTTGGCTTCTTTCATACCTGGTTCACTTATGACAAGGATACTTCTCTTCCCAAGCACAGGCCTTGTGTCTCCCTCCAAGACAGGCTGTCCATCAGCATTGACCTCAAGCACACATTCTGTTTGAGGGCAGTGTCCAGTGTAGGCAATGGAGTAGCCAGTCTCAATCATGCCCTAGGAACAGGATGATGACTCAGGCCTCAGGTGGGTTTTTGTAGCCTTTTGTAGAAGGGTTCCTAAGTTGTTTTTCACATAATTTGATTGGTAGTTTGCCACATAAATTCCTCATAAAGTTTTTTATGATATTTTCCCATTGGTAGTCTATATTGGTTTTTGTTTCTTTAGCACAATTGGTATAGAACTGTATATCCCTATTCACATAATGTCAATATCAGAAGTCTCAACACCTTCCTCTCCTCTCTACCTGTAGTGTTATGGCTAACTAAAGGTATTTGGGCACTGGGGCTGTGGTAGAGACTGCCACACTTCATAGTATCTCCCCTATTTCTCATCAAGACTTTTTGAAGCTTCTCTCTGGGCCACTGCTAAAGCTCCTGATGTCCTTTCTCTCAGTACTTATTCACTTCTCACCTCTTATGAAATTTATGCTTTTCCTCCTCTCTTTTAGTATGAGGAGAAGAGATTGTCCTTTTAGATAAAGGTACAACCCTTTGAGTCAGAGTACACTGGGGATTTCTTCTACTGACCAGAAGACATCCATCTCTGTTGTCTAGTATAATTCTTTGGTCTCCTCAAGGTGGGGTGCTACAGAGGTAATGGATCATCATAGCTAAATTCGGTTTTCTCAGTTCTTAGGCTCATTGACTTCTCTGCCATTTTTTACAAGACCATTCTTTTAAAATGAACTTATTACTGTTTTTGTGAACCTATACTCTGCTATTTCTTCTATATTTCTGTTTGATCTTTTTTCCAGCATCCTTTTCTGTTACAGTTTCTCTTAACCTTTAACTTCTCCAGTATTTTTTCTCTCTATTCTTCTTCCTATATATTCTCTCCATTGCAGATTTCATCCATTTTCCTGTCTTCTACTACCTCTATGATGACAACATCAAAATCTTTCTCTTCAATCCTGGCCTGTCATTTATATTTGAGCCCTATATTTCCACCTACCTACAGGACATAATAAGATCATAAATTTAGGTCTGGAAAAGACATTTGAAGTACTTTAATGTACCTCTCCCCCATTTAATAGAAAAGAAATCAGGGGGCCATAGAAGTTATTTGACTTGCCAAAAAGATCACCGGATTATAAGTGGAATTTGCTGTAGGTTCTCTGACTTCAGATCCAGCATTCTTTCCACTGTTCCATGATGACATATTGAACTGTACTTGGCAGGAGTTTCATAATTACAGTTCATCCCTGTAATTCCTTCATCTCCTTAAGCAGAGCATTGCTGTGGCCAAAAATATTCATAACTTGATGGCCAACTTTAATGAATAATTAGAGTAGGCTAACAATCTATTTAATTAGTGAATCAATAATGAATTGTACTGTCACATTCAAGTTATTACAAGATGGAGAGTCTCATTTAATCCTCCTAAAATAAAGAAGACAAATGGTGTTATTGTTGTTTAGTCTCTATGATGGAAACATAAAGGAATGAAGACTACACAAATAGAAGTTCTAAGGCAGTTGACTATATCACACCAGATTAGAGCTACTAGCTAAATAAAGTGAGTTGCTTCAGGACTTCTTTGTGAGGTCAAAGAGTTTTAAAATGAGATCGACTACTTGTTTCTCCTATCCATTTAAATTCCTATACTTGATGTCTGTTGTTTCATTGCATGAAGAGAACCAATGACATCATGAGTTGATGTCTTGACTCATACATGAATAGGATTTAAGAGAGGCAGAACATCACAAAGTCATATGCCTCACAGTCTCTTCAGGAGTCATTGGACTCTAGTGGCAAGACAAAAGTCAGGATGACTGGTGACAGCCTGGGGGGCAGTAGATGACCTTGACATCCTTGATGTCTGACCAGGCCTGTACTTTTTGGGGGTACCAGCATGGTAATTTGTGGGAAGTATGATTAATTCCATATCTAGATCTTTTATGTTTTGAAATCTTTGAGTTATAGTAATTGATTGAGGAAGATGAGAATAGGGGATTAGAATACTTTTCAATTTATTTGAGGTTTGTAATCAAGAGGTATGTGAAAGACCTTATCTGTAATCCAGAAGGTTATTTGGAGCCCCATGGATGCTTGTCTGTGAAGTTATTATTGGGGAAATAAGGAATGGCTTTCTGAGCTGACTTTGGATGTGAAGGCAAAAGAAAGCCAGAAGCAATGAAAATTATATGGCTATATATAGGACAGTAGAAGCAATGAAATTTATATAATAGGTAATTAATACAGAAGTTCTGCCTCTAAATTGCCTGACCAGTGCCAGGAATAGTCATAGATTTTTCTCTCAAATGACAATCAAAGACTCTTTGAAAAGGATCCCCTTGAACTTCTACATGTGAATGCTATTTCAGATTCAATAAGGGAGAAGGGAATGAACTTCCAATACACAAAGATCTTAATAAGGGAAGAAAATCCCTTAATTGTATTCATATAGTCTTACAAAATATTTTTTATGCCCGTCCATATTCTAGCAGGTAATATCTTTTTAAAATACAATTTTACTTTATTTTCAATTTTGACTACTCTCCTTCCCACCATCCCCCTCCTCCACCCATTGCCAAAGCAAAAAAACCCCAACATAACAAATATGTATGGTCAAGTAGAAGAAATGTCCACATTAACCATGTCAAAAGAAATTTCTTTCAATTTACACCCTGAGTATATCACTTTTCTATCTGGAGGTGTATAGCATTTTTTCATCATAAATCCCCTCAAACTGTGGTTGGTTTTATTATGTTGATCAGTATTCCTAGGCCTTTCACAGTTGCTTATCTTTACAATAGTGTGTTACTGTATAAATTGTTCTCCTGATTCTGTTCAATTCACTTTGCATCAGTTCATACAAATCTTTTTCTAAAACCAACCCCTTCATTATTTCTAATCACACAAAAGCATTCCATTACATACATATGCCATAACGTATTTCGTTTTCCCCTAATGAAGAGCTCTTAGCTAGGAATTTTAATTCCTTCCCTTAACCATGGGTAGTGAAATTTCAATGTAGTGCAATTAATTAATAAGAACAGAGGGTGATATCAGAGGCACCTGGTAGAACCTCCAATAACCATTGAACTTTAGGTTTTACCTGACATTTGTACAGTAACAACTGTCCTTACAAGCATTTGTAGAGGGATTGCCATCTACTACATGGTGAAACCTTTCATATCTCCTTTTGTGACTTGGCTATGGAATGCTTGATAGTCCTTAAATGATATCTGTAAGTCAAAATCTCATTGAGCCTCAGTTCTTTTTCTGTAAAATGAGGAAGCTGAATTAAATGTCCTTTGAGACTCCCCCTTATCTCTAGATCTATGACTGTGATTACTCATATGCATGTTCCTTTGATTGATGCAGATTTCAATCCCTTCACACATGCTCATTCTGTGCTACTCTTGTCCAAGTTCTATGATTTGGTTATCATAGGGGATCTAACCATAGTAATAGATAGATATCTTTCTCCTACACAACAAAAACACCAGAGGAGCAATCTGGCTATCAATTTTTCTTCTTTCAATCTGGCCACTTGACTAGATAATCTTCTCTTCCTATTTTACATATTCCTGAAGACATCTTCTACCCCAGTTCTTTATTCAAAGTTCTTTAAAAGTTTCACTTTTCCCCCATTATCAATCCATCCCTCCCATTAACACACACCTTCACTGAAAACATTAAAAAAAAAACCCTGAAAAATAAAGTCCTCAATACAAATATGTGTCATGGGGAAAATAGGGTAGGGGGTTTGGTTAGGGGTTAAGGGTTTGGGGTCCTTAGGAATTCCTCTTTAACGAATTATACCCTCTTGCACACAAAAGCAATTAGAATAAGATAGTAATTTATTTAGGGGCAGAAGAAGGGAAGGGAAGGGAAACCAAGAGAGAAATCATTAGACTTCTTCTCATGGGGAGAAAGGCATGGCACAGAGCGTGGCTCTGAGATACCAATCTCCTTGAGCAGGAGACAGGTAGATACTTTTATAGAGGACTGATGGGGGTGATCATCTGACTGTGGATGGAAAGTTTCCTTAGTGAGGGAGGACCATCCCCCACTGGTGGTGGCTGGAGGAGTTGGGTGAGGGGTGGCTGAAGATCTCTCAAGCCATCTCCTCAGGACACAAAATCAGCAGCCACACCTAATCTTATCTCCCCAGGGGTGGTGGAGACTTGCAATGAAGGGTGGGGGTCCTGGAGCTAGCTCGGTCTGTTCTGGTTCCATTTATCTCTTTAGGTGTGTCTGTTCTTTGGTTTAGTTTCTCAAGGAGAAGTTTCCTTGATGTACTCCAGAGAACTTCTGGGGTGCTCTGGGCCCATAACACATGCATGGTTTGGCAAAAACAAATTACTACATTTTTTTTCAAACTAGGGATTTAATTATAATTTATGATAATAATAGGGCAAAATTTTACTCAAATTATCAATTTACTGCAAGTGAGATTGTCAAAATAGGAAAGGCAGTAAGGCATTAAAATCCCAACCAAACTATGTTATGGTTCCTCATCCAAATGTTGAAGATCTAGTTAACTAAAGAGAGAAAATAGGCTTAAAATTTTACTTAAGGCAATTCAATCTTACCAGTTTTTAAAGAAATATAAATATTTTAAAACAAACAATGAAAATAAATCATTCTAGTTTAATAAGGCACTCATGCTAATAAAGTTTCATTCTTCTTAATAGGATGTGACTTGGCCAAAAATCTACACAAAAATGTTGAAGTAGAACAATCCTCAGGAAAACTGGAATGTAAATTTTGAGTTCCATTTAGAATCAATGTGTCTCAAGTGTGTTTCTTTTTCACTTGTCTTAGTCTGTTTTTAATCCATTCTGTTATCCTCTTTCATTTATAGTTAGATTCATCCCATTCACATTCATAGGCATGATTATTGTATATTTCCTTTCTTCCTACCCTTTTCCCCACCTTTACTATCACACCTGTCTTTACAAATAAAAAAGGTGTTAAAAGAGGGGATTTGCCTTGTCTCATGATCTTAGTGAAACAGCTTGTTGCATTTCTTTTATACTTCTCACCCTACTTCTGATCTCAGGTTTTTACTCTTTTTTCCCTTTCCTTTTAATCATCCCTTCATGCTCTTCTCTCTGAGTTCAAGTTTTTTTTTTTTAAATGAACAATAGTATTACCTTGTTTATCCTGTCCTGCTCCCTTGTCCCTATTCCTTACTTCCCTTTTTAGTTTAATGTAATTCTATATTGACAACTGCATATGTTTGGTGGTGGTGATTGTGGTGGTGGTGGTGATGATGAAGATGTGGGTTTGTAATTACCTTCAATCTTCCTTTATATGGTTCAGATGCAAGTGAGACTTATGTGATGCTTGTTCTACACACTCTTTGCCCCATGTCTATATACTCTTTCTCCTATATATATCTATTGTGTAGTAGTGATCCCCCACCTTCTTCCAACCTTTTTCACCAGTGAAGTTCCCTGCCCCTCCTATTTCTTTTAGTCTTTTACTAATTGTGATATTTCTCTGACAAAATTGGTAATTTGATTTCACACAGATATCTGATTTGAGGATGATTGCCATATCAATAATGATTTATTTCCTAGTAAAATTTAATTAATTTCATTTTTGTGGTATTATTTGATGCTTGTTGTTTGATCCAGTATTCATGATTAATGTGCGATTTCTATGTAGTCTAAAATCATGAGCTTCTCTCATTCCTTCCTCCTGAATAGTTTTCCCATATATTTCTCACTATTTCCCCTTCTTGTATGGAAATCATAAAGATCAAAGAGCATATTGATTTAACTTAGAAAAAATTGTAAAGTTCTTCATAGAATTTCCCTACCTCCTATCACTAGGAAGTGATTGATGTTGCATTCTAAGCTGCATTATTTTCTTTTATTTTAAAATCAATCAATTAATTAATTTAATTGTTTTAACATTCATTTACATTTTTTGAGTTCTGAATTCTCTCCTTTCCTCCTCTCCCTCCTTCATGTATTGAGAAGGCAAGCAATGTGATATCAATTATAAACGTGATCATGCAAAACATATTTCCATATTAGCCATGCAGTAAAAAACAAGCAAGAAAAATAAAGTGAAAAGGGTATGTTTCAATCTGTACTGAGTTCATCAGCTCTCTGTAGGTGAATAGTATTTTTCATCATGAGTCCTTTGGAAATTTCATGGATCATTGAACTGATAAGATTAGTTTAGTTTTTCACAATTGATCATTGTTACACTATTGCTCTTATTGTGTACAATGCTCTTTTGATTCTGCTCAGTTCACTTTGTATCAATTCATACAGCTTTCTGAATTTTTCTAGAGCCATCCTCATTGTTTTTTTAAACAACAATAGTTTTTCATCACAATCATATACCACAATTTGTTTAGCCATTCCTCAATTGATGAGGATCCTTTTAATTTTTAAATCTTTAGCAACACAAAAAAGAGCTGATATATATATATATATATATATATATATATATATATATATATATATATGTATGTATGTATGTATGTATATTAATTTAGAGGCCCCTTTTCCTGATCACTTTTGGGGTATAGAACTAGTAGTGTTATTGCTAGGTCAAAAGGTATGCACAGTTTTATGGCCCTTTGGGTATAGTTTCAAATTGCCCTCCAGAATGGTTGGACCAATTAATAATTTCACCAAAACTCATTAGTATACTTATTTTTTAAATATCTTCTCCAGAATTTGTTATTTTCCTTTTTCTATCATATTAGCCAATTTTATGGGTATGAGGAAGTACTTCAGTTGTTTTAATTTGTATTTCTCTATCATTAGTGATTTAGAGCATTTTTATATGTCTATTTAAAAAAAATTTTATATGACTATTGATAACTGATTTATTTTATGAAAACTGCCTGTTCATATCATTTGATGGTTTGGGGAATGGCTCTTGTTTTTATAAATTTGGTTCAATTCCCTACATATTTGAGAAATGAAGCCTTTGCCAAAGAAACTTGTAAAAAATGTTTCCCAAGTTTCATGCTTTTATTCTAATTTTGGTTATATTGATTTTGTTTATGGAAAACCCTTTTTGATTTCATAAAATCTTCCCTTTTCCATGGATCTGACAGGTAAACTTTTCCATCCTCCAGTAATTTCATCTAACTTTTCTAAAATCCTATCATTCTCTTTAACTTCTTTCTTATTTATTTTATGGTTAGATTTATAGAGTTCTGAGAGGTGAAGGTTGAGATCTCCTGCTGGTATAATTTTACTATTTTCTCCTTTAAATTATTTCATTTTTCCTTTAAGAATATGAATGCTCTGCCATATGGTGCATATATGCTAATACTGATATCACTTCATTATCTATGGCACCTGTTAGAAAAATATAGTTTCCCTGATTATCTCTTTTAATTAGTCTATTTTTGCTTTTGCTTTATCTGTGATCATGATTACTACTTCTCTCCTTTTTCTTCAGCTGAAGCATAATAGATTCTGCTCCAGCCCCTTATTTTAAGTCTCTGTGTGTCATTTTGTTTCAAGTGTGTTTCTTATAAACAACATATTGTTGGATTCTGGTTTCTATCTGTTCTGTTATCTGCTTCTGTTTTATGGGTAAGTTCATCACATTCACATTTACAGTTATGATTACTAATTGTGTATTTCCCTCCATCCTATTTTCTTCTATTGATCCTTTTTTCTCTCTTTTTTACTTTGCCCCTCCTCAAAAGTCCGTTTTATTTCTAACCATTGTCTCTTATAATCCACCCTCCCTCTTATTATGCTATCCCCACCTTTCTCTTAGCCCCTTCCCTTCCTACTTCCTTGTTGGGTAAGATATGTTTATATATCCAACTCAGTGTGTGTGTGTGCTTGTATATGTACACACACATATATTCATGTGTATATATACACATGTGTATTTATATGCGCGCATATACATGTGTTCATATGTACATGTGTGTGTATTCTTCCCTCTCTGTACCAGTTCAAACAAGAGTGAGGTTCAAACATTGCATGCCCTTCATCATTTTCTTTTCCAATGTAAAAATTCTTTCTCTTTAATGTGAGATAATTGCCTTTATTCTTCCTCTCCTTCCTACTTCTCCCAGTGCATCTCTCTTTCTCATTCATTCATTTTTAGATCACCCCAACATAATCATGAGTGGTTTGCCATTTCCTTCTCCAGCTCATTTTACAGATGAGGAAACTGAGGCAAACAGAGTTAAGTGACTTACCCAAAGTTATACAGCTAATAAGTTTCTGAGACTAGATCTGAACTCAGGTCTTCCTAATTCCAGGTTACTTCATCTATAAAATGAATTAGAGAAGGAAGTAGCAAAACCACTCCAGTGTTCTTTGCCAAGAATACCCCAAAAGGATTTACAAAGAGTCAAACATGACTGAAAATGACTAATCAACAAAAAATGTCTTAGGAGCAAAGGCTCCTGAAGGCATGGTCTAATAGAGCCAATGCTGCGATACTCTGCTGTTGGGGAACTCTTAAAAGACATCCATAGTCTGTCAAGGGGGAGCAGCTAGGTGGCACAGTGGATAGAGCACAAGCCCTGGAGTCAGGAGGACTTGAGTTCAAATCCGGCCTCAGACACTTAACACTTACTAACTGTGTGACCCTGGGCAAGTCACTTAACCCCAATTGCAAGGGATGAGGGATGAAATTCCTAAGGAAATGGTTTTGATAGATTATATTTATGTCCATTACCCCAGGTCTGTCAAACCCTAAGCCCATCCTATCTCCAGGATAATCAATCCTTCCTTCTGGGTGAAGTACTACAAGAATGGCTTCAGATTTTAGTTATAGGTTTTCTTCACCACACAGCTATGCAAGTATGGGCTCATTAATTGGTAAAATTAGAAAGCTACATATAGTTGTGGGTTAATAAAATATTACTTTCAGTGTGAATATGTGTTCTGAGAATGAGGGTAGGAATCACAGAGCCTGCTGTCTTGCTAAGTGGGCAGAGGGCAATGATACCCTCTCCCTTTGGGAGCTTTAAGTATGTCTTCTAAAATATTGGGCTTATAGACAACTAATGAGGGTCACCCCATGTATATACTCATAAAACTGTACTAGGAAATTCAGTATCAGGGCACTAGGGACACTTTAGCCCCACCTAAACCTGAGACATTCTCCAAAGACACTGCCATATTTGGATCATTTATGGGAGGACAGACCAAGTATGGAAGGGACATTATGGACTTATCAGTTTTGTGGATCATTTCATTAACCTCTTTGCATGTGAGCAGGGCCAAATGGAAACCTTAATTACATGAACCATTCCATGTATTTAACACCATAAAACATCAGGTCCCCAAAGTGGTGAAAAAGATTTCTTCTTTACTGATGGATATGAAAGAAATTGGAGTGCTTCATTATACTAGCTCCCTTAAAACAATCCTGGGTTGCCCATGAGGAAAACAGATGGTACTTGTCAGTTTATAGCAGATTTCAGATGCTGAACAAAATCATCATGCCCTTAACTATAGCTGTTCCTCATCTGGTCAATATTGTAGACCAGGTATCCCAAAGTGAGAGAGAGGTGTATGGTTATCACCTAGGAAGAAGTCTAATATAGTAGCAAACTTCCCCAGGATTATTTGAAGTCTCCCTCTTAGTGTCATTTTAATGGCGAGCAGAGAACAAAAAAAGCCCTCCCTTCCTCAGAATATTGATGTATATCCCTACATTGATGACATAATATTGATTGTGCCAGTTGAAGTCATAGTGGCAGAGCATCTAGATTTCTTATATGAGGGAAAAAAAGTGGGACAGATAGGTGGCGCAGTGGATAGAGAACCAGCCCTAGAGTCAGGAGAACCTGAGTTCAAATCTGACCTCAGACACTTGACACTTACTAGCTATGTGACCCTGGGCAAGTCACTTAACCCCAGTTGCTTCACCCCCCCCCCAAAAAAAAAGAGGAAAAAAGGTTGTAAATCAATCCTAAGAAAATCCATGGAATAGCCCACTCAGTCAAATTTGGGTGAATATAGTGGTTGAGAAAAGCCAGAGGATTCCAGGGACAGTTTAAAAAAAGCTACTGACAGTTCCTTTCCCATAAGGTAAGAAGGAAGCCCAAAGACTTATCAGATTCTTCAAGTTTTAGAAAATTCACATACCCCAGCCAGGTATGACCTCCATTTACCTAGTAACCCATACTGCTCCTTCCAGCATTGCTCCTAAAATATGTCTGTTCTACTGACAGACAGTAAATCTAACCTAGTGCCTCTCTCAACCTTTAGATGGCTAACCCCTAAAGTCACTAGTTAAGGAGATAGTGATCACCAAGTTCTCTCACTACCATCTGGGAACAATTGCTTGGGGCCTTTGTCATGACCTTGAGAATTTCTATCAGAGGCTCAACTATGGCAGTATGTAGATGACATAGCCCCTTAGAAGATGCCCGGACCCAGGACCTTACCACCTTCTGAGCATGTGTGGGCAACATGGCCAGGGAAAAAGTCTCAGGCAAGGCCATACTTAATCTTTGAAATTTTTAGGCATCATTTGAACAGAGTAAGGGTGTTGCATCCCAGGCCTGATTAAATAGTAACTTTAGTCCCTTCAAGCACTGACCTTTTTGGAAGAGTTTGGGACTTCCATCATACAGCATGCCAAATACATATGTAAACCTTGTTTCATGAAACCAATCTTCATTATCACACTTGTCTGAAGATGACTGTCAGTGAGAACAGATGGCCAATGAAGGACTAAGAAGTGATACAAGCCAAAAAGCACAGTAATGATTCTACTTATCTTAAGCTACAAACAGCAGAAGGTTCTTTATTGCCAAGACAATAGCAGAAACTGAAGCTGTGCAACAGAGTGATGTATCAGATTGTGAATGACCCCACTCATGGAAGCAGGAAGCAGCTGGTGCTTTCCAAAGCATAGCAACCAACAACCATGAATGTGTTTTATGATGCCTTTCTTGACATGGGTCAAGAAAGAACCCCAGTCTGTTTAAGAAAGATTTATACTGGCCTAAGATGGCTAGAGAGGTCACCAAGAAGTGTAAAAATTATGTCTAATAATGTGTAGGAAGAAAAAAAAATTGTGGACTTGTGCTGCATATTTGGATAATATAAGTACCAGTGAGCTTTGTGTGTGTGTGTGTGTGTGTGTGTGTGTGTGTGTGTGTGTTTTGCTTTTGTTTGTTGTCTTTAACTACATGGTTATTGTCAACATAGTGAGCTTTTGGTTCTACTTTCTTCACACTTCTATTTGATAGAGGCCAGGGAGAGGAATCAGGTAGAATCTAAGAATAATCTTAATTGTCACTTCTCTGATGAAAGATTTTGAACTTTTTTTCATGATTGCTTATATTTTTAGCTTTTTCTTTTGATAATTGCCTATTGATATTCTTTGATAAAATATCAAATAAAGAGTGACACTCCTATGAATTTGTGTCATTTTTAATATAGACACTCATATATGTGTGTATGCATATATACACATATGTATATCTGCATATATGAATATGTATATATATATGTACACACCTACTTTTGTGCACACATACAGGTATACATACAGATTTTTAGCTCATTATAGAAACAACAGTATACTTACTCCTAGTTGAATATACTAGAATGTATAATTGCCCCAAAGCATCAAATAAATGTAAAAAGAGTAATCATAAGTGATAATATATGCAACCTTATATTTTAGCAGCTTTCCATTTATTTGTTTGTTGTTTGTTTTGTGAGGCAATGAGGGTTAAGTAACTTGCCCAGGGTCACACAGCTAGTAAATGTCAAGTTTCTGAAGCTGGATTTGAACTTAGGTCCTCCTGAATCCAGGGCTAGTGATTTATCCATTATGCCACATAGCTGCCCCCCATTAATTTTTTTTAAAAAGGGATTAATGTATGTTTTATAATAAGTACTATTTTCCAGTGTTTGCTTTACTTTGAGTTTTGCTGCTGTTTTACATTATCTTCATTTATAGAGTTGCAATATGTATGTATTAATTTCAATTCTGCTTTATTCACTCTAAATTACTTCATACCAACCTTACATTTTTTTTGGTGGTTTTTTTTTTAATGAGGCAATTGGGGTTAAGTGACTTGCCCAGGGTCACACAGCTAGTAAGTGTTAAGTGTCTGAGGCCGGATTTGAACTCAGGTACTCCTGACTCCAGGGCCAGTGCTTTATCCACTGTGCCACCTAGCCACCCCCAATCTTACATATTTATTTGTATGTGTCATTCCTTATGGTGCAATAATATGCCATTATATTACCATACAGGTTTCTTCAAGTGTTCCCTATTTACTATTTGATTTTAATATAGAGTTATTACAAATAATATTATTTGTATGTTTGTACTTTAAATTTTTCTTGTTATTAAATTCCTTGGAGTAGAAACATAATAGGATTTCTGGGTCAAAGTGTATGAACAATTTTGTGACCTTTCTGGCATAATTCCAAATAATTTTCCCAAATGGGAATCCTTCCCTTTAGCTTCCTCTATGCTAACTCCTATTGTCCAGGTCCTACAAGGCACTGCCCGTTCTTAGCAGACCCCCTTCACCTCAACTTCTGTGTAAGGTAACCCAAAGTCATCCATTCAACTATCCATAACCACTCTAACCATCAATGACCTTTACAATAGTCATTGGTAAAAAAACATCTGATCTGCTACTGCATCCCATGCCTTACCATCTACTTTCTGTTTTTTTTCCCTCCTAAACCCTCAGAACTACTTGTCATTTTCACTTGCCCTGAAACTGAGCCCTCATTTATGTTACCTCTGCTAATTATAATGTAAGTAGCTGGAGAGCAGAGATTGCCTTTCTTTTATTATTATTTGTATTGACAATGCTTACCACCGTGTTTGATAGATAGTAGACAAGCAATGATTGTTGATTGACTTATTTAACCACCATATCATCTACAAAGAGCAATAATGCTGTTTTCTCTTTCCTTTAATAAATGCTTTTCCATTACATTCCATTATTAACAACCAGAAACACCTTTTAGATGGTGGTAAATAATTAGTTTCTTCTTTTGAAAATTTTTCATAACTGTTAACTGCTTATCTATTGGGGAACAGTTCTTAATCTTACAGATGTAACAGGTTTTTATAGATTTGGAGTATTAGAAATGATAACATCTTTGAATTATGTATTTTCAGTTGGAACTGATCTTAGAGACATGAAACTCCTTCATTTTACAGAGAAGGAAATGGAGGCAAAGGAAGGTTAAGTGACTTGTCCATAGATTTTTCTGACTATATTATTTTTATTCTATCTGAATTTTTTATTTGTTAAAAAGCATTTTAAATATATTATATTTTAAATATATGATACAATATAAAATATTATAATATAATATATAATTTCCTACCTTTTTGAACTGTAAAGTGATTTCAAGAATCTTATTTTTTAAAAAGTTTTGTTAATATAAAGAATTCAGGAGTTATTTTTTGCCTCTATAAACTGATTTTGTAGGAACATGCGTTACTAAAATAGTACCTGGCAATTGAGTGACACTGACCTTTTTGCTATTTCTCAAATATAACATTTTATATCCTGCCCTGTGGTATGGTCATTGACTTTTCCCTATGTCTGCAATTCTTTCTTTCCTCACCTCTGCTTTCTAGCTTCCTTGATTTTCTTTAAATCTTAGTTAAAATTCCCCTTTTTGCAAGAAGCTTTCCCAGTCTTCCTGAATCTTAGTACCTTCTCTCTGAGATGATCACTAATTTATCATATATATATATCCATATCTATATGTCTATATTTCTTTATACATGGTTATTTGCATGTTATCTCCCTCATTAGACTGTGAGCTACTTGAGAGTGGAAACTCTTTCTTTTTCTTTTTTTGGCTTTTCTTTGTATCCCCAGTGCTTGGCACAGTGTCTGGCACATAGTAGGAGCCTGATTTGACATGTAAATTGGCTAGATTTTATTACTGTTGATACCATCCTTCATTTAAGGGTTTTACTGTTTATTTAATTTGATTTTTTAATCAATCATTCTGAAGTATCACTTTTTTTTTTAGTGAGGCAATTGGGGTTAAGTGACTTGCCCAGGGTCACACAGCTAGTAAGTGTTAAGTGTCTGAGGCCGGATTTGAACTCAGGTACTCCTGACTCCAGGGCCGGTGCTCTATCCACTTATCCATTGCGCCATCTAGCTGCCCCTGAAGCATCACTTTTTAAATCTCTATCTTGATTTGCATCTTTTGATCATGTCTCTTTTTTATTGCTATTTCAATTATGTGATTATCTATAAAATGTTTAGAATTTCAGCTTTTCTGCATTTATTTATAAGTTCTGTGTGCCCATGGCTGTCAAGTTTTTCTAAAAAAAAAACCCTCTCATGTATATTTGAGTAAAAAGTAAATCGTCTAATAAACTTATTCAGTTATTTCCAAGTTGCTATCAAATCTATTTTTAAAAAGAGTATTCTGTTCAATTCTGTAGTTAATTACCTGTTTCACTTAACTATAAGCTATTATGGGTGTGTTAGAATCTCCTAGTAACTAGATTCTTTATAAACTCAGTTAATTTGTCAGTCAATCAAACACCTTTTTATTAAGTGTTTACTATATTCCAGGCACTGTGTTAAGTGCTGAGAATACAAATACAAGCAGAAAGACCTTCTTGCCCTCTAGGAACTTATATTCCAATAAAAGAGGAAAACAAATAAATGGGAGCTGAAAAGGGTGGTGGTAAAGGTACCTTGCCTGGGGAAATGGTAGAGAAATTTCTGTGGAGATTAGTCAGCAATGAAGGCTAGAAAGGAAAGAAGACCTAGACTTCCTCCTTAAAATTGAGGTTCTGGGAGGAACCAGCTAACCAGATAGTAAGGCTTCATGTTTAAATACTTTTAATATGAAAAGTAGTTCAAGACTTCTGGGTCACATGATCAAAAGATGCAAATCAAGATTGAGACTAAAAAACTGATGCTTCAGAATGATTGATTCAAAAATCAAATTAAATAATAAAATACTTAAAAGATGGTATCAACAGTAATAAAACCTAGCAAATTTATGACCTGAAAGTAACAGCATTTCAAAGCTCTAAACTGCTGGTGCTAGGGAAACCAGGTTCTGAACTGCCAATGCTGGGCCAGAAAACTGAGGAACAGAGAGAGTTGAGACACTGTGCATGTGGGAGCCTGGGGAGCATTCCATTAAGCTTTAGGGAAAGAGCACAACACCCAGCTGGTACCAGTTTTGACCCCCCCAAACTCAGTTGGGACAAAGGCCTTGGTTAGTAGACCATGAATTGCCCATTGTGGGAGAAAGCTAAAAATGCTTAAGATTCAGCTCCCAGGGAAATCTGAGGGGAGGGAGTCAGAAAGTGAATGATAAGGAAGCCAAGGAAGGAAAAAATATTGAAAGTACTAAAGATTTCAGGAAGAAGAAAACTCTATGACCTTGAACAAAAGCACACAAACCAACAGGAAAAATGGTGACAACAGTAGGAAATATAGTCTTCAGATCTAGTAAGCAAGTTCAGACATCTATGAATAAATACTGCAAAATAAAGGAAATGATCTAATACTTGATAAGACAGAGAGCTCTGTTCTTTTTTAATTATGAAAGTATTTTATTATTTTGCAGTTACATGTAGAGATAGTTTTCAACATTTGTTTTTATAATATTTCTAGTTTCAAATTTTTCTCCCTCCCTCCCCTCCCTTTCCCTCCCCAAGACAGCAAGTAATCTGATATAGGTTATATGTGTACAATAACATTAAACATATTTCTGCATTAGTCATGTTATAAGAGAAGAATCAGAGCAAAAAGGAAAAACATCAAAAAAGAAGAACAGCACCAAAAACAAAAGAAATAGTATGGTTCAATCTGCATCCATATTCCACAGTTTTGTTTTTTTTTTTCTGGATTTGGAGAGCATTTTCCATCATGAGTACTTTGGAACTATCTTGGACCATTGTATTGCTGAGAAGAATCAAGTCTATCACAGTTGATCAACACATAATGTTAATGATACTGTGTACAATGTTCTCCTGGTTCTGCTCATCTCGCTCCTCATCAGTTCATGCAAGTCCTTCCAGGTTTCCAGAGAGGTTTTTTCTTGAGGAGAACATGGAGCCAACACACTGTTCCCAAATTATATAAAAGAGAAATGAAGATTATGAGAGCAGAATTTATAACCTGCACAGCAAAAATAATGGGCAGAATGGAAAAACTTGAATCTGCAATGGCAAGCCTCACCAAAGAACAAAAGAGAATAATTGATTTGGAAAGCAAATACACAGAAATGAAGGACAACCTAGAAGAAGAAAAGCAATAATAATAATAATAATACCAGAAAATATGCTCACTTTATATATGTATGCTTGCTTTTTCATTATAAGAAAATGTACTTGCTGTGCAAGCAAAGCATATAAGTCTAGAAGTCAGGATGTGTAGAGACAACCTAAGTTTCATGGGTTTCCTAGACAAATGCAACAGAGGGGGGGAAAGCAACACCATAATAAAGGAAATAATAGATGAGAACTGTCCAGAACTTTTGAATATAGGAAATGAAATTCGAATTGGAAAAACTCACAGATTGTCTCTAGAACAACAAAATAAAACAAAAACAAAAACCTGGTTTGCCAACTCCAAGACGCATATTGTTTAAATTTAACAATTCAATTTGGTAAGTAGTCCAGTGGAGTCATCTTCCAGGGTGAAAAAATTTCTATGTCCCTTAAAATTTAATCATCATACTGATGTGGGATGAATTTAGGGTCAAATTGATCGTGAGTTGTCCCAAAATAATTGCAAGACTCAGTGACTCAGTTTCCCAAGTTTTATTGCAATACTGTGAGTGAACACAGGGAGAGAACCAGAAAAGTGGAAAGGTATCTCTCAAATAGGGAAAGGAAAGACAGTTATATTTATAGTATGGTTAAATTGATTGTCAGTTTCATTATAATAATCTCCACCTTGGGGAGGTACAGGGGAGGGCCTATCCTAATTTGGAGTTCCTGGGGTCCTAAGGCAACCCCTGAGGTGGGTACCTTTTTCCTTGGAGGTGTGTATTTGGGGTTTACACATCATAAGGTGAATCTGGGGACAAATTTGGTCCTTTCTGTACATGTCCCCTTTTGATTCCCATGTCTAGTTAGTTTCAAAATATTTTCATTTATCAGTTTGGATTTCTATGCCCTGTCTGTGTATCATTGTTATAGTTAAGGTCTCTATGACCTGCCTCTTTATGTTCTTGTTATGGGTGCTGATTAATGTGGGTAAGGAGAACCCACGCCCTGACTTGTATTAATGAAGACTCAAGTCTTAAGTTATTCATTAACTGGGGTCTGAATCCCTCTTAGAGCTCAGATCTAAATTAGAGCTTGGGTCTTAGGTTCTTCAGTTAACCCCTTTTAAGGTACTATTGATAGGCAATCTGTTAACCGTTTTGGCCTCCTTCATCAATACCCATATATGTATAATTCAGTTAGTGTTTCAATCATGATGTGGTTGTCATGTTTGTCATGATAAAAAGGGCCACAGTCTAATATTTTGAATCAGTCTAGTAGAAACTTGATTTTTAAAAACTGAAGACATGTATATATATATACATGGACACTGGGAGAATTCTTTAAGAAAACAATCCTCCTCACCTTTCCAACCTGGAATGACCCATAGTGTACTTGTAATAGTTTTGCAGGTGGACTTCTCTTGCATTTAAGCCTTACTATAAGAATTTTATTGCATTCTTGCCTTCAGTAATGATTATCTATTTGTTTAACATAGTTGCAAAGATAGGGGATGGCAAGGGTTTTAAAGGACAAGGACAAGGACAAGGACATTGCTTTGGGTAAAATAGAAACAGGTTTTAAATTTATAAGATGAAGCTACTTGCATTTTTTGGGGTGGTGCAATGAGGGTTAAGTGACTTGCCCAGGGTCACACAGCTAATAAGTGTCAAGTGTCTGAGGCCGGATTTGAACTCAGGTCCTCCTTAATCCAGGTCTAGTGCTTTTATCCACTGTGCCACCTAGGTGCCCCTGCTACTTATATTTTAAAAAAATTAGATATTTACATGGCCTTTTCCGTGCTTTTGTAATACTCTATCTTATTATTTTCTAATATGAAGTCAATATTAATCAAATTCATGATTACAAACTCCTAATTTTCTAGAATTACCTGATACAAAAATATTTTTTCCAACTTATCATTTTAAATCTATTGGTGTTTTTGTTCAATATGTGTTTCTTATGGGCAATATATTGTTGGATCTCAACAATATAATTCTTTTTATTCAATTAACATTAAAATTATAATTATCTCATTCAAAAACTCAAGAAATTGCTCTATCTTGCTTCCTTTAATCAGCCCAATCTCAGTCTTGAGTTCTTATGAATTTACAGTTGGATTACTGTGATATGATATCTACCTACTATTTTAGGCACAACTGAAACACCAAATAAATACAGAATTCACCCTCACACCAACAGACCTGTTTTTTAGATTAGTGTAATTGCCACTATAGTTTTTTCTTCATATATTTGTCCCTCCTGATGCCTTTCTTTGTAGAAGTGTTCCCATACACATACACAACCAAAACACTAGTTTCAGTTTCAATATTGATTCAATTAACACTTGAAGCTTTTTTTTTTCAGTATTTACTTGCTGTCCTATTATTTTTTCTTGGATAAATTAACCATTCTCCTGTCCTTGTGTACCTTGTTTGTTCAATATTTATGATGCCCACAATTAAATAATTAATCTTCCTTCCTTTAATTTTATTAGAATATATGACTATTATTTATTAATTTATTGATCTTATCCCTATGACTCTGGGATGACTTTATCTTTTCCAGTCTCAGACCCCCTCCCCATGCTACTTCTGGACCATCTCCATTCTATGTTGCTACATGTGTACCCGCTCTCTGTCACTAACTCTGAGAATAGTATTTAGATCAACACTGCTATTTCTGGAAAGGACATATCAATCATTTACCTTATGATTCCAATCACCATTATTTCTGACTTCCCTGCTCAAAATATTCCTCTGGGACCATCATTCCCTTTTATGTATTGTTTTACATTATTAAAATGCAAGCTCCAAGAAAAGAGAGAATCGTTTGCTTGATTGGATTTGCATCTCTGGTGCTTAGA
Organism: Dromiciops gliroides; assembly: GCF_019393635.1. Taxonomy (NCBI): domain Eukaryota; kingdom Metazoa; phylum Chordata; class Mammalia; order Microbiotheria; family Microbiotheriidae; genus Dromiciops; species Dromiciops gliroides. The sequence goes on along the minus strand of NC_057861.1, from coordinate 515,590,192 downwards.
CAGTGCCTAGTTCAAAATAAATGTTTACTAAATTAATTTTTCTTCCTTCCTCCCTTCCATCAGTCATTCATCTTTTTCCCATCTTCTCCTACCTATTTGTGACCATTGGTTATCAGTCAGAATGACCTTGCTTTGGGGCAGTTATGAATTGAGTTAGACCCTCTATATGATATATATTTAAATGTGTAGTCTATATAAACTTTGGGGTGGATGGAGCAGTGCTTATCCCAATACCATCTTAAGTTGAATCAAATCTCCTAGAACAAAGGTTAGAAATTTGAAAAAATGCCCCAAGAGAATAGTTAGTTCATTAGTTATGGCAATGTGCAGGGCTTCAATGACAGAACTTTTTAATAAAGAAAACAAGTACTGCACACCAGTATGCTATGGGTGCCAGCTCTCTCTCTCTCTCTCTCTCTCTCTCTCTCTCTCTCTCTCTCTCTCTCTCTCTCTCTCTCTCTCCCCCTCCCCCCCTCCTTCTCCCTCTCTGTCTCTGTTTCTCTATGTCTTTCTGTTTCTTTCGGTATCTCTGTCTCTCTCTACTTGGAAGTTTTCAGCATTCCATGCCAAGGACTAGAGGGAGGGAAGGAGGGAGAGAGAGGCAGAGATAGAGAAAGAGACAGAGGCAGAGACAGAGAGACAGAGACAGAGGGACAGAGACAGAGTGATTGAGAGAATGAGAGAGAATGAGAATGAGAGACATACAGACAGAGAGACAAAAAGAGAGAGAATGAATCACACTTTGTTAGTGTCTTTTGGATGTACACCCAATTCTGGCTCAGGAACCAATCAAAAAAATCAATTTCTTTACCATGTGGTTAGGGGACAAGAAATAGTTTTACTTATGCATGCTCAGAAGTGAAGAGAGTCAAGTCTTTTCATTCCACAACATCAAGCACTCCCAAAAGTAGGGTCAATAAATGCATATGCTTCCAGGACTGAGCCCTTATCAGCCAGTTCCCTTTTTCAAATAGTATAAGCAGGGACAGCTAGGTGGCAGAGTGAATGTATCACTGACTGTGGAGTCAGGAGGACCTGAATTCAAATCCGATATCAGACATTTGACATTTACTAGCTGTGTGACCTTGGGCAAGTCACTTAACCTCAATTGCTTCATGAAAAAAACAAAACAAAACCAAATCAAATAGTATAAGCAACATAGTAGCTGAATGCATGTTAGGTATATTGATTATTCCACATTTTCTTTTATTATATTTACCCAACTTATCCCTCCATTTATTTGTCACATATATGCCCAACATATTGAAGGTGCTAAATGGATGCTTGTTGATTGATTAATATCTGTGAGGCTCTGGACTAATTACTTTAATTCTCTGGGGTTCATTTTTCATATCTATAAAATGAAGACAATGTGGCATAGTGTGAAGAGCACTAGATTTGGAGACAGAGGATTTGGTTTTCCATTTATAATATTGGGTAAGCCACACACCAAGACCTGATGTCTCATCTACTTTTGCCTTAGGTAAAAATACTCCTAGTTTAAAATTTTTAATACTCCTAGTATTAGATACTCCTAGTTTTTACCCTGTTGCTCTACTTTTATAATTTAGTCATTAATAGTTTTACCTGATACAAATCATTAATTTGTATGTCCATTAACTCTAATATGATTTTCCCAGGAATATTCAGGGTTTGCTTCCTGTTCTTATTTACATTTCAAAGATTCCAATAATTTTTTTTCTTCTAAAAAGGTTTGAAAATATTTTGGCAAATAAAAAGGTTTAAAAATCATTATATTTTTCATAGTTTATCTAACCAGAAGTTTCTATCATGAGTTCTTACTTTTCTTGGCTTTCTAAAAATCATGTTTCAATTTTTTCTTCCATTTTCTCCTGATGAGTAAATAATGCTCTCTGGCTTGAATTCAGCCATATTAGATGATAGGATTTTTTTTTTTTTAGCTTAGGTGACAATTTTCTTGTTAGTTTCTTTCTTCTTAGTGCAAATTCCCTTATTCTTTTAAATAAATGTCTCTGTGAGTTGAATTAGATGCTTCTCTATGAAGGAGTAACCAAGATCTTATTAGTTTGGGGAATTATCCTTAAGCTATTTTGACTTAATGATTTTTAAAATAATATTAAGCACTATCCTAGATGCAAGGGATATAAAGATAAAAACAGGACTGTTCTTAAACTCAAGGAGCAGAACAAATCTAAGCTTTCTTCTACTTGAGAGGACTTCAAATGTTTGAACACAGCCATCTTTTTGGATCTACCACATCTCTCTTATCTGACTCCTCCCTACTAACAAAACAGAAAACCTATACCCAGACCCTCATCGGCTATTTCAGTAGTTTCCTAATTGGTATCTCTGCATTCTGTTGAGAAATGCAAATTGTGAATTGTGTTCAATCAATATAATCAGACTTAATTTTTAGCTAAGGATGGCTATGATTTATTAAACTTTAATGAAGCTACTTTTATTAGTAAGTTGTTAAACTTCCCTACTTTTGTGAGCCTAAGTCACTTGTTTTGTAAGATTTCCACTTTCCTGCATGAAATAAATTCCCCTTTTATGTATGTAAGTTAATTCCTTATTTAGACTCATGAAAACTTGTAAAACACTCCATGTTGCTCATAGCATATCAATTACTTGCTTCATTAATCATTGATATCTGAATCAATGAGAAAACCAAGTCTTAATCTAATTAAAATCATATGGAATTGGGAATTCCCATAGTCCTAATCTTACAAATCAACCTATTTCCCTATTTCTGTAAATCCTATGAATATACATTAATATCCTTAATGTGTATTTTTATCAGTTCCTCTTTTTGAGCTACAACAAACACTCTCTGTAAATTCCTAAGTTTGTCTGGCTACTGGGGAGCCACTGACCCAATTTTTTAGTAATTGTGCTTTGCTAATAAATTGATCATGCTCAGAACTTTGTGTTTACCTTTATTCCCCAAGGAACACAGTCCAATTCATCCTCTACATTTCTTCTACAAGATACATTTTACTTGGAGCACGCAACATGGACGTGAATATGATACAAGGAAAAATTGTGGTAGAAGTGAGTACTGAAAATTGGTAGAGGTGGCAGCTCAGTGATCAATTTATAGAATAAGTGGTTCCCGAACTGATCTTTGAAGGAAGACATGAATTCTGAGAGGTGAAGATGTGGAAAACTATGTTTATCCAATGGCTAGTAGGCTAGTTTGACTGGAACACAGTGTTTTTTAATGAAGAGTTTTATTAAATAAGGCTGGAAAATTAAGTGACATCCAGTTTATAAAAGTTTTTAAAAGTGAGGCCTTATAAAGGAGTTTGTATTTTATATGTTAGGCAAATGGAATCACTTGAATCTTTCATGCTTTACAATTTTTTAAATAGTCTTAAAGGTTTGCCTTCTAGTACATCTCCTTTGATTCAAAACCTTTTTCTAGTTTAGTTGTCCTTTACTCTTATTTTATTTTTGCTTCCTTGAATGACCTTCTAGCCTGAGAATTGCATTTCCTGTAAATTCTGTCCACTTAGTCAAAATTTTATATTACTTTTCTCCATATTGTTTATGATTGTTGTTTTACTTATTCTATTTTTATTGATGTTAAAACTCTCTTATTATAGATGCCAGGTTTTTTTCTGACTGTATCTTTAGTGATATCAGATCATTCTTCATTTCCCTTAAAGTATTTGTTACCCAATTTGATGTGTCTCTATACTAAATCTAACTAACTTTTTACAAATTGTTGTTTTATTTATTGTTGATTTTACATACCAAGCAGAAGCTGTTACCAAGGAAATCACAATTAGAAGGGAGGGAGTCAGGAGGTGAGTGGTAAGGAAAATGAGGGGCAGGGGGAAAGACTGAAAGTACCAAAGATTTCAGGAAGAAGAGGCTACTGTAGTAGATTAGAATATACCAGACAATACCCAGAGTAAATTAACTTACTCTTAGAGAGTGAGATGTTTCAACCCAGTACACACACACACACACACACACACACACACACACACACACACACACACACACATACACACACAATCCCCAATTTTCCCCCAATGTGAAATACATTGAAGGGTCAAGTGTGGTAAGTTGTGGATAGAGACATGACAGAAATGGCAGTTCATCTGCATGGTATAGGGTGAAAAGAATAGTACACTCATGGTTAGCAGGTATAAAATGGATGATGAGCCAGCAAATAAAACTGAAAGGGAAGAGTCAGACAGAAAAGACAGAGGAGAACCAGGACACTACTACGTAGTTAGCCAGTAAATATTTATATAGCACTTTAAGTTTTGCAAAATTCTTTTTCATCTCACTTGATTTTTCACAACCCTGGAGTTTGGGTTCTATTATTATCACCATTACATAGACAAGGAAACTGAGGTTAAGTGACTTGCCCACAGTCACACAGCTAGTAATTGTCTGAATTTAATTTTTATCTTTTTCACCCTCAGCAATGGGTTTATCAATAAGTTTATTAACATTTTCCCCGACTTAACAACTCTCTAGGGATGTTAGAATGTCACACCAAATGCCATTAGCTTATAAAATAGAAGCAAGGTTTTGTCTGTTTCCCCATAATATTTAATATTTAACATCCTTTAGTCAGTCACTTTCTTTATGCAATGATTCCTTTATAACTGTCTCAGAGTATTCAGTCAATTCTAATATCAAAAATTTTTGGCATGGTTTTACCTCAAAATCCTTGCATCAGGGCTGTAATTCTTAAACAAACATTCTACTTATTTTGGCTTTAGTGGTCCCAATTCACACAGCAGTGTTAACAAATAATATTTAAGTACTCAAGAAGCAAATGTTGTAGAGAATCAGATCTTATTTGTTGGCATATATTCAAGGCATAGTAAAATACAGCATGGGCAAACTACACATCTGTAGCATAAGCTTATACATCACACACATTCAAGTATACTGCAATAATAGATATTGAGTTCAGAAGAGGTTCCCAATAGGAAAACAAAACACAATCTATACATATTAAAAAATCAATATTGGACTAATTTGTCACATTTATCTACCAGGTAATACCAATTGCTCCTCACTGAGGAGTCCCAAGCTGATATTGACAATTTGTACAGGCCCTGATGGGGTAGAAGGGATGAATAACTGCTCTTTTCTATATTGTTACCAGAGAATCCAACACTAGTTTCCTGGCTCCATCTCTCACCATGAAGTGGCATGACTTGTTGAGTAGGAGTATATGAATTTGTGGATTAGCTTCAATTTCTACCAACTGACTAATTTTTCCTACTTGAAACAAGAATAGTGTTGGTTCCCTATATAAGCCAAAATGGCATTACAATTTAGGACTGTATATTTAGAATTGGAAGGAAACTTAAAAGCCATCTAGTATAAGCCCTTTATTCTACACATGAGAAAACTGAGATCCCAAGAGATTGTGATATATCCAAGGTCACTAAGTAGCAAAAATTTTCAATAGTAATTTTCAATAATAATAGTATTTTTCCAATTGGATGTAAAGATAATTTTTACTATTCATTTTTACAAAATTTTGAGTTCAAAGTTTTTCTCCCTTCCTTCCTCCCCCCTTCCTAAAATGGTAAACAACTTGATATAGTTTATATGTGTGCAATCATATAAGACATATTTCCATATTTTTCATAGCTGTGAAAGAAAAAACAGACCAAAAGTTTGTCTTTTAAATTATTGTGCTGAACTGTATTTTCTAAAATTATTGCTACTTATATATTAATAACTATTTCACCCATTTTGGCAGGAAGCATTTATTATTAATTAATATTATCTATTAGTAAAGTATTTTCCACGTGTCTCCCTAACTTCTCATAGTCTCAGGCCTTCAGGCCTACACACATACACGCACCAAGAGACACCATTCTGAGCTGAGGCTGAGTCCAGGAAGCCAAGAGAGAGGAAGCCTCCTGATAGAGGTGGGTCACCATACATTGATCGAAGCTAATTGGTTATAGCATCATTCAGTTCCATTGTTTGACATGACTTGAGGGTGGTCTAAAGAGTATACAAAAGGGCAAATTCCAGTGACTAGGTGTGTTTCTAAAAAAAAGAATCTATCTGCATTTGTTCTATTGCTTTGTTCCCCTGGACTCATCCTGGGTGGGCAGGAACTGAACTTTCTGGGGTGAGAGGGAGAAAAGATTGAAACTGATCTCTGGGTTCCCAAGAAATTTATTACTAATAATTATTTTATCACAAAAGGAAAAAAAAAACTATGAAAAAATAAAGTGAAAATAGTATGCTTTGATCTGTATTCAGAGTCCATCAGTTCTCTCTCTGGATATGGATAACATTTTCCATCATGAGTCCCTTGTAGTCATCTTGGATCATTATATTTCTGAGAAGAGCTGCTCATCTCACCCTGCATCAGTTCATGTAAGCCTTTCTAGGATTTACTGAAATTTGTCAGCTCATCATTTCTTATTGCACAACACCAACCATCAATTTATACACCACAGGTTATCCAGCCATTTTCCCACTCGTGGGCATCCCCATGACCTCCAACTCCATGCCATCGCAAAAAGAACTACTACAAATATCTTTGTACATGTAGGCCCTGCTTTCTTTTCCATGAATAGATATGTCTCATAGGGATCCTTGCACAGAGAGGAAATTGTCTTCCCACATAAAGGTCAAGCTTCCTACTATTTAAATCATCCTCCCTTCTGGGGCTTTTAAGTGGTCTGAGTTCCTAAGATTAACACATTTTTCTGATGATGGTTAAAAAAGTTTTCACTGTTTTGTGAAAGTACTTTAGATTAGTTAGGAAAGGAAAGGAAAGGAAATTAAGTTGGTGTAAAAGATGAAGGAGATAAGTTTCAAGAAGGGAAACAAAGTTGAATGTTTCAAATAGTTTGATGCTATATGGCATATGAGTGCTTTAACTTAAGGGAAAACAGAAAAGCAGTCTTATCTGCTCTCAAATCCTGCCTTAGCATAGAAGCAATAGACTTCTATTATACTGTCTTTTTTCCTTTTAAATGTCAAAGAAATGCATTGGGTGATAGATGGATCAACTTCTTGATGGAAAAAAAAAAAGCTGGTCCTTATAGGACTGGGCTCTGAGCCAAAAGATTTTTAAAAATCACTTTTCAAGGTGATTCATGTGAGGTTAGCAAATGGAATGATAGACTCTAATCATTCTAAATGAAATTTGAGAAGACAATGCTACTGATCAAATAGATGACATTGAAAAAATGTCGATCTTCCATTCTCAAATTTCTAGCTGACTCAGAAGGCAGTTGAAATATTACTGAACAGAATACTAAAATAGACGATGCCTTTTCCAATAGTAAAGGAAAAGGATGATTGCCCAGTATAAACAGCATCATATTTGGGGAAGAAATCTCTAAAGTTTAGATAATGAGTATTATGGTGCAATCTTGACAATTCAAAGGGTACTGATATAATTCATCTTATAACCCAAACCACCCTCTACCAAAGTGGTCCTTAATTTCTTATTCAACTCTATCACTGAGAAGAATCCATAAACTTACTGCTGATAAAATAAGACTTCGAAAATATTCCTGATTTTTTTTTTTACTTCAGAGAAAAACATTCTTTATGAAGACACCATGTCCTTAAGCCTGGAATTATGTCTTTCTCTGTGTTTAATGCACTATTTGTACAATTTAATTCATATAAAGCTTTTAAAATAATTGTTCATCCAACTATGAAAGCCTCATAAATTTGTATGACCTCAATTTGATTTGGCTTAAGTACACACTAATAACCCTTGACAAACAGCAACTTAGTATGCAAAACTTTGCTATATAATGTACGTGATAAAACAAGGACCATATTTAATATGTTTTATGTAAATTTCCCTGTGGTCTTCTTTCACCTGTCTGCAGGTATTTGTCATTGTTCTTAAGGTTGAGAGAATTTCCAATTATTGTTTATTTCTTTGGAGCTTTGGTTCTGACCATACAATGGAGAGGTGGGATGTTTGGGTAGGGGAGAGGATGGGAAGTGCAAATATAAGGCAGATAGAAATATTTGAAAGTTTATTCTATAATAACCTTTTTTTGGTGGGGCAATGAGGGTTAAGTGACTTGCCCAAAGTAACACAACTAGTAAGTGTCAAGTGGCTGAGGTTGGATTTGAACTCAGGTCCTCCTGAATCCAGGGCCAGGGCTTTATCCACTGCACCATCTAGTTGCCCCCTATAACAACCTTTTAAAGTCCTTGTATACTAATAAGCTAGCAATCTCTACATTCCATTGCTGAATGGACAAAGATAGGACGGCACTAAGTAGTTTGCCTTTAGCTTATATGGACATAATCAACAGTGAAGGTCACATAATCACAGAATCTCAGAGCTGGAGGGATTCTCAGAGACCATCTAGTCTAGACTTTATCTGAACAGAAGCTCCATCTACAGAATCTCTGACAAGTGTTCACCAATGTCTCAAATGATGGAGAGTTCATTATGTACTGAGGCAATCCCTTGCACATTTCTGTAGCTTGAATCATTAGGAAGCATATCTTTTTTTTTTTTAAATTTAGGCAGTTAGGGGTCTCAGTGGATAGGGTGTTGGGCCTGAAATCAGGAAGATGTTCATTAGAATCCAGTTATTAATTGTGTGACCTTTTGCAAGCCATTTAACCTCTGTTTGCTTTAATCCACTGGAGAAGTAAATGGCAACTACTCTAGTATTTTTGCCAAGAAAACCCTATGGACAGTTCACAGGGTCACAAAGAATTGAACAATAGTGAATGACAATCTTTTTTTTTTAATTTTAAAGAGTTATCTGCCTTTCTATAACTTGTACCCAATTTTTTTTCTTTCTCCTTTTTTTTGTGGGGCAATGACGGTTAAGTGACTTGCCCATGGTCACGCAGCTAGTGTCAAGTGTCTGAGGCCGGATTTGAACTCAGGTCCTCCTGAATCCAGGGCTGGTGCTTTATCCATTGAGCTGCCTCTGTGCCCAATATTCTTAATTCTATCCTCTAGCTCTAAGAAAAAGAAGGCTAATTCCTCTCCCACATGACAATCCCTCAAAATAGTTGAAGACATTCGAGATATATGGCAAATGTTTCACAAATGACTCTCTGGGGCAAAAGTGTAAGCAGGACACAATTTTAAGTTTAATCTGCATCATTAATGTTTTCTCTATAACTTTCTTAAGTCTAGACAATCAACAAAGCAATAAAACCAATTTTGATTTTCAGTGTTTGCCAATTTCCAAAGTATAATTTCTCACACTGAAAATTTAACAATTGGCTCTTGAGAGTCAGTTTAGCTGGCTCCAGCATAGCCAATTTTCATGCAGCCTTGTTTTCTTTTCTCTAAGCTAAACATTCCACAATCCTTAACTGATCTTCAAAGGACATGATTTAAATGCCCCGCCCCCCCCAGTCATAAAATATGTTTTCCAGTTTGTCAATGTTCCTCTCATAATGTGGCACCTAAGCCTGAACAGAATCCTTTAAGCTTAGTCTGTAAAGAACAGAATGACATGGAACTTCTCTGATTCTGGAAACTATGTAAAGTAGCAAGTTGATAGAAGCACATTTCCAGTCATTTTACACCTTATTCCCCAACATATACTCTTTGATTCAGTGGCACTGGCCTCCTGGCTGTTCCACAAAGGAGACACAACATCTCTCAGCTCCAGGCATTTTCTTTGGCTGTCTCCTATTTCTGCTGTGCTTTCCCTCTTCAACTTCAACCACACCTTCCTGGATTCCTTTAAACCCCACCTACAATGACATCTTTTATTGGAAGTCTCCCCCAACTCCTCTTAATTCTAGTCCCTTCCCTCTGTTAATCATTTCCTATTTATTTTGTATATAGCTTGCTTTGTCTATATTTGTTTGTAGGTTGTCTCCCTATTATGTTTTGAGCTCCTCAAGGGCAGAAACTGTCTTTTGCCTTTTTCTGTATCCCCACTACTTAGCACAGTGCCTGGCATATAATAGGTGCTTCATAAGGGTTTATTGATTGAATGTTGATTGAGATATATCATTATGAACTTGTAATCCACAAAAATCCTTAGTCTTTCTTTAGATGAACTATTATCTGTCATATGTCTCCCAACCTGCCCCTGTATGGTTTATTTTTTTTTAAATCCAAGTATATGAATTTACATTAATCCCAATTAAATTTAATCTTATTCCATTTGGTTCATTGTTCTAGCCCACTGGTCCATATGTCAAGATATCTTTGGAGCCTGATTCCAGCATCCAATGTATATACTATTCCTTCCAGCTTTTTGTGATCTGCAAATTTGATAAGCATGCAATGTGTGTTCATCCAAAGTGTCAGTAATAATGTTGAACAGAATATGATCAAGGACAACTCCGGCAGATATTCCCTTCCTCCAAGCTGTTATAGAACTGTTAATCACTACTCTTTAGAGTGGATCATCCATCTACTTTTTTCCTTCCTTCCTTCCTTCCTTCCTTCCTTCCTTCCTTCCTTCCTTCCTTCCTTCCTTCCTTCCTTCCTTCCTTCCTTCCTTCTTTCCTTCCTTCCTTCCTTCCTTCCTTCCTTCCTTCCTTCCTTCCTTCCTTCCTTCCTTCCTTCCTTCCTTCCTTCCTTCCTTCCTTCCTTCCTTCCTTCCTTCTTTCCTTCCTTCCTTCCTTCCTTCCTTCCTTCCTTCCTTCCTTCCTTCCTTCCTTCCTTCCTTCCTTCCTTCCTTCCTTCCTTCCTTCCTTCCTTTCTTCCTCCCTCCCTTCCTTTAAAAAATTTGACCCAACTTTTAATTTCATTGATTTAAGGAACTCCTACTTCATCTCATACCTGAAAAGCAAAAAAACTCACAATAGAGGATAGTCTGGACTTACTCCTTCTTGCCAGAGATGTCAAACTTGAACCTAAAGGCCACGAGTGTTGCCAAAACAAGATTAAAATATAATTGGAAAATATGTAACAAAATAAATAACAATGCAAGACAACATAAATAATGTTAACTTGCACTTCTCTCAGCCAATGTACTGCCCACAGGGATCCATTTCTATTTGAGTTTGATGCCAGTGCTCCACACTATAGCTCTGTCTCTTGCTCCTCTTAAGCTCTAGGTCCTATTTGGTCCTGGAATTCCTTTCTCTACTTTTCTTAGGTTTGGTAATTTCCATCACTCTATCTGGTATATGATAAGCCCTGATTCAATCAATGGTCTTCAATACAGTGTTGGTAGACAAATTAGTTTGCTCTTCATTAAGGAAATATCCATCAATGACAGAACCAAGGAAATAGCCATCAACACCAGAAACTCATCTCTATAAGCCTGTTAAGAGAATATCACAACAGAGCCTTGCCATGCTCTATGATTTTCCTCTCCCTAACCCCAATTAACAATTTCAGTCCTTGAAAATCACACCCAGGGGGCCTTCAGGTGCACTGAAACTTAGCCCTAGTTCTATGTATCTCTCTCCCTATCTATGAAGGAATTAGCAGTTCTTTCTTTTGCTGCTCCTGCCCCCCTTCCCCCTCATTGAGGGCTTTAATAGTATTTAATATTTATACTAGAGTTGACATTCCCTACACCTTTTCACTCCTAGACCTGAACTATCCTCAGAACCTTAACTGATAAATCCAATGGACTTTTCCCAGCCCTAAAGTTTTTCACATTGCCAATCACTCTCTATTTTAGGATATTTTCTCCTCTCTTGGGTTTCATGACACTGTTATCTCTTAGCTTTTCTTGTTATTTAATTACTTCACATTCTTCTATGCCAGATCACTGAGTGTCAGTGTTCTCCAAGTCTCTCTTCTTTCTCTTCTCTCTCCTCTCCTCTCCTTCATTTTCTCTTTCCATGTCCTTCCCCTCCTCATCTCCTCCCTTCTCTTTTCTCCTCTTACTCTCCTCTCTTCCCTTTTTCCCCCTTCTTTATTATCCCCTCTTATCCTATCCCCTCCTCACTTTCCCTTCTCTCTTCTTCCATAATTCTAGAAGCATGTATCAAGAAACATTCCAAATCTAGCATTCATAATTCTTTCCCAGGTTACACACATAAATTATGGGCTGATGTAGTGACAGAAGTAGAAATTTAGATTAAATCTAGCAAAGACTACAATTATACTACCATGTCCATGGAGCTAAAAAACACATGCATGTTTGTCTTATTTTGCCAGTATTCTCTTTCATTATTCACATTATTCATGGAAATGCATGGGCATGTGCCTACCATCACCCTCTGTCAAAACTGTTAGCAATTTCCTCTGAAGCACATGTGCTTCCTTTTCAAATCTTCCAAGAGTCTCATTAACATGGGATCAGTTAGGTATGCCAATAGTGTGTATTGCCAGATTGTACCCATCACTCACTCTCTTTCAGGTCTACTAAAAAACAATAGGTGGACATCTCAGACACTTGATACTTACTAGCTGTGTGACCCTGGGCAAGTCACTTAGCCCCAATAGCCTCACCAAAAAAAACCCAAAACAAACAAACAACAACAACAAAAAATAGGTGGAAATGTCAAATATACAAATTTCAATTGGTTAATCAATAAACATTTATTAAATGCCTACTATGTTTCAAGCACTGTAGTAAGTGCTAGGGATACAGAAAGAGGCAAAAGATAGTCCCTCCTCTCAAGGAGCTCACAGTCTAATGGAGGAGACAAAAGCAAAGAAATATGTATAAAAAAAATTTATAGAGATTAAATAGGAAATAATTTAATAGAGAGAAAGCACTAGAAATAAGAAGAGTTGGGAAAGGCTTCCAGGAAAGATGGGATTTTAGTTGGCACTTGAAGGAAGTTAGGGAAAACAGCAGGCAGAGATGAGGAAGGAGACCTTTCAGGTATGGGGGACAGCCAGAGAAAACGCCTATTGTAGAGAGACAGAATATCTTGTTGGTGGAACAGCAAAGAGACCAGTGTCACTAGACTGAAGAGTATGTGACAGGGAATAAAGTATAAGATAATTGGAAAGGGAGGGGTAGGGCTAAGTTATAAAAGATTTATAATGACAAATAGGATTTTGTATTTGATCATGGAGGTTATAGGGAGCCACTGGAGTGTATATATTAATTTAGGCTTCATGTAAGGAAACTGTAACAAAAATGTAAGGGTCTGCTTTGGGAGGTTGTGTATTCTCTTTCATTGATGTTTTTTAAGTAAAAACTCTATGATCATTTGTTGGGTATGTTGGAAAGAAGATTTATAGGCAGCAACAGACTTGACTGATGGACACTGATATACTTTCCAACATCAAAATTTGATTCCTCTGTCTTTGCAAATAGAGCTAAAATACTTTAGCTTCCTCTCTGTGAAATCCCCTAGACTTTCCTTTGCAAATGGAATTCCTTAGGTGATAGCTACCTTAGGTTCAAAGTGCTCAGTATTCCTATCCCCAAAACTATAGTTCACAAAGTCCCATTGGTATACTTAACTTTAATAGTCAGCCAGTAGACAAAGTTAGCTTAAGGCAAGGGGCATTTGTTGAAATTGTATTATAAGATCAATAGCAACAAAACATTTTGTCCGTATACCTTGGTAGGAGGAGTGTACTTTCCTACCCTACATATGGTGTCAGTACAAAGTGAGGGCACTCACAGAGAGCTCACTAGTAGAGAAGCATATCTGTATGGATGACATGTGGACCAGGTAACATACTTCAATACAGAAAAGCACTGATATATTTTCCTTCTCATAGCACTGCCATGGGCTATACATCATGAACATACCCTCTCTTTTAGTCAGGCCTTTAAGACTGTTTCTCTTAGCAAAGCAACTCCAGATGCCCATGGCTAGCTTTCTGAACAGACAAAGCTTTCTGTAGGCATAGTACCTTGACTGACTGGGTTTGCTCCCTGCTGAGTATAGATTCTCTTATTGGGCAAGTAGCTCCACTGCAAGATGCCACAGCTAATGGAAGAGAGGAGAGAGAAATCTTTCTCCACTTTCACACCAACACTCAAAGAAAAGAACTGATTTCTTTTCAAGAAATGGACTTTTGGGGCAGCTAGGTGGCATAGTGGATAAAACACCAGCTCTGGATTCAGGAGGGCTTGAGTTCAAATCTGGCCTCAGATACTTGACACTTACTAGCTGTGTGAGTCTTGGCAAGTCATTTAACCCTCATTGCCCCACAAAAAGAGTCAAAAATGGAGTTTTTCACATATATTTCCTTTATGCTGCCAGAGCCTTTGCTCTTCAGATGTGTCCTTCCTTTACTTTCCCTAGAAAGTGTGCTTTGATTTTTGATGGGCCAGGCAATTCTTACCTGCCATCTAATTCTATCAGGATTTACTGAAGAATTTCTTTATACCCAATTAAGAGGTATCAACACATTAACACTTTCTTGTACCTTATTCAAGAAATTCTTATTCTTGTACCTTATTCATGTTACTGGTTCCTTATCATTGGTAACTTCTCAGTTTACCTGGGAGAATTTCAATTGACTGATGGTTTCCTGATTAACTCCCTATGATGCTACATTATTAAAGATAAAGAATTAAAATAAACATACATGATTGACATACTGAGAAAACATTATCTGAAAGGTAAATATGGAAATTGTTGCTCAACAAAATTAGAACTGACTCAATCAAAAACATACTTCATATTAAGACCTTAGTGATAATGACTTGCAATAATAAAGTATAAGTCATAGAGGACACAACTATAGAAGAGGTTAAGGTTCACGAAAGGAGGAAGACATACACACTTATGCCTAGATACAATATTGGGGATATTAATGGAGGCTTGTGGATAAAGTGGGAATGGGGTTACTTTAGGAGACAAGACATCTACCTAGATGCCCCTGTTATATGGCTCCCTCCTCACTGCCAATTATACTTACATGCATGCATACATACATATACATATACATACATGCACACACACACATACACACACATACATATATAGAGAGAGTAATGATTGGAATGATGCTACCTGCTGGAGACTTACTGTAAGAAAGCTCCAACATGAGGAGAGGGCCTCTGAGGGCAGGACCATGTGTCTTTTCTTTGATGGAAGTAACATTTTGTCAGGAAGTAACATTTGCTTGTGGGAGGAGGAAGGGGGAGGCTGGCGCACTGACTCGCTCTCTTTCCTGAGGACTCTGGCAGAGAGCGGAGCTAGGAATGTTCTCTCCCTTTAATAGATAGAGGAATCTAGGCCTTTCTCTCTCTCTTTACCAAATTCTTATTCTCCTTAATAAATGCTTAAAAGTCTAACTCTTGCTAAAGCTTATAAATTATTGGCGACCACTCATTAGATATTTTAGGTAGTATAGCTAGAATTTTAGCCCTTAATATATATATATATGTATATGTATATATATATGTGTATATATGTGTGTGTGTGTGTGTGTGTGTGTGTGTATATATATATATATATATATATATATTCAGGAAACTCTCTGAAATAGCATATATACCATAAATATGCGGTTAGCCCTGAAAATGGTAGCACTTGTATTCAGACAATGGAGTTTGGCTCATTAGCAAGTAATATAAACCTATAAAAAGACCTTGCAGGAATCCCCAAATGATTTCTTAAATTCTATACACACAAACACACACATACACATACACATCTCATAGAAATTGTTGTATCAGAGTCTCACCCCTCTAAGGTTTAGTGGGACTAAGAGAGAATAGCAACAATGTATACTAGTTGGGCATTGAGAGGGCACTGCAAACTCCTCTCTGATATGTGTCCTAACTTTCATTATATTTCCTTGCTAAATAAATTTTAGTATTCAAAGGCAAGAGTTCTATGTCTGTCTCATTATTTCAGAATCTCTTCTCCAATTCCCTTCACCAAAAGCCCAGAAAAAAATGGTGGCAATGACAGGATTCTGAGGTAATGAAGACCACCATTTTTTATAAAGGAACAGACTAGAGCAAGATTCCCTAAATACTAAGAGGGCTAAAGAGAAACCCTGATGCTCGGGGCAGCTAGGTGGCACAGTAGATAGAGCACTGGCCCTGGAGTCAGGAATACCTGAGTTCAAATCTGGCCTCAAACACTTAACACATACTAGCTGTATGACCCTGGGCAAGTCACTTAACCCCAACTGCCTCATTCAAAAAAAAAAAGATTAAAAAAAAAGAAACCCTGATGCTCAGTGGCCCAGGTGTTCCATAGACTCCTGAGGCATCAATTTCACAGGTGGTATAGCATGAATGTCCCTAGGATACACAATAGCAAATTGTTGGGACATAGATATTGCAACCTGAATTAAAATAGAAAATTGCTAAGGATATAGACATTGCAACATGAGTTAGAAATAAATTAGGAGTGTTCAACATTTCTTATTCCCTGAAAGGAATTTTAGCAATGTTCTACAAAGCTTGGGAAGAAGAAAATTCAAGTTTCAAGCCCCATAGTACTTACAAAGAATTCCAAGGTTCTACTTGATACTCATCAGACTGGCAAAGATGAAAAAGAAAAAGCAGAAGAGCAATTGTGGGAAAGTTGGTGGGAAGAAAGGCATATTATTACTCTGTTGGTGAAGCTGTGAATTTTCTCAAACATTCTAGAGAATAATTTGTAATTGTACCCATACACATACCCATTTTTACAGCAATATTACTATTAGGCATATCATTCAAGTACGTCAAAGCCAGAGGAAAAGGACCAATATGTACAAGGACATTTAGAGAAGAACTTTTTGTTGTAACAAGGAACTGGAAACAAAAAGGGTACTCATCAGTGAGGGAATATCTGAACAAATTATGGTATATAAATATAATGGAATTTTATTTCCTGATATGAAATAATGACTGTTAATGAGTCAGAGAAATAAAGACTTTCATGCAGTGATGCACAGTGAAATGAGCAGAACTAGAAGAACAATTTACATGATGACCACAATAATGATGTGAAGTCTTTGAAACACCTGAGAATTCTGAACAAAGAAAAATGAATGATGAAACATACTTCTTACCACTTTTCAGAGTGATGAAGGACTAGAGGTATCAAATGAGATATATCCTCAAACATAGGCATCATTTTGATTATTTTTCCACCCTGAATTGTATATTTGTTTACTACTGGAGAAGGCATCTTCTTGTTGGGGAGAGGAGTACTTTTGTGGGTAATGATAGGCAGAGCCTCAATAAGACAAATTTTAAATTACCAAGAAAAAAAAAGAGATGTGTACAAAGGGACACATAGAAATTTTGTTACTAACAAACTTATTAGATTATATTTCTTTAAATATTTGTAACATTATATAATCTTCTTTCCTGTGTTTTCTTTATGTCTTGAAAATTTTGTGCTTGATTAAAAAAGAAAGAAGTGACATTTTTGAAATGTGAAATATTCAACTTGGTTGAGAAAGCAGATGTACTGGGCTAGAAAAGCATCTTTACCTCTCAGAATATAATAGTATGCATATCCCAGGAGGAGCATAATTACTGTTATCTCCTATCAGTGAGGAATTTTAAAAAGATGATTCCCTAAATCCACAGGTGTGAGATACTAGGAATCCTAGGCTTCATGTAAGGTGGAGAAAGGAAACAATTCTGTGAGAATCTAAATGGTATGGAGTATCTTGAGGCAGCATTGAACCCAAAGAGTAGAAAAGTGTTTAGAACCAAAGGTCAGTGAGATTAAAAAGGTATCCAGAAGAGGGCCAATGAGTCTTTTTAATGATACTACGAATCATGTATACCGTGCAAATCTGGTGAAGAGACATAGACTTTCCCGGTTATTTCTCTGCTAAGGGGACTTTAACTTCAAGGTTGTGCTATAAGTCTAGGGGTGAAGTTATAGGTTCTTGGGGAAGGTAGAAAAGTATTTTTCTTCATGATTCTCTATGGTCTCAGGCATGAGTCCCTTCTGTATTCTTTTTTTTTTTTTTGTGAGGCAATTGGGGTTAAGTGACTTGCCCAGGGTCACACAGCTAGTAATTGTCAAATGTCTGAGGCCAGATTTGAACTCAGGTCCTCCTGACTCCAGGGCTGGTGCTCTGTTCACTGCGCCATCTAGCTGCCCCAATAGTTTTTTTTTCAGGGCAATGAGAGTTAAGTGGCTTGCCCAGGGTCACACAGCTAGTGTCAAGTGTCTGAGGCCAGATTTGAACTCAGGTCCTCCTGAGTCTAGGGCCCATGCTTTAACCACTGCGCCACTTAGCTGCCCCCTTCTGTATTCTTTGTTAAACTTATCCTACATCCTACATTTGATAGCTTGGAGAATTACAGAAGAACTGAGGTCACTTAGCCAAATTCAAATGTTTTTAGAGTGAATATTTTCAGTTAGGGGTGGGGTAGCTAGAGAGTGAGTTATTATTAAACCTTTGAGCTCCAATCAAGATCCATACCCTTATAGCTATTTGGTAGTGAGGTGTGTCTCATAATTTTTATGGCATAAATCTGTCTTGTTTTCTTTGCTAGTTGAATCAATTCACAGGTCTGTCAGCAGTGAATTATAAAATCCCAGAATTTGTGGGTTGAAAGTAAACTCAGTGGCCATCTAATTTAACCAATACACAAAAGAGACCCACACTATAATAAACACCACAGTAGTCTTCCATTTGCTGCTTGGTGACCTCCATGGAGGAGGAATCCCCACCCCAGATCTCTAGACAGTCCATTCTATTTTCAGACAGCTCTCATTTTTCGGAATACTTTCATGACATTGAGTCTAAATTTGCCTCTTCACAGTTTCCATTCACTGCCCCTGGTTCAGCCAACTGGGGCCAAATAGAATATACTGAATTCTTCCTCCACACACAAGACTCAAATACGTGAGACAGTTATCATGTTCTTCCTGAATCTTCTCTTCTCCCACTTAAATATGGCCAGTTCTTCTAACAGATCTTTATATGGCATGGACTCAAGGTATTTCAATATCCTGTCTGTTCTCCTCTGGACATTCTCTGTTTTATTAGCATCTTAAAGTGTGGTGTCAAGAATTTAACATTATGCTTCAAATGAGGTCTGAGGAAGGCAGATAGAACTATCATCTCCCTATTCCTGGAAGCTATACCCCTCATGCCCTTCAAAATGCTTTAGCTTTTTTTTTTTTAAAAGCTATCATATCTCATTGTTAACACATTAATCTTGGAGTTTCCTAAAATCCCCAGATCTTTTTCTTTTCTTTTCTTTTTTGTGGGGCAATGAGGGTTAAGTGACTTGCCCAGGGTCACACAGCTAGTAAGTGTCAAGTGTCTGAGGCCGGATTTGAACTCAGGTCCTCCCAAATCCAGGGCTGGTACTTTATATCCATTGCACCACCTAACTCCCCCCCCCCCCCGATCTTTTTCAGGACAACTATTGTCTAAAAAGGAAATTGATTTCTTGTATCCAAGTTAAAAAATTTTACTATTGATCCCTACTGAATTTTCCTTTTTTTCTCTTACTTTATCACTTGATGATTATCTAATATTAGCTCCTATGAATTCAATCAACATCTTTATGTAGATGATTCCCACAGTTAAAGATCTAGCCCTACCCACTCTGCTGAACTCTAGTCTCTTGTAACCATAAGCATCTTAGACATTTCCAAGCAAAGATCCTGTAGGTGTCTCAACTTCAATAAGTCCAAATCAGAATTCTTCTTCATCAAAATCCTCTTTCCCTTCCTAATTTCCCTATCATTTTCTAGGCTACTACCATTGTTCCAGTCACTAGCCTCACTGGGTTCTCAATGTCATTCTCAATTGTCCAATCTCACTTATCCCATGTACCGATCCACTGCATAGGGGGCAGCTAGGTGGCGCAGTGGATAGAGCACTGGCCCTGGAGTCAGGAGTACCTGAGTTCACATCTGTCCTCAGACACTTAACACTTACTAGCTGTGTGACCTTGGGAAAGTCACTTAACCCCAATTGCCTCACTAAAAAATTAAAAAAAAATCCACTGCATAATCTTGGTTCTATCTTCAAAATATCTCCTGTATACCTCTCCTGCTCTTCTCTCCACTCACATAGCTGCCACCTTAGTTCGAGTCCTCATTGCTTCTTGCCTAGTAATAGCTTTCTAATTGCTTTTCCTCCCTGAAGGCTCTCCAGGACACCAGTAGCTTTCAAAGTGATTTTCCAAGGCTGAAGTCTGATGTTACCGCTTATTTTTTTTTTGCCTGCACACTTAATAAGTTATATTGATATCATATTACTTCCAAGATCAAATATAACATCCTCTAAAATTTTAAAATAAAAGTATTTTATTCTTATCCAGTTACATGTAAGGATAGTTTTCAACATTTGTTTTCATAGCATTTTTAGTTCCAAATTTTTCTCCCACCTTCCCTTCCCTCCCTCCTCCCCAAGACAGAAAGCAATCTGATATAAATTATATATGTACAATCACATTAAACACATTTCTGCATTGGTCATATTGTGAAAGAAGAATCAGAACACAAGGGAAAAACATCCAAAAAATAAGAAAAAGGAAAAACCAGCCCCAAAATAGAAATACTATGGTGCAATCTGCATTCATAATCCACAGGTTTTTTTTCTGGATGCTGAGAACATTTTCTATCATGAGTTCTTTGAAACTGTTTTGGATCATTGCACTGCTAAAAAGAGCCAGGTCTATCACAATTTTTCATCACACAATGTTGCTTTTACTGTGTACAATGTTCTCCTGGTTCTACTCCTCTCAGTCAGCATCAGTTCATGTAAGTCCTTCCAGGTTTCTCTGACCTCCTCCTGCTCATCATTTCTTATAGCACAATAGTATTCTTTTACATTGATATACCATAACTTGTTTAGCCATTCCCCAATTGATGGGCATTCCCTTGTTTTCCAATTCTTTGCTACCACAAAGAGAGCTGCTATAAATATTTTTGTATATGTGGGTCCTTTCCCCTCTTCTATAATCTCTTTGGGATATAGACCTAGCAGTAGTACCACTGGGTCAAAGGGTATGAATAGCCTGGTAGCCCTTTGGGCATAGTTCCAAATTGCTCTCCAGAATGGTTGGATCAGTTCACAGATCGACCAACAATGCATGAGTGTTCCAATTTTCCCACAGCTTCTCCAACATTCATTATTTCCCTTTTTTGTCATATTAGCCAATCTAATAGATGTGAGGTGGTACCTCAGAGTTATTTAAATTTTCATTTTTCTAATCAATAGTAATTTAGAGCATTTTTTCATATGGCAATAGATAGCTTTGATTTCTTCATCTGAAAACTGCCTGTTCATATCTCTCGACCATTTCTCAATTGGGGAACATATCTAACATTTAATGTTTTTCATAACCTTTCCATATTTCTAGCTTGCTTGTACTTTAATCTGCCATATGCACTCCATGATCCAGCTACACTGGCTTTCTTGCAGCTCCTTGAACACAGGATTTCTGTGTTTACTTTGCACTGTTTGTGACCCATGTATAGAATGCCCTATCTTTCCACCTCCTCCTCAGCTTCCCTGACTTCCTTCTGGAGTCAGTTCAATTTGTCCTTCCCTCCCCACTACTAGTGTTTTGTCCTCTTTCAGATTATCTTCATTTCCAACTGATGTCTAGTCAACACGTGAAACTCATTATGTCCAAAACTGATCTCATTATCTTTCTTCCTAAGCCCTTCCCTCTTTCCAAGGTAGAAATGATATCCATAAACATTCCCTTTATCCACTAGTTTAGCAATCTCATCTTAAGAAGTCTTAGTTTCACATAACCACTTCTATATTTAGATGAGTGAATGAAAAGGCATTTTTCTGTGCTTGCTACGTGCAAAACATTGTGCTAACACTGGCAATACCAGTAAGAAAACAATACAATTCCAGGTCTCAGAGGCCTCACATTCTAATGAGAGGAGATGACATACATAGGCATTAGCTGCAAGTTAAATGGAAAAGTCTCATGCTCCTTAGGGGGCTAGGTTAAAAGAGATGATTGTGCATCCTCTTTAATGTTATTTCCAGCGATAAAACCACATGTATTTCTGGTGTTGAACCATCTGATAGTGCCAAGAACTTTGGTTGTGAGAAATTTCTTTTCTTTAGTAGAAATGGTTTGAGGCAGAGGATTCAGAATCCATAGAGGGTTTCCAGGTCATGTCCTCAAAAGGGTTAATTCTCTGGATGATGTTTTCAGAGGCTAAGCTGGAAGGTGGGCATTGGGGAAGGGTTGCTACTATTCACTGGGCTCTTGGGATCAGAGCCCAGGGCTGTCTCCCCCAAGGTATGAGAGGAGGTGGTGGTTCAGATGATGGTGGTGCTTTGACTTGACAGGCACATGCCACTTCCTGTATCTCCCTCAGGGTACCTTGCTATTCCCGTTAGACTGGCTTTTCTGCCCTGTTGGTATCACTTGGCTGGTGGTTGGTGGGGAGGGTTAGCAACTTCTTCCCTGAAGTCATGAGTGTAAATAATGACTGTGTGGGCAGAGTTAGAAGCAGGGTCAGTTTACTAAGCAGCCTTTTAATGATCCTTTCTAGAATATTCTGAAGAACTAAAGTCAAGTTCACTGGCCTATAGTTTGAATGCTCTGACCTACTCCATTTTTGGAAAATCATCACATTTACCTTTCTCTAATTTTGTATTACCTCTCCTATTTTCCATTATTTTTCAAATAGCTGACAGTGCCTCAGGAAATCACATCTGCCAGGCCTTTCAGGATCCAAGGATATAGTCCATCTAGTCCATATGGTCTCAATTCGTCCAGGGTAACTAGGAGTTCTTTAGTTCCTTACTTATTTGGGGTATCGATGCTCTACTCATTTATCATTTCTGGTTTAAAGGTGGTTAGCAGAGAAAACAAATACAAAATAAGAATTGAATAGCTTTGCCTTCTTTCCATTGTTAGTTATTATTATCCTATCCAACCTATTCTTTTTTTAATCTTTCTTTTTCTCTCAATATAACTTTTTAAAAAAGCATCTCTCTTTTTTTTTTTTTGTCTTTAGCTTCTCTCATCATTCTCAGCTCATTTTTTAGCTTTAGCATTTCTGACACTAATTTCTTATTCAGTCTGGAACCTAGAGATGAATATTTACACATTACATATCGGGCCTTGTCTGTTATAAAATTGAGCCGTCCGAATTTTGGGAGAACACTGCAAAGACTATCCATTCAGGTCTTTAAATTTTGTATACGCTGTTGGAATATTAAAGAAATTGACAATAAAAATCTCAAGGGGCAATTATATGGTCATTTTTCCATTTTGTGTTTCTTCACTAGAATATTTCATCAAGCTGATTTTACAAACTTTTACATTTGTTCATTCATTCAATGTTTAAATCCTGCTATTGAATGTATTACTGAATCCTTATCAACAGAGTTTAATATGGAGTTTGCATCCCTGAATGCAATATCCAATTGAAAATTGTATCCTTGCTATATAAGGGGAAAATACACATCTTTTTTCTTTTTTTTTTTTGGTAAATATTCAGTGAATCTCAAATGCCTTATTTTGCCCCCAAAATTGAACAACAATGCTAAAATATTAATAATGAAAAAGCTAACATTAATACTTTTTGGGGGGGGCAATGAGGGTTAAGTGACTTGCCCAGGGTCACACAGCTAGTAAGTGTCAAGTGTTTGAGGCTAGATTTGAACTCAGGTCCTCCTGAATCCAGGGCCAGTGCTTTATCCACTGCACCACCTAGCTGCCCTAAAGGCTAACATTAATACTAAAGAGGCACTGGGTTTAGAGCTGCTTGGTGTAGATTGAGACAGGTTGGGATGAGATGATCTAATGGTTCACATCATAGTTGAGTGTGGGGAAGAGCTCCACATCTACAGAAGAGTAGTGGTGTGATCAGTGGGGTACTTGCCTGACTCCTTGTCACCAGAATTCTTCTGATTATGCATAGTGAACCCTCTTGTGGAACAGAAGCAGGTTCCCAGTCATAGAGACAGATTAGCTAGGTAGGTGCTGGAGAAGTCTGTCAGGAAGGGTAAAGAAGATCCCAAGGCCAGCATTTCTTGAATGTGGGAGTAACACTATCCATAATGGGGAACTCTGGGTGTGGCTATCAAAACATGAGGTTGATAAGAACATAATTAATAGCTAGTCCACAGGTGTGCTTGTAAAACTTTACCTGGAAATTAAGCACCTGAGAACTAGGGACCTATTAATATCACCCAATTCTGAAGTATCCTCCAAAATCTCTGCTCCATTGGGATCACTCAGGAGAGGTTACAGAAGGCAGTCTATGGAGGGAAATGGTGCTATGGGCTCCATATTTGTGTATACCCTGTCAGCAACCTCTAGGCATATTATTGGGGGTTTTTTTGTGGGTTTTTTTTTCTTTGGTGAGGCAATTGGGGTTAAGTGACTTGCCCAGGGTCACACAGCTAGTAAGTGTTAACTGTCTGAGGCCGGATTTGAACTCAGGTACTCCTGAATCCAGGGCTGGTGCTTTATCTACTGCGACATCTAGCTGCCCTGCATATTATTGTTGTTATGGCAAATGACAAATAGCTCCTGTGCCAATCTGCTCGTTGGTGGTAATTGGTCATCAAGTGTTTCTGGTGGTGATGAGAAAGGTGAACCTCTATATGTGTTACAGATGTTCTATGTCTTTGTCAATAAGCTCTTATGAATCTGTTGTGTTTTAGCTATTTTTTTGTGTGTGTAGTAAAAAATATTTGTCCTATACCTAAAGTACATTACATATATTTGGAGTACCTTTCTAATCTTTTTTAAGGGATAGTTGGAGGGAATGGAGTGGGAAACCCTAGATATTTAGCTAAACCTGAGCTTTAAGTGATTTTTCTTGGCCTCCAGGGTAAGGGAGAAATGAGCCTTAGAAAATGAGCAGAGAGAGATTAACTCTTTTCTTGAGAGGTTAGGCTCCCCTCATGACTGAACATGGAGCTATGTGTGTGATCTCAGAGCAGCAGCCCCTCACTGGAAAAAGGCAAATGTACAGCTCTGCTGAGCCCAGTACAGATTATGTTGTTATGCTATTCTCATTATTTTTAATATATTTTTATCATCTTTATGTTTTATTCTTTGAGTCATCCACTTTAAGTAATTTTAAAAATAAATTTGACAGTCATCAACTAATATGAACATTTCCACATACAAAAGACAGAAAAAGAGAATCACAGATGAAACCATGAATCCACTATGTATAGCATGTCTTTTTTAAGTATCAGATATAAAATGGAAATATCAACACTTCCCTCCTCATTTGTGTCCCATTCTGAACTTCCTTCTGTTTCTTTCTGTGAATTTTAAAAATGTTTAATTGGTGGTCTTTTCATTCTTCAAAGTCCCTTTTGAGCACTTCCATGGCCTGAGATCAATTAATATTTTTCTTGGAAGCTTTGGATATAGGGGCCCTGAGGTTGTTATTCTCTTGTGAGGGTGCACCTTGATCTTCCTTGTCGCTAAAGAAACTTTCTATTGTTCTCAACTTTCTTTGCTTGCTCATCTTGCCATTTTTTTACCTGACTTTTAGCTTCCTCTTACAGTGGGGCCCTACTTGCAAGCTACACTGTGTCAAGCTTTAGAGGGTCCCAGGTGTTTTGGTTTGAGGGAGGGCAGGTTTTTCTCTTGCCTGGCCTGTTCTCTGGTCCAAAGGTAACCTCAAGCCAACTTGCTAGTTAAGCAGCCAGCAGAGTGCTGTGGTGGTTTTTAGCCTTGACGAGCCTGTGCCCTTCCCCCACCTGTGCCGCCTGCCACTCGTGATTTCTTCCTGGTTTTCTCCTGGGGTCGGATATCCAAACTCCTCCTCAGGTCCCGCAGACAACCCTGTGTTCCCCCCGACCCTGCAAGCCGTTCAGCCCTCTCACCTGACAGTAAGCTTAGTTCCAGAAGATGCCGGTACTGCAGTTGATTCAGAGGCTGGGGATAAATTCCCCTTTCACAGCATGTTTGGGGTCTGTGTTGGCACAATTGAGGTGGGGGGGGTGGATTCTGCTCACAGCCCAGTATGGCCCCCTTTAATCTGGAAAATAATCTCAGCATCTTTTCTTGTGGGGTTTGCCACTCCAGGGCTTGTTTTATTGCTGTTTTGGGGGTAATTGTGTCAGCAGCTCTGTGTGTTTAATGTCTTTCCTCCACCATCTTGGCTCTGCCCACCTCAGTCTAGAATTCTAATCCCTTACTCTGTCAGTCTTTTCATTCTTTACTCTCCCCTTACTACCCACTCTCCCCTTACAATACTCCTTCTATTCAAATAAAATCCCTCCATTGGAACAAATAAATAGTATAGTCAAGAAGAACAAATTTGAGTTGTATTGGTCATGCCTGAAAATTAATATACCTATAGTCCATCACTTATCTACCAAGAAGTTCATCATCAATCTGCTGAAGTCATAACTGGTCACTGAATTGAACAAAAGGTTTATCTTTCACAGTTGTCCTTTACAATGTTGTAGTTGGTCAATGTATAAATTATTCTCCTGACTCTGTAGGTTTTACTCTGCATCATGCAAATATTTCTACATTTTTCTGAATCCATCCTTTTTGTCATTTCTTATGGTTCATTACTATTGCATTGTATTCAGAAATCATAATTTGTTCAGCCATTCCCCAGTGTCTGGGCACTTAATTTGTTCCTGCCTTTATTTTAAAAAAAGCATCAAAGTGAGTAGTTTTGTGTATATGGGTGCTTTTCCTCTGACTTTATTCTTTCTGTGTTACAAGCCTAGTCATGGCATTGCTGGATCAAGATTTAGAAAAATTTGGGTAGAATTTCAATTTTTTTCCAGAGTGGATTGATCTTTTCACATCTCCAACAGTGTATCAGTATGCTTTTCCAGCCCTTCTAATAATTGTCATTTTCTATTTTTGTCATCTCTATCAATCTAATGGGTATGAGGTTGAGACCCAGAGTTGTTTTAATTTGCATTTCACTTATTAGTAGTAATTTAAAGCATTTGTTTGTGATTGTTGGTAGCTTATGTTTTCTCTTTTGAAAATTGTCTATTCTGAGCAAAACTCACAGAAGAATGTGCTGAAATCATCTTCTAACCAAGAACAGCTTGGAAGGTCAGAAGGAGGGAGCTGCTGTGCTAATACAGGAGTTGAGCCCAACCCCACAGTCACCCTGACACATATCCAGTCGTAGGAAGGCCTCAAAAGAGAAGCAGACCCCCAGAGCCTCTGAATCAGCTGAAGTGCCAGTGTTGTCTGGAACTAAGCTCACAGTCTGGTGAGTGGGCTGAGCCCTGGGCAGGGGGGAGACTACAGGGGTCTATGCAGGTGCTAAGACAGAACTTGGATTTTACACCCCTGCTGAGAACCAGGGGGTAGGCTCGAGTAGCAGTGGCTCAGGTGGGGGAGGCACACAGGCTCGTCAGAGCTAACAACCAAAACACACAAAGCTGGTTGATTGGCAAGTTGGTATGGGGTCATCTAAGGACCAGGGAACAGACCGGGTGAGTGAAGAACCTGATTCTCCTTAAATCATACCACCTGGGACTTCTTAAGCTTGGCATACTGCAGCCTGGAAACAGTGCCCCACTTTAAGGAGCTAAAAGTCAAGTAAAAGAAAGGCAAGATGAGCAGACAGAGAAAGGTGGGAACCATAGAAAGTTTCTTCAGTAACAAGGAAGACCAAGGGCACCCTCAGAGGAAGATGTCAACATCAGGGCCCCTATATCTAAAGCTTCCAAGAAAAGTACAAATTGGTCTCAGGCCATAGAGGTACTCAAAAAGGACTTCGAAGATAAAATTAGAGGGGTAGAGGAAAAAATGGAAATAGAAATGAGGGTGATGCAGGAAAGACACGAGAAAAAAGTCAACAGCTTGAAAAGTCAAATTGGCCAAATGGAAAAGGAGGTACAAAAGCTCTCTGATGAAAATAATTGCCTAAGAATTAGGATTGAACAAATGGAAGCCAGTGACTTTATGAGAAACGAAGACACAATAAAGCAAATCCAAATTAATGAAAAAATAGAGGGCAATGTGAAATATCTTCTGGGAAAAACTGCTGACCTGGAAAATAGGTCCAGGAGAGATAATTTGAAAATTATTGGTCTACCTGAAAACCATGATCAAGGAAAGAGTTTAGACACCATCTTCCAAGATATTCTAAGGGAAAATTGCCCTGAAATTCTAGAAGAAGAAGCTAAAATAGAAATTGAAAGAATCCATCGATCACCTCCAGAAAGAGATCCCCAAAAGAAAACTCCTAGGAATATTATAGCCAAATTCCAGAGCTCTCAGGTCAAGGAGAAAATATTGCAAGCTGCCAAAAAAGAAAGAATTCAAGTACTGTGGAGCCCCAGTCAGGATAGCACAAGATCTAGTAGCTTCTACATTAAAGGACCAGAGGGCATGGAATATGATATTCCAAAGGGCAAAGGGAATGGGATTACAACCAAGAATCACCTACCCAGAAAAACTGAGCATAATCTTTCAGCAGAAAAAATGGGACTTTTATGAAAAAGAAGACTTTCAGATATTTGTGATGAAAAGACCTGAACTGAATGGCAAATTTGACTTTCAAATACAAGACCCTACAGAACCATAAAAAAATTGGAGCTGGGGGACATACCTGGGGTCGTACAGTGGGCAACTGTCTTGTGTCTGAGGCCAGGTTTTGGCTGGGATCCCCCTGGGTCCAGGGGTGATGCTTTGTCCACTGTGTCACTTAGCTAGGTGATGACATCTTTAGGGTTAAATTGAGGGATGAAGGGAATTCACTGGGGGAGGGTGAAGGGCAGAGGTGAAATCCTACATGAAAGAAACAGGAAAAGGCTTATGGAATGGGGGAAGAGATGGAAGAGGAGCAGGGCAGTAAATTTATTTTACACTCATCAGAAAAGACTCAAAGACCTTAAACTCATCAGAGCTGCCTCAAGGAGGGACTAACAGACACACCCAAGTGGGTGGAGTAATCTATTTAACCTGGGCAGTAAATGAGCCTAACACTCATCAGAATTGGCTCAAAGACCTCAATCTCATAAGAATTGGCTCAAGAAGGGAATAATGTACACACTCAATTGGGTAGAGTAATCTCTCTAACCCTGCAGGAAAATAGGAGGGGAAGGGGATAAAGAGAGAGGGGCAAAAGAAGGAAGGGCAGAGTGAGGGAGGGGACAGACAGAAGCAAATCCCTTTTGAAGAGTGATAGGATGAAAGAAGATGGATAATAGAATAAATATCATGGGGAAGGGAATAGGATGGAAGGGAAACAGTTAACAATAGTAATCACAAAAAAGAGAAAAGGGGGAAAAATTGTACAAAAAATATTTATAGCAACTCTTGGTGGAGGCTAAGAATTGAGAATCAAGGGAATGTCCATCAATTGAGGAATGATGGAAAAAACTGTGCTATATGATTGCAGTGGAACGGTCCTATGCTACAGGAAATGACAGACAGGATGATCCCTGAAAAACCTGCAAAGACTAATGAACATGGATGTATAGTGAAGTGAGCAGAGCTGGGAGGACATTGTGCATAGTGACAGCAGTATTGTTCAATGAGCAATTGTGAATGACTTAACTACTCTCAGCAGTGCAATGCTCCAAGACAATCCCAAGGAACTAATGAGGAAGCTTACTATGCACCCTTATAGAAAGAACTGATAAAAAGAACACTTGTGGATTGTACATATATAACCTGATTGTGATCTTGTGGAGGGGGGAGGAAAGGGTTTTTACAACACAATAGTGTTGCATCCTAATCTCATCCCACAATTTGTTCAACCTTTCCCCAATTGATGGTCATTACCCCAATTTTGAATTCAACTTTTAAAAAATCTCTTTTAGGATACCAACCTAGTAGTGTTATTTCTAGGTTGAAGAATATGGTTTTATAGCCCCTTGGCCATAGTTCCAAATTGCTCTACAGAATGTTTGAATCAGTTTACAACTCCATCAAGAGTGCATTTACGTCTCGTTTCCCCCTGCTGTTCTATTATCTAATACAATAGGCGTGAGGCAGTACCCATAATTGCTTTGATATGAATCTCTCCAATCAATAGTGAGTTAGAGAATTTTTTCATATGGCTATAGGTAGCTTTGATTATTTCATCTGAAAACTTCATGTCTTTTGATCATCTATCAATTGGGGAATGGCTGTCATTTTAACAAATTTGACTCAGTTCTCTCTGTGTTTGAGAACTGAGGCCTACCAGAGAAACTTGCTTCAAATTTTTTTTCACAGTTACTATTGCTAACTGTATTACCTTCCTTCCTATTCCCTCCCCTTGATATTGTTTTTTGTATTTGTTTTTTTAAAGTGAGGCAATAGGAGTTAAGTGACTTGCCCAGGGTCACACAGCTAGTAAGTGTCAAGTGTCTGAGGTTGGATTTGAACTCAGGTCCTCCTGAATCCAGGGCTAGTGCTCTATCCACTGCACCACCTAGCTGCCCCCCTCCCCTTGATATTTACTCTATTTTCCATATTCTTTCACCCTATGCTTCTTTAAAAGTGTTTTGTTTCTGACTGTTCCCTTCCCCAATCTGCTCTCTCTTCCTTTATCCCTCCCCCCTTATCCCCTTCCCCTCCCACTTTCCTATAGGACAAGATTTTTACTATACCCAATTGAATGTGTATGTTATTCCCTCTTTGAGCCAATTCTGATGAGAGTAAGGCTCACTAAATCCCCTGTATCTCCCCAGTCTTTTTCTCCACTCCATAAGCTTTTTCTTGCTGCTTTTATGTGAGATGCTTTACTCCATTCCACTTTTCCCCTTCTCATTCTCCCACTGCATTCCTCTCCCATCTTAATTTTATTTTTTTAAAGATATCAACATGTGTCAGTTAGGTAATACAGTGAACAAAGCACCAGCCCTGGATCCTGGAGGACCCAAGCCCAAATCTGGCCTCAAATACCTGACATTCACCAGCTACATGACCCTAGGCAAGCCACCCAACCCTGACCACCCCACAATAAATAAATAAATAAATTCTTGAAAGATATCACCCCTTCATTTTCAATTCACACCAGTGCCCTCTATCTAAGTATATTCCATTCAGTTGCACTAATAATGAGAAAGTTCTTATGAGTTAGAATTATCATCTTCCCATGTAGAAATATAAACAGTTTAACCTTTTAATATCCCTCACGATTTATTTTTCCTGTTTACCTTTTTATGCTTCTCTAGGGTCTTGTATTTGAAAGTCAAATTTTTTATTTAGTTCAGGTCTTTTCATCATGAATGCCTGAAAGTTGTGTCTTTCATTGAATTCCTATTTTCCCCCTGAAAGACTATAATCAGTTTTCCTGGGTAGGTGATTATCGGTTGTAATCCCAGTTTCTTTCCCTCTGGAATATCATATTCTACACCTTCTGATCCTTCAATGTAGAAGCTGATAGAGCTTGTGTTATCCTTACTGTGGCTCCACATTGAATGGTTTCTTTTTGCCTGCTTGCAATATTTTCTCCTTGAACTAGGAACTCCGGAATTTAGCTATAACATTTCTGGAAGTTTTCATTTTTTGATCTTTTGAAGGAGGTGATTAGTGGATTCTTTTGATTTCTATTTTACCTTCTATTTCTAGAATATCAGGGCATTTTCCCTGACAATGTCTTGGAAGATGATGTCTAAGCTCTTTTTTTGATCACGGCTTTCTGGTAGTCCAATAATTTTCAAATGATCTCTCTTGGATCTAATTTTCTAGGTCAGCTGTTTTTCCAAGGAGATATTTCACATTGCCCTCCATTTTTTCATTCATTTGGATTTGCTTTATTGTGTCTTGATTTCTCATAAAGTCATTACCTTCCATTTGCTAAATCCTAATTCTTAAGCAATTATTTTCTTCAGAGAGTTTTTGTATCTCCTTTTCCATTTTGCTTTTCAAGCTGTTGACTTTTTTTTCATGACTTTTCTGCATCACTCTCATTTCTCTTTCCATTTTTTCCTCTACCTCTCTTAACTTCAAAGTCCTTTTTGAACACTTCTATGGCCTGAGAACAATCATATTTTTCTTGGAAGCTTTGTAGGAACTTTGACTTTGTTATCTTCTTGTGAGGGTATATTTTGATCTTCCTTGTCACCAAAGAAACTTTCTAGGGTCAGCATCTTTTTCTGTTTGCTCATTTTGCCAGTCTATATCTTGACTTTTAACTCCTTCTTAAAGTGGGACACTGCTTCCATGCTGTACTGCCCCAAGCTTCAGGGGGTCCCACATGGTATGATTTAAAGAGAGGCATGTTCTACGCTCCCCTGGTCAGTGCTTTGGTCTGCGAGTAATCACAGACCTGTTTACTCTTTAACCCAGGAACAGAATTCTCTTTCATTGAGGTTGCAAGCTTGGGCTTGCCTGTACCCCTCCCCCACCTGGGCAACCACTCAGGGCTGCTTCCTAGTTCCAAGCACAGGCAACACAACAGTGGTCTGCTTCAGAACCAGCAATTTCCCCCGGCCAAACACTTGACCTCCTCACTGGACCATGAGCTGAGTTCCAGAAGGAACCACCCCTGCATCTCATTTAGAAGCTATGGAGGCCTGTTTCTCTGGCACAGCTTGCCTGGGCCTGGATCTGCGCTGGTGTGGCCTTCTGTGCTCCACTCTCACCCCGGTACAACAGACCTTTCCTGCTGATCTTCTAAGCAGTCTTTGGCTTGAAAATGATCTCACCCTATCTTTTTGTGGGTTCTGCTCCAGGAATTTTCTGATGGCATTATTTGAAGCTATTTTGGAGCGATCATTGGGAGAGGTCCAGAAAGTCACTGTTTTTCCTCCACCATCTTGTCTCCACCCCACAACAACACACAATTCTTGAGTGGTTTAAATGAAAAATGAGAATTATAAGAACAGAATTTATGTCCTGAACAGCCAAAATAATGAGCAGAATAGAAAAACTTGAATCTGAGATGGCAAGCCTCATTAAAGGAAAAAGAAATGAGAACAACAGATTGGTAATGCAAATATACAGAAGTGAAAAACAATCAGGTGAAAAGTAAAAACAACAACATTAAAAGAAAATATGCTCACTATGCAAGGAAAACTTATTGATTTTGAAGGCAGGATGTCTAGAGACAACCTAAGGATCACAGGTCTCCCAGAATAAGATAAAACAAGAAACAAAACAAAACAAAACAACTTAACATCACAATGAAGGAAATAATAGAAGAGAACTGCCCAGAACTTATGAACATAAATAATGAAATTCCAATTGAAAGAATTTGGATTGTCTACAGAAAAAAAGAAAGAAAGAAAAACTAAGGCTGCAAACTCTAAGACACACAGTGGTTAAATTTAATAATTCAATTCAGAAACAACAAGTTCAGCAAGTCATCAGGAGAAAGACCTTCAAATACAAAGGAAAGAACACTTGAATAACTCAAAACTATTCTACACCCACTAGAAAAAGGAGGAACAGAATAATGTGTTCTGAAGAGCAATGGAGCTCAGGATGCAGCCCAAGGTAATCTATCCTGAACATCTGAGCTTAACAATACAAGACAAAAGATGGGAGTTCAATAATAAAGGAGAGATTGAAACATTTTTAGAAATAAAACCATAACTGAAAAGATTATTTGCATCTCAAACACTCCAAACAACAGAAATGCAGAAGTGAATAAATGCACTAAGTAAGAACAGCAACCTAGTGACAATAGATAGATCAGTAAGAGACTTTTTTCTAAATATACACAATGATAGGGGGATGAAGATAGACATCTGGTGAAGAAGGTAACAGTGAAGAGGCAGGTGGATATTACAAACAGATGCTGGAGACCCTGGAAACTGCCTATAGGGCAACCAATGTTTTTGTTTCTGTTGGGGGGGCGGGGCAAGGGACTACATTACAACATGGAAGGGTACATAAATAGGGAGAGGAGAGTTGTGGGATAGAAGTGAGTGAGTGATGAACGATAAGATGAATTAAATCAAAGGCTAGTAGTGAGGGAAAGGTGAAAGAAAAGGGCTTATAGGATAATGGGAAGAGGAAATGGGAAAAGATGAAAAAGGAGGCCTTACTCTGGAGGTGGGACTGGGTTCCACTGATAAATGATCTTATGAGTGAAGGGATGATCAGTAAAGTAAGATGAGGATCTTACAAGTATGAAGCAGAGGGCATTTGGAAATTGAACAGTCTACTTATGCTAGGAAAGGAGAATATATATGTATATATTTATATCTCACTCTATATATCTATACCTACAGATATCAAATATCACTTGATCTTCACAATAATCCTGGGAGGTAGGTGCTATTGTTATCCTAATTTTACATTTGAGAAAACCGAGGCAGGCAGACCTTAAATGACTTGCCACACACACAGCTAGTAAGTATCTGAGACTAGATTTGAACCCTGCTCTTCCAGGCCCAGCATTCTATCCATTGCATCACCTAATTGCCCATATAATGGATGGAACTGTTGCTAACCTAGGTAAAAGGGCATTCTTTGAGAACCCAGTTCTCATTCGTTGGCATTCATTGGACTAACAGGTGATGCATTGTAGTAGACCTGGTTTTGGAGACTTCGGCTTGTGGCAGAGTTGAAACCTGTTCATGAAAGGTGTTAATACATCAGAACCTAGGGAGAGCATGATATTTTATTACCATTTCTATTTAATAATAGAAACCTCTAGTGCCCTACCACCTTTTTGAGAGGGACCATCATGTTTCAACATGTTCATCATGTTCCAACATGTAATAGGCAAATCTGGATGAAAGGAGATGGTACAATTATGTTATCCACAGCCCACCAACTGGTGAGAAATTGCTTTTCAAAAATGGTATAGCAAGTAGGCAGTTGAGAGAGCTTACAGCCCCAGAAAAACTCATGATCACTTAGACCTGGCCACCTCTAAATACTTTCCAAAGGTTATACTCTACCTTGTCTTTAAGGACAGAGCCATCTGAAAACATGGGCAACATGGTAACATAAGGACCCAAGGGAGATATTGCTAGAAGGCTTGTTTTAGCTTTTCCAAGACTACAGACTATATTAGTCTCCACTCAGAAGATAAAGATTTGTGGTTAACTTAATAAATGATGGCTATCAGAACACCTAGGTGGGGAATGTGGAATCAGTGGTGGAATCAAGTGGAATCAATGACACCAGTAAATTTGGGCTTCCTTGTTAGATTATGGGGAATATACTATCAGTATCTTGTTTCGTATTGTATTTGGAATAAAGGATATTTAGGTGACAGTGAATAGAGCATTGGGTCTAGAGTCAGAAAGACTAGAGTTTGAATCCATCCTAAGATACTTATTAACTGTGTAAACCTTAACTTCTGCCTGCCTCAGTTTCCTCAACTACAAAATAGGTGTGAAAATTTATTTTGATTTGGGGACCCTACCTTTAGGCTGAGATTAGAAAGCCTTAGCCCTCAGGGTCTCTTCTGTGTGGGAGGTGCTGGTGCCCCTCCCCCTCTGCTTCAGCTGAGCCAAAAACCCCCATGGGCTGTACAAGATGCCAGGTCAGACAGCTGCTGGGAGGGAACACTAGCTCCCTCCACCCTGAGCGGAGCTATCCGAGAGATCCTGGGCTTGTCTATGTCGGGGCTCTGGCATAGCCTGTGCTGAGGCACATGATGCTCGAGTGTCCCCCCCAGCCCCAGCCGCAGCCCTGGCTGGTGGATTAGCTTGGTCTGTGGGGGTGCAAAAAGGCCCCAAGATTTGAGTGGAGATAAGAAAGATATATATAGACGTGGGAGGGAGACAGCAAAAGGGGTGGACAAGAGGACTGGGGGCCAGCAGACGAGAAGGAATGGGAACAGAGAAAAGAGAGGTCAAAGGGCAGACTGATGGAGCAGACAGACAGACAGACAGAAGGTCGGTGAGAGAGAAACACAGAGGTTCAGCGGTGGCAGTAAGGAGAGGAAAGTTAGAAGCAGAGGGATTTACAAAGTGAAAGGGGCTGGGAGTTAGAATAAAGGACCTAAGTGGAACATACCCTAAGGCAAGAGGTGGCAATGGCCTGTATTGTATTAAAAAAGTTCCAGGTGCAGCAAGTGGAAAGAGATGCCCAGAATGCAGTCAGGTTGTACATTTTATTTCCCTGTATTCTTAATTTTAAATAGTATCTCATAAATAAACTCTGCTTTGATTATTTAGTTTAAAGGCTTCTTAATATTTTGCTTATCATTTTGGGAGTGGAGCAGTATGATGGAACTTTATAAACAGCCCATGCTAAGTTAATAGCAGTCAGATAGCTAAATAGTCAAAAGTCCCAAGTTTAGTCCTCCAGTCAGACTGTCCTCCCAAATTAGGCAAGAGGGATTTACGGCCCAATTATGATTTCTTTAAGATCATAATTTTTCATATATTCATAATTTTTCATAAGCCCAATTATGTAATTTTTCAAGATAAGATTAGATTAGCTAGCAAATAATAATTTGTTTTTACATAGGGATACTAATAACACCTACTTCCCAAGGCTGTTGTATGGATCAAATGAAATATTTGTAAAGCACTTAGCCCACTGCCTAAAACAGAGTAGATGTTTAATAAATACTTGTTCCTTTCCCTTCTTGTTCCCTTTTTACCACAGAAAAATAGAATCATCTAGGTTATCCTTACCACTATCTTACCAAAATCTTGACTTATCAGTCTGGGCCCTGAATATTCTCCTATCCCTTGTCCCTCATGTGGTCCATCGTAAGGTGTCTGCCACTTGTGGCCTACTACAGCTGGGTTAACATTAGATTGCCAACATGGTAGTAGAGATTAGTTCCTTCAGAAAGTGGAACTCCTTTTGGGTCTCTGTCCAACAAATTGTGGCAATATGAGGTAGCATTTGGGTATGCCTGAGTGAGATCAGTGATGGTATGGTGAACTCCTCAGGTTAAATGAATTGTTCCTACTTTGTCTCAGCAGAATTCCTGCTGTGTCTCATAGAACAGGAGGAAAAAAAGGCCTTAGCAGGTTGACAGCTGTTAAGGGCTAAAATTCTAGCTAAACTGTCTAAAATATCTAATGAGTGGTCGCCAATAAATTATAAGCTTTAGCAAGAGTTAGACTTTTAAGCATTTATTAAGGAGAATAAGAGTTTGGTAAAGAGAGAAGAAAAGGCCTAGATTCCTATCTATTAAAAGGAGAGCACATTTCTAGCTCCTCTCTCCACCAGAGTCCAAAGGAAAGAGCGTGAGACCGAGCGCCAGTCTCTTCCTTCCTCCTCCCACTAGCCCGCGTCACTTCCTGACGCCAAAGAAAAGACTCCTGGTCTTGCCCTCAAAGACCTTTGCTTCATGGGTGGAACTCTTCTACAGTAAGTCTCCAGCAGGTGGCATCATTCCAATCATTACACAACTCTATACTACTATGAGGGCCAAATTTAGTAATGTGTTCATGATGACACCAGAAAATGTTATGGAAAGGTTATCCTGCCTTATCTCGTGGTTCTGAGACATCTAGCAATTGTGCTAGGCCACAGGAGGATGGATTCTGACCATTCCTTTAATCTTCCTACCGCAAAAGGGGAGGTCCTTCAAAACTACCTGTGGAGAGTGTTTTCTCCTTCTGACATCAGCAGTATATGTCACTTCAGGGCAGGCCAGGTGTGGCCCCTCCCAATGAGTCAGCTGAATTCCAATAATCTTACCACACTACTTACCAGTAGTCTACTACCTGATTCATTACATTTACAAGGTCACGAATGGTCTCAGAAATTGTTGCATTAATTTTGTTCAAGCCCCTGCATCCACTCTGGACTGACAAGTGCCATCTACTTTTTTTTTTTTTTCGCTGGGCAATGGTAGTTAAGTAACTTGGCCAGGGTCACACAGCTAGTAAGTGTCAAGTGTCTGAAGCTGGATTTGAACTCAGGTACTCCTGAATCCAGGGCTAGTGCTCTATCCACTGCACCACCTAGCTGCCCCCCATCTACTTTCTTTACCAGGTTATTTTAAGGGAGTTCATAGATAGATAGATAGAATATTAATTAAATGCTTAATATGTGCCAGACACTCAACTAAGTGTTGAGAATATAGATACAAGCAAAAAGAAAAATAGTTTCTGTTCTCAATTAGCCTACATTGTAATGGGAAAATTCAGCACATAAAGGGGAGCTGAAAAAACTAATTATGGGGGGGTGGCAAATACATGGGGCAAGGTAGAATAGTAGTCTGGGAGCTGAATTAGGTTAGGAAGGCTTGCAAGGTGCCAAATTTCTGTATTGTGCCATACTTTCACTAAAGGTCCTGCTTCTACCACTTCAACCTCCCCAACTTCAATCACAAGATAGTGACTTCATTCTGATCTAAAGCTAAACTATTGGTAAATGTGATAGGCCAGGCCTAATACATACTGATTTGCTGCTTCATACTCAGGATTAGAGTTAAATGAGATAATCTAACAGTTAATAAAAAAGTGTTTACTTAGCCATAGGGTGGAAAGGATAATCCATAAGGATATTACCCTAGTTATAGTAATCACGACCCTTCCATATCCATATTGAAATATACCTTGTCAGAAGAATATGTTGAGTGTGATAACTTTCATAGGAATGGAACTTCTGACAATTCTGAAGGGTACTGAATATTGATTTACTGGTCTTTTATATACCAGGCCATCTGACAGCCATGTCAGTGTTTCAGGTCAGAGCTCCCTGGACTAACAAAGTCTCTGAAAGAGTTTAACTGATTCTTTTTTTGGCAGGGCAATTAGGGTTAAGTGACTTTCCCAGGGTCACATAGCTAGTAAGTGTCAAGTGTCTGAAGCCAGATTTGAACTCAGGTACTCCTGAATCCAGGGGTGGTGCTTTATCTACTGTGCCACCTAGTTGCCCCACTTAACTGATTTTTAAAACATTTTCATTTTTAGTTCCAAATTCTCTCCCTTTTTCACTCCTATTTCCACTCATTAAGAAGACAAGAAATATAATAGCCATCATACATATGAAGTCATGTAAAACATTTCCACATTAGCTATGTTGCAAAAAAAGCAAGAAAAATAAATAAAAAATATGCTTTAATATTTACTCAGAGTTCATAATTTCTCTCTCTGGAGATGGATAGCATTTTTCATGATAAGTCCTTTAGAATTGTCATGTATCTTTATACTGATCAGAGCAGCTAAGTCTTTCACAGTTAATTATCACTATAAGATTGTTGTTACTAGGTACAAAGTTCTCCTAGTTCTGCTCATTACAATTTGCATCAGTTCATGTGTCTTACCAGATTTTTCTTGAAGCCATCTCTTCATCATTTCTTATATTATAATAGTATTCTATCACAATCAATTGCCACAATTTATTCAGCCATTCCCCAGTTGATGGGCATCCCTTTATTTTCCAATTCTTTGCTATCACAAAAAGAACCACTATACATATTTTTGTACATATAGGTCTTTTCCCTTTTGTTTTGTTTTTTTGAAATACAGACCTAGTAATGGCATTATTAGGTCAAAAGGTATGCACAGTTTTATAGCCCTTTGGGCAAAGTTGCAAATTGTTCTCTGGAATAGTTGAATCAGTTCACAACTTCAACACAGTACACTATTTTCACATTTTTTCCACATCCCCTCTAGCATTTGCCATTTTCCTTTTCTACCATTTTAGCCAATTAACTGGGTGTGAATTATTTTAATTTTAATCAATAAAAATGCATTTTTCAGGCAATTATTGATAGTTTTTATTTTTTCTAAAAACTACATTCCATATCTTTTGACCATTTATGAATTGGGAAATGGTTCTAGTCTTTGTAAATTTGTCTTGGTTCCCTATATATTTGAGAAATGAGATTTTTATCAGATAAACTTGTTATTAAAATTTTCTCCCCAATTTCCTGCTTTCCTTCTAATTTCAGCTACATGGTTTTGTTTATACAATAATTTGTTAATTTAATATAATTAAAACTATCCATTTTACCCTCTGTGATCTTCTCTATTTCTAGTTTGGTCATGAACACTTTCCTTATCCATAAATCTGCTAGGTAATTTTTTCCATGCTCCTCTAATTTGCTTATGTCTAAATTACGTACCATTTTGAGCTTATCTTGGTATACAGTGTGAGATATTAGCCTATACCTAGTTTCTGCCAGATTACTTTCCAATTTTTGTCAAATAGTGAGCTCTTGCCCCAATAACTGGGATTTGAGGGGTTAGCAAACACTAGGTTACTATGCTCACTTACTTCTGTATAATATACACCTAATTTGTTCCATTGATCAGTCATTCTATTTCTCATCCAGTAGAGATTATTTTGATGATTACCACTTTGTCATATAGTTTGAGATCTGCTACTGTTAGGCCACCTTCCTTCACTTTTTTTTTCATTGATTCCCTTGATATTCTTGACTTTTTGTTTCTCCAGATGAATTTATTATTTTTTCTATCTCTATACAATAATTCTTTGATAGTATGACACTAATTAAAGAAATTAATTTAGGTATTGTTGTCATTTTTAACATATTGGCTTGGTTTATCACTAAAGAGCAATTACTATTTCTCCAATTATTTAGATGTCTTTTAATTTGTTCTTTTTTGGGGCAGCTAGATGGCATAGTGGATAAAGCAATGGCCCTGGATTCAGGAGGACCTGACTTCAAATCCAGCCTCAGACACTTGACACTTACTAGCTGTGTGATGCTGGGCAAGTCACTTAACCCTCATTGCCCTGCCCCC
Organism: Dromiciops gliroides; assembly: GCF_019393635.1. NCBI lineage: Eukaryota > Metazoa > Chordata > Mammalia > Microbiotheria > Microbiotheriidae > Dromiciops > Dromiciops gliroides. Next base: position 515,549,925 of record NC_057861.1, on the reverse strand, counting down.
CCCCAGTTGTTCTTTTTCTAGTTTTCTTTTTGTAGTTGTATGTCCATTTCATCGATCTACTCTTTCTTTCTTTTATTGATGTAAGTGTTTAGAGATATAAAATTTCCCCCTAAGTACTGCTTTGGCTACATCCCATAAATTTAGATATGTTGTTTCATTGTTGTAATTATCCTTAATGAAATTATTGACCTTTTCTATGATTTGTTCTTTGACTCACAAAGATAATTTATTGAATTTATTTTTCTTGCATTATCTTCCAATTACATTTAATATTTCTGCTTTTCTGAATTTATTTGTGAGGTCTTTATGCCCTCATATGTGGTTGATTTTTGTAAAGGTGCCATATACAGCTAAGAATAGGTATACTCCTTTCTTGTCCCATTCATTATTCTCCAGAGGATAATCATATCTAATTTTTCTAAAATTCTATTCACTTCCCTAACTTCTTTCCTATTTTTTAAGCTTAGTTTTGTCTATGTCTGAAAAGGGTTAATTGAGGTTCTCCATCAATATAGTTTTGTTTTCTTATTTCCTCCAGCAATTAATTTAACTTTTCTTTCAAGAATTTGGATACTATGATATTTATTGCATATATGTTCAGTACTGACATTACTGCATTGTCTATAGTACCTCTTAGCAAATTGTAATTTTTCAGATTATCTCTTTTAAATAGGCTTATTTTAAGAGATACTTTGACTTTACTTTTTTTGTTGTCTGAAATCATGATTGCTACCCCTGTTGTTTTGGGGGCTTTTTTTTACTCCAGCTGAAGCATAATTGATTCTGCTCCAGTCCTTTATTTTAACTCTGTATGTTTTTCTACTTCAAGTGTGCCTCTTGTGAACAACATATTGTTGAGCTCTGGTTTCTAATGCATTCTGCTACCCTTTTCCTTTTTAGGAGTAAGTTTATCCCATTCATATTTAGAGTTATAATTGCTAACTGTGTATTTCCCTCTACCCCATTCTCTTCTATTTATCCTTTTCTTTTTTTACCCTGTTCCCTCCTCAAAAATCTTTTATACTTTTAATCACTACCCCCCTTTCTCTACCTTCCCTATTACTACCTACATCTTTTTCTCTTAGCTCCTTCGCTACCTACATTCCTCTTGTTCAAGATGCATTTCTTTTTTTAATTAACATTTTCATTTAAAGATTTGAGTTTTAGATTCTTTCCCTCCCTCTTTCCTTTCCTCTTCTCCCTCCTCCTTCTTTGAACCAGTTCATGTGAGAATGAAGTTCATGTTTCCCTCTCCCCTCCATTGTAAAATCTCTTTTTTGTGCAACTCTTTTTATGATATTTTTATAATCTTTACTATTCTTTCTTTCACTTCCTTATACCAGTGTATCCATCTTTCTTACAGTTCTATTCCTTTTTTGAGATCATCCCAACATAATAGAGACTCATACACATGCCCTCTGTCTATGTACTTTCCTTCTTTTTTTTTTTTGCAGGGCAATTGGGGTTAAGTGACTTGCCTAGGGTCACACAGCTAGTAAGTGTTTAGTGTCTGAGGCTGGAATTGAATTCAGGTCCTCCTGAATCCAGGGCCAGTGCTCTATCCACTGTAGCACCTAGCTGCCCCTATGTAGTTTCCTTCTAACCCTCCTGATAAAGATAAAATTTTTAGGAGTTACATGTATCATTTTCCCATATAGGAATATAAACAGTTTATCCTTTTTAATGACCTTATAATTTCTCATTCATGTTTACCTTTTTATGCTTCTCTTTAGTCTCCTGTTTGAATGTGAAATTTTATATTCATGTTTGGTCTTTTCATCAAAAATGCTCAAAAGTCCTCTGTTTCATTAAATATCTTTTTTTTTTCCTCTGAAGAATTATATTGTTTTTTCTGGGTAAGTTAGTTTTGGACGTAGTTCTAGCTCATATGCCTTCTCAAATATCATACTCCAAGTCTCCAACTTCTTTATAATGGTAGTTGCTAAATATTGTGTAATCCTGACTGTGGCTCCATGATATTTAAATTACTTCTTTCTGACTGCTTTTACTCCCTGACCAGAATGCTCTGGAATTTGGCTGTAATATTCCTGGGAGTTTTCACTTTTGGATCTCTTTCAGGATTCTTTCAATTTCTACTTTGCCCTTTATTCTATGTTATCTATCCAGTTTTCTTCATAATTTCTCAAAATATAATGACTTTTATTTGGTACATGGCTTTCAGGTAGCTCAATAATTCTTAAATCATTTCTCTTTGATCTATTATCTAGATCAATTATTTTTCCAATGAGATATTTCATATTTTGTTCTATTTTTTCCAGTCTTTTGATTTTAAGTTTTTTTTCTTGATGTCTCATAGAGGAATTAGCTTTCATTTGACCAATTTTAATTTTTAATGAGTTATTATCTTATGTACCTCTTCAATCACATTGTTAATTCTCTTTTTAAAATTTTATTGCATTGCTCTAATTTCTTTTCGCAATTTTTCCTTTACCACTTGTATTTGATTTTTTAAAATAAAAATATTTTATTATGTTCCAGTTATATGTAGGGATAGTTTTCAACATTTGTTTTTATAGGATTTTTAGTTCCAAATTTTTCTCTCACCCTCCCTTTTCTCCCTCCTCCCTGAGATAGAAAGCAATCTGATATAGGCTATATATGTACAAACACATTAAACATATTTCTGCATTAGTCATATTGTGAAAGAAGAATCAGAGCACAAGGAAAAAACCTCCAAAAAAATAAGGAAAAGAAAAAGTATGTGCCCAAAAGTATGTGATGTTTAAAATCTAATGTGGGCCCTAACCTGCCCCCCAGTTTTGGGGGTGGGGAGAAACTGTCTAAAATTTACTGATAAATTCAGCAAGAGTTTAGGCTTTTACGTATTTATTAAAGTGTATTAGAAGTTAGTGAAGTTAGAGAAGTTGAAAAAGCCACCTTTATTTAGCTATCCGCACTTCTATAGAGAACACATGGATTAGATCTTTCTACTCTGTTCTGCCCCTGCCACCACATGCTGGTTCCTGAACAAAAAGAGCAAAATCCAGTGAGCCTCAGCTTCCTAGTTCCTGTCTCCCTCCCCAAAAGGGGAGGTCCTTCAAGCTGATTGGTTGAGGGTGGTCTCCTGTTGATGTCATAGTCCACAGCCTCTGAGAACAACACCCCACTCAGGGCCAGTCAGGTGTGGTCTCGATTTAATCATTCTTAAGTAGATTCTCAGTCAGTTTCTCAGTCTCATCCAATTCAATCAATTCCAAATCAATTTGGTATCTGCCAAATCCCATTATTTTATCCCAAGTAGAAACAGTATGGTTCAATCTGCATTCATAATCCACAGTTCTTTTTTTCTGGATGCTGAGAGCATTTTCTATCATGAGTTCTTTGAAATTGTTTTGGATCATTGTACTGCTGAAAAGAGCCAAGTCTATCACAGTTATTTATCACAAAATGTTGCTTTTACTGTGTACAGTGTTCTCCTGGTTCTACTCCTCTCAGTCAGCATCAGTTCATGTAAGTCCTTCCAGGTTTCTCTGACCTCCTCTTGCTCATCATTTCTTAGAGTACAATAATATTCCTTTACATTCATATACCACAACTTGTTTAGCCATTCCCCAATTGATGGGCATTCCCTTGTTTTCCAATTCTTTGCCACCACAAAGAGAGCTGCTATACACATTTTTGTACATGTGTGTCCTTTCCCCTCTTCTAGGATGTCTTTGGGATATAGACCTAGCAGTGGTACCACTGAGTCAAAGGGTATGAACAGTCCCATAGCCCTTTGGGCATAGTTCCAAATTGCTCTCCAGAAAGGTTGGATCAGTTCACAGATCTACCAACAATGCATTAGTATTCCAATTTTCCCAGAGCTTCTCCAACATTCATTATTTCCCTTTTTTGTCATATTAGCCAATCTGATAGGTATGAGGTGGTACCTCAGAGTTGTTTAAATTTTCATTTTTCTAATCAATAGTAATTTAGAGCATTTTTTCATATGGCAATAGATAGCTTTGATTTCTTTATCTGAAAACTGCCTGTTCATATCCTTTGACCATTTCTCAATTTGGGAGTGATTTACATTTTTATTAATTTGATTTACTTCCCTATATATGTTAGAAATCAGGCCTTTATCAGAAATACTGGCTGTAAAAATTGTTTCCCAGTTTTCTGCCTCCCTTATAATTTTGGCTGCATTGTTTCTGTTTGTATAAAACTTTTAAATTTAATGTAATCAAAGTCATCTGTCTTGCATTTCATAATATTCTCTATCTTTTGTTTGGATATAAATTGTTTTCCTCTCCATAGATCTGAGAGTTAAACGACTCCTTCTTCTCCTAATTTATCTATGGTATCATGCTTTATGTCTAAATCTTGTACCCATTTTGACCCTATTTTGGTATACAGTATAAGATGTTGGCCTATGCCTAGTTTCTGTCATACTATCTTCCAGTTTTCCCATCAGTTTTTGTCAAATACTGAGTTACTCTCCCAGAAGCTGGAGTCTTTGGGTTTATCAAACAGTAGAATACTATAGCCATTTACTACTCTGTCTCCTGTTCCTAATCTATTCTATCAATCCACCACTCTATTTCTTTCATTTTTTTTTTAGGCAATTGGGGTTAAGTGACTTGCCCAGGGTCACACAGCTAGTAATTGTTAAGTGTCTGAGGCCGGATTTGAACTCAGGTCCTCCTGAATCCAGGGCCAGTGCTCTATCCACTGTGCCACCTAGCTGCCCCTCACCACTCTATTTCTTAGCCAGTACCAAATAATTTTTTTGATGACTGCTGCTTTATAGCATAGCTTCAAATTTGGTACAGCTAGCCCACCTTCCAGTTAATTTTTTTCATTAGTTCCCTTGATTTTCTTGACTTTTTGTTCTTGTAGATGAATTTTGTTATTATTTTTTCTAGCTCTATAAAATTTTTTTAGGTAAACTGATTGGTATGACACTGAATAAGTAAATTAATTTAGGTAGAATTGTCATTTTCTATTATATTAGCTTGGCCTATCCATGAGCAATTGATATTTTTCCAATTATAAATATCTAATTTTATTTGTGTGAAAAGTGTTTTGTAATTATGTTCATAGAGTTCCTGGGTTTGTCTTGGCAGGTAGATGCCCAAGTATTTTGTATTATCTACCATTACTTTAAATGGAATTTCTCTTTCTATCTCTTGCTGTTGGACTTTGTTGGTCATGTATAGAAATGTTGATGATTTATGTGGATTTATTTTATATCCTGCAACCTTGCTAAAGTTGTTGATTGTTTCAAGTAGTTTTTTAGTTGATTCTTTAGGATTCTCTAAGTATACCATCATATCATCTGCAAAGAGTGAAAGTTTTGTTTCCTTCTTGTCTATTCTGATACCTTTAATTCCTTTTTCTTTTCTTATTGCTAAAGCTAACATTTCTAGTACAATATTAAATAATAGAGGTGATAATGGACATCCCTGTTTCACCCCTGATCTTATTGGGAATGCCTCTAACTTATCCCCATTATATATAATATTTGCTGATGGTTTTAGGTAGATACTGTGTATTTTATTTTTAAACTAGTTTTTTTTCTCACTTTTATTTTAACTCTTCTAGGAATTCTTGGTAGGCATGTGTCCTACCTGCATTTTTTCTTTTAAGGCTTTGATTGAAGATGTTTACAAATTGTTGTCTTCTTTTGATTTTGTGCTTTGAGCTTACTTGTCACCACAGAAACATTTTATGGTTGACTTCTTTTCTCATTTGCTCATTTTCCAATCCTATTTCTTCACTTTGGACTTTACGTTAGAGTTGGGCTTTGCTTAGTTATCTCCACAGGTTGAGTGGCTATCCTGAGTTCCAACAGTTCAATCTGGGGGCCTATAGTTTTTTGGTGTTTCTAAAATGATGTGATATGAGGTGAATTCTTGTCACTGCCTTCCTGCACTGTGCTCTGGTCCTTACCCAACTAGGACCCTTACTCTCTCATTACTGTGACTGTTCCTCTCCACCCTGGAATTTTGATCCCCCAGTGGGTAATAGACTATGAAGCTGTCATATGGCACTAGATCCTGTGCCCAGTGCTAGTTGCTTTATCATCCTCATGCTTTGGGCATGCCTGGTGCTCCTGTTGCTACCATAGATACCACCTCCAAGGCCCACAGTCAGTACTGTTTTCACTGCAACCTTGCCTGTTGTACTCCTAACCAGCCCCTATCTCAGTGTCTGCAGACTTCTCTAGGCTGTGCTGGATTGAATAATGACTCACTCTGACTTTTCATTGGCTTTTCTGCTCAGAATTCAATTTGGTGTTTTCTGTGGTCATTTTGTAAGAGAAGTTTTGGGGGAAGGTTCTAGTTGTGCCCTTTACTCTGTCATCTTAACTCCACATCATTGGACTTACCTGACCTTTAAGGAAATTTACCCAGCCTAAGTGACCTGGCCTTAGGCCACCAAGGAATCACATTAATGGCCTTGGCTTTAGTTCCTTGAAGCCATTAAGTCTTAAGGATGGATATACAGCTTTTTAAAGAAGACATAGCCTAGACTATGTGGCAGACTTAGTCGCTACCATGCTTAGTGACAGATTTTTGTGTGTGATGTTCATTGTATTTCAGTTTACATTTTTTGTAAAAGTCAATTAGATTTCTGCTTCCATTCAGTCAGCCAGTTAATCAGTCAAGTAGTATTATTCCTGCTGTCAAGGACTTCCCATACTAACTGAGAATATATAATTTAAATACATACAGATGTATACAGAAATAATGTCAATTAATCTCAGAAGATAGGTACTAGTAGATAGAGTAGAGGTAGGGACCAAGAAAGGTCTTTTGCAGAAAATAGGATTTGAGCTGAATCATTAAGGATCCTGAGGTAGAGGTGAAGAGAGAAGATTTCATGCATGGGAAACAGCTTGTGAAAAAGACAAGGAATAAGGAAATGAAGTGTTCTGTGTGAGCAGTAGTAAATACACAGGTATAACTAGATTGTAGATTGAATGGGGGGGGGGAGTAAAGTATAGGAAGACTGGAAACATAGGGAGCAGACAGATTATGAAGAGCTTTAAATGGCACATATATAATTTTATTTTAGATCCTGGAGGTAACAGGGAGCCACTGGAGTCCATTGATTGGGATGGGAAAGAGGTAACATAATCAGAGCTATGTTTTGTACTTTGGAAAGTAGTAAAAGATATATTGGAATGGTGAGAGACTTGAGTCAAGGAAACCATTTCAAGGGCTATTTCAATAGCACTGGTGAATGGTGATGAAAGCCTGAATAGTATAGGGTCTATGAGTTAAGAGAAGGGACATATACAAGATTTGTTGTAAATGTAGAAACAACAAGATTTGGTAACAGATTGAATATGTAAAGTAAGAGTGAGGAATTGAGAATGACACTGAGTTTGGGAAACTGGGTCACTGAACAGGTGATGGTGCCCTATAGAGTAATGGGGAAGTTGAAAGGAAAGGAAAGTTTAGGGGTAAAGATGAATTAGTTTTGACATCTTGAATTTCAGATGCTTAGAAGACATCCAGATGTTTGAAGTACAGTTGGTGATGAATGAATGTAATTCAAGAGAGTGATTAGCTTTGGATATATAAGTCTGGAAATCATCTGCAAAGAGATAATAATTGATCCCATGGTATCTGATATCATCAATGAAGATAGTATATTTTATTTTTGTCTTTTTTTTGGCAGGGCAATGAGGGTTAAGTGACTTGCCCAGGGTCACACAGCTAGTAAGTGTCAAGTGTCTGAGGCTGGATTTGAACTCAGGTCCTCCTGAATCCAGGGCCGGTGCTTTATCCACTGTGCCACCTAGCTGCCTCCCAATGAAGATAGTATAGAAGGAAAAGAGAAGTGGGTCTAGGACAGAGCCCCATGAGAGACACCAATGATTAATAGACATTATATGGATGAAGATCATGCAAAGAAAACTGAGAAGGAATAGTCAGGTAGGAAAAAAGCAGAAGGGAGAAATACCACAAAAACCTAGAAAGTGAGCATCCAGGAGGATAAGGTTATCAGCATTGTCACGGCTACCAAGAGGTCAAGAAAAATGAAGAATGTGAAAAGGCCATTAGATTTTACAACTATAAGGTAACTAGGAAGAGAGGTTTCATTTGAATGAGATCAGAACCCAGATTGCAAGTTTAGAAGCAAATAGATAACTTTCTCAAGTTCAGCTAAGAAAGGGAGAAGAAATAAGGGACAACAGCTAAGAGAAATCAAAAGAGGCTATTTTTAATTTTATTTTGGTTTATTTTTAAAGATGAGAGAGACATGGCTGTTTTGTAGGCACGGGGATAGTTAGGAATGAGGACACATAGCCACAACCACTAGAAAAACAGAATAGGTTACTTAAGGAAAAATAATAATGAAGTTGTCCCTGTGAGTACAATGCTGTCAAAATAACAGAATCTCAGGGGCAGCTAGGTGGCGCAGTGGATAGAGCACCAGCCCTGGATTCAGGAGTACCTGAGCTCAAATTCAGCCTCAGACACAACACTTACTAGCTGTGTGACCCTGGGCAAGTCACTTAACCCCAATTGCCTCACAAAAAAAAAAAAAGTTAAAAAATAACAGAATCTCTCAAGATAAGAAAATTCTAGTACCTCAAAGATAAAAATTCTTTGAATAGTTAATCCCTAGATTTGAGGGAATATAAAATATGGATTCTAACGTTAGCAAGAGAATGGATTATTCACTCAAAGAAGGCAGCATAAAAGACTAAACATCTACAAAAATAGATAACATTTGGACTGTTTTCCAAGCTGTGAAAAAGATGAAAACGAAAAGTTGTTTAGTCATACAAGAGATACTTTTGTCAAGGAAAAATAAAACCATAAATTAAAGACAACAGAAAGATATCTTCTCAGGGACAGCATGATACAAATTATTGCCAACTGGAAAGATAAATCTTATAAAAATCATTGATTTAATATTTTTTAAAAATAGAGAGAGATATGTGCCTCAGACCTGACTCCTCCACCCTGTGTTAGTGACAATATGACTAATTTATTCAAGATCATAATGGTCCCTAATATCATCCTTGGTGGGTTATTTTTCTTTGAATTCTACACACATAAACTAGCTTTCAAGTGCTTTATTTGATTGCCTTACCTAAGGCCATGCCTCCACTCAAACAAAGTAGTTGATTTAGTTAATTAATTTCAAGTCAGTCTTAAAAGTGCTTAGAATTTTGTATATATAGCACCCCCTTGGGGACACATGATGCAGTGGCCTTTCCTATCAGTTAAGAGAATTAGTTTAATTGGCTCCTGATTCAAAACTCTGGGGATATACGAAGTGAAAAATCCTAGCCTGTTGGGCCTTTCCTTTCTCGCCACACAATGTGACCTGAGTTCTAGAAGATTTGTAGGGGGTTGAGGTGACATGTCTTTCTCTACACAGGTCTTCCCATAAACACATGACTTCCTACACAAATCTGTGTCTGGAAGGTGGCCACCTCCTGTTTGTGTTTTCCTTCTATTGGTATAGGGTCTTGTGAGACCTCAAAAGGAGCTGACATATTCCTCTTCCTAGGCACCCAAGCCTCAGAGTGATTAGCTTTGGATATATAGGTCTGGAAATCATCTGCAAAGAGATGATAATTGATCCCATGGTATCTGATATCATCAATGAAGATAGTGTATTTTATTTTTGTCTTTTTTGGGGGCAGGGCAATGAGGGTTAAGTGACTTGCCCAGGGTCACACAGCTAGTAAGTGTCCACTACTGGAGGAGTTGTGGTAGAAATATCAATGCAGCTCCAGGCTGGCTGAGCAGCACAAAGTGGCCCACAGAGAAAGAAACCATCAGAAAGAAACATGAACCACTTGGCTTTTATTAAACTATACTTAGTGGAGATAAAATATAAAATACTGATTGAGTAATCTTGTTGCAAATGTCCCCAACAGAGTTTGTATGCTAGCTTCTCAACTGATTGTCATCATTCTATGATTTGTTATTGTTTAATGTTCCCTCTGTGTGAAATTAAAATTTTTTGTTCCAAACCTCATTCATGTTTGTACTCTGGCTACCTTCTTAAATCCCCTCTCTCTGCAGGACTCCGTAGGGTAGAGTCAAAGACAGATCTTTTCTTAAAAGATTCTGAGGTAGGGGTAGAATTGAAGTATTGGGAGTCTAGTTCCTTATTGACAAGGGAGGCAGCCTCAGAGCAAGGAACCCAGTGCAAACCACAAGAGGAGGGCTGGCAGGTTGTTAGGCCCTGTGGCTTCAACCTAGTGGTGTTTTGCCAACTATTGTGTGAGATATATGAAATTATGCTATTTGTGCCCAACCTGTGGTAGAGCTTTCTGAGCTCATATTTGTCTGATCAGTCACAGACACACACTGTACATTGGCATGGACATTGTGATATCATTTTGGTCCTCTTCAAGCATGAAGGACAACCAAACCAAACCAAATTGTTGATTCTCTAGGTCCCAGGGAGGATAGGGTCCAAGCTAGTAATTAAAAATAATCACTTTGATCTATCAGAAGACCTGATTCTGGAGGAAAAGTTGCATGGTTCAAGTTATGATCAGAGAAATTAAAACAAAGGCTGTGCTGTTTCAGAAGAGAATTCAGCAAATCCCAAAGTTGAGGTAGAAGAAGGGAACAAAGTTAATAGCAGTGTTTATTTATTTTATTTTATTTATTTTTTTGGTGGGGCAATGAGGGTTAAGTGACTTGCCCAGGGTCACACAGCTAGTGTCAAGTGTCTGAGGCTTAGATTTGAACTCAGGTCCTCCTGACTCCAGGGCCAGTGCTTTATCCACTGTGCCACCTAACTGCCCCCTAATAGCAGGGTTTTAAAGATAGAGTCAATATGGAATATGTCCATACAAATGTACCACAAATTCAAGCAGTAGATATTGGTGAGATGTTTCACTTCCTCATATGATAGTGCTGACAGCCTAGCCCCCTCCTTCATCTAATGCAACAGAGTTAACATTGTTAGCCTATCATGTTAGCCAATTACCCCTTTGATGCCCCATTGTTTTGACCACTGCCCTGACTTTGCCACTTGAATTTTCCATTTTTCAGCCAGTTGCATAGGTGCCTAAATATAGACAATTTCCACTGATGCCATTCTTTTTTTTTTTTTAGTGAGGCAATTTTTTAGTGAGGCAATTGCCCCTGTTTTTTTTTTTTTAAATGAGCAGGTTGAGAGTATCCTGTAGTGATTGAAAGATTAATGTAAAAATTGGGAGGGGCAGCTAGGTGGCACAGTGGTTAGAGCACTGGCCCTGGAGTTGGTAGGACCTGAGTTCAAATCCAGCCTCAGACACTTGATACTTACTTGCTGTGTGATCCTGGGCAAGTCACTTAATTTTGATTGCCTCAAACATTCAGGGCTATCTCTAGTTATCCTGATGTATATCTTGCCACTGGACACAGATGACTCTGAAGGAGAGAGTGAGGCTGGGGACTTTGCAGTTTTCCCTCACTTAAATTCACTTTATTACAAGTCATGACATCATCTCCTGATTCATGGTCTCTTTGAGAATGAAGGACAAACAACAACAATGTAAAAATGAGATCAAAGTCCATGCCTTAGCACAAAAAACTAGCCAAAGTTTGTAAAAACACACAGAGACAGAAGTTTTGATGCACTGAAACCAAATAACATTTGGGCTCTTTCTAATAGGTACTGAAGAAGATACCAATTACCTTAATTAAGATTGACTACCATTGCTGTCACTTCCTGGAAGGCTAGGTAGATTAGATTTCTCCCTTCCCCCATGGTTTTCCAGTACCCTTAAGGGAGTTGGGGATGTCTAGGCTCTCAGCAAATGGCTCTAGTGCTTTTTGATGATGTTCCTCAAAATGTACAAGGGATCCCTTGCACCCCAGTTCTAGCCACTAACAGTTGGATTCCATTTTTCAAAGAAAGATTTACTTCAAAAGGTATAACCACAAATATAAAAACTTGCCCTTAAACACATTGTAGGCATAATCTTCCTCCCCTCTTGTACCACCTTAGTTTTGGAGGAGGTAAAAGGGATTAGATTTATAGTTTAACTCATTTCATATAGAGCACAGTCCCAGGTCCAAGTCCCCAATCCCCTCCAGGCTCTAGTCCTGGACAACCTGGATCATTCAGGTTTCCCTGCCAGACTGGCTGGCTGTACCATCCCACCTGAATTTCTGGCTTCAAGATCACCAGTGGGTCCAGTTACCATAGGTACCTAAAACTCAAGACAAATAACACAGAACAGAAACAAGCAGTGCCCAGCCAATTTAAAGTAAAAGAGGGCAGAGGGGAAGGAAATCCTTATGCTCTCACCAGATCATTTCATGCTCACTTACTAGCTGTGTGACCCTGGGCAAATCACTTAACCCCAATTGCCTTAAACAACCAGGGTCATCTCCAGTCATCCTGATGTATATCTTGCCACTGGACCCAGATGACTCTGGAGGAGAAAGAGAGAGGTTGGTAACCTTGAACAGCCCTCCTCACTTAAATCCAATTCAGTTCAACTCATGACATCCCCTGATGTCATGTTTCTCTTCAAGAATGAAGGATAAACAACAAGAATGACTCGTGCTCCCTATGATTTGGGTGAACTATGATCTTCACCCTCTTGATGCCTCAGGAAGGAGTGTAGGAAAGATTGTGTGCCAGAAGGAACCACAGAAAGAGGGTGACTATCTGAGTCTCACTAGTTTTAAAGATGCATCATCTTGCTGTTATGCATCTAATCAAAAGAGACTATACCAACCCACAAGATAGGAGATAAAGGGCACTTCCATCATCCAAGCAAACTCCCTCAGGGGTGCCTCCTTGTTAAATGAAATGCACATGTTCCAAAGGCTCTATTACACTTATAATCACTTCCTCTGATAATTACAAAATAAACAAGTGATAGAAGAGATTCCCCTTTCCTCTTTCCCCTCCTAACTCCAAGTGAAGGTTGTTTATTTGGTAGTTAAGCCTGTATTTAGGCTTTCTATAGATAACATCTAAATTTTAGCATTTTCTAGGAAGGTTTGACTATAAAAGAGAGTGATAGCTATCTTGTCTTTCTTTTTTTTTTTTTTCGGGGCAGTGAGGGTTAAGTGACTTGCCCAGGGTCACACAGCTAGTTAGTGTCAAGTGTCTGAGGCCACATTTGAACTCAGGTTCTCCTGAATCCAGGGCTGGTGCTTTATCCACTGCACTACCTAGCTGCTCGAGAGATAGCTATTTTACCCTACTTTGGGGGGAGGAGGAACTAATAATTGTAAAGTCATCAGATGTTAATACAAATATATGTTTATATATACTTTTTTTTTGTGAGGCCACTGGGGTTAAGTGACTTGCCCACGGTCGCACAGCTAGTAAGTGTCAAGTGTCTGAGGCCAGATTTGAACTCAGGTCCTCCTGACTCCAGGGCCAGTGCTCTATCTACTGTGCCACCTAGTTGCCCCCTATATATACTTTTTTATCTTAAACAATGGAAGATTTTTTTATTTGTGGAAGTTGGAAGTTCCTTAGCTACTATGAGAAAATAATAGGTGTTTTTTTTTTTTTTGTAAGGGGTCCCCACTTGAGGGAGTCTTGCCTGATCTCTTTAAGGTCAGCCTAGAGTCGGTAAAGTTGGAGCTCAGACTCTGAATAGGGACAATAGAGATTAAAAAACCACACCTATCTAAAAGCTTTGTCCTCAGAGGGTCTGAGAAAGACAGACCCTGAGCAGCAGGGCACTGCTCATTTTGATATGGACTACCCTCAAGTCATGCCAATCAATGAACTTGAATGTTACTGGACAATTAGCTTCAGTCAAGGTGCAGTGACTCACCTCTACCTGAGAGAGGATAAAAATCCTTGGGGGGAGGGGGGGCTCTCTCTCCCTTCCCTCTCTCTCTCTTGGCCTGGGATGCTGGAGAGGGCAGCCACACATCCCCCCTGGGTCTCCTCTCTATCTATCCTAGCTAATGTAGGGTTTCTAAACTTTCAGAGCCATATGTTCTCTTTTTACTAACATTTAACATGCTTTAATAAATGCTTAATGCCAAAGACTGGTGTTATAGCCTCTAATTTATAAGTAGCAATATATTTGAAACTCCAGCTAAGTTCCCTATAACTTAGGACAGAGATTGGCACCCCCAATATATTTCAAACAACACACTACATTCAGTCAACTGCTGTAATAAATCTCCTCCTCCTCCTCCTCCTCCTCCTCTTCTTCTTCTTCTTCTTCTTCTTCTTCTTCTTCTTCTTCTTCTTCTTCTTCTTCTTCTTCTTCTTCTTCTTCTTCTTCTTCTTCTTCTTCTTCTTCTTCAAATATCTAGCCTTGTCCACCAGTCAGATAAGAAAATGTCAGTTTTTGTGCGTGAAAAATATTTCATGGAAGTTAATGATCTTTGAGTAACTGGCTTTGTGTTAGAGAACTGGATAAACACTTCATTGGCTCCTTCCCTATAGGATATTCCTGAGTTGTTAGTACACTAGAATCACTTTTAGGAATTAAAAAGAGGTTAGCATAGATGAGATCTTTATCTCTAGTGTCCTTCCTGCGGTTGGTGTTGTGAGGATGCACTTGAGCACTGAGGTTGTTCACAAAGGGAGAAACAAATAATGAACCCTTTCCTCTATGCTTTAGCTTTGTAGAGCCTGAACAAGACTTTGAATAAGAATTGGAGTTGTACACATACTGCTTTTACCTTCTCTTCAAAAGAAAACAACTATAAAGACTTAACAACTGTGATCAATGCAAAGATCAGTTATGACTCCAGATGAATGATGGTAAAACACATTTCCCACTTCTCAGCAGAAAGGTCATGGGCTTTAGCCTAAATATTTAGACTAAATATTTTCAGACAGCACCAATTATGCATTGTTTTGCTGAACTGTGCTTATTGTTCTATGTACATAGTACTTACTGTATTATGCTTATGTACAAGTGAGAGTTTATATTTATTTGGGGGTGGGAGAGAATTACAGGAGGAATGATAATGATAGCAAAAATAAAGGAAAGAAAAGAATATAGGTGAAATTTTTTTAAATGTACATTTAAATAAAAGCAGGAGGAAGTTCTAAAGGGGACAAAGACAAGCAGAGCAATGTTGGAACTACCACATTATATTGAATATATATCATTAACTATACTTTCATAGATTAATATACAATCATCTTTTTGTTCTTATTCCTATATGGAAATGTTCGTATTTGTTCATAAAAATAAAAAGAACATTTTAAAATAAAAAAGCTTTTTGTAAACAATAAAAAATTATTACAATAATAAAATTAAAGTATCTTGCTTCTGAGTCAGGAATATGAGAGAATATTCTTTCAAAGCACTGGTGAGCCCATGAGACTGCAGAGAATGACAATTTATAGAGAGAACAAAATAAAGTCCAAATGATCATACCGAACTGAGACAATGTCTTGCCAACTGAGTCCATGAGCTAACTTGAAGAGAATAGTTAAGGAATCATAGTTTTTCCACTTTTATAAGTCACAGGGGATACAGAACTGTTATTGTAGCTGACAGAATCATGCATTCCACAGTCCACTGACCCTATAGAATGGTGAAAACACAATGCTTTCCATCTGCCAAATCTTGTTGCTATCTCTGAGTCTTTATTGGGAATGACTCCAAGCAGTGCTATAGCCAAGAGACTGTTCTTTGAAGTCAAAGAATGCAAACTTCTTTCAGAGAAGATTGAGTGCTGGCTGCCGCATTTATTTTTTGTCATTTTAAAATACAATTTGCTAATGATTAACTCTAAGCACTATTATGTGTGTTTAGTTTAGTTTTTTTTTATCATAAGATATTCTATTCTTTTAAGGCCCTTTTAATATGGAGCAGTTTTGTGATGAAAAGGGCAGAAAAATATTTTTTATAAAATTATTTTGTCAAATAATTTTAGATAATTCTTTTATAGATGAACGTTTTGAAAACTAATGGGAACAAACAACCTTTGTTTTTAGTTAACACTGATAATATGTGTATGAAGAAATGAAGCTTTCAGATGGGATATGAGCAGTTTTAGACAGAAAATGAAATGTGGGGTAAATACACCATCTCAAATCCCTTTTTGAACAATATAATTATGTCTCATTTGTCTGGAAAGAGTTCAATGTTATAAAGAGAAAGGTCTTTTATTTATTTAAAAATGGAAAAAATATGAGCTCTATTACCCTAAGCTCCATTCTAACTAGACAATAGCATACAAGTGATTAAATAATCAATTATTCAATCAAACTGCCCTTTGGTCTATATAGCCCAGAGATAGGAGGTTTAGAGTGTTTCAGTTTTCTGACTTGAAGAGAATTTATACTAAGTGATGGTAAATTGAAAGTTTGTAAATGCTATGTTGGAGTAAGGAAGAGAAGAGGATTTGCTCAGTGAAAGATGAAATAAGGACTAATAATAGTCAAGTAGTGAACAGAGGAGCAGTTTACTGTTCTGCTGATATTCCTGAAATATACAAATAACATTAAAGCCTGCAATTCTGAGTTGTGTTACCCTAAGCCCATGAATTTTCTTCCCTCATGTGCTTTTCTAATAGGTTTCTTTACCTGTGTGGCCACTTTTTACCATAAACAATGGGTGTGTATATGATCCAGGTATATTAATAAATACAAATACACACATATGGATCTTATCTCCTTCCATGAATAATATATATGTTATAATTTATTTTATGCTTTGGTTTTTTTTATCTGTGAGGTTATTGTTTCTTTTAAGTAACTAGCAATGTTTAAAATCTAAAATTATATTACAGTGATTGGCTGGTTGTATAAATGCCATACATTGTATAGGTTTATTCTATTGTGTATGGTTGTATAGAGTTAAAAACACACACACACCACACTGCATGGAGGCTTTAAGAGTTAGAGGGGTAAGTAGGGGAAATGTACTTCCCTTCAACAGGGTTACCTCTCAGATCCTGACAGTTTAAATCTAACTGTGTGATGATGGTCTACCTCTGGTCACCCAGATCTGCTACTATGAGAGTAAGTTGTAGTGAGTGAGTCAATCCAGATCATTAGTGGGTGTTGACACACCTCGTACAAGGAAAGATATATTGTGTCATCATACCATCACCCTGATTACGTTGTGGGAACTATGTGTGTATGTTTGTAATCTGTACCAATGGACAACGCCACTTCTGCTGTTACATTAGTCTTTCCCTTTGGGGAATGTTATTTTACAAATATTAGCTAATTCCATTTTTTTTTAGTTTGAATAGAATTTTATTTTCCAAAATATATGTAAAAACAAATTTTAACATCAATTTAAAAAAAAATTGTTCCAACTTCTCTTCCTCCTCCATTCCCACCCACTAGAACTCAAGCATTTCAAAATAAGTTATACATGAGTAGTCATGGAAAACATTCCCACATTAGCTAGGTTGTGAGAGAAAACAGTCAAAAAACTCCCAAAACTTCAGACTAAGGAATTGTCAAAGAGAAAAAAAAAATTTTTTTTAAATGTGTTTCCAGTGACAGCTAGGTGGCACAGTGGACAGAGCACTGGCCCTGCAACCAGGAGCACCCGAGCCCAAATCCGGCCCCAGACACCCAACACCCACCAGCCGCATGACCCTGGGCAAGCCACTGAACCCCAAATGCCTAACCAAAAAAGAAAAAAAAAGAAAAGAAAAAAAATGTGTTTCCATCTATTTTCAGATACTATCACTTCTTTCTCTGTAGATGGGTTGCCATTTTCATAAGTCCTTCAGGGTTATATTGGACCATTGCCTTGCTGAAAATAACCACATGCTTCCCAGCAGATCATCTTACACTATTGCTGTTATTTTGTATACAGTGCATTTCACTCTGCTTCAGTTCATGTAGGTCTTTCCAGGTTTTTCTAATAGTATCCTGTTCATCTTAACCTAAATAAAGTACCTTAAACTTGACAAAGAATTTTCTTCATATTAGCCCAGCAAAGTCATCATAACTATTTCCCTCCATACTATTCCCTTCCCATGATATTTACTCTATTTTCTATCTATCTATTCCTCCTCAAAAGTGTTTTACTTCTGACTGTCCCCTCCCCCTACTCTGCACTCCCTTTTTTTTCACCCTTCCTTCCTTATCCTCTTCCCCTCATACTTTCCTTTAGGGTTAAATAGATTACTCCTCCCAACTGGGTGTGAATGTTATTCCCTCCATGAGCCAGCTCTGATGAGTTTAAGGTCTTTGAGCTAATTCTATGTTCCAAATTTTCTTCCTCCCTCTCTCTTCAACCCTCTTTATGAAATCAAGCAATTCAGTATGTCATACTTGTGCCATTACGCAGAACATCTTTACCTTCCTTGAAAGTATTTTGCTTTTTACTGCTCTCTCCCCAAATCTGTCCTTCCCTCCTTCCCCTCTCCCCCCCCCTTATCTCCCTCCCCTCCCTTAGGGCTAAAATATATTACTATACCCACTTAAGTATGTATGCTAGTCCTTCTTTGAGTCAATTCTGGTGATATTAAGGTTCACTCACTCCCCAATTCCTTCCCCCTCTTCCCCTCCCCTCCATAAGCTTTTTTCTTGTTTCCTTTATGTGAACAACCTCTTCCCAGACCATCTCTCCCCTTCCCCCTCCCCCAGTCTATTTCTCCTACACCTCAACCCTATTTTAAGGATGTCATTATGGGTTAGTTAGGTGGCACAGTGGACAATGCACCAGCCCTGGACCCAGGAGATCCCAAGCCCAGATCTGGCCCCAGACATAAGACACCCCACACAGAACAAAACATAACATCCCTTCGTATTCAGTTCAGACCTGTGTCCTTTATTAAATCCTTACTGATATAGTTCTTATGAGTTTGAAGTATTATCTTCCCATGTGGGAATATAAAGTTTGGTCTTTTAATATCTCTCATGAAGTCTTTTTCCTGTTTATCTTTTTATGCTTCTCCAGGGTCTTGTATTTGAAAGTCAAATTTTCTATTCAGTTCAGGTCTTTTCATAGCAAATGCCTGAAAGTCTTCTTTCTCCTTGAAGTTCCATGTTTGCCTCTGAAAGATGATGCTTAGTTTTGCTGGGTATGTAATTTTTGGCTGTAGTCCCAGTTCCTTTGCCCTCTGGAATATCATATTCCATGCCCTCCGGTCCTTTAATATAGAAGCTGCTAGATCTTGCTTTATCCTTATTGGAGCTCCATAGTATTTAAATTCCTTTTTTCTAGCTGCTTGCAATATTTTCTCCTTGACCTGGGAGTTCTGGAATTTGGCTATAATATTCCTGGAGGTTTTCCTTTTGGGATCTCTTTCAGGAGGTGATCGGTGGATTCTTTCAATTTCTATTTTAGCTTCTGCTTCTAGAATATCCGGGCAATTTTCCCTCACAATCTCTTGGAGGATGGTGTCTAAGCTCTTGTTTTGGTCATGGTTTTCAGGTAGTCCAATGATTTTCAAATTATCTCTCCTAGATTTATTTTCTAGGTCAGCTGTTTTTCCAAGGAGATATTTCACATTGCCCTCTATTTTTTCATTCAATTGGATTTGCTGTACTGTGTCTTGGTTTCTCATAAGATCACTAGCTTCCATTTGTTCAATCCTAATTCTTAGGCAATTATTTTCAGCAGACAGTTTTTTAATCTCCTTTTCCATTTGGCTTTTCAAACTGTTGACTTTTTTCTCATGACTCTCCTGCATCTCTCTCATTTCTCTTTGCATTCCTTCCTCTCTTTCTCTACATCTTCATTCTATCTCTCCTACTTTCTCTTCAAAGTCCCTTTTGAGAGCTTCCATGGCCGGAGACCAGTTCATATTTTTCTTGGAAGCTTTGGATGTTGGAGCTTTGACCCTATTATTATCTTCTTCTTCTGAGGATGTATTGTGGTCTACCTTTCCCCCAAAGAAGTTTTTGATGGTCTTCTGCTTTCTCTGCCTACTCATCCTGGCTTACTGTTTCTTGGCTTTTTACTCCTTAAAGTGTAGCGCTGCTTCCAGGACACACTGTTCGTGCTACAGTGGGGCCCAGGGGGTGATTAGGCTTCTTCTCAGCTTGCCTGGCTTGTGAGTAATCACAGCTGCTTTCTCTTTGACCCGGAAACAGAAGTCTGATTGAACTCTGATTCTCTATGGTCGGAAGCTTGGTGTGCTTTTACCCCTCCTCACTGGGCCACTACCACTCGATTCAGCCCACTAGTTCAGACCCAGGGAGCTTTGCCCCAACTCCAGTAGATACTGCCTCCACTTCACCCCGGCCTACCACCGAACCCCCTCACCAGTCCGTGACTGGAGCCTCAGAAGCTGCTGGTGCTGAAGACTCTTACATGCGCTGGAAGCAGTGTCCTTGCCTGGGTCCAGACTGTGCGCTGAGCTGTTCGGCCTGATCAGTAGGTGATCAGAATTGCGCTCTTTTGCGGAGAAATAGTCTCACTCTGTTCTTATGTGCATTAGGCTGTTCTGGGTTTTGATTTTTACCGCATTATTTGGGCGTGAATGGATGGGTTTATCTGGAGCTTGTGGGAGTCACAGCCTCTCCTCCACCATCTTGGCCTAATTCCATTTTTAAATTTAAAGTATATTATAAATCAGTTCTTAACCATTCCAAATAAGCAATTACATGCTTCCATTGATTTAAAAATGTGGTTTTTTGTAGGTGTGTTCTTACAAAAATAAATGTCTGGTGTTACTTTTTTGAAGGATGAATTGCTTCATGACCAAATTGTTCAACAATTTCTTCATCATTTCACTTGCTACAGAAAAGAAACCATAGATTTAGGGGTTGATGAGAAAAAGTGACTTACATTTCCTGATTTGCAGGGAATCAGGTTGGCTAGAGTCTTTTTACAGTGATTTTTCTCTATAGCAAAGAGCTCATTTCTGCCAGAAATACAAAGAACAGAGTCATGAAAACAAATCTCTTAAACTAAAGCAAGAGCAGGGTTTTTCCAGACTCTTCATTGTGGTGCTGTTTCTCTCACTGATATGGTTCATCAGTTTAAAAAGGAAAAATAGCTGGGATACAGAGTGATTCTGATAGCTCTAGCAATATAAGGAAAAACAGGTTTTCTGTATATGAACCTTGTGGCTTATATACTTTAGTAGAGATTTGGAGAGTATTTACTTTGCTTAGTCTACCATGCTGATTCCTCCCAAGGTTTTGTTATTCTGTAACCTTAGTAATAAATCTTTTCTTCTCCATATCTTTTCTTATAAACATTTCTATGTTGAAGGTAGACTTGGAAAGAAATCCTTGCTCACGTATCTATGACACTAACGCTTGGGAACCAGCCAAATGTTTTACTTTTCTACTTCATATGAATATGAAAATATAGTGAGTGTGGGTATTCCTGGTATACAGGTATTCAATTAACAGTTTCTAAAAATCTACTATCTCACTTGAGCCCCCTCTTCTCCCACATTTAATATATTTTACATCAGTGAAAATTCACCACTACCTCTAGAGATGTGGGTTCTTAGGTTATAGGAGAATTCTGTCCATAGGATTAGGATTAATCAAATAATCAGAGTAAATAACTTGGAGAAAGGCAGACTGGGCACGCAAAATTTTTTTTTTTGAAAATCTTACTAATGCCATTAAAAAAATTACAGCCAATTCTTAATATACTACCATCCCTCCTTATCCTCATCTTAATCTAGTATATCATAACTCCTCCACATCTTTATGGGATTCATGAATTTCTGTTACCAAAAATGCTTATTTTTCTTGTAGCCAAGTTTCTTATAATGGACCTCTCCAAACTTCATTATATTGGTTTTTAGATGATAGACCCACCTTGTTATGGGTTAGGATGCCCAATTTTCAAATGCTGAAAGGATTATCAGTCTTTTCTTTCCATTCTCCAATATCTCTAAACAGATGGTTATATGCCCAATATTATCTTTGCAATGCTAAAAAGTGAAAGATGAGCTCAACACATGGCGCATTTATATTCAAATGAGGTTTATTGTGGCTATGGCATAATTGGATGGATCTTGCATGAATATTGAATTAATCATTGTTTTCAAGACTTTTTCAGTTTTTTATTAAGTGTATTCTTCTAGGTCTATATAATTTTTGGTCTCACATCAGTTCTTGATGCATTAAGATAAGCCATAGGATGATCTTTGGAAACAATTTGAGACTGGGTTGCCCTCTCATACATTAAAACAAAAAGTCTTGCTTCTGATACCATAAGTAAAGTCTAATTCAGTCTATGCTTTGGAAAGTTTGGGGGTACTTATTCAACATGCAGGTAATCAAAGTTGTGTCTGGTCTTTTTCAATGATCATTTTTTGAAATACTTGACCCTTGACACACAGGACATCCTACACATTTAGGCTTCTCATGATTAGGATAAGGGAGGGACTATTAGAGAAGTGGATAGAGCAGCAGCTAGGTGGTGCAGTGGATAAAGCACTGGCCCTGGATTCAGGAGGACCTGATTTTAAATCTGGCCTCAGACATTTGACATTTACTAGTTGTGTGACCCTGGGCAAATCACTTAACCTTCATTGCCCTGCAAAAAAAAAAAGTAGGAGAGAGAAGTAGATAGAATAAGGAACAGGAGAGTGAGGGGAGAAGATAAGGTAATAAGGATAGAGTAAAAAGAGAGGGTGAGAAGGACAATAGTGAGTAAAAATAAGATGGAGGAAATTCACAAATAGTAATTATAACTTTGAATGTGAATGGGATGAACTCATCCACAAAACAGAAATGGCAAAATGGATCAAAAATCAGAATCCAACAATATGTTATTTACAAGAAACACTTTTGAGAATGAGCCATACATTGTTAAAATGGAGGGTTGGAGTAGACTTTATTATGCTTCAGCTGTTGCAAAAAAAAAAAAAAAGGCAGGTGTAGGCTTCTCAGAGAATGTTACTGACAGGAAAAACAACAACACAAAAATCATCAGTAATAAGTTATTATAATATATAATTATTTTAATATATAATATATGAATATTTTAATATAATGTATAAGTAGTATAAGTATTGCAGTTTATGACATTAAGTCAATATGCATCAAATAAAAAAAACTCATAACAAGAAAGCAAAGAAGTTACAACACACTATACAGTACAATACACCAAGAATTTCTTCTGTGAAGAACTGGATCTACTAAATAAATGGAACTAATCCCTAGGGTGGGATTAGTTCCATTTATTTAGTAGTCATTAGAGAAAACTATTGAAAAGATTATCATGGAGAGATGCATGAAAAATACAATGCAAAATTTCCATATAATTTCTGATCCCTCGTATCACTCACTCTATTGTTGGTATGCCTGCCTTCCTCTCACTCCCAGTACTATAACCCACTTACTGATTTCCAGTCAATGTGCCATCATGGTACTTTGGTGAATTATTCCCAGTATGTTCAAGTATCTTGAGGTTCTTGATCCTTCAGCTTGCCAGTTTCTTGCCAGGAAAATAGACAATGATCAATGCGTGCATAAAGGATAATAGGATCACTTTTATAAGTAGGGACAGACTTTCAAAGACACCATATAATTCAATATCCCATATTTTATAGATAAAATTTAGATCAGTGATTCAAATACAGGTCTTCTGGTTCCAAATCCAACACTTTTTCTACCACATCACACTGCAACCTAAGTTAAAATAAAAACTCATGAATTTCCAGTTAAATGTGTAAGGAAGATGCTTAGGGACTGGAAAGTTAGAGAAGAGACTGACAACTAAGTTGGATGACTGCATGGTGGGGTGTAGGGGATGCGGGGATGGGGGGCAGGGTGAGGGATATAGTTAAGTGAAGAAATCTTTTCCTTTCTTAAGTCCTTTGTGTTGACATGTATATCATAGACTAATACAAGTTGGCAATGAATGAATAAAGAGGAAAGGGAAAGGAATAGGCATGTATTAAGTATCAGGTGCTATGCTCTGTGCTTTAAAAATATTATATTGTTCCTCATATGGTGATTTGAATGAATGAATGGAAAAAACATTTATTAAACACTTATTATGTGTCAAATAACTATGTTGAGTGCTGGGAATATAAACACAGATCTCAGTCCTGGACCTCAAGGAGCTTACATTCCAATAGGAGGAGACAACATATGTAGGGGAATGGAGGATGGGAGAGGTATTTTGGTTTGGAAAGAGGATGATGAGTGGAACCATAAGAGAGAATTGTCTGTGCACTATACTAATAAAAACCACCAGACATACACACACAAAACATAAGTCCAAATAAGAGAAAATTTTTTTTTAGTTTTTAAAAAAATCATATGATAAAATTATGTGAGAATTCAAAATGTTAATAATGCAATGACAAAATGAAAAAAACCAAGAGGAATAATATGATAAGAAAAAATTATTGCAGCATGTCAATATCCAATTGAGCCAAGAACAAAGTGGTCTCTTAGTGGATGAGGGCAAAAGAAAATGCCTTAGCCTTCTCTGGGCCCCTTGATTCTATTTTGTTATACAAGCCAAGAGGCAAACTTTTATTGAGTTTTTGCCTAAACCTGTATGGGGGGAAGGGGGATTGGGAGAGAGGTTGTTGATTTCCATTTGATTCTAAGTCTCTATTTTCTGTGGGGAGAGTTCTACATATTCTATGACCTTTATAAGGACCGGCTTTTCCTGTGAAGACAAAAATATTTTCCCCCTTTTCCTTTTTTGTCTTTGGATTGGGAAATGCCTTTAAAAGCATCAAGACAGACAGTAATATATGAAAATTTTGTAAAATGATGTCTGCTTGTTAAAATTGTATAACACTGAATTTGGGAGTGAATGTAATAACTCCAACTGGCCAACCAGTACACAGGTTGGAATGACATGCTTGCTTTCTTTCTTCTCTGTGCTACGTTGGATACCAAGTTCTCTTATTGTGTTCTAACTGAATTATCATGTACCTGTATTCTAGGGATTCAAAATTTTATTGATTTTATTTGTTCTCATACCCATAACAGGTATGGATATCAATATATAAATATTCAATCATGTGGAGATTATCTCAAAGAAACTGGTCTAACCTATAAAGGAAACACACCTGACAACTGTCCAATTATAAGTATGGAACAAAAGAAAAAAAAAACCTGCCAATTTTTCTACAGTGGATCCTTGTAAATTCATAGGACTTCCAAATATATCTTAGATAAAACCCTCACAGTGCAGTAACGCCTCTGGAATACTTTCCCCAACTTGCACTTTCACTGGCAGATTGGGTTCTTAGAAGACAGCAACTGTCTCAGGTTCTAGGGGGTAACCTTAAGGGTATGCATGATCAACCTCTAAATATAATTAGCTCTTAGAAAAATCATTTACCAAAATGGTGTGGTAGGATCAATAACCTAAAAAGTTTTTCCTTTAAAAAGTATTGAAGGGGGTAGCAGTGAAGGGGTGACACAGTGGATAAAGCACCAGCCCTGGATTCAGGAGGACCTGAGTTCAAATCCAGCCTCAGACACTTGACACTTACTAGCTGTGTGACCCTAGGCAAGTCACTTAACCCTAATTGCCCTGCAAAAAACAAAACAAAACAAAAACAAACAAACAAAAAGTATTGAAAGCATCCTTGAGACTTAATTAGCACAGGGGGACAAAAACCCAGATAGCTGATATAGTTTCCTGGTGGCTTAGGTACAAAAAAACAGAACACCAGGAGTAAGTGAAAACTTCCTCAGGTTTCTGACTGGAAGACCATCATGAGTAAGACAGAGACAGGGAAGCTATGCCCAAGTGAACCATTGTTTTATCTTTGCTGAATATCCTGCTTATCCTGTGGCTAAGCAAACCCCTTTTGTTAATTGTCAGATGTTCTATGAGAATCTCATTCCATTCTAATTGGTCTGAGTCATGCCTGGTCTAATATTTGGCCACTGTTGTGGGATGATTACGTTGGAATAGCATTGCTGAAGTGAGGGAAGGGCAAAGTAAAGGAAAATAAGACTTTAAGGATCTCTGGGTTTCTGGTGGCTGTGGTGATGTTTCCAGCAGTGTTGACTACTTACTAGGAGGCATAACCCATTACTTTTTGGGGGATTAGGAAGCAAAGTCTGAGTGCTCTGTAAGTAGATACAAATAATGAATTTGCTGTGTCTTTAAGGTCTGTGCCCTGAATATGATAAATGCTATAAACTATAATTATTTGAATTTCTATTATTTTGGTATTTGTAGGTGACAGTGATCTTGAGGCCTGCACC
The DNA here is from genome assembly GCF_019393635.1 of Dromiciops gliroides. Taxonomy (NCBI): domain Eukaryota; kingdom Metazoa; phylum Chordata; class Mammalia; order Microbiotheria; family Microbiotheriidae; genus Dromiciops; species Dromiciops gliroides. Next base: position 515,523,927 of record NC_057861.1, on the reverse strand, counting down.
TTGTGGTAGGACTGGGCTATTTCTTAAAAACTGAAATTTGAGGATTTTTCTTAAAACTGCTCAATGAATTGTTTGAGACATTTTATATGGCATTTGGGTAGCTAGTTTTTTTTTTTTTTTACTCTTCAGCGCAAGGAATTAAAGGAGACACTTGAAAGGAAAATGCTTGATCCTCTCCAGGAAATCAGAACTTTGCTGAACTAGAGATATGGACAAATATACCCAATGCACCCCAGCCAATTTGCAGAGGACAAGAGTAGGACTGCATCTGTTTATTAAGTTTAAATGGAGGGATAGATTATGCTCTTGCTCAAGAACTGTGAAATATATCTCTCCTTTCTATTTAGGACATCTAGGGAAGAATGAGCAAAAGGACCTTGAATAGTGGACCCCAGCACAAGCTCTTTGAGTACCCTACTCAACCTTGGCAGAAATTATGACTATTTGTAGATGGCAATTATAGCCCATGAACTGACCTAGAAATGTCTCTGGCATCTTCCTCTTTTTTTTTTCCTGTGTCTCTTTTTCTAAGCATTGGTAAACAAGCTGAACATTCCTAGCTTTGTCTGAAATGGGAAATTTGACCTTATTTCCTGTTTCTCTTGTATATAGCTAGCTATATATATATATTTGTTTGCATTATGTCCTCCTCCCCAATAGATTTTAAGGTCCTTGAGGGCAGGGACTGTCTTTTACCTCATTTGGTATCCCCAATACTTAGTGCATTATCTAACACATTTGTTGTTTAGTTATTTCAGTTATGTCTGACTCTTCATGACCCCATTTGGGGTTTTCTTGGCAAAGATACTGGAGTGGTTTACCATTTCCTTCTCCAGCTCATTTTACAAGTGAGGAACTGAGGCAAGCAGGGTTAAGTGACTTTCCCAGGGTCACATAGCTAGTAAGTGTCTGAGGCCAGATTTGAACTCACAGAGATGAGTCTTCCTGACTCCAGGCCCAGCACTCAATCCATTGCACCACCTATCTATCCCTGGCACATAGTAAGCACTTAATGTTTATTGACCAATTGATTGATTGATTGATTATAAGTTTGAAATTTCAAGAGCTCTTGAGTTCTTTAGTGGGAGTTTATTGGCAGCATGAGGAATTTCTTAAATTTGAGAGTATAAACATGGACAGGAAAAGTTATACACATTCTAGATATCCAGAAACATTTGGGATTGAGCTACCCTATGTATCCATTTCATGCTTTATAAACATGGTGGTCCAGTCAGAGCAGTGACACTCTGGTCTGTCACATTGCCCAGCTACCATTGATTCGGGTAGAAGACAGAACTCAAAACTTCCAGAAGTGCCTGGACACAAGAGGCTAGGGGTAGTTCTTGTTGAAGTACTTAGACCAGTAGAGGGTGACACAACTTGGGTTACAGTGGCAATAGTCAGTAGCATGGGCCTCAGCAGAGTGGGCACTGGCATGGGCAATTACCAAGTTTGATCTAGAATAACCCTTCGCTTACTATAATTTGGAATTGATGGAGACCTATATTTCTACCAATATAGCATCCAAATGGTCATTAGACCACTCATTCCCAGAGAAGGCTTGGAGGATCCCTCCAATACAGCTGTTAGGAAGAGGCTTGCTTTCTAGTTTTAGAGAGGAAATGAAATTGTCTCCCTTGCATGGAACAAGGAATGTGGTATCTCATTACAGGCCTCTAAAAGAACAACAATTTCATATTCCATCAGGTTCTAACTTTTGGACTGAGAACCGAGTGGATCAGTAGTATGGGAGATTCTTGGTACTGATTGTAGCACTGGGGCAGGTTGCATACCTAACTACAAATGACCTTGACCTGAGAGCTTTGGTCTCATATTCCACTATTGCCCGTGCTTGTCCAGGGAACTGAAAGATGGAACATTTGCATGTCTAATAAACTGTATGACTTTTTACCCTTTGAGTATCTGTATTTCTTCTTAGTACTTTATTCATGCTCTACTTACATGAAGATATGATATTACCCACCATGACCATTTAGATACAAGACTTGGTCCTTCCAAAAAAGGGAGGTAAAACTTGGGAAATTTTTGACATTCATTCTCTTCCATATTTGCTCACTCCTTCATGAAGCTGTTACATTGCTAGTTGTTGTTTTTCTGTTTTGTTTTCTTTCACTGTTTTTCTGTTTTAGTTTATCTTTTCTTTCTCCCGTGCTGACAGGCCAAGCTTCTCACATCCCTAAAGGTGATGTTGGCTCATTTTCCCTTAAAAACTATTGACTTACTCAGCACCAGAGGACTAAGACCCAGACAACTGACACAACTTTGTGGTGTCTCAGGGATAAAAAAAAAGTCAATATGCACAGGAAGTCAGCAGTTCCTCCCTCTGGCTTCTGATCAGAGGACCATCATGGGTCACAGAGACAGAGAAGTTTGAGCAAAATGAATCAATGCTGTATTCTTGCTGAATGTCCTCTTCCTGCTATGAATATGCTTTTTCTATTATGGGCAAGTAGGCTTCAGTGTTAACTGTCTAATGTTCTATTGTTCAGTCCTTTCAATTCTATCCAACTCTTCATGACCCAGTTTTTTTGTTTTTTCTTGGCAAAGATGCTGGAATGGCTTGCCATTTCCTTCTCCAGCTCATTTTATAGATGAGGAACTGAGGCTAACAAGGTAAAGTGACTTGCCCACTTGCCCAGGGTCACACAGCTAGTAAGTGTCCAAGGCCAGATTTGAACTCAAGAGGATGAGTCTTCCTGACTTCAGGCCCAGCACTCTATTCATTCTGCCATCTGGCTGCCCCATCTAATGTTTTATTAATCTTGATTCATTCCAGTCTTGAATCAGAACTATTTTTAGTAAATACTGTCTTACTACAAATTATATAATAAAAACAGTAGCTATAAAATCTTTCCCACATAAACATGAAGCAGAGCCTCCCATAAAGAAACAGTTTCTAGAGGATAAGTGGGCTTAACCTTAGAGTACAATGGTAGTGTGCCTCGTGTAGAAAACACTTATGTTAAGGCAGCTCACAACTCTTAAATCACAGGCCTAGAAGTCCTTACTCTCTTTATGTGGTTATTTCTGCAGCTCAACTCTTGGTTGCTGGAACTAGCTCTTTCTCTCTCTCTAGCCCAGAGCCAGCTCTCTTCTATGCTGCCAGGAATCATGTTTGTAGAAACTGATTCCAACTTTGGGTGATCATCATTCAGTATCTGTGTTTCTCTGGCAGAGATGTCTCTGCTACCTGCTGGATGCAACTATATGCCTCAAACATTTTCCAAATGACAAACTATAGAACTTTTGGGAGGGATGTCACTTACTGGTTGAGTTGATCTGCTTTAAAGTGACATAGATGACAGGGGAGAGAAGAAAAATACTTTCCTACTTTCCTCCCCTTCCCTCCATAACCCCTTCCCTATCTGCCCTCTTGAATAGGTAATGAAGTCTCTTCCACAACTGCCTAAACTCATGAATTCTCTGCAGCCCTTAGCTTTTTAAAGTCTTGCAAAGGCATGCCCAATTTTTGAAAAGGCCTGTTTTAAATTTCATCAGAGTTAGGAAGTAATACTTCATAAAAGAATCTTGGATGTGGTCCCAAATTTACAATTAGTTTAATACCTTCTGACCACATTTAAAAGCTTATCATCTGTGACTAAATCCTGTACCTAAATTAAGTGTTGTGTGTTGTGTGTGTGTGTATATATGTATGTATATGTTACATATATATCATACCCCTCTACTTTATATAACAACTAATATTTACATAGCAATTTACTTGAAATTGTCTTATTTGATCTTCCCAAGAATCTGTGAGCAGGTGTTATTAGTTCCATTTTACAGATGAGAAAAGCAGGCTTTAGAAAAATTAAGTGATTTGCCAGAACAATAAGTGGTAGAGGAAGGATTCAAATTCAAGTCTTCCTCAAGCCCAAACTAGTCATTTCTTTACTATACCATACTGTTTCTTGAAAACAAGAGATATACATAGAGGATTCTAACTCACAGATTCCCAGACTTTCTTGAGTCACAGTGTCCTTAGGGTCTCAAATTTTTTTTCATAGCCAAGGAATAACTAACAATTCCATTTATTAAATACTTAGATATAAACAATTTAACCAGCATTTATGTTCTGACAACATAGTAGACATTTGAAAAAATACATACAAATTGAAAGAAAAATGATATTTTTATTTCAGTCTGACATAATCGTTAATACTTATGTATAGGATGTGTGCACTTGTTGGGTTCTTCTCAGACCTTGAAATCAGGTTGGACACTGCCATCCTCATTTTCTAACTCACATTGATTTCTGCATAGTATTTGTTTTTGATCCCCAAAACAACTAAAAATCAACTTGGCAAAGATAAGAAGTCACAAACAAAAGAGTAAGTAAACAAAAACATATCTCAAATATTTGAGAATTTCATCAAAAGGAGTGTATTGAGATCTAATGGTGAAAATGGGAGACACTTTGAGATAGTAGTTCTCATAGGAACTGAAAGAATGACACATGTCAAGTAGTCAAAAATGTAAAATATCTCTCAGAGTTTGCTGTGGAACTAAAGTACACAGGTAGGGAACCATGATTCTAACCCTTCCAAATAAAAAATAACAAGTATTTAAAACAATCACAATTAAACTAAGACGATATAAAAACTCTGTGTTTTTATCATTGTGTTGCTTAAGTCTCTAAAGGTTCCAAAAGGAGTTGCAAAGAAAAAGAGAGGAGGAAAAGAAAAAAAAATAAAACCAATGTCCCCAAACAATAGGAATTATGGTAAGAGAGCAGCACAATCCAAAGTAAAACTCCTATCTTTTATGAAAGGGAAATCCAACTTCAAGTATATTTCTTTAGCTCTCCTCACTTTTGTTGCTAAACAACCTTGAGAAACTCATCTATAATTGGTGCCTCTGTTTAGTTTCCTCTTGCTCTCTTCTTCACTCTGCAATCTCTCTCAATATCATTATTCAATTGAAACTACTCTCTCCAAAGTTAGCAATGATCTCTTAATTGCCATATCTAATATCCTTTTCAAGGCTCTTTTGTGGACACTTTTCTTTCCTATAGTTTGCTTAGTGACCTCATCAGTTACCATGGATGTAATTATTATCTCTATGCAGATGATTCTCCAATCATCTCATCCAGTCCTGACTTCTATACTGATATCCATTCTTGCATCTCCATCAAACTAGATATCACATAGATTTCAACTCTGGGCAACTCTAAAACTCAAATCATTATCTTCCCTCCTCAACCCTTGCCCCCTTCCTAACTTTCCTGTTGATGGCATCACCATCTTCCTAGTCATCCTGGCTCACAACCTAGGTGTCAGCCTGTACTCCCCATTCTCATTCCCACATCCAATTCATTGACAAGTCCTTTTGAATCTACTTTCACATCTCTTGTATATGCACATTTCTCCTCTAATGCAGTCACATCACTGCAACAGGCCCTTCTCTTCTCACACCTAGGCTATTAGAGTAGGATAACGTGTTTTGTTGTTAGTCCTCTGGAATCCTGGTTGGTCATTACCCTAATAAGAGATCCTAAATTGTTTCCCTTTACCATATTGTTACCATTGTAGAAATTACTCTCTTACTTTTGTTTAATTTACTCTGCATGAGTTCCTATATATATTTCCCAGGTTTCTCTGAAACCATCACCTTCATCATTTCTTATAGCACAATAGCATTTCATCACATTTACATACCACCATTTCCCTATATGGGCACCCTCTTATATTTCCATTTTTTATCACCTCAAAAAGAGTTGCAAATATTTTTCTACATCTTTAGAGCTTGTTTTGCTTAGGACTATCTATCCTCCCTCGAATTATTCCTTCTCCCCCTTCCTTCCTTCATTGAATGAAATATCTTTCTATACCTAACTCTGTATGTGTGGGTGAATTCTTCCCTCCTTTGACCAGTTCAGATAACAGTGAAGTTCAAGTCTCTCCCACCCCCTACTCCTTGTTTGTATAGATGTCGACACTTGAATACCCTGATTATGTGAAATAATTTCCCCTACCTCTTTTTTCCCCTTCCTTCCTAGGGTATTCCGCTTTTTCCGTTCTTCTCTTAAGATCATCAAGATATAATAGAACCACTTATAGGCCTTATGTAATTAGACTCCCTTTGTGACCTCTGATTATGATAGGTTTACAAGGGACACGTGTATCATTTTCCCACTTCAGAACATAAGTAGTTTATTCTTGTTTATGGGACTTATAGGGAGCATAGTGGATAGAATGACAGGCCTGGAGTCAGGAAGACATCTTCCTGAGGTCGAATCTGACCTCAGGCACTTAATAGCTGTATGACCTGGGCAAGTCACTTAATCCCTGTTTGCCTCAATTTCCTCATCTGTAAAATGAACTGGACAAGGAAACGACAGACCATGTTAGTATCTTTGTCAAAGAAACCCCAAATGGAGTCATGAAAAGTCAGATGTGACTGAAACAATTGAACAACATAAACTACATCCTTGTTTAGTCTCTTATCATTGCTCATTCATGTTTACCTTGATGTGTTTCTCTTATCATTTCTGTTTAAACTTCAAGGTTTCTATGCAGGATGCATTTTTTGTATTTAAAAATGTAAAACCCCGCCAAAATGTAAAAACCATTCTTAGCTTATAGGCCATAGAAAAACAGATAGTGGGCCAGATTTGGCCCTTGGGTTGTGTTTTGTTGTTGTTATTGTTGTTGTTGTTGTTGTTTTGGGGGGGAGGGATCCTTGCTCTATTTCAATAAAGATCCATTTTCCCCCATATGACAATATTCCTTTTTGTTGGGTAAATTATTCTTGGCTATAAACCTATGTCCTTTGCCTTCTGGAAAATCACATTCCAACTTCTCCTTTTCCTCACATTGGTGGCTGCTAACTTGTGTGTATTCCTGATCATGACTCCTCAATACTTGAATTCTTCATTTCTGGCTACATGCAATATTTATTCTTTACACCAGAAATTCTAGATTTTGGCTATAATGTTCCTGGAACTTTCATTTTTGCATAGAAGTTTAGAAGTTCAAATATAGGAGGTGAGAGAAACACAAAAAAGTATAAATGATTGAGCAATCATAAGAGACTAAACAAGGATAAATTGCTTATATTCTAAGATGGGAGATGATGCATGTGTCTCCTCTGAACCCTATCATCATCAAAGGTTAAACTCCATTGAACTTGAGTTCAACCTACCCCATGTGATCACACTTGACTATTCTAAACCTAATTGACCTCCCTCTCCCCTCAAGTATTACAGCAGCAATTATTGTCCTACCTCAAAGATTCTTCCAGTTAATATTTTACTTTGATAATTAAATGTAGTAGATAGAAAGCTGGTCTCTAAGTCAGGAATTTGTTGTTCAGTCATTTCAGTCATGTCTAACTCTTTGTGACCCCATTTGGGGTTTTCTTGGCAAAAATACTGGAATGGTTTGCCATTTCTTTGTCCAGCTCATTTTACAGATGAGGAAACTGAGGAAGACAGAGTTAAGTGAATTTCCTAGGGTCACAAAGCTAGTAAATCTCTGAAACCAGATTTGAACTCAGCTCTTCCTGACTCCAGGGCTAACGCTCTATCCAGTTGCCCTGAAATACCTGGATGCCAAGTCCTGTCTCTGATGTTTACATTATGACATACTGTGTTAATTACAACTTCTCATTGCCCCAGGTCACTTGCTAAAACTAATTTGCAGAATATTTGTTTGCAGTATATTTTGGTAGAGGGAATTTCCTCATAAGACTTTCCCTATACCATTGAAATTATATTAGTGTCTATTCCAAACAATTTTTATCTTATATTTTCCTTTTTTAAAATAAATTTTATTGATGTCTTTTGTATTTTTAACAACTTTAGACTTTTCTCAGTATCCTTTTCTCCTTTTCCTCTGAGAGAGCCACTCCATATACAAATAATATTTTTAAAGAGGAAAATTTTAAAGGAAAAATTTAAATTTAAAGGAATTTAAAGGAAAATTTTTTTTACAATTGAAGAGGAAAAAAGGTAAAAATACATAAAAATGTTTAATACATCATAAAAATCTGAAAATATGTGCAATATGGGCAACTAGGTGGCACATTGGATAAAGCACTGGCCCTGGATTCAGGAGGACCTGAGTTCAAATCTGGCCTCAGACACAACACTTACTAGCTGTGTGACCCTTTTCAAGTCACTTGACCTCAATTGCCTCACCCCCTCCCAAATGTGCAATACACAATTCTTGTAGACTTCAAAGAGGTGGGGTATCTTCTTAATCTTCATTAGGGGCATTTGCTTGTTCTTTGTAATTTTGCAACATTCACTTTTAACTTTGTGTATGCTTGTTCATTTTGTTTATATTGTTTTAGTCATTATGTATATTGTTTTCTTGGCTCTGTTTACTTCACTGCATCATTTAATATCATTGTTTCCATGCTTCTTTGCATTCATCATCTTCATCATTTCTTATAGCATAGTAATATTCCATTAAATTAATGTAACACAATTGATTAGTCATTTCCCAATCAAGGACTATCTACTTTGTTTCTCATTATGTTTTATGACAAAAAGTACTGCAATAAGCATTTTAGTATATATGGAGACTTTCTTCTAACCAATGGCCTCTTTGGAGTATATGTCTAATAGTGGAATCTTTGGGTCAATGGCTATGGACATGTTTTTGTGATTTTATTTCAAAATTCCAAATTGTTTAAATGGTTATACTAATTCACATCTCCACTAACAATGTACAAGTGTTCCTATCTTCCTATAGTCTCTCCAACATTGACTATTTAGGTTTTTTGTTACTTTTGCCAGTTTGCAGAGTATGAGGTAAAACTTCAGGGATATTTTGATTTTCATTTCTCTTACTATGAGGTTTTTGTTGTTGTTGTTGTTTTTAGTGAGGCAATTGGGGGTAAGTGACTTGCCCAGGGTCACACAGCTAGTAAGTGTCAAGTGTCTGAGGCCATATTTGATCTCAGGTCCTCCTGACTCCAGGGCTGGTGCTCTCTCCACTGCACCACCTACCTGCCCCTACTATTAGTTATTTATAGCATTCTTTCATATATATGTGTGTATATATATAAATGTATATGTGTGTATACATATATACATATACATAAATTCACTAGAAACCTGTTCAATTCTGTATTTTTTCCTTTGTTTCTCTTTCTGTTAGATTTATTCAAAACAGAGAGAGGAAAATAAGATTCTCTTGCCACTATTGCATTACTATCTTTTTATAATTTAGATAATTTTTCCTTTATGAATTTCAATGCTAATGCATTTAGCATATATTCCTTATTGAAATTGTTTTATTATCTGTGTTTCCTTTCACATAATGTTGTTTTCTTATCTCTTTTATGTTTTGGATATTTTTACTTCATCTAATAGAATTCCTGCTCTTTTTATCCACCTGATACATAGTAAATTTTATTCAGGCCTTTCATTTTTCCTCTCCTTCCTTTCAAGTTGTTTTATTGTTTTTAAACTTTCTTTTTCTTTTCCTTTTTTCTTAAAAAATTTCCCCCTTATTTTCTTTATTATTTCTCCTCCCTTTTTATCTAGTTTAGACTTATATATATATATATATATATTTTATTCACAGCTTTTATATTTATTTCTTCTTTTTTCTATATATTTCTCATGGAATTAAAACTTCTGAAGGTTTTTTTGAGTGCCTTCTTCTAAACAGTTCCTATGTATTACCTCAAAAATCTTTCCCTTAACCTCCCTTTTTTCTGTTGTACCACACTTTATAGAAATACCAATTCCTGCAAGTGATAGAGAGGATAGAGATATTGCTCCAAGGCATTCTTCCCATGCCCATTGTGTGATTCTTTACTATTCTTTGTTCTACCTGTGATCACTTTCTTCCCATTTGCCATGAATCTCCTCTCTGCATTCATGCCCTCCCCCTCTTCTGGGTGCCAATTGCCCCCAGAAGCTCAGATTCTCCTGCTACTGAGGCCTCTCTAAGTACAAATTTTGTCCCTTTTAAAGCCCTCATCTACCTTTATTAAATATCTTTTTTCCTTCATGGGTATATTCTTCAGTAGGAGTCTTTCTCACTACCGAAATCAGATTTCCCCTTTTCTTTTCCCCCTGTGTCAATTTCTTCCTTTGCCTCTTCATGCTTTCCCCTACAGGCCCTCTACTTCGTGAAAGGCTAAACAACCTATTTTCCCTTCACTATTTACCACTGACTTGATTAGAGTACATCACATATTCTGCCTCTATCTTCTTACTCCCCTCTCTCCTTTAATATGTCCTCCCCTTCTGCAGTTTAGTGCCACAAAAATATTGATTCACTTGTAGGCAAGATGTTGTGAGGTCTAGTCCATGATATTTGAGGCCTATTCTTCCTCCAACACTTCTTTCTATTTAATTTCCATTTCCTCCCTTGTCTCCTCTGGACTTTTAGAGAAGAAATCTCTTAATGCTCTCTTTGTTGTGTTGTCATTGTTTTCTTGTTAACTCTCATTGGTGTCTTTCTCTTTTTAATTCTTTTATCTTTTTTTCTTCCCCTGGGATAATTTCTTTTGTTACTGGAACCTTCCTTGATTGCCGGATGTGCTTGTCTTAGAGGTGGAATTCTTTTAGGGACCCAGGAGAGTCCTCACTCACCAATCTAGGTTCTTGAAGCATGAAGCAGGACAGCTATGTGGTGCAGTAGATGAAACACCAGCCCTAGATTCAGGAGGACCTGAGTTCAAATTTGACCTCAGACACTTGACATTTACTAGCTCTGTGACCTTGGGCAAGTTATTTACCCTCATTGACCTGGAAAAAAAAAAGGAGTGAAGTAACTAGTTATTCCAGTCAGCCACGGTAGATTTCAAGAAGGAAGGCAATCTTTCCCGAGAATGACATGAATTTCTTTATACATTATACAAAATTTTAGAGCAGTATTGATAAACTAAACATTATTCAAAGTAACATTGTGTGAGGCAAAGAAAAGAAAGATGGTTATTTATAAAACACGTGGTTATAAAAAATAGTACTATATTTGTTGGAGAAAAATGTATATTCTTGGCTACAAGAGATAGATAAGGGACTTATCCTCTGAATATAGTTGGTCTCACTAAATCAAAGAAATCTGCCTGTTGGGCCAGACAGGGAGGAGAACTTTCTCAGGGCTTTGGAATCCTCCACCTTCAGCAGCAAAGTCTTTTGGTACCGATAAGAGGCAAGATTGAAACACTGAAGGTCACTAACTCCTGCAGCTGGTGTTAAGTTCACTTAGGGTCCTTACAGCAAATTCCTGATGCTGAGCAAGATGGAGTCAGGAGGCCTTGAAACAGAGCTGTTTAAGGCAGGGTGTGTGTGTGTGTGGGGGGGGGATAGTTTGTGTTACACAAACACATCATGGAAATTCATGGTATAATACCAAAGGGTTTTAGTAATGGATATAAAGGCAAGGGCAGTGAGAGACTACTCACTGGAAGCTGCCAATCTCAAGAAATTTGCTGGTCAGTCTCTGGGATTCATCTTGGGGGTGGGAGAATAATTTTGTACACTTTTCCCACACCTTTCTTGAATTTCTGTTGTCTAGGATCTTTGCAAAGCAAATAATTTGTTCAGGTCCTGTTTTCTCATGGAAATTCTTTAAATGCCTCTTTTTTTGGGGGGGGCATTCATCTTTTTTTCATTAATGCTGAGGACAGGTTTTCAGGGTATGTCACCTTAGATTGCATGTATATTGAGCTCTACTATGTGTCTTGTAGCATAGGATTTGGGGGAGGGGGCATTTTTTTGTTTTGTTTTCCTCTGGAGTTGATCTATGAATAATTCTGATTTGTACTTTGCTTTCTGTGTTCAGAAGTTCTGGGCAGTGTGTATGTGTGTGTGTTTGTGTGTGTGATGCTGTTCAAGTTTTTTGACTTATTACATTCTTCTGGGAGACCTTTAATCCTTAAGTTGTCACTGTGTAACATATCTTCAAGATTGGTTGTTGTTTAGGTAACTTGCACTGAATTGGATTTAAGTGAGGGAGGGCTGTGCCAGGTCACCAACCTCATTCCCTCCTCCAGAACTATCTGGGTCTAGTGGCAAGATATATACCAGGATGACTGGAGATGGCCCCAGTAGTTTAAGGCAATTTGAGTTAAATGACTTGCCCAGGGTCAAACAGCTAGTAACTGTCTGAGGTGAGATTTGAACTCAGGTCCTCTTGACTTCAGTGCCAGTGCTCAATCCACTGCACCACCTAGATGCTCCTTCAAAAACAATATGTTTTGCAATTCCAAATAACTAATGATGGAAAATGTTCTTCAGATCCAGAAAAAAGAACTGTGGATTCTGAATGCAGTTTGAACTATGCTGTTTCTACTTTTTAGTTGTTTTTTTCTTTTTTGGAGTTTTTCCCTGTGTTCTGATTCTTCTTTCACAGCATGACTAATGCAGAAATATGTTTAATGTGATTGTACATATATAACCTATATCAGATTTCTTTCTGTCTTGGAGAGAGGGGAGGAAAGGGAGGAAAGAAGGAAGGGAAAAATTTGGAACTAAAAATCTTGTGAAAACAAATGTTGAAAACTATCTTTACATGTAACTAGAAAATAATAAAATACTTTTATGATAAAAAATATTTAAAAAACCACAAAAAACCCAGTATGTTCTGTTTGTATATATAGCATGTTTTCTTTTAACATTATTGCTTTTTGCTTTTGTTCTTCCAGATTTTCCTTCACTTCTGTATACTTGCATTCCCAATCTGTTATCCTCTTTTAAGTTTCCTTAATGAAATTTGCCGTCTTGGATTAAGGTTTTTCTATTCTGCTGTGTATGACATAAATTTTGCTTCCACAATTCTTACTTGTCTATTAAACCTCTCAGGAACATCTTGTTATGGTTCCCTGTTGTGTTGGGAATAAAATGAACTATTGATTAGTTTTCCTTTGTCTCATAATATTTATTTATATGTATCAGGACTTCTTTAGATAATCTAGAGGCAGATTATCCCTTCTGTTTATATATGCTATTATATTCATACTCTGACTATAAGTTTTATCTGCTTATGATCAAGTATTTTAATTGATTTTTCTTTCTCTTGAGATCTTTGGTAATTTTACGGTTTTTTCCCCCTCTTATATTCCACTGTTGCTCACTTTCTAACTCTTTGATGGCAATTTCCCTGAGAGTTGGGCTTCAAAGTTGTCTCAGCCTCCTCCTACACTGGACAATTCACTTTTTTTTTTTTTTAGTGAGGCAATTGGGGTTAAGTGACTTGCCCAGGGTCACACAGCTATTTAAGTGTTAAGTGTCTGAGGCCGGATTTGAACTCAGGTACTCCTGACTCCAGGGCCAGTGCTCTATCCACTGCGCCACCTAGCTGCCCCAACAATTCACTTTTTACTAACCTCAGTCACTGCCCAAGAGGATTTTGGGGAGGATGGAATTGGTGCCAGTTGGGTGCCAGTCACTTTGCTTCAGGCCTACTAGACCCACACATATTCTGGTTGTCTTCCCCCAGTTCCCTCTATTCCTCAATTCTCTAGGTGAATACACAGCCAAACTGCGATTTCAGCCAGAATAAGCTTTTGTCTTTTGTTAGGGAAGAGGGTGGCGATCAGTTCTCTTACAAATATGTAGATCAACTTGTATATCTCCGACAGACTATGATGGCTGATGGTACAGAGAATATTTAGGGGTTAGGGATTAGCCTTCTTTGTTCTTGGTTCATTGGACTGTTACTTCATTAAGGGTATTGATATCTTAGACCATGAAAAGTGCTGAAATTGCTTTAACTTGTGTCATTTTGGCAAGTATTAAGAGGTTCTGAGGACCAGAGAAAATATCTAGTCCTCTACCTCAATGGTCATGTGACCCAGAAATTCCCTAAATTTCCTGTCCTGTATTTTTCAAAATTGTTTCAAGAACATCAGTTTTTCTCCAATAATATTATTGAAGGCAGAGACTCCATATCCTCTCTAATACTTTACATATAATAGGTACTCAATAAATAATAACCATTCATTGATTTTTGTGATTCATCTCACAGAAATTAGAAAAACAATTTTAATAATGAGCTAGATCAATAAGATACTTATAACTTAAAAACTAAAAAAGTCTCATATTAGGGGCAGCTAGGTGGCACAGTGGATAAAGCACCAGCCCTGGATTCAGGAGGACCTGAGTTCAAATCCAGCCTCAGACACTTGACACTTACTAGCTGTATGACCCTGGGTAGTTCACTTAATCCTCATTGCCCTGCCAAAAAAAAAAAAGTCTCATATACCTCACAGTGAACTTCTTTTTTTCACAAAAAATATATCTTTCTTAAAAGTTAATGGAGTCTATATTCAGAATGTACCTCATTATTGATATTTGTACCAAACCCTCATTTATCTGAATTGGTGTCTTTAGAAGCATAATACTACAAAGATTTCCTCCCACTGGCAGTGTTAGAGCTTCTGAAATATAGCAAATCCCCTATAATTTTCAAAGGGAAGCAAAGAGAATAAGATTAGAATCACACACACACAAAGACCCCAGCATACATAATGTTTAACTTAAATTAAAGATTGGGTTTAATCCTTCCTGATTACTATAATTTTAAGCAGACTATTTGATGTTTTCCTTTTATTAAGAGATCCTTATGTTAACAAACTGTTTTGTCATGATTTATCTTTCATATCTATAATTTTCCTCTCATGGTTCCATTACTGTCATAATAAAAACGATTTTGAAATCATGGTGAGGTGAATTTTTAGACTATGTTCTAAGCATTTACAGAACAAAAGTGTAAAAGGTAAAGAAATAATTAAATTTTCAACAAGCCAATTAGGAATACTGAGACTTTCCTAGAGCAATATTATTTCTAAATCTTGGCACTGTATTATCTGGTAAATGAATACATATTGTTGTGGTGATAAGCAACATGTCAAGTTTCGTTATCTTCTAAAGTACTCATCATTAGATCAAATGCAAATGAATCTGTGTAAATTATATTTGGGTACCATTGTCATCATTTCACTCTAGGATTTAGACACTCTATCAAAAGACCAGCAAACACATTGTTTTAATTACTCTGACTAAAAGAGCCAACAATTTTTTTAACTAAAAAAGGATTTTCTGAAAATTTTTCAAATGAAAAGCAAAAGTTTTCCAAGTTAAAAATAGTTTATATGTATAGACATAGCTTAAAGAAATCACTGGTGTCATCTTAAAATATAAAATTGATCCAAATTGTTTTTATGTAATAACCTTTTCCACATTGGTTATAACATAAAAACAATTTGGATCAATTTTATATTTTAACCTTCCAAGGATACAAATTGCAACCTACTTATGCTTGTCCATTATTTACAATCTTGTTTATATGTTCCCATGAATTTACTGAGAGATATTATCTTGTAGCAGATAAAGACTTTACCTTAAAGCCAAGAAGATCTGGGTTCAAATCCTGCCTCTGACACATATTGAATGTGTCATTCTAGAAAACTTATTTAACTTTTCAGTACTTTAGGTCAGGGGTATCAAACATTCAGAGTTGGCCCATAACACTTCTGAGTACTGCCTGAAATGTAATTGGGAAATATTTGATGAAATAAATAAAATGCAATTGTTGCTGTTCAGTCATGTCCTACTCTTCATGACCCGATTTGGGATTTTCTTAGCAAAGATACTGGAGTGCTTTGTTATTTCCTTGTTCAGCTCATTTTACAGATGAGTAAACTGACACAAACAGAGTTAAGTAACTTTCCCAGGGTGACACAGCTAGTAAGTATCTGAGGTCAGATTTGAACTCAGGTCTTCCTGACTCCAGACCTGGTGCTCTTTCTACTACACCACCTAGCTGCCTCCCCCCACTAATGCAATAGAATATAGATAATGTTGTGGTGATAAGCAACATGTCAAGCGTAGTTATCTTCTAAAGGATCTTTAAATACAGTTTAGTAACATCTTCCCTCCCCTCTCCTACTCCCCATTTCTATTTGAATGTGATGTCACTGATAGAAGGAATTCTGACCTTCTTTGCAGTGTATAATCTTATAGAATTGCCTAGGGCTCTCAGGGTCACATAGACAAGAGTTTTCCAGACCAGCTCTCTACACACTTTGCTGTGATTGCCTCTTTTCCTCCTACAGAAATTTGAATACTGTTACAATATCTTTAAGTGAGAAGAACAAAACTCACTAGAATCTTGGGTAGTGACAATTTTTACCTTGAGAAATTTAGCTCTAATAAGTTAGAGATCTGCCTGAATACTGAGAGTATTGAAGAGGACCAAGTCAAACTCATTTCTGGGGAGTCTTAGAAAGTTAACTGTCTTTAGCTTCCACTTGCCCAATTCTACTTTTTAAAGGGACTATTTTCTTCAGTGAGCTTTTGTACCTACTTTTCATATGGCCAATTATACTTTTTTGTTGTTGTTGAGGCAATTGGGGTTAAGTGACTTACTTGCCTAGGTCATACAACTAGTAAGTGGCTGAAGCCAGATTTGAACTCAGGTCCTCCTGACTCCAGGGCCAGTGCTTTATCCACTGCACCACCTAGCTGCCCCTGCTAATTCTACTTTTTGTGAATTTTAAATGTCTTTTTCCATTTGGCATATGCTGTTTTAAAAAATGTTATTTTCTTCCATATTTTTGATACCTCCTTTACCAAGCTGTTGACTATTTTTTCCATGGCTTTCTTGTATCACTTGCATTTCTTTTCCCAATTTTTCCTTTACCTCTCTTATTTGGTTTAAAAAAATTTTTTTGAACTCTTCCATGGCCTAAGACTAATTCACATTTTTGTTTTAAGTTTTGTATGTAGCAGTTTTGACTTTGTTGTCTTCTGAGTTTGTGTTTTGGTCTTTTCTGTCCCCATAATAACTTTCTATGGTTAGGATCTTTCTGTTAGTTTATTCATTTTTTCAGCCTATTTCTTAACTTTTAACTTGATTTTAAAGTTGGTTTCTGCTCTCAGGGGGCACTATGCCAAGCTTTAGGGTTTTTTTGTGAAGCTATTTTCAGAGATAGTTTTGGGAGTCTGTAAGCTTTCACTTCTTCCCAGGTAGTATGATTTAAGGAAAGAAGTGTTTGCTAATCTCTTGGCTTATGCTCTGATTTGTGAGAGACTACAAGTACTCTTTTCTGCAACAGTGTTTCCACACCCCTGCAGGCACAAGTTCTGGTGTGCTTGTGCTCCTCCTCCCCCTAAAACTGCAACCCTAATCTGAGTATGGGCAATGCAACAAGGTCCTGTACCCAGTGCCAACAAAGGGATACTTGTAATCTCTTTTTGACTGTTTTTCTGACCCCCTTACTATCTGTAGGCTGAGGGCTCTGGAAGCAGTCTCTGTTGCTGCTGAGTTGGTTGCCCCTAGGGCTTGTTCCTGGTTTGCTGGGATGCCATCTGTGCTGGCATAGCCTGCGCTCCATTCTCGCCCCGGTGTGATAAACCTCTCCTGCCACCCTTCTAAGCTGTATTTGGCTGGAAAATTGCTTCACCCCCATACTTTTGTGGGTTCTGTCACTCCAGAATTTGTTTTTAGGCATCACTTAATGTTTTTATATGAGAATTTAGGTGAGCTCAGATGAGTCTCTGTTTTTTCTCTGTCATCTTGGCTCTACCTGCCCTCTCCCCCCTGCCTCACCATTAACCATCTTGCTGAATGAATTTGAGAGATGTAATGATTGGAATGATGCCATCTGCTGGAGACTTACTGTAGAAAAGCTCCGTCATGAGGTGAAGGTCTTTGAGGGCAAGACCATGTGTCTTTCCTTTGGCGTCAGGAAGTGATATTTGCTTGTAGGAGGAAGAAGGGGGGAGCCTGTCGCTCTGACTGGTCTCTTTCCTGAGGACACTGGTGGAGAAGGGAGCTAGAAATGCATTCTCCCTTTAATAGATAGATGAATGTAGGCCTTTCTCTCTCTCTTTACCAAATTCTTATTCTCCTTAATAAATGCTTACAAGCCCAACTCTTGCTAAAGCTTATAATTTATTGGCGACCACTCATTAGATATTTTAGACAGACTAGCTAGAATTTTACCTTTAACAGAGAGAATAAGAAAGTTGACCATCCAGGGCAGCTAGGTGACACAGTGGATAGAGTACCGGCCCTGGAGTCAGGAGGACTGAGTTCAAATCAGACCTCAGACACTTGATACTTACTAGCTGTGTGGCCTTGGGCAAGTCACTTATCCCCAATTGTCTCTCTCACATACACACACACACACACACACACACACACACACAAAAGAAAGTTGATCATCATCTTCAAGAGAATCTGGAGATACATTTTGAGAGGACTGATTTTAATTTATTCTGTGGAGAAGATACTCTATAGAAAAAAAGCTCTCCTGAATAAAGACTTAAATGCTATAACGAAAGAACTGAATTGTTGGAGTTTAGTGTCTATGTTTTAGAGGTAGCAGCTGCAGCCTATGGTTAGACATGACCCTGATTGTGACCTCTCTCTCTCTGTCTCTCTCTGTCTCTCTCTCTCTCTTATAAAAATATGCATATACATATGTATAAATTTATTAATAAATTATATATATAATAATATTAATGTTCTCTTAGTCTGTTAGATCAGACAGATAGGAGAGAGAGCTTACTAGAAAAGAAGCTACTCTGATTTATATGAAATGGAGTAGGGGCTTGAAAATAATTAATAGTTGTTTATGGATCTGTAGAGGTTTATAAGGTAATATAAGAACATATTCCTGGATTGCCTTTGAATCCAATATAAGAGAATTAATAAGGAAACAAGTATGTTGAGTTGTATGGGTCATTTGTTTGTTCTTAAGAGCATTTGAGAGGTGTTGCAACTCACACTGACCCTAATCACTAAGGGATTGTTATAGGTTGGTTAGCGAAAACTGTTTTAAATGTCTAGTGTAGAGGACTTCCGGGGTGAAGCCAAGATGGTGGAGGAAAGGCAGTGAGCTCTCAAACTCATGACACAATCCCTCCAAAAACATCCAAATAAAGAGATAGGACAATTCCTAGAGCAGCAAAATCCATAGAAGAATGTGCTGAAATCATCTTTCAACCAAGGACAGCTTAGAAGGTCAGAAGGAGGGAGCTGCTGTGTTGAGACAGGAGTGGAGCCCAACCCCACAGTCACCCTGACACAGATCCAGTCCCAGGAAGGCCCCACCAGAGAAAGAGACCCCCAGAGCCTCTGAATCACCTGCAGTGCCAGTGTCATCTGGAACTAAACTCACAGTCTTGTGAGAGGGCTGAGCCCTTGGCAGGGGGGAGGTTACAGGGGTCTATGCTGGTGCTAAGGCAGAACTTGAATTTTACACCCCTGCTGGGAACCAGGGGGTAGGCTCGAGTAGCAGTGGCCCAGGTGGGGGAGGTACACAGGCTCATCAGAGCTAACAACCACAACACACAAAGTTGGTTGATTAGCAAGTTGGTCTGGGGTCATCTAAGGACCAGGGAACAGGCCAGGCGAGTAAAGAACCTGCTCTTCCATAGGAAAAAAAAAATGTGCAATGTAGCACTAAACTTTTCTACACTTTCATTCAACAGTTTCTGGTTAGTGATATAGAAATAAGCTATTAATTTGTTTTAAACTTTTTTTTTAGCATGAACTTAATTACTTTTAACAAACATAAATATTTCAATATACAAATAACAGAAAAAGAGGATTGTCTGAACTTCAGTTATGTGTAGTTTGCTTTTTAAAAATAATGTATATAACATATAGCCTGATAAGAAATCTCCCCTGCTTTTGTATGTTTGTATATCATTGATATATGTATATTGATATAATGATATATGGTATTGCTACATATTGATATATGTATCATTGATGATTTTTTCATTCTTTTCCTAATTTTTTTGTATTAATATCATTACTCGTGATTTCCTTCCAACATCTGCCCCCAGGATATGATTGGCTGGTGCTTCTCATTGCCCTTTCCCTCTTCTGCTGCTCGAAGAGCTGGCCCACCACCATGAATGACATTGTAACCATCAGAACCAGGAAGTTCATGACAAACAGACTTCTTCAGCATAAACAGATGGTTATAGATGTCCTTCATCATGGAAAGGCCACAGTGTCCAAGACTAAAATTTGAGAAAGACTGGCCAAGATGTACAAGACAAGCCCAGATGTCATTTTTTTCTTCGGATTCAGAATCCATTTTGGTGGTGGCAAAACAACAGGCTTTGACATGATTTGTGATTCCCTTGACTATGCAAAGAAAAATGAACCAAAGCACAGACTTGCAAGGCATGGCCTATATGAGAAGAAAAAGACATCAAGAAAGCACCTAAAGGAAGGCCAGAATAGAATGAAGAAAGTCAGGGGTACTGCAAAGGCAAATGTTGGCGCTGGCAAAAGGTGAGCTGGAAATTTCATGACAGAAGGAATTGTGATAAAATAATGGGATTTGGCAGACACCCAGGGGCCCCACCTGAAGATTGATTTGGAATTGATTGAATTGGGTGAGACTGAGAAACTGACTGAGAAACTACTAAAGATTGATAAAATCAAGACCATGCCTGGCCGACCCTGAGTGGTGTATTGTTCTCAGAGGCTGTGGACTAGACATCAACAGGAGACCACCCTCAACCAATCAGCTTGAAGGACCTCCCCTTTTGGGGAGGGAGACAGGAAGTAGGAAGGTGAGGGTGGCTCACTGGATTGGCCTCTTTTTTGTTTGGAACTTCGGCTTGGTGGCAGAGAGAGAGAAAAAGAGGGTCCTTCTTTTGATCTGGGACCTTGGTGTGGTGGCAGAATGTCATGTGGGCTGCTAGGGCTATCCTGCATAGATCTAAGCTAGGGTTTTCCATTCTATAAGAGATCTCTTCTCATCCTCTCTCTCTTCACTAACTTCTAATATACTTTAATAAATACTTAAAAGCCTAAACTTTTACTGAATTTATCAGTAACCTTAGCCAGTTTCTCCCAAAAAACTCGGGGAGGGGAGGTAAGGACCACATTAGATTTTAAACATCACAGAATAAAAGGCACTATGGAGGATGTTTATCCATGAAGATATGGATTTTTCATCAGAACACAAATAAATTATGTAAAAACTTAAAAACAAAAAACAAACAAAAAAATCTGCCCCCAAACAGAAGACTTCTTTTCTAACAAATAAGTATAGTCAAGCAAAACAAATTCATCTATTGGCCAGGCCTGAGCATGTGTGTCCCATTTGCCATTCTACATTACATCTTAGTCAAAAAGAAAGAATCATGCTTCATCATTGGTCTTCTGAAATCATGAGTGGTCATTGTATTGATCAGAATTCTTAAACCCTTTTGAGGTTGTTTTCCTTAACATTACTGTAGTCATTGTAAAAATTGTTCTAGTTTTTCTTACTTCATTCTGCATCAGTTCATTTAAGAGTATTAGCTATGTTGCCATAAAAATGAAAAAAAACAGATGCTGAAGCAGCTATGATTCCAGAGTCCACCAGTTGGTGACAGCTTTGGAACTGGTACACCTGGGACTATTTGGTAAGAATTTCTAGGAAAGAGGAGGTGGAGAAAATTAGTTTGAGTGTGAAATCAAGTTCAGAGTTTGTGCTTCTCCATCTTAGGACCATGTGAGCAAAGGTTGAGCAGGAGCCAAATGTCCAAATACTTACTTCTCTACATTTCTCCCCTGAGATTCAAACAGGCTGCTTGTGAGTAGCTGGTTAAACAGAAACAGGACCTTAAAAAAACCATGGAGACAATGATCTTGATGGTTGGTACACTCATCCAAGTGCCCCTTAGAGACAATTCCTTTCTCCCTTGCCTCTGATCCAGGGAAGGAAACAAAGGTCATTAATTGCCCAACTCCTCTAAGTTTTACCCCTAGCTCCATCAAGGAGATGAAGTTAAAAGTATAAGATGTTTATTTCTGCTCCTGTAGATAGCACCACCATCACTGGCTACTTATACCCAAAGTAATGTCTACTTTTACTTTGCTTACTGTCCTTTCATTACTATCATTTTATTCTCCTTTATTTTGAAGGAAAATCTGATGGTCACTAACTTTTTTTGATGATCAATGCTAGCAAAGGTAGAATTTTTTGTGGATCTAATTGTAACAGGGGTATGAGGAGTGTAACATGCCGTGTTAGCTTAAAGTCCCAGGGAGATAGAAAAGATAGAGTGATTCCATCCAGAAGTCACCAACACATTGGAGGAACATAGAGAGTATTCCTAAAACTCTGGTGACAAAGGCAAGCCAAGGATCTAAAAGAAGTGATTCTTTACCATGTATATCTTACCTATGACTCCCTTTGGAGTCTATACTGGTATTTATCTTTCTTTTTTTTTTTTTGTGGGGCAATCAGGGTTAACTAACTTGCTCAGGGTCACACAGCTTGTAAGTGTCAAGTGTCAAGTGTCTGAGGTCGCATTTGAAATCAGGTCCTCCTAAATCCAGGGCCGGAGCTTTATCCACTGCACCACCTAGCTGCCTCTATACTGATATTTATATGTGTTTTCTAGCTACCACAACCACCATCCCTGTTCCCAGTAATAATTTACCTGGCCCCAACAAAATACTTATATATCTAAGTGGGGCTGTAGATGAGATTTTCCCTAAACTTTATGTGCCTCTGTGGGTTCAGCCTTCATTTGACTCCTATTAATCTGAAACATATGGGAATTTCATTTTCTTGCATTTATCATCTGTGAGAAAGCCTCAACAATTACTCATCTCCTTATATTTCTCTGAAATTAATATCTGCATAATTCCTTATGGCATATTTAATTCATATACTATTAATTTGTTTTGTAAATATTTTCTTGATTTACATTCTTTTCTATCCCAACCCTTTCCTCCAATTGAGAACATGAGAAAAACAAACCCATTACAAACAAATTAATCAAAAGAAATGACTATGTTGGCCACATCCAAAAACATTGTTTTCCTTATTCTGCATTGAGTCCTTTACTTCTCTATCAGGAGGAGGATAGTATGTTTCATCATTAGCTCTCTGAAATTTTGGTTGGTCATTACTCTGGTAAAAGTTAATAACAGTATTCCATCATACACACATCCATTTAAGCATGTTTATAGGCTCTTTCTCAGATTCCCATTCTTTGCCACCTCAAAAAGTTAAAAATATTTTTGTATATCCTTAGTTTGTTTTGTTTAGGACTTATCATTCCCTGAGTCTATCCTCCTTCTAATTCCCCTTCCCCCTTTCTTCCCTTTCCATTCTATTTTTCTGAGTAAAATGTGTATATGTATGTATATTCTTCCTTCTAGTTCAGCTTAGAGAGAGGTTCAAATATCAGCCATTCCCTCCCACCTCCTCCTCCTTGTTTGTATAGATATGTACGTGTACACTCTGATAATGTAAGATAATTTCCCCTAATCTTTCTTTTCCTTCTCCTCCTCTCTCCTAGTGCCTTCCCCTTCCAGCCTCTCTATTCTTTTCTTAAGATATTCCAAACATGATAGAACCAACAACTTCTAGATCTTATATAATTATATTCCCTTGATAAATCTTGATGATGATTACAAGGTTCAGAGAAGACACATGTATCATCTCCCCATGTATGAATATAAGCAATTTATCTCTGTTTAGCCCTTTATTATCATTCATTTATGTTTACCTTTTAATGATTCTCCTCACTCTTGTGTTTGAACTTCAGTTTCTTTGCAGCTCTGGTCTTTTCATCAGGAATGCTTGGAAGTCTTCTATTTCATCTAAGATCTGTTTTCCCCTTGCAGTATTATACTCAGTTTTGCTGGTTAAGTTATTCTTGGCAGAAAGGCCATATTCTTTTTTTTTTTTTTTTTTTTTGCAGGGCAATTGGGGTTAAGTGACTTGCCCAGGGTCACACAGCTAGTAAGTGTTAAGTGTCTGAGGCTGGGTTTGAACTCAGGTACTCCTGAATCCAGGGCCGTTGCTCTATCCACTGCGCCACCTAGCTGCCCCAAGGCCATATTCTTTACCTTTTAGAATATTGAATTTCAAGTTCTCCATTGTTTTAGTGTTATGAATCATGTGTGATCCCAAACTGGCTTTTTGGTACTTGAATTCTTGCTTTCTGGCTGCCTCTATTATTTTTTTGACCTGCAAAGTCTGGATTTTGGCTATGACTTTCTTGAGAGTTTTAATTTTGGGGGTTTCTTTCAGGTGATTACCAGTGAATTTTTTTATATTTCCACTTTGACATCTGGTTCTAAGAGATGTAGGCAGTTTTCTTTCAAACTTCTTGAAATAGGATATCTAGGCTCTTCTTTTCTTTTGGTCATGGTGTTCATTGAACCTAGTGATCTATAATATTTTTCTCCTTAATCTATTTTCCAGGTTAGTTATTTTTGCTATGTGATACTTTATATTTTATTCCATTTTCCTGCCTTTTGACTTTGTTTTTTAACATATCTGGTTCCCTCATGACAGTGTATTTGGTTTATTCCCATTTTCAGAGAGTTTGGTCTTAAACAAAGTTTTGTTATTTTGCCAGGCTATAATTCCCTTCCAATTCTTTCCTCCATACTCCCATTTCTTTTCCAATTATTTCTTTAAAGGAATCTTATTCCATTTATAAAAACATTTTAATTAAAAAAAATTCTTGCTTCATCTCCTCTAGGAATTCTAGTTTGTTTTGTGACAAGCTCAGTACTTTTACTGTGGCATTGTGTATAGGTGTGTTAAAGTCATTCTCTCTTTCTGTATTTGTATATTGAGTATCCTTGCCCATTATAGTGTGGTTCTTATTTTTTTGTTTATCCTTTCTTCCAACCTACCTCCTGATTTTTGACTTGATGCCAAGGCTAGGCTCTGCCACACTTCTGGGGAGAAGGCATGCACTGGTCCAATTTTTGCTTTCTTGGGATAATGAGTGTCATGTTATTCTAAGATGGCAGGGACAGGCCAGGGACTTGCAGACTTTCAGTGCTTTCAAAAGGGTCTTATACAAAATCTGATTGTTGCTTCCATGGTTTGAGCTCTGGAAGTTCATTATCTGGATTTGGGTCTGTGCAAGAGTAAACTGCTGCTAGACTCCACTTTCAATCAGCCACCTCTAATCAATAAGAAAGCTTTATTGGTTCAAAGTTCAGAGGAATTGTAGGTTGCCCTTTTTCTGGGTTTCCTACATTGGTTATTCTTCCACAGGCTATGCCTTACACCTGAAATATGAGTCACACCACTGCTACTGCAGCTGCCGGCTTCTGAACTTCCTTCTTTCTCTGTATCCTATTCAGTTCCCCTTTTCACTCTGCCCTGGATCTGCAACTCAGAACTGGGTAGTAGGTGACAAAGCTTCCAGATTGTACCCAACCCCACTGCAGTGCCCTCATGTGAGTCTGGGAATGCCCCAAATAGATTTGAGATATTTTTTTTGTGTTGGTGCACAACCTCTCCCTGGGTACTGAAGTGTTCCTCACAGCATGATCCTACCTCAACCGTAAATTCAGTGTCTGAAGATCTTTCTGTCTCCCTATATCTACCTGGGTCACACAAAGAACTCACTGTGACTATTTCTGGATTTTTCTATCAGAATTTGGTCTGGTGAATTTTATAGATAAGTTTGGAGGACCTGTGGGTGGGAGCTCAGCTGCATTGCTTCCTTTTACTCCTGCATCTCCCTTGCTCTCTGAACTGCTATTTTGTTTATCCCTTCCCCATGTTATCTTCAATGTTATGTAGGCAAATTGTCTATTTTATCTTTTATGATAATCTGTAACCCTTGTCGTGTCAAGAACTTTTCCCCATCCATATTTGTGGAAGAAATCTTTTCCTTCTCTATATTATTTAAAAAAACAAACAAACAAACATGAATTAATGTTTTGTCAAAAGCTTTTTCTGCATCTATTGATATGTGATTTTGTTGTTCTTATAATTAATATGGTAGTTTTCCTAATATTAAACCTACCCTAAATTTCTGGTATAAATCCAATGCCGCCCTAAGATATAATCTTGTGATATCTTGATGTAATCTCATTGCTAATATTTCACTTACAATTTTTGCATCTGTATTCATTAAGGATATTAATCTATAGTTTTCTTTGTTTTAATTCTTTAATTCAGTATCATGGAAATATTTGCATCAAGAAAGGAATTTGATAGGGCCCCATCGTTTCCTATTTTTTTCAGCTAATGTACAATTGGAATTGTCTTTGAAATGTTTAATAGAATTCACTTTTAAGTCAATCTGGTCCTGGGTTATTTTCCTATGAGCACTCATTTATGACTTGTTCAATTTCTTTTTCTGAGATTTGGAAGACTGATCTTTTTTGTTCTATTAACCTGGACACTTTATATTTTAAAAGATATTCATCCATTTTATTTGGCTTATCAGTTTCCTTGTCATATAACTGGGCAAAATATTTTCTAATAATTTCCTTTATTTCTTCTTCATTTGGTGTGAATTTCCTCCCCCCCCCCATTTTTGATACTAGTAATTTGGTTTTCCTCTTTTAAAAAACATAAAGTTAGGATTTGTTTATTTTTTATTTCTCCCCAAAATAGTTTCTAGTTTTATTTATTAATTTAATGGGTTTTTTCTTTCCATTAAAAAAAATCTCTTTGATTGTTAGAATTTCTACTTTGGTGTTTAATTGGCATTTTTAATTTGTTAATTTTCTATGGGTTTTTAAAGTTCTATACTCAAGATTCATTCATGTGTTCTTTTTTATTGATCAAAGCATTTAGAGATATAAATTTTCCCTAAGGACTTTCTTGTTAATTTTTTATTAGATTTATCTAGGTTTGAAAGGTATATACTGAAGTCTCTCATTGTTATAGTTTTACTGTGTATCCCTGTAACTCCTTCAATGTTTCCTTGAAATATTTAGATGCTACCCCATTTAGTAGATATATTTTAGTATTAATATTAATCCATGGTCTTTGGTAACTTTCAGCAACTATAATTTTCCTGTTTATCTCTTTTAATTGTCTAATTTTATGGTCACTCTCTCTAAGATCATGATTGCTACTCCTATCTTTTACTTTAGCTGAAGCATAATAGAATTTGCTTGTGAGTCTTTTGCATTTGAAGTGAACTTCCCATAAACATAATCTTAGAATCTACTTTCAGGCTCAGCTATCTATGGATGAGTTCATTCCATCCACATTCTTGTAATCATTTAATGTGTATTTCCCTCCATCCAATCCTCTAGTATTTTCTTTCTCAGTTTCCAAGTCTCTCTTTATAAAGAAGAGAGTGGTAAATGAGGTGTTGTTGTTTGTCCTTTGAAGAGGACCTTGATATCTGGAAGGTATTGTCATTACTTGCAAATGAATTGGATTTAAGTGAGGTAGGGCTGGGCAAAGTCATTGGCCTCACTCTTTCCTCTGGAGCCATCTGGGTCCAGTGGGAGCAGCTGGTTGGCTCAGTGGATAAAGCACTGGCCCTGGATTCAGGAAGACCTGAGTTCAAATCCAGACTCAGACACTTGACTCTTAGCTAGCTATGTGACCCTTGGCAAGTCACTTAACCCTCATTGCCCCACCCCAAAAATAAATATAATAAAAATTTAAAAAGATATAGAAATAGAGATTATCTATCTATCTATCTATCTATCTATCTATCTATCTATCTATCTATCTATCTATCTATCTATCTATCTATCTATCTGATGTGAGATAGAATTAGGGTCAAATTGATCATAAGTCCTCCTAAAAGAATTACAAGACTCAGTGACTCAGTTTCTCAAGTTTTATTACAATGTTGTGAGTAAGCACAGGGAGAGAACCAGAAAAGTGGAAAGGTATCTCTTGAATAGGGAAAGGAAAGACAGTTATATTTATAGTATGTATAAATTGATTATCAGTCTCATTATAATAATCTCCGCCTTAGGGAAGTACAGGGGAGGGCTTATCCTAATTTGGAGTTCCTGGGGTCCTAAGCCAGTCCCCGAGGAAGGTACCTTTTTCAGTGGAGGTGTGTTTTGGGGGTTTACATGTCATAAGGTGAATCTGGGGACAAATTTGGCCTTTTTTGTATGTGTCTCTTTCTGATTCCCATGGCTAGTTTCAAAATATCCTCCTTTTTCATTTATTTCTATACTAAGCTTCTATAGCCTGTCAATTCCTTTATTGTTATAGTCTTAGGCCTTCATGGCCTAGCTCCCTCTGTTCCATTATGGGCACTGATTTCTGTGGGTAAGAGAACGTAGCATCCTGACTTGTAAGTTATCTATTAATTGGGGTCTAACTCCCTTTTGGAGCTAATATCTAAATTAAAGCTTGGGTCTTAGGTTTTTCTATTAACCCCTTTTTTGCCTCCTACATCATTCTATATTCTACATCATTTGTAACTAGTGTTGCAAATGCAAGGACCAAAACACAAAACACAAATAATTTACAAACAGACCAAGGGGCAACAGGGACCCTAATACAGAATAAATCTAAGAGTTCCATAAAAAAAACTAGATGAAGCAAGCAGTTGTGAACAGTTTCAGCCATCCAGGTAACCTCTGTATGGCAGCTCAACCTTCAGGACGTGTTCTGAACCATATAGACTCTGCCTCAGTCCAGGACTACATTTGCCAGAGAGTTTGAGCACTCTTCCAATTCTTGTAACCCTAATGCAGTAGAAACAGAAATTTATTCTATTACCGATGTTAAATTTGTAAGCATAGCTTCATGTTCAAGTTACCCAAGAAAAGGAATAGTGAGGGCAGCAGTTTTCCAGACCCATCAAAGAAAATTATCCCAGGTTCCTCTTCTGACTCTAGTATAAGAAGAGGCAGTAGCAGTCTTACTCTATAATCCAAATAGCCAAAGGTAACCTATGGGCTTAAGCAGTTGGTATTTAACACTAAAGATTTATAATCTCCTCCTTGTTATAGGAAGGGGAAATACCTTTGGGGCACAATAGGGTGCAAGGGGACCAGGGCTAGGGTTGACCAGTGAATGGACCTGGTAACTAATCTAGCAGCAAGGTCTGCTCTGTGATTCCCTTGCACTATGGAGTTGGTAGCTTGATGCCCTTGGCAGTACATAACAGAGATCTGACTGGGCAGATTTATGATAAAACCTAAAATGCATAACTGTGTTCCCTAGTTACTATCCTCCCTCTCATCAGAATGGGGAGGAATTTTACTTTCTTCTAAACCAAAAAAATACCCAGTTAATTTAACCTTATCATAATACCATATAAACATTAGCAAGCAGATGACAAACCTGAATATTAATATACCTTGTTGTTTGACATATCAAGTGACCACACATTTAAACTGAAAACAGTAAGATCATACATACTTACATTGTGGTCATTTCTTCTACTGACTACTTGCTCTGATTATAGAAATCTGCTATAAAAGAAAGAGCAGGGACATGATTATAAGGCCAGGATAAAACATCCTTAGCTCTGTTTGATTTCAATTAAAAGTTACAAGTGACCACCAGTCATATAGTAATAGCCAAATTCAGGGATAGCTAGGTGGAGACACTTTTCCTGTTCAGTAGGACCACAATGAGCCAAAAGGAGCCTACCTCAGATTGAGTATGAAATCGTCCTCTTGGCTTTTTCCCAGATATCTCCACCTGTAAGCAGCACATTCCCTCTTGTGGCATTGATTTGTGGCATTCTCTCCAGTACTTGGATTATTGGCTTAACCATCCAAACAATTATACCTGAATTCAAAACTCAAAACAATATAAATTACTGTCCCCAAATATTTTATCTAAATTAGCAAACCTCTACTCTCATGAAATTGCAACGAGCAAAAAAAGATTTACCAGCACACACACACACACACACACACACACACACACACACACGTTGCTTTCCTTCATTCTCAGGTTTAAACTTTATCGTGGTGTAAAGATCAATCATTAGAAATTACTTCTATATAATAAGCAACCTTATAAATCCTCAGCAAAACCATTCCTTGTAACAAGCTCTTTTCTGGCAAGTTTACAAATTTTAAAAAAGTCTAGAAGGTCTTTTTCTGTGTAATGATTTACCAGCTTCCAATGCTTTCCTCTGTCTTAGAGGAAACAACTACTATGCCTGTTTTTGTTAAGACCATCAATTGCTTTTCCAATTTTAACACAAATACACTAATTGAAAAGTAACTTTAAAACTTCAACAGTACTCTTTGGTTTCTTCCAGAATTCACAAACCTTGAAATGGCAAGTGAGCACTTAAAGTGGCAGTGTACCTTAAATATACTCCTTTTGTTCCCTCCAAGATTCCAAATTCTTTGAACCATCAGTACAAAATGGCACAATTTTCTTTCTATTTTCTTTTACCACTTATTTAAAATACTCTGGACAGTTTCTTAAGATTTTATAAACATTCTCTCACTCACCACTCTAGCACTGTGCAGCCAGCCAGCCAGCACCTGGGCGGAGGGGGGGGGGGGAAGTGGCAGTGCAACCACAAGTCATGATTGACTTATTTCTTTGAAGCTTACACATTACAAATAGTTACTGATTTTTAACCATTCCACTACAAAAGATTTCAAACTAGCAGCATTTTCAAATCAGCTTTTATAATGTTCATCTAAGGCTATGAATGCCTAGCAAAGAGGTTACATTCCAATTCCAAATTCAAACTCTTAAGTAGACACACACCTGTAAAGATATTCAGAAGTAAAAGACTTCTCTTCCCCCACCTTCAGAGCCTGGCCATTGCTCTGAAAGACTACAGGGGTACAACAAAAAATTCCCCACAGATTGTACAACACAATTCCAACATTTGACAGACATAAATGCACAAGACAACAAGTAGCTGCCTAAGATAAGCAAACAAACAGTCATAAGATATTACTTCTTCCTGACCAGCCCACTCTGGTCAGGGTTAATCAGGAGGTCTGTTACCTTAAATCTTTCCCTTGCAAATAAGCCATTTGTTTCTTTTTACCCAAGTCCAATTTTTTTCCCATTTTCCAAATTTGTAAGGATACACCCAGGGTCATGAAGAATGCTTTCTTTCCCTGTCCCTTTAAGGTGGGTTGGGCTAAGACTGCATCTGAGAAAAATCCTACCTCAGACCTTGGAGGCCCTCCCAACATGACTGAGGTTTCTGAGGCTACAGAGGAGAAAAACACAATGCATACTCCATCCTGGGGAACTCAAGAGCTGAATGAAGGGGTTGCTGTGGCCAGACAGCATTGCAATAAAACACCACCCGTTTTCTTTTTCAGGTCAGTGCTATCAGACTTGTCTTAATTTATCAAAACGCACTTCAAACTACCCTAACTTCTTGACCCATCTGTAATGTCCTGGAGGTTACCAACACCGCACCTGCATCCACATGGGTGTCCACTAATTAACCGCAAAGAACCCAATCTAGGGAGTCCCCCAGACTCCTGGGTCTTGCCAACAGGGCAATTCCCTTTTTCCCTTCTCAGAAAAAAGGCAAAATCCCTCAGTGTAAATCACTTGATCCTGGATCAACAATAAATACCCCCATTCCATTTGGAGAACCGGCCTCCCAAATGAGCTAAAACCCGAGTACAGGAGTTAAAAGCAAATCCCAAACTTACCTTAGCAAAGTCTCACCCCACTGCTTTCAAAAAAAGAAAAAGAGTTTGAGTCTGGGACTAAAATTTCCTCACACATTGGGTGCCAAATGATGTGGGATGGAATTAGGGGTCAAAGTGATCGTGAGTTGTCCCAAAAGAATTACAAGACTCAGTGACTCAGTTTCCCAAGTTTTATTGCAATACTGTGAGTGATGTAGGAGGCAAAAAAATCCCCTAAGACCCAAGCTTTAATTTAGATATTAGCTCCAAAAGGGAGTTAGACCCCAATTAATAGATAACTTACAAGTCAGGATGTTAGGCTCTCTTACCCACAGAAATCAGTGCCCATAATGGAACAGAGGGAGCTAGGCCATGAAAGCCTAAGACTATAACAGTAAAGGAATTGACAGGCTATAGAAGCTTAGTATAGAAATAAATGAAAAAGGAAGATATTTTGAAACTAGCCATGGGAATCAGAAAGAGACACATGCAAAAAAGGCCAAATTTGTCCCCAGATTCACCTTATGACATGTAAACCCCCAAAACACATCTCCACTGAAAAAGGTACCTTCCTCGGTGGTTGGCTTAGGACCCCAGGAACTCCAAATTAGGATAAGCCCTCCCCTGTACCTCCCTAAGGTGGAGATTATTATAATGAGACTGATAATCAGTTTATCCATACTATAAATATAACTGTCTTTCCTTTCCTATTGCAGAGATACTTTTCCACTATTCTGGTTCTCTCCCTGTGGTCACCCACAGTATTGCAATAAAACTTGAGAAACTGAGTCACTGAGTCTTGTAATTCTTTGGAGATGACTCACAATCAATTTGACCCCAAATTCTATCCCACATAAGATGAACTAAGATCTGAGTTCTTATCAATAGTAACCAGAGGGTTATCAACAAACAATATCAACAGAAGCTTAGGAAAGCAGTAACCAAGAACCATTAATCATTAATAGCTATTAATCATTCTGGATGACAGGAAACATAAACATACCTAGAAACCAGACCTTAAAACAAAAGATATCCTCAAAAGAGAGACCCTTGGGGTCTGACAAGTCTAAACATGTTTTAGGAACATGTGCAGAACGACAAAATGTGTCCTTAAGTTCACTATAAAAACACACCCCTAGTGAAAAAGGTACACACCTCGGGGAATGTCCTAAGATCCCAAGAATTCCAAAATAGGATATGAACCTCCCACAAGGAGGAGACTAAGATAATGATGAAATAACCTAAGTTTTTGACTATAAATATAACCGTTTCCATTTCCCTAACCAAGATACCCTTCTCCTTGGTGTTCTCCCTGTGGCCATGCAGTCTTTTAATAAAACTTAATAAACTTTAATAAAACTTAAAATGGAGTCACTGAGTCATGTAATTCTTTGGGACCCCTCACAATCCATTCTTACATCAAAAGCACTATATAAATGTTAATGCTTATTATTATTATTTCATCAGGAGTGATTGAAATTCTTCTATGACATTAAAGAACCATTTTTTCTTGACTATAGGATTGTACTAAATTTTGCTAAGTAAATTATTCTTGGTTGTAAGCCTGTATCTTTTGCCTTCTGTAATATCATGTTCTAAGATTTCTACTTCATGGAAGTGGTGGCTGCTAAATCTTGTGTGATCCTGACTTTGGTTCCTTTGTACTTGAAATTTTGCTTTCTGGCTGCTCACAGTACTTTTCTCTTATCTCAAAGCTCTAGGTTTTGGTTATAATTGGGGGTTTCTTTCATCTGCTCAATGGATTTTTTTTCTTTACTTTGCCCTCTGATTCTGAGATCCAGGCAATTTTCTTTTATGATTTCTTAAAATATAATGTTTAGGCTATTTGGTGGGAGAAGGTCTTGACTCTCAAGTCATTCAATGATTCTTTTTTTTTGCGCAGGGCAATGGGGGTTAAGTGACCTGCCCAGGGTCATACAGCTAGTAAGTGTCAAGTGTCTGAGGCCGGATTTGAACTCAGGTACTCCTGAATCCAGGGCCGGTGCTTTATCCACTGCGCCACCTAGCCGCCCCCGTTTCAATGATTCTTAATGTATCTCTTATTGGTTAGTTGCTGTAACGATAGTAATGACGCCACCTGCTGGAGAGCTACTGTAGGAAAGCTCTGCCATGAGGAGAAGGCGTCTGAGGGCAAGCCATGTGGTTTTTCTTCAGTGTCAGGAAGTGACATTTGCTTGTTGGAGGAAGAAGGGGGCGAGGCTTGTTCTCTCGCTCTCTTTCATCAGGACTCATGGAGAGTGGAACAGAACTGTAGCTCCCTGAGATAGATAGATGAATCTAGGCCTTTCTCTCTATCTTCACCAAATTCTTATTCTCCTTAATAAATGCTTAAAAGTCTAAACTCCTGCTAAAGCTTATAATTTATTGTCGACCACTCATTAGATATTTTAGACAGTATAGCTAGAATTTTACCCCCTTAAATTGCTTTGATATTTTATACTTTCCACTCTTATTTTCAGTCTTGTCATTTTCTTTTAACATTTCATCTCATGGAATCATTAACTTCTATTTTGTCCTTTGTAATTTTCAAGGAGTATGCTGATTGGATAATGTTTTGTACCTCTTGTGCCAAGCTTCTTATTCTTTTTTCCAATTCCAGATTTTCATTTCTTTTCCATTTCTCCCCCTTCACTATAATTTATTTTCCAATTATTTCCCAAACTCTCATTTATAAAATCATTTAAGCTCTTAAAAACAAAAACAAAAACAAAAAACCCACCTTCTAGCTTCATCTCTTCTAAAACTTTAAGTTGAACTTCTGAGTAAGCTATGGGGTATATTTTTTTTTTTTAGTGAGGCAATTGGGGTTAAGTGACTTGCTCAGAGTCACACAGGTAGTAAGTGTTAAGTGTCTGAGGCCAGATTTGAACTCAGGTACTCCTGACTCCAGAGCTGGTGCTCTATCCACTGCGCCACCTAGCTGCCTCGCTATGGGGTATTTTTTGAGGCTTTGCTTGTAATGTTTTGGAGTCATTCTATTCTACTGGGTTTTTGTCTTGAGTACACTTTTCATTATAATAGCTCTTTATGATGAAATCTTTTATTTGCTTGCTCTCATATCCTTGCTTCCTGACTTCAGACTTGATGTTAGGACGCAATTCTGAATACTTCTGGAAGGAATATCTGTACCATGCTTTATTTTGTTTCCCAATCAGAACTTGGCCTACTCTGTTTTATAGATCTTTGTGGGGTAATTGTGTGGTATAGCTGAATTGCACTATTCCTTTTTACTCCTATTTTTGTGCTTCATCAAGAATGTTGCCCTAAAGAACGTAAAAATTTCACAAACAAGTGTAGAAAAGCAGAAAAATTAAAGGTACTCCTTTCAGAACACAATACAATTAAAATTACATTCAATGTAAAGGGCTTTATAAGCATAGATTAAAAATTAATTGGGGGGCAGCTAGGTGGCACAGTGGATAAAGCACCAGCCCTGGATTCAGGAGGACCTGAGTTCAAATTCAGCCTGACACTTGACACTTACTAGCTGTGTGACCCTGGGCAAGTCACTTAACCCTCATTGCCCCACCAGAGAGAGAGAGAGAGAATGGAATCACTTATCTGTCAGATTTATGAGTAGAGGAAAAACTAATTGGTAACAAATCTAATACAAAAGAATTATTGGGTCAAGGAACAAATCATAGAAACAATCACTAATTTCATTAAATATAATGACAACAGTGAGACAACATATCAAAATTTATAGGATGCATCCATACTTAGGGGAAATTTTATATTTCTAAATGTTTACATCAGTAAAAGAGAAAGAACAGAGCAATGAATCGGTCATGTAACTAAAAAAAAACCTAGAAAAATAACAAATAAAAAAATCTCCAATTAAACACTAAATTAGAAAACCTAAAAATCAAAGGAGAGATCAATAAAACCGAAAGTAAAAAACCCATTGAACTAATAAATTAAACTAAGAGGTGGTTTTATGAAACAAAAAAAGATATTCCATTGGCTAATTTGATTTTAAAAAGAAAGAAGAAAAACAAACCACCAATATCAAAAATGGAAATTGTAAATGGACAACCAATGAAGATAAAAGTAAAGCCAATATCAGGAACTATTTTGCCCAACTTTATGTCAATAAAATTGACAACTTGAATGAAATGGATGAATATTTATAAAAATATAAATTCCTAAATTAATAGAAGAGGAAAAAGAATACTTAAATAATCTTATCTTTAAAAGGCTTAAATAATCCTCTCTTAAAAAAAAAAGAAATTGAAGAAGACATAAATGAGGAGGAAAAAAGGGAAAAAACCAACAGATCAAATGGATTTACAAGTGAATTCTACCAAACATTTAAAGAACAATTAGTCCTAATACTATGTAAATTATTTGGAAAAAATAGGTAAAAGTAATCCTACCAAATTCTTTTTATGACACAAATATAGTTTTGATACATAAACCATGGAAAGCAAAACTGAAAAAGAAAACTAGAGACCAATTTCCTTAATGAATATTAATGTAAATTTTTAAAATGAAAAACTAGCAAGGAGATTGCAATGATATTATCATAAATATCATGTGCTATGAACAGATTGGATTTATTCCAGGAATGTAACATTAGGAAAACTAAAAGCATAACTGATCATACCAATAATAAAAATATTTTCCCAAGGTTTGTACTTTATGTGGAATGTTAGCATGAGATATTTTTAAGTCATGCTACCTGAAGCTTCTGTAGGATGGAAGTCATCTGTTCACATTTTGCCCGTGGTCCATACTTTCACAATATAGCTCTGCCTGCATGCTAATTTGTCTTCATAAGTGTATTGCCCATTTCTTTGATTTCCAAACTCTTTTTATATTATTTATTGTATGATTGTCATACTCATGCTCGTAAAGCAATATTGATGTAGCTAAAATAATCGTGTGATTTCATGACTGTGACCCTAATAAGAGCATGTGGGGGTGTTGCCTTGGTCCCATCTGGAGGCTGTTACTTAAATATTTATGTATTTAATATCTATCTCTAGTATACTATTCCTGCATGCAACTCTATGCCTGTTTCCAATTCTTTTACATTTTTATAAATTACAAGTGTAGTTTTTTTTTTTCCTGTAAAGAGATTAACAACAAGGAAGAGATTTTGTTTTTCATTCATTCATGGTTTTTATAAGGTCATATAATCTGGGAAAGGGAGGGCATGTGACCAGTGCCTGACTCCATTTAGTAGTAAAGACCAGATGCTGTCAATTAAGTGATCATTTCCATTTGTTGTATTCATTATTTATGACCCTTTGGTGTACCTGCTGAGTTCTCTCTGACTCTGATTTTCAGACTTCTCCATTTAATTCTACCCCTTTTGTGGGTTATATCACTCTTTCTATTGGTCTAGAGTTTGAGTTGTTTTTTTTTTCTTCTCTTTTTTGTATGGGTATTATTCAATCAGATCTTGGATCAGCCCTGATCCAGAAGAAAATTCCACATCATTGTTTCATTAACAGTGTGCTCCAATGATTTACATGCAAGTAAACAAATTTAAAGCAGAATATTAGAAATGAATGAGGAAAATAACATTGATGCACTAAAAGAAATCATTTCCCAATTGCTCATGGACTTCTTTAGATGTGACCTCAATGCTCTTATCTGAAGGTTGGGAAAGAAAAAAAAAATAAGAAACTCAATTTTCACCCTAGATGTTTTCTTAGAGGAAATCCACCACTCAGAAAAATCTATCAATGTGTTAGTGTCCAGTCTTTTGGGGATGACTTAGGAACCCAGAATATCTCTTCTGGTCGTTTCCCAGACAACTACAATAAACTGTAGCTACAGCTAACTCACTCAAACTCAGGTGCTTTTCAGATGTATGTGTTTAATTATCTCTTTCACATCAGCAGCAGTGAGGGAGATGGAAGTTTTCTTTGAAAATGCATAAATAACTTGCGTATTGAAATCCTGCCCCTGGTAACAGGAAGAGTAGATAAAGCTTTGTGAGTGGACATGGTATGCAGCACAGGGTCATAAGACTGGAAAGGTACATACCTCGTGGGACCATTGTTTGGAAATTGCTTATTAAGGCATAAAGTACAATAGAAACTGTAATTAATATTATTAGTAATATGTGTATTAATGTAACTCTTATGTTAGAGATTCCCTTCAGCTCTTATAGGCCAAGTTATAGTTGCTATTTTTTTATGAAAAAAGAAATCACATGTATTTTAAAATTAAAAAAACAAAACAAAACACCCAGCCTTGCCCATCCCCATCATAGGATCATAGTTTACGGGAACTGAAAAAGCTCCTCAAGATCAGCTAGTTTGACTTCCCTTTAAATGTCTGGTTTGTTGCTCCTGTCCACATAACTTGTTATATTTGTCTTTAATACCACTTCAATAAAGTCGCTGAATCTTATAGGCATCTAGTTTGCATCATTTAGAGATTAGAGAAGTTTCTTTATAGGTCAGCAGAAAGAAACAGAATATGTGTGTATATATACATATGCATGCATGTATGTATACACACCTGTCTATAAACAACTCCTTTTTCAAGTCATCTATATAAATTTAGCCACTCATAGAAAACAGTGGAGAGGAGTCCTACTATGATTCTTCTGTGGGACTTCTTTTTGTTTGTTTTTTAAATAAAAGAATTTTATTATTTTCCAGTTACATGTAGAGATAGTTTTCAGCATTTGTTTATATAAGATCTCCAATTTCAAATTTTTCTCACTCCCTCCCCTCCCTCCACCCCTCCCCTAGACAGCAGGCAATCTGATATAGGTTATATATATATATATATATATATATATATATATATATATATATATATATATATATATACATACACATGTATGTACATGTATGTATATGTATATATGTACACACATATATATACATGTACATAACAACATTAAACATATTTCTGCATCAGTCATGCTATAAGAGAAGAATCAGAGCAATAAGGAAAAACCTCAAAATAGAAAAACAACAGCACCAAAACCAAAAGAAATAGTATGGTTCAATCAGCATCCATATTCCACAGTTCTTTTATTTTTTTTCTGGATTTGGAGAGCCTTTTCCATCATGAGTCCCCTAGAACTTTCTTGTACCATTGTATTGGTGAGAAAAATCCAGTCTATCACAGTTGATAATGCTGATGATACTGTATATAATCTTCTGCTCATCTCACTCTTCATTAGTTCATGCAAGTCCTTCCAGATTTCTCTGAATTCCTCCTGCTCATTGTTTTTAACAGCACAATAGAATTCCATTACATTCGTATACCACAACTTGTTCAGCCATTCACCAACTTATGGGCAACCCCTCAATTTCCAATTCCTTGCCACCACAAAAAGAGCAGCTATAAATATTTTTGAACATATGGGTCCTTTTCCCTTTTCTATGATCTCCTTGGGAAAAAGACTTCTGTGGGACTTCTTAATAGTGGAACTTGTGGTCTCTTCTCTGGTGGGAATATGATTTCCATGCCACTTTACCTCGTTTTCTTCAGCTACTTGTAATAAAGTGTCTGCTGCTCAGTCTGATGTGGATAATTTGCTTCTTCTCCACAACCAGTGCCACAGCTGGGATGTTCCAAGAATGATGACTCTGCAAGACTTTCCTCTAGCTGTCAGAAGCCATCCCTAGAGTCCATT
The DNA here is from genome assembly GCF_019393635.1 of Dromiciops gliroides. Taxonomy (NCBI): domain Eukaryota; kingdom Metazoa; phylum Chordata; class Mammalia; order Microbiotheria; family Microbiotheriidae; genus Dromiciops; species Dromiciops gliroides. Next base: position 515,485,011 of record NC_057861.1, on the reverse strand, counting down.
GGCATTCATACCATTCTTATGGTGATGGTCAGGATTCTTTCTCTAATCCTGTCACATATTTTCTTCCTCTCTCTAGATTAAGAGACAAGGCAGGAAAAGGCAACAAGAACTGAGTTACCTTCCTGAGGTATCTGAAGGTTAGTGGGCTGATAGTGTTTGGGGGAACTTGAGACCTGGATTGGGGGGCTGGCTCACCCAAAGAACTGGAGATTCATCATTAATTTTTTTTTTTTGGCGAGGCAATTGGAGTTAAGTGACTTGCCCAGGGTCACACAATTAGTAAGTGTCAAATGTCTGAGGCCAGATTTGAACTCAGGTCCTCCTGACTCCAGGGCTCTATCCACTGTGCCACCTAGCTGCCCCTCATCATGAATTTTGTAAAATAAAAAGATTTATTAGGAGAGAGGAAAGTATGGCCCGGGTACAGATCACCATGGTGACTGTCCTACTGGAGTAAGAGAAGACCTGGTCTTGTGTATCTTTACAAAACAAAGAAAGAGAAGGGAGTAACAAAGCAAGGGGAAATGCAAAAAACTGGAGATAGATAACTAAGAGGGGATATTAGTAGCAGCATCCATCCATTTCCTGCATATCCTCTTGTAGACCTTAGTATTGCTTATCAGCATACTGGGGTCATGTCCTGCTACACCTCATAGTCAGAGAGAGAGTTGTCTTCCCCTTGACCTGGGGAGTTTGAATCTTTTGGATTTCTTGGGGTCCCACTACAATAGGAGAGAATTGGCATAGAAAACTAAGTATTTTTCCTTCTCTATGCTCCTCTCCTCTCCTCCTTTTAGGTCACTGGGAAAAGAAACTCACAGTCCCCACAACATCATTGTCATTAGTAGAAGTATCCTAAATGGTCTCATTTACTACCAGAATATTGTTTAAACCATATAGAGTAGTAGCCAATTAAGAGCCCTAAAACTTTAAACTTAGAAAGGGTTCGTTCTCTAGAAGGATTAATTATTATATCGGTGTAAATAAAATAATAGTAGAGCTACATGGAAAATCATTTAAATATCCTTTTATATACATGTATGTTTTGTTTCTGTAAAAACACAAGAATAATGCTGGGCCCAGGAGGACTAGCATACTTGCCCTTCCCCTCCCCCTCTCCCTCTCCCTCTTCCTCTCCATCTCCTTCTCCCCCTTTTTTCCCTCCCTTTCTCCTTCCCTCTCTCCTGCTCCCTCTCCTTCTTCCTCTCCTACTTCCTCTCCTGGGTCCCTGGCTCTGGACCGTGGACCTGGTTTTTATCAGGGGGAGTCTTGTTGCTAAAGAGAGGAATTAGACTCTTTCTTTTCCTATAACTGTGATCTTTTGCACCTCAACTGTGATCCTTGGAAGCAAAAAAAATCACTTAAAGTTTTGGTTTGACTAATGTCCCAAATCCCTCCAAAGGAAGATGTGGAAAAGGTACTGGAGAGTTCAAGAAAAGCTTCACTTAGAAGATGGAACCTGAGCCAAGTCTTGAAAGCATTCTGATTTTAATTCTTGAAGAGTGTAAGAGGCAGAGGTAGATATAGGTTGTATTCTAGGCATAGAGAATTGACCTTGCAAAGGCACAGGGACAAGAAATGAAATGTGTTTGGGAAAGAACTAGTAGGGTCATTTTGACTGGAATGCGGCATTCATGACGGAAAGTGATAAGAAGTCTGTCTGGAAAGGTACATGTGAACCATGAAATGTAAGGTTTTACATGCTAGGTTAAGGAATTTTAATTTTATGCTAGAGGCAATAGGGAGTCACGGAAGATTTTTGCATAGGAGAAGTATGTGGCCTGCTCTGAGCTTTGTGAATATTAATTTGGGAGCTATGTGGAGGATTGATTAGAAAGGGGAAAGGCTAGAAGCAGAGAAGGCAGGAGCAGCTAGGTGGAGCAATGGATAAAATACTGGCCCTGGATTTAGGAGGACCTAAATTCAAATCCAGTCTCAGACACTTGACATTTACTAGCTGTGTGACCCTGGGCAAGTCACTTAACCCTCATTGCCCCCCCCTCAAAAAAAAGCAAAGAAGGCAAATAGGAAGCTTATTATAATAGTCCAGATGAAAAAAAATAGAAATAAAGACTTCTCATTTATATAGTACTTTAGAACCTTAAAATACTTTATATTGTCTCATTTTTGTAAATGTGATTATCTCATATTTACATATGAGGAAACTGAGACAGAGGTTAGGTGACTTTCCCAGGGTCACACAGCTAATAAGTGTTGCCTGGGGTGATGGTGATGTGGGTTGGATTTAATTGATCAGATTGATCATGAGTCATCCCAAAAGAATTACAAGACTCAGTGACTTAGTTTCCCAAGTTTTATTGCAATACTGTGAGTAAGCACAGGGAGAGAACCAGAAAAGTGGAAAGGTATCTCTCAAATAGGGAAAGGAAAGACAGTTATATTTATAGCATGGGAGGTACAGGGGAGGGCTTATCCTAATTTGGAGTTCCTGGGGTCCTAAGCTAACCCCTGAGGTGGGTACCTTTTTTCATGGAGGTGTGTATTTGGGGTTTACATGTCATAAGGTGAATCTGGGGACAAATCTGAGCTTTTCTGCACATGTTCATAAAAAGCATACCTCAACTTGCCAAGGTCAGAGTGTCTTGGTGTTTTTGATCTGTTTTTTATTCCTAGGCCTAATTTTGGGTATTCATTTGGGTCTCTGTGATCTATCTCTTTGCATTTTTGTTGTAGTTAGGGTGTCTATGACCTGTTTCTTTATGTTTTTGTTGTGGGTGGTGACTAATGTGGAGTAATTAATAGAAGCCAGACCTCAAGGTACCAGTTAAGAAGAATCTAGGTCCTGTATTTGATGAGGGCCCAAGATCTTAGGTTATCCATTAACTGGGGTCTGAATCCCTCTTAGAGTTCAGATCTAAATCAGAGTTTTTTCTGTTAACCCCTTTTAGGTACTATTGGTAGGTTATCTGTTAACCCTTTTTGCCTCTTCCATCAATGGCATGACTTGCAGTGAATTGGATTTAAGTGAGGGAGGGCTATGCAAAGTCACTCTCTCCTCCAGAGCCATCTGGGTCCAGTGGCAAGATATATGTTAGGATGCCTGGAGATGACCCCAGATGTTTAAGGAATTTGGGGTTAAGTGCTTTGTCTAGGGTCACATAGGTAGTAAGTGTCTGAGGTCAGATTTGAACTCAGGTCCTCTCAACTTCAAGGCCAGTGCTCTACTGACTGCATCACCATGCTAAGTAGATGGGAGATGGATGATGTTCAACCAAAGGAGAGTGAAATGTAATCAGATAGGTAGGAAGACAACCAAGAGTGATCAGTAACATAAAATCCAGGAGAGAACATCAAAATGTGTAATGTTGGGCAAGTCGCTAAACTTTTCTGAGCCTTAGTTTCTTCCTCAGTAAATGCTGATAATAACAACCTCAAAAAGTTGTGAGCAAAGTGCTTTATAAGTCTGAAGTATTGTGCAAATGTGTGTGATTATTAATAGAAATCATTTTTCAAGGTTCCAGAGCCTTCTGTTCTTTTGAGATTTGGTGTTTAGGAAGTTAGGTTTGGTTTTTTTTCAGTGAATATATAATGAATTTTTAATTTAAGACATGAATGGAATGCCATTTTATTTTGCAGACTTTACACTAAAGGAAACTTTGCTTCCAACCGTTGACTTGTTCTCATTATGATGAGAGGTGTAAGAACACAGAAATACAGCTGGTCTTCTTTGATTTGAAAGTTGGGTTGTATGAGAACAAGTTCCCTTCACTGTATTTATTTCCACTAATTAAATAACAATTATATGTGTCCAGTGATGCCTTTCCATTTGAAATCATCATGACAACTTGCTGGGTGACGTAACTTTCAGGCCAAGACCTAGAATGCATGTACTGTCTGTAATTTGTTTTGCATTTTTTATTTTACTTGAACAAGTCCTTGAAAGTCATAGCTATTTATGAACAGATGACAAACTTGAAGAAAAACAGGAAATATGGAATAATAGTTGAATGTTACTCTCTTACGCAGGGAATTGAAGTATAGGTTAGATGAATGCCTTCAAGACAAACAGAAATATACAGCATATTCTGATTCCAAAATTGGGGGATGAACTGGGGATGTGCCAGTGCCTAGAAAGGGCAATTTCATTTCCCTTTCTCTAAGGGAGAAGAAGTAACAAATATCTAGAGAACAGGGGTGAGCAGAAAGGGAGAAAAAGAGCTTCCTAGAATGTAAGCTGCATGACTGGGAGTAGGGGTATAGAGAGTGAGGGGAGAGAGGACAACAGACTGACATTTTGGGTAGGTACTTGGTGCCACTGCTACTGTTGCTACTTGGGACAGCCACCAATATTTGCTTTACCTGACACATCTTCTGGGCGGCTATGTAAGAAAACCTTGTGGGATGGAGCAGAGAAGATCTTCATCTATACTAGTTCCTGGGTAGTGACCTGAGGTCTGGCCAGTTGGTCTGGGGCATGAAGAACACAGGATTAAACAAAAGCTCTATTCTTTTAGGTCAGCACCAATGAAGGACTTTTGCTGATGTATACAGCTGTTTGTGGAATATATCAGCATCCATTGGAGACATATGCTAAACAACCAGGTTGGAGCTATCACAAGAACAATAGAGGTTAGGAAGTGGGTCCAATGTTAACCTGGATGTTTGGGTGGTGCTGCCATGCTGTGTTGGGCACAGGATTCTGTATATTGCATTCCTAATCAGATATTCTCTCTTTTAATTCTTTAGTGAGACCTGCCACCATGCATTCAAATTTTCCTATATTGCTAATTATTTTTGCTAATAAATTCTGCTTTCACAATTCTTTCCCTTTTAAATCATTCAGGAAAATCCTGATTTAGTTCTATGTTCTCTTAGAAGAACCGTTGTTACAAAACTCTGGGTTAGCTTGTGCAGCCCTGACAGAGTGTGGTAGGGAAGGAGTGATCAATGATCACATGAAAAGTTAGAGATCATTCATTGGGTCTTTGCATCATCAGTATTATTAGTGTCCTAGACAATGGAGATAGCTTTATTTATTTATTTGCACATAATTCCTGTATTAGAGAAGTTTTAGGATCACAGAAAATGCTTATGCTCCCATCAACAAAATGTCCTTTTACTCTTTCTATGATATCTTTGAAGTATAGACTTAGTCGTAGCATTGCTAGACCAAAGAGTACCAACATTTTAGTGTCTTTGAGGCATGGTTCTAAATTGCTTCCCAGAATGGCTTGGACCAATTTGCAGTTCCACTAAAAGAGAAGTAATAGGCTCCCTCCAACATTTGTCATTTTTCTCTTTTGTCATTTTTGCCAATCTGATGGGTGTGAAGTGAAGCATGATTGTTGCTTTAATTTGCATTTCTCTAATTATTAGTGATTTGGAGCATTTAAAAAAATGATTGATTTTAGCTTGAATTTCTTCTTTTGAAACCTTCCTGTTCATAGCCTTTGGTCATTTATCAATTTGATCATTTGCTTTTAGTCTTATAAATTTTAATTCATTACTTATATATCCTGGAAGCCAAACTAAGTCAGAAAAATAGACGTTTTCGTGGGCCAGTCTGGGATTGAGCAATATACATGTGTTCCATATCAATATTGATTCCCATTCTTCTAAGAGCTGGAAGGTGCCAGATTTTGCTTTAGTTTCTTATTTGTTTGTTTGGGTTGGAGTTGGTGTAAAGGATAGGTAAATTGATCCTCTCAGATTTTTTTGTCTAATAAAAACCAATTCCTTCCATTTTGAGGAAGGAATAATCTCTGTATAGCCACCAGGCCACTTAACTGGGTGGTCTCCAATACATCCAAAGATTAACCTCCTTCTGGCATATGTGGCCCTGGCAATGTGCAAGGACAGTTTCTCCATGTCCTTTGGAAGTGCCAAGGATCATTGTATTGCTCAGAGTTACTAATTCTTTCAAAGTTAATTATCATTACAATATGTTGTTACAATATTACTGTTACATTGTACATTGTTCTCCTAGTTCTGCTCACTTCACTTTGCATCAACTTATATGCCTTTCCAGGTTTTTATGGAAATATGCCATTATCCAGAGGGATAAAATTGCAACTGCTTAGACTGGTCTTCTACAATATGACTTCTGGTGGTAGGTGAAGGCAATTTAAATAGGGAAGGGAGGGGATGGAATGACTGGGTAAAATTTTTCTATTGGCCAAGTGGATATTTGAATATTACAAGCACATCAGTAATAGACTGTATATGGTGTATTGATCATATTGAAGACACAGTTTATTTACCAAATACAGTAAATTTCATTAGATGTGACAAACATCTTTGGTAAGTATATATTTCTCTGTTTCATTTTTCATGTGATACTAATAATAGTATGTTGAACAAGGATGTCCATTATTCCATATATCAATGAATATTTTATGATCTTTATATATAGAAGTCATCACGTGAGAGTAGAGGTTTTATGGAAGCATTTTCTTTTACCCAACCAAATATCTTTTTGTGCACATCAATGAGAGGCATCATGATATAGTAGATAGAGTGCTGTCCCTAGTCAGGAAGCCCTAGATTCAAATGTCACCTTAGATACTAGCTGTATGACCCCATGCAAATCATCTAATCTCTTTTGACCTAAACTTATCTGTTAAATGAGAGGGCAGTACTAGACATCTGTCATCCTATAAAGTAACACATGAAGGCATCTTTTTTTAATGTATTTTTTAAAATTTTGTTAAACATCTTCAAATTACATTTAAAATTTTAAATTTTCAATTCCAAATGCTCTTCTTCCCTCCAACCCCTCCCACACTCAATGAGATGGTAAGAAATATCATACTGATTATACATATGAAGTCAGGCAAAACATTTCCACATTATTGGAGTGTTGGAAAAAATAAATAAAAATAAAGAAAGCAAAAAAAAAATGCTTCAGTCTACAGTCAGAGTCCATCAGATATCTATCTGGAGGTGGATAGTTATTTTCATCATGAATCCCTTGGAACTGTCATGCTATTGCTCAGAGTTGCTAAGTCTTTCACAGTTAGTTGTCATTACAATACTGCTCTTACAATGTACATTGTTCTCCTAGTTCTGCTCACTTAACTTTGTATCAATGCTTCTGAAAACATCTCCTTCATCATTTCTTATAGCACAGTAGCATTCCATCACAATCACATAAATTGTTCAGTCATTCACCAAATTAAGACTTCCCTTCAATTTCCACTTCTTTGACACCACAAAAAGAGCTGCTATAAATATTTTTGTATATATGGGTCCTTTTTCTTTGATCTCTTTGAGGTACAAACCTAATAGTGGTCTTGTAGAGTCAAAGAGTATGGGCATATAATTCTAAATTTTTCACCAGAATGATTGGAACAGTTTATAACTCCATTTTAGTATGCTTATTTTTCCACATCACCTCCAGAACTTGTCATTTTCCTCTTCTGTCTATCATTTTATCCCATATGATAGGTATGAAGCAGTACCTTAGAGTTGCTTTAATTTGCCTTTCTCTAATTATTAGTGTTCTAGAGCATTTTTTTCACATAACTATTGAAAGCCTTTTATTCTTATGATAGCTTTTTATTCTTCTGAAAACTACCTGTCTATATCCTTTGACAATTTGTCAGTTGGAGAAAGGCTTTCATTCATATATATATATATTTTTAATTAATTTGACTCAATTCCCTATATATTTGAGAAATGAAGCCTTTAGCAAAGAAATTTTCTAAATTTTTTCCTCAGTTTGCCACTTTCCTTCTAATTTTGACTACATTGGTTTTGTTTGTGCAAACCCTTTTAAATTTAATTTAATGTGATGAAAATTATACATTTTACCTTCCATGCTCTTTTCTCTCTCTTTTTTGGTCATGAACTCTTCCCTTATTCATAGATCTGAGAGGTTTTTTTTTCCATGCTCCCCTAATTTGTTTATATCACCCTTTATGTTTAAATTATGTCCCCATTTTGAGCTTATTTTGGTATTGTAAAAAAATTAATAATTTGCTAGCTAAGCTAATATGAAAAAATTATATATAATTTTGGACTTATGAAAAATTATGAGTTTATGAAAAATGATAAGTTTAGAGAAATTATAATTGGGCCATAAGTCCTGCCGCGGTCGCCATTCAAATGTAAAAATATTTTAACTGACTCGGCCTGATTTGGGGGGACTAATCTATGGATGACTAATTTGGGGACTTTTGACTAACTGGCTATCTGACTGCTATTAATTTAATGTGGGCCGTTTATAAAGTTCACCACACTGCTCCCAAATTGATAAACTAAAGGTTAAGAAGGCTCTTAACTAAATAATCAAAGCAGAATTTATTTATGAGATACTATTTAAAATTAAGAATACAAGGAAATAAAATGTACAACCTGACTGCTTTCCTGTGGTCTCTTTCCACTGTGTCTCTTTCCCACCTGCTGCGCTTTGAACCTTTTTTTTTTTTTATAATTTTTTTTTTTTTTTTTTGCAGGCAACGGGGGTAAAGTGACTTGCCCACGGTCACACAGCTAGTAAGTGTCAAGTGTCTGAGGCCGGACTTGAACTCAGGTACTCCTGAATCCAGGGCCGGTGCTTAACCACTGCGCCATCTAGCTGCCCCACTTTGAACCTTTTTAATACAATAAGGGCCTGAACTTTCTCTTGCCTCAGGGCACTCACTTGCTCAGCTACTTTCACTAACTCCGCCTGTACCCTTTCACCTTGTAAAATCCCCCTGCTTCTAACTTTCCTCTCCTTACAGCCACTGCTGAACTCCTGTGTTTCTCTCACACCGACCTCCTGTCTGTCTGTTCTGTCAGTCTGCCCTTCAGCCTCTCTTTTCCCTGCTTCTAGTCCTTCTCGTCTTCTCCTGCATCCTTGTAGACCTGTCTCTAGTCTCCAATATTTGTCGTCTCCTCAGCTGCCTCTTGACCTCTTCTTGTCCATCTGAACCTCTTCTCAGCCTCTCTTGTCCGCCCCTTCTCCAATCGAACCCCCGTCTCTCCTTTCTAATCTTGTCAGCTGCCCTCTTGACCTCTTTTCAGCCCCCTGTCTCCTTGTTCGAACTGAACTCCCTTGCTCTCTAACTCCCTGGTCTATATATATCTTTTCTTCTCTCCACTCAAATCTTGTGGCTTCCTGTGCCCATACACCAAGCTAATCCGCCAGCCAGAGCTGCGGCTGGTGGGGGGGGGGGTGCGCTCCAGCTTCACCTGCCTCAGCACAGGCTACGCCAGAGTCCAGCATCTCTCAGATACCTCCACTCAGGTCAGTGGGAGCTGGGGGCTTTTCCCCCCATCTGTCTGACCTGGCGTCTTGTACAGCCCATGGGGCTTTTTGGCTCAGGTGAAGCTAAGGAGGAGGGGGAGAGACCCTGAAGGCCTAAGGCTTTCTAATCTCAGCCTAAAGGTAGGGTCCCCAAATCAAAATAAATTTCCACAGTATACAATGTGAGATATTATCCTATGCTTAGTTTCTGTCAGATTATTTTCCAGTTTTCCCAGTAGTTTTTCTCAAATGTCGAGGTTTTGCTCTAATACCTGGGATCTTTGGGTTTATCAAAAACAAGGTTATTGTGCTCATTTACTTCTTTATATTGTATGCCTAAACCATTAATCAACCACTCTGTTTCTTATCCAGTACCAACTTGTTTTATTACCATTTTTTAAAAAATAGTTTGAGTTCTGATACTGCTAGGCCCCCTTCATTCACATTTTTTGGTCAATGCGTTTGGGATTCTTAACCTTTTGTTCCTTCAGATGAATTTTGTTAATGTTTTTTTTCTACTTCTAAAAGCATAATTCTTTAGTAGTTTTATTAGTATGGAACTGAATAAGGAAATTTAGGTAGAATAGTCATTTTTATTATATTTAGATCTGTCTTTATTTGTGTGAAAAGTGTGTGTCTTGGCAGGTAGACTCCTAAGAATTTTATACTCTGCAATTATTTTAAATGGAACATCTCTTTCTATCTCTTCCTGCTGGTTTTTGTATGTAATATGTAAAAATGCTGATGATTTGTGTGGGTTTATTTTATATCCTGCAATTTTGCTAAAGTTGTTGATTGTTTCAACTAGTTTTTAGTTGACTCCAAAATTCTCTAAATAAAACATTATAACATCAGCAAAAAGTGATAGTTTTATTCCCTCCAAGCCTGTACTTATTACTTATACTTATATAACCTGTCATTTACATTCTTTTTTATTACCCCTCCCCTTTCTCTTTGCCTCTTCTTCTTCTATGTCCATGTTGGGTAAGATAAATTTTTATACCCAACTCTTTGTGTATATGTAATCTTCTCTCTTTGAATCAATTCATGAGTGTGAGGTTCAAGCATTGCTTATTTCTCCACCCCATCCATTTTCTCCTCTATGTAAAAATACTTTTTTCTGTTCATCTTTTATGTGAGATGATTTCTCCCATTTCTTCCTCTCCCTTCCCTCTTCTCCCATTGCTACCCTCTTTTTCACTCTTCAATTGATCTTTTGAGATGATCCCAACATAATAAACTCACATCCATATCCTTCTGCCTAGGTAGACTCTTTTTAATTGCCCTAATGATGATAATTTTCTTAGGGGTTATGGGTATCATCTTCCATTATGGGAATGCAGACAATTTAGTCTTGTTAAATCATTCATGATTTTTCACTCATGTTTAACTATTTATGTATCTCTTGAGTCTTGGATTCAAATATCAAATTTACTATTGAGTTCTGGTCTTCTCATCAGGAATTCTTGAAAGTCTTCTAATTTATTGAATATTAATTTCCCTCCTATTGGATTATATTCAGTTTTGCTAGATAAGTTATTCATGGCTGTACTCCTAGCTCCTTTGCTTTCTGGAACATCATATTCCAAGCCCTCTGCTCTTTTAGTGTCATCTTAATTGTCAATTCTCAGTATTTGAATTGTTTCTTTTATTTTCTCCTTGACCTGGGAGCTCTGAATTTTTACTATAATATTCCTGATAGTTTTCATTTGGGGATTTCATTCAAGAGGCAACCACTGAATCCTTTCAATTTCTACTTTGTCTTTTGTTATAAAATATAGGGACAGTTTTATAATTTCTTGAAATATGATATCTAATCTCTATGATCATGTCTTTCAGGTACACCAATAATTCTTAAATTATCTCTCCTTAATCAATTTTCCAAGTCAATTGTTTTTCTAATGAGATAGTTGTCATTTCCTTCTTTTTCTTCTTTTGATCTTGTTTTATTGTTTCTTAGTGTCTCATAGAGACATCAGAGTTCATTTAACTGCTAATTTTTAAGGAGTTATTTTCTTCAGTGAGGTTTCATACTATTTTTGGTAAGCTTCTAATTGCTCTTTTATAATTTTCTTGCAATGCTCTTATTTCTTTGCCCAATTTCTTCTTCTCTAAAGCTCTTATTTAATTAAATTTTTTTTTTGCTTTTAAAATTTTTTTCTTTCTTTAACATTTTTAGGGATTCTTGTTGGGCTTGTATCCAATCTGCATTTTCTTTGAGGCTTTCCTTACAGGAATTTTCAAGTTATTTTCTTTTTCCTGAGTTTGTGTCTTGAGCTTCTCTCACATTATAGAAGCTTTTAATGGTCAGGTTCTTTTATTGTTGTTATTTGCTCATTTTTTCCCCAGCTTGTTTCTTGACTTTGGACTTTATTTTAGAGTTGGGCTTTGCTCATTTCTAGGAAGGATGACTGGCCTGAGCTTTCCTCTATTCTTTCCTGCTTTCACAGCTTGAATAAGGGATTTGTAAGTTCTTAGTGCTTCCAAGATACTGTGATCCAGGAGTAGTCTGGTTATTGTCCTGCAGGTCTACATTCTGGTCTTTACACAGGTTAAGTCCCAATTCCCTTTGTGCCTAGAACTGTTCCTCTCCTCCTGAAACCAGTACTGGGCAATGGACAACCAAGCTACTAATTGACAGCCAATCCTGTACCCACTGCTAGTCCAGGGAACCCCTTGGATCTCTTTCTGAACAGATGTTCAGTACCCTTACTGCCCCTGGGCACTGCTGCCACCTCAGAGCCTATAGCTGATACCTCTTCTGTTGCTCTATTCTTCTGGGCATCCTCTACCCCAATATCCATAGACCTGTCCTTTTTGTGTTCCTAATCTGCCCTGGACTAGAAAAAATGATTCACTATGACTTTTTGTTGTCTTTTCCATACAGGATTATGTTTGGAGTTTTCTATGGTCATTCTATAGAATAGATTTGGCAGTTGTAACATTTTACTCTGCCATCTTGATGGCCCCTTTGATTATTTTGTCCAATTTGTTATTTATTTTGGCTTTTAACAGTTTTAGCAGTCAAATTTTCAAGTTCATCATATGCATCCATTATCCATATTGTGTGTTAATATGTTAAACTATGATAAATTTATTTTTGTCTTTTAAAAAATGCTTATAATATCTAGCACTTCTCAACTACTTGAAGAAAGTATCAATGACATAGGTGTGACACTTCAATGCAGTTTATTTTGATTATTTTTTAAAATAATAAACATTTTTATTTAAAGTTTAGAGTTCCAAATTTTATTACTCCTTTCCTCCTGTTCCTCCCTTCTCCCTGAGATAGTAAGCAATCAGATATAGGTTATACATGTGCAATTATGTAAAACACTACCATATTAGTCATTTTGCATAAGAAAACTTGAATGAAAGGAAAAAATGAAAGTGAAAATAGCATACTTTAGTTTATGTTTAATCAGTACATGTTATTTCTTTGGAGGCGGATAGTATGTTTCATCATTAGTCCTTTGGGATTGTCTTGTATCATTGTATTGTTGAGAATAGTCAAGTTATTCACAGTTCTTCATCAAACAATATTGCTGTCACTGTGCACAATGTTGTACTGGTTCTGCTCACTTCACTATATATCAGTTCATACAAGTCTTTTCAGGCCTTTCTGAAATCATCCTGCTTGTCATTTCTTATAGCATAATAATATTCCATCACCATCATATACCACAGTTTGTTTAGCTATTCCCCCAATTGATGGGCAGTCCTTTGAATTTCAATTCTTAGCTGTGAGGAAATGGGGGTTGGGCTCCTCTCAACCCACACTTGTTTAAAAGGTCTGCCTCTCTCACCCCCTCCTCCCAGGAAACAAAATCACATGATTAAAGGAAACCCTAGGCTGACCACAATTAGATCTGCTCCTGAGCTGTGTCCATGTTGGGGAGGAGTTGAAGAGTTGTCCCTGTATCGCCTCCCCTATTGGCTAAGGAATACTGCATTCCAATTAGCTACTTTTTGGCACTAGTTTTTGGCGCATGGATTGTAATCTTTGAGTAATTGGGAAAGAAGGGAAAGGGCCAGTGTCGTTAAGAGATAAAAAGGCCTGTGAGCCTCCATTTTGTTGTTCTCTCTGCTAGGGAGTGGCCTGTTCTCAAGAGAATGACAATAAATAAGCCTTTGACACATCACCAATGCTGAGTTCCAGAAGTTATTGGAGTTCTATTTCTCACATTAGCTAAAAATATTTTTGTACAGATACGTCTTTTTCTCTTTCTGGGGATGTGTTTGGTATATAAACCTAGGAGTGGTATGGCTGGATGAAAGAGTATGCACAATTTGATAGCCCTTTGGTCATAGTTCCAAATTGCTCTTCAGAATGGTTGGATTAGCATCCCAGATTTCCCACAGCCCTTCCAACATCCAATATTTTCCTTTTTTTGGTTATATTTGCCACTCCGATAAGTGTGAGGTGATACCTCAAAGTTGTTTTAATTTGCATTTCTCTGATCAATAGTGATCTAGAGCATTTTTTCATATGACTAGAGATAGCTTTGATTTCTTTGTCTGGAAATTGCCTGTTCATATCACTTGACTGTTTATCAATTGGAGAATGACTTGAATTGTTATAAATTTGACTCAGTTCTCTATATATTTGAGAAATGAGGCCTTTATCAGAGATACTTGTTTCCTGAATTGTTTCCCAACGCAAATTTCACCATCATCTTCCATACACTAAAGTTAGTAGGAAAATAGATTTAATTTAGATGATCTTTAAAGTCTCAAGTTCTAAATAATTTTTAAAGATCTTCTCAGTTAATAAGATGTTGCTACATGTTATGGGGGAAATAGAGGGGGTTTTGGGGTAGGGCTTCTTAGGAATTCCTCTTTAAAGAATTATACCTTCTTTCACACAAATGCAATTAGAATAAAATAATAGTTTATTTAGGGTGCTAGGGAAAGGAAACCAAGAGAGAAATCCTTGGACTTCTCCTGGGAAGAAAGCATGGTACAGAGCGTGACACCGAGATTCCCTATCTCCATGAGCAGAAGACAGGCAGATAGTTTTATAGAGTCCTGATGGTGGTCTGATGAGGTAATTGTCTAACTTGGGAAAGTTCCCTTATTGGGGAGGACCATCCTCCACTGGTGGTGGCTGGGGGAAGTTGGGTGAGGGGCAGCACTGGATCTCTCAAGCCATCTCTCTGCTCCTCACTCTCAAAGGCATCAGCCACACCCAGTCTTATCTCCCTAAGGGGTGGGGGAGACTGGCTAGGTGTGTCTGTCCTTTGGTTTAGTTTTTCAAGGAGAAGGTTCTTTGATTTACCCCTAGAGAACTTCTGGGGTACACTAGGCCCATAACACTACAGAAGCTGAACATACATATATATACATATCCTTTTTTTTTATTAGGAATATGTCATTAGCAAAAACAAAAATTTCAATTTACAAGTGATAGAAAGAGTATTATGTGAGTCTATTAACTTCTCTTATGCGAGTATAACCTAAATGTCTCTAGGACATGGAGAAGTACATGATAACTGTTGAAATTCTAAGGATCAGAATGGAACCTTTGGATTTATGATCACAAGAATGAACACTAGAACTTCAGGGGAAATGTACTAAATACAGATGCTAGATACCAGATTAGAAGAGAAAGGGACATAAGGTAGATGATGACTGGCTCTGGATTAATGGGTGAGTTAATAAAACTACTTCAGCAAGTATTTTGAATGGAGACAGACTGATGTAGATAAAGCAACTTGAATTTATACTCTATCAGTTTGACACTGTCTCCACAAATCCTTAAAAAGAGGGTGTGGCTGGAATGGAATGAATCTTAAATAAACTAAAGGAGAATGAAGTTTTAACTGAACTTCTTTTTCTAACTGCCTGGAGGAAGATAGGGGAACTTCACTTTTTATTTCATTGGTATAGGAAATTCTTGTGTAAGGAAACTCTCTCTACCCAAGCAGTTTGGCACCTTCTCTACAATGTAATCTTAGGTTGTCTAGAGAATTGAGAGGTTAAGTGAATTGTCCTCAGCCACTCTGGCAGCATGTGTGAGAGGAAGGACCCTTAACCCAAATCTTCCAGGCTTTGAGGTCAGCCCTCTATACATTTTTCAATATTTCCTCTCTCTGTTTGCAGAAGCAGGCATTTTCTATATGATTTCTCTATCTTAGAAGTAGGTAGATCTTAATGATTTGGGGGGGAGGTGTGTAATTAAACTATGACCATTAAAATTTCTCTGTTACTTGCATTTATCCTCAGTTGTGAACTGAAATGAAAGAGATAATGAACTCAAAGGTGTTATAGAGAATTTTATCATTTTGATTTTTAGTAACCTTTAGTAAATTTTCCCAAACATAATTTAGACTGGATTTAGGGCTTTTCCTCCACACCTCTGGCTAAAACAAAATAAAACCATACCCACAAACCAGGCAGCCATAATAGTCTGGATACTTATAAGCTATGTTGTCTTTTTCTCCATTGTTTTCTCATTGAACACACCCAGTGGAGAGAGAATTAACTGATCAATTCTTTATGGTACAGGGAGAAAAGCATGGTTTAACACCACAAAATTCCTAACGTAGGAGCCATAGGAAAAAGGGAAGACTTCCTAGAATTCAGTGATCTTGAACACAAAGGGTCTTCTTTCCTATTGCTTTCAGCTTCCACCATAAATCTCTAAACCTTGCCAGACAGTGACACCTGCTGGTTACATAGAAGGGGTTTTTGTTTTTCTAGCTTGTGAGAGAAGCCAGGAGAAGCCAGGATATGGAGTAGAACTTGAACCTGAGGGGAGTTTAGGACTTGGAACTTGGGACTGTGCATTAGAAGTACTGAGCTAAGATGTAAACTTGACATCCTTCCCCTCCCCAGATGTAGTTCTTACACAGATCTGCATCTTTAACAAGATAATAACAATTTTTCTGGATTTCTTTCTATTCCCTTCTCCACTTTTTGTTTTATTCTGGTTTTGTTTTTTTAACATTTTATTAGTTCTTTCTCTCTTCCTTTCCCCCCCCCTCCCCATTTCTATTTGAAGTCTATGTTTTGTGTCTAGAAAGAGTGAGGCTTAAGCTTTAACATAAGACTTGGGGATAATCTTGGGCCACTTTTATAAAATTCACATTTATCCTTTCTCATAGTGTGATCCACACTTGGGATATCAAAACCCTTCATTTACAATCAGTTGGCTGCCTGCAATTGTACACATTCTCATACCCTCAATATCTGATTCTCTCTATTAACCTCAAAAATTTCTAGACTTCTCCTAAGTGGAGGGTGTCTATCTCCTAAGAATATTCAGTCTAGGGGACAGCTAGGTGGTGCAGTGGATAAAGCACTGGCCTTGGATTCAGGAGTACCCAAGTTCAAATCCAGCCTCAGACACTTGACACATAACTAGCTGTGTGACCCTGGGCAAGTCACTTAACCCTCATTGCCCTGCAAAAATTAAAAAACAAAAACAAAAACAAAAAAAGAATTTTCAGTCTCTCCTACCAGTTAGGAAACTCATTTCTCACCAATCACCTTTCTCATAACACCCTAGACTATGAATATCTATTAATTCACATGCCTCCAGTTTAAGCCATCTCTTGTAACAAATATATATATATATATACATTTTTTTTCATGAAATCATGTTTCTTGTTGCTTTTAGACTCCTGACAAATTCAATTCAATCAATTCCTCTATTTTTCTCTGCAAGGAAAAACATTGAGCCACTGTTCCATTCAGATATAAATTCCACATATGTTCCTGTTTTATTTACATGGGGAATGGCAATATGTGTATAATTTAACTTATGAAGCATGAATCAACAAATTTATGAAACACCGTGTAAAGTGCTGTGTTATAAAAGATAAAAATAAAAAGATTAAAAGATTAAAATAAAAGTAAAAAATATAAAAAGGTAAAAATAAAGACACAAAAAGATAAAAATAAAACATTACTTGTCCCTAAAGATCTTATGTTCTACTCAAGGGGTTTGGAGGGAGGTAACATATATATGTATATACATAATACACATTCAGTATGTGTACGTAACTATGTACAAAATAAATTCAAAACAACTTCAGGAAGAGGTCAATAGATTGAAGAAACAGACTAGAAAAGGAAGAGCTTGAAATAATTTAAAATTAATTAAAAAGTCAACATAGTCAACACAAAAATTACAAATTATTTAGGAAAGAACTCTAATAAGAAAAACCCGGGGCGGCTAGGTGGCGCAGTGGATAAAGCACCGGCCCTGGATTCAGGAGTACCTGAGTTCAAATCCGACCTCAGACACTTGACACTTACTAGCTGTGTGACCCTGGGCAAGTCACTTAACCCCCATTGCCCCGCAAAAAAAAAAAAAGAAAAAGAAAAAAGAAAAAGAACAAAAAGAAAAACCCAAGAAAACTGGAAAGCAATCAGGAGGAATTGGGCTTAGACCAACATATTAAAACATATTCTGCAACAAATTCAAAATGAATAACTGATCTGAATATTAAAAATTAAATCAGAAGAAATTAGAAGAGAAGTAGATAAACTTTTGGGGGAGCAAGGCAATGGGGCTTAAGTGACTTGCCCAAGGTCACACAGCTAGTAAGTGTCATGTGTCTGAGGTTAGATTTGAACCCAGGTCCTCCTGAATCCAGGGCCAACACTTTATCCACTGCGCCACCTAGCTGCCCCTAATAATAAACTTTTCACAGCTATGTGTAACAGGTGAATTCTTAACCAAAAAAGGGAGAAAGGCAATTACAAAAGATAAAACAGATTATTTTGACTACATGGAATTTTAAAAGCTTTTGTACAAACAAAATTAATTAATAAAGAACAAGAAGGGAAGTAGTGAGCTAAGAATTTTTTTGTGTCAAATATTTCTGACTTTAACATTCAAGATATATGAACAACTAACAGAAATTCATAAACTCAAAAGCCGTTTTCCCACAGGAAAAAACAGTCAAAAATATAATCAGTTTTCAAACGAAGAATTACAAAGTGTTAAAACCATATAACAGAATACTCCAAATTACTCATAATAAGAAAAATGATAGTCCATAATTTTGGAAAGCAATTTGTAATTATCTGAACAAAGTGCCTAAAATATCCATATAATCTGATGTGGCAATTCCACTGTTAGTGGCATATATGTCAAGGAGGTCACTGACAAAAGGAAGGGCTTCAACTACACCAAAATATATATAACATTTTTCATAGTTGCAAAGAACTAGAAACAAAGTATATGTACATTTTTGGAGAGTGGCTAAGCAAACTATGCTACACAAATATAATAGAATGTTACAATGCTAGAAGAAGTAACAAACATGACGAACCAAGAAGCATGCAAAGATTTACATGGACCAATGAAAAGTAGAAGATGTAAAGCCAGGAAAACAATATAAATAGTTACAACAAAAATGTAAATGGAAAAAAAACAATACTTGCAAAACAATAAAAAATGAATGTTATGGAATTTGAAAGAAGACAGTTATTCATACTTCATTCTTGAAAATGACCAATGACATCCATAAGGGTGATGTCTTGACTTATGAGTTAATTAGGTTTAAGTGACACTGTCCAAAGTCATTAGCCTCACTGGATCATCAGTGACCTCCAGGGTCACTGGAGTCCAGTGTCAAGACAAGAGTCAAAATGAATGGTGATGGCCTACTTGCAATGAATTAGAAATTGAGAGAATACTTATCAATTGGGGAATGGCTGAACACATTGTTGTACATCATTGTGGCTGGAATATTATTGTGCTATAAGAAATTACAAAGTGAATAGTTTCAGAAAAAACAAAAACCTGGGAAGACTTACATGAACTAATATAAAATGAATAGAACCAAAAACTCATTTTACACAGTGTAAATAATAATATAATGATCATTAATTGGAAAAGACTAAGCTACTCTGATCAATACAATGATCCAAGACAATTCCAAAGGATTCACGTTGAAATACTATCCACCTTCAGAGAGGGAACTGAGTCAACTCTGAGTGAAGATTGAGCCTTATTATTTAATTTTTTCTTCCTTTCTTTTGCCACATGGCTAATATGGAAATGTATTTATCAAGACTATACATTTATAATTGATATCATATTGCTTGCCTTCTCAATGGGTGAGAAAGGAGCTGGAGGGAGGGAGAGAATTGAGAATTCAAAAATTTTAGAAATCAATGTTAAAAAAATAAACAAATAACTACTTTTTTAAAAAAAATTAAATTGGAAGATGTACCATTCAAACTTAAGCAGGCAGAAGGTAAGTGACTTCCCCAAGAACACACAGCTAGTAAATGTCTGAGACTTAATTTGAACTCAGGTCTTCCTGAGTCCAAGACCAGTGCTTTATCCACTTTGTCACTGGGCTGCTTCTGTTACAGAACTTTAAATAATAGAATCTTTGCAAAATGTTTCAGTGAGATAGAAAGTAATTATGAAAATCTTTGGTTCCTCACAGAGGTTTGGTTTGCATTTTGTAACAAATTTCTTAAAAGAGTTGTTGCACTTTTACAAAAAAAAAGGTTTTGAAATTTATGACATTTTCTGGCATGACAGATGACCAGTAGAATGCTCTCTAGAAGATATTAAATATGTGCACACATATCAATACACACACACACACACACACTGCCTCTCATCAGACTGAACTCATTGAAAGCAGAGACTGTCCTTTGTCTTTTTTTTTTTTAATATCCCCATCATTCTGGACAGAGCCTGGCATAGAGTAGAAGCTTAATAAATGTTTATTGACTGACTGATACATACTTAATCTGATTCTTCAAGGGAAAGCTATTATTTCAACAATAGTGAGAAAGTACTTGCTTCTGAAAGAAATGAAAATATATTGAGAACATTTTGAAAGATGATTAGAAATGCTTTCATTTTTATGTGATGTAGCTGAAAAATATATATCATCTATAAATACTTTAATTTCTACATCTTTAAAAATTGTGGAAATATTTTAAACTTTTTATTGAAGGGCTTTAGTGGGTTTTAAAGGCATTTGAAAAAAGAATGTTGGTCCCAAAGAAGAGATAATGAGAAGATAACTTTCCCCTATTCCTCTGAAGAATCAGTGGTTTCCAAAGATGTGGCACATTGCATATGATGTTGAATTCCATCAAATTATTTATTTTGCTCAGTTTTTCCTTCATTTTTCTTTCTTTCTCTGTTCTTTTAAATGAAGGATTTGCTCTCTAGAGAGAGTAAGGAGAGAAATACTGGGGGAAATCTAGTTGACATACCCAAGAGATATTAATAAAAATCTATCTTAAAAAATAATTTACCCTGTAACATAATTGCAAAAGGTAAAGGAATCTGGTTCTCTCCTGTTTTTCCCCCAGTAGTATGGCCTTTAACATTCAGATCATGTGTCCATTTTGAGATTATTATTTATTTATTTATTTTTTGCAACAAACATTGGTTTTATTTTTTCTAGTTACATGTATGGGTAGTTTTCAACATTCATTTTCATAAGATTTAGAGTTCCAAATTTTTCTCCCTCCCTCCCTTTCTTCCCCCCTCCACAAGACATCAACCACGTTATATATGTATAATCAACAAGTGCTCTTTTTATCAGTTCTTTCTATGGGGGTGGATAGTGTGCTCTGTCATTAGTCCCTTGGGATTGTCTTAGATCATTGTATTGCTGAAAGTTGTTAAGTCATTCACAATTGCTCATCAAACAATACTGTTGTCATTATGCATGACATCCTCCCAGTTCTGTTCACATTACTATACATCAGTTCATATGAGTCTTTCCAGGTTTTTCTGGTATCATCCTGTTTGTCACTTCCTATAGCACAGTACCATTCTACTACAATCATATACCACAGCTTCTTCAGTCATTCCTCAATTGATGGACATTCCCTTGATTCCCAATTCTTAGCCACCACAAAGAGTTGCTATAAATATTTTTGTACAATTTTCCCCCCTTTTTTCTTTTTCATGATTACTGTTAACTGTTTTCCTCTATCCTATTCCTTTCCCCATGATATTTGCTCTATTATCTATCTTCTTTTACCCTATCCCTCTTCAAAAGGGATTTGCTTCTGTCTGTCTCCTCCTTCACTCTGCCCTTCCTTCTTTTGCCCCTCTCTCTTTATCCCCTTCCCCATCTATTTTCCTGCAGGGTTAGAGAGATTACTCCACCCAATTGAGTGTGTATGTTATTCCCTCCTTGAGCCAATTCTGAAGAGATTGAGGTCTTTGAGCTGTAAAAGGCTAAAATTTTAGCTATAATGTCTAAAATCTAATGAGTGTTCACCTTGAATTAGAAGCTTTAGTAAGAGTTTAAACTTTTAAGTATTTATTAAAGTGCATTAGAAGTTAGTGAATAGAGAGAGAAAGAGGTAAAAGGCAAACTTCCTCTAACTATCTAAAAGACCCCAGCATCTGACCCCCCCAAGCTGAGGTCAGGAACCCAAAAAGACCAACACTTCCATGGCTACTCCCAGAACCTCATGTGAAACAGGAGCAAGGGCCATCCACACACACACAGCTCCGAGCTAATTGACTGGTAACTTTGATTGACAGGACCCAAGAGCAAACATCACTTCTTGCCACTGAACTGACCTTCGAAACCCCAGAAAAGGTCACTTCCAGAAGCTAAAGTAACACGGTTTCTTTTCAGGCCAGAGCTCCCATTCTCCCTCCCAGCAGGGGTGTCATTCCATATAAGGTATTTTATTTTTTTCCGTTACATGTAAAGATAGTTCTCAACTTTTGTTTATACAAGCTTTACAATTTCAGATTTTTCTCCCTCCCTCCCCTCCCTCCCCCCCTCCCCTAGACAGCAGGTAATCTGATATAGGTTATATCTATATCAGGGGTGTCATTCCAATTCCACAGACCCTATTCTGATGAGTGTTAGGCTCATTTACTGCCCATATTAATAGATTGCTTCACCCAATTGGGTGTGAGTGTTAATCCCTCCTTGAGGCAATTCTCTTTCTCTGTCTGTCTCTACCCCCCACCCCTTGTACTCTTTCCTGTTGCATCCAAAAGGTGAAAATTATTCACTCATAGTGCAGGTATCATTAGCTTCTTACTCCCTCTCTCTTTTACCCTGACTCCCCCCCCCAAAATGGATTTGAAGTCTCTTTGTTCTGTTTCATTTGTCCTCAGTTTCAGGTGCAGGTGGTAATGCTCACCCAACCTGGGAGCTTGGAGCCAGGATTCCAGGAAGGTGCTTGCAGCCAGTCTGTAATAGAAGCCAGGATGTCTTGAGCAGCACTTGAGTCTCAGGGTGGGGGGTTGGACTTGGAATTTGGAACTGTGCAATATAAGGACTGAGCTGAAATGTAAACCTAATCTCCTTCTTCCCCTCCCCAAAGTATGACATAGTACAAAAAGGATGGGATTGTGCCTCCCATACATTGCAGAATAGGCTTGTATATTTGTGATTATACCTTTGAAGTAAGTATTCTGTTGTAAAAGCTAATTCAGCTGTTAGTGATTAAATGGAATTTGAGGGTGGAAGCTCAAGTCATTGGCAGAGAACCTAGATGCCTAGCCTCCATGAGGTACCAGGGAACCTTGAGGGAGGGGTGAGATGTAACATACCTGACCTATAGGCTGTAGAGGCTACCATAGTAAGTATTACACAAGCAAATCTTGTCAGATCAGGAGCTGTTTCCCAAGTAATTAGTGTTTTTTCAGTTTCACTTGGACTTTTTAGTTCAATTGTTTCTGATTCTCCCTTATCTAATCTCTTCTACTCTACTTTTCAATTTTATCCAGTTCTTATAATTTCTTCTTTATATCTCAGTTTGAAGTCTGGGAGTATTTCTCCTTTTTGTGATTATTGTGTTTGCAATTTTTCTAATTGTTAGAGAATGCACATTTGTTTCATTAATGTTTTTCTATTATGTTAATGTATGTAAGACTAAAAGTTTGATTGATGGGAAGTGATGGCACACCATGTGCACATGGGTCCCACACTCTTTAGCTAAAAACTTGAATACCAAACATAAACTGATTCCTTCTTGCTCTTCTCTCCCTGAAATTCTTACAAAACACCCCCATCAGTCCAAGTTCAATAGCATTATCGGCTTGTTGTTTCTGGAAAAAGGCCTTGTAGCCATGGCAACACAAGTATTACCAAAACAAATATGAGCATTTACTTATATGAAGAATAGGAAAAGGGTATTGTATATGACAGTGAATCTCTATTATGTAAAACTTGGGTTTTTCCAATGTATTAAATTTAACAGGGTAGTTGAAGTATTGCCCTACTTGTCTGTCACTTTCTAAACATCCTTATGGTCCCTTTTACGTATTTTAAAAATTGTTTCATTGATGCTTTTTGCTTTCTTTTCTTCTTCTTTTTGTATAACTATCACTGCTTTTTGAAACCCCCTGTCCTAATAACACCTTCATTTCAACAAAGAAATCTGGTCAAGAAAAACATTGGTCTTTTGCAAAAATGTACATCATTCACTAATAGAATTAAAAAAACTTTCAGGTACCTGGAACATGATGGAAGACTAGATATCTTTTTTTTTCTGATCCTCCTGAACTCTCAAAGCTTTCCAAAATAGGAATTATGCATAAGAGATGAAGTACTAGTAATACAACCAAGAAGACTGGCTAATTTCTAACCTACATGCTATTGACACAGTGCCCTTTTCCCCGCTGTGGATCATGGTCCATCAATAGGACTACACAAGTAGTTGCAGCACAGCTCAACTCTATCCTCTCATAGTGTCATAAAACCAAAAATAAGAAGCTTGTTTAGGCTGGGATAGCACGGCAGAAGTGTGCCGCAACAGAGCTTAGCCAGAGAATTGAGGAATAGGGGCAACTAAGAGAACACGTGTGTGACTATGTTAAGCCTGAGGCAAAAAGTCCTAATCAAGATGGGGTCAGTTCTGTCCCTCCAAAAGTCACATGGGGGCAGAGACCAAGGTTGGTAAAATGTGAACTGCCATTGTGGGAGGAGGCTGAAATGACTTTGAGGTCCAGGGAAAGAGCAATCAAAGGTCAAGGATGTAGAAAGTGAGCAATAGAATATGAAGGGGTGAAAGACTGAAATTCTCAAAGATCTCAGACAAAAGAGAGCTTAATTAAAGATTTTAAGTACAAGAAGATAAACCAATGGGAAAGATATTAATAACTGAGGAGAATATGACCTCCAGATCATCTAAGAGAGTCTGGCCATCTCTGAATAAATATTACAAGATAGGGAAATGAATTAACAACTAATGAGGCAGAGGCCTGTGTGAATTTACAGAAGAGCATGAAAATAAAAATTTGAATTCCCAGTGGCAAGCCTCACAAAAGAAATGAAAAAGAAAATAACTTACTAAGAACGCAAACATATGGAAGTGAAGGACAATCTAGAAGAGACACAAAAAGCAATAATATTTAAAGAAAACATGTTCTCTATACCCTAGCTTCTTAAACTATGGGTCATGACCCCATATGGGTAATTTAATGTGAGGCCTGCAGCAGCCTTGGTTCTGATCACATAGTATGTGCACTTTGCACCGCTCATGTCTTCACAGGGTTGCGTAAAAATTTCTCAGACAAAAAGGGGTCATGAGTGGAAACAGTTCAAAAAGCCCTGTTCTATACAACAAAAGGCAGATGACACAATGGATAGAGTACTCGAAAGGAGACAGAAAGACCTGAGTTAAAATAAAACCACATATACTTACCAGTTGTGTAACCCCTTGTAAATCACTTAACCTTTTCTGCCTCAGTTTCCCCATCTGAAAATGAGGACAACAATAGCACCTACCTCACAGTGATACTGTACTTGGGAATCTATGTCAATGGTCTTTACAAACCTTTAAACATAAATTCTAGCTATTATTATTATTGCAAGGAAAACAGTTTGGTTGCAAAGACAGAATATATAAAGATTAAGGATAATAGAATTTAAAGATCATAGGATTGTTTAAGGTTTAAGATTTAAGCAGTATAGGGTTAGCAAAAGAACTCAACAAGTCAAAAAACCTGAACACCATAATTTAAGAAGTAATACAAGAAAACTGCACAGAATTTTAAACACAGAAATCAAAATTCTAATCACAAGAATTCAAACTGCTTACAGAAAAAACCACAATCCTATGCTGCAAACTTCAAGAAACGTATTGATTAAATTTAACAATTGCAATGACAAATAACAAATTATGCCCATAACCAGGAAGACTTTTAAATATAGAGGAAAGTCTGAGTAACACAAAACAATTATGTACCAATCAGACACTGCAAGAAGAATGGAATAATATGTTCCAAAGAGCAAAGGAGTTCAAGATACAACTTGCACTGCAAACTTGAACCTAAGATTTAATGAAAATAAATGGACATTCAACTTAAAAATAGGCATTCAAAGAATTTTGAGAAAGAAAATCAGACCTAAACAAATGATTTGCCTTGCAAACACTCTAGACAACAAATATATAATAAAGGTAAATGAATATAGTGTCCAATAACAAAATCTATTGAGAGATTTTGTTCTAAAAGTACATGAGGAGACAAGGATAAAAACAGAAGCCAAGGGGCAGCTAGGTGGTGCAGTGGATAGAGTACCAGCCCTGGATTCAGGAGGACCTGAGTTCAAATTTGGCCTCAGACTCTTGACACTTACTAGCTGTGTGACCCTGGGCAAGTCACTTAACCCCAATAGCCTCAAAAAAAAAAAGAAAGAAAAGAAAACAGAAATCAAATAAAAGTAATGGTGAATGGGGGATACACAAAATGGACAGGAGAGGAAGAAGATAGAAAGGAATATCTGCTGTGCCTTAATCAAGTCAATGGCTAACACTGAAGGAAAAAAAAACCTTCTAGAGTCTATGAAGAAAATGGATGAGGAAAACAAAAGTAGGGAGTGCAATTGGAGAGGGGGGTCTGAGGAAATCTTGTTTCAAGGTTGGGAGGGGATTCCATGAAGAAATACTCCCATGAGAGAAGAGAAATATTTTATAAAAGGAGATAGAGAACTTATAATGCATAGTACTATAGAAATTATAAGTAAAACTAAAAGATGGTTCTTTGAAGAGAGTAATAAAAGGATAAGCCTTTAGCAAATCTGATTTTTAAAAGAGGACAGAAAATCAAATCAACAAAACGCCAAATGAGCAGGTGAAATTACAACAAAACCAGAAGAAATTAAAAGAATTATTAGAACCTACTGTGGACAATTATTTGCTGCCAAAACTGAGCACATAAAAAAAGAGAATGCCTTAAAATATATAAAATACCCATACTGACAGAAGAGCAACATAAACCTTAAATAACCCAATCTAAGAAAAAGAAATAGAACTAGCTCTAAAGGAACTACCAGAGGAGGAATCTGGTTCTGATAAAACAACTTCTGGTTCTGATAAAAATTGTATCAAACTTTAAAAGAAAAATTAGTATTAATACTACATAAATTATTTTTGAAAACTGAGATAGAAAAACCTCTACCAAATTTCTCTTATGAGAAAAATATATTGTTCTAATATTGAAATCAGGGAAGGATAAAGCACAGAAGAAAATTATACCAATATCATTAATAAATAATTTTTTTAAATTTAGATAAAATCCTGTAAAATGATCTAAAGGTTTTATGCAAGAAATAATTCATTATCACCAAGTTAGATTTCTAGCAGATATAAAGATGGGTTAACATTAGGAAAGCACTAGACAAAATTAGTCATATTAAAAACTAAAACATTAAAAAAACCACATAATTGGGGCAGCTAGGTGGCGCAGAGGATAAAGCACCAGCCCTGGATTCAAGAGTACCTGAGTTCAAATCCGGCCTCAGACACTTGACACTTACCAGCTGTGTGACCCTGGGCAAGTCACTTAACCCCCATTGCCCTGCAAAAAACAAAAACAAAAACAAAACAAACAAAAAAACTTCACATAATTATCTCAATAAATATTGGAAGGGAAAGCCTTTGACAAATTTGGTACACCATTCACCTGTACTTAAAACAACAACAACAACCAACCTACAAAGACTAGGGAGAGAGATCTTTTTAAATATAGTTTTAAAAAACTACCAAAAAACAAAAGTAAGCATCATATGCCATGAGGTACAGTAGAAGTTTCCCCAATGAATAAGGAGTAAAGAAAGGACCATAAGAGGTAAAATGGATAATTTTGATTACATTAAATTAAAGAGTTTTTTTCACAAATTAATATGGCTAAAATAGAAGAAAAGCAGAAAACTAGGGGAAATTTTATAGTAAGTTTTTTCTGATAATGACTTCATTTCTCAAATATATAGGGAAATGAGCCACATTTGTAAAAATAAGAGCCATTCCTTAATAAATGGTCAAAGGATATGAACAGGCAGTTTTCAGAAGAAATCAAAGCTATGAATAGTCATATAAAATGGTCTAAATAACTAATAACAAATTAAAACAACTCGATGGTACCACCTTACATGTATCAGACTGTCTAACATGACAGAAAATGAAAATGATAAAAGCTTGGTGGTATGTAGAAAGATAGAACCCCTAATGCATGTGTGACCTGAAAAAAATGCTATTTTCTTTTCTCATGGCCTATTCACATTCTTTCAATTTTTTTCTTGTCTTATTGCCAAGCCTAGCATTTCTGGTACAATAATAAATAATAGTGGTGATATTCCTTATATTTTTCATTTTTTATTAAGCTCTTCTTTAATTTTCCAGATTTTCATTTTGTTAACTTTTCTTTTATGAATTTTGATGCTATGCCATTTGGCACATAAATGTTCAATATTGATATTACTTCATTGTCTATGGTACCTTTAATCAAGATGTAGTTTCCCTGATTATCTGCTTTAATTAGGTCTATTTTTGCTTTTTCTCTGTCTGATATCTTGATTACTACCACTTTCTTTTTTACCTCAGCTGAAGTATAACAGATTCCATTCCAGCCTCTTATTTTAACTCTGTCATGTTTCAAGTGTGTTTCTTATAAACCACATATTGTAGATTCCGGTATCCATTCTGCTATCTACTTCTGTTTTAAGGGTAAATCCATCACATTCACAGTCATGATTACTGTGTATTTCCTTGAATCCTATTTTCTTCTGTTTATCCTTTTTTCTCTCTTTGCTGTCCTTCCTCTAAAGTCTGTTTGCTTCTGACCAGTTTCTCTTAATCTACCCTCCCTTTTATCACACTCCTTTCCCCTCCTACTTCCTTATAGGGTCAGATAGATTTCTATACCCAAATGAGTACATATGTGCACACACACACGTGTGTGTGTGTGTGTGTGTGTGTGTGTGTGTGTGTGTGTGTATACTTCCAATGAGAGTGAGATTCAATCCCCATGCCCCACCCTATTTTCCCTTCCATTGTAAAAGCCTTTCCTTGAGCACCATTTTTAAGTGAGATAATTCTCCCCACTCTTCCTCACCCTTCTCCTTTTCTTGGTGTATCTCTCTTTCTCACCCTTTCATTTTTTTTTAGATCATCACAACATAATTACTTCACACTTATGCCCTCTGTCTATGTAGACTACTTATAACTGCCTTAATGATAAAGTTCTTAGGAGTTACATGAATCATCTTCCCATAAAGAAATGTAAACAGTTTAACCTTATTAAATCCTTTATGATTTCTCTTTCATGTTTACCTTTTTATGCTTCTCTTGAAGTCTTGTGTTTGAATGTAATAACTCTTTGGGCATAATTCAGATTGTTCTCCAAAATGGTTGGATCGTTTTACAATTCCCAAAACAATGAATTAGTGTTCCAATTTTTCCACATCCTCTCCAACATTTGTCACTTTCTTCTTCTATCATTTTTGTCAATCTCATAGGTATAAAACGATATCTCAGGGTTGTTTTAATCTGTACTTTGCTAATCAATAATCATTTAGAGAATTTTTATATGATTATAAATTCTTTTGATTTTTTCACTGGAAAGTTGTTTGTTCATATCCTTTGACCACTGATCAATTGGGAAATGACTTGTATTCTTATAGATTTGACAAAGTTTAATTTACCATTTGTGAATTTCTTTCCATCTTATTTTAGTTTAATATTTTCATTCTCAGCCTCTCTTTTTACCCTATCTTTGTTACCTTATTTTTTCCCCTTACCCTTTTAGTCCTTATTTTACCCACTCCTATAAAATTCCCTTATCTTCACCTCCCATTTTCTTAATCTTATTCTACATACCCCTTTAAAAGTCCCTCCCCTCCCCATCCTCCAGTTTTCTCATCTCTCTAGAAGTTTGGAAGGCTTCTAAACCTCTTCAGGTGTACACTCTGTTTATTCTTCAACCCAATTGAGAGTAAGGTTCCAACATTACCATTTCTCCACCCACACCTGTTTCCTTTGTATTGGTTCTCCCTTTTATGCCCCATATTTTATTTTATTTTATCCTTAAATTATTTCCCTTTCCTGGAAAGACTCGTATGAACTGATGTATAGTGAAGTGAACAGAACCAGAAGAACATTGTGCACAGTGACAGCAATATTGTTTGATGAAGAACTATGAATGATTTCATTATTCTCAGCAATATAATGATCTAAGACAATCCCAAAGAACTAATGATGAAGCATACCATCCACCTCCAAAGAACTGATATCAATTGAAAACAGGCTGAAGCATGCTATTTTTCACTTTCATTTTTTTACTCAAGTTTTCTTATGTAAGATGACTAATGTGATAATGTTTTACATAAGTGCACATGTACAACCCATATCTGATTGTTTACCACCTCAGGGAGGGGCAAAGGAGGGAGGGAAGGAAGGTTAAAATTTGGAATTCAAAATTTTGACTATAAATGTTTATTATTTTTTAAATTATCTCCCTTTAATGTATTTTCCAGGCCAGTTGTTTTTCCAATAAGATATTTCACATTTTCTTCTATTTTTCATTCTTTTGACTTTTTCTCTATTATTATTTCTTGAAGTCTCATGAAGTCATCAGCTTCCACTTGCCCAATTCTAATTTTTAGGGAATTAATTTTGTCATTGTGTTTTTGTATTTTTTTTTCCCATGTGGTCTGTTCTGCTTTTAAAGAAGTTATTTTCTTCAGTGATTTTTTTGCCTCTTTTCCCATTTGACCAATTCTGTTTTTTTAAAGTGTTTTTTTTTCTTCAGTAATTTTTGTGCCTCTTTTACCAAGCTGCTAATTCTCCCCTAAATTACCAACAGGGTTGAAGCCTGTTGGTTACCCTCAACCTGGTTTAGCCCATCTGATGAGATTGTGTTACCAGGGTGTGGTTGCTTAGCTTACTACAGCTTCCTGGAGCTACAAGTGAGAGTTAGGTGAATCAGGTGGGCACCAAAAGTGTTTGAACAGGGGGCAGCTAGGTGGCACAGTGGATAGAGCACTGGCCTTAGATTCAGGAAGACCTGAGTTCAAATCTGACCTCAGACACTTAACACTTCCTAGCTGTGTGACCCTGGGCAAGTCACTTAACCCCAATTGCCTCACACACACACACAAAAAGAAAAGAAATGCATGTTGATTGATGTTTTACCCTGCTATTTTAGAGTATTAATTTTATCTATTATCTTCTTTGCTGAATATTTAGGGTTTTCTAAGTCAGAGCTCTTCAAAATGGAGTTATGCTCCCTAGAAAGTGTTCAAGATAGCCTTTGGGAAAAATACCATGACATTTATATTTTTCATAAAATAATAAGTAAACTTACTAAGTTATTCTATGGATTGACATATGACCTCATTCAGTCCCATATGTCAGATGGTCACATGTAACATACAGTAATTGAGATATCTGGAGGAAAGACAAGGAGTTCCTCAGTTTATTTGATTTCAAGTCATTGTTATGCATTGCATCTTATATATGTACAGTTAAGTGGATTTACACATCATATTATCTAGCTTCAACTGAACAGAACTGAACCCCACAAAACAGAAGGTGGTTTAAAAGACATCTACAATGAAACTTTAGATTCAAAGCATTTCTAATAATGTGAATACAAGTGAAAAGCAAGAAAATTATAGAATGTATAGTTCTCCCATTCCTATCTCCAGCAGTCATATTACAAAATACAAATGACTATGCTCAAACTACATTTTACAAAACAATCCAACTAAAATTAATGATAAATGTTTATAAATCTCAATTGAATTTTCTTATTTAATAGTGAAAGCCTAATACTATTGGGGAAGCAAATATTCTTCCTACCACAATAATAAATAGCTGAAATAATACACACTAAGTAATATAGCAACAAATTAAAATGCATTCTTTTGTCAACAAATACTACATAGAGATATAGAGAAAACATTGCTAAAGATTTGAAAATACAAGCATTAGAACAAATTATATATGAGAGGTTTATTTTACAATCTATGAAAATACAATGTTT
Source organism: Dromiciops gliroides (assembly GCF_019393635.1). Classification (NCBI taxonomy): domain Eukaryota; kingdom Metazoa; phylum Chordata; class Mammalia; order Microbiotheria; family Microbiotheriidae; genus Dromiciops; species Dromiciops gliroides. The sequence goes on along the minus strand of NC_057861.1, from coordinate 515,453,584 downwards.
CAACCTATGACATTTGTTAGATTCCATTTCAATATTCATAAATGGCTTATTTGTAACCCACTAAAGGATAAGTATACTTTTGCCATTAGTAAATAACTTTTTTCATAAAAATAATATTTTATGGGGGAAATGTGATGAAATTATAGCTTTGTATAGAATACAAAAGGATTCCAAGATTGTACCAAATATGAAGATTCTACCAAATGGGAAATATAGTCATGACATCATTCAGAGCAATTTCTTGCAGCAAAAAAGAAAAGGAGTCAAAAGCAAAGTGCCATAAAATATATCATTTTGGTATGTGAATACAATTGAATATTATTCTTCTATAAAGTTTCAGAGAAACCTCAGAAGACTTTTATGAACTGATGCAGAATGAAGTGAGCAGAACCAAGAGAATGATTTATACAATAAAAACAACATTGCAAATACAAACAACTTTAAAAGACTTATGAACTCTGATCAATGCAATGACCAATCAGAAGTCTTATGATGAAACCTGCTGCCAGAGAAGTGATGAAATCAGGGTGCAGATTAAGACAATTATTATTATTTTTTAACATGGCTAATGCATAAATTTGTTTTATTTGACTACTCATAATTGTTTAAAGGGTTTTGTTTTTCTTTATTTTTTCAGGGAGAATAGAAGTGGAATGGAGAGAAAATATTTTTGTTAATTGCAAGAAAGAAAATTAAATATAAAATAATAAACAACAAAATTACAGTGATATAAAGATAGAAGACATTGATAGAATTTAAAAAGAAAAAGAAACAAGTCTGTAAATAGAAGTTTTATAATACTTTGTAATGAGATAAGAAGTGATCATGAAAATAATTTATACCACACAGATATTTTTCCTTTATCTCATGGACATGCACTTAAAAAACTGTAGAACTTAAAGTTGTTACACATTTTTCTGGTGCAAATGTACAATGTTCCAACTGGCCTTTTCTGTAATGACAAGTAGCTTTCAGAGATAACTATGCATTTGCAGTGCTAACTTATGCTAACTAGCAGGAATTTTGAGGAAAAAAATACACTTAATCTTTTCCTTCAAAATAAAAGGAACCTTTTACAGTGATTGAGAATGTAACTGCCTTTTGAAAGAAATTTGCAGTATGGAAAGCGTATTATGAAAATAAATGCATTGACAAGATCCTATTGTTATATAATTTTGTTGTAGAGATTGATTTACATGTCACCTAAAAATGCTTAAATGTGTACATTTAAAACATGAAACAAGATTTTTATAAATTGTTTAAAATATTACAAATGAAGACCTTCAGTGGATTTTAAATTCATATATTGAATTACATGAACAAGTTATGGAAAGTGACAAATTCTATTTACTAGCTGTGTGCCTCTGGGCAAGTCACTTAACCCCAATTGCCTCACCAAAAAACAAAAGACAAAAATGAGAAAGTGACAAATTCATTTAAACTCATGAGAACTTTTATGATCTGATGCAGAATAAAGAAAGCAAAACTGGGAGAAAATACAGTGTCTATGTAACTCCCCTCAACTCTCTTTTATATTAATCACCAGATTTTGCTGAAAAAGAAGTTAAATGTTTCTCTTCCCTCCAGCTCCCAGGAGAGATATTGAAAGACAGATAGACACAGAGAGAGAGAGAGAGAGAGAGAGAGAGAGACAGAGACAGAGAGACAGAGAGACAGAGAGACAGAGAGACAGAGAGACAGAGAGAGAGAGAGAGAGAGAGAGAGACAGAGAAAGGGGCAGAGAAAGGGGCAGAGAAATAGAGAGTGAGCAGAGACGACTAGAGGAGAACATACTGCTTCATCAAACTCAGGATGTGGAGATAGAATTATCTTTGAGGTTTGAACCTTTCTTGCTGGGAGGGGAAAAAGTGAAGAAATAGCAGTGACACCTATAAGCTAGAAAAACAATATTGCAAAGTAAAATTCAATGATTATGATCACTACAATGACCAAATCATGACTTTAGAAAATTGATGATGAATCCTGTTTCCCATCTTTTGGTAGAAAGGTGATAGACTAGAGGAACAGGATGAGATACAAATTTCCAGACATGGTCAATGTGTGAATTTGCTTTGATTGACTATAGGTATTTGTTACAAGAGAGGGCTCCCCCCTCCCTTTTTTTGGCAGAGGAATTATGGCAGGAATGAGGGAGGGTGATAATACCAAAAAAAAAAAAAAGACCCAAGGAAAAAAAATATCAATGAAACATCAAAGTAATATATAGAAGAAGTAAGAAGGAAACTCTAAAGGTGGCACAAACAAGGCAATATTGAAATGATTGTGTTTAATTATACATATTTAAAATATTTATTAATGTTGTTAGAAGAGCCTATGCAACTACTGTGAACTGAGAGTTATGGTTAATGAGACATCTCCCTCATCTTCCCTGCCTCTTTACTGGGAAGAAAGACAATCCTGATTAACTGCACCATTACTTTGGAGTTTTGACAATCCCTCGTGTTAAAACCAGAATAATCTGAAGCTAAATGTTATCTTTCTATTTGTCTGTGTGTCTATCCATCCTTTTTTTTTTCTTTTTTTTTTTTTTTTTTTTGCGGGACAGTGGGAGTTAAGTGACTTGCCCAGGGTCACACGGCTAGTGAGTGTCAAGTGTCTGAGGCCAGATTTGAACTCAGGTCCTCCTGAATCCAGGGCCGGTGCTTTATCCACTGCGCCACCTAGCTGCCCCCATCCATCCATTTTTTATAAGTCCAACTTGGTTCTAGGGTATAATTTTATACTGTACTCCTTTGCTAGGATTTTATTTTAAAATATTGCATCTTTTTTTAAATGATATTGATTTATAGTGCTTTTTCTTTGTACTACCCTTCCCCAATTTCATTACTAGGAACTACATTTGTTCCATTATAGAATTTTGTAAAGTATTTTTCCTCATTTTATGAAAATAATGTGAGTTGCTTAGGTGTTAATTGTTTTTTAAGTGTTTGATAGGATTCATATATCGATCTATCTAGAACAGAACCTGTTTTTGTAGTCCTTTATGGCTAATTCAATTTTATTTTCTGAGACTAGGCTGTATAAGTACTCTATTTCATATTCATAATAATTTGGCTATCTCATATTTCTTTTAAATTCTCCACTTTGATAACATATAGTTGTGAGGTAGGTACTAATGATTCCTTTTTCTTTCTTTTGTTTATTGTGATTTCACCTTGTTTTTTATTTTGATAATTTGAATATTCTCACTTTTCTATATGTTAGGGTGGAGCTTCATTGACTGTCTTACTCATCTAAAATTACTTGCCTTTGTTGGATGAGAATATTTCCTGAATGAACCAATCAGTCAGAACTGAGTATAAAGAGGGCCTGTACATCTCCTTTAGTTAATCAATTCCTTTGTGGGAGAAACTTGGTTATACCCTAAGGAATATGTATTAAAAATAAGAAGCTATCTTAGAACCAGAGAGAGATTCTGAGAATCCTGAAATAGGAAGTTTGGAGCAAACAAAGTCTCTAAGCACTCCTCTGAAAATCAAAGGTAAACAGATCTATGTCTTTTTTACTTGTTTTATCTATTTCTCCTCTCAATTCCTCTTTTGTGCTTATTTTAGTCTTATATTTGATACTTCCTCCTACTTTACTCATGGGGACATGTGTGGTCCCCAGAGTAGCTAGCCCAGGTTCAAGACACCCTTTGAGCCCACATTCACTCAATATGTTACCTTATGACACTCCAGGGATGTGTTTAGTTTTTCTCTAGTCAGCCAAAAGAAAGAAACAGATTCAAACAATTGTATTCAATGAAAGAGCATAGTAAACATATTTACAACAGAATAGTACCCTCCATAAATGAAGAGTATACTCTTCCACATACATATACACCAATAATCATAGGTGAGCATCCAGTGGGAAAAAAAAAAACATTAGGCCTCATAAATGGGGAATATCTGTTAGAAGGACAGCTTACACTTCTGATTCTACAAGATGACCTGGGTGGTCTCATGAAGTCATTGTTCCATTCTGGGCTTGCCAGACCAGTTTCTTGAGGGGCCCCATGTCTCTACTGGGCTTACTTTTCATGGGACATATTATGAATCAGTCTCTACTAAATTAATGATTTCCATTGGCATATTTCAGAGCCTACTCTATCCTTCCAGCTCCAGTCCACTAAGTACAGTGGCTAAAATCCATCCTGGATAAAGACAAGCTGACAGTTCTTTGGTTGATGCTATCATGCCCAGTTAACAAAAACCAAGAAGAGTGCTCCCAGACTAAGATTAGTTCTTTTCTTTTAAACTCCTACTCTTGGCAGAAAATTAAAGCTTTCTGTGACAGCTACTTATCTTAGATTTTATAAAATCTGACACACGTCCTAGATCTTGTGACTTCACTGAAAATGAATTTGAGTGAAAACACAAGATAGACTAAGGAGGAAAAATCAGTGTTCTCCACTCAGCCAGTCCAAATGAATCTTTATTATTCATAGCTCTCAGTAGTAAAGCCCATGTCCTTTGGAGCCACATTGTTGAACTTCAATGGATTTGTTTAGTTGTTGATTTTCTAAAGATTTAAAAAATGATTGCATACTAAGTTCCTTAATCTTTTTTTTATTTTATTGGTATATGATTTCAGAGATAGTTTTTAATCTGAAGTTTGTTCTGTCCACATCCCAGAAATTTTGCTATGTTATTCCATTGTTATGATTCTACTGTTAATTGTTTTTACCATTTTCTCTTTGTCCCATTCCTTATTTAGGATGTCATTAAATTTCAATTTAAGTCTCAATTTTTTGCTTGTAGTCCTTATATTAAATGATATTTTGGTTGTGTTATGGTCTATGAATGTGTTTTGGATTTCTACCTTTTCACGTTTCTCAACCTTCTGCCCTTCTGCTATACCTTCCAGATTCCTAGGCATTGCCATATGGTCTACTGTTGCATTTTAAGGACTTCTACATTTTGTCATCTGCTTTGTTGATGCACCCTAAGAATTAACCAGCCTTTCCATATGTCCTACAATTTAACCTTCCTACATGTATCATTTCTACTGATTACAGTATGTTTTTCTTAAGATCAACCACTTTCACACCATCTCCCTCAAACTTTTTTTTTTGGTAGCATCTGATGGTGGTCAAACCAGAAACAAAAAAATAAAACAAAAACAAAGAAAAAAAGATACTATGTGGTACATAGAAAATAAAGTATATTTTTGAATGGAAAGTATCTCAGTAGTCGTTTCCTGCTCATAGAGAGCTTGAATATAACCTAGCCACCAGTTTCCAATCCATCTTCCCCTTCCACCTCCCACCAGCATGTCCACAACTCCAGTTTCCTCACTTCTCCTTTTTCCCCAATACCAGTCCTATTTAACCAAGATAAGAAACCCTTTGAAAGCCCACTAGATTTTTACTGATTTAGTTGCCTAATTCTACCTGTGGCTCCAGTGGACCTGAACTGTTTTGATGCTTCCTGAATGTCTTTTTTTTTATTGTAAGTATGATTCACCAATAAAGTAGGCTTGCTGTGCTCTTGTCTATTTGTGTTGTCTATTCTGTGTTCATTGTACTGAAAATATTGGTAGGGGGCAGCTGGGTGGCATAGTGGATATAGCACCAGCCCTGGATTCAGGAGGACCTGAGTTAAAACATGACCTCAGACACTAGACACTTACTACCCGGGCAAGTCACTTAACCCTTATTGCCCCACAAAAAAAATAAATAAATAAATGGGACTGATAATCCCTCATTGCCCCCAAAAAATCAGTCTATAGAAAGTATTGGTATCTCAAATCTTACAAAGCCTGTATTAAGACAGAGTAAAACAATACAGTCTTCCATAATTATTATCTTATCTATGTTCTTTTGTAATTCAGTTACTGTTTCCTTTATGAATTTTGATGCAATGCTATTTGGCTTATATATATATATATATATATATATGTATATATATATGTATATATATATATATTTGTATTAATATTGTTTCTTTGTCATTGGTAACGTCAAACATCATGTAGTTCCCCTATATATATATATATATATATATATATATATATATATATATATATATATATATATATATATATATATTTTTTGGTGAGGCAGTTGGGGTTAAGTGACTTGCCCAGGGTCACACAGCTAGTAAGTGTTAAGTGTCTGAGGCCGGATTTGAACTCAGGTACTCCTGAATCCATGGTCGGTGCTCTATCCACTGCGCCATCTAGCTGCCCCTATATTTTTTTTCTTTTTTTTTTTTTAAGTGAGGCAATTGGGGTTAAATGACTTGCCCAGGGTCACACAGCTAGTAAGTGTTAAGTGTCTGAGGCCGGATTTGAACTCAGGTACTCCTGACTCCAGGGCCAGTGCTCTATCCACTGTGCCACCTAGCTGCCCCTATATTTCTTAATATTATTAAACTTTGTTCTTATTTTGTCTGATAGCATGATCACAACTTCAGCTTTGGGGAATCATCATAGAAAATTTTGCTCCAGCCTCTTATTTGTATTCTGCATGTGTATTTATATATATATATATCTTCTATACAACAAATTGGTGTATTTTCTCTTCCTATCCACTGTCTTATTTGTTTTGTTGCATTATTTTGTTCCTCTCTGGGTAGCTAGGTGGCAACAGTGCTGGGCTTAGAGTCAGAAAGACTCATTTTCCTGAGTTCAAAACTGGCCTCACGGGGCAGCTAGGTGGCACAGTGGATAAAGCACTGGCCCTGGATTCAGGAGGACCTGAGTTCAAATCTGGCCTCAGACACTTGGCACTTACTAGCTGTGTGACCCTGGGCAATTCAGTTAACTTTGCCTCAGTTCCTCCTTCTATAAAATGAGCTGGAAAAGGAAATGGCAAACCACTCTAGGATATTTGCTAAGAAAACCCCACATGGGGTAACAAAGAGATGGACATGTTTGAAACAACTGAAAAACTTGTTCCTCTCCAGGAATTGTTCTCATTCTTCTCCTGGATGTGCTCAGGACTTTTTCTTCTAGGCCCTTCTTCCTGAAGGCTCACTCCAACTCTGGAATTCACACACATTGGAAGTATCCTCCACTCCTAGAGACTCTGCTCCTGATTGAATGACTACTCCCAGAACCTCCATTTATTGAGACCCAGGTCATATATGTCTCCTCTCCAGGATGCACCCTTGACTTTCCTTACCACACCCGGTAGACAGGTACTTTTGTCTTCCCCCCACACAAATCCTTTTCAGGTTCCTTTTATATGTTGCCTTCCATCACAAGAATGTAAGTTTCTTAAGGGCAAGAACTGTCCTTCTTTCTACTTGTATTTGTATTTCCAATACTTAGCATAGGACCCAGCATATAGTAATAGCTTCATAAATGCTTATTGACTGATATTTCCCCATCTTTTTAAGGTTACAATTAATAGACTTTGTTTTCTCCATTTGCTTATTTTTTTTAAATTTTATTTTATTTTTTTGGTAGGACAATGGGGGTTAAGTGACTTGCCCAGGGTCACACAGCTAGTATGTATGGTCAAGTATCTGAGGCTGGATTTGAACTCAGGTCCTCCTGAATCCAAGGCCAGTGCTTTATGCACTGTGCCACCTACCTGCCCCTCACTTATGCTCTTCATGCTAGTCTATTCTCACAGGCTCTCACTCCTCATGACTGCCCTATCATAAGTTTCTTAACTTTACTTAGGTAATGGAGACCTCTTCCCTCTAACCTCAGAACATATGCAAATATCCTCCATCTGTTTCCAGTGGAAAATCTGGGTGGTAGGCTACTGGTTATATATAATTTACAAGGTGCTTCTATCAAGTGGCTCTCTTGGATATAGCCCTAAAGTGACAAGACCTTGGCAAAGAGTAGAGGAAGATAGCCCTTTTCAACTCTGACATTGATGGCCTCTATTATTGTATGGAGCCAGAACTTAATTAACTATATCTGTACCAAGGTTCCTGGATGCCTTTTCCTTGGTTGTATGTTTTCTTCCTTTAGCATAAACCTTATAATGAACTAAAATGTTCTAGAGTTCTGTCATTGTAGCAGTGGTATTTCCCACCAACAAGGTGGTAAGAGTGGTGTTCTCCAAGAGTAGCAGTGATTGATGTCAAGGGAAAACACCTGTATTTATCTGAACACTAGCAGAACAGAAACCACCAGAAGAAAAATCAAAGTTAGCTATGTAATTGACAGTACTCAGTGCAGAGGTGAAACATAAGATGATTAATAGGCAAAATTATCAAACCATATTATGCCTTTTGTGATGTTTAAAATCTAATGTGGGTCCTAACCTGCCCCCCCACAGTTTCTTTTTGGGGGAAACTGACTAAAATTTACTGATAAATTCAGCAAGAGTTTAGGCTTTTAAGTATTTATTAAAGTGTATTAGAAGTTAGTGAAGAGAGATAGGGTGCAAAATCCTAGCTTAGATCTATGCAGGATAGCCAGAAAGAAAACCTCCCTTTATCTCTAAGCCCATGTGAAGTTCTGCCACCACAAACCAGTTCTGGACTCAAAGAGGGACCCTCCCTTTTTTTCTCTCTGCCACCAAGCTGAAGTCCCAATGAAAAAGAAGCCCTCTCTTTTTCTCTGTCTGCCAGCAAGCTGAAGTCTCTCTCCCCAAAATGGGAAGTCCTTCAAGCTGATTGGTTGAGGGTGGTCTCCTGTTAATGTCCTAGTCCATAGCCTCTGAGAAAAACACCCCACTCAAGGCCAGCCAGGTGTGGTCTCGATTTAATCATTCTTAAGTAGGTTCTCAGTCAGTTTCTCGGTCTCACCTAATTCAATCAATTCCAAATCAATCTTCAGGTGGGACCCCTGGGAATCTGCCAAATCCCATTATTTTATCACTTGAAAGAGCTTATTTAATAGCAGTCCTATGCTTACCACCCTCTCTTACATGAAGGAAAAAACATCTTCTCCCACATCTGATTCATGTTTGTACTTTGGTTATACTTTTTTAGTTTTCTTCTTCCCAGGAACTCTTAGACTTCGAGTGCTAACTATTAGGATAGACCAAATAGAAAACAATGATTCAATAACAAATATTTCAAATTGTATTATATTGTAATATGTTATGTTGCATAAATATAATACAAAATTAAATTATATTTAAATTGTACAAACCATTCTTAGCTTGTAAGCCTTACAAAAACAAGCAGCAGGACAGATTTACATTATCATTCCTCTCAATTAATGATCTTTCTAACCTCATTCCATCTCACCATTTCTTCATATGTGCTTGTATTCTAGTTATCTCTATCTATTAAAATCCTCCTCTTTGATCAAGGTGCCACCTTCTCTAGGAAACCTTTCTTAATCAATCCTTCCCAAGAGGAAAGTAGTATTTTCTGCTATAAGGTTACAAATGTGTTACTAAAAATCACTCAATAAAAACTATAGGGCTTTTGGAAAAGTGGGATGACACATTAAAAATATAGCAAAGTCATAATAGAAAGGGAAATTCCATTCCAAAATAACTACAAAATGCATAAAATATCTGGGGATCAATCTCTCATAGTACACAAAATATTTGTATTGATTTCATTACAAAGTGCTCCTTAAAGAACAACCTAAATAGCTGGAAGTATGTTCAGTGCTCATGGCTAGGTCGATCCAAAATAATAAAAATGACAATACTACCAAAATTAGTTTATACATTTAATCTTATACCAATCAGGTTACCAAGAGGATACTTTACAGAGCTTGATAAAATAAAATTATTCATTGACAAAAAGCAATGATCTAGAATATCAAGGGAAATTATGAAAAGAAGTAAGGATAAAGGGGGAATGGCACTTCCAAACATTGAACTATGTCATAATGCTTACTGTTGTTTGGTCATTTCAGTCATGTCTAACTTTTTGTGACCCCCATCTCCAGTTTTCTTGGCAAAGATACTGGAATGGTTTGTCATTTCCTTTTCCAGCTCATTCTACAGATGAAGAAACAGGAAAAAAGGCTTAAGTGATTTTCCCAGGTTCTGAGGTCATATTTGAACTCAGGTCTTCTCGACTCTAGGAACTCTATGTCACTCTATCCACTGCACCACTTAACTGTTCCAATTCCATTAGAAGAATGTAATAATGAGCTAAAAGAAATGATGTGTGATAAACGTAGAGAAGCATGGTAAGATCTATGTTCATTGATGCAAAGTGAAGTAAGCAAGAAAACAATATACACAATAACTACAATAATTTAAATGGAAAGAATAACACACCTCAAAATTAAAAGTAATTGTAACAAAACTATAAAGATTAGGTGGGACATAAATGAAAAAGTATGAGAAGATACCCTCAACTTACCCCCTTGTAGGGGTGAGAAGTCCCCAGGTGTTTTACATTGTTAATGTTTTTGGATTTTATTAACAACAGTTGTGCTGACTTTTTTTCCTCTCTAAAAAAATACTCTGTGTCTTTGGTATGGCTCTCTGGAAAGGGAAGGGGAAGAGATGCATGGGATACCATGGTGATGTAAGAAAAAGAAAACTTCAATAATTTTTTAAAATACAAGAACCTAATAAAGATAGCTATACTGTTATATATATGCATATTAAGTGGCTAAGAAATACATAAATAATACAATAAATAGTGGCAGAGTCCATGTGCTCAGGCTACTACTGCTTAGCCTTTGCTCAGATTCCCACTGGCCAGGCTAACAGAGTCCACAGCTATAGGTGAGTATAAATTAGAAGGTGGCTTCTGGAACAAGGGGCCAGAAAGGTTGGGAGAAAGGAATATGTGGATATAAAACCAAATATATAGTATTAATATGAGACTATTAAAACTATTCATATTGCCATATAGCCTCCAAAAAAGAATCTTGGTTGAGGCACAGATGACTTATTATTCCTCTGAGTTTAGAAATAAAAATTCCCCAAGACACTACTCAGAATCAAACTTATCACAATAAATTTGAACTCACATGGTTTTGATCTTATTGAGTTCAAGAAAAAAGAAAAATGAGTAAAATGTCATGAATGTGAAATTTTAAGAGAAAATTATTTATATTGAACATCATATCATCTAATTCACCTCATCAGAAAAAATAAAAATATTCCAAAGTGTGAGAATCCAGGAAGTTTCATTTAATTATATGGACAAGCATGAGATAAATACTCTTCATAATTATTTAATCAACCAAATATTTAGCAATGAACCTAATTGATACCCATAATTTATCACCCCTACAGTAGTGATTCAATCCCTTTATATTTCTTAGCTATGTATTTTTATTTCCATTTCCTTTTCCAAAATGCTTAGCATCTTGGCCATTTTTAGGGAACCATCATCTGTGAATGCCTAACATCCAGGCAAGTTTCCCTGGCTTTAGCTGTATCTGTGAGGTGCTTCATGATTTATTCATGAACTCATAGTTCATTAAAGAAGTGGCTCATGGCTTTCTAAAACATGAAAAGAAAATGAAATCAGAATTTTGAAATTGCTTTATGGTAATTAAAAGAACTTCTATGGTTCAAGAAAATCCTGTGAGATTAGAGACCCTTCAAATACAGTCTTTTAACACCAACATTAACCATCTTTTACATGAGTAAACAATGAGTAAACATCTTTTACATGAGTAAACAATAGCTAGTTATTCAGTCAATATGTTGCACCTATATTTCCAATCATGTAATTCAAGTTCTATTGTTTAGATTGTTCACATTTCTTTACATTACAACATAATTCAGAGAAGCTACAGATTGCACTGTTAGTCTGCTATTCTCTTATTCTCTCCTGATCATGAATAATTTCTTCCTACAAAGAAACCATTTTTTCATGAAACATTGGTTTCCTTGCTATCTCTGATTTTCTGGAAGAGATCTCGTCTTTCCCATTCTATTGTTTTCTTCTATTTCTTTGTATTATTCATGTAAGAAAACCTTTTTATATCTTCTTGCTATTCTTTGGAATTTTGCATGCAATTGAGTATATCTTTTACCTTTTCCTTTCTTCTTTCCCTAGCTATTTGTAAAGCCTCATTAGACAGTCATTTTGCTTTCTTGTCCTTCTTTTTCTTTGGGATGTTTTTTTGGTTGCTGCTTCATATACAATATTGTAAACCTCGCCCCCCCCCCAGTTCTTCAGGCTTTCTCCCCCTCCCCCTCCCCCCTTCCTTCTCTCTCTCTCTCTCTCTCTCTCTCTCTCTCTCTCTCTCTCTCTCTCTCTCTTTCTCTCTCTCTCAGATCTAATCCTTTAAATCTATTTATCACTTCCACTTCATATGCATGAGATATTATTTAGATCATATCTATATGGTCTAATGATTTTCCCTACTTTCAATTTGTCTAAATTTTGTAATAAGAAGCTTATGATCTGAACCACAGTCATCTCCAGGTCTTGTTTTAACTGACTGGATAGAGCTTCTCCACCTTTGGTTGCAAAATATAAAATCAATCTGATTTTTATATTGACCAATGGGTGATGTCCATGTATAGAGTTGCCCTTTGGATTATTGGAAAAAAAAGTTTTCAATGCAAAGAGTTATTTGACAAAACTCTATTAGTCTTTAGCTTATTTCATTTTGTACTCCAAGGCCAAACTTTCCTGTTATTCCTATTATCTTTTGACTTCCTACTTTAGTATTCCAATCCCTTATGACAAATGTGACTTTTTGGGGTGTTATTTCTAGAAGATGTTGTAGGCCTTGGACTGGAATGGATGTCATTCTGTCATTTTTGAGATTATAGCCCAGTACTGTTTTTCTTACTCTTTCATTAACTATGAATGCTACTCTATTTCTTCTTTTTTTGTTCGTTTGTTTTTTGTTTTTGTTTTTGCGGGGCCATGACGGTTAAGTGATTTGCCCAGGGTCACACAGCTAGTAAGTGTCAAGTGTCTGAGGTTGGATTTGAATTCAGGTCCTCCTGAATCCATGGCTGGTGCTTTATCCACTGCTCTACCTAGCTGTTCCTTACTCTATTTCTTCTAAGGGATTCTTGCCCACAATAGTATATGCAATGGTCACCTGAATCAAATTCACCCATTCCCATCTATTTAAGTTCATTGATGCCCAAAATGTTGATATTTAAGCTTTTCATCTCCTATTTGACCACATACAACTTACCTTGATTCATAGATCTTACATTCCAGGTTCCTATGGAATATTGATTTTTTGCAGCATCAGACTTCCCCTTCATCACCAGGCACATCTACAGCTGAGCTCCCTTTTGGCTTTGGCTCAGCCACTTCATTCTTACTGGAGCTATTTGTATTGTGGTTATACTCCACTCTTCCCCAGTAGCACATTGGATATCTTTGGATCTGAGAGACTAGTCTTCTCGTTTATCATTTTAATACTGTCCATGGGGTTTTCTTGGCAAAGATATTTAAATGGTTTACCATTTCCTTCTCCAGTTATATTCCTTAAAAGCAATTAAAATATGACCCAGTAGTAATAATTTGTGACTCATTAACATTTTCCCCTTTAAAGAGCACTTAAACAATTAAAAATTTCCTGGTATTTTGTTGTGGTTCTATGTAGCAAGGGAAGGAAATGAAACAAATTTCTTAACCAAAATGAAAGCATTTTCCATGTTTCATTGCCTCTTTATTAATATTTCAGTGAATATTTCTATAGCTTTTCCAATTTTCAACACATATTTATGATCGTACTCTAAGTCTGAAGTCTAAAGGCTTTTCTTTTTTGTCATTTTCTTTTGCTCTGTCTTTGAGCCAAACATCATCTTCAACAAAGTGTTTTTCTAACACCTGGATTCTCTTTGAAGTTGGAATGGGTAGAAGAAAAAAATGAAAGATTTCATGTAAGGTGTAGATTTCTTTATATAAATTTGCCTATGGCAGACATTGAAAAAGATGCAAAAATCAGCTGCCATAATGCTTCCCAGGTGATTTGCATTTGGCTAATTTATTTCCTTAGAACAGATTCCAAATCACAGTGACTGAACATTTCAAAACTCAAATCGAAATTTAAAACATTTTAAGGACACAGCTTTTGACTGAGGCCCTAGAGTAGGATCCTAGAAGTATAGATTTAGAGTCTGAATATAAAGACCTCATTTTACAGATGCAAAAACTGATTTGTCATAGAGGGGACAAGGCAATAAGTGGCATAGCTGTTTCCGGCCCAATTTCTGCAGCCATTATAGAGGGGAAGAACCCCTGTAAAAAGGAGGGGCCTGCTGACCTCACCTCCAATATGAACCACTTCTCAATGGGCACCAAAGGTCAGGTCTTATCCCAAAAGCCTTTGGAGTAGCAGCCCTACCCCTAGCCTTTGCAGCCATGATTCAAGGAAATAACCCTTGTAAAGAAGGGCCAAATGTCCTCAATTGTCAACCAACTTCCACCTTTAAGTCAGGAGATCTGGACCTTTAAGTCATTATTATTAATTAAGTTATTATTATTATTACTATCTATTAGGTCATTATCATTGGGGGGGGGAACTCCACTGAAAAAGAAGCTGGCTATCTTCACTACCACCAACATAAATCACTGAACAACAGACATCCATTGTCAGGTAAATCCAAGAGTACTAAGAGTGATAGCACCTTCCAGACCACTGGTCCCACTTTCATCCCAGCCTCATTATACAAAGAAGCAATCTCTGCAATCAACCTGGCAACTGCTTCTGTAGGTGTACAAACCCTCTCTACCATGTCACAAGCAGTCACAGCTACCAAACACATAGCATTTCCCACAAAAAATGTCACCACCAAAGTGCTGGGCACTGTCAAATTGTTCACCATCATAAGTGGATATGTTTTTATCAGTGGAAATGACAATAAATATGTATTAGCATCTCTTTTGCTACTGAACTCTAAGGACCATGGGACTTTGTGATCTGGTTTGTAGTTCTATATGTTCGATATTTTTCTAATGTCATCAGCAAACTCCTTGAAAGCAGGGACTGTTTATGATTTTCTATTTATAGGTTTAGTACTTGGCACAGTTTTTTGCAAATACTAAGTACTGAATAAATGCTTTTCATTCATTTATTGAACCCTCTGACTCCAACTCCAGCATTCTTTTTTTTTTTTTGGGTGGGGAAATGGGGGTTAACTGACTTGCCCAGGGTCACACAGCTAGTAAGTGTCAAGTGTCTGAGGCCAGATTTGAACTCAGGTCCTCCTGAATCCAGGGCCAGTGCTCTATCCACTGTGCCACCTAGCTGCCCCCAACTCCAGCATTCTTGACATAATACCACAGTCAAAGCAGAAGACCCAAATCATCATATACCAGCTACAAGTCAATGCTGATAACTTAGTCTTAATTTCATCAAATGAGTAGGGTTTACTGTGGAAATGGTTTCAAATTTTCTGCATAAACTGCATGGTCTTCTATTTTACTTCAGCAAGGAAGGTACAACATGTCTTATTAAGCTACTTTTTTCTTATGATGGATCTGAATACAGATTTAAATCCTAATGTGCATTAAAAAGATCACATAGTTTTAAGAAATGAATGTTTTAAGTTGATTGAGTAAATCAATAAAACTACTCCCACCTCAATTTAATATATGAAAAAGTGATACATTTACCAGTTGAGAACACATCTCAATTGTACATTCATTAGTTGTGACCAAGGTCTGGAAAGCTCCTTACATGTGATAGGAAGTGTTTTGAGATAAGCTAAGGGACTTGATCATTCCCTCTGGGGACTGGATAAAACTATCCATTTAGTTCAAATTAGCTATTTAAGTAGATGAACAGCCATGAGAGAGCAGCTCTGGATAAGCCACTGAGAATTTCTTGGGTGGTAGAGAGTACCTCAGCTTTCACTGTGACTAGAGGAGAACCTCATGAACTTCAGAAAGTTGGAGGATTTGGACTTTTCCATCAATTTCCTAATAGCCCCTGGCACAAGTTTTTGCTTCAGGATCTAAGAACAGACTAGATGAAATGAGGAAAGGCAAATTCAAGGGTCTACAAGAAGTCTAGCACCCAAGCTACAATGTAACTCAGAGGAGTTTCCTGATTATCTATTGAAGTTGGGGGGTAAAAGGACTCTCAGGAGATGTTACCCATTTGCCATTTATGTTTTCCATAACTTTAAGTCCATTTTCCCATGGACTCCATATGTATTTGTGGGAGAATATTCCCTCAGTTTGGAGAGTGTTTTGTATCAACTATACTCTTTTCCAAATGTTAAGCCTAGCTGACTGATATCAACAGATAATCATGGTGGGAAGCACAATGGTGGTGGCTAATAGTAACCATCCTCTAAACACCTAACCTGCCAGTACAAATAAAGGTTCGGAGAGAGCTCAGAGTTTACATGTGCTACTTTAATTATGTACCTTTTTTTTTTAAAAAGATTGAATTAGCCTTTAGTGGTTTAAACAAGAGACTAGACTTTGATGAAAACTTTCATCAGTGTTAAAAGTATTTGTAATTTAGTGTGGGTACTCCCTACATCAACACAGATTCCTTTATGACTTAGTAGATTCCAATTGTGTTATTGTGGATTGAAAGTTTATTGCATTGATCTACACATGAATTCAACGAAGTTGATGTTCAGAAAGCTAATAAACAATTTCTCTTATGACCCATATGCTTAGAATTTCCAGCTTGATAAGTAGTATAGTATGATAATTTTATTTGTAATAAGAAGATGTAGGTTAAAATCCCAGCTGTTAGTTGCTGTAGGTAAGTGCAATAATAGAACTGCTAATGGGTAAAGGAATGCTGGGATACCATACTCCCTCTCTATTAAGGGACCAATATGCTCTGGATGTACACATGTAGTCTAATTATGGTTCATGCCTGGAAGAACCTGTCCATCTCAAATAAGTGTGAGAGTCTATTAATGTGAATACTATTCACGTTATTAGCTTACAGTTCAATGACTTGTAAAATTAATGAGGTTGAGCTATTCTGGTAAGCAACATAAAATAAGGAAATAGAAATTTAAGAGGTGCTGATGATGGATAGAATGTTCCATATGGTTTTGTAAGCAATTCTATAATGTTATAATGAATTAATGTTCTTCACTGGGAAAAAAGGGGGAAAAAAAGCCATAGTCATTTGGCTTTAACTGTATAACATTAAAAATTAAAACATTTCTCTCAAACATGGGCCCAGAAGAAAGGCAATCAATAAGAAGAATCTTGCTAAAAATAGAATTTAAATTTGTATGTGTGTAGTACAAGTAGATTGGAAGTATTGATTTAAATGAAATATACATAGTAGCTTGTTCAGTTTTGTTCAAATATTTGTCCGACATCTTTTTAAGCCAAAATACCATCTCTAATCATTTTACATGTGTAGAAGTAGTGGGGAATTGTTGAGCAGAGTTGTTCAACTACTCCTATTTCTTTCTCCCTCCTAAATTCCTCCCCTAACCCATAACTATTGACTAATTGCCTTGACAGGTTTCCTAGTGTAAATGTATCTTCTCTGCTATGGAAAGGGGTATTGAAAAATCTATAATTTTTTATTATCTTTTTTTAGCTCCTACACTCCCCACCCACCTACACCCTAGCAAAAAAAAAAAAATCAGTGTTAAATAAGTCTTTTTTCTCTAATCCTCAATTGCCTCCTCCCAAATACATTTCTAGTATACATACAATTTCTAGTATTATTTTTTCATTTTTTTTTACTTTCATAATCTGGTTTCTTTTCTTCTCAATGAGAAATCAAAGGGGAAAAAAACCCTTGTTCAAATATATAGATTCAAGGAAAATAAATTCCTGGCATGACGGCTTCCAGAAAACTAAAGGTTTCAAGTTATACTCTAAATATGCCCCTTTTATTATGAGTCCCCTGGAATTGTGGTTGAGTACTGTGTTGATCAAAGAATTGATCATCAGTTTTTCAAAGTTGTTTCTCTTTACAATATTGTTGTTATTGTATAAATTGTTTTCCTATTTCTGTTTAGCTCAATCTGCTTCAGCTTATAAAAGTCTCCTAGGTTTCTCTGAAAATATCTGCTTCATCATTTCTTACAACACACTAGTTTTCTACCACATTAATATACTAAAATGTGTTCAGTCATGCCCCAATTGATGGGCATTTCCTCAGTTTCCAATTCTTGACTATTTTTATTGCTTGATAATTGGTTGTAAATTTATTTACCATTTTTGTTACTGGTAACTTGGTCTTCTTTTAAAAATCTTTTTTTCTTTTAAAAAATCAAGTTAATTAATGATTTCATCATGCTTTTTTGTTTTGTTTTGTTTTGTGGGACAATGAGGATTAAGTGACTTGCCCAGGGTCACACAGCTAGTAAGTGTCAAGTGTCTGAGACCAGCTTTGAACTGAGGTCCTCCTAAATCCAGGGCTGGTGCTTTATCCACTGCGCCACCTAGCTGCCCCTGCTTTTAATTTTCTTAATCTAGGCTATTATTTTTAGGATTTCTATTTTTGTGTGTAATTGAAAACTTTTAATTTGTTGGTTTTCTAGGGTTTTTAGATGCATGTCTAATTTGTTAATATGGTTTTTCTCTTTTATTGATAAAGACATGTAGAGATAAACATTTTGTTCAAAGGATTACTTTACCTGCACCTAAAAATTTTGGTGTGATACTGTCATAATGTTGAATGAACTAAGATTTGATCGTAGGATTAAAGTATTTAGTCTCTGGTTGATTTTTAATCATTATATCAGTAATCCTATGATGGAAGTAGTTTTGTTACATTGTTATCTATAAATGTTTTATATTTCTGCTTTTCTGCATTTCTTTATGAGGTTTTGATGCTCTAATACAAGCTCAGGGTTTTTTATTTTTTAAATGAGGCAATTGGGGCTAAGTAACTTGCCTAGGGTCACACAGCTAGTAAATGTTAAGTGTCAGAATCCGGATTTGAACTCAGGTCCTCCTGACTCTAGGGCTGCTGCTCTATCCACTACACCACCTAGCTGCCTCCAAGTTCAGATTTTGAGAAGATGCCATGAACAACTGAAAATGCATCTTTCTAATCCCATCTAATAACCCCCAGAAGTCTATTATACCTAATTTTTCTAAAATTCTACTCAGGTACTTCAATTCTTGTTTATTTTCTGATAAATGAATCTAGGTCTAAGTGGAGGTAAATTGAAGTTCCTCACTATCAAAGTTTTACTATCTATTTGTCTTGATAACATATTTAACTTTTTCTTTCTATATTTAAATGCTGTCATTTGGAGTGCACGTATGTGCATATCTATCTATCTATCTCTCTATCTCTCTATCTATCACCTACCCACCTATCTATATATTTGTATGTGTATATTATATATGTATACAGATATATGTGTGTTTGTATGTATGTATTAATTCATTGTTTATTCTTCCTTTCAGGAAATGCAGTTTCCCTCCTTTGCTCTTTTTATTATCGATTTTTGCTGTTACTTTGTCTGAGATCATGATTGCTATATCTGCTTTTTTTTTACTTCAGATGTAGCATATTAGATTTTGTTCCAGCCCCTAATTTTAACTCTGTGTGTCTTTCTGTATCTAGTGTTTCTTTTAAACAGTATATTGTTAGATTCTGTCTAATCCATTCTGTTATCCTCATGTTTTATGGATGGGCTCATACTATTCATATTCACAGTTATGCTTGTTAATTATTTATTTCCCTACAGTTCTCTTGTATTTTTCCTTTTCTGTGTTTCCTGCCTTCTATTTCTTATTTTTTAATGATAAACATTTATACTTAAAGTTTTAACTTCCAAATTCCATCCCCCTCCCCTAATAATATCAGTACTTTCTTTGGAGGTAGATAGTATGCTTCATCATTAATCCTTTGGGATTATCTTGGTTCGTTGCTGAGAGTAGTTAAATCATTCACACATCTTCATCAGACAATATTGATGTTACTCATTGTCCACAACATTCTCCAGGTTCTGCCACTTTATAAAAAAGCTTCAGATTTGGTACAGCTAGCCCACCTTCCTGTGCATTTTTTCATTAGTTCTCTTGACATTTTTGACATTTTGTTCTTCCAGATGAGTTTTTTTTTATTATTTTTTTCTAGTTCTATAAAATAATTTTTAGGTAGTTTGATTGGTATGGCAATGAATAAGCAAATTAATTTAGGTAGAATTGTCATTTTTATTATATTCGCTTGGCCTATCCATGAGAAATTGATATTTTTCAAATTATTTAGATCTGATTTTATTTGTGTGAAAAGTGTTTTATAATTGTGTTCATAGAGTTCCTGGGTTTGTCTTCACAAGTAGACTCCCAAATATTTTATATTGTCTACTGGAATTTCTCTTTCTAACTCTAGCTGCTGGACTTTGTTGGTCATGTATAGAAATGCTGATGATTTATGTGGATTTATTTTATATCACATCATTTTGCTAAAGTTGTTAATTGTTTCAAGTAGTTTTTTAGTTGATTCTCTAGGATTCTCTAAGTATATCATCATATCATTTGCAAAGAGTGATAATTTTGTTTCCTCCTTGCCTATTCTAATTACATTGATTACTTTTTCTTCTCTTACTGCTAAAGCTAACATTTCTATTACAATATTAAATAATAGAAGTGATAATGGACATCCCTGTTTCAACCCTGCTCTTATTGGGAAGTCCTCTAACTTATCCCCATTACATAAAATGTTTGCTGATGGTTTTAGGTAGGTACTGCTTATTATTTTAAGGAAAGCTCCACCTATTCCTATGTTCTCTAATGTTTTTTATTAGGAATGAGTGCTGTATTTTGTTAAAAGCTTTCTCTGCAACTATTGAGATAATCATATGATTTTGGTTAGTTTTCTTATTGGTGTGGTTGATTATGTTGACAATTTTCCTAATGTTGAACCAGCCCTGCATTCCTGGTATAAATCCCAACTGGTCATAGTGTATTATCCTGGTGATCACTTCCTGTAACTTCCTTGCTAATATCTTATTTAAGATTTTTGCATCAATATTCATTAGGGAAGTTGTTCTAAAATTTTCTTTCTCTTTTTTTTAACTCTGCCTGGTTTTGGCATCACCACTATATTTGTGTCATAAAAGGAATTTGGTAGAACTCCTTCACCTATTTTTCCAAATAATTTGTATAGTATTGGAATTAATTGTTCTTTAAGTGTTTGGTAGAATTCACTTGTAAACCCATCCAGCCCTGGAGATTTTTTCTTGGGGAGTTCATCAATGGCTTGTTCAATTTCTTTTTCTAAAATGAACTTATTTAAAGATTTTATTTCCTCTTCAGTTAACCTCGGCAGGTTGTATTTTTGTATTTAGATTGTCAAATTTATTGGCATACAGTTGGGCAAAATAGTTGCTAATTATTGCTTTCATTTCCACTTCATTGGTGGTGAAATCACCCCTTTCAGTTTTGATGCTGGTAAGTTGGTTTTCTTCATTCTTTTTTAAAAGTCAAATTAACCAAAAGTTTATCTATTATTTTTTTTCAATTATTATTTTAAGGAAAGCTCTACCTTTTCCTATGTTCTCTAGTGTTTTTATTAGGAATGAGTGCTATATTTTGTCAAAAGCTTTCTCTTAGATTTATTGATTAATTGTACAGTTTTCTTGCTTTCAATTTTATTAATTTCTCTGTTTTTCAGGATTTCTAAATTAGTATTTAATTGGGGATTTTTAATTTGTTCTTTTTCTAGCTTTTTTAGTTGAGTGCCCAATTCATTGATCTCCTCGTTCTCTTTTTTATTCATGTAAGCATTTAGAGATATAAAATTTCCCCTAAACACTGCTTTGATTGTATCCCATGGTTTTGGTATGTTGTCTCATTATTGCCATTCTCTTGGATGAAGTTATTGATTGTTTCTATGATTTGTTGTTTGACCCACCCATTCTTTAGGATGAGATTATTTAGTTTCCAATTAATTTTCAGTTTACCTTTCCATGGCTCTTTATTACATGTAATTTTTATTGCATCATGATCTGAGAAGGATGTATTTATTATTTCTGCCTTTCTATATTTGACGATGAGGTTTTTGTGCCCTAATACATGGTCAATTTTTGAATATGTGCCATGTACCACTGAGAAAAAGGTATATTCCTTTCTATCCCCATTCAATTTTCTCCAGACATCTATCATAATCTAACTTTTCTAACATTCTATTCACTTCGTTAACTTCTTTCTTATTTATTTTGTGGCTAGATTTATCTAATTCTGAGAGGGGAAGATTCAGATACTACTAGTATTGTTTTGCTGTCTATTTCTTCTTGTAACTCATTTAACTTCTCCTCTAAGAATGTGGATGCTGTACCACTTGGCACATACATGTTTAGCATTGATATTACTTCATTATCTATTGTACCTTTTAGCAAGATGTAGTTTCCTTTCTTATTCTTTTAATTAAATCTATTTTTGCCTTTTCTTTGTCTGATATAAGGATTGCTACCCCTGCTTTTTTTTACTTCAACTGAAGCATAATATATTCTGCTCCAACCTTTTACCTTTACTCTGTGTGTATCTCTCTGCTTCAAATGTAGGATTCTTGTTTTTAATCTACTCTATTTGCTTCCATTTTATGGCAGAGTTCATCCCACTCACATTCACAGTTATTACTAATGGCCTATTTCCTTCTATCTTATTTACCCCCTTTGTCCTTTTTTCCACCTTCTTTCACCCTATTCCTCCTCACCAGAATTTTGTTTTGACCCCTGCCTCCCTCAATCTGCCCTCCCTTTTATCAGCCCCCCTCCCTTTTCTTTACCCTTTTGTCTCATGCTTCTGCCCTCCCATCATTTCCCTCCTTTTTCCCTTACCCTTTTATTTCCCTAAAGAATAAGCTAAATTTCTTTATCAGAATGACCATATATATTATTCCCTCTTTGAACCAAATCTGATGAGAATAAGGTTGAAACAATGCTCACCCCTCCCTTCTTTCCCTCTATTGTAATAGTTTTTTTGTGCTTCTTCATATGATGTAATTATCCCCATTCCACCTCCCCTTTCCTTTTCTCCCTATATACTCCTTTTTCACCCCTTAATTTTTTTCATATCATCACATCAAAGATAATTTATATTTATACCTTCTATGTACACTCCTTCTGTCTGCCCAAATAGACATATGGTTCTCAAGAGTTATTAGTATTATCTTCCCATGTAGGAATGCAAACAATTTAACCTTATTGAATAACTTTTTTTTTACCTGTTTACCTTTTTATACTTCCCTTGAGTCTTGTACTTGAATATCAAATTTACTGTTCAGTTCAGGTCTTTTCACCAGGAAACCTTGAAAATCCCCTATTTCATTGAATGTCCATCTTTTCCCCTGAAAGAGAATAATCAGTTTTGCTGGGTAATTGATTCTTGGTTGCAATCCAAGCTTCTTTGCCTTCTGAAATATCATATTCCAAGCCTTGCAATCCTTTAATGTTGAAGCTGTCAGGTCCTATGCAATCCTAACTGTGGCTCCATGATATTTAAATTCTTCTTTCTGGCTGCTTGGAGTATTTTCTCCTTCACCTGATAATTCTGGAATTTGGCTATAATATTCCTTCGAGTTTTCCTTTTTGGGTATCTTTCAGGTGATCAGTGGATCCTTTCAATGACTATTTTATCCTCTGATTCTACAATATCAGGGCAGTTCTTCTTGATAATTTCCTGGAATATGGTGTCTAGACTCTTTTTATGATCATGGCTTTCAGGTAGTACAATTCTCAAATTGTTTCTCCTGGATCTATTTTCTAGGTCAGTTGTCTTTCCAATGAGGTATTTCACATTTTATTCTATTTTTTCATTCTTTTGATTCTGTTTGACTGATTCCTGGTATCTCGTGGAGTCATTCACTTCCATCTGTCCAATTCAAATTTTTAAGGCATTGTTTTCTTCAGTAAGCTTTTGTACCTCCTTTTCCATTTGGCCAAATGAATTTTTTAAGGAATTGCTTTCTTCAGTCAATCTTTGTGCTTCCTTTTCCAAGTTGTTGATTCTTTTTTCATAATTTTCTTGTGTTGCTTTCATTTCTCTACTCATTTTTCTTCTACCTCTCTCAATTGATTTCTAAAATCCCTTTTGAGCTATTCCAAGAAGGCTTTTTGATCTTGAGACCAATTCATCTCCCCCCTTGAGGCTACACATGTAGGCAATTTGAGAGATTGTCTTCATCTGAGTTTGTGTTTTGCTTTTCCCTGTCAACCCAGAAGCTCTCAATGGTAAGAGCTCTTTTCTGTTTCTTACTCATATTGTGGCTTATTTTTTAAAGTTGAGGTCAGCTCCTGGGGCACAAGGGTCACTATTTCAAGCTTCTTGTGCTGGGGCATAGGGGCTGTCACTGGCTTTCTACTCTGAAGTTTCTGTGACTTGTGGATTCCTTACTACCCTGGGCTTGCTTCCTGCATTTGTCCAGTTGCTGGGATGGCCTGGTCCAGTCATGCCTATCTTGGGGGTGGCCCTCCAGCTGGCAGCCTGCCCTCTCAGCTGGTGCTGGCAGAACTTACAATTGGCCCACTGCTCCACCAGCTTGCTGAGCCAGGATCAAGGGGCCTCAGTTGCTCTGGTGTGGCCAAAAGCCTCCTGCTGAGTTGCCCAGACTCCCTCCGTGCTCCACTGTGCTGTGAGCTGTGCTGTCCTCCCCTTTTGCCCAAGTGAGACTGACTTTCCCTGAAGTCTTCTAAATTATCTCAAGTTGGAAGATTGTGTCTCTCTGTCTTTTTGTAGGTTCTGTAGTTTCAGAATCTGTTTAGAGGCTTGATTTAATGTTATTTTTGAGGGAACCTCAGGAGAGCTCAGGCAACTTGCTGGCTTCTCTCTGCCATTTTCCACTTTTTTTTTAATAATAATTTTTTTTTTTGCAGAGCAATGAGGGTTAAGTGACGTGCCCAGGGTCACACAACTAGTAAATGTCGAGTGTCTGAGGCCAGATTTGAACTCAGGTCCTCCTGAATCCAGGGCTTGTGCTTTATCCACTATGCCATCTAGCTGCCCCATATAATAAACATTTTTAATTAAAGTTTTGAGTTCCAAATTCTGTCCCTCCTTCCTTCCCTCCCTTCCTCCTTCCCTGAGGTGGTAAATAATCAGATATAGGTTATACATGTGCAATTATGTAAAACATCACCATATTAGTCATTTTGTATAAGAAGACTCTAATAAAAGAAGAAAATGAAAGAGTAAAAAATGTTTCAGTCTGTATTCAATCAATATCAGTTCTTTCTTTGGAGGTGGATAGTATGCTTCATCATTATTTCTTTGGGATTGTGTCCAATCATTGTATTGTCAAGAAGAACTATCATTGACAATTCTTCATCAAACAATATTGCTTTCACTGTGTACAACATTCTCCTGATTCTTCTCACTTCACTACACATCAGTTCATATAAGTCTTTCGAGGCCTTTCTGAAATTATCCTGTTTGTCATTTCTTATAGCACAGTAATATTCCATGAGCACCATATACCATAACTTGTTTAGCCATTCCCCAATTGATGGGCATTCCTTCAATTTCCAATTCTTAGCCACCACAAAGAACTGGTATAAATATTTTTGTACAAAGAGATCTTTTTCTCTTTTGGGGGATGTCTTTGGGATATAAACCTAGCAGCGGTATTGCTAGATCAGAGGGTATGCACAGCTTTATAGCCCTTTGGACCCTCACTTTAGAAAAATTACTTTGGCAGCTGATGTATTCAGAGAGTCTTGAATCAGAGAAACTAATTAGAAGGCTATTGAATTGGTCCAGGTGACACATGATGAAGACTTGAACAAAAGTAGTGACTGTGCAAGTGAAGATGGGATATTTTTGAGAAATGTGAAGATATAAATGGCAAGATATAGGAATGGATTTAGTTCAACCAAAAATATTAATATTCAACTATAGAACAGCAAGGTGGTACAGTGGATAGAGTGCTAGACCTGGACTCAGGAAGACTTATCTTTTTGAGTTCAAATCTGGCCTCAGACACTTACTAACTACGTAACCTTGGACAAGTCACTTAACCTTGTTTGCCTCATCTGTAAAATGAGCTGGAGAAGGAGATAGCAAACCACTTGAGTGTCTTTGCTAAGAAAATCCTAAATAGGGTCACAAAGTCAAACTGAAACAGATCTGAAACTGAAAAGACCAAACAACAACAATTGAACTATAAGTTACTAAGACATATAGAACTAGAAATCATCTGCTTAGAGATGTTAATTGAATCCATGGGAGTTGATGAGATTATCAAGAGAGATAGTATAGAAAGAAAAAAGAAGAGTGCTAGGATATGAACTTGAAGGACACCCACAGTTTGTGATTGCAACAAGGATGAAGAGCAAGAAAAGGAGACTGAGAAGTGAGGGGAGAGGAGGCAGATAGGAGGCGCAGTGGATAAAGCACCAGCCCTGAATTCAGGAGTACCTGAGTTCAAATCCGGCCTCAGACACTTGACACTTACTAGCTGTGTGGGCAAGTCACTTAACCTCCATGGCCCCCGCCCCCCCAAAAAAAAGTGAGGGGAGAGACACAGAGACAGAGACGACAGAGACAGAGACAGAGACAACCAGGAGAAAACAGTGTCATGAAAGCTCAGGGAGGGAGCATATCCAGATGATTAACAATGCCATATGCTGGGGCAGCTAGGTGGCACAGTGGATAAAGAACCAGCCCTGGATTCAGGAGGACCTGAGTTCAAATCTGGCCTCAGACACTTGACACTTATTAACTGTGTGATCCTGGGCAAGTCAAATAACCTTCATTGCCCCCCCACACACAAACAAAAAACAAACCAAAACAAAAAACCCCAAAACATTGCCATATGCTGCAGAGAGAGGTCCAGAAAGATGAGAATGGAGAAAAGGCTATTAAATTTGCCAATTAAGGGACTCTTGCTCATACTAAAGTATGAGGTTTCATATTTCCTAATTCATATGCTTCTGGATAATATGATAAGATAATAAAGATAACATAATAAGCAGATATGGCTAGACAGTGGTTCATCTGACAAAAACAAGTTGGTCATTTTAAGGAACTATAAACTCAATATGAATCACATGAAAATAGCTTGAAAGAACTAAGGCTATTAAGTCTGAAGAAGAGAAGACTTAGTGGGGCATAATCATTATCTTCAAATATTTAAAACTGTTTTGTGGGGAAAGGGGTTAGACTTATTCTTAACCCTAGAGACCACAAATAGGAATCTTTGCCTAAAGTTCCAAAAAGGAAAATTTTGTCTTGATGTAAGGAAAAATTCGCTATTAATTAGAGCTATCCCAAAGTAGAATGGGCTACCTCATGTAAGAATGCATTTCCCACTTCATAGGTTGACAAACCAAAACAGGATGACCATTTTGAAGGTAGAATGAAGAAGAGATTCTTTTTCAAGTGGGGAGTTAGAACAGGTGGCTCTAGAACATCCTTCCAACTCAGACATTTTATGATTCTTTGTAACTAATATACCCAGTGCAGGACACAGCAGGTGTTGCATTATCACAGAGGCAATGTTCTTAGTTCCTAATTTAATAATCAATTTCTAAATTTAAAAGCAAATAGTCGGGCAGCTAGGTGACACAGTGCATAAAGCACTGGCCCTGGATTCAGGAGGACCTGAGTTCAAATCCAGCCTCAGATACTTGACACTTACTAGCTGTGTGACCCTGGGCAAGTCACTTAACCCTCATTGCCCTGCAAAAAAGAAAATAATGAAAAGCAAATAGTCAATTTCTTATATTCAAATTTTTTTTTGTTTTTGTTTTTAATGAATGCAAGGCACTGTCCTAAAAATTTGATGGGGGACGGAGGGAGGAATGAAGAAACATGTGGTCACTGCCCTCTTCTAACTGATGCTATAGAAAAGTTCGATTTACAGAGTATATGAAGTATTGCTTTCCTCTAAGTAGCACAAATAACCACATTTTCTTTTCAGTTAGTCATTAGGAGAAAGGGTTATATCTGAATAGAAATTCTGAAATCATAGCAAATAAAGCTTGAAGGGACATTGGAAACCATTGAGAGTAACTCTTTCATTTTACAAATGAGAAATCCAAGGCCCAGAGAGGTTGACTAGACTGAGTTTACACCAGTAATAACCATGGCAGGAGAGCGAGGAAAAGGTCAAGGTCCCTTGACTCTAAACTGAGTGCTCCTAGCACTGCATCACACTATCTGCAACTAAGAATGTTTTTTAACCTAATTTTATTCTGATTGACCAAAATGTTTTGAAAATTCAAATTCACTTGTTTATAGTATAGTAACCCTATCAGATAAATGCAAATCATTATACTTTCACTTTTCAGCATATTATTTCAGTACAGAATCTTTCATTAATTTCTGCTGTAATCATGTCCTTATTTACACTGTTTTTGTAAAATAGTCTGGGGCAGCTAGGTGGCACAGTGGATAAAGCACTGGCCCTGGATTCAGGAGGGCCTGAGTTCAAATCCAGCCTCAGACACTTGACACTTACTAGCTGTGTGACCCTGAGCAAGTCACTTAACCCCAATTGCCTCAACAAAAAAAAGAAAAAAAGAAAAAAGAAAGAAAAGAAAAGAAAAATAGTCTGTTCTGGGGTCCCTGATGCTTTTGTGGAGATTAGTCAGTCAAAAAGCATTTATTAAGCACCTACTCTGTGCTAGGCACTATACCATGTGTGGGGGATACAAAGAAAGGCAAAAACAGTCCTTGTTCTCAAGGCATTTAGTTTAATGGAGGAGACAACTATGTACAAACAAAATATGTGCAAGATAAATTGAAGATAATCTTTGAGGAAAGGAGTTAGCATTAAAGGGTATTGGGAAAGGCATCCTGTAGAAGGTAGAATTTTAGCTGGAACTTGAAGGAAAGCAGAGAGGCTAGGAAATAGAAATGAGGAAGAAGAGAACATTCCAGGCTCATGGGACAGCCTGTGGAAATTCCTGGAGTAGAGAGATGAAGTGTCTTGTGGGAAGAACAGCAAGAAGGTCATCACTAGATTTCAGATTCCATGGAAAGGAGTAATGTGTAAGAAGACTGGAAAGGTAGTAGGGGCACATGTTATGAATGGCTTCCAATGCCAAACAGAGGATTTGATTTTTGATCTTGGAGGTGCTAGGGAGCCACTGTAGTTTATTGAATGGACAGTTGATGTGACATGATGAGACCTGCACTTTAGGAAGATCAGTTTAACAGTTGAGTAGATGATGGACTAGATTGGGAAGAGACTCATGGCCAAGAGAACAGCCAGAAGGCTATTGCAGTAGTCTGAGGTGATAAAAGTGAATGAGTGAGGAGTTGAAGATGATGTAGGTTTTAGTTCTAACTATGTCACTTATTCCTCCATTATATTGAAATCATTTATCCTCTCTGGGACTCAATTCATCTATAAAATGAGAAATGCTTTTAAATTTTAAATGAGAGTTATAATGGCAATTGTATTATGTGGATTTCTTTCATTATCAAATGTTATAAATAATGTAATGGGAGGCTTTCACATGCTCAGGGCTCCTGTTACACTAGTAACTATATAATGGCTACAAATATTAGATATTTGTTTCTAAAATATTAGAATGAAAGTTAATAATGAATTTCATCATTCTCATTGTTACTATTAATAAAGCAGTCTTACTTCACTGTGTAAAAAAAGTCTACTTTGATTAATTATACCCAAGCTGAAATCCTGTCAATTGCACTTAAAATGTTTGCTTATTCTGACAAAATATCACCATAATTAGTCAGCTGAAATAAATTTAATCTTTGTTTTTGTTTTTTTGTTTTTAGTGAGGCAATTGGGGTTAAGTGACTTGCCCAGGGTCACACAGCTAGTAAGTATTAAGTGTCCAAGGCCGGATTTGAACTCAGGTCCTCCTGAATCCAGGGCCAGTGCTCTATCCACGGCGCCACCTAGCTGCCCCAATAAATTTAATCTTAATAGCTGAAAATAGCAGAAAATTTCAGGACCTTAATAGTTTTTAGTTTTTCTTGATTAAAATTCTTTTCTCGAAACCAAAATTTAAAATGTGACAAAATGAGTTACTCAAGTTTCCAATAGCCAGCAGTGTGAAATAGTATCGACTCTGGAGTCAAATGATCTTTGTTTAAATGGTGATTCTGTTGTTTTTATTACTCCCAGGATCTCATGCAAGTCACTGCACATCCCTGGACCTCAGTTTCCTCATCTATACAATGAGGGCATTAAATTAGTTGATCTCTAAGGTTTCTAAATCTACAATCTGAATAATCGACATTGTGTCCTACATTACTTTCCATCATAAACAAGTTTTCCAATGGATATAGGAGAGGCAGTGTGGTGTGGTGGATATGAAGTAATTAAGACCTGAGTTTGAATCCTGATCCCATGTTTAGAAGTTGTGTGACCTGGCTACTCTTTGTCAAAGTTGCCTCATCTGTAGAGTAGGGATAGTGTCTGTGGCATTTGCTTTATGGAGTTGAGTGGATCAAGTGGGATAGTGTGTGCAAGGTGCTCTGCAAACTTCAGGGTGCCATGTGGATGTCAGTTATTATTATTACACATGTAAATTGATTACCTTTTATTTTAATGGAAAAAGCACATTTTTAGTGTGTACATGAAATATCTGATACCATCTGGTCATCAAGTTAGTTTTTTGGCATAAACATTATCTTTAGTACCATAAATTGTTATTATAAAGATATTGCCAGGGCAGCTAGGTGGCACAGTGGATATAGCACTGGCCCTGGAGTCAGGAGGACCCGAGTTCAAATCTGACCTCAGACACTTGACACTTACTAGCTGTGTGACCCTGAGCAAGTCACTTAACCCCAATTGCCTCAAAATAAAAGATTTTGTACTTAGCATTTTTTCCCCCGCAGGGCACTGATGGTTAAGTGACTTTTTGTGATTTCAAGGACCATAGCATTCCAGGCCTTCCCCCTCCCAACTGCCCTCTTCTTTGGTTAATTTTTTATTAAAAACTACATAGGGGAGGGGATGATACAGAGGGAATAACAGAGGAGAAGGAAAGAATGAGTGAGGGGATGATGGAGCCATTCTGGGGCAAGGGAGGGACTCAGTTGTTGTAGTGGAGCCCCCACCAGGTCCGCAGGGGCCAGGCCAGGGCCTGGGATAGGGTCAGGGAGGAGCTCTACAAGAATAGCTGAGAACTTGGTGTCCCCCAAAACCTGGTTCCTATAAGTCTCAAAGAAGTGTTGAAGGCCTACGATGCATTGGACATCAGCCTTGTCCTCTGTGAGCTTATTGAACTACTAGAACATGTGGCCTACATCCTGGGCAAACTCCTTAGGGGAGTTGTACGGGGAGGGGGGGAGGAATAGCTTCTCCTGGAGGTGAGCTCCAATCAGAATGAGGTCCAGCTGCTCTGCTGATGGTGTGGGGTCCATGGCCAGTTGATGCAGGGGATGGCAAGG
Source organism: Dromiciops gliroides (assembly GCF_019393635.1). Lineage (NCBI taxonomy): Eukaryota > Metazoa > Chordata > Mammalia > Microbiotheria > Microbiotheriidae > Dromiciops > Dromiciops gliroides. Next base: position 515,422,493 of record NC_057861.1, on the reverse strand, counting down.
CTCATGGCAGAACAAGGCCAGCAACACATGCTCCCACTTCTGTTGGTTAGAAGGTAATAGCTTGGCAGGGGTTAAGGCCACTGTCTTGGAGCCAGGAAGAGGGACCTCCTCTTTACAGTCTACTACCTCTTGGCACAGGAAGCAGCTCCATTCCTCCCCAGGTACTTCCTGCATGGCCAGCAGGTGACAGTCCAAATAGAAGCAGAATTCCCACCAGCTGCACATCACCAGGTCACGGAGCTTCTGCTAGACAGAGCAGATGGTGGCACTATCAACCATGGCTCTGAAGCTTCCAGGAGCCACAGTAATAGTTGTGTCAGCATTGGGGCCTTCCAGCACTTCCAGACCAGAGCTGCTGCATCCCATGGGGGAGGCCAGGTGGGGACCTCAGTGCTGAAGCCTCCAGGGAAGACAATAGCAATGGCTCCATCTCCAGCGCCTTAATCCTGACCCCCATCCCCACCCCATGGCAGCCTCTGTCTCTTCCTTCTTGACCATGGCCATGGGTAGCATGGGAAGACCCCCCAGAATCCTAGCTGACCACCGCTCTTGATGAAGGATGAGGTTGTTGTCTTCATTGGTGATCCCCGGGAAAACTTTGAAGACTGGGGGTGGGGAGTTGCTGTCCGCTGTCAGTTCTAGTTCAAGGCATTCCAGAATCACCCTGGGCACCTGCCACATTTAACCACTCACTTCCCCTTTGCTGGATCTGCACCTTGTCATTCCAGACATGTTAGGCTCAGCACTGTAGGTGTCATCTGGACTATAGCTCCATAGCCTTCCTGCAAGTCCATGGCCTGATTTCCTCCATGCTTAGAGGTGTTTGGAGGTGGGGGGAGGTGGCAAGGATGGAGGGACCATGGAGCCAGGACCACTCCTCTCAAAAACAATTTTTCTGAAGGCCTCAGAGCTTTTGGTCTAAGCGTTGAAGTCCCACTGGAACTTCATATCCCCCAGGACTCCATAGTCATCTTAAGGGCATAATATAGCTGAAAGTCAACCAGCTTCTTGGACAGTAGCAGGGCCAGGTTGTTATCTCTCTCCAGGGCCCAGGAGGCAAAGTGCAGGATGTGCTCCTGGTGTCTCTGGATCTTGGTCATGGTCCTACTGCCCCTTGGTCACCTTTTGGGTGTCATTAGCCACCATTAGATCATACTTATTCAATTCCTTCTTGATCTGCAGGACAGCTATCTTCACACCCACTGAGACCTGCTTCTGCACATTCATCACCTGGCAGATTGAGGTGTGCACTTCCTTGTTGTTCTTCAGCAGAATGGCATGCTTGTCCCCCAAGTGCTTGACCAAGAGCTTCCTTTGGTTTCTCACAGTATTCTCCAGGAACTGGTACTAATGGTCCTTGTGGGTGTTGAGTTGGCAGTCTCAGTAAATGAGGGCATCACAGCTTTCAGAGATGAACACCAAGGGCTCTTGCTTGTGAACTAAAATTTAGTGTGCTCCCCATTTGGTGAGGCCAGTTTATCAGAAGGTGTGGTTCTTGGTGTACTTGACCTGCTGGTGGGCCTCTACAGCAGTCTTACATAGGGGCTCCGAACACTTGATGTATTAAATTGTGCCAAAGTACTGTCCCCGCAGCTGGAGCAGCATTTATTGATATCTTTAGGGTCCAGTGCCACCTTGATGCTGCTGTCTTTCATGAAATAGTTTCTCATGATGTCCCTGCAAAGCATTGTTGTCTGCAGACCAGACAATTGACTATAGCACTGCCACTCCCCAAATTTCCCCTCCTATTTCCAGTTGGTGGTGGCAGACCCAGCAGCAGTGCCAGGAAAGACTCTCCCAGCAACAGGCACTGGTCACATATTAGTGCAGCAGGCAAGGCAGCAGGCATGAATCCTGCGAGGCGTCAGGTGGTCCTGGAACAAGCAACAATGTTCCAGAAGCTCCAGCCACCTCTCTGAGCCCACTGCTCAAGGTCGAGGCCAGGGAGGAAGTGATACCAGACCTATCTATCCTCCACTATCTCCCTAAATTTGTCCAAGCTCATGTTCATTGTTTCCATAACACTATTTATCCATTCTCATTTTCTGATGTCTCCTTCTCCTTTTGCCTTCAATCTTTCTAAACATCACAATCTTTTCCAATGAGTCCTGTCTTCTCATTATATGGCTAAAGTATTTAAGCTTCAGCTTCAATATTTAACCTTCTGGTGAATAGTCTGAGTTAATTTCTTTAAGTACTGACTGATTTGATCTCCTTGCTGTCCAAGGGACCATGAAAAGCCTTCTCCAGCAGCACAATTTGACAATTGATTCTGTGTGCTCAGTTTTCTTTATAATTCAGTTCTCACAGCAATATGTTACTACTGGAAAAAAACCATAACCTTGACTATACAGACCTTTTTTGTCAATGTGATATGTCTGCTTTTTAGTATGCTGACTAGATTTGCCATAGCTTTCATTCTAAGGAATAAGCATCTTTTGATTTCATGGCTGCAGTCATCATATGCAGTGATTTTTGAGCTCAAGAATATAAAATCTGACACTACTTCCACTTCTTCTCCCTCTGTCAGAAAGTGATGGGACCAGTTGCCATGATCTTAGTTGTATGTGGTTTTTTGTTTGTTTGTTTGTTTTGTTTTGTGAGGCAATTGGGGTTAAGTGACTTGCCTAGGGTCACACAGCTAATAAGTGTTAAATGTCAGAGATTGGATTTGACCTCAGGTCCTCCTGAATTCAAGGCCAGTGCTCTATCCACTGTGCCACCTAGCTGCCCCTGTATGTGTGTTTTTAATGTTTTAATTTTACACTCTCCTCTTTAAACCTCATCAAAAGACTTATTAATTTTTCTTCACTTTCTGCCAACAGAATGGCATCACCTGCTTGTCTGAGATTGTTTATATTTCTCCTGGCAACCTTAATTCTGGCTTTTGTTTGGCCAACCTGGCATTTCACATGATGTACTCTGCATATAAATTAAATAAGGTGACAATATATAGACTTGTCAGACTCCTTTCCCAAGAAATTGTTCCATGTTCAGTTTAGTTTGCTTCTTGACCCTGATGTAGATTTCTCAGGAGACAGGTAAAAAGATCTGGTATTGCTATCTCTTTGAGGACTTGCCACATTTTGTTTGATCTACACAGTCAAAGGCTTTAGTGTAGTCAGTGAAGTAGAAGTATATGGTTTTCTGGAACTTCCTTGTTCTCTCCATAAGATATCAGATTTGGCAATTTGGTTTCTAGTTCCTCTGCCTCTTCAAAAACCAGCTTGCTCTTTTGGTAATTCTCAATTCACATATTGCTGATGCCTAGCTTGCAGAATCTTATGCATAACCTTGTTGGCATAGAAAATGAATTCAGGTGTTTGGTAATTTGAACATTCTTTGGCAATGCTCTTCTTCTTCTTGAAAATAATCTTCATTTATTGAGAGTCCACCAGCTCCAAGTTGGTCTGGAAACATTAGGCAGCTTCCTCTTTTGCAACTTAGTCCTTTTTGAATGGTCCCATGAAAGCTTTCTTCTCCTCCCCAGGCTGGAAGTGACCATGGCCAAATTTGGAGGTGGTGTCGATAAACTTCAAGTCGATCTCCAGGGCACGATGTTTGGTCTGTACCAGCAGAGACATATGCAGGGTGAGGACCTGCTTTTTGGTCCCAATGACACAACCTTTCAGCATGATAAATCATTGGTCACCTCACCATAATGGACAAAGCTTCCCAGAGGGTTGATTCTCCTGTCAGACAGATCATAATCAGTGGATGCGTTGTTTTTGATCAGCTTGCCATCCTTGATCTGGTAGCCCTGGCCAATCTTGTAGTTCTTTTTGTTGATCTCAGTGTGATGGTGGTAGCCCTTCTGACCAGCACAAGCCACAGAGACAGCCACACGGGCAGGATGCCAAGCACCAATACATGCCACCTTACGTAGGCCTCGCTGAGTTTTCCAGGGCAGTTTCTTTGTGTGCCAATGGCTGGTGACACCTTTATAACCCTTGCCCATGGTCATTCCAATGATGTCTATCATCTTGTCTTGTCCAAACACAGTGGACACTGGCACCTGCTGCTCCAGCTTCTCATGAGCCCAGTCCAGTTTCTCAGACATGCTGCCACCATTCACCTAGATCTCCATCAGGTGAGACTTCTGCCTCAGAGGGAGCAGGAGCATCTGGGTGTGTGCAATGACTCAGATAACCTGACAGTACTTCTTCATGCTATTAAAGTCCTTCTCCAGCTGCTTCTTGACATCATCATCTTGCCACTTCTTGCAGTACTTGGTGGAGGCCTTCTTTTTGGACTTATGCCAGTTCTTGTAGAATTGCCTCTTACACTCATCACTGATGTGCTCAGCAAAGATGGTTTTGAAGCTCTGGAGACCTCAAGGGTACATAACCCACAATGCCTACAGTGACCATGGGAGTGTCTCCACAATGGTGGCAGCCTTGACCACTTCTTTCTTGTTGACCTTTGAGCCATGCCTGTCCACCTCTCACTTGATGTGGGTTATGCCTGCATTATAGCCCAGAAGAGCTGTCAGGTGGATGGGCTTAATGGGGTCATCTTTGGGGAAGCTCTTCACTTTTCCCCAGTGCCTGCTGCTTTGCTTTTGAGACAGGAAGTGCAGAGACCCATGCCTGGGAGCCGAGAATTTCCTATATGACACAGCTGTGGCAGCATTGCTCTTCTTTAGGACTGAGACCTAAACTGATTTTTCCAATCCAGTAGCCACCGTTGAGTTTTCTAAATTTGCTGGGGTATAGAGTATAGCACTTTAACAGCATCGTTGTTTAGAATTTTAAATAGTTTAACTGGAATTCTATCACTTCCACTAGCCGTTTTGTTAGCATTTTTGTCTTTTACCATGCCCATTTTTGCACAAAATTTTGGTTCCTTTGATATCTCTAATTTTCTTGAAGAGATCTTTTGTCTTTCCCATTCTATTGTTTTCTTCTGTTTCTTTGCATTGCTTATTTAAGAAAACCTTATCTCTCCTTGTTATTCTTTGGAATTCTGCATGCAGTTGGGTATATCTTTCCTTTTTCCTTTCCTTTTCCCTTTCCTTCTCTCCTCAATTATTTGTAAAGCTTCATTAGTCATTTTGCTTTCTTGCTCTTCTTTTCCTTTGGGATGTTATTTGGTTGCTGCCTCCTGTACAATATTGTGAACCTCTCTCCATAGTTCATCAGGCACTCTCTATCTATCTACCAGATCAAATCCCTTAAATCAATTCATTACTTCCACTTTATATTCATAAGATATTATTTAGATCATACCTATATGGTCTGATGGTTTTCCCTACTTTCTTCAATTTAAGTATAAATTTTGCAATAAAAAGCTCATGATCTGAGCCACAGTCAGCTCAAAGTCTTGTCTTAACTGACTGTTTAGAGTTTTTCTACCTTTAATTGCAAAATATATGATCTATCTGGTGATGTCCATGTGTAGAGTTGCCTTTTGGGTGATTGAAAGAGTGTTTCCTAGTGACCAGCAAAGAATTATCTTGACAAAACTATACTAGTTTCTGCTCTGCTTCATTTTGTACTCTAAGACCAAACTTGTCTATTATTCCTATTATCTTTTGATTTCCCACTTTAAGGAATGTGATTTATTTTTTGGTGTTATTTCTAGAAGATATTGTAAGTCTTCACAGAACTGAGCAACTTTGACTTCTTCAGCATCAGTAATTAGAGCATAGACTTATATTATGGTAATGTTTAACAGTTTGCCTTGGATTGGAATAAACATCATTTTGTCATTTTTGAGATTATACACAGGTACTGCTTTTCTCACCCTTTTATTGACTATGAAGGTTATTCCATTTCTTCTAAGGGATTCTTTCCCTCAGTAGTATATGTAACAATCACCTGAATAAAATTTACTCATTCCCATCCATTTAAATTCACTGATACCCAAGATGTCAATGTTTAAGCTTTCTATCTCCTATTTGACCACATCCAATTTACCTTAATTCATAGATCTTACATCCCAGGTTCCTTTGCAGTATTGATCTTTAAAGTATCAGACTTTCATCACCAGCTTCCTTTTGCCTTTGGCCCAGCCACATCATTCTTTCTGGAGCTACTTGTAGTTGTCCTCTGCTCTTCTCTAGTTGCCTATTGGATACCTTCTGATCTGAGCTGCTCATCTTCCAGCATCATCTCTTTTATCATTTTAATACTGTCCATAGTGTTTGGGGTGGGTTTTGGTGGGTTGGTTGGTTTTTTTTTTTCAAAGATATTGGAGTGGTTTGCCATTTCCTTATCCAGTGGGTCACCTTTTGTCAAAACTCTCCACTATGACCTGTCCATCTTGGGCAACCCTGAGTGGCATAGTTCATAGTTTTCACTGAGCTACCCAAGCTCCTATGCCATTATAAGGCAGTGATCCAAGAGGGGTGGTAGCCATAGAAATCAGTAAATAGTCAAATTATGTCTATGTAGGAGAAGCTATGCCTATCATAGGAGGGCAAAGGGTAAGGCAATTGGCATGCATACTGTAGTGAGCAGACTGAAAACTCAGCTTTATGCTAGAAAAGTATTAAGAATCGTGACAAAATAGAGGGGGTACATCCTTCTTAACTAATGCCCCCTTTCTACTATCAGCAGTCAATCTAATCTCTTAAAGTCATCTGAAGCAATCCATTGAGCTGATTTAAATTTGGAATTGTCCCCTTTCCATAGTATATGGGGGAGGGGAAGAGGGAGAGACAAAAAAGCTCATCTTTGAAGCTGGGAACCTGCAGGTTTGGTGACAAAAGTTTGTCCAAGGCTAAAACCCCTAGGAGAATCCAGCCTGGGGTAGTCTGAGAATCCTTTCTTTGTTTTTATTATATGGGCTTGCTTCTTCTCCCTAAGGTCTACCCTGACAGATTTGGTACTAAGATGGAGTTTCCTTAAAAAAGAGAGAACCATGGGAGATCATTCTCTTGGCTTTTGTGTAGCTGTGGACAACTGTGGACATCAAGCAGGAATTTGTTTAGATTGTTTAAGAGAACGGCTGAGGGTAAATTGTAACACCAGGTTAGATTATTCAAGCATATGTCTGAGAATATGCCTCTAATGTTCCCCCTTTCATCACTTCTGAGGAGTTACACTTGAAAACAAAAGTAGTGTCATATCCAACATTATTATTAGATGAGGGAATCCTTTTCTAATGCCCTTCTTAAACTTTATCTTTAACACTTTGAAGGCACAAGGAATCCTAAAAACAAGTAATTTTGGATTGAAATTTTTCTTTAGTTTTGGTGGATATTGTTAATACATTTTAAGAAATTAATAATTACGCCTATGTGGGGGCAGCTGGGTGGCTCAGTGGATAGAGCACTGGCCCTGGATTCAGGAGGACCTGAGTTCAAATTCAGTCTCAGACACTTGACACTTACTAGCTGTGTGATCCCGGGCAAGTTACTTAACCTCTATATCCCCCATTGCAAAAAAATAATAATAATAATTAAAATAAATAAATAATTATACCCATGTAAACCAATTCATTCCTTCCAAAATATTAATTATCCATTGTGTACACATAAAGATATCCTTATTTCCATAAATTTTGCTAAAAAATATTCCTCAAATTTATAATGTTTTATTCTTTTCCTCCATTAATCAATTGGTCAATAAATATTTAAACACCTAGTAGTGTTGGAGGATGCTAAAAGAGTTCACAGATAACCTAAGACTTGATCAATAGTAGCCAGAAGGATTAACAGATAAACTAAGACCTGAATAACCAGAGGATTACTATCAATCAACAATATCAACAGAAATTTAGGGAAGGTAACCAGCGACCAATAACCATTAATATCTATTAATATTCCTAGATCACAGGAAGCAGAAATTGCACCTAGAAACCAGATCATAAAGTAAAGAGATACCATAAACAGAGAGACCCTTGGGGTCTGACAAGTTTAAACATGTTTTTTATGAATATGCATAGAAAGGACCAAACATGTACTTAGGTTCACCTTATGACGTTTAAACCCCAAAAACACACTGCTAGGGAAAAAGCACCTGTCTTGGAGAATGTCTTAGGACCCTAGGAAGTCCAAATTAGAATATGAACCTCCCTAAGAAGGAGAGGAAATAACCTACTTTTCTCACTATAAATATAACCATTCCCATCTCCCTATTTGAGACACCTTACTCCTTTGGATGCTTTTCCCTGTGGCCTCACATTATTCTAATAACACTTGGGAAATTTAGTCACTGAGTCTTGAAATTCTTTGGGACATCTCATGCTCAATTTGATCAATTAAATCCATCCCCCACTTCACTATGTGCCAGGCACTGTGCTAAGCAATGGAGATGCAAAAAGAAGCAAAAGACAGCCCATACCTTCGAGGAGCTTACAATCTAATGGAGGAGACAGTATACCAAAACACACACACACACACACACACACACACACACACACACAGAGCAGACGATATAGAAAATAAATAGGAAATAATTAACAAAGACACAGAATTAAGAGCTATTGGAAAAGGCTTCCTGTAGAAGATGGGATTTTAGTTGAGACTTGAAGGAAGCCAAGGGGGTCAGTATTGGCAGCAGAGGAGAGAGAGCATTCCAGGCATGGGTGACAGGCAGAAAAAATGCCAGGAACTAAGATGGAGAGTGTTATTTGTGGAACAGCCAGTGGATTGAAGGGCACCTGTAAGGGAGTAAGGTAAAAAAAAAGTCTAGAATGGTGGGAGGGAGTTAGGTTATGAAGACTTTTAAATAGTATTTTGTTTTTGATCCTGGAGGTGACAAAGAGCCAATGGAGTTTATTGAGTAAAAAGGTGATATGGTCAGACCTGGCCTTTAGAAAAATTCTGGTGGCTAAATGGAGGATGAATTGGAGTGGGAAGAGATAAGGTGGGTACCCACCAGCAGACTATTACAGTAGCCCAGGCATGAGGTCATGAAAGTCTTTCCTAGAGTTGTAGCCATGTCAGAGGAGAGGAGACATATTTGAGAGATGTTGCAAAGGTGAAATCAGCAGACCTTGGCAACAGATTAGATATGGGGGTGGGGGTGTGGATGAGAGCTATAGTAAGGAGTGGATGAAAATTCGGTGAAAATAGATACCTTCAGGGGGCAGCTAGGTGGCACAGTGGATAGAGCACCAACCCTGGATTCAGGAGGACCTGAATTCAAATTCAACCTCAGATACTTGACACTTACTAGCTGTGTGACCTTGGACAAGTCTCTTAACCCTCATTGCCCTGGGGGAAAAAAAGAAAGGAAGAAAGGAAGAAAGAAAATGGATATGTTCTTGTGCTTAAGTCCCCCAATTATCCAGGTAACCAGAACAACTGTATGAGGACTAGCTTCACTGGCTAATACACCAACAATCCTTTGCACAACCAAGAGTAAACTGCGCTGGACATGCAGGGAATCAGTAACTGAAGCAAATCAAAGACTTACCTCACTGCAGGCTATGTGACTATGGATATGGACCTTATCTTCAGAGATTTTCTAACTTTCAATAACCTTTTTTTGAAGATGATATGGGTGGGTGGGTCTGGTTCTTTGGTATTCCTCAGTAAAGAATTATCCTCTCACACACAGTCCAATCAGAATTAAAGTAATCTTTATTTGGTGCTAGGGAAAGTGACTCAGAGAAAAGTCAGAGACTTAGCCTCTCAGGGAGAAAAAAAGAGTTCAAAAGCATTTTCTCAAGAGCCAGAGGGAAGACAAAGCTTTCATAAAAGTCATGGGGCAGCTAGGTGATGCAGTGGATAAAGCACAGGCCCTGGATTCAGGAGGACCTGAGTTCAAATCCAGCCTCAGACACTTAACACTTACTAGCTGTGTGAAAGAGAAATTCCAGAGGTGCAGGATGTGTCCATTGATACACAACCAGAAGGCATTCTTGGTGATAGTTCAATTCAAGGATTGCTTATGTAGAAAAGGATTTTTCCAAAGTTAGAGAATAGCTGAAGATAAGGTATATATCCATAGTCACATATCCTGCAGTTGGATAAGTCCTTGATGCATATCCTGTAGTCTGATAAGTCTTTGATTGGTTTCAGGGTTACTGATTCCCTGCATGTCCAGCTGGGTCTACTCTGGGGCAAAGGATTGTTAGTGAAGACAGTTGTTCTGGTTACCTGGACAACTGGGGGGCTCAAGCAAATCAAGGTACTCATTTTCACATCTGCTATCCATGCATAATCTGGTCATACTAGAAACATTTGTGGGGGCAGCTAGATGGCTCAGTGGATAGAGAACCCTGGAGTCAGGAGGACCTGAATTCCAATCCAGCCTCAGACACTTGACACTTACAAGGTCTGTGACCCTGGACAAGTCACTTAACCCCAATTGCCTCACCAAAAAAAAAAAAAGAAAAGAAAAGAAAGAAAAGAAAAGAAAAGAAACATTTGGTACACCTAAAAGAACTCTAAAATTACAAACACTTAGGGTTATAATAGATATTAGTCATATTTGCATAATAAAGAACACAGAAATAGTTCTTTCAGGACACTCAGAAAGAATATTCTGTGGATTCACCTTAACTCACAGAAATTCAAGAGACCCTGAAGTTTTCCGTGCTTCCTCTTTCCCACCCCTGCTCCTGTGCTTCCCAATCTCAAGATCTAAATTCAACATGACTTACAGGACTGCACTGGATGGGTTATGCCTCTAGCAAGAAGGGAAGCTGAGGTTCATATCCCCACATTAGCGTTCCCCTCATTTGTGTCACATTGTTCTTTTTTGGTTCTTCTTCAAATATGTCATCATTCTGCTATAATTCTCTGCTCCCAGCAGGTACGTGTGGATTCTCTTACCAATTCAGTTGCTCAGCCTTGTTTCATTTCCCCCTTTATTTCAGTCTTCTTCCATCAGATAGTACAATTACTTCCTTAAGAATAAGCTTCCAGGAAATCAGCCAATTGAAACATTTCCCCAGTGCCTTTGTTGCCAGTACTAGTTTGTTTGTTTTTTTTTTAATATACCTGGACCATTATGTCTCTGGACTTTTGAAGTCTTCTTTCACCTTATACTCAGGTATCTACATCCCTATCATCCACTCACATAAAGAGTCCATCTCTTCTAGTGTCTATGGGAATGCCTCCCTCTTAGATCATACAAATGAGTATCTGCTTTTTATTCCAGATCAGTTCATAGTAAGTCATTACCATTTGCTTCCTCTTTATCCCAATACCAGGATGTTATCCAATGTTTCCACTTTTTCAGTCCTTTCACTGAGTCTTGGGATTCAGAGAACCATTCCTACTCAATCTTTGTCTTTTCATCTTGAATATCTGCGCAAGATTATTCAAATTACTCCAGACTAGGGATAGGGGGCAGCTAGGTGGCACAGTAGATATAGCACTGGCCCTGAAGTTAGAAGCACCTGAGTTCAGATCTCAGCTCAGACACTTACTAGCTGTGTGACCCTAAGCAAGTCACTTAATCCCAATTGTATTAAACATTTGGGGCTATCTCCAGTCATCCTGATGTATATCTTGCCACTGGACCCAGATGGCTCTGGGCTGATGACCTTGCACGGCCCTCCCTCACTTAAATCCAGTTCACTGCAAGTCATGATATCACCCTGATGTCATGGTCCTCTTCAAGAATAAAGGACAAACAGGGGCAGCTAGTTGGCACAGTGGATAAAGCACTGGCCTTGGATTCAGTAGTACCTGAGTTCAAATCTGACCTTAGACACTTGACACTTAACTACCTATGTGACCCTGGGCAAGTCACTTAACCCTCATTGCCCTGCAAAAAAAAAAAAAAAACGAATAAAGGACAAACAACAACAACTAGAGATAAGAGATGAAGGTGGGAGAGTGGAGAGAGAAATAATGAAAAAAAAAGAATAATAAAAAAAGGATTGTCAACAAAACATTTAAAAAACACAAGAGAAACAAAGTTCAAAGGAGACCACAAACAAGCAAGGCAGTGTTTGGTACTATCATGTAAGCTACTTGTGAATAAGGATTGTTTTATTCTTTGTACTTTTAACACCAGTGTCTAGCATAGTGTCTGGCACACAGTAGGTGGTTAATAAATACTTCTTGATTGAGAGACTAAATTTTAAAAACCAACCAATATATATGGTAGCAGATATTCATGATTTCATATACAATCATCTTTTTCCATCCTTCTTTGTCTATGGAAATGTGTATGTTTCTGAAGAAAACTTTAAAGAAAACTTTAAAAATTATCCTGGACTACTTTTCAAAAGATATCCAAAAGAGAAGTACCTGGAGTACCCTGGGGGCACGTGTGATACTAAGAGAACCTGACTACCCTTTCCTGAAGGTGAAGATTTATGACCTTGCTATATATAAGGTACTATAGGACAATTTAAACTTGACCTAAATCCCTTTGAGAGGGACATAGGGATATGACCCTCCACTGAGATGGAAAGTGCCCCCCCCCTTCAGCCTAGTGATCTGATCTCAAAGTCTTAAAGCCCCTTAGAGCCCCCTATTTCTCTCTCTTTGTTTTTTCTCTAGAGAGAGGCAATAATGGGAAGCTACTATCCCCCTTTCTAAATATAGGCATATCAACTTAAAAATTGCTTCATAGAGTCTGCACCGAGACATTATGTAGACATGATACATTGTTGCAGAAACAGAAAATTTTACAAAATAATCTAAAAACCCAGGGGAGAGACTTATCACTGAACATTCCAGGAGAATGATTGCTGAACCCAATTACCGCATTTTGCTCAAATTAGATGTCTGTAAAGAGTATAAAAACTGCTTGGTTTCCTAATCCTGGTGTGTCACACCTCCTGGTTGTCCCAGTGAGTGTGGTACACCTTTCTTTTGAAAGAAATAAAATCAATGCTTTGGCCTCCTTTCTCCTCGAGTCTCTATTACAGGGGTCAGTGGGTGTACTTCCCATCCCACTCACCTTCATGCTTAAAAAAGACAATATTTATACTTAAATTACTTAAATATAAATGAACATGCAAAAAAAGTAACAGAAGAGTTGATTAGATACATATATAATGAAAAATTAAATTTTAATTAATATCATCACTATGAATATTTTTGAATTACTAGTTAAATCTCATTTCAGTTATTTTTAAGAGATTATATTTATTTTGCTTTTTAAAATAGTGCTCAAGTCATATGAGCAATGAAGTGAGGCTTGTAAATCTTTTCATTTTGTTATAATTACATTTATTATAATAAGATTTAACTTGCATAATGAAAAGTTTATTAATCCCCAGCCAAAGTTCCATTCATCATGAGCAATAAAGTAATGTTATAGTACCATAAAAGAATATAGGCTTTAGCTTAATTTTTGTACTTATAAGATTTGATCTGCAATATGTACATTCTTGTTCAGTGAGTATTGTTAAACCTAGAAAAAAGTTATCAAAGAGCCACAGAGGTTATTATACTGTCAACTCCAAAAATGCCAAAGAGCTCACAGTGGTTATACATGAACCATTAACTCTAAAAATAAAATAAAATAAAACCAAGGAGCTCACAGAGGTTATAGGCAAAAAAGTCTTCTTTATTCAGTTGGAGGACAGAAACTAGGCACCTGTGCAGAGGTTTGCTCTAGGAACAAGCAAAACCCTCCCCCCCCCCTCCGCCCCCACATTGAGGTTAAACCATGGTACACATAGTAGTGGCTAGACAAAGAAACATGAAGTGAGCTGTAGCTGTGGCAATGAAGAGATAACAGCAACAATGAGGCAAGTTTGATTTCATAGTCAGGCTTCATGACTAGAACGTGATTCTTACAGGTGCTTGTCTGAGCTCAGGGACCACCTGGGGCTGCTTTGAGCAGTTCTGTGATTTAGCTGTAGCAGAATTCATTGAGAGGGTGAGTGCAAAGGATTATTGTTATGCCAAACTGCAGGCACAGTTTGCTTGTTGGACCTTTAGCTCTGGAAAACAGGGCGTTGCCTAATAGTAAAAAGAGAGGAGTGAAAAGAAAGGGGTGGTCTTGGCATGGGGATCCTGACAGTATTATCTCTTCTGAAAGTAAGAGTGCTTCAGAATAGGGCTATACTTTACTTCACTTAGAATTTCACAGAAAACATTTAAGGGAGGGAAAGATAAGTGTTTAATACATTCAGATAGAGATTTAAATTCGAGTAAAAATTACATGAAAAAATAACTAGACAAAAGAGGTCACATGATGTGATAAAGAGCCAGCCTTACAGTCAAGATGACTTGAATTCAAGTTCAGTTTTGCTGATTATGTGACCCAGAGCAAGTCAATTAACATTTTCACTGCCCTTGTCAAGATATTAGGAGACACCCTATTTTCCAGAGCTAAGACAGCAATCAAGCTGTGCCCTGAGCTTGGCATAATAACAATCCTTTGTACTCACCCTCTGGATGATCTCACCCTCTGGCAAAATCACATAATTATTGTATTTGACCAACACCAGGTGTTCTCTGAGCTCAGACAAGTACCCAAAAAGCTCAGACAAGTATCCGTGTTCCAGTCATGAAGCTCTGCTATGAAGTAAACTTGTCTCATTTTTGCTGTAACCCCTCATTGTCAGGGCTACAGCTCATTGTGTAGCCATTGGTATAAGTATTGAGACCTTCCCCATACTGCCTCAGGTACCCCCACTAGGGCTGGGGCCTTGGTACATGTATCTAGAACCCTCCTTGCTTGCAAACCATTTCCCTCACTTTGAAATTAAACTTCTGTTTGATTCCTGACTCTCCTGTCTCTAGCTTGCTCTGTTTGGCTCTGGCCAACCATGGGTTAGAGGCATGGGTCTGTATAGATGTGGTTCTCAAGGAGGCAAGAATAAATATCTCTGGAGTCTCCTCTTCCTCCCTGTCATCTTTCTCCAAGGAAGACTTTGATTCTTTCCGGGAAGGGGAGCAAAAAGATAGACCAGAGGCTGACTATTATGCTTTCCTTAGAGAGATGTGGTACTCGGCTAGAATTATATCTATTTGCTACTCCTTTAAATATTGTCTCCATATAGCCTAGGGGAAATTTTAAGCTTTAAGATTTAAGCTATACTTCTGATTGCTACTCCTTAAGGGAGAAGGAATGTCCCAAGCTATATATCCAGGACTTGACTCCCTTCCTATTGGATGCCTGCCAATTACACAATGAACATATATAGTAATAGCAAACAAACTCATTTATCCAGACAGATAGCAAACAGAAATCAGAGAAAGTATACATGTGAGACTATATACCAGACAATAAACAGAAAGAATGAACTCCCATTGGGAGCCAGATAACTCAGCCAAGACAGAGTCCTAGATCTTACTTAAGGAGAAATATTCCAGAATCTCTAATGTAGAAAGTCAGAGATTGGGATATGTGGAAATTGCCAGCTTCTTTACTTCTTCCCTAAAGTCTCCCTCTCCCTTCAGAGACCTGAAGAAGGGTTGGAATACGGCACCTTCTTTCCCCAAGTTGGAAGACAAAAGAACAGACATCTTCTTTCCAGCTCTCACCAACCATGCCCTACCTTCAGACAGGTGGGAGTGGGGTATTAAGTAATTAGTCTCCACCAATGAGGAGAGAGTTTCATACAATTAGCTCTTTAAACCAAGAATTACAAAAAATAAAATGTATTACCAATCTCAAAACATTAATCTGCTACATGGAAAAAGCATTCTATTTTTCTCCCATTTTTGGCATTTGATACTGATTGCATTCAGAAACCAGTATAATGATCACTTTTGCTCTCACAGCTCCAAAGTTGTAGCACAAGCAGTAACCATTCAGAACCCAGTTGAGTAATCATTGTTCCCAATTAATTTATCAAATTCTTTACATCCAAAATTCAAATTACTCAAATTTTAGAGGTTCCTACACAATTCTAGCCACTATTCAAAATCATAATACCTATGAATTTAAGCTTGAAAAGCATAAGAAATCTTAAAGCTCTCATCCCAACTTCCTAAGGATGAAACAAGCATTTCTCCACATAGAGTTCATAGTTCTAAAGTATGGCAATATCACTATTTAACTATTTTCTTCTTACCTTTACATGGTTTAAAAACTTGCTCAGTCTTGCCATTGCTACTTTCTTCAGTGCTAGGCTTTTCTGTCTTTCTTTTTTATCTTTTTTCTAAATTGACCCATGCTAGAGATTGATTTTTGTTGTTCAGTTGTAAACAACTCTTCAGGACCTTATTAGGGGTTTTCTTGGCAAAGATACTGGAATGGTTTGTCATTTCTTTCTCCAGCTCATTTAACAGATGAGGAAACTGAGGCAAACAAGGTTAAGTGATTTGCCCAGGGTCACACAACTAGTAAGAATCTGAGATCAGATTTGAACTCAAGAAGATGAGTCTTCCTAACTCTAATCCCAGCACTCTATCCACCGTGCCACCTAGCTACCCAAGGAAAGTCATGAAAACTGACAAAAATGAGTTTCTTGAATTGGTCACTATTTAAATAAAAAGTCACAAGTTCCTTTTCTTGCTGTTGGGGAATGAGAAATTGAAGCCACTCATCTTAGTTCTGGATGAGTTTATACCACCATATGCAAATTTTATGTTAAAACTTTATCCTCTTTAAGAGTAACTTTATATATTTCTTATTATCCCTTCAACTGATCTTCAAGTCTACACTGCTGGTATAAACTATCTTTAATTTTGTTTCTTTTTTTCCAGGTCCTTGCTGGTCCTTGCAAATCACAAAATTGCATCTCTCTTTATATTGATTAATGATTCCACTTTGTAATACTGTTAATTTCTTAACCTTATATTTCTCTGTTTTCAAATTATGTTTAAAAGAGATTCTAGGGCAGCTAGGTGGCACAGTGGATAGAGCACTGGCCTTGGAGTCAGGAGTACCTGAGTTCAAATCCGGCCTCAGACTCTTAACACTTACTAGCTGTGTGACCCTGGGCAAGTCACTTAACCCCAATTGCCTCAGCAAAAACAAAAAAAAAAGAGATTCTAATATAGTTTCCTTTTTATGCTTCCCCCCCTGAAATTATCACAATCTACTTAAGCCTCTCAAAATTATTGCAAAACTTTGCTTCTAGGTGATCAGGACTGAAACTTCAAGATTTCTTGGAAGTTTCTCATTTTGCCATATAAAACATTTCCAACTGGCTTTTCATGTCATAAACAAATGGTCTAGAATTCTTTTTAGATGATTCTATTTATAATTTATTAGGCAACGAAAATATTTTATTGTGAAGTTCATTGTGGCCAGGTAAACCAAACACTTTAAATCTTCCCCTTTTTCCTCCTCAAAAGTATTTTACTTGCATTTTTCTGAAACAATTCCTTTTTTCCAAGATGAAGAGAAAAGAAAGAGGACAATAAATGGAGAATGGTATTCATAAGCATCAGATGAGAATAAGCTTCTGTAAAACTAATGGTAAAATGACTTTTTTTCTTTCTCTGCTTTTAGAGTCACTGGCAAGAAACTTTTAAATTGACTTCACTTCTCTTACAAACTAAGCACCCTTTTTTTACCCTGAAGAAATATCAACACACACTCACATAAAAGACAAAGCAACATTTCTGTAGCAAGCAACCAAAACCCTTCAAGTCTTCAAGCCTTTTTACCTCTCCCTACAGAACAGATTCATAGATACTAAACAAGTCCCCAACAAATAGTGGGGAAAAAATACTGTACATCACTTTTAGCCAGTTGGAAGAACCCATGAGGTTTGTGATTCCAAGAGTGACTGAGAGCAATTAAGGTCCTATTCAAAGAATGGATCACAAGTTTCAGGCAATCTGTTATCTAGATCTAATGTCCAAACACTATATATTTGGGCACTACAAACAAAGGTGACTACCAACAGAGGCATAAACAGAAAAACGGACAAATTCCTCTTTGGCTCTAGTGCCCGACACATAATAGGGTACTTAAAAATGCTTCACAAACAAAAATGTGTGACAAACTTCATCTTTCTATGAAATGGTTAGATTTTACCCATGTAAACAAACCTAAGCAGTTCTACTCCAAAAAACTTCATATGTGTTTTAAAGGGCCCTCATTTCAATTTACTTGGCCATGGAAGTCTTTCAAAGAAAACAGGCCCTGGGCCCTAGCTAGGTACCATTTAACTGTCAAAGAAAAAATATTAGTACTGCCAGAAACAATTTTATACATGTTAACATTAATCTAATATACAATTACATATCCAGCTTAGAGAGAGACATGTCTGAGGGCATAGGGGAAATATGCCAGTTTGGACTTCTTTCTCTCTAAGCTAAAATTGCTTGACTATTAGATTAACGTGAAATTAAATAAGATTGTTTCTGGCAGACTTGTACCTAAAACTGTATTATATTTTCTTCAACAGTACAAAAATATTTATAGCAACTTTTTTCATAGTAGCCTCAAACTGGAAACTACGGGGGTACTCATGTCTTTGGGAATAGCTGAACAAATTGTAGCATATGAGTAATGTAATGATTGTGCCACACAAAAAAAATTTATGAAAAAGATAGTTTCAGAGGAAACGGGGAAGACCTCTTTGAACTGATATAGACTGAAGTGAAAAGGACTGGGACAATTTACACAATGGTAACATTTTTTTTTTTTTGGTGAGGCAATTGGGGTTAAGTGACTTGCCCAGGGTCACACAGCTAGTAAGTGTAAAGTGTCTGAGGCTGTATTTGAACTCAGGCCCTCCTGAATCCAAGGCCAGTGCTCTATCCACTGTGCTACCTAGTTGCCCCCCTACACAATGGTAATATTATAAAGAAAAATGTGTTTTAGAGACTAAAACTCTGATGGATGCAAGAATACTTCAAGTCCAGAAGACTGAAGATGAAATACACTACCTACTTTCTACCAGAGGTAATTAAAATTCAGAGAGGGACATGGGTTTTAAAGATCTAGGTTTTAAATGTAGACATTTGTTTTGCCGGGATACACATATTTATTTTGAGGATTTTAGGAGTTTTTTATAATTCAGTTTTGGGTAGATAGAGATAAATGCTTATAAAAACAAACAAACAGATAAGTAAATAAGTGTTTTTAAATGGGAGTATCTAGGTGGCTCAGTGGATAAAGCACTGGGCCTGGAGTCAGGAAGACCCAAATTCAGATTTGGCCGCAGAAACTTACTAGCTGTGTGACCCTGCACAAATCACTTAACCTCTGTTTGCCTTAATCCACTGGAAAAGGAAATGGCAAACCTCTTCAGTATCTTTGCCAAGAAAACTCCTGTGGACCATATGCTCCATAGGATCACAAAGAGTCAGACATGACTCAACAACAACAACAACAAAAACAAAAACACTTATATTACTTACTTTACAGTATTGTAAGGAAAGAACTTTGCAAACTATATTATATTATATAAATTTTAGCTTTTGAAGGTAATTTTAAATGTTGTAGTGATAATGGTGATAGTGCCCCTCAGCTTACTACTGACTCTGTGTTCAGGGTTGGGGATGGAAGTGAAGAAGGGCTCCCAATATCAATGTTCCTTCTCCAGTGTAGGAAATATTATTATGTCTCTTTATCTTTTTGTAAGCTTTGAATCCCCAGTCAAAGGTAGAGCTTCTGGTAAAATACCTCAGTGCTAGATCTATCTAGCTTTTCTGGGGGAATATTTCTCTCCTATACTGCTTCCTTCCAGCTGTATTCCAAATGAGTACTTTCCCCAAATAATAATTACCAGGTGATGACCACTGTTTATAAAGTCAAAGAAAACATTTAAAACAAATCAAGGTAAACTCCCTCCCCTTGCCCCAGCCACATGTAGAGGAAAAGAATTCAAGCTCTCATGAAGGAGCTCAGTGGGGTGAAAAAGACGTGATTACCATGTGGAATCTTTAAGCCAGTAGGTTTTCTGTTTCTGTCTTAATCGATCTCATATCCAATAAGTCTAAGAAGCTTCAGTCCTATTGTCGTGTCTCCTTTCTTTTTTGGCAGTTGCTTCTGCTCTTCTAGTTCTGCATGGCTTCTCACTTTCTCTGCTTTCCTAGCTCTCTATTCCTGTTTGTCCATTCAGGAACTGGGTTCCTCTTAGTATGTTTTCTGGATCTAATAAACTGACTTTTAAAGGTCATCATAATTTGTGACTTATCATTCTCCATCTTGTCATATTAATAAAGGGAGCATGTGGTTACATTTTGTTATTGTTGGTCAGTCATTTTTCAGTCATGTCTAACTTTGTTTAGGGTCTCAATGTGACTCAATTTAGGGTTTTCTAGGCAGAGATACTGAAATAATTTGCCATTTCCTTCTCCAGCTCATTTTACAGATGAGGAAACTTGAAGCAAATGGGGTTAAGTGACTTACCCAGTGTCACATAGCTAGCAAGTGTCTGAGGCCAGATTTTAACTCAGGAAGCATTTTACAATTAGTTTAATGACTTGTTTTCTGGCCCAAGTTCTTTATATAAGAATGCTTTGAAAATGGCAACATTGGGGGCAGCTAGGTGTTACATTGGATAAAGCACTGGCCCAGGATTCAGGAGGACCTGGGTTCAAATCTTGTCTCAGACATATGACACTTACTAGCTGTGTGATCCTGGGCAAGTCACTTAACCCTCATTGCCCCACAAAAATAAAAAAAAAAAAGAAATTTTAAAAAAGAAAGAAAATGGCAACATCATTTAAATCTGTGTAACTCTTGAATATTGTGCTTTTGATGAGGTCAACTACTTATTTCAATATGTGGTTAGGTGTGGGTACAAGTATTTACTCTCACATTCAGACACCAGGGTGTTAGTGGAGATTTGCTCCTTTACAGATGATAAAATGTTCAATAATTGGTGATCTTAAAGGATATGAAACTAATTTAATATTTGGGATATAGACAAAAAAGGAAGCAAAGTTCTAGATCAAGCTACAACAGGGATTCTTAATATTTTCTGTATCTGACCCCTTTAGCAGTCTGGGGAAGCCATTTTCAGAATATTTTTAAATTCATAAAATAAAAACAAAGGATTATAAAGGAAACCACTTAAAATATAGTTATTAAAGTATTAAGAAGCAAGTTCATAGACTCCAAGTTAAGAACTTTTGCTCTAGAAAGTTTACTGTATATGAATGAGAGGACCTAATTTCGAATCTTGGCTCTTCTATTTATTATCTGTGTGATGTTAGGCAAGTCATTTGGTCTATCTGGACCTAAACTTCCTCATCTATAAAATGAAGGGATCAGAGCAAATGACATCTAGAGTTCCTTCCAGCACTAGATCTATTATCAAATCATCCTATGAACTTTTCACATGACCTCTCTAGAGATGAAAGCAAAATTCAGACTAAAGCCAATTCATTCATTTATATCTGATGGACTGCCAGGAATACTGCCAGTTCATTCCCTCCCCAAAGTAACAATTTTAAACTTAGATTTAATATTTAAACTCCATGATATTCACTGTCAAATTACTTTTATTATTATGTATTTTCTTGGCTTCTCTTATGTTACATTTTTGTAATAGAAGAATCTGCCAAAAAGCCTACTAAATTATGATTAGCATTTTAAAACTATACTAGCATTTATAAATTATATGTGTGTAACATTTTCAATTGAGAGCTTTCAAAAATGTATCTGATTTAGACTGACTAGCTATAGTATTATCTAAGGAACACCAACAGATTGTTAAAGCCATATTTATTGAGGATTAATAACTATACAACATCTATATCTAGTTCTTAATTGCTTAGCATAATTAAATTACCAACCAAAATCAATTGAAAGTTATTTATAAAAACAATACATCTCACTCTTAATTGTATGCTTATTAAGTATAAAAAGCACCAATTTAGAAATGTATGTCTCAAAAATAAGATTTATTATTTATCAATATGTACTAGTGAATCTAAATTTCTGATTACTATTCATTTGAACATTTTGCCTGGTTGCTTACTAGAAGAGCTTTTTTTTCTTTTTTTTCTTTTTTCTTTATTTTTTTTGCGGGGCAATGAGGGTTAAGTGACTTGCCCAGGGTCACACAGCTAGTGTCAAACATCTGAGGTCACATTTGAACTCAGGTCCTTCTGAATCCAGGGCTGGTGTTTTATCCACTTTGCCACCTACCTGCCCCCTAGAAGAGCTTTTTATATCCTTCTGTCTCTGTACCCTCTTGATTGCTGTGTAGGGATACACTATATTGATTATCCTGATCTTGACCTACTTCTTTGAATTTATCCATAATACCCATGTTTGTTATAATATTCTAGGGTAGATCCATTTCTTTGCCTATTACCCTTTCTGGGATGTTGGATTCTTGTTTTGTCTCAAAGATCTTTTGCTATTCAGGGTTATAAAGCAGCATATCATAATGAGAGTGGGCACAAGGTATAAGCACTTATCAGAGAAGAACTGGGAGGGAATCATACACAAACCCAGTAGGAATAACAAGGATGTGCAGGAGTCAATGTTGATATAAGCAGCAGCAGCAGCAACAGCTGAAAGGTAGGGCAACTAGGTTTCAAAGTGGATAGAGTACTGTGCCTGGATTCAGGAAGACTTCTTCCTGAGTTCAAATCTGACCTCAAACACTTACTAGCTGTGTGGCCCTAGGCAAGTCACTTAACTTTGTTTGCCTCAGTTTCCTCATCTGGAAAATGAGGTACAGAAGGAAATGGAAACAATTCAGTATCTCTGCCAATAAAACCCCAAATAGGGTCACAAAAAGTCAGACCCAACTGTACAACAACAAAGTAGCAGCAAGAACATTGACTATAAATGCTAGGGATTAATATCAGGCCAAGGATTAATAGTGCTTAAATACATTAGCAAGTAGAAGTGATGAAAAACAAAAGATATCAATTCTAGGTCCATCAATCTATCCATGTACTCCCAATTGTATCTAGGCAGAAAGGGAAAATTTTAAAATCAAGGAGATAAAAAATTAATCCATGTAATCAATGAGTGGCATGAAAAACATAAAATTGAAGAAAATCACAACAAAGGAGGAAGAAATAAAAAACTTTTGCCCAACTATAATAATATTATATTAATAAATGATATTAATGAATACTTGAAAATTTTTGAAATACTCAGAGTATAAAGCCAGGTATAGGGAATTTAAAATAATCCAGTCTCAATAAATGAATTTCCAAAGGGGACAGTACCTGTTGAGTTTGCTAAAATTGGATTCTGTCAAATATTCATTTTATTATTTTATTTTTATTTTTGAGGCAATTGGGGTTAAGTGACTTGCCCAGGGTCACACAGCTAGTAAGTGTCAAGTGTCTGAGGCTGGATTTGAAT
Source organism: Dromiciops gliroides (assembly GCF_019393635.1). Classification (NCBI taxonomy): domain Eukaryota; kingdom Metazoa; phylum Chordata; class Mammalia; order Microbiotheria; family Microbiotheriidae; genus Dromiciops; species Dromiciops gliroides. The sequence goes on along the minus strand of NC_057861.1, from coordinate 515,399,439 downwards.
TCAGGTCCTCCTGACTCCAGGGCTGGTGCTCTATCCACTGCACCACCTAGCTGCCCCCCTGTCAAATATTTAAAGAACAATTAGTATTACATAAATATTTCACAAAAATAGGGTAAGAAAAGATTTTTACTAAATTCCTTCCATGAAATGAATATGGCCTTGATATCCCTAATGAATATTGATGAAAAATATGGAATGAAATGTTAGCAAAGACACCATAGTAATATACTAGAAAATTATACACTTGGACCAGATTGGGTTGGTTCAGTATTAGCTGAACCATAAACATAAAAGATTATAATAGACCATTTTAATAACATAACAATAAAAATCACAGTTATCACATATCAATAGATGCAAAAAAAGCCTTTCACAATATACAATACCTATTTATGTTTAAAAACTACAAATAAGCTACAAATAAATGGATAGTTCCTTAATGTGGTAAAAAGCATTTTTCTAAGAGCTACTACTATCTAGAACCAAAACCAACTCTATCCACACAGGAGCTATATGAATAACATACTTGACAAAAATAAATACTGACAAATAATTGGAGAGATGTTAATTACTTATATTTGAGCTATCCCAACATGATAAACAAGCAATGTGACCTAAATTAACTTACTTCATCAATATCATAACAATCGAACTACCAACATATTACTTTATACAACTAGAAAAAATTCTTCTGGAGCAACAAATAATAAAGAAGCTCAAGGGAAATACTTTTTTTTTTTAAGTGGGAAGGGGGCCTAGCAATGTTAGATCTCAAACCATGCTATGAAGCAGTAATTGTTAAATCTATTTATTACTTGTAAAAAAAAATTTAAGTTGATGGGTTTTAAAAAATATAATTGTAACACATTCCTTTGTTAAAGTTCCATTGTGTTACATAATTATGGTGAACAGGCACTCATCCAAATCAGCTAATGGATCCCCTTTCTTCCTGGTGAATTATTGTTCACCATGATTATAAAAATAATTTCACAATAAAGACAATAAAATTTTAATGTATCATTAAAAAGCAAAGCATGTTCCTATAATTCTACTCTTTGGTTTCCTAAATCCTTTCTAGGAAAATGTATGAATTATTTCCACGGAAAATAAGGTCTGTTAACTAAAGGGGACCTGAACTGCTTCCCTGGGTTGTATAGAACCTTTGACAGCAAAAGAACTCAAGGCCTAGAAAATTCTACAAAACGAATAGAATAAATTAAGGTTAACTGGGACTATTTCTAAAAGTAGTTCATCTTCATCAAATGAGCCTTCACGAAGGATGGATCCAAGAAACTCCTGAATTACAAAGCTCTCCCTTTCTTGGGTAATGCTGATCTAACAAAGGCACAGCCTCTAGGAAGTGGAATACTCAGTCTTGATAATCAGGGTACAAAGACAAAGCTATTGCTTTTAAAATCAGATCCAGTACTCAACAAGACCACCTGCCTGAAAATGATGGAAAACCCCAGGAAATATGATGGTGATGATCCTAACCTCCAATCTTCTTTCTGTCAAAAACAGATACACAAATAGGAGACAATGTTACACGGGGAAATGATATGGAAAACAAAAATGTTCTATAAGACTTCTGGGATGGCAGACTTAACTGGCATAATTCTTTGTCCATAATGTGTCAACTACAGGGAGGGCAAAACTCGTACCCATTAGTAAAAAAGATCATAAGATCATAGATTTAGAGTTGCAAAGGACTTAGAGGCTATCAAGTCCAACTGAGTCATTTTACAGATGAGGAAACTGAGGCTAAGAAAAGTAAAGTGATTTTTCCAAGGTCATATAGCCATTAAGTATCTTGAGGCAGGATTTGAACTCAGGGGTCATGAGATTATCCCAGTACTCTATTCCCTGTACTGCTGCAAATAATTATTTCAACAACTATGGTGCTTTTAATCATACTATGACTTCCCTGCTTTTTTCCCTTAGTGGCGTATATGTTTGTTATTGCCTTATCTAGAATCATTACTATAAGTCTTCTCTTTTGGATTCTGCTTTTGAAGCATAAAAATTTATAATTTAAGTTCTTCACTTGGAGTTGTTTTTTTGGTTTTTTGGGAGGTGGGGCAATGAGGGTTAAGTGACTTGCCCAGGGTCACACAGCTAGTAAGTGTCAAGTTTCTGAGGCCAGATTTGAGCTCAGGTCCCCCTGAATCCAGAGTTGGTGCTTTATCTACTGCACTACCTAGCTGCCCCCATCACTTGGAGTTTTTATGAGTTGCTATGTTTTAGATGTGTTTCTTGAAAGTGGCAAATTCTTGGATATCTTTATCAGGAAAGAATTAAACTTTGTAATTTCATTGAAGAACCATCTTTTCTGAGTGGAGTATGCTAGCTTTTCAGGGTAGGTTTTTTGTTTTTTTTTTTTTTGGTAGAGCCATTTTCTCTTGCTTTTCATTTTGTGTCCCTTATGAAAAATCTAGCATGATTTGAATGTGTGCTTGTTGATGTGGTTTATATGTAAAATACTTTCTCTTAGCTAATTTCAAGTCTCTTTCCTTAGAATTTGAAGATTACCTATCTGGGTAGTTAAATTATGACACTGCCATCCTATAGATCTGATTGATTTGTACTCTGCCCTTCTATTTCCAGTACTTCTTAAATGTTGCCTGCTTTCCTGGAATATAGTATTCAGTCTCTGCTTCATTATACATTGGTTTTGTTGTGTTTTTTTGTTTTGTTTTTCTGTGAGATTCTGATTATCTGTCCTCCAGCACTATTCCTTTTGTTGGCATCAATCTGTGGTCTTCCAGTTTAGCCATTTCAAAAAGAAAAAATAATTATCTATTGTTTGTTCTTCTAACACTATTTTTTTTTCTTCCGAGTCATTCTACTCCTCAGACCACTGCTTCACTAGGATTTTCCACTGTTTTTTCTGTCATCAATTTTCATCTTTGTGTTCTTGAATTCTTCATTCATTTATATTTTTCAATCCAGAAGCCATATCTTCCTTTATATTGCTTTATTTTTTAAACCATTTGAAAGTTCTTATGATGTGTCCATTCTTTATGAGTTATAGCTGTTGTTGCAGTGCTGTTCTTTACTTTTGGAAAGTTCTTACCCTAACAGCAAAATATTTATTCATTTGATTTGGGCCTCTGTTCTGTTGACATATTTTTTGACTCTTCTGCAAGAATTTATTTTGCTTTTCCGAGGTGGATCTAGACTTGGCTGCAGTATATCTCTGCTTCCCCTTCTCTCCCCATCCTTTATTCTTTCTCCTTCCTGTGAGAATAATTTTTTTGTTTGTTATAAATTTTTTCTTGGCTTTTTAGTGTAAAATGCATCCTTAAAAACTTTCCTACTGTCTTATCCCATGCTATTCAACTAATTGAATTCTACATTCCAGCCAAACTGGAGTACTAGTTGTTCCCTGTACCTGGCACTCCATATCCCATTTCTGGGTATTCACATAAACTACTTCCCCACCCCCACCCATGCTTGGAATGTATTCCCTCAATACTTAGCTCAAGTGTGACTTTTCTTTTATCCAGTGAGTCCTCTCTCCCTCAATTTATCTTATATACTTGAGTTCATGTTGTGCCTTTTCAATTGAATGTAAGCTCTTACTGGACAGAAATAGTTTTATTTTGGCCTTTGTGTCCCCAGTACAGTGTCTTTCACATAGTAAGCTCTATCAGGATCTCCATGCAAAACTCACCTCTCTCTTTTTACTCCTCTCTTGTTACTATTTGGAGATACCCTGTTTTCCAGAGCTAAGACGGAGCAAGCAAGTGCTGTGCCCTGAACTTGGCAAAACAACAATTCTTTGCACTCACACTATGGATGAACGCTCTTGTAGCAAAATTCCAGAATTGTTTAACACCAGCCCAGGTGGTGCCCACATTATAGTCATGAAGCCCTGCTATGAAATCAAATTTGCATCATTGTTACTTTTAACCATCATTTTCAGTGCTACAGCTCACTTGGTAGCCACTGCTATATGTATCAAAGGTTTCCCTTGACAAAGTGGGTCTCTTCCTAGAGGAGGCCCCGACACCTGTGTATAGTTTCTTTCCTACAATGGAATAAAGAAATCTTTTTGTTTATAATCACCTCTTTCTGGCTTTATTTTATTTTATTTTTCAGAATTAACAGTTGGGATATTAATTCTGTGAGTTCTTTGTTATTTGTTTTTTTCAGAGTTAATAGCAGTTGAACAACCTCTATGACTCTTTGGTCATTTATTTTTAGAGTTGACAATGCTTAATAAAAGTTGTTGAATTTAATTGAACAACTTAGATTATTTGATAGAGAAAATACAGAAATAACATTGTTTAATCAACTGATGATTATACATATGAAGAGTAGTAGTAGTAGGCTTCCACCAGTCGAGGACGACCATGGATCAGCACCTTGAAAAGCCACAAGCCACAATGTGGCTGTGCAGTCCTATACAGGAGCTGCAGTTCCTGCCTCAACGAGGACATCAGAAAACTGCGCTCTCTGTTGCCTGTCGGTTCCTGCGTCTCATTCATTTTTCTTCCTCCCGAGCTTGAAGGCCCATCTCAGCTGCTCACAGGCTGCTCCTGAGTACTGAACTCTAACGGGCAAGGTCCTTGGCCATCTCCTCCCAGCTGCCGATGTCTATTCCTATAGCCCTCAAGTCTCGCTTGCATACATCTCTGTAGTGAAGCTGGGGACGTCCAGCAGGTCTTTGGCCTGAGGCTAACTCGCCATAGAGTAGGTCTTTAGGAATGCACCCATCTTGCATACGGTGTACATGACCGAGCCAACGCAGCCGTCTTTGTTTCAGTAGCGTGTAGATGCTTGGAAGTTGTGCGCATTGGAGCACTTCTGTGTTGGTGATACTATTTAAAGACCAAGATATCCCAAGGATGTGCCAAAGGCAGCGCATGTGGAATGAAAATGGGCAAAGACTGTTGGAATTTTGCGCTCACCACAATTTGTGTGTATCCAACTCATTTTATAAGTGCAAGCCACAGCATAAAGTATCATGGAGACATCCTAGATCACAACATTGGCACCAGTTGGACTTAATAATAACCAGGCAGTCTGCTCTCAAGTACATTCTTAACACACGGTCATACCACAGTGCTGACTGTGACACTGATCGCTCATTAGTTTGTTGTAAAGTGTGGCTCCAGCCCAAAACACTGCATCACCTTAAACCAACAGGGCGATCTCGTATTGACACTAGCAAAACCATGAATCTTAGCAAGGTGGATCAATTTTTGAGATCTCTCAAGAATGCATTGATCGTGTCTTCTTCTGCTACATCAGCTGCTGAAAAATGGAAACAGATACATGAGAGTGTCCATAGACTTGCTCTTGATGTGTTTGGGAAGAGGACCAGCAAAACGAATGACTGGTTTGAAGCCAAGTGCAGTGAAATGAATTCCGTCTTTGAGGCCAAGCGCAGCGCACTCATTGAATACAAATGCTCCTCAAATGAAAGTGCTCTTCAGAAACTACGAGAAGAAATGCTCAGCAAATCGCGAGGTGGTGTGCGAATGAATATTGGGTTGAGCTCAGTGAGAAATACAGGTTGCTGCTGACACGGGAAACATCAGAGGAATGTACGAAGGCATCACGAAAGCTTGCGGACCCACTCAGAGCAAGACAGCTCCCCTCAAGTCCAGCACTGGAGAGTACATTACAGACCGAGTTAAGCAAATGGAAAGACGGGTAGAGCACTTTTCTGAGTTGTACACCATCAGAAATTCTATCACAGAATCAGCTTTAAACATCATGGAATCCTTTCCCGTACTACAGAAGTTGGACAATGTACCCACACTTGAGGAACTTGAGAATGCAATTAGCTCCCTAAGATGTGGAAAAGCTCTTGGTGCAGGCGGTATCACAGCTGAATTGATCAAATGCTCTAAAAACATTCTCTTAAAAGCCCTGCATGAATTGTTGTGCCTGTGTTGGAAAGAAGGTGAAGTGCCACAGGATATGCGTGATGCCCGTATAGTTACTCTTTATAAGAACAGCAGAGACAGGAGTGACTGTAACAACTACAGAGGAATTTCACTTCTCAGTGTCCTTGGGAAAATGTTTGCTAAGGTCATCTTGCTAAGACTGTGTAAACTTGCCAACTGTGTTTACCCCGAATTGCAATGTGGCTTTCGAGCAGGGAGGTCAACTATCAATATGATTTTCTCATTTTGCCAACTGCAAGAAAAGTGCAGAGAACAAAGAAAACCCCTCTTCGTTGCCTTCATCAACCTGACCAAAGCGTTTGATATGGTTAACAGAGAAGGTCTTTTCGAAATTCTCTCGAGAATTGGTTGCCCTCCTAAACTCCATAGCCTCATTTGCTCCTTTCATTGCAATATGCATGGTATTGTACAGTTCGAAGGCAACACCTCTGAAGCATTCAGCATAAACAGCGGAGTCAAGCAAGGATGCGTGCTTGCTCCCACGCTGTTTGGAATTTTCTTCTCCATGCTGTTGCGTCATGCTTTTGCTTTGTCAACTGATGGCATTTATCTTCATTCCCAGTTGGACGGAGGCCTGTTCAACGTTTTACATATGAGATCCAAAACCAGAGTGAGAGGTAGCACCCTTAGAGACCTGCTTTTCGTGGATGATACCGCACTTGCCTGTCACTCAGAGTGTGAATTGTAGACCTTGATGGATCCCTTCTCCCAAGCTTGCACGGACTTTGGCCTAACCATTAATCTTAAAAAGAAAGTCATGTGTCAGAGCGCTATGTTGCCTCCATTGATATACATTGGTAGCTACCAGTTGGATGTCGTAAGCCAATTCTCGTATCTTGGCTCTATTGTCAGTGACAATTTGTCACTTGATTCTGAAATCAATCAGAGGATTGGGAAAGCTACTTCAACCATGGCTAAGCTTGCCAAGCATGTCTGGGCAAACAGTAAACCGACAAGATGAACCAAATTTGCTGTCTATAGAGCATGTGTCCTGAGTATTTTACTGTATGGCAGCAAAACATGAACTACATATACTAGACAAATACATATGAAGAGAGGAATAAAATATGGAGGTGTATTGTAATGTAGGATGTCCAGAGAAGAATCCAAAAGTAAAAGGAATTCCCTATGGATAATGAGGTCCTTCTGTTTTCAAATAATAATAGAATAGAATAGAATAGAATAGAATAGAATAGAATAGAATAGAATAGAATAGAATAGAATAGAATAGAATAGAATAGAAAGCCCCCTCAGTTGATTTATGAGTATTCTTTTTAAAAAAGATCAACCCAACTATTCACATAGGAAAACAAAGTAGATGAAGATTGTCTATTATTCAGATTGTGAAATGGCATTAGACAGCTCATATCATTTCTAAATCAGTAGGACATTTTTTCCCCTAATTTTATTTATTTTGGATTGGGATATTTTTATTGATTCTTTTTTTTAAATCATAAAAGTATTTTTTTTTTGGCTAGGCAATTGGGGTTAAGTGACTTGCCCAGGGTCACACAGCTAGTAAGTGTTAAGAGTCTGAGGCTGGATTTGAACTCAGATCCTCCTGAATCCAAGGCCGGTGCTCTATCCACTGCACTACCTAGCTGCCCCAAAGTATTTTATTATTTTCCAGTTACATGTAAAGATAGTTTTGAACATTTATTTTTATAAGATTTTGAGTTCCAAATTTTTCTCCCTCTCTGCCTTCTCTCACCCCTCCCCAAGAAGAAAGCAATCTGATATAGTTTATATATGTACAATCATATTAATCATATTTCTGCATTAGTCATATTGTGAAAGGGAAATCTGCATGGTTCAATCTGCATTCAGATTCCACAGTTCTTTTTTCTGGATGTGGAGAACATTTTCCATCATGAGTCCTTTGGAATTATCTTGGATCATTGCATTGCTGAGCAGAGCTAAGTCTATCACAGTTGATCATCACAAAATGTAGCTGTTACTATATACAATGTTCTCCTAGTTCTGCTCACTTCACTGAGCATCAGTCCACTTAAGTCTTTCCAGGATTTTCTGAATTCTGCCTGCTCATCATTTCTTATAGCACTATAGTATTCCATTACATTCATATACTACAGTTTGTTCAGCTATTCCCCAATTGATGGACATTGCTTCAATTTCCCAATTTTTGTCACCACAAAGAGAGCTGCTATAAATATTTTTGTACATGTGTGTCCTTTTCCCTTTTTTATGGTCTCTTTGGAATATTGACCCAGTAGTGGTATTACTGGGTCAAAGGGTATGCACAGCCCCATAACCCTTTGGGGATAGCTCCAAATTGCTCTCCAGAATAATCGGATCAATTCACAATCCCACTAACAATGCATTAGTGTTCTAGTTTTTCCACAGCTTCTCCAACATTTATTATTTTCCTTTTTTGTCATATTGGCCAATCTGATAGGTGTGAGGTGGTACCTCAGAGTTGTTTTAATTTGCATTTCTCTAATCAATAGTGTAAATCAGTAGTACATTCTTTTTTTTAGTAGTACATTATTATTATTTTTTTTTAGTAAGGCAATTGGGGTTAAGTGACTTGCCCAGGGTCACACAGCTAGTACGTGTTAAGTGTGTGAGGCCAAATTTGAACTCAGGTCCTCTTGACTCCAGGGCCGGTGCTCTATCCACTGCGCCACCTAGCTGCCCCCTTAGTAGTACATTCTTAACAGACATCAAGATTAACCCATGATTGAATTTTTAAAACTGAACAATACTTTCATTGATTTCAAGCTTCTCCCTAAAACAAGTTATATTTTTGGAACCAGTTTTCTCCCAATCATGCTATATGCCTGCAACTAGCTCATGGACCATCACAATCTCTAAAGAATCAAAAAGCTAGTTCACAATGGACATACATGGTTGATATAAATAAGCTGTCAAATATTTATCAGTGATTATCAGTATATATAAAGTGACTAAAAGTGTTCATTTAAGAAATGTTTTATTGGAAAAGGAGATGAGTTAGTCATGTAGTAAGATCAAGGTATTAAATCACAAATACTTCACTGGTATGCATGGAATATTTAAAAACCTACAAAACCCCACCCTGCCCCCCATCAACCCCTAGCAATACTTTAGGTGAATATTTTGTTTCTTCAGTAAAGAATAGGACATTTATAAATAGGGAAGGGACTTCCAGAGATTTTTAGATAAGCAAGCATCTAGGGCCATCTCCAGTCCTCCTGATGTATATCTTGACACTGGATCCAGATAGCTGTGGAGGAGAGAGTAGAGTTGGTGACTTTGCACAGCCTTCCTTCACTTAAATCTAATTTAGTGCAAGTCATAACATCACCCCAATGTCATGGTCCTCTTTGAGAATGAAGGACAAACAACAACAACAAGATAAGCAATAGCATTTCAACAGTAAACATTCTTTTTATCACTCAATTTAAGTTTGAACTTATGAATCAAAATGATCATCAGAATTATACTTTTTAACAGGCTTGTGTTAAGAATGGTTATTATGCCTTCTTTGCTGATGACTCAAATTTATTTATAAAGGAAGTTTAACATGGAGACATCTAGTGGTAAATGTGAATATAACAATGCAAGGTGATGTGACTTGAGAATACAAGAGAATTCTAGGCAGTGAAATCTAACTTGTGAACATTCAAGAGTGCTGACTTATTTTTTTTATTTACCAAACTATTGGATTTAAATGAATTTTTAAAAAATGAACTCTTTCTTGTTCCAGAAGGAAAGAGACAAAACAACACACTGCTATTTGGGAAGTTATAATTAGGTTTTCATTTCTGGAAAATCTTACCATGAAAGAACAGCTATTCAGTTGTGGACTTTGAAATTGTTTTGAAAGAGAAATCTGATTGATGTGGGGGGTGGTTTTAATTGACCAAATTGATCGTGAAGCATCCCAAAGAATTACAAGACTCAGTGACTCAGTTTCCCAAGTTTTTTTGAAATACTGTGCTGACCACAGGGAGAGCATCAGGGAGGTATCTTGAATACGGGGATGAAAATGGTTATATTTAGAATGAGAAAAAGTATGTTATCTCCTCATTATCTTAATCTCCTCCTTAAGGAAGTACATGAGAGGTCTTATCGTAATTTGGACTTCCTGGGGTCCTAAGACAACCCCTGAGTCAGGTACCTTTTTCCTTGGAGGTGTGGTTTTGGGGTTTACATGTCATAAGGTGAACCTAAGGACACATTTGATCCTTTCTGCCTATGTTCCTAAAGACATACTTAAACTTGTCAGACCCAGAGGGTCTCTGTGTTTTTTATATCTCTTTAATTAAGATCTAGTTTCTAGGTGTCCTGTCATCTAGGAATATTAATGGCTATTAATGGTTAATGGTCCCTGGTTACTGTCTGTTGATGGTGAAGGTTGATAGGGACTCAAACCTTCTTGGTTACTGTAAGAACACAAAGCTTAGTTTCTCTGTTAACCCTTTTAGGTACTATAGATAGCTACTATTGATAGATTATCTGTTAACCCTTTTAGCTTCCTCCATCAAAATGATCAGAAAACATAAGTTCTTAGAATTATAGTTTCTAAAACTATACTGTAGAATGTTTGCTTCAGAAAGATAGTGTTTTCTGGAAATCTTTTCATTAGCTCATCATTTCAAAAGCTTTTTCAAAATTCAATTTTATTTTCATTTCTGAATTTTCTCCTTTTTTCCTTCCTCTTCACTAACCATTGAGAAAGCAAGAAAAATATAATCCATTACAAATATGTGTAGTTTGGTTGGGTTGTTGTGGGTTGTTTTTTTGGCGCTCACTTGGGTTGTTGTGGTGTGGTTAGTGTCATCTTGAATATAGGAAAATAAAAATTGTCATTATTTTTCATGAAACTATATTGATACTAGTATGCTTTCTGTACTCTCTACTATCTATAAACTGTGATGGCCAGACTGACAGAGGTTACTATTCTTCCTGCTCGTTCATTTTAAGTGATGTTTTACTCAAATAGAAACCTTGTCTTTCAAACAAAGAAGTTCAGGCAACAAATGGACATTAAATTAACCTTTGATTTTTACTTTTGTTGCTTTTACGATACTCCTCCCAATTGGGGGGGGGGATGGGCAGAAAAGAATGAGAAAACTTCTTTTTCCATTTTGTTACATAGTTCACTTTATTAGATCATGCCAAATCTCAAAACTACTGTTTTTAGTGTCCACCAATGGCAGTTTTCTAGCTTAAGAAAACAAAGATATGAGACATGACACATTTTTGAGAGGCAGTTCAGCATAATGGATTTGGACTTTTAATAGCATCTGTTCCAAAGAGTTGGATCAGTCAGTCAATAAGCATCTATATTTTTCCATATCTGCACTCTATGTATTAGATTGTAAGCATACTATATTTGTTTAGTTTTATTAGTACCTGGCACATGGCAGCTTTTGATACATCGTTTTGGGTGTGATGGTGACTCATTCATTTAGGAAAAAGACATTTAGAGCACCTACTATGCATAATCACGTAGCTCAATCCTTTAGAAATTACAAAGGTGGGGGCAGCTAGGTGGTGCTGTGGATTCAGGAGGACCTGAGTTCACATCCAGCCTCAAACACTTGACACTTGCTAGCTGTGTGACCCTGGGCAAGTCATGTAACCCTCATTGCCCCACAAAAAAGTTACAAAGGTGAAGAAAATACCATCCCAGCCCTTAAGTCTAAAAGAGGGAACAAAATATAATAATAGTTCACGTGTTTATAGCACTTTCAAAATTTCAAAGTTCTTTCCACATAATCATTGAGCAAAGTATATAGTAGAAGTATTATCCTATGAGGTAGCCTGGGACAGTGAAAGTAGCATTATATTTAGAGTTAAAAAGCTGAATTTGAATTTTGGCTTTGCCCCCTTATTATCTATATGTCCTTGGACAAGTCACTTGGACAAGTGTTTTCAACTGCAAAATAAGTTTTGCTCAATTACCTCTAGAGTCTCTTCCAGTTCAAAGTCTAGGACCCCTATTTTATAGATAGGGGAACTAATGTTAAATGACTTATACCAGCTTACTAAGATGGCAGGTATCTGAATTAGAATTTAAAATCACGCCACCTGACTAGAGCTCCTAAATTTTCTGCTATAGCACCTTGCCTTTTAGGTAAGCAAGTAACTCTGGTAAAGGTTTTATGTCAGGAATATATGTAAATCTCTAGTTTCATAAATTGATCTGGCCATTGTGGAAATCAATAGGGAACGATGCACAAAAAAGTCACTAAAATGTCCATACCCTCTTGACTCAGAAATACCACTGTAACCCAAAGATTTTTATTTAAAAAGAAGGAAATGACACATATGTACAAAAATATAGCAGCTCTTTGTATTCTGGCTAATACAAATGGGGTACCTATCAATTGGGGAATGACTGAACAAATCTATGGTATGTGAATGTAATGGGATACTATTTTTCCATAAGGATGGATCTATTTAATAAATATATTTTAAATAGATATATTTTGTAGATAGGTGGGAAGAAAAGTAACAACAAAGGTTTGAAGTCAGAAGTTGCAATAAAGGTATAGAGGCAGAAAAGTGAAGAACAAATAATCAGTGGGAGGGAGCACAAGGTATACATAGGGAAATAGCAGAAGGTAACAATGGGAAACAGTTTAGGTTCAGATTATGAAGGGTCTTAAATGCTAGACTTAGAAGTTTCTACTAGATGGGACAGAGGAAGACTCAATGCAATTCCTCAGGCAAATTTTTACAAAATCATAACATGCTTTGTAGAAGGTGCATTAGATTAATATACAGAAGATGCATAAACAGCCTTGATATTTCTGAATTGTCTTATCAGTAAAATGAAAGGACGTTGGACTAGCTAATTTCAAAGGTCCTTCTCAACCTTAAACCCTGTGATCTATTTTTTTAATGGAAACTTTAACACCTGTTCTTCTTCGTTTACAGGATATCTGTAATGATCAAATGAAATCACGTAAAAAAGCAGTGATATACAATATAACCTTGTGACATTATTTTAGTAGCTCTCATGAGTATTTTGAGCTAATCTGAGGTATATCACAAGTGATAAGACAAATTTTGTAGATTGTTTTCTATTCTGAGCATTGTTCACTAATACAATGATGTCCTTTCATATTTCTATTCACACATGAATGTAAAAGATTGAAGAGTTTACTTTTCTTTTTGTCAAAATATTCTGTGTTGTTCTAAATGTGATATATCATGTTGAAAAATGCCAAGCATATGACATGTATTGATTGGGTGTGGTAGCTAAAGATATTTTTGCACTGGGTACGTTAGCTTGATATCTCAAAAGAACTAGTGCCCCAAACTAGATAAACAAGGCATAAAACTGGTGTTGGCCTTGAGATTACATAATCAGATCTCATATAATATAATCAAGTGATGACTGATAATATTTGATACATACCTCCATGAAAAGAAAAGATGCTGCTTCTTTCTAAATCAAGTTGAGGGAAAACTTCCTGCCTCCCTTTTCTTGTCCACACCCCATTTTCTCCCTCCCACACCCCAAACAAACAAAAAACAAAACAAAACAAAACCTGAATGAATAACACAGGCACACAAGTCCTGAAATCCCACACAATTAAAGCTCTGAAATACCTTATGGAACTGGGGAGGAAATATGCATAAATTCAAGGCCATGCTTTGTATTATGTCTGGCTCTCCACGATTTGATACCACTTAACCTTTCCAGACTTATCTCCTATCACCATACACAGTGTTCTGGCCAAACTAAACTACATTATACTCTGCCACCCAAACATGTTATGTGCTTTATCTCAGTGTATTTGCTCACATCATTACATATGCCTGGAATGTCCTTCCTCTAACCCCTTCATCTGTTTAATTTTTTGCTCATTACTTAAAGCCCAACTCAAAGGCCACTTTCCACAAAGCCTTCTCTGAGCCCTCTGTTGATAATAGTTTTCTTATTTTAACCTTACATAGCCTCTTGCTAACGCAATTATTATGTAATTTTGTACACTATACTTATCTATGTTTGTCTTACAAGTGTATTAAGGGTTAGATTGATTATGTCCTATGGAGCATGAATGAGGATGGGCCTTCAGAGACCATCCATATGGTTCATTCAAAGAGCTCCCCTGAGAACTTATGTTGTGCCTCAGTGCTTCTGGACTTGTGCTTTGAAAAGCAAACCTCCTTCCTCTCCCTTTCCCATAAGAGTAGTAAGGGAGTAGGATGTTACCTCAGTTTCTCTTTTCTACCTCAGTTTCCCTTTTCCTCTACCTTCATTCCCCACACTCTCCTTCCTTCTCTTTTCCCCTCCTTTCTCTCCAGAAGATGAAATATCTAAGACCCCTTATCTAGGACTTCCTATGAGGGGTAGGATTCCCTTTCCTACCCAGTGGCGCAGGGCACATACTCTGAGCCTGGGTTTTATGCTGCCTCTTCTGTTTTGTTTCTTTCCTTATCATAAGTGACTGAGAAATGATTCTAAGATAAATGTTTCCAGCTTTTCCATCTTACAATCATATGAGTTGGAGAGGTTGGGACATTCAATGCTGGTAGTACTTATGGAAGAACCCCAGCAACTACTACAGTGCTTCTTAGAGAAGATGACCATCAGCAGAATGAAAGAAACTCCTGTCCTAGCTTGGAAGAAAACGTGAATCTGAAGGGAACTGTGCAGAGCTGAGGCAATGGTGAAAAGTCAGTTGACTTTGAAACAGGCCTGTTACAGGGTTTTGGGGGATGTCCAGTCTCTCTCTACCACTGCCTTTAGCCCTCACCAATGGTGTTCCCCAGATTTGAGGGGTCCCCTGTACCTCAGATCCATTTAACAATAAGATTAGCTTTTACAAAAGAATAGGCCCAAACCTATTCACAGATGAGACTAATTGGTGCAACCCAGAGGATTTATCCCTTACCTCATGTTCCTCTGTATGCATAGCTCAGGGAAAGTATTTCCCACATGGAAATGTTGTCCTTCCAATACAGAAAATATGAAATAAGCCTCAGTCACAGATGAATTGTTTGGTTTTGATTGTGAAGATCTTGCCTTAACTTCCCATACAGGTGAGAAACCTAGAATCAAGCATGTTTGCCAACTATTGTGCTATGTCATTCCCTGCATTGGGCAATGTTACAACTTTCCTATATCAATATGCGGTAATAGATCAAACTCCATGAAAACTGTTATATGGAGGAAAGAAAAAAAATCATTCAAAACAAAATAGATCTAAAAATAAAACAGCATTCAAAATAGCAACCACCTGACTGATAACTTCAGAGAGAGGAGTATAAAGCAGCATAACAGAAAAATAAAAGCACATTTCAAAAGGAAATGGAATATCATTATTAATGAAAAATTTATAAAATTTAAATTTAATATCCAATAATTTTTCTCAAAAGTAGCTAATTTGGGGTTAAATGAACCTGTAAATTCAAGATATAAAGGAAAAATAATGAATATGTACTTAAAATTAAAATTCATTAAAATAGGAACTATATTTTAGTGAGATACTAAATAAATGCAGCATGTAGTGCAAGAAATTCTGCTTAATAAGAAGTAGAAGAAACTTAAATGGCTTTTAATCCCTCAAAACCGAGAACAAAAAAATCCCCCCCCAAATAATTCTAAAGTTCCTACTTGCAGCCACTAGATGGTGCCATCCAGCAATGTTTGAATGGTTAGGGGCGGGAGACAACTCCTCAATTCCACAATTTCAGCAGCCTGCATGTTGTTTTTTAGTAATAAATGGTCTTAAGCTCATTGTTCATCTATTTATGCATTTAGAAGTTTATATGCATTAATAAAAACTTATGAAACATTAATAAAATAAAAACTGGAGAATTCTTTTTCATTGGCTCAGCCCCTGGTAGGGATTGGGGATCGAGGGTGGACAGGAAGGGAGATGCAAAGAATGCCTTTCCCTACAGTCAGTTAGAAAAGGCTCATCTTTTTTGCCTCTTTATTCCTGTATCACAAGCCTCTTACTGGCTATTCCCCTGCAATCCCTCTAGATGCAATTAATTATGTAATGGGGGGCTAGCCAATGGTGCTCTATCTGCAGAGTACTAGAAGTATGCTCTGCCTGTTGCCAGTCCTTGTGGAAGAGGCTAGGGAGCCTGAGGATATGGAATGGAAAAGCCCTGGTTGGAAACATATGCAGACACTATGTAACTGGTTCTGGTCCACTAACCACATGGTAAAGCAACAGACTCTTGATTACCTGCTGAGTCAGAACTGGGCCTGTTCAAAAGGAACTACAGAGAACTACTTTCCTGCCTAGGTACTGTTCATATGAGAGAGAGATACTGTAAGCCTCTGGATATGGAAAAAAATTGCTTAAATAATTGGAAAAAAATCAATGTAGAGTGTCTGCTGACTATAGGCAAAAACAGGGAAGAGTGGAGAGATTTAAACTTTAACTATCCTTTTGTTGATGCCAAAGAATAGCAACATCTCTCAGGCTCAGTCAAATCCAATTTCTAGATTCTGAATTTAAACTAGGAGATGAAAAAGTGAATATTGCTTTGAAATGAGATTATAGAATATATGATTCACCCCCATGTTGATATAACACAGGCAATCAACCTTCTGTAGCTACACAATTTATTAGCATTGAAAAAGTAAAGTGCATTACTTAAGTACTTTCTTCATAGTGTGCTCAGGCCAACCACCTCCAGTAGTCCTATACATAACCTTATCCTGGCTTTACTTCTCAGAGTATCAGAGAGATAGACCAGAATTATTTATTAAAATCCCTCACAGATCGTGGGGAAAAAATCAAGGGAATGGAATTGCTTGTCTGGGTCTAGGGCAGCAATGATTTTGGAAGCCATAAAGAACCAAGGGGAATAGAGAGGTGTGGATGGTCTTCCAATTTTCTCACTATCTGCTTTCTAAAGAACAAAGGGGATACTTAATAATAATGAATAGAAACATCTAAAAGGATTTCAACAGGCAAAGCTGTACCCAAGTATCCTTTTTTTTTTAATTTTTAGTGAGGCAATTGGGGTTAAGTGACTTGCCCAGGGTCACACAGTAAGTGTTAAGTGTCTGAGGTCGGATTTGAACTCAGATACTCCTGACTCCAGGGCTGGTGTTCTATCCACTGCACCACCTAGCTGACCCCCAAGTATTCTTAAACCTGTGTATTCTTTCTTCCATTTACACTCCCCACTCCTATAATTCTGAGACCTAATCACTCAATAACACTTCAGCCAGTGTCACCAAGCAATGTCAAAACTCAGGCTTTACCATACCTTCCACATAGACCTATTTGTTATTTCTAGAGATGTTCACTGCAGATGGTTGCACAAAGTTCTTCTAATGCTTGGATTGAAAGAAAGGTTTAATTTTCTTGGCATAAGCTTTCAGTTGGTGTGGAAAGTGGTTGCCATGCCCAGAACACCTGTCTAACTTGTAAGCTTTACTCATTAGATAGAAAAGATTCAAAAGGATTTACTAAAAATACTGTATGATCATGATGCTTACATGAATTTCTTCAGGATTTTAGGTAACTAAGATTGTTATAGTTTATAAAGGAAAAAATACTTTCTTTAAAAAGGAGTCATAAATCTCTAACATCCCTCTGTTTTGTTTTATTTATTCTATTTGCAAAAAATGGGCATTTAATTGATTTTAAAATTTTATTACAACATTTTAAAGTGGCATTTTCAAGCATTCCAAAAGTGACTATGAGTAGCTTTCTGCTGCTGCTGCAAGAATAAGGTTATTTCTATTCATTCATTCATTCATTCATTCATTCATTCATTCATTCATTCATTTATTTGTCTTTTCACTCACACATCCCTTTATCCATTCAACCATTTATTCATTCATTTATTGATCTGTTCGTTCATTCATTTATTTATTTGTTCATTCATTTGTTTGTTCTTTTGTTTATTTATTTTTGTGGGGCAAAGAAGGTTAAGTGACTTGCCCAGGGTCACACAGCTAGTAAGTGTCAAGAGTCTGAGGTAAAATTTGAACTCAGATCTTCCTGAATCCAGGGCTGGTGCTTTATCTACTGTGCCACCTAGCTGTCCCTTAAGAATAAGGCTATAAACTTTAAAAAGACTAAAGGTTATTAACTTTAAAAACCTAAAAAAACCTTCACCCCACTTTTTAAGAGGTTTCAAATATTCTAAACACAGCACTCAATCCATTTGTAACTGGTTCTTCTTCAGGGGTGAACCAGTCAATGTTTAACAATCCTCTCAGAAAAAAAAATGTGCTCCTTGACATACTTTTAAGTTTAATCTGCATTGTTAACAGTTTTTAAAGTTTAATCAACAAAACAATAAATCAAGCCCTGATTGTAGTTTCAGAGGAATCATCTCTTTTCATCCCACTGAAGTTGGCTCTCCTCCAGCACATCCCTGGTATCCTTACGTCTCTCTTTTTTTTTTTAGGGCAATGAGGGTTAAGTGACTTGCCCAGGGTCACACAGCTAGTAAGTGCCAAGTGTCTGAGGCCAGATTTAAACTTAGGTCCTCCTGAATCCAGGGATGGTGCTTTTTCCACTGTGCCACCTAGCTGCCCCTCCTTCCATCTCTTTTGCATCAGACTTTGTAGTTTCTGATTTGCTTTCCCTACTAGGTATCTAATCAGACTGGAACAACCAAGTATAATATTCTTCATTGCTTCTGTTCTTCCTATAGATGGTATGGCTTTCTTTTTTCTTTTTCTTTTTTTCAGGGCAATGAGGGTTATGTGACTTGCCCAGGGTCACACAGCTACTAAATATTAAATGTCTGAGGCTGAATTTGAACTCAGGTCCTCCTGAATCCAGGGCTGGTGCTTTTTCCACTATGCCACCTAGCTGCCCCTTTCTTTTTGTCAGTTTGTAAACTAACATTTTAATTAAAAATGTTGGTTCTCCTGGAAGTACGTTTTGTAAGTCATGCACCCCCAATTTCTCTCCAATATTTTGGCTGACTTATTTTAGTTTAACTTTCTAGGAATCCAAAATTCTGACATGTGGAATATTTCCTACCTGGCTATACTCCTTTGGTCTTCTTCATGCCCCTGGGAGCCTCATCATCCTGCAAGATAGAACCAGCCTTGGTACTCATCCATACTCTCTGCACCTCTGATTGGAAGGCCAAGCAAAGAACTTTCCCCATATTTATATCCCCAGCAATTAGTACAGTTTCTGGCACATAGTGAGTGTTTAACAAATGCTTATTTACTGACTGATATATGGTAATGTTCACTATTTCTCACAGGATTTCTCAAAATACTGAGAGGTCAGCCATTTCATAGTCATCAATATATGGATCCAGATCACTCAATTCCTCAATACTATTCTTTGTGGGGGGGAAAAAAGCACATTGAGATTAGGCAGGTTACAATGACCATTTTCCCTCGATGGTATATGCATACCATTGTTATTAACCAGCAAGGATGTTAGCCTTTTCAACAATGGAAAGCCATACAACTCCATAATTTCATTGTCAGAAAAATCAACACTTAGTGTATTCTAGGCGATCCAATTCCATGTTCTCTTTAAGTCCCAGTTTCATTGGTCATTATAAATCATATCTTGCATGAGGATATGATCCCAATTAGTTGATATTTAAATAATGTTTCTGTAATTAACCCAGATCACTCAATTTATTAAATTTCTATTTCAAAGATATTAGTAATACCAATTCTTGTGCCTCTTTCCCTGAAGACAGTATCTAACAAATTTTACTTGATCTGATTGCAAACCCAATTGGGTCCATTCATAAAAGCTTCCCCAAAGGGCATTGACTAGGGAGTACAGGAAGTTCTGAACCAATTAATATTGACTTTTCACCATTCAATGAAAATGTCCACTTCATTAATCTAGGGGCTGTTAAAATTGGTGCTGGGGTCTGCCAAGATCTGAAAATAGAAGGACCATCATTTCTAGGGGTTATAGTCTGAGTTACCTGATGAAATTGGTTCCAAAGGTTTGTCATGCCAGGGTGGGAGTGGGGATAATCTCCCACTCTCTATAAAATGCTCCAATAGCATGTGTCTCAAATAGCCTCTGACAACTGAAGCCCAACTCCTGGCCTTCTCGTGGTGGAACTGTTTCCACTAACAGGAGAAGGGGAGATGGTGAGTCACTGGCACCTTAAAACCAGTCGCTTGTGGGGCTTGTTAGCCTTGGCAGGCAATCCTCCTAGGGGAAGGAAACCCTGATTTTAAACCTCCGCTGCCTTGAGGCTATACCCATATGTGGGAAAGGCTTTGGGAGTCATTCTGATGGATACAATCGGATCTCTATTATGTGAGCTCTTGAACACATATTTGAGAGACATTCAATGACCATGAGGAACAGTTTAAGTTAGTGATAGTGACACTACTATTTTCAAACAAGTCCACTGAGTGACTTGTACCCTGACAACAACTTGACCAGTAGAATTGTATATTATATGTAGATATATATAGACACACACACACACACACACACATATATATAATAGAAATATAGATACACACAAACACACACTCACACACACACACACACATATATATAATATAGACATAGATATGTCTCTCTGTGTGCATATTCGCCATAACAGAGTGTTTTATCTGCATTCCCTGTTGCCATAGACCAAGAACAGATTCCCCATTCTGGGCAATCAGTAGATAAATAAAAATAAAAGCTATCACCAGTAGCAAATGGGAGAATTCTAGTTATGAAAAGAACACTCAATATTTTCATTTTGAGGCCTATTAGAAAAGTAAGTATTTATAAATTACAAATGGAGTTATTAATACTGTTAAAATAGAATAGCCAAGAAATCAACCTGAGTTACTATAAGCCCATTAGAATAGATTTTCTTAGAGGACTTTACTTGTATAGGTGAAAATGTATACTTTAATCTTTTAACAAGAATCATAGTCTACTCTTGGTTTGGAACAGGTTTGATGTGGCTGGAATGTACCAAGTGGGTTTCTCTGAAACTTATATGACTATATAGATCACCAGCAGTATTTGAAAGGTAGCCAATAGGCAGCCAATCCATTCTGATGACGGAAGACTTTTACATTTACTCTATCTCATGGTGGGTACTGGTGACACAATTCCTTGGGTGGCTCTTGTTAGGGTCAACTTACTTGCTGTGACATTTTTCCTATAGAGGAAAATAAACTCTTCAAATATTGTATTTGATTATGGATAGTTTCAAAAGTATCTGGAAGAGAAGAAGGGTACATTCTTAAATTAACTCAAAGGGGAGATTCAATGCTTTCTGGAAAGAGTAGCATGAATCTTTATTAAGGTTAGGGATAAAACTCTAGGCTAACTTAATCCTATAGACTGGTATTTGGGTTAAAGAATTCTTTAGTGTTATATTTATTCTTTCAATTTGTCTCAGTGACTGAGGATGGTAAAGAGTGTGAAAGAAAATAGAAATTTGTAGACATTGGCAAAGTTCTTGAAAGAACTTAGCTATAAAGTAAGACTCCAGATGTTTTAGTATTCCAAAAGTAGCAATAATATAATTTATCAGGGCCTTAACTACTGCTTGGTCATATGACTTTGAGGTTGGAAAAGCTCTATGTCAACCTGACATCATCACAAGGACTAACCGAATCTCTTACATTCAGCTGGATTTAATTCAATTAAGTCTGTTTACCATCAGGTACCAAGAAGTGAAGGTCTTAGAAGTCCTACAGGTCTTATATTTGGGTAAGGCTATAAAGAAAATTCCTTTTATACTATCTTTTTTGTGACAAGGGTAATATGTACTGAAAATATTCAGTGTGATATGAACTGAAAACCTTATACCAGTGTGAATCTGTCGATGACAAAGCAATGGCAAAGCATATAAAGTTTGAGAAATGTGTATAACTCCATTGGACAGTTTCCACTTGCCACTCTTTACCTTTGAAGCTCTCCATAGCCTTCCATATTAACAGTTCTCTGTCTCTCTGTTTCTCTGTCTCTCTCTGTCTCTCTGTCTCTCTGTCTCTCTCTTGGCAATGAGGGCTACGTGACTTGCCCAGGGTTACACAGCTAGTAAGTGTCAAGTGTCTGAGATCACATTTTAACTCAGGTCCTCCTAAATCCAGGGCTGGTGCTCTATCCACTGCGCCATCTAGCTGCCCCCAATAGTTCTCTTTTGCTGACAGTTTTGAAGTTGCTCAAAAGAATCTCTAGCTATTACCAAAGAATTTTCATGTATGACGATTCCCTTTTCTATCAAAGCTCCTTTTGCTGCTTTATCTGCAGAATTATTTCTATGAAGATCTTGCCTAGTGTGAGCTTTACAATGCATCACTAATATTTCCAGGGGAAACTATGAAGCTTTTAGAAAAGACATAATAGTTCATGAGATACCTTAATTTCTACAGAAGAAAGCCTCAATTTTTCCAGATTTGCCCACAATCATGGCAAGTCCTTAAAACATATTTGTTATCTGTATATATGTTTAACTCTCTTTTAAAAAATATTTATTTTATTCTGAATTTTAAAAATAGAACAAGCATTTCCATAACAGAGTAGAATTGAAAAAAATTGCACATGAAATTGCAAATCTATCATGTACAACTTGCTATTACTTTTAAATATATAATAAAGTTATCATTTAACTTTCTTTTTCTTTCCTTTTTTCCTTCCTCCCTTCTTCCTTAGCCCTAGAGATGGCTACCATATAGAAATTTATACACACACACACACACACAAACACACACACACAAATCATTCTATACATACTTTTATTCATCAGTTCTTTCTTTGACTGCAGATATCATCTACCTTAATAGGTCCTTTGTAGTTAATTTGGGCATTTATAGTAATCAAAATGACTTAGTTGCTCAAAGTTGTTCTTAAAACAATATTGCTGTTACTGTATACAATGTTCTCTTGGTTCTGTTCATTTCATGCTTCATTATTTTCTGCAAGTCTATTCAGAGCCATCTGTGAATAATATTAAATTATGTTTCTGTAAAGCGACACCTGAAAGGTTAGGTCAAGGCTTTTCTTCCTCAATTGTCACTAGGCAATTCATGATCCCCCCAGGTACTTATTTTCTGGAAACAGAGTAGTGGGATTTATTAGATTATATCACCCTAGAATAACATTTGGACTGGACAAGAGGACTTGTTCATAAGTAGTTTGATGTTTTACAGAGATGTTGTAGCTAATGAACTTGTAATACAGCCATTACTCAACGGGGAATATGCAGATAGGTCAAATGTCCCAGGATTAAGACCTGTGCTTTCCCCATCATAATAACAGCTGCCATCACCATTCATTACCATCCTGGCATCCCTAGGGCCCCAAGATATAAATGAACTGAAAAATATGCTACAGGTTCAAAATCTGGCCCTATCCTTCTCTCTCATAGTAATATAACTAGAAAGGTTTATTAAAATTGGGTCTATCTATAACTAAAGGTGATATAATGGCCCCCTTCAAGGTTAAAAAGGTCTGTTAATATTATTCTTCACATTCTAAGGGAGTGGGGGAATTATTCTGCAGCATCAAAGTTAAAAGCCTGGTAATTTTATCAAAGTTAATCAAACTGAGAAATTAGTGCAGCTATTTCTTAGTATGGGGAAGCCTAATTCTTAGAATTGGTTCACTTTGGGAAGGCAATGCCTTCCTTCTGTTGAGAGATGTCCTATCTATTTTACCTCTGACAGGCAATACTTCAGGCTGTCTAGAGATGCCTTATGTCTCTGTATAGCTAAGAACTTAAACATAGCAAGAGTATTGATTTTATTTTAGTCTTCAGTTTCAGAATCTATCAACAAATCATCTACATATTGAAACAAGGAGTACCTTTTTGGTGAAATAAACGTTTTTAAATTCTTCTGAAAGTGTCTAGAAAAGATAGAAGATGAATCATGGAACCCTTGGGGAATTCTTTGCTTTATATAGAGGTCCCCTATAAGGAAGGGAAAACAAGAATTTAGCTTCTTCAGCTAATGGAATGGAAAAGAAAGCAGAACATAGATTGATTACTGAAAAGAATCACACAGTCAGAAGCACAACAGTTTTAATAATAGTAGGATTGGGAACAACTGGAGTATGGGAATTACAAAGTTATTTACAGTTCTTAAATCTTGTCTAAAACAATAATCATGTCAATCTTCTTTATCTAATTTTCCTTTTTTTTTCTTACCTGTAAGATAGGGGTATTACACAAGGATTGTCCCTTTCTTGTTTTTCTAAATCTGCTATTACTGGCCATCTTTCCTCAATTTGAGCTTTAGACATAGGATATTGTGTAATGCAGTGTCCATTATTTAGCTTTGTAATAGCTAATTGTACCTTATTTAATTCCTTTTACTAAGCCAGTAACATTACTAGAGTGGGCCTCCAAGACAGAATCTATCTCTTCCAGTTGAGGTAATTTTCCAGCATGAGGTGAAACTGCTACTTTCAGCACATAGTAACCTAATCAGGGGACTTTTCTCTGGGGAGTTCCAAAAAATATTCTCCCTGGGGTATAGAATATGGTAGCCCATAATTATACAGCAGGTCTCTTCCAACAGGGTGACAGGCAAATAAGATGAAAGCAAAAAATCATAGTTTTCAATTAAAGAGTCTGTTTGAGTGGGCTTCAAGTGAAAGTAAGCCATGAAGAACTGAAGGGCACTGAACTATGAGCAGTACGTAGAAGGTCAGAGAAAGGAAAAGGATTAAGATAGAGTGCTTTTAATTTTCTCGTTGTTGTTCAGTAATTTTCAGTTGTGTCAGTATCCTCTTTCATTTGCCTATATGCAAGAGACTGTGTAAGAAATCAGCTTATAGCACTTTTTAAAATATAGGCAACAAAGACATAACTTGTATAGGTATTTCAAAATAACTCATACATAATACAACTATTTTACAGGGTTTGTTTTTTTTTGTAAGTTTATCTGGGTTTAGGTGTTGCAATGATGTTGGAAAAACACTGGCAGAACAACCTCTTTAAGTCTGGATCAAGTACATGCATCTGTTCTTGGCAGTAGCTAAAGAATTTTAGGTGACCACAGCTAAGAGCATACTATTTCAATATAACCATCAATTTATTCCTTACAAGGCAATTGGTCCTGTGGTAAGATTATTGGAATTTGGCTGTTTGATTGGGATAAACCACACCTGGCCTGCCCTGAGTGACGTGGGCTGCTGATGTCAGCAGGAGAAACCATTCTCCACAGGCAGTTTTGAAGGACCTCCCCTTTTGGGGGAGGAAGAGTAAATGCTCACTGAGGGGAGCTCAGTCTCTTCTCGAGTGACTTTTTTTTCTGGTGGTGAGAGCAGCAGGAGCAGACGAGTCCTGTGGGCCCTGGCTGCAAAGCTGGTTTTCCATTGAAGCTACGGACCCCAGGTGGTGAGTTAACATATGAGCCCTGCTCTTTCGAATTAGCTGAACTGGAAGGGAGTTTGGGGATTGTATAGATTTAGTTTGTAGTTAGGGGGATTATCCGTATTTCTTTTTCCCTATTTCCTTGTCTTTGATTTTATTAATTTCACCTTTGCTGTTTATTTCATTCCCATTAATAAAACCTGATTCATTTGTGGAAAAGAGGCCATTAGACTCCTTTCTTATTGGCCTGTGAGAAATATTTAAAAAGGCAGTTTGGAGGGGAGGGAGCTTTGGACCTAGAGGTCCCTCATTATTTCCGCTACCCCAATATTACAGTGAGCCACTCAATTAACTCTCCATATATTAAATTTGGCCCTCACAATCCCTTATGTATGGAACTCCTTATATACTCCATTCACAGCTCCCTTCCATTAGGACTGTGAAAATGGTGGTGGGTACTGTTTTGGTTTTAAGGGTGAGAGAGCTTATGCTTGTGTTCTCTCTCTCTCTCTCTCTCTCTCTCTCTCTCTCTCTCTCTCTCTCTCTCGCTCGCTCTCTCTTTCTCTCTTTCTCTCTCTCTCTCTCTCTCTCTCTCTCTCTCTCTCTCGCTCTCTCTCTCTCGCTCTCTCTCTCGCTCTCTCTCTCTCGCTCTCTCTCGCTCTCTCTCTCTTCTCTCTTCTCTCTCTCTGAAAATGGGACTTGCAATTTCCTCTCTCTGAGACTTCCAAAGAGGGGTTGGAAGAAGAATTTCCACTCCCATCCTAGAAGAAATGGTAAGACTGCTCACACATGACTACTACATACACTAGATACTTGTGGATCTCAAGTCTCTACTTAACTCTTTTGCCTTGTTTCTTTGCCTGAGCATAGGTGACTAAACAGGAATACCTAGATGGTCATTATCAGTGTTGGAGAAAACCTTGTCAGTTTGAAAAGTTAGGGTCTCCTGGGTCCCTCAAGTTGGTAACTGCTGCACTGTGGGAGGTGTCCCCTACAACTACTACAGCATTTCTTAAAGGGGATTGCTGCTGACCAAAGGATGAGCAGAATGTTTGGCTTACCAGAAGATATGGACTTTGTGGGAGTTTTTCACACCAAGTATAGCCTATGAAGGTGAAATGCTCACTCAACAGTCCATACTTCCCAGTGTCTACTTCCCAGAAGAGTGCAATAGTACAGAAGTTATAAATTTCTGCTTCATGTTTAAATCTTTGTCAAAGGATGTTTGTGAGACTTTTATGTTCTAAGCACTTTTGTGATGGAAATAACTGTCCTAAGTAACAGATTTATTTTGTACATTAAGTACCTTCTTATGCTCCTTTTTGAAGAGACCCTAGAGAGCAGCCAAATCTGTTTTAAGTGATTCTCTCTGGGGCTCTGGGACAGAAATAAAGAACTAGAGTTGGAGATGATGGGGAAAAAAGGGCTGACTCCTCCCTTTAGAGACTATGCTCCAGTCAGGGCTGAACCTGGTTTATACACCTGGGGGCAGAACTAGGAGTCCCTTTAGAAAGGTTGAGTGCACCAACCCTCCTGGGCCCAGGAGCAGTTCTGTGTTTATAAACTTACTTGATTTGTTTTGGTGTTATTTCTAGCAAGTTGAAAAAATTGTTAGGCTTAAGTGACTTATATGATAAAGGAATTGCTGTCTTTTCTCTCTCTCTTTTTTTTTTTCCACTCGAGGCAACATGATATGGTGGATAGAATGGTGGACTTGGAGTGAGGAAGATCAATCTATATTTATTAAGAACCTACGGTGTCTGGCAATGTGCTAAGCACCGGGGATAAAAAAAAAAAGGTAAAAGTCAGTCTCTGCCCTCTAGGACCTTACAATCTAAAGGAGGAAATAGGTAAACATACAAAGCAAGCTGTATAACAGACAGGATAAGTAGGAAAATCATCAACAGAGGGAAGGCACTACTATAATAACACCGATTGAGGAAGGCTTCCAGTAAAAGATGGGATTTTAATTGCAGCCAGGGAGTTCAGGGGTCGGAGCGGAGGAGGGAGAGCTTTCCAGGCATGGGGACAGCCAGAGAAATGTCCCAAGCTCAGAGAGGGAACCTCCTGTTTGCGAACAGTCACAAGGCCGGTGTCTCTGGATCCGAGACCCATGCCGCAATCTTGCCTCAATAATTAATAGCTGTATGATTCAGGACATGTCGTTTAACTTCTCTGTGCTTCCGATTCCCCTTCTGTAAACTGAAGGGCAGTTGAACTCCACGGTCCCTAAAGAATATTCAACTTTTTATTTAGGAACCTATTATCCTTAATAAAACAGTCCTAAGGACTGTGTGCAGCCTTGGTTCGGAGACCTTGGAATTTCCTATTTCACAGGATTTTTGCGTATGCATAGTTTATTATTTCTTTTAAAGAATTTTTCTTTCTCTCGTCCTGAGCTGCACAGAGAGTCGTCCGGGTTGAAGGAAACAAACTCCCGGATCAGAAATTGAAAAAGACCTTTTCCCTCAGTGCGCCTGCGCAAACAATCTGCGGTCAAACAGCCGCGTTTCCTCCGACTCACTGCAAGGGGGAGCTGCGAAATAATTCACTACCCATTTTCTCCCTCCGTTCCTCCCCCCCCCCATTGTCCTGGACTATGGTCAAATGAAAAAAGCGGTCGGAGAGGCGGGATCGTGGCGCTCTAGCCCCCGCTAATCTCATCTCTATTGTCTTTTGTCCTCCAGCTTCCCTCTTGGGACGCTAGGCCCGGCGGCCCTGTTGCTAGGCGGAAGCGAGGCGGTTTCAGAAGCAGCGACGGCGGGATAGACGGCGGGACTCCTGCCGGGAGGTTTGAAAAGCGGGTACGCTAGCTGCCGAAGGCCCCGCCCGGCCGGCACCTCTTCTCTCCCTTAACGGGCCTGGCTGGCGGAGGTCGCCCTCTTCGCAGCATCCTCGTAGGAGCGGAAGCTCCAAGAGCTAGGGGCCCGGAGGGAGCGGGAGAGCCCGGGCGGAGGGAGCCGAGCTGCGGCAACGGCCGAGCGGCGGCGGGCAGTGGAGTCCCGGGGGGAGGGGGGGCGCTGTCCTCGGGGCGGGGAGCTTGAGTGTTGCAGGGGTTCCCCCGATCAGGGCCTGTTCTCATTCAAATTCTTTCTCTCCGTCCTTGGAACAAGCAGCAAAAATGGTCTCCAAGTCGGACCAGCTGTTGATCGTGGTCTCCATCCTGGAAGGTAAGCGAGCCCTTCACCACCACCCCCAGCCAACCGCCCCCCACCCCCACCTCCTTTTGTTACTACGACAGCTGGCGGGGGGGGGGGGCGGGGAGGAGAGGGTGTCAGAGGTCCTTCCCTCCCTCCCTCCACTCTCCCCTGGGAGAGCCTGGGAGACCCCTCTTGCTTCTGTTGCTCTTTAAATTCTAAAGGAAAAATGTAGGGCTCTAAGTGTACGTGTGTGTTTTAAAGATTAAGGTTGTGTACTATGCGCAGTCTTCTTCAAAGTTTCTAAACTTTGAAACCAGCAATTAGAACCCTGTCCCCAGGGTTCTAATAAACTCCAGGAATTATGGTTCTATGGGAGATATAATCCCCAGGACATCTGGTGGTAATAATAATAAGAACTAAACATGTATATAGCTTTTTAAGGTGTACAAAGCTCTTTACAAATGTGAGCTCTTTTGATCCTCACAAACAATCCTGGGAGGCAGGTGCCATTATTATCATCTCCGTTTTACTGATGAGGGAAACTGATAGAAAGAGGTTGTGACTTGCATGTAGCAAGTAAATGTGTGGCTGTATTTGAACTTGATCATTAAACGTTTATTAAATAAGACACTGTACTAAATGCAGGGAATTCCAAGAAAGGTAAAAAGGAAGTCCCCATACTCAAAGTGACAATAGGCAAACATCTATGTATAGATAGGCTATATGTAGAAGATAAAATGGAAATAATCAACAGAAGGAAGGCACTAGAATTAAGGGGGGTTGAGGAAAAGCTTTCTTAGATGTTCCTGATTCCAGATTCAGTGTTCTATCCATTGTGTCATCCAGCTGCCACTAAAGAGGTTTTAATCAGTAGTATTGGTGTTTTGTGTTGTTTTTAATTTAAAGGACAGCATATTTATGCACTTTAGTTTCTGATAACAATGGACCCTTAAAGTTTCATTTTCTTCAACTTCTTTCCAGCACTATGTGTTAGGCATTGAAAAATGTAGATTTTGCAGGGCAGTTTGAACAGTTAGTGATGGGACCATTCCTGTTTTTAAGAATAGGTGGAGAATTGATAGATTTAAAAATATTTTTTGTGTATCTCATTTCTTCGGTAATTGTGAATGCTGTGTAGAAATTTTTTAAATGATGAGGGGAGGTACTGAAGCATCCATGTTTCTGGAGAAAAAAATGGAAACAAGCATTTCAAGTCAAGGACAATTTGAAGGAAAAGACCAATATCTAATTATAGAGAATTACATCATGGATAATCTTAACTGTATAAAAAAGAGGGCATTGATTATTATTTAAAGTTATGAAATATCCCTTCTGCAAATTCTTATCACTTGAGCCAACCAGCCAGTAAATATTTATATTGCTCATTGCTTTGCTAGGCACTGTAGGAGATGTAGAGCTATGACTATGACTTTAAACCTCAGAGTACTAGTTAACAGATAAAATGTCATGGACAGGGAATAGCAAACTAGTTTGTAATAGAGTGCATAATGGAGAGTAATATGAAATAAGACTGGAAAAGTAGGTAGGTTCTCCTTTATAAAGGACTTTAAGTGCCTGGTTGAAGATTTTCTATTTTATAACAGAGGTAATAGGGATCTAGTGAAGAATTTTGAGTATGTTGGGGCATGTGTGATGCACTTCAAACTGTGCTTTAGTATTATCAGTTTGGTAACTGTGGAAGATGGTTTGGTGAAGCACAAAACTGTAGGCAGAGAAACCAGTTAGACCGTTATAGTAGTCTAAGTGAGAGATGATGAGACCCTAAATTTCGAAGAAAGTCTGACCTACAGTGGAGGTTGTACAAATGAAATCAACAGTGATTGAAAATGGGGGTTGAAGAAGTCAAAGTCAAAGTTAACTCCAGAGTTGCAAACCAATGAGGCTGTCTAGAAATGTTGTGGTGCTGTGGTACTGAGGAAGTTTGCTTGATGGGGTTGTTAAGGAATGTCGGGAATAATAATTTTTATTTTGGCTTTTTTGAGTTGGAGGTGATGATTAGAATTTAGTTAGATATCCAGCAGACATCTGGTATTAGTGATAACTATTGTTGTTGCTTGTCCTTCGTTCTCGAAGAAGACCATGACATGGGGGTGATGTTATTACTTGCTCTGAATTGGATTTAAGTGAGGAAGGTCTGTGCAAGGTCACCAACCTCACTCTTTCCTCCAGAGCCATCTGGGTCCAGTGGCTATATATATATACACATCAGGATGACTGGAGACGGCCCCAGATGTTTTTAAGGCAATTCAGGTTAAGTGACTTGCCCATGGTCACACAGCTAGAAAGTGTCTGAGGTCAAATCTGAACTCAGGTCCTCCCAACTCCAGGGCCAGTGCTGTATCCACTGCAACCCAGCTACCCTCTTATTGGTAACATGAGAAAAATTGAAAATTTCAGTATGAGAGAAAAAAAATAGAGGCTTGAGTATCTGTATTTTTATCTGTAGAGATCAAGTGAAAATATAGAAATCAAAGAGAGAGGGGCCCACAACAGAGTCTTAAGGACATAATACTTAGTAGAGATGGAATCAGGAGAATGTTTCAATGAAGGAGTAGTCAGGAAGAGAATGAAGAGTAGTATAACAGAACTTAGGGCAGGAAAGAGTGCTCAGTAAAAAGAGGTTTTGGATGATGTTGAAAGCTAAAGAGAGCTTTTTAAGGATATGAGGATGAAGAAAAGGGCATTGTATTTAGCAGAGAAGAGTTTCAGGCAAGTCAGGAAGCCTGATTTAATGAATGAATGAGAACAGCATTTATTGAGCACTTAACCATATTTAAAGCACTGTGCTAGGCATTGGAGATACAAACTGGAAAGTAAGACAGTCCCTGATCTCAAGGATCTCATATTCGAATGGGGGAGTCCACAACACATGTGGAAGGTTTCAGCTGATGGTCAGATGGAAAGGTCCCATGATCCTTAGGATGCAGAGGCAAAACAGGTCAGCCATCATTCAGGCTTCCGAATTAGGAGTTATCTTGGACTACTCATGTAAGAGTCATTCTAGACTCTTCACCTTTGCAACCTCTCTGGAAACTTCTGACACAGTCACCACTCTAGGGAAGGCCTTCATCACTTTATGCCTAGATTATGCAATAATTAGCTGGTGGGTTGCCTCAAATTTGGTGCCTCAGATCTCTTCTCCATTCCAATCCATCTTCTTTTCAACCATTAAAGTTATTTTCTTGATCGTCACACATACTTAGACACATCCCCGTATTCAATAAATGGTTGCCTCTAGGATCAAATAAAAAAGATTCAGTTTGCACCAGAGCCCTTCATAACATAGCCACTCTTTTCTTTCTAGTCTTCTTATCCCTCACTCCCTAACCCATACTCTTCAGCCCAGTGACAATGGCCTTGTGACTGTTCCAAAATAAGACACTGGGTTCCTGGTATTTTCTCTGGCTTTCCCCCATGCCTGGACTCCCTCATCCACTTCCACTACTGACTTCTCTGACTTCCTTTAAATCCCAGTTAAAATCCCATTTCCTCACTTCTTCTTCATTCTAGTGCCTTCCCCCGTTAATTATTTCCTATTTATCTTGCATATAACTTGCTTTGTTTCTGTTTGTATGTTGTCTCCCCATTATATTGTAAGCTCTTTGAGGACAGGGAATATCTTTGCCTCATTTTGTATCTCTAGTGCTTAGCATTGTGCCTGTCACATGATAGGTGCTTAATAAAAGTTGAGTGATTGATAATTTGACAAAGTTCCTTTATGAAAGGAACATAAGGAAATGGAGACCCTTTTTTTCTAGGAGTTTGATTTCAAAGTATCTGGAGTCACTAGCAGTATTTAGGATGAGGGAGATACTTTTGGTGATGTTTGGATCAAGAAAGGATTACTATATGAAGTTGGATTTGAGTTGGATTATAAATAAGGTAGTATGTGGCTAAGTAGACAGGTAAGAGGAGGACAGGGTGGCAAGGCTACATTATCAAAAGTTGCATGGAACAGTGAGAGGTCTGCCTTGACTGGAGTAGAGGGTGTACATTTTGGATTAATAGGAAATATGTTTGAATTGATAGCATGGGACCAGATTATGTAGGACCCTGAAAACTTTTTTGAAAAGTTAAATTTGTTGCAGTGGGGAACTAGGTCATTCTAAGTTCTTGAACAAGAGAAAGCCATGATAAAAGTGATGTTTTAGGAAGGTTAGCCAGGCTACCAGAAAGTTGATACAGTAATACAGTAAGTAGTGTGGTAATAAAAACTTAGAATTTGAGTGCTGTCAGTGACAGTGGAAAAAGAAATAGTGTGAAGAAGGAATTGATAGTATTTCTTTTTTTTTTTTTTAGTGAGGCAATTGGGGTTAAGTGACTTGCCCAGGGTCACACAGCTAGTAAGTGTTAAGTGTCTGAGGCCGGATTTGAACTCAGTTACTCCTGACTCCAAGGCCAGTGCTCTATCCACTGCGCCACCTAGCTGCCCCCGATAGTATTTCTTTAGCTGATTTTTGTTTTTTTTTTTGTTCCTCACATAAAATAAGAGATTATATATTGTTGCTATTTCTTGCCTGATATATATAGGAGAGAAAATGAATTGTGAGGGGAAAATGAGGTAAAAGTAATTCTTTTGCCAGTTATTCTGGTAATTATCCAGCTCTTTACTTAGCTTTTTGCTATATTATGTACTATTAGAAAAGAATTGGTCTAATTTAGTTCATGTAAAATTGTCCTGCTCATATTTTAAATTTTAATTTGAAACAGTTGTCAGGATTGTTTGAAAATTTAAATGAGAGCTTCCAGTTTATAGAATATTCAGAAATCTGTTAATCCTTTTATTTGAAGAAAGAACTGTTTAAATGTAAATAAAATATTCATTTTTATGAAAATTCAATACTGTCATAATTTTTATATATCTATTTTTCTTAATTAGATCTTCAAATATAACATTGGCTAGCTTGTGATTTTTATGTATGTCTAATTAATATATGGGCCTATATTTTTGTAGGACGTCATTTTCCTAAGCGTGCAAAACACATGCTCGTAGTAGAAGCAAAGTTTGATGGAGAACAGTTGGCTACTGATCCTGTGGACCACACTGACCAACCAGAATTTGCCACTGAATTAGCTTGGGAAATAGATAGAAAAGCACTTCATCAGCACAGGTGACTATTAATGCTCAGATCCAATTAAGATTGCATTAACATTTTCATCTTATTTTTCTCTTCAGGCTTGCAAAAATAATATATTTTAACTTCTGTAATCATATGTAATTAACTATGAGATGAGATAAGACATTTTGATTTTGTTATTGGAGATGTGCCTTGGGTAAAATAAGGCTATAGAATTGTAAAATTTTAGAGCCGGAAGAGAGATTAGTGATATTCAATCCAAGTTTTTTTTTTTTTTCAAGAAAGAGAAGCTGAGAAAAGTTGTGACTTGTTAAAATTATTGAGATAGAATTGGAATCAAGGATACCCAGATCTCCTTCACTGTTCCTGTCACTGTTTGATTACCGTTAATTTATTTTCTGTCAGTCAGTAAGTCTTTTAAGTGTCTGCTATGTACTAAACACTGTGCTGAGATAAAACAATTTCTCCTTAGAGGAGTTTACAGTCTAATTGGGGAGATGGTTGGTATCTTTATCATTATATAATACAGAGTCATTTGGGAGGGAGGGCACTCGATTTTGCTGGAGATGGGGAAGTGGGGGTCAAGAAAGTGGTGCTTGAGGTGTATCTTGAAGGAAAAAGGAAAGAGGGGGATCATTCCAGCATGGGTTAGGCCAGTGCAAAGGCACAGAGACAGGAGATGAAACCTCTTGTGTAAAGAACAAAGATAAGGCTAGTTTTTCTGAATGACAGTGCAGAAGGTAGAATCATACCCTGTGAGGTTGGGTCAAGGCCAGGTTATGAAGAGCTTTCAATCTAAAGAGAGAAATTGACATTTTATACTAGACACAATAGGAAACCATTGGGATTAATTTAAGTAAAGGAGTGACTTTGTTAGATTATATGTAATATATACATCTTAGTTTGGATAGATTATGTTTTTAAGGGAGCAGACTGCTAAATAGGTATGAATATTTTTTATAAGGTACCTTTTCCTTTCATAGAGGTATATAGGATATTTCTGGAAAGATGGCTGATTAAGTGGTCATGACTAAGCCCAACTCCCTGTACCACTTCAAATCTGTGACAGAGGTGCCATATAAAGTAAAAGTGCAACTGAAAAAAAAAGGGATAATGGAAAGAAATCCTCATGGGAGAACTGACAGAATGAAAAAAATGAATGAACAAAAAAAGGGCCAGCTATGATGAATACTGGGAAGTATAAAAACCTGAGGAAAAATCTCCAGAAGGAAAAACCAGAGCTGCACTGCACCCCTGGAAAAGAGAAAGGACTTGGCACAAGAACCTCTAGGGTAGTATAGAATTACACTGAGATATAAAGGAACATCTGGCATCTATAACATTGGAAGTGTGCTTGTTAAAGGGAAAATTCAAGAAGAGGAAGATGAGAATTGACAATGTAGAAAAGACAGTGGAAAAACCTCAGTAAAACATTTTACTTTCTGGGAGCAGAATTAAGTAGAATGGAGAAAAATTCTGAAATTGAGGATCAGAACAAAATTTTAAAATAGCAAAATGAAAGACTAGTTTTCAACAAACTAAAGCAACAGAAGTAGGTGAGAAAAATTTTAAATTATTGCTTTCCCAGAAAAACACAAAAAGTGTGAATTCTGTATTCCAGGAATTTGCATAAGAAAATTGCCTGGAAGTATTGGGGGAAAGGGGTTAATTCCAATTTGATAGAATCTAGAGAATGCCAACAAAGAGGAGCTTCAAACAACTCATCCAGAAAATTAGTCACCAAATTAAAGAGTTTTAACGTCAAAGAGTGAATTTCAGTCAACCAGAGGGAATTTATCAGAAGGCACCAATTTTAATTGTACCGTACTAATCTGATAAGAAATTTAAAAGGAGGCATGTTTTAGTGGGTAGAGGTAGAAGATCATACGCTTATATATAGATTTAGAATTAGAAAGAAATCCTGAGGAGCCCTGTATCCAATGCCTTCCCTTTATAGATAAGGAACTGAGACCCAGAGAGGTTAAGTGAGTTGCCCAGGGTTCACAAAGCTATTGAGTATGAGGCAGGATTTGAATTGTCCTCGGGTTCTGGTTTTGATATAGATAAATCACTTAACTTTTCTGTTTTTTTTAATCTGTAAATTGGTGATAATACCTGTATTACCTTCCTCTTGGGCTGGCTGTGAATTTCAAAATAGATAATTGTATTTAAAATACTTTGTAAAGCTTAAGGCAGCTGTTTAAACATCTTTTATTATGCTCTATTGAAAAGAAAATAAAATGTTTTTGAAAATTGGTACCCAAAGTAAAAGCTGATAAAAGCTGGTGAGTAGGGGTGAGGTTATTCTTCAACCACAGTTGTTTCTGAGCCAAGTGGGGAAGGGCTTAAAAAAAGCATCAATAAAAATAGATTCCTAGTATCTGTCTTGTTATGGATGGGAGAGTGGAGTGAGGTAAATTAAGATGAGATTGTTACAAAGTAAGACATACTTTCTGTCTCTAGTGGGGAGCGTTGCAGCATTCTATGTATGAGAACAGGGTATGAGATTGGATTGTTAAAAACAAAACCACCTATATGATACCTTGTTTGTGCTAATGAAAAGAAAAACCAAAAAAGCAGGAGTTATATTTTGATTTCAGATAAAAAGATATGATCAGGAAAGTAAAGCAGGGAAACTATTTTATAATTAAAGGCAACATGTGCACTTGAATGGCTTAACTTTGATGTTTTTCAAGGAAAAATGTACTGAAATGGAAAAAAAAATAACCCTAGTTAAATTCTGTTTCTAAGTGACTCTACTAGTGCATTGTTAAATCCATCAAAAATTCATTGCATCAAACATTGAGCACCTACTGTGTACATGGCATTTGCTAGGCTTCTTGGGAGGAGGGAACACCGTATATATACAAAAATAGGCATATTAATAAACAAGGAAAATTGAGAAAGGAGAGATCCTTAATAATGAGAGGAATATCAGGGAACACTTCACTGAGGCTTGAGTTAAACCTTAAAAGAAGACAAGGATTCTGACAGGCAGAGGAGGAGGAAGGAATACATTCCAGGCATTGGGAACTGCTTGTGGTAATGCATAATGGTGAGATACAGAGTATATACTATGGGAAACAGCTAGTAGTCCAGTTAGGCTGGAAGAGAGTTTATGAAGGGAAATGGTATGAAATATGGCTGGAAAGTAGGAGGTTGCCATAATGTAGTAGCTGATGAACTTGTGTTTTATCCTATGAGCAGTGAAGAGCTACAGATGGGGTATGTGGGTAAATCTTTAACAAACAGCTAGCTCTTTAGGCAAAAAAAATGTGCATGATGTACTTTTTTTTTTAGTGAGGCAATTGGGGTTAAGTGACTTGCCCAGGGTCACACAGCTAGTAAGTGTTAAGTGTCTGAGGCTGGATTTGAACTCAGGTCCTCCTGACTCCAGGGCCAGTGCTCTATCCACTGTGCCACCTAGCTGTCCCATGACGTACTTTTAAAGTTTTATAGATCATGATCAATTATAAAATATTACCAAATTCATAGTTGTGCAGGTTATAACTTTGAACTGACTGTGATATATATGTAAGGTGTTAAATCCATCAAATTGCTTTACAGTTTTTCCAGTAGCTTGTCACAGAGAGTCCCTTCCCTAGAATCTTGTGTACCTGAGTTTATTTAACATATATGCTATTTCATGAGTCTGTCTCTAGTTCTTATTTATCTAATTTAGTCCACTGACCTACATTGCAATACAATTTTTAGTATACTACCCCAAAGATGTTTTATTGCCACTTAAAAAAAAATCACTTTGTCTAACTATTCTTGTTCTACAAATATGAATGTGGGTCTTAGTTTGGTTTATTCTATAAAATATTTTCTTGATAATTTGACTGGTAAAGCTATTAATCATTGTATTAATTTCAGTTGCCATATCACTGTTAAGATGCTACTGTACCCTAGCCCCATGAATACAGAATATTTATCTACTGATTTAGGTATTTTTCCTCTTTCTGTGAAAATGTTTTCATAGTTCTGTTTCAATATATGTTACTCCCAGACGTTTAATGCATTATATTAAATGGAATGTTTTCTGCTTTCTCCTCCCCCTGGGTTTTGTTAATGCTATACAAAAATACTTCTTATATTTGTGGATTTCCTTATATCCTAATCCTTACTGAAGCTATTAGCTAAAAAATTTTATTGGATTTTCTAAGTAAATTAGTACACCATCTTCAAGTAAAATTAATTTTGTCTCTTCTTCCCCTATGGTCATAATGAAAATAATTGCAACTGATGCACTGACAACTCTAGCAAAGAATGAGGAGGTAGAGAAATCCTATGAAAAATGGATAAGACTTCCCAAATTGGATCAACATATATTTTGATACTAGGTGACTTGAGTACAAAAGTGAGAAGAGAGGAGGATGGCCAAAAAAAAAATTGGAAAAATGATTCAGGTGTGAGAAATGAGAGAGCAAAGATGTGCAGACTACAGAGAAGATATACCTATTAATCATAAGACACTGGACATGGCAAGTATCAAAAAACATTATGCATCATGAAATTTAGGATTTATCATATAGGGAAAAAACCTGATTATTGATGTGGGAAATTTCCAAATCAGCCATTTGTATGCCTAGTGATTCCAATCAGCATCATGCCAGCCTGAAAAATAGAACTTTCAAAATGAGATTATATGACTATCCAGTTGAGGCAAATCCAGTGTAAACTCTTAACATGAGAGGAAGGAAAAAAGTGGGGAAAGGATGAGTAAAAGAACAGATATGGAAAAGGGTATCATCACTTAAAAAAGGAAGTTTAACCAATGCATATCAGCCATTGGAGCAAGGAAGTCCCAATGGAACCTAGAACTCACTTCTACTAGCAAACCTGATATCCTTTGGATGTAGAGAGTTATGGCAGTAAGAGCAAAATGGCTTTAGAACATAAATTCATTTATAAGTCTCATGGAAGAGTATGGAGAAAGTATGTACTCATAAAAAATCAAGAAGTAATGGAGGAAAAACAAGTTTACAGAAAGCTTAGCAAGAGACCCAAATTAACAACATCATCCTGAAGATGTGAGAATGACACTAGAAGAACAAGGAACAGATGAAATAGAAGCAATGTATATGTAAAGATTTCCAATAATTCCTTTTTCATTTCATTGGCAATATATTTGGATTCCAGTATCATGGCACCTGATATGCTGCATGAGGAAACAGAAATTACACTAGGGATAACAAAGACAGGAATCATGGCTAGACAAAAGCAAGTATAGACATAGGCTCCACGTTGACAGAAACAGGATTTTGTGTCTGCTGAGGGACTGAGTCTCGAGATACTTTCAAAAAGGGAAGGATGTCAAAGGATTAGAAAAATATTAGGTCCTGTTATTACAAAGAAAGGGAACCAAGAAAATACTTGTAACTACTGAACCAGATGATTGCTTCCAGTCTTTGCCTCCTCCTATTAATCCATTGTGACACATCTGCCAAGATGATCTTTTGGGTCTGACCAAGTCATTCAAGTATTCAAAAACTAGTCATAGCCCTTGGTGTGCAGGAGTTAACTAGTCCCTACAAAGCTGACTTAAATTTCAGTCAGAGTACTTACGCCTCAGAAAGCAGGGCTTGATTTATTAATTGTCTAGACTTAAGAAAGTAATGGGGAGGATGTTAATAATGTAGATTAACTTAGAGTGTGCTGTGCTTTTTTTTTTTTCCCCCTGGGACAGCTGGTTGTTAAAGATTTGTCTGTAGCTCTTCACTGCTTATAGGATAAAATACAAACTCATTAGCCTGGTATTTAAAAACCTACACATTATAGCTACCACCTACTTTCCATCCATATTTCATACTTCTTCCCTTCACAAACTCTCTCTTGAGCCAAACTTGACTACCAGCCGTTTCCTAAACTATTCACTCTGTCTCTTGCCTTCATTCTTTAGCACAAGCAGTTAAAATAGTTTTTAACTAAATACAACTTTCTACAGTACTTTGTGTTCTTGGGTTCTCAAAGACTACTGCTGTG
This sequence comes from Dromiciops gliroides, assembly GCF_019393635.1. NCBI lineage: Eukaryota > Metazoa > Chordata > Mammalia > Microbiotheria > Microbiotheriidae > Dromiciops > Dromiciops gliroides. The sequence goes on along the minus strand of NC_057861.1, from coordinate 515,360,079 downwards.
TACATTTTCTTTTGATTATTTTTTACACTGCATTGACCAATTTATCTATTTTTGTATCCAGTTTTAGATAATTTTGATAATTAATGGTTTATAATATACCCTGAGATCTAGTAATGCCAAATCACTTTTGTTCTTACTTTTAAAATTATTTCCCTACATATTCTTTTTTTTTTGGCGGGGTAATGGGGGTTAAGTGACTTGCCCATGGTCACACAGCTACTAAATGTCAAGTGTCTGAGGCCAGATTTGAACTCAGGTACTCCTGAATCCAGGGCCAGTACTTTAACCACTGTGCCATCTAGCTGCCCCATTCCCTACATATTCTTAATCATTTGTTCTTCTATATGATTATTTTGTCTGATTCTATAAAGTATCCTCCTTCCTAGTTTGACATAACATTAGCTCTATAGATTAATTTGGGTATTGTTTTTAAGCATGTGTTTTAGGGGGCAGCTAGGTGGTACAGTGGATAAAGTGCTGGCCCTGGATTCAGGAGGACCTGAGTTCAAATCCATCTTCAGACACTTGACATTTAGTAGCTGTGTGACCATGGGCAAGTCACTTAACCCTCAGTGCCCTGCAAAATTAGTCAGTCAATCAATAAAACAAGTGTTTTAAATACCTTTATATATCTGAATAGGTTAGCTCCCAGGTATTCAGTTTATTTTGTTGTTATTTTAAATGGAATTGCTTTCTCTTCTTGGGTTTTATTAGTAATATATGGAAATATTAATGATTTCTGTGAATTTATTTTGTATCTTGCTACTTTGCTGCAGCACTTGCCTTGTGATCTGTTGATTCTCTAAGTTTATCTTAGCAAGCTATTATATTGCCTGAAAACTCAAGATAGTCGTGCCTCCTTTTTAAATGCTTATTCCCTATTTTTTTTCCTTGACTTATTGCTATGACTTGTATTTCTAGTACTATGTCAGCTGATAATGATTACACTGCTTACCGTTGCTTCACTTTTGTTACCACTGGAAAAACTTCCAGTGATTTTTTCAGTTCTAAGTAATGTTTTCTCATGGTTTTAATCATTTAAGCATTAAGCACTGCATGTTCATCATTTAAATTAAGGAAAGGTCTTTTTATTCCTGTGCTTTTTAGAGCTTTTAACAAGCTTATCTTAGCAAAGCCTTTTTTAATATCCATTTATATAATCATGTGTTTTTAGTTGTTTTTGCTACTAACATGTGTACACCAATAATTTTTTGTTGAATCATCCTTGCTTTCATTGTATTGAAATTTAGTTTGGCCAGTAATGAATGGTTTTTTGGGTTTTTTTTGCTACATTGTATTAGTCTGTGTTAATGTTGTAGTTGATTTTTTTCTTGGCATGAATCAGTACTATCAGTTTGTAGTTCGAAGCATCTTGGGATTATAGATTTAAAGTCGGAAAAAGCTTTAGAGACCATCTGAGCAACCCCTCATCTTTACAGATAAGAAGACTGATTTGTAGAGTGGTTAAAAGACCTGCCCAACATCACACAGGCAGGCAGAACCCAGTACATTTTTTGCTTTATCCTTCCTTACTTTAGCTAGTAGAGCATAGAGTGCTTTCTTTCTGTCTTTGGTCAACAGGAAAGTAGACTGGTGGAAAATAGGTTCTAATTGTTACCTTATACCCTTATCCCCAAATAAATTCTAAATTAATAACCTACTGAAATATACAGATATCCAAGCAGTTGCCGAATCTTTTGTTTTCCCACAAAATCTTGGATGTATCCCATTCTCTTTACTCATACAACCACTGACCTAATTCACTATATCTTTCCTGGAGTATTACAGTAGTTCCCTAATTAGTCTCCCTATCTCAGTTCTGTAGTTTCCAAACAACTGCCAAAGTGTTTTCATAAAGCATGACTGCCCATGTCATACCCTCCTTCCCCCTCTTTCCTGATCAATAAACACCACTGGCTCCCTATTACTTCTAAGATCAAAAATAAACTCCTCTGTTTACCATTTAATGTTCTTGACAACCTGATCCTTTTCCATCTTTTTAGTCTTTTTAAAACATTATCCGTGGTCCAGATAATTTGATGTTTCTCCCACAAACAATGCTCTAGCTCCCAAATTTTTGTAGAATGTTCTTCTTAACCTCCACCTCTTATAAATGCTAGATTGTTTCAGGACTCAATTCAAGTGTCACCTTGTGTAAGTGGCCATTCTCAGTTCCCCCCAGCTGCTTGTGCCTTCCTTTCCAGTATCTTGTAAATACCTCTTTGTGTACATATTGATTCACCCATGAGCTCCTTGAGGGCAAAAACTGTTTTAGCTTTTTATTTGTATCTCCTTAGCACATAGTGATTAATACATTCATTTTGATTGATTGATATATAGTTGTTATTTGCTGACCCTTGATGCTATTTGGGACCAGAAGAAACATATTGCTCTAGCTGCCATATCTGACAATTCATGTAGTTTCAAGAATAAGGAAGTGGTAGTCCTGTCGTATTCTGCCCTTGTCCATGTCTGGAGTATTATGTTCGGTTTGGGGCACCACATTTTGGGTAGGAGAAAGCATATAGATGAGGACAATCATAATAAAGGACTTTGAGTTTATGCCATGTGAGGCTCATTTGAAGGAACTTGGTATGTTTAACATGGAGAAGAGCTTCAGTGATCATTACATTTCTTCAAGTATTTGAAAGACTGCATGTGGAAGAGGAATTGTACTTTTTCTGGTCCTAGAGGGCAGGACTAAGAGTATAAATTGTTTGGGCTAGTAGGCCACTGAGATCCTTTCCTACTCAGAAATTCTGTGATGATAACCACGTAAGAGCTATAACTAACATTAAATGACAGAGTAGGATTACCAGCAGTGTGATTTTAGAGTATCACCAATCTTTAAGCATTGTTGTGATGCTCATTACAATTTGCTCAGCTGGACATGTATAGAAAATGGATAGACAGCTGTTATCTGAAGTGGAAAAATCTTGAACAGCATGGGTAGAAAACATCACTGAACCTGGTCAAGTTTCTTGAATGTCTCTTTGCCTCAATTTTCTTATCTGTAAAATGTGGATAATAATAGTACCTGCCTCCTAGGGTTGTTATGAGGATAAAATGAGATGATATTTGCAAATTACTTTGTCAACTTTGAAGCACTACATTTATGTTAGCTATTGTTATTATTATTTTTGCTAGCTATTATTATTACTAATAATAGTGACTCATTCTTATACTGCTTTAAGGTTCACATAGTACTTTTTTCCTCATAATAATCTTATGAGGTACATTGTGTAAATACTGTCACCCCCACCCCCATTTTATAGATGGAGAAATTGGCCTAGAGAGTTTGGGGGACTTGTCTAGGGTGACACAAAACATCTGTAGCCAAGACTTTAGAACTTGGGACCCCAGGTACTCTGCTTCCAGGTCTAGTGGTCTCTCCCACTACTCCATACATTAACCAATCAATAAATAAACATTTATTGAAAAGAAAAAAACATCACTCAAGGAAATACTGAATCACTGCTCCAAACTATATGCCATAGTGGTGGAGTGCTGAGATTTATATATGGAGGACAGACCCATTAAGTGAAAAAGAGGTAGCTATCTATGGAGAACTTGAGTTCTAATTGTAAGAGCATCAGTACATGAGATCCACAAATTTATAGCAAAAATAGCTTTATTAAAGGTGTTAAAGGTTAAATGGGGAAGCTTATTGCTCTTGTTGCCAGGGGGGAGCCTCAGATACCTCCCAAGATGGGACTGCCTTTATGGCTCAGTCTGAATATAGGCTTCACCAAGCCAACTAAGGTACCTAGTCTCTTTTGTTTAACCTACCCTGAGGTATGCAAGCTAGAATCACTTATCATGTAGGTCAGTTGATCAAGAGCCCAGGGGTTGATCATTGGGCTTTCTTAATGGCTTGGCATTTTGAATGTAATGAGAGAGTTCATGTTTAGGTACTGATCACTATCTAGCCAAAGAATGATTGCTTGTAGTTCTTGTTGGCTAGGTAAATTGTGTTTTCAGAGATTCAGGGGGAAAAATATACTAATTTCACTGCTGATGGAGCTATGAACTTGTCAACTGGTTGTCTTGGCAATGCATTTTTAATTTATTTAAGAAAGTTATAAAATTCTGTATATCTCTTGACTCAGAAATCCCACTGTCGAGTTTATTAAATACTTAACTTCTCATTAATGATGGCAAGAAAGAAAAATAGTTTATTTGCATGTAAATGTTCATAAAACTACTATTTGTAGTAGCAAAAATTTGGAAATTAACTATCTGACCAACAATTACAATGGTTGAACAAATTGTGGTATGTGACTGTTACAGATAGTTGTGCTCTGATGGAATGACAAATAGGAAGAATTCAAAGAACTATTCAAAGACCTGTTGAAAATGATATGGTATAAACCAAAAGAATAATATAAAAATTAGTACAACTCCATAAATGAAGACTATATTAAATGGCAACAAAACCCAGATTTTTTTTTATAATGTTCAAATTATCTACTTGCCCTTTCTTTTAATGGGTGCTACAAAATTATAAATTTGCAATTATTCTTTTATACTTTTTTGCTTAGAATGTAAATTTTGAAGGATTCATTGTGAGTTTCAAATGGTGTTGAAACAAAATTTATCATCCTTATCCTCCTAAAATATATAGATGATAAACAATGAGGATTTTATTTATTTGATATAGCCAATAAGAAATAGTAACTTATTTGGTGAGTGGACAAGTGGATATTTAATAGCCTTTTATGTTGTGGAAGCATAATGAATGTTAACCAACAATTTGTAACTTTGTTTAATTTTTTACACAAATCTGTTATATGTTGTAGGTTGCAGCGCACACCTATCAAGCTCCAGTGTTTTGCTTTGGATTCTTTATCTACCGCTAAAGAATCCATTGGGTACATTGTTCTAGACTTAAGAACTGCCCAAGAAACAAAGCAGGTATTGCTCTTTTTAAAAAATTTTTTAAAAATAAAGTTAACAACAACAAAAAGCTAAACACCAGCAAACATGAGCATTTTACATTTGCATAGAACAGAAAACAAAGGATTGTATTTGAAACATAGCATAATGTACAGTTTGCTTTTTTCAAAAGTATATATAAAACATAATAGGAGAGTATCAATATTTCCCTGCTTGTCTGTCCACTTTTGAACTTTCTTCTGTCTTTATTCTTTACAAAGTAGTAAAAGTTGTTTTATTTGTAGGAATGAGAATAAATGTAAGAATAAGTTGGATAATGAGTCTCACCCAAGACTAATGCCATGTCTTGAATTCAACTGCAATATGGCTCTTTCTTAAATTGTCCAAATCTTTTTTGTTGTTGTTTTCCAGTTAAACACCTGTTACATTCAAGGCATTGCTATGTGCCAAGAATACAAAGACAAAATTAAACAGTCTTAAGGAAGTTATATTTTATCTGAGGAATATAACCTGTATTCTGATAAGTAAATGTGTGTGTGTGTGTGTGTGTGCGTGCGCGTATGCATGTATAAACATTGTATATAATATATATATATTTATATACTTATATAAATATATATATTATATTTAAAGATGCACACCAATTTAGGGCTGGCTGTCTGAGCAAATGATTTGGTAGTAGAACTTTCCCAAAGTCATATATAAGTCATTCATTCACTTTGCCAATTATTTCCTTAAAAAATGTTATTTGTATTGAGCTTTGCTTTTATGTCATCTTCATTTCTGAATATATCCCTCTACCCTACGCAATAATTCATCCCTTATATCAAAGATTAAAGAGAGAGAAGAAAAAGCAGTTTAGCAAAAAACGATCAACACATTCATCATATTGAACAGTGTTTCACACTGTTTTTAACTTCCTTAGAGTATGTCACTTGGGGGGTTTCTGACTGTTAATTCTCTTTTTATCCATAAAGACCTGTCATGCTTTCAGTATTATAGTAAAATGCCCCTTTTCTGCCCTGAAGCTTTTTTTCCTCCTAAGGAAGTAATTTTTAGTCTGCCAGAGAATTTATATTTCTGAGATTTTTTATCCTTGGTATATCTTCTTTCTAGACTTAGAACCTTAGTCTTTTAGACTTCAAAAGGCCCTTAGACAGCTCTAATGCAACATTCTTGACTTTACAAATGAGTTGAAGTGAAGTCGCAGCCTTCTGAAAGTCACATAGCTGTTTAGTGGCAGAGTAGTGACAAAAGTTCAGTTCTAAGATTCTTTATGATGCTCCGTGTTGCTACTAGTAAGGTATTTTAAAATACTCCCTTTATAGAGAACTTTAAGAAAGTGTTTTTCCCACCACACCCCTGAGAGGTTTATAGTATTAGTATTATCCTAATTTTACAAATGAGGAATCTGAGACTCAGAGACGTAAAGTAACTTGCTTGTGTCACACAGCAAGGAAACACCAGAGGTAAGACTTTATCTGAAGACTTTCTGACTCCAAGTCTAGTACTCTTTATGTTGCACCACATTGCCTTTTTACCATTTAGTTTTTTCCTAACGTTTTTGTCATAGTACCCTGTTCTAAAAGTGAAAAGCTGCTACATATTTCCTGTTTCCCTTCTCTAACTCCAGCTTCTATGAAAGAATTGTAAAGAATTAATTTTACTTTTTAAATTGTTTCTTTCACTATAATTCTGGGAAGAAAATGTCCAGTTGATGCTCTTGACTCAACATGCTCAATAAAGAACTTATCCTTTCTTCTAAATTCACACCTCCAAATTTTTTGTTTCTGTTCTGGGAATCATGATTTTACCAGTAACCTAAGTTCTCAGTGTTGGATTCAACCTTGAGTTCTTCCTTTTCTTTTACTCTATCCAATTAGTTGCTAAATGTGTTCTTTAGCAACCCCACCCACCCCACCCCAATATTTCTTGGTTCCATTCCTTTCTTTTCATTTACTTACCAACTACCCTAGTTCAGGCCCTAGGCACCTCTCACCTGGACTATTAGATTAGTCTTTTAATTGGTCTCCTTCCTCCTAGTCCATCTTTTGCATAAATGCCACAATAATCCTGTAAAGCACAGGATTGTATAACTTCACCATTCAAATGCTTCAGTAGTTAACTGTTGCCTTTAAGATAAAATATAGCTGCTTCAACCGTAGCATTTTAAACCCTTCACAATCAAGCTTAAACCTATATTCCTAGACTACTTCATATTACTCTTCTCATTCTGCATTTCAGCCAAATTGACCTACTAGCTACACAACTGTTTTCTCACCTAGTCATTCCATGTTTTGTTTTTGTGCCTTTACACAGACTATTCTCCAAACTTGGGATTCATTCCCTTTTCACTTTCACATCTTAGAATCTTTAGCTTTTTTCAAGGTTCAGCTCCATTCTTACTGAAACTCTGCTAATTATTCCACTTGTTAGTCTTCTTTCCTTGTCTACAAAATTAATAGATTGGACTAGATAACTAGATAACCTTTATGATCCCGTCTGGCTCTAGATCTGATCCTAGGGTCTTTATATTATTTTTATTTGTCTGTATACATATTGTCTCCTCCTCATTAGAAAATAAACTTGAGAGCTGGATCTGTTTCACGTTTGTCTTTGTTTCTTCTGTACCTAGCATGGCACCTTTCGTTTAATAAACTTTTGAAACAATTTAAATTTTTTCATATATTGAGGGCAGTGATGGATACATATGGGAAATTACAGTAGCAAAGTGAAACCCATAAGAAGTTATTTCTGGGGTATTCAGATTTTGGTTATTTTTGTTAGAAAAGTAGAAAAAATCAGCAGAATAAGTATCCAGCTGGACCAAGATTTGCAGCTTGCTGTAGTGTAGTACCGTGTGTTGACACTTTACTATTTCAGTGAATCTATAATATCAATCAAAAAACATTTATTCAGTATTTACTATATATTGGCCCATCCATAGCTTTTCCATCCATGTGATTCTTATCCATATCTCCTTTAATAGGAAGTCCTTCCAATAGGATAGCAGCCTTCCTCTAACTTGATGTACATAGGTACCAGTTTGGCATGGAGGCTATCTTTTATCTCTCTGACCAGCCTGTCTCCTTTTGTAGGCATATTAATTGTGGGTGATAAATTTTATACCACTTTGTGTGCTCAGGGCCCACCAAATGCCTCTCCATTACCCTTTAGATGTTCCCTTTAGATTTCTGTGAAGAATGTGGCATTCCATGATTCACAGCTACATAACAAAACCAGAATATTCCCTTTAAAAAGATGGAATTTTGTTTCACGGAGAAACTTGGGGAGGGGTAATTGAAAGTACTGTTTCAGTTTACCAAATGTAGTGTAGTTCACTGTTTTCCTTTTAATCAATTCTGGATCCAACTTATTCATCTACTATTGCTGACATATATATATATATATATATATATATATATATATATATATATATATATATATATATGTACTTGTGGACCAGGTCAGTGAGCTGTCTGTCTCCCTACATTTTAATCTAGATGACCATAAATCTTCATCGACTTGATTTTTGTGGATGAAGAGCTGAACTTTGTAAATAGTGGCCCAATTTTTGAGTGCTTCTGGGTCTCATTTAAGAGACTTTGCAGTATTTGAGGGATGTATCATCTGCAAATAGGAGTATCTGGAGGACTTCACTACCTATTGAGAATCCCTCTTCCATTGACAAAGGCAGGCATCTTTGGTGAGCATGTCTCATTGTATGCCTTATTTGATACAATAATCTGGATTGTCTGACAGTTATCTTTGATTTTGTATCTATCAAGGAATATTGTATGATATGAGTAGGAGAAATAATAGCTAATAATAGCTAACATTTATATAGCACTTACTATGTGCTAGACTCTATGCTAAGTAGTTTACAGTTTTTATCCCATTTGATCCTTACTGAGGCATAGAGGTTAAGTGACTTGCCTAGGATCACACAGTAAGTGTCCAAGGATGGATTTCAGTTCAGGTCTTCCTGACCCAGGGCCCAGTGTTCTTCACCACCCTTCACCCTTGCACCACCTAGCTGCTCCTAAATGCAATGGTATTGGAAGACAACATTCAGGCTTCTTTTTGCTCTTTTGAGTTCTTTTTTTTTTTATAATTGGCAGTCAATAAGTACTTTGGGATCTGGCATGGCACACAATTTTGAGGCTGTAAAGATATATTCTGCTGTAGAATATCATTTGCAAAAGCTTCCTGTATACCTCTAACATTTTTGTCAAAGATGCCTCTGATAAATGTGTAAATTAAGCAATTTTGTAGAAATCAGAAAGTTGTTATTGTTATGCTCATGAATTCCTTCCCCCATTTTTTTTTTTTTTTGGTTTTGTTTTTGCGGGGCAATGAGGGTTAAGTGACTTGCCCAGGGTCACACAGCTAGTAAGTGTTAAGTGTCTGAGGCCGGATCTGAACTCAGGTCCTCCCGAATCCAGGGCCAGTGCTTTAACCACTGCGCCATCTAGCTGCCCCCCCCCCCCATTTTGGTAGTAACAGTGTTTATTTTTTCCAGTTGTCATTCTCTCTTTAAGTTAGCTTAAGCTTTAAACTCTTGATGTCTTTTAAAAATTGTATTTTTCCAATAGATAGCTTTTCTTTTATTCTTCCAGTTTTTTGTTTTTTTTTTTAATTTAGTGAGGCAGTTGGGGTTAAGTGACTTGCCCAGGGTCACACAGCTAGTAAGTGTTAAGTGTCTGAGGCCGGATTTGAACTCAGGTACTCCTGACTCCAGGGCCAGTGCTCTGTCCACTGCGCCACCTAGCTGCCCCCATTCTTCCTGTTTTTTGAACACTGCTTCTCACTATTTTATAATGCAGCATTGTTTCTGATCTTCCATCATCTGCCTTAAGATTTTGCAAATACGTTCATTTTATAAATTACATTGCCTTTGGCTGCCATAATCTCTCCACTTGATGAAGTCAAGGGTTTGCTGTCTGAGACATATCTGGTAGAGCATAAGTTCCTTGAGGTAAGGGACTGTTTTTCATTTTGTCTTTGTATTCTCACTGCCCACCTAGAACAGGGCCTTGAACATGGTAATGCTTAGTAAATACTTGTCCAATTGAATTTCTGGGCTCTTTTATGCTCCTTACTTTGCTGATTGTTTTACATTGATTACATTTCTATAGTAAACAGTGATAATCTATGTCAGTGTTGGATCCTGTATCCATTTCTTGTTTTTCAGTTTGTTGACATAGGTTAGGTTGGATAAATAGTTCCTGTTTTTATTCTAAGTTGGTATTGATTTCGAACCTTATTCCAATAGGTCAGTAGCCTGACTAAATATAAAGTATTTCAAGCTGACTCTTATGTTGGTAAGCAGTTCTCTCCTGCCTATTAAGACATGGTTTCATATTCTGTAGTAATTTACACTATGTCATCCAGCTATTTTGTTTAGGAAAGTATTCATGATATGTAGGCATGTGGCCTCTAGATCATCTACAATCTTTTTGTCTTTTTTTTTTTTTTAATTTTGAGCTATATTTTCCAACATATTTTTACCACCTTTCCAATTGCTCACCATTGTGTCAAAGTCACTAAGTATCAAAGCAAGTTTGTAATTTATAAGTTGTTATTAAGTTGTGTGTTTTTTTTTTTTAAGTAATGTTACCCTCCCTTCATTTGCATCAGGTATTGTACTTTGTGGTCATGTTTTCAGTTATGCTTATTGTGATCACTGTAAAGTGATATGCCCAGGTGCCCTATAAATACTATTCCTTATTGTCTCTGGATGCTTAATAAAACCAACTCTTTTATTTCTACCTGCAAGAACTTGTGAGCCATTTTCCCATTTAGCCACTATTTCCCTTTTTATTCTTCTATTTCATTTTATGGAGAAAATGTGAAGATTGATATTCAATTCTTCCTGTAGTTGGTCTTTGGATAAGGATTACACAGAGTACCAATAGTTAACAGTCAAAAGACTGCATGACTCTTGGCAACCTTTGTCCCCTTTTCCATTTCTTTTACCACAGTCATTGCAGAAGTAAAAGAGGGTCTCTCAGGATAAGTGGGCATATTGTATTGGTTTTTGTTTCATGGGCAGCCTACTGGTGATAAGCTTTCTATAATTAGCGACTGTGGTTGTTGGAAAACATATATCTGGCTTCAGAGCCTGTCCTGCTTACATGGTAGAATCTGCCAAAGCTTATATTTCCCCAGATTTTAAGAACTCTATGCCATGAATGAAGCATTATATGCAGTAACACTTTTTTTTTTGGTGGGGCAATGAGGGTTAAGTGACTTGCCCGGGGTCACACAGCTGTTGTCAAGTGTCTGAGGCTGGATTTGAACTCAGGTCCTCCTGACTCCAGGGCTGGTGCTCTATCCACTATGCCACCTAACTGCCCTACAATAACACTTTATGGAAGCTACACACACACACACACACACACACACACACACACACACACACACACACACACACACACACCTCTCATTTTTTTACCCCACAGAAAATAAGATACTAAGCATTCATAGGAACCCATAAAAAGATATAGAAAAAAAAATTAAACATTTTCAGTCCATTAGATTTAATAGACTCTCTAGCCCCCTGAAAGTAAATATAGTTTATGGGACTCCTGAATAAATCTCATTTTCATTCCACCTGCACTGTCTCAGCAACTTACAGTAATTTCATAGCAGGTTGGCAAGGTACAGGTCACCTAGCCCTTTGTGGTATTCAGCTATAGTAGTATCCTCTGATGAAAGTCTTCATTCTCTAAATTGCAAACTGTTATGGAAATTGCTCTCTAGGAGGCCAATGCCCTTCTCTTGAACTCAGAACCCATGTGACTTCAGGAATCCTCAGGCTCAAATATTACCCTTCAGGTAACCCTCAAAGCTAGAGATGTCTGTTCTCAGGATTGTTAATCTCCCATGTGTGCCCAGAAAAGGAAACAGCTAGAAGAAGGCAGTTAGAAATGGAAAGTCCAGAAAACTGCCCTCTCACACTCCCTTGGTGTATCCACAGGTCATTTGCCATGTTTTTTTCCTAAAACTTTTTGCTCCTAGAAGTGAGGAAAGTAGAGAGGGAAGGGAGAAGTCCTCTATTTCATTTTGCTGCACTCTATTCTAGAAGTTCAAGGGAGTAGGGAGCTCCGGAAAAGAATAGGGGAAAAAGGTTCTGATAAACAGTTTAAAAATGGGAAAAGAGACAAAGTAGACTTTGGAATGTTTACATTAATGGGAAAGTTAGTTGACAACTTTCCAAGCATAATTAATTACAAGGAAAATATATGAGAATCATAACATTTTTAGGTGTAAACAATGCCGATGTTGCTATTATTTACTAACTGCAGTATTTTCTCTTTATTTGGTATTCTCTAGGCACCAAAGTGGTATGCATTGCTGAGTAACAAATACACAAAATTTAAATCTGAGATACAGATAAGCATTGCTTTGGAAACAGACACAAAAGCACCAGTAGATGGTTTTAAAGCAAAGGAGGCACCACCTAGAGAAGGAAAAGGTTGGTACTGATAGATTATTCTGAGAATTTGCATTTATTGGCCTGCATCTTGTGGGGCAGGGATTTGATCCTGATTAGATTATTTTTTGGTGCTGTATAAAGTAATTGTGTTGTCACTTGTTGCCTTTGGAGCCAGACATCCTTGGCTCACTTCTCAGCTCTCTTGCTTAGCCAACAAGTATAGGATGTATACAAATAAATATTTAGTGACTTTACTTGGGGGGGGGGGGGCACTTGCAGTTAGTGAATTCAGAAAGACCTCCTTGAGCTAAGCCTTAAAGGTAACTAGGGATTTCAAGAGATAGAGGTAAGGAGGGAGAAAATTTCAGGCTTTGGGAACAGCACATACAAAGGCACAGATGTATGGGTAGAATGTCAAACATAGCAGGCACTTAGTAGTTTTTTTGTTTGTTTGTTTGTTTGTTTTTGTGAGGCAATTGGGGTTAAGTGACTTGCCCAGAGCCACACAGCTAGTAAGTGTCAAGTGTCTGAGGCTGGATCTGAACTCAGGTCCTCCTGACTCCAGGGCTGCTGCTCTATCCACTGTGCCACCCAGCTACCCCACATAGTAGATGTTTAATACATGTTTATTGATTGATTGAGTTTAGCTGCAGCACAGTATATGTGAAGGGAAATAATATGTAAATAGCCTGAAAAGATAGGTTAGAGTAAAGGGTTTTAAATGCTGTTTAAACGGGTACATATTTTAAATGTAGTGGGAAGCCACTGAAGCTTCTTGAGCTAGGACAGTGACATGCTTTTGAAACAGTGCAGTAGTTAAGGCCTCAGTTTCAACTGGTTAACAAATTTATAGTGAATTCAGGCAGCACAATTGTTTGACTTAATTCCACTTGAATTTAACAGCATGTAAACAGGAGCAGAAAAGGGAGAAGATTAGGGTTTGGAAAGAGTTGAGTGATGATAGGACAATGGGGCAAGGGAATCAAGAGTTAAGTTCAACTGGGGTAATTTCAAAAAATGTCAAGAATTTGAAGTGAAAAAAGAAAGCAGAGCAGGGTTGATGGCCAGGGAAGAAGCAGGGCACAGTTGAGTGACTAGCAATTTTGAGGACAAAGAATAAGTTTTGGAGGGGTGAGGTACTGGGAGAAGTAGAGTATGTACAGAATATGGTCAGAAAGATGAATTTCAAAGTTCTGGCTTGTGGAAAGTAAAGTTCTTGTGGCTGATAATGAGATTAGAGGTATGACCATCACTTTCTGGCTGAGGAGCAGGAAGTACAGGGGCAGGAAGGGTATAGGAGTTGAGGAGAGTAATAAATTGACCACAAGGGTATCTGATGATACATCAATCTATATGCTAAAATCATCAAGGATAAAGGCAGAAGATGGGGTGGGGTGTGAATGACAGTAAGCCAGTACTGTACTTCTTTAGAAAGGAGGGAGAATGACCAGGAGGCCAGAAGATTACCACCACCAGGATCTGGATCTGGGGATCTATCTGAATGGAGTGAACCTCAAAGGAGGAGAGGTTACTGAGTGAAGGTGGAAGGTGGAGGAGTTTGAGGCATGCCTGTTACCCCACTTGGGCCTTAGGGAACACAAGGAAAGAAGATATATCCAGCAGCAGAGAAGGTAGATAGGGATGCAGTATCTTCAGTTGGGAGCCAGGTTTCCTGTGATTGCAAGATGAAAGAAGCATGTGAGAGAGAATTCTAATACACAAAAGAAAATTTGAAAAAGAGTAGAATGAGTATTTTTCAAGGCACAATTAAAGGGAGAATGTTGAGTTGGATAGATACCCAGGGCAGATAGGCCATATATGGATCATATGAGGAAGTGGGGATTGGCATCCAGGGAAGAGAACTTTTGGTTTAGTGAGTATTGAGCAAGGAAGAAAGTTCTGAGTAGAGCCCTAGGGTGGTAGATTACCACCATTACCTTTCTGGTAATGATGATGTTGCTGGTTATTATGCCTCTTATTCCCTGAGCTAGAAGCGAAGTGGGAGATGGGCGAATGGCAAAATGCCTCTGCTGGCAGTGCTCTGGCAGGATGGCTGAATGAGATAAAGATGGGTTTGAGACATGCTAGTTATGGAGGGTCAAGGTGAGGTTTGACTTACTTTCCAGGCAGTACTTGAGATAACTGTGCATATGAGCAAGTTCAAAAACTGAATGGATTGGGGCAGCTAGGTCGCGCAGTGGATAGAGCACCGGCCCTGGAGTCAGGAGTACCTGAGTTCAAATCTGGCCTCAGACACTTAACACTTACTAGCTGTGTGATCCTGGGCGAGTCACTTAACCCCAATTGCCTCACTAAAAACAAAAACAAAACAAACAAACAAAAAAAAACAACTGAATGGATTGACCCCCTTCTTGTCTCTCTTCCTTTACCTTCCCCCTTGAGAGATAGGCAAGATCTCTGGAAACTCCTTACCCATGTGACTTGGATCCAGTCATTTACCCTTCCTCAGGAAGGGAGAGACTGGGCTTCTTTTTCCTAGGAATTGGATTAGATGTTAATTGAAGTGCAGCTAGGTGGTGCACGTAGAGTCATAAAAGACTCATTTTCCTGAGTTCCGATCTGGCTTCAGACACTTATTAGCTGTATGATGCTGGGCAAGTCACTTAACTCTATTTTCCTCAGTTTCCTCATTTGTAAAATGAACTAAAGAAAGAAATGGCAAACCACTCCAGTGTCTTTGCCAAGAAAACCCTAAATGGGGTCATGAAGAGTAAGACATGACTAGAAAATAACTGAACAAGAAGATCAATCCTAGCTCTAAATTTATGATTTCATGATCTTGTGCTTCATAACTCGAAAACAAAAAAAGGCCTTTAAACAAACAAAACATGATACAGAGCTGCAACAGGGCTTATTTAATAATTTCTAAAATTACTTCTTAGGAAAATAACCTTCTAGACTGAACATAGAAGATGCTTATTGACCAATCAAAAATATTTATTAAGTGTCTGTTATGTGCCAGATACTGTGCTAGATATTAAAGATACAATCCCTAATTGTATGGAACTTGTATTCTAGTGGAGCAATTGTATATATAAAATGTCAACATTAATATAAAGTTAATAATACAAATATACACAAAGGAGAGTGCTTATGATAATTATGTTCTCTTTCTTTACGTTCAGTGCCTGGAACATGTTAAGAAATATAGATTGGTTGATTGTAGGCTAATGTACAGTGGAAAGAGCCCTGTCTTCTCTGAGGAACTGGGTTCTGATCCTGTCTCTGATATTTATTACTTGTGTGAGCAAAGGTGTTTAAGTGCTTATTAAGAAACCTTTTGGGCTTCAAATGCTCTTATCTGTGAAATGAAGGGATTGGGCCACAGGCCTCTGAGGACCCTTTCCATTCTATTTCTATGATCCTAAGGAGTCAGGCCAGATCATATACTGTTTATACCATTCTTTTCAGCATCTTAATTAGTTTAACAAAAGGACTACTTTTTC
Organism: Dromiciops gliroides; assembly: GCF_019393635.1. Lineage (NCBI taxonomy): Eukaryota > Metazoa > Chordata > Mammalia > Microbiotheria > Microbiotheriidae > Dromiciops > Dromiciops gliroides. The sequence goes on along the minus strand of NC_057861.1, from coordinate 515,344,275 downwards.
TGCACAAAAAATAATACGTAAAAGGAAATATAGGCATAGCTTTGGGTTGCACTTGGAAATGTATTAAAACAGTAAAAAATGTAGATAGGCTAAATTGACCATTTTTCATAACAATTTTGAGTGTTCAAATAGATTTATATTGATTAGCATTATAGTACATAACACTGATGAAAAACAATTATATTTATATACATTATTAACAGCTGATATTTATGTTTAAGTATAAAGAATATTTAACATGATTTGGTAGTTATATTAAAGAACTAAAGTTTCAGGATAAATGAAAACTAATTTCTTCCAGAGGGCAATGAAAAGTTGCATGACAGGTATGAGTAGCTGAAAAGTAGAGAATTATGAAAAAACGGATAAAAAGATTTTATCAAAGGAATATGAATGAAAAAGAAAATGGGGAGGGGTATCACATGGCAAGAATGAGAAATAACTTAATCGTTGATCTTTGTGCTCCATTGTTATCCTCTTGAAATAGAGGAAGGCCCCCAGCAGTTTGGGTGTATCCCTTGTGGAAAACTTCTGAGAGGAAATGGACAAGAATTGGGCAAGATGGGAAAGCATAACTGACCTGTGCATCACTGGAAGGAATACCCACTAAATCTTTTCTTTCATATATATAAAGATGAATGGTCCTATCCTTTAAAGAATTTTACTATGCTCAGGCAGCTGAGACATTTAAACAGAATTAACTCAAATGCAGTGGAAAAAGATCTTTCATAAGAGAGGTAAAACAAAGTGTTATAGGAGGTAAGAGGGAGAGAGTGCTTATGACTGAGGGAAACAGGAAATTTGATGAGGTGGCATTTGAGCTGGCTCTTGAAAGATGTGTACAGCTTTGGCATCCTGGGTACACAAACTCCCATTAAGGACCTGGCCGGTTCCCATGGGAAATTACAGTATGCATGCTAGTGACTAAGTCACAACTCCTTACTCTGGAGGGGGTTGGGAAGGAAAGGAGCCGCAACCCATTGTGTAAGGTGCATCATCTAGAGTAGCTGAACCACGAGAAACCTATATATCATGCCTTCATAGTAAAGTGGTTTGGTAACAGCAACAAAAGGCAGTTTGGCCTTTAAATAAGGGGACATGGTGTTAGGGGAGAGGACATTAATGGGAATCATTTAAAATATGGTCATGATAACTATAAAAATTTGAGAAAGTAAAAGCTTAAGAATCTTTCAGCAATGCTATAATAGAATTAAATCAATTATTTCTTCCATGTAAAGTACCTGTTGGGTTATCTGGAATTGATCCCAAGAAAATTGTAGCAGTCTTGAATGAAGAAGAAGGCTATCATCAGATTGGACCAGTAGAATATTGCAGAGACTTCTTTGTTATGTCAGTTACTATAGCGTTTGCCACACAGTTGGAGCAGGTAAGACTTTTTGCTATGTGTGATTAGGGAACCTTTTGTAAATTATTTGAAAGCACAAACTTAGTTTGTATAGTTATTTGTTCTAATACAAAATTAGCTTTGAAAGTTTTTTCTGTCACAAAGCATTTTTAAAAAGGCATCATTGTATAATAAACACAATAATATAACAACATATTATATAAATATGTTCTATTAATTATATATTAACATATAATTGGCACTAAAATATAATTTTAGAAATCTATATTTCTATTGTATATAGTTCTGTAATATATCATATGTCATATATCTATATCTAGATATACATATATCTCTAATCCCAATTCTTTTTGTCATAGCAAACAAAAAGGGTACTCATCAATTAGGGAATGGTGACAAAAATTATGGTATATGAATGTAATGGAATATACTACTGTATAAGAAATGTGAAAAGGAATGCATTTAGAGAAACCTTAGGAAGACTTGTGGGCAGAACTGATACAATAACAACAACATTGGGAAGAAAAACAAATTTGAGAGATTCAAGAAATATCAATGCAATGACTGACCATGATTCCAGAGGTCTGATGATACAGCATGGCACCCATTCCCTGACAGAGAAGTAGGGAAGTCAGTGTGAGGATTGAGATACACTGTTCCAGACATGGGCAATGCATGGATTTCTTTTGCTTAACTATGCTTATATGTTACTGTCCAAAGGTTATTTGCCTCTGTTTTGAATGAAGGGGCAGGATTAAGGAGTTAGAAGGGAACTAAAAATAGTAATGCGCACTCCCATGACAAAAAAAGAGAGAAACTTTCCAGTCTTCCTACCTCTGGTGTCAGAGCTGCAGGCTCATGTAGGTTTTTGAATGTTGTCTCCCCCATTAGATTGTGTACTCCTCAAGAGCCCGGACTATTTTTTGCCTTTCTTTGATTTCTTAGCCCTTAGGTGTCTGGCACATAGTAGGTACTTCATAAATGCTAGTTAGCAAAGTGACTTGTCCTTTCTGGCCAGGCCTTTTTCCTATTGTGTTGAGGTTTCAGGTATGCACATACACATGTGTGTATGTTTGTGCTTGCATGTGTGCATGTGTAACATCTTTGGCTGAGTAAAGGCACTGTTTCTCTTTGAATTTCATGATCTTTATTTTGCCTGCTGCTATTTTTAGGTCTTTGATAGAGTAGTTGTATGATAATTGCATTCCTCTGTTACTGTTCACTAAGCTATCTTAGAACTGCTCCTTAAATTTTTTTTTTAATTGCATTACATAGCTATGTTCTGCCAAAATTCATGATTTATTATCTTTTAATAATTTTGTTCAAGTTTTATAACTTATATTTCCATGTTGGTTTCATAAAGTGTTTTCTTCATACCAATACTTTGCATTCCATTTTATAGAGTAGTTAAATGATTTTCCCATGCTTAAACTAATAGTGTTAGCTCTAGGCTTCAAACTCAAAGCTCTATCCACTGCACCATAAAGTTTCTTATCTGTATTATCTCTTAAAGATCTTGGATATAATGATATAATTGTACTTTAAAATTATACAGGGCAAGAATCCCATCATGTTCTTAGGATATAATGTGGCGAATAAGTTAATACCTTGAAAACTTATCATTCATAGTATGAAGAAAATATCTTGGGAGAGAGTTGAGGTTTATTTTGCAACTGTTGGCATTTCATGTTTTTTTAAACATTTAAAAATTTTATTATAAACTTAAATACAAAAGGCATTTCATATTGTTCCCTAAGGTTTTGAGAATTGGTTATGTTTCCTCCAATAACCTGTACTTGGACCAGTATTTTATATTTGACCTGTGTGTCTAATTTTAAAAATAGCATCCAAAGAACTTTTATAATGTCAGTCAAGAATCATTTGTTGAATTTGTTCACACACACACACACACACACACACACACACACACACACACACACACACACACAAAAATAAGCTTTAAAATTTTTGATAGGGATTAATGACAGAGACTTGCATGATTTTCAGAGCAATATTTAAAAGATAATTAAATTTGAAGGCAGTTAGAGATAATATTTTAGGGGTTTATTTGAATTTTCAGTACAACAAGATTAGTTATTTAGATATTAATTTGATTTTCTTTTTTCTTAATTTATAGTTAATTCCATGTACAATGAAACTTCCAGAGAGACAACCTGAGTTTTTCTTTTATTATTCGCTACTGGGAAATGATGTTACAAATGAACCCTTCAATGACTTAATAAACCCGGATTTTGAGCCAGAGAGAGCATCTGTTCGAATCCGTAGCAGTGTTGAAGTACTTCGTATTTATTTCTCTTTTCATTCTAAACTACAGGTAAATGTTTCAAATTCAAGGATGTTTAACATATAGAGATGCTTGTATCATTATTTTTCTACTGTTTTAATTCCACAATATGGCAGTGACCCCCATATTCTTTTTGTTGGACCATCATGTTTATCATTCCTTTCATAAAACTATGTCTGATACAGAAGGGGTGAGGGCATATCTCATATCCCATTCCAGTAGTTTCTGGCAATGGGACAATGGTTGTTTTCTGTAACCTTTACCATAAGGAAGGCCATCAGGATTTTGTGGCATTTACAGCCTAAATGGTAGTTGTTTCTATTTTATATATACTAGATTGTCACTTTGACTTGGTCTTCAGAAATAAGGCAAATAGTTTTGTCTTAGTAAGCATTATCCAATTGTTCTTGTTATTTTCCTTCTGTTATCCTTTTAAAGCTGTTAGATATTACTGGGGAAAACAAGTTTTGGAAATGATTAAAGGGATTTTTTTTCTTAAAGAAATAAAACAAAGATTGTTTTAGATATTTTGAAGTTTTCCCAACATTTGGTTGTAGTTACTTTTTTGGTTACCCCTTTATTTTCTTTTAAGACTATTTGTTGATTTAGTGGTAAAATTATTATTTTATAACAAAGAAACTGAGTAGTAATAGAACCAAAAATAGAACCTACAGGTTATGTTCTTGTAAATTTATTCTCACTGAACTGTCAATGTTTTAATTCACTGTAATACATATTTATTGCATCCCTATTCTATGCATGGCACTATGCATAGGCAATGGAGATCACAGAAGAGTATGAGACATAGTCTCAGACATCAGCTTACAGTGTTTTTGAAGAGATCAGGTACATCAAATAGTTTAAAGAATACAATGCAGTATATGAGTTGTGATTAGAAGTGAATGAGAAAAATCTTCTGGATCATATACCTTACAAGATAGAGAAATAGATATTTTCTCCAGTCCTCGTAATCTCTCAAAATTCTTCAAAATAGGAATTATGTGTCAGAGTTTAAGCAATTTGTTTAATGTATCTCCATGGTCAGGGACTCTAAAACCCAAGCAAGGTAGAAATTTGATGAACTAGCAGCAGAGAAGGCTAATACCTAATTAGCCTAATGTACTCACTCAGCAACACCTCCCCACATCTCACACTGCTATAACAATGGCCCATGAGCTTGCAAGAAAATTCAGCTCTATACTCTGACATCTGTTGCCCCCAAGCCCAACTCAATCCCTGACATGTTCTGAGTGCCAATCAAATCCAAATGACAGAAATTTGCTCAGACTGCAATAGCGGTGGAAAATGGTAGTACTCTAGGTCACAACAGAACTCTGCCAGAGAACAGATATAGAGGGAACTGGAGCAGCACACTCATATGTATGCAGTTATGTGACAGTCCATTAAACCTAAAGAAAAGAACTAACTATCCAGCTGGGACCATTTCTCTTCCCCCAGAAGTCACTTGGGGCAAATATCTATGCTGGTGAGTTATTAACTGCCCAGCATGGGAGGTAACTGAGACATCTTTGAGATTTATTGCCCAGTGAATTTGTCATCAAAGGGAAGGAGTTAGAAAGTGAACAGTAGGGGAAAATGAAGAAAAGATACTGAAATGACAAAAGATCTAAAGAGGGAGAAAATCCAGAAATCTTGAGCATAAACAGATAAACCAATAGAGAAGATAGTAATAGATGGGAAAGTGGCTTCCAAATCCTGGAGATTCCCTGATCATCACATTAGTGAAATGTGTTCAGGCATCTATGAATAATTGCAAGACAAAGAAAAATAAATTAACACTTGATGAGGCAGAGGACCCTGTGGATTAAGAAGTGACTATAGAACCACAGCATACTGTTTCTGGATGGTTTAAAAGAAAAGAAATTTGAAAAGAAGAATTTATGTTTGGTACAGACCAGAGATAATTTGCTGAATTAGAAAACCTCGAATCCCTGGTAGCAAGTTTCATCAGAGAAACAAAAGAGAGAATAATTGATTGAGAATGCAAATACACAGAACTACAGGACAATCTGGAAAAAAAAAGAAACAAAAACAATAACATTAAAAGAAAACATGATTTTTATACAGCAATTGGAGAAAAGCTATGTGGAAATAATTTACGTGTCATAGGGCTCCCAGAAGAACATAAGTTAAAAAATCTGAACACTACAGTGCAAAAAATGCTACAAGAAAATCGCTCAGATCTTCTAAGTATGGAAAACAAAGTGCCAGTCAAGATTCCACAAAAGAGGGGCAGCTAGGTGGCGCAGTGGATAAAGCACCGGCCCTGGATTCAGGAGGACCCAAGTTCAAATTCAGCCTCAGACACTTGACACTTACTAGCTGTGTGACCTTGGGCAAGTCACTTAACCCCCAGTGCCCACCAAAAAAAAAAAAAAAAATATTTCTCCAGAAGAAGACAAACCTATGGTGCAGACACCAAGACACATAGTGACTAAATTAAATAATTGCATTGACAGACAATAAATTCTGCAAACAACTTGGAAAAAAAGACCTTCAAAAGTAAAGGAAAGATGATTCAAATAAAATAAGACTATTCTGCACCTGCCAGAAACTGTAGCGGGGAGTTTAATAATTTGTTTCAAAGGAGCAAACCAAGGTGAAATATGTTGCAAACCTGAGCCTAAATCATTAATGGAAAAGGGTCTGTATTTTTAAGGGCATTCTAAATATTCCTAGAACAAAATCCATACCCAAAGAAATTTATGTGCTTTTGAAACAGACAACAAACAAAAGAATGGCAAACAAATATAAAAAAAAAAACAACATAAGAGAGACCGTTAAGAGACTTAACAATAATAAGAATGATAGCTAGCATGTATAAAATATCTACTGGTGTGCCAGGCTCGGTGCTACATTCTTTACAGATATTACCTCATTTGATCCTCACAGCAGCTCTGGAGAGGTAGGTACTATCATTGTTCTCATTACAGTTCAGGAACATGAGGCAAATAAAGGTGAATGACTTTCTCTAGGTTGCACGGCTAGTGTCTGAGGTTAGACTTGAACTAAAGTCTTCTTAAGGTCCAACACCATACTACCTCTCTGACTAGTGTATACAAGGTGACGTGGGTATAAGCAGAAGTCAAAAGCGATGGTGGATAAATGGCCCTGAAACATCATGGATTAAGCCTCATAATACCCAATCTAATGTTGAATCAAGGTGTTTTTGTTTTGGTTTGTCTTATTTTTATATAATGTTACTAAATTACATAATGGGAAGGTGCATAAACACAGAGAGGAGAAGAAGATAGACGGGATTGTGTGATGTACCTTAATCAGGTCAGTGGCTCACAATGAAGGGAAAGTTAAGTCTTTTGGTGTCTGAGGAAGAAGACAAACTCCTAGAGATGAAACAAAGGAGCTAAGGGAGAGATTGAAAAAGAGAGGAAGAAATCTTCCTTTGGTGATAGGAGGAAGTACTGCTGATGAATGTTCAAATGGGAAAAGAGATATATTCTGTAAAGGGAGATTGGGAATTTATAATGGGTATAATCTACAGGGATTTGATAGTTAGAGAGACTACTCATCCTGCCTCAGGAAAGGGAATCACAGCTCTTGGGGGCAAGTAACACCCAGAAGAGGGGGAGGGCATTGACCTAGGGAAAAGATTTTAAGGCACTTGGGGGAAAAATGAACAAAAGGAGAGCAAAGGAAAATAATGACTGCACAACCAGGGATTTAGAAACATTCTTTTTTTTTTTTTTTAGTGAGGCAATTGAGGTTAAGTGACTTGCCCAGGGTCACACAGCTAGTAAGTGTCAAGTGTCTAAGGCCGGATTTGAACTCAGGTCCTCCTGAATCCAGGGCCGTTGCTCTATCCACTGTGCCACCCAGCTGCCCCCTGATTTAGGAACATTCTTACCTTGGGACAATATCTTCTCTCTCTCTCTTTTTTTTTTTTAGTGAGGAAATTGGGGTTAAGTGACTTGCCCAGGGTCACACAGCTAGTAAGTGTTAAGTGTCTGAGGCCGGATTTGAACTCAGGTCCTCCTGACTCCAGGGCCGGAGCTCTATCCACTGCGCCACCTAGCCGCCCCAGGACAATATCTTCTCTATCACCTACAGAAAATTTTTTTTGGGGGGGTGGGGTGGGGCAATGAGGGTTAAGTGACTTATCCAGGATCACACAGCTAGTAAGCGTCAAGTGTCTGAGGCCGGCTTTGAACTCGGGTCTCCTGAATCCAGGGCCAGTGCTTTATCCACTGTGCCACCTAGCTGCCCCCAGGAATTTGTATTTCTAAGAATGAGACACAATAGAAAAGGAACCAGGGGGCAAGAACTACAAGATAATAACAGAAATTATTTAGAAGAAAAAAACCAAAATAGGTACCCTAGAAGCTTTAATTCCATGAGTAATATAGAAATCAAAGGACTAAGTTGGTAAGGGCCAAAGAACAAAAGTCTAGAATAGACAGAAAAGGAAGATAAATGAAAAGAATGAGAAATAAATCTTTTTTTTCTTTAGAAAAAGCTATAGAAAATTCAATCTAAAACTAATAAAACAAGTTGAAGAGGAAGAGAGAGGGAGAGTTTTCTTGACAACTGAGAGGAAAAAAGGGAAGAATTAAATAGCTAAATAAAAGCAAGAAAGAAAACAACCACTAAGCAAAACTTTGAACTAGGGAAAGGAGTAACAGATGGAAGGAGGGGTATTTGAGAGTGAGGTGAAAAAAGTCAATAGGAATAGAGTTGTCTTAAAATAGATTAAGCTAAAGTAACTGAAGAGCTATAATACTATCTTTATAGAGGAAGAGGAGAAAAATAATGTAACCAAATGGAGGAAAATATAAACCTGACTCTCAGAACTTTAAACGTTAATTGATTAATAATTTAATAAAATGAAAAAGAATGTCTGATTGGATGAGAAAATAAAGCCCTATAATCTGTTGCTTACAAGAAATGCATTTAAAAAACTAAGACATATACAGAATAAGACTGAGAAAAACTTTACTATGTATCAAGTAAATCCAGAAAAGCAGAAGTTAAATCTAAAAACAAACATTAAGAATCTAAAATGGGATAAACAAAGGAACCAAATTCTGCTGGAAAGGAACTAACTATTGTGATGGCAAAGAACTAGAAAATTGAAAGGATACCCATCAGGGAATGGTTAAACAAATTGTAATATATGTTTATGATGGAATGTTACTCTGCTATTAGAAATGATGAGCTCAATGCTTTTAGAAAAGCATGGAGGGGCAGCTAGGTGGCACAGTGGATAGAGCACCAGCCCTGGAATCAGGAGGACCTGAGTTCAAATCCGGCCTCAGACACTTAACACTTGCCAGCTGTGTGACCCTGGGCAAGTCACTTAACCCCAATTACCTCACTAAAAAAGAAAAAAAGCATGGAGAGACCTGCATAAAATAATGAAGAGTGAAATGAGCAGAACCAAAAGAACATTGTGTACAGCAAGAGTGGTGCTGTTTTTTGTTTGTTTTTTGCAGGGCTATGGGGGTTAGGTGACTTGCCTAGGGTCACACAGCTAGTGTCAAGTGTCTGAGGCCAGATTTGAACTCAGGTACTCCTGAATTCAGGGCTGGTGCTTTATCTACTCTGCCACCTAGCTGCCCCCAGCAGTGCTGTTTTAAGAACAACTTTGACCAAGTCATTATATTATAAATACCCAAATTAACTGCAAAGATGTCATGAAGGAAGATGTTTGCATCTAGAAGAAAAACTGACACAGACATAGACATATACACACAGATATTTATGTTTAATGGTAGCCATCTTGGCAGGGGGAGGGAGAGGGGGAAAAAGTTATTTGATAGCTGTTGTACATTTGAAAGGAATAGCAAGTTATACATAATGGATCTGCAGTTTCAGGTGCAATCTTCTGTTCTCTATTCCACTTTGTAATGGAAATACTTGTTTTATTTCTTAAGTTCAGAATAATAATTTAAAAAAGACAACAAAGCAATATCAATATTGAATTTATATACTTCAAATGCCTTAGCATCTAAATTTATAAAGAAAATATTAACTGAACTACAAGAAACTATAAGTAGTAATATAATGGTGGTAGGAGATTTCAATGTCTTTGTCTCAGTTTTGGATAAGTCTAACAGGAAGATAAACAAGAAAAAAATATAGAACTGAGCAAATTGGCTGGAGAGACTAAATCTAAACAACTTTATGGTGTTTTCTAAATTAGATTGCTGAAGAATCTCACCACCACAAAATTTTACAAAAAATGATCATGTATTTAGGGCAAAGATATATTGCCAAAAAATGTAAAAAAAAAAATCAGAAATAACAAATAAATCTTTCTAGACTAAAATGTAATAATCAGTTCAGGGACCACAAACAAAAGACAGAATGAAATGGGACTTTACAATGAAATCCTCAATAATAAGTGGGTCAAAGGACAAATTGTAGAAACAGCATAACAAAATTTCTGTGATGCAGCCACAGTAGTCCTTCGGGGAAAATCATATACATAGAAATATACATCAAATAGTTAAAGAATGGAGTAATGAAGTAAAAATGCATTAAAAAATTACAAATCTATAAATCATGTAAACAACCTAAAATAAACATAAAGATGCATTAAAAATTAGAGGGGAAACAAACTGAAAACCAAAAAGTCTTTTGAAATGATAAGTAAAACTGAAAGCTGTTTCTTTGAGACCAGTAAACTGATAAAATTTTAACCAATTTTATTAAAAAGAAGAGAGAAGGAAATCAAATCAATAATGTAGCAACCCAGTATCAGTAAAGGAAATAGAATTAGCTCTAAAGGAACTACTGAAAGTGGGGTGGTGGGGAATAGGACTCCTGGTCCTAATGGATTCAACAGGACAATTCTATCAGACTTAAGCAACAATTACTACCTGTACTACATAAATCATTCTCATATATTGAAGGGGAAAGGGAATGAGCATTTATTAAGTACCTCTATATATCAGTCACTGTGCTAAGCCCTTTACAGGTATTCTGATTTGATCCTCACAATGACACTGTAAGGAAGGTGTTATTATAATATCTATTTTAAAGTTGAGGCATCTGAGGCAGACGGCAGTTAAGTGACTTGCCCAGAGTCACACAGCTAGTTAGTGTCTTAAGTTTTCCTGACTCTAGGTTCAACATTGTATCTCACAGCTTACCAAATTCATTTTATCAGAAAAATATAGTTCTAACATCTAAACCAGGGAAGGAAAAAGCACAGCAAACTGTATACCAATAGTATTAACAATATTGATTCATAAAGTTTAAATAAAATCCTTTTGAAGATTACAGTGATCCAGTAAGGAAGCGAGGTGGTACAATGGATAGATAGAGCACTGGCCCTGAAGTTAGGAGGACCTGAGTTCAAGTCTCACCTCAGACATTTACCAGTTGTGTGACCCTGGGCAAGTCACAACCTCAATTACCCATAAACATCTGGGGCCATCTCCAGTCATCCTGATGTGTATGTTGCCACTGAACCCAGATGGCTTTGGAAGAGAGAGTGAGGGTGGTGACTTTGCACACTCACTCACGCTCACTTAGATCCAATTCACTGCAAGTCATGATATCACCCTGATGTCATAGTTCTCTTCAAGAATGAAAGACGGGGGCAGGTAGATGGTGGAGTGGTTAAAGCACCGGCCCTGGATTCAGGAGTACCTGAGTTCAAATCTGGCCTCAGACACTTGACACTTACTAGCTCTGTGACCCTGGGCAAGTCACTTAACCCCCATTGCCTGAAAAACAAACAAACAAACAAAAAAAGAATGAAGGACAGAAAGGCAGTGAGCTCCCAAACTTATGACACGATTGCTCCAAAAAATATCCAAATAATGCCATAGGAAAATGCCCGGAGCAGTAAAACTCACAGAAGAAGGTGCTGAAATCATCTTCTAACCAAGAACAGCTTGGAAGGTCAGAAGGAGGGAGCTGCTGTGCTGATACAGGAGTTGAAACCAACCTCTCACAGTCACCCTGACACAGATCCAGTCCCAGGAAGGCCTCACCAGAGCAGCAGACCCCAGAGCCTCTGAATCAGCTGAAGTGCCAGTGTTGTCTGGAACTAAGCTCACAGTCTAGTGAGTGGGCTGAGCCCTGGGCAGGGGGGATATTACAGGGGTCTATGCTGGTGCTAAGGCAGAACTTGGATTTTACACCCCTGCTGAGAAACAGGAGGTAGGCTCGAGTAGCAGTGGCCCAGGTGGGGGAGGTAAACAGGCTCATCAGAGCTAACAACCACAACACACAAAGCTGGTTGATTAGCAAGTTGGTCTGGGGTCATCTAAGGACCAGGGAACAGGCCAGGAAAGTGAAGAACCTGATTCTCCTTAAATCATACCACCTGGGACTTCTTAAGCTTGGTATACTGCAGCCTGGAAACAGTGCCCCACTTTAAGGACCTAAAAGTCTAGTAAAAGAAAGTCAAGATGAGTAGACAGAGAAAGGTGAGGACCATAGAAAGTTTCTTCAGTAACAAGGAAGACCAAGGAGCACCCTCAGAGGAAGATGTCAGCATCAGGGCCCCTATATCTAAAGCTTCCAAGAAAAATATGAATTGGTTTCAGACCATAGAGGTGCTCAAAAAGGACTTTGAAGATAAAGTTAGAGAGGTAGAGGAAAAAATGGAAAGAGAAATGAGGGTGATGCAGGAAAGACATGAGAAAAAAGTCAACAGCTTGAAAAGTCAAATTGGCCAAATGGAAAAGGAGGTACAAAAGCTCTCTGATGAAAATAATTGCCTAGGAATTAGGATTGAACAAATGGAAGCCAGTGACTTTATGAGAAACCAAGACAATAAAGCAAATCCAAATGAATAAAAAAATAGAGGGCAATGTGAACTATCTTCTGGGAAAAACTGCTGACCTGGAAAATAGGTCCAGGAGAGATAATTTGAAAATTACTTGTCTACCTGAAAACCATGATTAAAGAAAGAGCTTAGACACCATCTTCCAAGATATCCTCAGGGAAAATTGCCCTGAAATTCTAGAAGAAGAAGAAGCTAAAATAGAAATTGAAAGAATCCACTGATCACCTCCAGAAAGAGATCCCAAAAGGAAAACTCCTAGGAATATTATAGCCAAATTCCAGAGCTCTCAGGTCAAGGAGAAAATATTGCAAGCTGCCAAAAAGAAAAAAATTCAAGTACTGTGGAGCCCCAGTCAGTATAGCACACGATCTAGCGGCTTCTACATTAAAGGACCAGAGGGCATGGAATATGATATTCCAAAGGGCAAAGGAAATGGGATTACAACCAAGAATCACCTACCCAGCAAAAGTCAGCATTATCTTTCAGCAGAAAAAATGGGACTTTAATGAAAAAGAAGACTTTCAGATATTTGTGATGAAAAGACCTGAACTAAATGGCAAATTTGACTTTCAAATACAAGACCATAGAGAACCATAAAAAAATTGAAGGTGGGGGACATACCTGGGGTTGTACAGTGGGCAACTGTCTTGTGTCTGAGGCCAGGTTTTGGCTGGGATCCCCCTGGGTCCTGGGGTTATGATTTGTCCACTGTGTTACTTAGCTAGATGATAACATCTTTAGGGTTAAATTGAGGGGTGAAGGGAATTCACTGGGGGAGGGTGAAGGGCAGAGGTGAAATCCTACATGAAAGAAACAAGAAAAGGCTTATGGAGTGGGGGAAGAGATGGGAGAGGAGCAGGGTAATAAATGAGTTTTATACTCATCAGAAAAGGCTCAAAGACCTTAAACTCATCAGAGTTGCCTCAAGGAGGTACTAACACACACACCCAACTGGGTGGAGTAATCTATTTAATCTGGGCAGTAAATGAGCCTAACACTCAGCAAAATTGGCTCAAAGACCTCAATCTCATAAGAATTGGCTCAAGGAGGGAATAATGTACACACTCAATTGGGTGGAGTAATCTCTCTAACCCTGCAGGAAAATAGGAGGGGTAGGGGATAAAGAGAGAGGGGCAGAAGAAGGAAGGGCAGAGTGAGGGAGGGGACGGACAGAAGCAAATCCCTTTTGAAGAGTGATAGGTTGAAAGAAGATGGAAATAGGATGGAAGGGAAACAGTTAACAATAGTAATGAAAAAGAGAAAAGGGGGAAAATTGTACAAAAAATATTTATAGCAACTCTTGGTGGAGGCTAAGAATTGAGAACCAAGGGAATGTCCATCAATTGAGGAATGATGGAAAAAGCTGTGTTATATGATTGTAGTGGAATGGTCTTGTGCTACAGGAAATGACAAGCAAGATGATCTCCGAAAAACCTTTAAAGACTCATGAACATCAATGTATAGTGAAGTGAGTAGAGCTGGGAGGACATTGTGCCTAGTGACAGCAGTATTGTTCAGTGAGCAATTGTGAATGACTTAACTACTTTCAGCAGTGCAATGATCCAAGACAATCCCAAGGAAATAATGAGGAAGCTTACTATTCACCCCCATAGAAAGAACTGATAAAAAGAACACTTGTGGATTGTACATATATAACCTGATTGTGATCTTGTGGAGGGGGGAGGAACGGGAGGGAGGGAGGGAGAAAAATTTGGAACTCTAAATCTTATGAAAATTAATGTTGAAAACTACCCTTACATGTAAATGGAAAATAAAATAATATACAAAAAACCTCAAAACAAAACAAACAAACAAAAAGAATGAAGGACAAACTTAAACCTCATTGCCTTGCCCAAAAAAAAAAGAAAAAAAGAAAGGACAAACAACAACAAACAACAATCATAACCACATTGAATTTATTTGAAGGATGATATTTCTTTTTTTAAAAAAAGAATTAATTAATTAATTTTTCTGTTGCATGTAAAGATAGTTCTCAACTTTTGTTTATACAAGCTTTCCAATTTCATATTTTTCTCCCTCCCTCCTCTCCCTCCCCCCTCCCCTAGACAGCAGGTAATCTGATATATATACAAAATAACATTAATCCTATTTCTGCATTAGTAATGTTATAAGAGAAAAATCAGAGCAATGATGAAAAACCTCAAAATAGAAAAAACAACAGCACCAAAAACAAAAGAAATAGTATGGTTCATTCAGCATCTATACTCCACAGTTGTTTTTTTTTTTCTTGGATTTGGAGATCCTCTTCTATCACGAGTTCCCTGGAACTCTTCTGTACCATTGCATTGGTGAGAAGAATATAGTCCATCACAGTAGATCAACACTCAATGTTGATGATGCTGTGTACAATGTTCTTCTGGTACTGCTCATCTCACTCATCATCAGCCCACACAAGACCCTCCAGGTTTCTCGGAACTCCTCCTGCCCATCGTTTCTTACAGCACAATAGTATTCCATTGTATTCATATACCACAACTTGTCCAGCCAATCCCCAATTGATGGGCATCCCCTCAACTTCCAATTCCTTGCCACCACATAAAGAGCAGCTATAAATATTTTTGTACATGTGGGTCCCTTTCCTCTTTCCATGATTTCTTTGGACAGAAGACCCAAAAGTGGTATTGCTGGGTCAAAGGGTATGGACAGCTTTATCGCCCTTTGGGCATAATTCCAAATTGCTCTCCAGAATGGTTGGATCAGTTCACAGCTCCACCAACAATGCATTAGTGTTCCAATTTTCCCACAGCTTCTCCAACATTTATTATTTTCCTTTTTTGTCATTTTAGCCAATCTGTTAGGTGTCAGGTGGTACTTCAGAGTTGTTTTAATTTGCATCTCTCTAATCAATAGTGATTTAGAGCATTTTTTCATATGGGAACAGATAGCTTTGGTTTTGAAGGATGATATTTCAACAGTAAAAACGGTCAACATAAATACATTTAAAACTTTCAATGGATATAGAAAAAGTCTTTGACAAAATACGAAATTCATTTATGCTTAAAACAAAATCAGAAACAATGGAACTCGATAACCCAGGTATTCATAAACCAGAAAACAAATCACATCAGAAAAAAACTCCTTATTTGGTAAATACTGAGAGAAACCTGGAGAGCAGTCTGGTAGAAATTAGGCTTAGACCAACATCTTACACCACATTACATGATGCATTTAAGATGGATATTAATATTAAAGATTGTACTCTAGAGTTCTGTCTTCTTCTCCAGCTTGGTCCTCAGCCCCCAGAGCTGTATCCTCTCCTTCTTGCTCCCCTGAGACTCCAGTTCAGGGCAGAGAAGGCTTTTGACAGAATACACTGCTCATTGCTGTGGAAAACCACTGGAAAGCTTAGGTGTGAATGGCTATTTCTTTAAAATGATAAAGAAAAGGAAAAAAAAAAAAAAGAGCCTCCCCCTCAAACCATCAGCAAGCATTATTTGTGATGAGAACCAGCTGGAAACCTTCCTAGTAAGATCAGGAATGAAACAAGGATGCCCACTTCCACCAACATCATCCAGTGTTTTATTAGAAATGCCAGCACCAGCCATGAGAAGAAAAAGAAACCAAAAGGATCAGAATGGCCAATGAGGCAATAAAACTTTTGGCAGATGTTATTAATGCAAAAAAAAAAAAAAGATTGTACTCTAAATTTAGAAGAGGAGATCACATACCTCTCTGAGTCATTGGTAGGAAATGTATTCTTAACTAAACAACTTTGATTATGTGAAACTGAAAGTTTCTGCTGAAACAAAATTATTGTATCAAGGAAAAGAAGAGAAGTGGTCAAATAGGAAAAAAATCTTTGTATTAGGCTTATCTGATCAGATTTTGGTTTCTAAGATATATCGTTAACATATGTATACATATATTACAGTGACTAAAATGTCTGTACTCTTTGACTTAGATTCCACTACTAAGCTTATACATCTTATCAAGGGCATTGATAAGAAGTCAGTCCTTACATTTACTGAAATATTTATAGCAGCATTTTTTTTTTCTGGTAGCTAAGAGTTGGAAACAAAGCAGATGATTATTGATTGAAGAATAATTGAATAATGTTATGTGAGTGTAATGGAATATTCATTCTGTGCTATAAGGATGATGAATACTTAAAAACAAAATCTCCATGAAGTGATGCAGAGTGAAGTAATCAGAGCAAATAAAACAATATATTCAATAACTACAGCAATGTAAATGGAAGTAATAACAATAAAAAAGTGAATGATGCAAAATTATAAAGAACAGACATGTCTTAAGAGAAGAGATATATGATAATTCCTATAGGTGGTACACAGCACATATTTTTAGTCTGATTTTTTTCTTTTTTTCTCTCTTATAATGTACTATTTCTTATATTGGGAGGGAGGAGGAAGGGATGTTGGAGGAAACTATGACACAAAAAATATTAATGAAGCTTTTAAAAGAAGTGAATGAGGGGGCAGCTAGTTGGCACAGTGGATAAAGCACCAGCCCTGGATTCAGGAATACCTGAGTTCAAATCTGGCCTCAGACACTTAACACTTACTAGCTGTGTGACCCTGGGCAAGTCACTTAACCCCAATTGCCTTACCCCCCCCCCCCCAAAAAAAGTGAATGAGACAGATTTCCCATGTTGTAAAAATCTTTCTCATTATTTCACCAACTCCTATAATAAAGTGGTAAATTAAATATAATCCTACCAAAATGTAGTGTCAATATCACATGTAGTAATTTTTAAAAAATTGAATATGTAATAAGTCTTCTTTTTCCTCCCTCCCCAGAACCCCCCACCAAACCCCTAGAATATTTGTTTTATGTACAGCATTGGCTTGTGATTTCTAGAATTAAATTAGAAGTCTATTAGATACTATTTGTCTTTTTTTTGTAATTTGGCATTTTTTATTCATTTTCTGTTTGAAGAATGTTGCACATTTTGTTTTAGTTATTGAAAGTATATAATCTTACAACATTCTTATGTTAGATTATTTTCTTATATCAATAATCCTTGTTTTTCTTATAAGGAAAAATATTTAAGCCTCATTTTTTCATACTCATTTAGAATCTTTTTATCATACTGTTGATCATCTTTAAGTTGGAACATTTAAAAATGTTTTGTTTAAGATAAACTTGCGTCATACTATAGCTAAAGAAGACCTATTCATTATAGCCATTTTGATTTTTGCGATTCTGTTGTCTTAAAGCCCTAATTTTAAGGCTGTATTTAAAAAAATAACATTCGATTGTTGACTACTATATTAGTGATAAAACAAACAATTTAGCAAATCAGTATCTGAAACCTGTATTTTTAATATAGGTGGAAAACTTTTTTAGAAATCTAGAAATGCAAGGTAAAATTAATTTATTAATAACTTTGTGTGATTGCTAGTTTTTTCAAAACCACATGTATAGATCATTTTAAATTAATTAATATTTTTGTGTGGCTATGATCCTGTGGAAGTGTATTATATGGTCCCTTTTGGTGGAGTAATGTTATATTTTTACTTTTCTATTAAATTAATATTTTTAATGAGTTGGTGGGGGGCAGGGAAGGAGAAGCATTTTTGAAGATTTATTTTAGAGAATTCTTCTTACATAAAGATTCATCTTTGCTGTGGAGACCAATCACTTGGAAGCACAGAAGTTCCACTAACTGGATTGTTGAAGAAGGGAAGTACAGACATCAATCAGCGCCCTGTAGCAGTTGAAGGTGCTTTTACCCTTGACCCACCAAACAGAGCCAAACAAAAACTTCCCCCTATTCCATTGGAGTTGGTGCCTACTGTAGGAGTATCGGTGGCTTTACAAAGAGAAGGCATAAATGCCCAGGCAAGTATAGCTTTTATTTCTTCCCATCTCATAATTTCTCTTTCTCTCTCCCATGCTTGGAATGGGTTTTTTTCTTACTTCCATATGATAGAATTTCTCTCTTCCATCTAAGTATACTTCAAGCACTACCTTCTGCATGAAATTTTGACTTATTTGTCCCTCTTTCCCCACATTTGCTCCTGCCCTCCCTCCCAAACTATCTTGTAAGACTTTGTATTTATCCTCTTTATATTTAGCTGTGTACTTGATCTCCCAATAGAATAAAAGTTCCTTGCAGATGTTATTTCATTCTTTCTTGTTGTATTCCTAGCACCTAGCATAGTACCTAGCACATAGTAGGTGCTTAATAAATGCTTATTGATTTATTGGTACCTTCATTACTTTGCTTAATATATTTTATTAAAAATAAAAATTTAACTAGTTTACATGAGCCTAAAACTATTATTCTAAGATATTTGCTCAGGTTTGTCATTTCCTCTAAAGTAATAATTTTTGACTTGGCTTTTTGAAAAGATCTCATGATTCCTAACCCCACATAATACCAATTTTGATATGGGAGAATTCTTTTTTCTTCCCTGTAGGAATTCTCTTAGTGAAGTTGTACTTTATTGGTTCCTCATTTTCAGTGATTTTTACAGAAAAGAAAGTTTTCCGTTAAAAGAATGTACTCCATGGATTTTGGAAGCTTTGATTCATGGGAGTGAGCCTAGAATTATTAAGAGAAATTGAATCCACTTTGGTACAGTCGTATAATAAGACACTGGTAGTGTTTTATAGTGACTGATACTGGCCTATTGACAGACACTATATAAACTGTTATAGTATTCTAAATACATTGATAGGGCAGCTAGGCAGTTCAGTGGATAGTGCATTAGACTTGGATTCAGGGAGACTGATCTGGAATTCAAATCCTCCCTCAGACACTTAATGTCTGTGACTCCTCCCAATTGGGTGTGTACCTTATTCCCTCCTTGAGCCCACTGTGATGAGATTAAGATCTTTGAGCTAATTCTGTGGTCTAAATTTTTCTTCCTCCCTCCCTCCTCAACCCTCCCTATGAAATCAAGCAATTCAATTTAAGTCATACATGTGTAGTTGTGCAGAACATCTTCACCTTCCTTGAAAGTGTTTTGCTTTTTACTGCTCCCTCCCCCAATCTGCCCTTCTCTCCTCCTCTTCTCCCCCCCCCCACCCTTATCTTATCTCCTTCACGTCAGTATTACTATACCTACTTGAGTATAAATGTTATTCCCTTTTTGGGCCAATTCTGATGATAGTAAGGTTCACTCATTCCCCCACTCCTTCCTCCTCTTCCCCTCTCCTCCATAAGCTTTTTTCTTGTTTCTTTTATGTGAGCTACATCTCCCCGGTCCACCTCTCCCTTTCCCCCTCCCCCAGTGCATTCCTCCTACCCCTCAATCCTATTTTAAAGATGTCGTCATGGGTTAATTAGGTGGCACAGTAGACAAAGCACCAGCCCTGGACCCAGGAGGCCCAGAGCCCAAATCTGGCCCCAGACATGACACCCCAACCTGTTTGCCCCACAAAAAACAAGGATAAACAAAAAATAAATGCCTTAAAGATATTATCCCTTCACATTTAGTTCAGACCTGTGTCCTCTAATTGTATTCCTTCCAGCTACCCTAATACTGAGAAAGTTCTTATGAGTTAGAAGTATTATCTTCCCATGTAGGAATGTAAACAGTTTAATCTTTTAATATCCCTCATGATTTCTTTTTCCTGTTTACCTTTTTATGCTTCTCTAGGATCTTGTATTTGAAAGTCAAATTTTCTATTCAGTTCAGGTCTTTTCATCACAAATGCCTGAAAGTCCTCTTTTTTATTGAAGTCTAAGTTTTTCCTCTGAAAGATTATACTCAGTTTTGCTGGGTAGGTGATTCTTGGCTGTAGTCCCAGTTCCTTTGCCCTCCAATATCATATTCCATGCCCCCCAGTCCTTTAATGTAGATGCTGCTAGATCTTTTTTTAACCTTATTGTAGTTCCACAGTATTTGAAGTCCTTTTTTCTAGCTGCTTGCAATATTTTCTCCTTGACCTGGGAGCTCTGGAATTTGGCTCTAATATTCCTGGAAGTTTTTCTTTTGGGATTTCTTTCAGGAGGTGATCAGTGGATTCTTTCAATTTCTATTTTACCTCCTTCTTCTAGAATATCAGGGCAATTTCCCCTGACAATCTCTTGGAAGATGCTGTCTAAACTCTTATTTTGGTCGTGGTTTTCAGGTAGTCCAGTGATTTTCAAATTATCTCTCCTGGATCTATTTTCCAGGTCAGCTGTTTTTCCAAGGAGATATTTCATATTGCCCTCTGTTTTTTTTTATTCATTTGGATTTGCTTTATTGTGTCTTGGTTTCTCATAGTCACTAGCTTCCATTTGTTCAATCCTAATTCTTAGGCAATAGTTTTCTTCTGAGAGCTTTTTTATCTCCTTTTCCATTTGGCTTTTCAAGCTGTTGACTTTTTTCTCATAACTCTCCTGCAGCACTCTCATTTCTCTTTCCATTCTTTCCTCCACCTCTTTAAATCTTCCTTCTATCTCTCCTACTTTCTCTTCAAAGTCCCTTTTGAGCGCTTCCATGGCCTGAGACTAATTCATATTTTTCTTGCAAGCTTTGGATGTAGGGGCCCTGAGGTTGTTACTTTCTTTTGAGGGTACACCTCAATCTTCCTTGTCACTAAAGAAACTTTCAATAGTTCTCAACTTTCTTTGTTTGCTCATTTTGCTGTCTTTTAGTTGACTTTTAACTCCTTCTTACAGTGGGGCCCTACTTCCAAGCTATACTGTCCCAAGCTTTAGAGAGTTCCAGGTGTTTCAGTTTGAGGGAGGGCAGATTTTTCTCTCACTAGGCCTGTTCTTTAGTCTGAAGACAACCTCAAGCCAACTTGCTAATTAACCAGCCAGCAGAGTGTGATGATGTTTCTTAGCTCTGACGAGCCCTGCTGTGGTGGGATAGCGAAATTCCTCCTTAGGTACCACAGACACCCCTGTTCTTCCTCCCCCCCCCCCCAGCCATTCAGCTGATCCTAGAGTATCTAAGAAATCATAAACAGAAATAATTTAGGAGGATCTAAAATGGGAAAAATGATTTAAAAGAATCAAAATGATAGGTGACTTTTTTTTTGGGGGGGGGGCATTGAGGGTTAAATGACTTGCCCACAATCACACAGCTACTAAGTGTCAAGTGTCTGAGGTCAGATTTGACCTCAGGTCCTCCTGAATCTAGGGCTGGTGCTTTATCTACTGCATCACCTGGCTGTCCCCAAGAGGGGACATTTTTAAAAGTAAACTCAAATTTCCATGAATTTAAAGGAAAATAATGTTCAATTATGCTTTCTCTGTAAATTATTTAGCCTTTAGTTGAATTCAAGACCCAATGTGAGCAAGAGCACTCAAAGAAGAGAGTTTTAACACCTATACAGGAGAAGCCATTGGCTGAAGAAAAGTCACCAACTCCTCAATCATCTATTCAACTTCAGAATCACCAGTCACCACCAACTAAAGATGATGCAACAGAAAGTGAAGTAGAAAGTTTACAGTATGACAAGGACACAAAAGTAAATCAAAAGGGTAAGCTTATTTTGTTAGTAACTTTTCATCACATTTCCAAGTAATGTAACTTCTTTAGAAAGTTCAAAAGGTTTTTATATATTCAAAGTAAAAAATTGAAAATATCTAATTTAATTAGTCTTCTAGGTAAAAAGTTTTAAATAATTCAATTCAATAAACATTAAGCAACTACTACTGTGAGGAAGCTCTTGTGGTAGACCTTGCACATTGAAAGTGAATTTTTTTAAAAATTCACTGAATTTGTAAAATAGCTTCAAGCCAAAAAACTGTATTGTGAATTAGGAATTAAGCCTTTTTTTAGAATCCTCATCTAGCATACAGTTTTATAGTAATGAGTAATTCTTCATGTCAAATGTTATCTTTTAATAGCTTACATATTCCTATAATCTTTGATCATTAAATTGAAAGTGACTAAAACCTACTTCTGATTTCGTAAACTTTTTTATTTGTTGGGATTTACTTGGGAGTCAACTAATGTTTATTAAGCAGTTAGTATATCTCAAAGTGAGAGGCAGAATAAGGTCTGCCTTGAAAACAGGAAGACATGAGTTCAAGTCTTATCTCTGACACTAACTGGTTGTGTGGCCCTGAGCAAGTGATTATCAGTATTGCAGACAGTTCTCTAGGATTGTAAATTGCAGAATTGCTGCTTATCTGTATTGGTAAAGGAATTTTTTTCACCAGTAATTTCCTACACTGCTAGATGTGAACTGAGCATAACAAAAGGCAGAATAAAACCTAACAACTTTCAAGACACTGTAGTAAGTAAGTAAGAACTAAGGAAATTGTTTCAAAGGAATTATTTCCTTTCTGTCCCCAGATGACCCAAATAGCATATTTTCATAGTATTTTTTATATTCACAGTACATTCTAAAAACTTTTTAAAATTTAATGTTAAGCTTAGTGTATAAAGCTACATTCTGTGATTGCTGGATACCTTTAAGGATTCAGAATGATGAATATGCTTAATTTGGTCCTTACAGTAAATTGTACTTTTTGTACAATGTATCTTATAAAATATTTTCCTTAGTAATAGAAGACTGAGTTAAAGTTAACTTCTTTTTCTTCATTTTGGCAAATAGCATAGTCAATTAAAATACTGATGTAGGAGTTTAGAGACCTAGATTGTTCCCCTGAACCTTGACTAAGCTTTCATTGTTAACTGTGATTGTCATTCAGACATTTTGGGGGGAGGTGGGACAATGAGGATTAAGTGACTTGCCCAGGGTCACACAGCCAGTAAGTGTCAAGTGTCTGAGGCAGGATTTGAACTCAGGTCCTCCTGAATCCAGGACCAGTGCTCTATCCACTGAGCCACCTACCTGCTCCCATTCAAACATTTTTGTATTTGTTTCCTCCTTTTCAAAATTGGAATGGCAATATTCCAGTTCCCTACTTAGGGATAAATGAAGTCATCATTTTGAAATGGATTGAACACCTTTGTGAAACATTAACTTCTGTTCTTGTGTTCGTGTCAGCCTTGAATCCTCCTACATCAGTTTCTCAAGCTCATCTAGTGACCACATCCAGTGCTTCTGAGATTACTTCAGGACAAAAGATTGCTGTCCCAGCATCATCACATCATTTTTGCTTTTCAATAGATTTAAGGAGTATCCATGACCTAGAAGTTGACTTTCCAGTCAATTGTATGTTAAGGTATGGTTTAAAATCTTGTTTTAGATGCTTTTAAAAGAAGTTGTCCCTCATTTTCTTTTCAGGAGTTGAAAGAATAAAAAAGGCATGAAATTTTTTATTTAAAAAATTTTTTTGTCTTTGTTTAAAGAGAGGAAAACTCTATAACATTTTTTAATATAGTCTCATTTATGTTAGTAATATCAAAGTGATATTTTCTTTTTCTTCTATTTTTGGTATTGCACTGTTCTAAAGGATTTGAGCTATATTTTAAGGTTTTTAGAGATCCTATCAATTTGTCATAGCCCTCACATCTTACTTACTGTTGCCAAATGCCAGAAGGCACAGGGTATTTTGTAAATAAACAATTTATGAACATTTTAGTGACCTCTAGGATCTATAACTTGAATTTCTTAGAAAATTCAGATCAGATTTCTCAATCTATTGTTCACAAATCAAATATTAAATATAAAACTAAGTAAATATACAGGAAGCTCTCCTGACTTTGAGTGTTTCCTTTGTTCTATAACGTATTATGAATTCAGCGTATTCACTTTCCAACCTCAGTAGCATTTGGTCTCTAATACCTTGCCTTGTTCTATGCAACTGTTTCTACTGCCTGAAGAAGAACCTTTATCAGAAAGGAAATAAGAGTATTCAATTCAATTAAATAAGCATTTGTTAGGTGCCTGTTAAGTGCAAGGCACTGTGATAGGCGCTGAAGATACAAAAATGAGAAAACACAAAGAGCTTAGTTTTAGTGTGGCATAGAAACATGAACATAAGTCTGATGGCAGTGTTCAAAGTGTTCTGGGCATAGAGATCATTTAAGAAACCAGGTACAGCATCATGAAGGAGGCAGCTCTTGAGCTGGTCATGAAGAGAAGGGAAGATTATAGCAAGTGTGGGAGTATAGTCTAGGGATAGATGATGGCCTGCATGGCTGCAGAGGTGGAAGAAGGAAGGCAGGCCTAGGGAACATGTGTGCTTATCATGTTTGACTGGAGCAAGAACTATCAGAAGGAGAATAGAATGAAATAAGGCTGGAAAGTCAGGCTCCAAGGATTTTGGTCCAGTCGCTTCTTCTACAAATGAAAAAACTGAATCCCAGGAAGGTGAGATGATTTGCCCAAGATAACACAATAAGTGGAGAGCAGGTATTCTGTCTTGTCTGTTGACTGCAAACCTATGTTTTTTCCACATATATGGTCCTTGTTATATGTGCTACTCACCTCCATCGTTTGGAACTTTGTAAAAGATGAAGCAATGGCAGAATAATGGTTTTATATTTCATACAGTAGGGAATCATTGAAGGTTTTTGAGAGGGGAAGGGACCCCTCCTCAGAACTATACAACAAGAAGAGTATTTTAGTAGCTATAATATGTGAAAGGATGGTTCAATGAGAAAAAAAAGACTAGAGGCCAGATGATTGAGAGCATTTTTTCATATGACCTCAGAATGCTTTGATTTCTTCTTCTGAAAACTGCCTGTTTATATGCTTTTACCATTTATCAATTGGGAAATGAGGGACCTCTTTTTTTTTTTTTTTTTGACTTCTTAGGCCCCCCTTTTTTTTTTAAGTTTTCAACATTTGTTTTTATAAGATTTCTAGTTTAAAATTTTTCTCCCTCCCTCCCCCCACCTCCCCAAGACAGCAAGTAATCTGATGTAGGTTATATATGTACAATAACATTAAACACATTTCTGCATCAGTCACATTATGAGAGAAGAACTAGAGCAAAAAGGAAAAACTTCAGAAAAGAAAAACAGCAGCCCCCAAAACAAAAGAAATAGTATGGTTCAATCTGCTTCCATATTCCATGGTTCTTTTTTTTTTTTTCTGGATTTGGAGAGGTAGCATTTAATTTAATTTAATTTAATTTAATTTTAATTTTAATTTTATTTCTTTTATTTTTTTGGCGGGGCAAAGAGGGTTAAGTGACTTTCCCAGGGTCACACAGCTAGTAAGTGTCAAGTGTCTGAGGTCAGATTTGAACTCATGTTCTCCTGAATCCAGGGCTGATGCTTTATCCACTGCGCCATCTAGCTCCCCTGAGGGACCTTTTTTTTAAATGTATTTATTGGAATAAGTGTTCACTGAGGTTACTTCCAGCTATGAAATGTTGGACCTGATGCTACTGATTAAATATTTTTGGTTTTATAAAATTATGTAAATTCCCTATAGACGCTAGAATTTTATAAGATATATTTAGTACAAAAATTATAGATAGAATGCTGAAAATTGTAGATAAAATGCTGCATCTGGAGTCAGGAAGAAACTAAAGGATTCTGATCAGTATAATGACCTGTCAGGATTCCAGAGGACCAATAGTGAAATAATGGATAATAATTAACATTTATATAGCACCAACTGTGTGCTAAGCACTGTGCTAATCACTTTACAAATGTTATCACTTTTTATCCTCATAACCCTATGAGGATGGTGTTAGAAGTCTCCTCTTTTACAGATGAGGAAACTGAGGCAGGCATGTTAAGTGACTTAATGTCACATAGCTAATAAACATCTGAGGCCAGATTTAAACTTAGGTCTTCCCAGCTCTAGGCCCAGTGTTCTATCTCCTGTGCCACCTGGCTGTCTTGCATGGTAGCCCCTCCTGGCAGAGAGAACCATGAGGGGCACCATTGCTTAGAGGGTGGTACAAATTAGATGAATTAGCTAATGAAACCAAGAAATAGTAGCA
The DNA here is from genome assembly GCF_019393635.1 of Dromiciops gliroides. Taxonomy (NCBI): domain Eukaryota; kingdom Metazoa; phylum Chordata; class Mammalia; order Microbiotheria; family Microbiotheriidae; genus Dromiciops; species Dromiciops gliroides. The sequence continues at coordinate 515,318,078 of NC_057861.1, read as the reverse complement.
GAGAGGGTAGGAGCACAACCAAGGAGAGTGCTCTGTCGGGAAAATTGAGAAAGTTGAGACTTCATTGGGGTGAGGAGAAATGTACTTCAAGGGTGAGGGAGTTTAGGGTGGTGATAGAGTGGTGGGTGCAGAAGCCAGAATAGATAGTAAAGGCATGGTGGTCACGAATATAAACTTTACTTTGTAGAAATTTAGCCAGGAAGTAAAGCTTGCAATGCTAGGAGAATCAAAGGAAGGCTTTTGTTTTTAGAGTGGAGAGATCTGGTGTGATGGAATGATGCAGGTCTAGGTATTAGAAGACATAATTTTTTATTTCAGCTTTTAACACTGAGTAATGGGGTGACCGTGGACAAATTAAAATTAAATTCAACAGAGAGTGTGGAATAGTCTTTACCAAATAAAATACCAACTGCTTGGCCTGATATTTAAGACCCCCTACAACCTCTTAGCATTCTACTTTTCCAGGCTTATTGCATGCTATTCTCCTTCAGTTACTTTCTGTTCTAGCCAAACAGAAATACTCACTGTAACTGGATCTTGTCCTACCCTTGCCTGCCTCCTTTGTGCAGGCCTGAATTTCTTTGGCATTGGTGTGAAGGATATATTGGAGAGGGAAGAGGATGAGGAGCTGGTGAAGGAGAGAGGACCAGGAGAGGGCAGTGTCAAGGAAACTAAGGGGAGGAGAGTATCAAGAAGGTGAGTGTGTTCAACAGTGTCATTTACTGCAGAGAAGTCAGGGAAGATGGAGACTGACAAAAAAAAGGCCATTGGATTTGTCAATAAGGTCATCAGTGATTTTGAAGGGAATAGTTTCAGTCTAGTTTCTGTCCTCAGCAATCTACTGAAAGGGCTTTGAGGATTGTGTGGGTGGTGGAAAAGTGTGGACAGAGAGAATAGTCTGTTCTTTTACTTAATCTTTCTTGGCCTTGGTTTCCTTATCTTTCAGATGAGTGAGTTGGGATATATGATCTTCAAGGTCCCTTCCAGCTCTAGCATTCTGTGATTTTATGGCTTATGTTGTTTGGTGAGCTAGTCAGCTGAAAGTGGTAAGCATATGTATTAATTGACCTAGAACTAAAATTAGGATGGTATCTGGGATCTAGAAACTAGTATTCTGCATTCCACAGAGTGTATACTGACTCTAAAATTCATTCATTCAGAAACATTTACTAAATGTCCATTACATACAGACCACTCTGCTGGGTTTAGGGGGAAATAAAAAAATTTCGGTTAAATGTGGGGCTTCTAACTTCAAGAGACGAAAAGGTACAAACACAGATTTTAACTATAATATATATTATGTGATTAGGGAATTGCAGAACAAAGTGCTGTGGTACAAATATGAACTTTGTCAAAGAGTAATGGTATTGGGGAAGATTGCATGAAGGAAGTGGCATTATTGCTTTAAATGATAGAAATAAATTCTCCAGGTAAAGAAGGGAGGGAAGACATTTTAGACATAGGCACTGTGAGCCAACCTCATAGTTGTATTTGGGGAACAGAGCAGTAGGCTTAGTTGTAAAACAGAGTGTGTGGAAGTTAGCAATACGAAATGAAACTAAAAAGGCTGTATGGTGTAAGGTTGTGGAGTACCTTGAATACATGTAGGACTGTTGGTAGGGAATGTTGTTTACAGGGAGTAGGTTATATTGCTAGAAAAGGTGCTTTAAATTGAAATTATGAAATGAGATAATTTTTTCATGAAAACTGTATTATAATACATTACTATATATAATTCCTTTATATAATTTTGGAGGGGTTGTCTTCCTGTTGAAAATTTGGTAGTTCAGCAGTTTATGGAAATGCTTATAAACTCCCTCCCATAAATATATCGGAATTTATACATCATGAAAGTTCTCTGATTTTCAGAGTAACCACCTTGCTCAAAATGCTTTTCAACATCCTAATTTAGAGAAGCCAGTTTGCCAGCTACAATAGAAAACACATTCTCATCCCATTATATTTACCCTACCAAGTCCCCCCCCATTCCTTTGTCCTACTTAAGTGTGTCCTCATTTTCCTTATTTTTGTTAGTACCTTTGAGCTTCTGAAGAGGGTATTGCCCTAGATTTGAAAGACCATAGGCCAGACTGAATTTGTAAGTTATGGTACAGAGGAAAAGCGACATGGATCCTAATATGGACTCCAGAAAGAAGCTGATATTGTAAGATCATTTGTCAGTTGCATGCCTGCTGTAAGTGTCAGAAGTGAATATAAAAGGCTAAGTGCTATAAATGTAAACTGTTAAAAGTAGACCTTTTTAGGATAACTCTCTATCCTAATAATCAAACAAATAAAGCCTTCTGATCTAGTTAACTAGCCTTTAAGCTATCCTTCCATCTCTCTTTTCACTCTTCCAGACTTGTAGAAAGAGTAGTATAAATTTACTGCCCCTTCTTCATTACATTTACTCCTCAACCTCTTATATTCTGGTTTCCAGCTCCATTATTTCCTAAAGTCATTCTTTTCAAAGTCACTTAATACCTCCTGTTATCAATGGGCTTCTCTCACTCCCTCATCCTCCTTGACCCTTTTTTTTTTCCCCAAAATTTTATACCATTGGTTATACCTTCCTTAATAATCACTTGTTCATTAGCTTCTCTGCCACTCTTATATTTTGGTTTTCCTCCTGCCTCTATAATTGTTCCCTCTTGGTTTTCTTCACTGTTTTCTCATTTTCTACCTTACCCCGTCTCCCTTCACAGACCATGTCTCTTCATGCATAGGATTAGTGCAAAGCTTCTTAAACTGTGGGTTACAACCCCATATAGGGTCATGTAACTGAATTTGGGGGCACAAAAAATTTGGCAACAGTAAAAGGTTATGTATACCTATTTTATACACCTATATTCCTGAGGTCACCACCAAAATAATACCTCTTTCCTTTTTTCAATCTTTCCCCTCTTCTTTAACCTCTTCCCTCTAGACTCTTCTCTTTCTCAGACTACAGAGGGCACCTTTTCCTCAATACTAGCTTTTGATTTAACCCTAGCACATCACATACTCCTCTCTACCCCTCTGTTCCCCTCCCTTTTTCATATACCCTCCCATATTTTAATAGAGTACTATAAAAAACCCCACAAAAACATTGATTCCCCTGTAGGCAGAGTGTTGATAGGGCTCTGTCCATAATGCCTCTTATCTGCTTCCTCACTATTACCTCAACCAGATTTCTGCTTTCCCTGTGTATACATTAAGAAAGAAGCCTATTATTGGGGTCTCTACTATCATTCTGTTGCTGTCCTTGGCTGCTGCATTTATTAATTCTTTCTGCATTTCTGCATTTGGGGTGTTCAAGGAGCAAATAATTTCTTCAGTTCTGGTTTTTCGTTTAAAAAATGTTTCAAACGCCCTCTTTATTATTGGACATCCATCTTTTTTCCATGCATGATTAATCTCAATTTTGCAGAATAGGTCACCTTGGGCTTCCATCCTGAGCTTCTTTGCTCTTTGCTACACTTATTCCATTATGTTTGCTGGTGGTGCAGAATAGTCTCTTGCATTATTCAAATGTCCTTTTCATGTTTGAATGGCTTTCTCCTGATTGCTTGTAGAACTTGTTGCTGAATTGAATTGTTAAATTTAGCCACTGTGTGTCTTGCAATTTGCAGCTTTGGATTTATTTTTCTTGAGGTGAGCTATAAATTCTTTCAATTGATATTTCATTTTCTGTATTTTAAAGTTCTGGGCAATTCTTTTCTATTATTTCCTTCATAATATGATTAAGGTTTTTTTGCTCTGTTATGTTCTGGGAGACCTGTGATTCTTAGATTGTTCTTTATATATATTGTCTTCAAGATCTCAGTTTTGTTTGCGTAGTGAGTATATTTCCTTTTAATGTTACTGTATTTTGCTTCTCCTAGAGTGTACTTGGCTTCTATGTATTTGCCTTCCCAACCTATTCTTCTCTGTTTTATTACTTTTGAAAATTACAGTTTTTCTATTCAACCCATTGCTCTTCCTGTGCAAGCCATTAATTCTGCTCTCATAACTCTTATTTCCCTTTTGAACCACTTGAGAACATCATGTTGTGGTTCTTGTTCCTATCTACCTCATGCTTTGTGCCTTCCCGGCCCCCCCTCCCCCCCATCACTGGCTTTGCTGGTGTTATATTGTTGACCCTGCTCTGGCTTTGTTGGTACTACAGGCTTGTCTCTCCTGGCCCCCAGCAGTTTAGAATTCTGCAGCACTGACACTATGGGGTTATGGCTCATTGCTCCTGAGAAACTATGGTCTCCTGACTGCTAGTGAACCCTCATTATTGGTAGCATAGGATGTGGAGAAGGGAGTATTGAGGAAGCTCAGGGTTAGTTCATGGGCTTTAGGACTGTTTTTAAACCTTTGTTTGGATTCTGGGTGTCCTAGACCATGGAGACAGATGGGTTTGTTTTATCTTTGTCATAATGATTTCTCTTTTTGAGAGGTTTAAGAGCTGGGAGGAGTTGAATAAAATGGCTATCCCATCTTGTTGCAACTATGGCCTGTAAGTGAATTATGTTTTAAAGATTCTTTTACTTCTGTTGTATTCCTGTTGTTACTTCAGTACTTTCTTTATCTTTTGTTCTAAGACAAGTTCATATGAATGAATACTTTTAGGACCTTCATTCTAAAGCTAATTAATTGGGACATTTGGTCTGCTAAAAGAGAAGAGGAATGTAGAAATTACAGGATGGCCTCAGATAATTAGAAAAGATGTCATTTCTTATATTAACTTTTACTTGGTGTGTATATTGAAGCAATAATATTTCTATGAAGCATAGTCAAAGAAGCATTAGAGTTGTCATCAGAAGCATTCTGATCATCAGCAAGTAAACCTCTTTAAACCTGAGCTTTTTTATTTAAGTCCTTAATTTGTGAAATTAAGATAATATTTAGGATTATAGTCTTTTTTTTTTTTTTTGTGGGGCAATGGGGGTTAAAGTGACTTGCCCGGGGTCACACAGCTGGTAAGTATCAAGTGTCTGAGGCCGGATTTGAACTCAGGTACTCCTGAATCCAGGGCCGGTGCTTTATCCACTGTGCCACCTAGCCACCCCAGGATTATAGTCTTAAGGGAAGAAGGGATCTTAGAGGCCACATAGTCTAACCTCCTGTTGTAAAAAATGAGCAAACTGAGTTCCGACAAAGTTAAATGATTTGCCCAGCGTCACCAAGATAAGTGATGGAGCAGAGATTCACCCCAGGATGAAAGAAGCTGGGTGGTTCAGTGGATAGAGCTTTGGGTCCAGAGTCAGATCCCTAAAAGCTGTTTGACACTGAAAAGTCACTTAAACCTCTGTCTGTCTCAATTTCATCAGCTGTAGAATCCTCTCTCCTGGGATTGTTGTAAGGATCCAATAAGATAATATTTGTCAAGTGCGTAAAACAGTGCCTGACACATAGTAGGCACTTGGTAAAATGCTTGTTTCCTTTCTTCCATCCAGTTCTCAAGACTCTGGTCTTTTATTCCTTCCACTACATTTTACTTCCTTCCCTACTTTGCAGGGTACTTGTGAGAGTTAGATAAAAGCATCTATATGAAAAAAACTTTGGAACTATAAAGTACTATACATACTCAAGTTATCATTCTGTTTCTCCACCTGTGAAAAATGAGAAGAATAATGTCAAACTTGTCTTATTCTTCCAGGAATATTGAACTTATACCTTCTTGGAATACTAGTGCTGTGGAAATATTAGACACTCTTATGTTTATTTAAAGATTTTATTGTGTATTCAGTAGTTTCTAATAATGACATCATAGATTTAGTGTAAGAAAGAACCTAAGAAATCATTTAACTTAATCCTCTCATTTTGCATATAAGAAAACTAAGACCCAGTAGAAGAAGGCACTTATCCATAGTCATAATCATTTGCACAGCTGAGACTCAGGCACAGGCCCTCAGATTCCAGAGCCACTGTACTTTTGGGGAATTTTTTTTGAACACTACAGCAAAAGTGACTAACACCATTTTCTGTTCAGTAAACATCATTTATTGGTAAATTTACATAAATTCAGCTGTGTTGTAAGGAAATTTAAAAATGTTTCTTATTAATATTGAATAAGTGTAATTTTATCCAGAAGGTTGGTGAGACCTATATAAATACAGTATAGGCTTATCCTTTTTTTGTTCATTTTTACTTCCATTTTATTTTATTATTTATAATTAGATTTTATCTGAGAATTTATATTTCATAATCACATCTTTTAACAATCTGCATAATTTTTATATCTCACTAGGTATTCCTATCCGTTCTTTGGAAGTGCTGCTCCTATCATGACTAATCCACCTGTAGAAGTTCGAAAAAATATGGAAGTTTTTCTTCCCCAGTCTTACTGTGCATTTGATTTTGCTACTTTGCCTCATCAACTCCAAGATACCTTCTTGAGGTACTGTCTCTGTGGGTGACTAAAATAAGGATGTTTCATAAATGTATTGCATATGAAAAATTGCTAATTTATTCATATATAAAGAAAATTCCATAAGAAAGAACCAAAAGCATTTTGAATATAAGGCAGGATTTCCTTTAATAAAAACCCCAAACTGTAGCAGTTGTGTTTCCAGTTGTAAGGACTAAAATTCTAGCTATACAGTCTAAAATATCTAATGAGTGGTCGCCAATAAATGATAAACTTTAGCAAGAGTTAGACTTTTAAGCATTTATTAAGGAGAATAAGAATTTGGTAAAGAGAGAGAGAAAGGCCTAGATTCATCTATCTATTAAAGGGAGAGTGCATTTCTAGCTCCCTTCTCCACCAGAGTCCACACGAAAGAGAGTGAGCCAGCTCACTAGCCTCCCCCTTCTTCCTCCCACAAGCAAACATCACTTCCTAACGCCAAAGAAAAGACACATGGTCCTGCCCTCAGAGGCCCTCTCCTCATGTTGGAGCTTTCCTACAGTAAGTCTCCAGCAGGTGGCATCATTCCAATCGTTACACAGTATTCTATTTAAGGTGAAAGATGTTTCAAGTTTTTAATATTATTTACTTTGTTTGGATTTGGATTGGTGATTTAGCAGAAATAGAAGATTTGAATGTTGCTGACTCTTAATTTAGTATATATGTAGAGTTGAAAAGTTGAACAAAGATGAATTCCTGGCCCTGTTGTTTATGAAATGCATTTCTGCCCTTGACATGCCATCCAACTTGTCTATGTCCCAAATTTTTTATGAGAACTATAGAGCAGATGCCTCATGCCTCGATAACAAAAAAGTTGAAATTATATATGGGAAGCATTCTCTGCTCAAAATAATTCCATTTCATGCTTTGAAAAGAAGAATGGGAAAAATTTTAAAAATAAACTTTTAACCAATAATTAGAAAAACAAATTGTAAATCATATTTCTTTGAGGTTTATAGATCCAGATATTAATAATTATTTATATTTGCTACATCCACTTTCACTCAAAATGATGATTAGGAAGACATTGCAAGGAGTTTTGTCATCTCAATCTAAACCAAGGAAATGCAGAAGCATTTAATTCAGTGAAGTTAAATCTTTATGTTCTATGATTTCAACTATGTTCTTGTAAAAAAAATTTTTTTTCCCTTATCCATAGGTTACCTCTGCTTGTTGAACTGTGGCATAAGGACAAAATGGCCAAAGACTTACTTCTAGGAATTGCAAGAATTCAGCTTTCAAATGTCTTATCTTTAGAAAAAACCCGATTTTTAGGTGCTCATGGTGAACAGTGTTGGCGTCAAACTTATAGTGAAAAAGTTCCTGTTACAGCAGCACAAGGGTAATATCTTTATTAAATATATTCTATCATTTAGATCAGTTGCATTTTATTATATTTCTATTTTAATGTAACCTCCCAATATCTATATTCATCCTGGCTACACAAAAATAAAAATATTATTAGGATAGTACATAGTAATTTCTTATACTGTTTTTTATACATTTTCCTCCTTTTTCTCTCTTGTCCTGAGATTCAAATTCTTTGATAAACTATAAGTTAGAGTAATGTGTTTAGAGATAGAAAGGATCTTAAAAATTGTACAGTCAAAGCTCTCATTTTACAGATATAGAAAGGTGAAGTGACATGCCCCAAATCAAATAAGTCATAAGTGTTAGAATTTGGATTTGAACCCACTTCCTTTAACCTTCAAACCTACTGTTCTTTCCACCAGCTAGGTGATATAGTAGATAGAGTACTAGGCCTGGAGTCAGGAAGACTCCAGCCACAGACATTGACTCGCTGTGTGACCCTGGAGAAGTAACTTAAAACTTTACCTTGTCTGCCTCAGTTTCCTCATATGTAAAGTGACCTGGAGAAGGAAATGGCAAACCACTCCAGGATCTTTGCCAAGAAAACCCTAAATGGGGTTATGAAGAGTCAGACATGACTGAAACAACTAAACAATAAAAAAAGAAGAAAAATCTGTTAATTTGATTTGGTAGAGCTATAAGGGATCTCAAAGTATGTCCAGTCCAACTCCCTGATTTTACAAATGGGGAAACTGAGGCCTAAGGAGGTAAACTTGTCAAAGGTCACCTTGGTAACAAGTTTATGTCTAACAGTAGTGTCACAATCATCTTTAAATATAAATTTTAATCAATACTAAATTTCTTCTTTGCTTAAGATAAATTTTTCCCATCTTGTCACTGCACAATGTGTACCTCAGATTAAATCCTGATCATACTGCAAAGGTATTAAATACTAGGCAGTATTTATAAAAATTTAATTGACTTGTTCTTAATTACAGTTTTGAAATAGTAAATAACATAATTCTTGCCTCATATACTTTAGATGTAAAACATTTGTTGAATTGTCTTTCCTGTTTAAACTAGATTTTTGTTATTATTTCATAATATATACAATCTTCCCACGTTCCCCCCTGCCAAATTCTACCAGTAAAAGACCATTGGGAGGATGGCTAGGGATATATTATACAAAGCAGATTTAAATAATAACCTTATGTTAATAAAGTCTCTCAATTAGAAACATGAGCAACTTGATATATTTTTTTTTTGGTCCCATGAGGATATGGCATGGGAAAACTGCCAGTAATGCTGGGGAACTCTCTTTGCTATTGTAGATCAGCAACTCATCTTGTTGATCATTTCATCATTATTGTAGCACAAACAAAATGAATAATACACCCAGTGTCCCTATTAAGAAACCCATGTCTCTTTCTGTTTCTTGTGTCTAAAACCTCTCCATTAGAAGATGAGTAATTTGTTTCATCTTGATTACATTGGCTAGGGTTCTTAGAGCTTTCAGAGTTATTTTTCTTTACAGATAATGTTAGTTCTTATGTAGATAGATGCTACTTACCATTTTTAAGAATGGTGTATTTATTCATAAGAGACAACATGGCATAGTGAGATAAGTATCTCAGATGACTCTTTAACACTCATGTCCTAACAATTAAAGGGCAAGTTATGTTTAAATAAAATTTTTAATTAATGTTAAATGTCTACTGTACTGAGGATAAATGTTCTCCTGCCTTGTTACTCCATAATGTAAAAATGTACATTTCAAATTAAACCCTGAATATAGAAAGCTGACTTCAGAGCCAAAAAGATCTGTTCAGTTCCTCCTCTTGACAGAATTGGCTGTAGGATGCAGGGTAACTAACTTAACTGCTTAGTACTCTAGGCAGTTCTCTAAGATGATAACTTGCAAAGAAGATGCTGATTGACTTTGGTACGTGAGTTTCCTCACCTGGGAGTTTCCTGTATCAGTGAAGTCAGAGGTCCAGTTTCGGACTCTTTCCCTTCATGACCCATTAGATTGACCCATATGAGATCTTTTTGGATACTGATAATTATCCCACATGTTAGCCTTTCAACCATGTCTTGTCTGCAGATTTGATAAGCTTGCCATCCATATCTTTTCCAAAGTCATTTGCAGAAATAATAAACAGACTAGGGTCAAACAAAGATCTCCTAGTTTACTCCATTAGAGATTTCCCTTCAATTTGATTTGTAGGAGAAAGTACCAGTGTAGAAAGCTTTAGAAACTTGCCTAGGGCACTGAAAGATTCAGTGACTTACTCATGGTCACACAGAAGAAGGACTTAAAGCCATCTCTTTGCACTGTGAAGCAGTCTTTCCTCAAGTTGATAAAGATAGGGATTGGACTTGTGATTTCACTGGTATAGAGACCTTCCAGATGAGGAGAGCCTCCCAGCAATGTAGGTTAGCTTCATCTCTTTAGTTTATAATCTTAAACTAGAGCAATAGTGTCAGACTCAGAGAAGCAGATCCTTGTGGGAGGCATATTAACTTAGAAAATCACAAATTGATGTTATCTATGTTGTTTTCTTTTTAAATTTATTTTTTAGATTTATTATGTTAAACATTTCCTAGTTATGTTTTAATCTGATTCTTGTTGCACTGGGGACCTGGGCCTCAATCAACTCTGGCCTAGAGCACCAAGAGATTCAGGAATTTGCCCAATAGCCCCACTGCCCAGACAACAGGGGTGGGTCTTTTGGTTGTTAGGGCAGTTCTTTATCCAGTGGCACCTGCTTTTCATCTCCAAGCAGATATGGGCAGATTAATGATTGTTCGACAATTCTGAATCTCCTGAGGCTATATCTTACATCTTGGTCATAGAATGGGGAGATTTAGAATCGAATGGAAAAATAGATGATGGGGATAAGTAAGCCAAAGCATATCACCGGTGATGATGAGGGGACATGGAAACCAGCACAGAAGTTAAGGTGGTCTTCTGTCAAGAGCAGATCAAAACAAATGAACAGCTCAGATCATGCACTGGTATATCCAAAGTAGTAAAAGAACCAGAGTGAGGCCTTTTGAGAAAATAAAGTTTAAATAAAACTCCATTTTCACCTAGAGTTTAGTCTAATTAGCATCTCAGAGCCTCTAATTCATTGGGTAAATCATCTGCCAAAAGATATGGACAGGGATTACACAGATTAAGAAGGCATGGAGGGCTTAAGGTCTGCACTAGCAGAGAAATAGTTGCATTGAAAAGATAATAGATCCATCTAAATAGGTTAAGTAGTTGATAATGGTTCAATTTTAATTTTTTAATCTCTTATGTATTGTTAAATTATCTCATTTATCATTCATTATGGCAACAGTAACAAGAAATTATACTTCATGGACTCCATAAGACTTTTCAAAGATCTGTAATTTATAAAAACTTGAGAATCTGGGTAAAGTTGATCTGTTCATTTCTTCACTCTGTTTCCTTTTTTCCCCATTATAACTTCCTGGAATCTCTTAAACCAAAGCAGCTCAAATTCAGCAATTGTAGAGATTGCCAAATGGTACTAAGTATTATTTGATGTATAGGAGTTGGATAAATTGTTCATGGAACTTCCATCTAGGAAATCTATAACAGGAGTGCTAGTGAATGCTAGTGACTTATCCTGGAGTCCAAATAGTCTTGAAGTCTGTCACTTAGGGAAACTGAAATAAGAGTGGAAAAGATGAGATAGGGTGGAAAGCCTATCATAATTTCAGCAACAGTGGTATCAGGGCAGTGGCATATGGGCTCCTTGTCTTTCCTCAAGCCTCTGCTTTCAAATAATAATATTGAAAACAAAAGGAAAAATTATGTTAGGAATTTTATATTACATATTCTAAGATATTTTTAAAATTTTTAATTTATAGGATAAATAACAGGATAGCAGATCTTTCTTATACATTGACTCTAGAAGACCATGGACTTGTGAAAATACGTGAAATACTGATATCTGACCCATCCCAGGTATATACACACCTCTCTCTCTCTCTCTCTGAATATATATGCAAAGGTACACACATATACATATACATATACATATATACTATTTTCAGTTATGTTTATAAACTGGTTCTTACTTATAAAGATTCCTCATGTACCTTTTTGGTTAACATATTTTCTTAATATTCTTCCCTAGGGTTTAGCTGCAATGCAACAGAAGCCACTTTCTCCTCAAGCACTTTGTGTTACAGAAACACAGGCAGAACCCCGAGAAACTCTAGAATACAAAGCAGCGCTGGAGTTAGAAATGTGGAAAGAAATGCAAGAAGACCTTTTTGAAAATCAGGTTATTTGTTTAATGTCATGTTAAAACCCTTTCCTGCTTTCCTTATATTTTAATGATATCCTTTTGAATAGCATTTCTATACCTCTACTTTGTTATGCCCTTTCAAATCCAGTCTCTTTTAATTGTTTACTACGGCTCTGGTAGGAGAGAGGATAGAGATGCTATCTACATTTGATTGATAAGAGAACTGAAGCTTAGAAAGGGTAAACGAATTGCCAAGGTCATACTGCTAGAATTACAACTTCATGTTCCTTCCACTAAGTCATACTATCTCCACAAAGAAAATCAAGTAGTTACTCTATTTATAATTGGCTAAACTGTTTATGTGGCTGACTCCATAGTCTAATATATTGATAACTCCATATAGTACTACTTGTCTTCCTGTAGATTTTAATTGACTTGAAAAACTGAGCTGCAGTGACTGATAGAAGATCCTTGGCCATACATAGATTTTTTTATTGTTTTTGTTGCCAGGCCCTGTGATTTCATTGGTGCAGGGAGCTCACAGTGAGAAAGCTCCCCTATACTAGTTCTGCATCTTTAGTCTTAGAGAGTTGCCCAGGACACTGAGAGCTTAAGTGACTTACTTGCCCAGGATCAAATTTATGCAAAGAATCATTTAGTACGTATTAAATATGCAGGAATCTTAACTGACCATTCACTTTGCAAAATGTATATAAAATGCCATTTAACTATTCAACTTTAATTTGGTTTTTAAATACTCTAATATTTTTAACCTTATGATTAAATCAAAACATTGCTTTATTTCTTCTTTGCAAAATATTTATTATTAAGGAAGTGCCCATACTGTCTTTTGTTAATGTTAGCCATATTTTCTGGGTTAAGATATATTTCTTCACTCACTGACAAGCAGAGTTACCTACAGACAGAATTGTGAAGTAAGATAATGTATCATAGGTTTAGAGCTGGAGTGAAACTCAGAGGTCATCTAGTCTGACCCCCTCATTTTTCAGATGAAGCGGCTGAGGTCCAGAGATGTTTTGACTTGCCTAGGGTCACACAAGTTGTAAGTGTTGTGTCCAGAATTAGAACCCAGGTCCGCTGACTCCATATTTAGTACTTCCCACTCTACCAGAAACTTGTTTTTGCTCTTCTCAATAGCTTTTTTCACTTTCTGACAATCCACCCCCATTTCTTTACCCACCAACCTTATTTCCCTTGAGTTTTCTTCTTTTCTACTTTTAGATATTTCATTCTTACTAAGGTGAAAATGACTCATAATTCACTAATGGTTTAATGGATTGCCCTTCCCATGGGTCTTTGTATTTTCATAGATAGTAGAGCATGAGCCTACCTTACTCTCCACCCATACCCAGCCCCAAAATCTAAGCCATAAACTTTGTTCATGTGTTAGGCAGGCTGGTCATGTGAGTAGTTAATAATTCATATTTATATTAATAACATGTTATGGATTTATTAGCTATATGACACACAGTACTTTCTCCAAAACAGTCCAGAGATATATGTAATGCTAGTGTTGTAGACCAGGATTTAGGCCAGGTGTGTGGTTTGGGTTTCAGCCTGGAACAGAAGAGCCATGTATAGATTATCTTAACAGTTAGCAAAAGGAAGTGAACTTAGCCATTTGATGGAAAGAAATTCAGCAAGAATTTAGCATTGATTCATTGTGGTGCAGTTTTTTGCTTTTTCATGTACCTTTATGGTATTAAAGGAAGGTGGGATTCCTACCTCTTCATGCCTTGGCTCTTATATTTAGGCTCCAGAAAGCTACACCAATAGTTCTAGCCTAGTCCTCTGGGCCAATTAAATCTCAACAGTTTCAATACACATGAGAGAAAAACTAGGCCAGTTTGCTTTGGTTAGGGCCTTAGGGAAAGCACAGAAACTGTAATAGCACAGAAAGGATTATAAAATACAGAGGTATACACCCTTGCCTTTTTAATTTCTTTAGTGTATGGGACTAATCAGAAACATTCTCCACTCATGCAGATCTTTGTAGCTATTCTGTGACTTAGAGTCTTAGAAAATTTTCTGAGGGACTCCAGAAGTGAAGTGATTTGCCCAAGATCATATGTCCAGTGTGTGGCCAGGATAGTACAGGGACCTAGGTCATCTGTGCTGCCTCCTATTTTATAGACGAAGATACTGAGGTGCAGAAAGGTTAATTGACTTGCCTGTAGCTGTACAGCCAAAAATTGTCACAGATTAGATTCCAACTTTTGTCTCCCCAGATTAGCATCATTAAGCATTTTGAACTGGAAAGGACCCTAGAGATCACCTAGTCCAACCTCCTTATTTAATAGATGAGGAAACTATGCCACAGGAAGGGGAAGTGACTGGCCCAAAGTCATATAGGTAGTACATGGCAGAGTTAGGCCTTTAGTACAGATTTTCTTACTTCAAGCTCAGAATTCCTTCAGTTAAACCATGCTAACTATATTATGCTCCAGCATTTTTCTTAAGTGCCATACAAGGAAACAAGAAGTAGAAAACAAGGTTCCTTATGGACTACTTATGTATAGAGTGTATAGATCATTTGCTGTTGACTCCTATTATAATTTCAGACATATTTTCAGTTAAGAAATTTTGGCTCCCCAGCAGTGGAAAACTACAGTGAACTACTAAAATTTTAAAAAGGCAGGATTTCCTTTCAAATTCAGATACAGTCTGTATGCATTACATTCTGTCCTTGAAAGCACTTGACCAGACAGAATATAGAACATCAAGCGACATGATTTTGCATAATTAAGAAAAAATTAATTTGTACATTGCTCTGATATATATACAACACTTTCCTCTCAACAGTGCTGGGTACTAGGTAAGTATTGTAAATATTCTCATCTATATTTCACACATGAAGAAAAAGTGATTTTCCAAAGTAACACATTTAGAAGTATCAGAGCTTGGTTTCACACTCCTGACTCCTAATTCCAGGTCCAGCACTCTTTCTACTGAGGTATTAGAGTATGGTAGAAAGGGTCTTGAACTTGGAATTGGTAAAGGTTTGAGTTTAAGTTTAACTTCTGTTACCTATGAGTTCTCTGATTATGGCAAAGTTACTTAATTTCTCCAAGCATCAGTTGTATATCAGTAAAATAGGAATAATACTACCTATAGTAGTTGTAGTATTTGTTGTATTTGTTTGCAGGGTTGTTCTGAAGTTCAAATGAAAAATGTTTGTAAAGCATTTTGTAAACCTTACAGTGCTAATGGGTTGCTAGGAACAACAACAACAAAAAAATGGACAGTCAAACTGACTGACACCAGCTATAACAGCTTCATCTAGAAGTTGAACCATTGTAAATTAATTGCCATAACAAGGAGCTCAAAAGATCCCAGAAAACTCCTTAGTCTACAGTAATCTGATTTACTTGACAAATGGAGAAAGATGGATGCCAAATGTAATATGAGTTAGAAAATAAACTCATCTGTAAAATCTTAAGAGGAACTCATTAGAGTAGCTACATAGCTCATTAGAACTAGGAGAACATTATACACAGTAATTGTATGATGATCAATTGCAAATAACTTGGCTATTCTCAGCAATACAATGACCTAGGATAATCCTGAAGGACTCAAGATAGGAGGTGCTGTCCACTTCCAAAAAAAGAACTGATGGAGTCTGAATATTTTTTTTTTAACTTTATTTTTCTTGGGTTTTTTTTTTTGGGGAGAGGGGGAAGGAGTCTGCTTTCTTTTACAACATGACTAATACGGAAATATGTTTTTCTTGACTGCACACATAAAATATGTATGAAATTGCTTGTCTTCTCAATGAAGGGGGAGGAAAGGGAGGGGGAAAATTTGGAATTCAAAATTTTTAAAAATGAATATTAAAAATTTATACATGTAATTGGAAGAAAAAATAAAATATCCAAAATGGAAAAAATTTAATTGAAAAAATGGATGCTCATTGAGCAGTATCAGCTCATAGAACAAAAACAAGCAGTATAAGTAAAGCAGTTTAAACAAAATGTGGCATTCAAAATAAGGGGCAGCTAGGTGGCGCAGTGAATAGAGCACTGGCCCTGGAGTCAGGAGTATCTGAGTTCAAATCTGGCTTCAGACACTTAACACTTACTAGCTGTGTGATCCTGGGCAAGTCACTTAACCCCAATTGCCTCACTAAAAAAAAAGAAAGAAAAAAAAAGGAAGGCTACACACGGGGGAAAATGGAAAAAAATTTGCAAAAGCCATTTTAATAAATTGTTTTCTTCATCAAGGATTGTGAAACTTAGACCTGTGACATTTGAAAATTAATTACTATAGACACCACTTTTGGGTAAGCATATATTAATTTATCAATATTATACTAGTAAAGGATTGGCCACATGTCTCCTTAACTTCTCATGGTCTCAGACTGCATTATAGTGGAGGCAAGAATAGAACTTTAGCATGCCAGTTAGTGTGAACAGGAGAAAAGCCCCCAAGAGACCCATGTGGGCTCCCAGAGAGATAGCATGTGGTCTCAAGGAGACCCAAGAGGAAGAACAAGAGAGACAGAGACCATGTAGTCCCAGAAAGCCAAGAGAGAGAATGAGAACGAGACAGAGACCATGTGGTCTTGATGTGGGTTGGAATTAGGGTTAAATTGATAGTGAGTTGTCACCAGAATTACAAGACTCAGTGACTCAGTTTACCAAATTTTATTGCAATACTGTGAGTGATCACAGGGAGAAAACCAGAAAAGTGGAAAGGTATCTTTCGAATAAGGAAAGATAGAAAGTTAGATTTATAGTATGGATAAATTGATTATCAGTCTCATTATAATAATCTCCACCTTTGCGGGGTACAGGGTTTATCCTAATTTGGAGTTTCTGGGGTCCTAAGCCAACCCCTGAGTCAGGTACCTTTTTCTGTGGAGGTGTGTTTTGGGGGCTTACATATCATAAGGTGAATCTGTGGACAAATTTGGCTTTTTCTGTGCATGTCTCTTTCAGATTCCCATGGCTAGTTTCAAAATATCTTTATTTCTAGTCTAAATTTCTATAGCCTGTCAGTATGTCATTATCATAATTTCAGGTCTTCATGGCCTTCCTACCTCTGTTCCCGTTATGGGTACTGATTTATGTAGGTAAGAGAACCTAGCATCCTGACTTGTAAGTTACCCATTAACAGGGGTCTGAATCCTTTTTAGGGCTCATGCTTGGGTCTTAGGTTTTTCTGTTAACCCCTTTTTTGCCTCCTACATCAGTCTCAGAAAACCAAGGGAGACCGAGAAGATGCCCCAGAATTCTCTTTTGAGAATAATAATAATTGAGTCATTATACATCAAACAAATTTAATTAGTTAACATTATTTAAATCTGTTGGTTGACATGACTTTGAAGGTGGTCTATATTAAAATGAACTTTAGAGATGACATCAGGGAAAGAAATGCAAAAACCCTCACTCAAGTTACTTAAGGCAAAGTGTGTTATCTAGGTGTGGTTTAATCCCATCTTTACTTCTGCAATCTAGGCAAAAGAATCTATGGCCATTCCTTTGGGTTTGTCTCACATAAGATTTGTTGACCTTTCTTAAGGAGAACTGGACTTTTTGGATTGGGGGCTGTAGGGGGCGGGGTGGTGATCCCTGGGTCCCACAAGAAATTGTTATTTTTTCACAGACCCTGACATCACAGTCTTTTAGGTACCATTAGAGGAAGTTGAAATAGCACTAATGTGAACAACGATGGGAAAAGCAGCTCTGTGTGTGTGTGTGTGTGTGTGTGTGTGTGTGTGTGTGTGTGTGTATGTGTGTATATATATATATATAGAGAGAGAGAGCGAAAGACATGTGTATGTGTGTGTACATGTTTATATATATATAATGTGTGTGTGTGTGTGTATATATATATAAACACACACATATATTACATAGATTGTCAGTGATTGTTTGATCAACAATCAGTTATTGGTCAGTAGCACCCCCCCAATACTGAAAAGTTTGAGATTTTTTTCTACAACTTAACGTCTTCTCCTCCTGATATCTTTTTATATTAGCCCTTCAGTGAATTCATAATTGAGTTACTTCTATCTATATATCCATGCTGGAAGTGACTCAAGTGTGAGTACACTCAATTGGAGAAATTAAGAAACTTTGCTATGATTGGAAAACTCATAAGGGCTGATATAAAAGGTGTCTGGAGAAGGAAGATACCAAAGGTGTGGGGGAAAAAAATTCCAGACTGTCACTATCAGTAAGCAGAGAGGTGGGAGGAAGGTCACTGACCACCAATTGGTTGTTTGTCAATCAATAATTGCCATTTTATGTGCCTACAACTGAATCTTTTATAGTCATTTCTGTATCAATTGTAGATAAACAAGCTGCAGTTATAAGCAGTATTCAATAATGTACCACAACTTTACCATTTCAAAATTAACTAAAAAATGTAGAGAATACAAAATCCCATTGTGATTGTTTGTTGATTATTTTTAAAGTACTTAAAGCAGTAGAACAGAACACCATTTTACAAGTCTCATAGCAAGATATGTGTATATATGGGGGTGTGTATGTATATGTCTGTATGTATATATTTCCCATTTATATAATAAGATCATTGAAGATTCCTTAAAGGTGTAGCAACAGAACCCTGTTCAGTGAGTCTCTGGTAATAAACATAGATGAAACACATAAAACAGGGAGAAATACTCTCACCAAATGTATTTCACCACTGATGGAAGAGATCCAAGGCAGAGTTGAAGTGGAATATGGATTCTCTGTGCTTGGTGAAGTCCTCTAGATCAGTGGCATCAAACCCAAATAGAAACAATTCCTACAGGCCACAAATTGACTTAGAAAACCACAAATTAACATTATTTATGTTATATTGTATATTTATTTTGTTACACATTTTAATGTAGTTCTGAGAGAACATTGGGGGGCCATGTTTGACACCTTTGCTCTAGGTATTCCTGTTTGTAGATCACATTGTACTGATTCATTCCATCAAGCCCCAGGACACAGCAGAGAATCCCGAAAGAGATCCGTAAACAAAAAAAGTTTGGCCTGGGTGAAGAATATTGCCTAAATTTCAGCATGCATTTGGATGGATGCCATGTAGAGCTTGTTCAAAGTGTTAGTACAGATGAACAAGGAAGTGAGCCCAGAGTTGATAAGAAGGATAAGAGCAGATTGCTTTTGGGATATTACAGAGCTCTTTACAGAGCTCTTTTATTAACATTAAGTTTCATATGAAAGTAAAGGCCCATCTTTTCAATACTAACATTTTTTACAGTGTTTCTATGTGACAATGAGTCATAGAAGACCATTGTCTCCAGAAAATTAAAGATGAGAACCACACAGAGGACATTTGTGAGGGCTATATAGGGCAAGTGTGGGCTGTAACATAAGGAGAAACTCTGATAAACAAGAGTAAAGGATGTTATCAAGGAATTGAATGACATGAAGAGAAAATGGACAAGTTATCTGGCAAGAATGAAGAATGACAAATGGACAATCAGTATATCCCACTGGCTTGTGGAAGAAAGCAAGGAAGGCCTCTACCATTTTTACTAGACTGCTTTATAGTGAATCTTTGGGAGAATATGGTCAGGAATTCTAGGATGAGCAGGAATGGGTGGTATTCTGAATCCCTGATGCAAATACTCAAAACAACCAGTTCACAGATCCATTTGAGTGTGTTGATAACTAACACATAAATATTAGGGTTTTTTCTATGCTACATCTGGCTCTTAAATAAATCATACAGTTAGACCTCATTTCTTTGTCAGTTCTTACTAATTCCACAGGATCTGAATATTTTTGCAGTTGCACTGATTACAGTATTTTGTGGTCCAGTATTGTTTGCTTTGTTTTTATTTAACCAGTATATATATTGCACGGGGGCCTTTCCTTTCTTATAACGTTTTATGGCTTTTAAAATGATAGTGAAAAATGTTGATGAATCAGTCCAACAAACATCTATTTAATCCCTACTATTTGCACAGAACTGGGATAGTCTCTGGGGACACAGAAACTAAAATGAAAAACAGTTTCTGTCTATAAGGAATAGAAATCATTTGGAAGTCTCCCTCCCACCTGCCATGCCTCAAGATTTCCAGGGCTACTACAGGGCTTAGAAAACTGGACCAAGGAAATTGTGTTAAGATTAATTTCCTTTCATCTCTAGGCCTGTTTTAGAGTATGCTAAGAATTTAGGATGATCTACCCTAAAATAAGTTTCTTTATAGCACTAACATTCTATATTTAAAAATAAGAAGCCTTAAACGCTGCTGAATGGCATTTACAGAACACTTACATAGTTTAACTACCACATTCTTTTCAAAAGTTTGAGTTAGAATGCTTAAAGAAATCCTTTGGAGTTAAATTTTTGCTACTTAGCTTAAATATAACTTCTTGATTTTATTCAAGGCTTTTTGTTTCTATTTTTTTTCCTGACTATACTTTTTTCTTTTTAATAGCTGAAAAAGAGGGAACTAGCTCACATGCAGGCTCTTGCAGAAGAATGGAAGAAAAGGGATAGAGAAAGAGAATCATTAGTAAAGAAGAAGGTAATAAAATTACTTATGAGCTTGTCTTTAGCTATTGTAAGCATATTTGTAACTGGGCATCTTTTCTTAGCATTCTTTGAAAGTTGTTTTATCTGAAAAAGTCAAGAAAATAGATTGTGTCTGTTCTCTGATTATTTCTCTGAATTGTAAAGTGTTTAGTTTTCTGTAATAAATTACATATAGACTTTCTTGCACAAATAAGTATATCCATAGATAGCCTTGAAGTAGATTTAATGAAGTAATTTAATTTGTAATATATGAGATAATAAAAATCCGTCTTCTACCAAGCAACTCTATTCTTCAGGAAGAGAATTTTCATTTTCTTTGTTGATTTTTTTTTCCTTTAAAAAGTTTTGGCCTTATGTTTGCATTTTGTATTAAATATTTTTGGCTTAATTTTTATAAACTTCTCAAATTTTATGTTTGTATAAAGTAAACTAAATTGATTTCATCTATATGGCTTTCATTTCCAGTATTAAGGTTGTTAAACCAATGGAATGCTGTTGATATCACATCTTCATTTCACAAAGGGTTTGATGTGGCTTCTTTGACTTCTTTATGAATAAAATGTTGAAATGTTGGTAGAATGATACAGTTGTTAGAGGAATTCACAGATGATTTAACAACTGTACCAAAATAATATTAATGGTTTTAATTCAAACTTGGGTGTTATCTTTAACAATGCTACAGAGTTCTACTCTTGACTCTTCACAATAGAACTTTAGTCTCGTAAAATCTTAGATTTAGGATTAACCTTAGAGCCTATGAAATCCAGTCTCCTCTTTATGAAGGAGGCTTTTATGCCTTTTTTCTGCCATCTCTGACATTTTACTGTTCAAGAACATCAGTAAACCTAATTATAATCCTTACAAGAGAAATCTATTTTATTTTTTGACATCTGATTGTTAAAAATTATATTTTATCATACTTTTTAAAACTTTGTTTTCCTGGTTTTTTATGTATGTTTTCTTTTGCAATGTAGATAATATGGAAAATATGTTTTGCATGACTTCACATGTGTAATTGATATATTGCTTACCTTCTCGAGGGGTGGGAGGAAGAGAGAGAATTAACACATGATAATCATGATGTGTATATGATAATAATCTTAAATATTTAAGAATAGGGGCTAATTGGTGGGGGGGGCTAATTGGGTGGACCTTATAAGGAGTGAAATTTTTAGCTTCACTTTGAGAGAAATAATTGACAATTAGAACTGTTCAACATTGTAATGAATTTGTCTCATGGAGTATTGAACACTCCATCACTGGAAATCTATTTAGACACTGTATGACCAACCATTTGTCAGATACACTTTAAGAAGAATTCTTTAATTGGATGCTGACCTAATATTTCTCTTCCAGGTCTGAGTTTCTGTGGTTTATAAAGCATAGAATAAAATATATCTTTAAAATTTCTCAGAAAATATCATAATAACTTTTTAAATATAATTTTCAGGTAGCAGAATACACTATTTTGGAAGGAAAACTTCAGAAAACTTTAATTGACTTAGAAAAGCGTGAACAACAGCTTTCCAATGCAGAATCAGAGGTATACTATACATATATTTAATTTCAGAAGAATATATCAATGTGTATGTAGCATATTTTATTGTAATCTGGATTTCTTACATTATGAACAGAATTATCGCTTTACCATCTAAAATATATTTTCCAAGTTTGGTGATAAGAAATAGATGAAAAACTTATTTTCAATATGAATCAGGAATTTTTGCCATACAATTTCAATAGAAGCATTGTCATTTTTTGTGAAATAAGGAAAAGTTAACAGATGAAGAAAGATTGAAAGAGGAAATTATAGGTTAAATATGAAACAATTTATATTTTTGGTTCTTTCCCAAATTCTCTTTCACTAAACAAGAAAATTCATGGAAACAAGGAGGCAAAAAGAGAGCCACCATCTTTTATTCCCTTTGGAGAAAGTTGAAGAAAGCAAAGATTTAAGGTAGTCTTATAAACCTGTTTCATACTTGTGAACAGCTAAAAATTATCATTATCTCTCGCTAAAGAAAGACAGCAGCTTCCTGATTATAATCTCTAGTCCAAGGAAGCAGACAGATGACTGTAACAACATTGTAAATTTTCTGATAAGACAATGAAACTGAGCTTCACTGGCTTCTGGAACATGAGTATATTTAACTTGCAAAACCCCTAAAATTTGTTAACATAGTAACAGGTGAGAAAAAGTAAGAAAAATATAAACTAAGTGAAATATCTGATGTAGCCAGATTTACATCTTTGCTTCAGCTGCTTTCAAAATAATTTGGAGTTTCTATTATGTGAGAAAAAAATTCATTTAAGCTTCCTTCTTACCTCAATCTCCAGAAAGAAAATAGGCATGTGCATAGTCTTAAAATGCACACAATAGATGTGACTAGGCAGTTGAAAGTATGTACGGGTTTTTATTAAGATATTTTCTTTTAAAAAAAACCTTTATTTTCATCCTCAAATATCCCTTAAAATTGGGTTGAATTGGATGGATTTCTCAGATGAATAGTAACAAGGTGACCCACGTTTCATATATTAAGCAGATCATATACTTCATTTTCCTGTTCCACTCTCCTCTCTGAGCATATTGGGGACATGAGATAATTTCAAAAGACAATATGTAGGTTTCAGTGTTTATATTTTATTTTTAAATATTACCATTTCAAACGCTAATATAGTTGTTAGAGTCAAATGGGTGAATATGTGTCTGTTTTCATGTATGTTTTACGTAAAGTATTATAGTTTGAAGGAAAAGGAAGAGATAATTATTTGAGACAGAAAAAGTGGCAGAAGTTTTTGAGAATGGCTAAATGAATCCAGTTTGGTTTTGTTTACAGAGAATAATGAGCCAGGAAATAACAGAGGTGAAGATCTCTGAAGCACATGATTAGTAGTTTTTAATTTGTCAAGCAATTAGAATCCATTGTCAGATTCAGAAAAGGGGAATGACAAGATTAAAACAACTATTGAAGGATGAAATTTTTCCTAAATGACTTCTCTGGATACAACAAATAAAGTAGATTTTAGACAGAGATGTTAATCCTGCTGCTAGTAAAGACACCGTGATTTTGTCGTAGTCTCAGCTCTTCTTGAATAAGGGAGACCAACCACACATTCAAGGGAGAACAGAACATAAAGCCTAAATGGAAATCGCATCTGGTCTCAGGCCTCCCAACTCATTTCCCATATTGCTTCCTGGTGCAGATATACATTCTAGCATGAAGTATATCAAAGGATATTATGGCACTAGATTTTTGTCTTTCTATTGTAAACAGAAGATGTCAGCCATGGTTCATGGGTGTTTTTTCGTCCCCACTAAAGTTGTCTCTAGACTAAGCTGTTTGAGACCAGTGCTGAGTCATTACTACTTATACATTATTTATCATTCAACCAATAAGCATTTATCAAGTACTTACTAGGTACCAGCCACTGTGCTAAGCGCTTGAGATACAGAAAGCTCTTGGGATACTGCAAAAGGCAGTCCCTGCCATCAAGAAGCTTAACACTGCATATTTAAATTCAGCTTATCAATTTTAGCCAAACAGCATATTTTAAATCTCTTTAGATTCTGGAAATCTAGAAGATGTTTTGGCTCTAAGAAGTTGCCTCATATGTTTGCTATTTTATTTATTTTGTTGGGCTTTTGTTTTTATTCAGTTCTGTAGATCTATTTGTTCAATAAATGAATGCTTTAAAAAGCAATCTGCTGTTATCATAGATCTTACTATTTATCCTTGGTTTTGTTTTGTTTTTTCAAATGGAACTTATTTGGGTTGATAATAAGGCTAGACCAAAAGCCAGGCATTCTCTAGTCCAAGGAGGAGAAAACCTTTGTCAAACATAGATTTATCTTCTTTTATGCCATGGTGGTCCTTAATAATGAGAACATTGTTGAATAGGCTTAACTCCATGAATATTAAGGGCTTTTAAAAATAATTTTAACGTATGCTATTTATTACCATGAAGCTTTATGCATATATAGAATAAATTGGAATGTATTTGAATTTATGATCTGTAATAGAACTTTTATTGCTGTTCATTCCAGAGAACAAAAAACCCTCCAAAAAAAGATTCCTGAGAGCAGTGATACTTCCACTGAGGGGAGAGGGACAAATGTGGTTTCACAATATAGATTTCCTCTGAATTGTGGAAGATGGTGGTATATTAGGTCCCACAAGAAGTTAGATTCCTCCAGAAACAAAGTTCTAAAAAAACTACCGAAAGGAACAGTGTTAAAGCCAAAGAGAATCAACTGTAGACTCCTCTTTCTTGTCCAAAACAAAACAAAAAAAACCAAAAACACCACAATTAAATTGGAAAAAAAAAAGCTGCTAAAATCCTATGGAAGGTCTGAGCAAAGATAAAATAGGTGGAAGGCTGAGCATACAGCTAGGTCCCATAATAAAAGAGGATCAAACTGACAACCATTATAAGATCAACCCTCAGCCTCAGCACGATAGGACAAGAACAGCACAGCACTGACGATAATGCTGAAACAGTATGCCAAGATTTCTGGGATACACTTTAGGCAGCACTTTAGGGAAAAAAATAAATCCTTAAAGACATACATTAACATAAATAGAAAAGATAAATGAATCAAATATACATTTTTTTTAAAACTTAAAAGCCAACAGAAGCAAACCCAAATTAAACACAAAAGGAGATATTTAAAATTAGAGGAGAAAAAGATAAGTAGTTAAACAAAAAGACTATAATAATGAAAAAAGTACCAGTTGTTTCTTTAGAAAACTAACAAAATTGATAAGCCTTTAGCTAATGAGATTAAAAAGAGGGCAGAAAAATCACATCAATAGAATAGCAAAGAAACAAGGTGAAATCACAGTACCAGAAGAAATAAAAAGTATCAACTTATGTAGTTATATATCAGAACTTATTATGTACAGTTTGTCATGTTAACAAAAATTGAAAACACATACAGAAATACCTTCAAGACTATAAAATAGTCAATCTCAGAAAAATAAATAGAACTAGATGTAAAGGGGGAAAAAATCCTGATCCTTAATGGATTCACAGAATTCCATCACATTTTTAAAGAACAGTACTACCCAAGTTATTCTCAACAACTGAACAAGAAAGCATTTCACCAGACCCCTTATATCAGACCAGTTCTTAATATCTAATTTAGAGAAGGACAAAGCATAGGAAAACTACAGACCAGTATAATTTAAAAATGTTTTTAAAAATAACATAAAATCCTGTCAAAAAGGCTGTAGATATTCATCCTAGAAATGATTCATTATGACCAAGTTGGATTTATGCTAGGAATGTAAGGATATTTTTTCAAAATTAGGAAAACATAATATATCATATTAAAAACAATTATCCAAGACTACATAACTCAGATATACAAAATACCTTTGACAAAGTACAATACTCATTTATACTAAAAACCCTAAAAAGTATAGTCATAGAAGGAACCTTTTTAATATTTTTTAAAGTATCTAAAACCAAAAGCAAACATCATATGCAGTGGAAGATCCCTACAAGTTTTCCCAATAAATAACAGGAATAAGAAGATTGGAAGTAGGAGACAGGCTAGATTATGAAGGGTTTTGAATGCCAGACAGTATTTTATATTTGATCCTGGAGTCCATGGGCAGCCACAGAAGTTTGAGTAGGGGAGTGACCTGTGTTTTGGGAAAATCACTCTGGCGGCTAAATGGAGAATGGGTTGCAGTAGAGGGAGACTTTAAAGAAGTCAGACTTTGTTGTTCAGTCATTTCAGTTACATCCAATACTTCAATGACACCATTTGGGGTTTTCTTGGTAAAGATACCAAAGTAGTTTGCTATTTCCTTCTCCAATTCATTTTACACATGAGAAGAATGGGGCAAACAGGGTTAAGTGACTTTCCCAGGATTGCACAGCTAATAAGTGTCTGGAACTAGATTTGAACTCAGGAAGATGAGTCTTTCTGACATAAGGCCTGGTGCTCTATCTTTTGCAGCACCTAGCTACAGTCAGACTTACCAATAGTCCAGGCATGAGGTAATGAGGGCATGCACTAGAGTGGTGGCAGTGTCAAAGGAGAGAAGGAAGTGTCTTGAGAGATGTTGCAAAGGCCTTAGCAACAAATGGGATATGGGGCACAGGGGGTGAAAAATGATGAGGAGTTTAAGATAACCTCTAGCTTGTGAGCCTGAAGGACTAGGAGGATGGTAATAGGGAAGGTAGGAGCAGGGAGGGTTTAGAAGGAAAGATAATGAGTTCTGTTTTGGACATGTTTAGTTTAGGATATCTAATGGGCAAACATTCTGAGATGTCTGAAAGGCAGTTGGAGATGTGATAGTGGAGGTCAGCAGAGAAGTTGAGCCAGGATAAGTAGAGATAAGTGAGAATTATCAGCATAGAGATGACAATTAAATCCGTAGGAGATTATGAGATTATCAAGTGAAGTAGCATAGAGAGAGAAAAGAAGAGGACTCAAGGGAACACCTATGGTTAGAGAAGGTGATCTGGGTGAAGATCCAGCAAAGCAGACTGAGAAGGAGTGGTCAGTAGGAAGAGAACCAGGATTGATATGTTATGTGTGTATAATCAACACTTAATGTCTGCCACATAGTAGGTACCTAAATGTTTTTTTGGATTGGATTATCATATTGTATATATACATATAACCAAAAACTTTCCTAATAGTTGAGTTTTCAAAAGATAAGAATAAACAGTCCTCAAAAAAGAATTGAAAACTGTTATTAGCCATACAAATGAATGTTCTAATTAATGATGAGAAATATAGTTCATAACAGCTTTGAGGTTTTATCTCACACCCAGAAAATTGTAAAGATTACAACAGTTGATAGTAAATGTTGGAAGATTATGGGAAGATAGACACATTAGTGCATTTTTGGTAGAGTTATAAATTAGTATAAGCAATTTGGAGTTATGCAAATAAAGTGACTAAAATGTCTGTCCTCTTTGACTCAGATTCCACAAGTTGACATATGCCCAAAGGGAGTTTATTGTAAGAGGAAAATCGCCTTGTAAGCTAATATATAAATAATAATAATAATATTAACAATAACTAGCATCTGTATAACACTTTAAGATTTACACATTGCTATATATATACTATATATACATATATACATACAACAAACCTGTTTAGGTGGGTGCTAGTTTCATTTCCATTTTACAGATGAAAAAACTGAAGCTGAGAGGTTAAATAGACTAGCCCACACAGCTAGTAAATGTCTGAAGTATGATTTCAACTTAGGTCTTCCTGATTTAAATCCTAGCATTTTTACCACCTCACCAATTAGCAACACTTTTTGTAGGATTAGAAACAAAGTAGATGTCCATAAATTGGGTAATGGCCAAACAAACTTTTAGTACGTGAATGTAATAAAATAGCACTGTACTATAAAAATTATAAATATGATAAATGGAAAGATTATATGAACTGATGTAGAACAAAGTAAACAGAGCCTAGAAAATAATATATATAATGTAAATGGAAAAAACAACCACAGTACAATTGAAAGTGAGTATTGAGAACTGATATTGATTGTACACAGACTGAAGCATGCTATTTTTCACTTTCTTTCATTTTTTTTCTTTTATTCAAGTCTTCTTACACAAAATGACTAATACGGTCATGTTTTAAATAATTGTACATGTATAACCTATATCTGATTGTTTACCACCTCAGCGAGAGGGCAAAAGGAGGGATAAAATTTGGAACTCAGCACTTTAAATAAAAATGTTTATTATTTTAAAAAAGAAAGTTAAGTATTGCAGAATTACAAAGCACAATAACCTTGGCTCCAGAGGAGATATGAGAATATACCCTTCTTTCTACTTCTGTGATGCTTCCACTCAACACCTGTATTAGGAAGGCTTTCAAATAGCTTAGGTATTCCAGTCCATTCTGTCATTCTTCATTCTTTCATAAGTAGAACTAAACGTATCATTTAGTCATCTAATATGTTGCTAGAATAGCTGCATACTTATATAATGTGAATCAGTTTCTTTGACGCTTAAGATATGATGCCATATGATAGCAATATTCTAATAGATCTTTCCCTTCCTCAAAAGAAATTCAAATAATCTTGGGTGTCTCCTCATACACAATGAGTATACATTTCAGAGAGTCAAAGTTAGGTTTGACATAAAGAGGTTTAACAACTACTATCCAGAAGTAGAATGGACTGCTTCAGGAGGTGGTAGGTTTTTTATACTGAAGGTCTTCATGCATAAGTTGTATGGTCATTTATTAAGTATATTGTGTAAGGGATCTTCCCTCAAATATCAGTCAGATTAAATGGCCTTTTCAGTCCCTTCCACTGAGATTCTATGATTAGAATTGGAACATTTCTAATCTGGTTCCCAGGAATCAATATGACACAAAACTGGGATTTGTGATCATTCAGCCTGAAAAGATCTGAAGATGAGTTGCACCCCATCTTTCTGTGATAGGACATCAAGGATTTATTCTTCAATACAACTCTACCTACCTTTTATCCAATATGACCCAACATTTGCCTGATTTCCATCATTCGATTGCCGCGCAAGCTCCCGACCTCCCTTTTCTCAGCCCTGCAAGTCAGCCCTTTAGGCTTAGGTTAGTAATCCAACCTCTGCATGAGCAGCCACAGTGGCATCTGCACAGGTGCCCTTAGGAATCTGTGAACTGGCCTAGGTTTAGGCATAGTCTTGTTAAGATGAGTAGACATGATGAATTACAATCTATGTTGCAGATTCTTTTAACCAACCCCTCACACCTCTCCCCTGCAATGCCCAACCCACCCTTCTCTTTACCCATGTCGCCACCACCCTAGTTCAGACTCTCTTCACTCTCACTTGAATTACTACAATGACAAGATTCTTCACCCTCCTCTCCATCCTTTCACACTTCTAAAGAGATTCTCCTAAAATGCAGGTCAAAAATGTTAGACCCCATCTCAATAAGCTCTAGTGCCTCCCTAATGATTCTAGGATCAAATCTATACCCCTATTTGACATTGAAAGCTCTTCCCAACTTGGCCTCAAACTACATTACTCCCTTTTGTTGGAAATTATGGTAGACATGAGGAAGAAGTACATCTCAGACATTGGTGTCAGCCAGTGGAAAGAATGCTGAGACACTGAAACATTGTCATTGTAAGAAGCAGAAAAAGCCATTTTGGCTGTATAGTGTGAGGGGAGGGGTCAAAAGGAGGGAGAGGCAACATACAGTGAGGCTGGAAAGATAGGTTGAGGCAAGATTGTGAAGCTATTCAGAATTTATATTTTATGGTAGAGGCAAAAGGGATCCACTAGTGTTGATTGAACAACTCAGTGACTTGGTCAAATCAGCATTTAAGGAAAATTACTTGGGAAGCTCTGTGAAGGATAGATTTCAGTGGAGAAATTTGAGGTAGGAAGACAAGTTGGGAGACTTATTCCAGTAATATAGGCAAGAGGTGATGAGGGCTGTAATTAAGATAGTTAGCTGTATAAATAGAAAGGAGTTCAATGTGACATGTTATAGTAATAGAAATGGTAACTGATTGAACATGTGAGGTGTGAGTAAAGAGTCCAGGATAGCAACAAGATTATAAACCTGGGAGACTAAGGAAGAATGGTAGTACCTGTATCAGATATAGAGAAGTTTGGAAGAGGAGTGTGTTATTGGAGGGCTGGAGGGTTGACAGGCAAAAGAGAATACATTTTTTATTGTATTTATCTTCTTTTGTATATATACAAAAAGTCCCAGCTCAGACACATACTAGCTGTGGCTGTATGATGCTGGGCAAGTCACTTAACTTCTTAGTGCTCTAGGCAACTCTATATATCTTTATCAGTATTTATAAAAATGTTACTTTATATTCTCATTTCTTTTATAATATAATTTAATATTTAGATTGCTTATCCATTCAAAATATGACACTTCAAAAAGCTATATTTATTTTAAGCTTCAAAGAAAGAAGAAAGAGCTGCACTTGGACCATGAAAGAAACCTTCAGGAACTTCAGGATTCTATCCGAAGAATCAAAGAGGAATGTGCTCATCAGGTAGAGCTGGAGACATCAAAGATGAAACAATTGGAAGGAGAAAAGCAACGACTTCAGCAGCAGGTTAGAGAACATTGGCAAACTGCGTCAGGGACCCTATTAAATGTAATTGGGCATGTTTAACAAACTAAATAAAAATGCAGTATAGCATAGATAATGTTAATATGTGGTTTTCTGAGTCAATATGTGGCCTGCAGGGACCATTTCTATTGGAATTTGATACCAGTACTGCAGCAGATAAAGTGTTAAACTTGAGTTTACAGTCCATCTCTGATGGTAACCCTTTAAAACTATGGTCAAGTCACTTAATCTTTCTGAGCTGAGCTTAGTTTCCTCATCTTTAAAATGAGAATAAGAGTAATAATTCCTGTCATATTTATCTCAAAACATTGTGAAGCTCAAATGAAATAGTATGTGTAATGTTGTTTGCAGTGTGGTAAGAATGTCCGTTATTATTAGTACTATTTTTTATTTACTGAGAGAGTTTATTTCCTTTTTGGAAGAATAATAAATGGATAGGGGGAAAATTCAATTAAAAGTGATTTTTGTTTTATAGTATTCATTCATCATTATGATTCATAGTTACTCCTTTAATTTACACTTGCTTTTTGAAGTTGTGAGATAAAGATGGTTTGCATACGGTAAGCTTATTTTTCATGTCTTCACAGTTCTTTGTATGATACTTAGTCTGATCAATTCCATATGGTAGGAAAAGACATCTAAAAATTTAATTTGAAAAATATTCCAGGATAGTACGTATTTAGTAGATAACTCTTTAAAGTTTTGAAACCTGAAATATAATTCTAAACAAATACTCGTAGTTGTTGTTAATGCATGTTTCTGTTTTTTAAACGTTTCGATTTAAAATATTAAATCTCAAATGTTCAGTATTATGTTTTGTATTCTTAAATTGTGGGGGGGTTTTCTTAGTTTGGCCATTAAATTTTTTAAAAACATAACAAGTCAACTGATTTTAATCTTCTTTAGGTAAATTAAAGCTGAAATACTGTGCAACTATTGCTGATATGATTATTTTACCATTTTATGTTGTTTTATTTTCTTAGAAGACTATATATACTACATTTATGTCCCTCATCTTCCTCTACTCTAAACCCATACTGAAATATTTGGGCTTTTTAGTGGAAAATTCATTTCAGGAACATTTCTATTTATTTAAATATCACACTTATGGCAATTTTTGTTATCTAGAATGTAACAAGAAACACAGAAGGAAACAAAGAAGGCCTTTGAGAGTCCAAAATATCAAAGCCCATCTATTTTGCTTGTAATTGAAGTTCATTTACCAAATTAAAATAAACCATGGCTGATCTGAGTTTTGTAACATTTTATTTGTGTATTATTATTAAATTAAGTGGATTTTTTTTGAGGTTTTTTGTTGTTATCTTTTTACTATAGCTTTATGATTCTGAAATTAAGTATAAAACTTTGGAAAAAGAATTCCAGCATTTCAAGGACCAACAAAACAGCAAGCCAGAAATCCGTCTGCAGTCAGAAATAAATCTTCTCACGCTGGAAAAGGTACTTTAGTTAACTAATAGATCAGTGGTAATAGTTAAGTTATATTAAGACTGCTAACCAGTAAATAATTTATACATGGTAATGACAGAAACATAGATTTAGATCTGGAGGGGACATTAGAAACCATCTCATCCAACCCTCTCATTTTACCCAGGAAGAAACTGAGGCCCAGAGAGGTGGGACTTAAAACTGCTGTCCTTTGACTCCAAATTCAGCACACTTTCTTTGCATCATACTGGCATTATTTCAGTGAAATAGCTTACTGTGTAAGAAGATTGCTTTTGAAGTTACACATTCAGGACTTTAAGACATTTGGAATTTGAGTGGTTTAAATATTTGATTCTGAATTATCTGATTTACTTAACCCTATTATGCTTCAAATTAAACTTGTTTGTGTGAATTATGGTTTGACAACTTTAGATATTTTAAGTGCCTTATTTGCCCATCAAATAGGTCTAGCATTTGTAACACAAAAGATCATTTTTTTCTACTCATGGTCCAAGACTATTAAAAGTTTTTTGGAGGGGGCGGCTAGGTGGCGCAGTGGATAAAGCACCGGCCCTGGATTCAGGAGTACCTGAGTTCAAATCTGGCCTCAGACACTTGACACTTACTAGCTGTGTGACCCTGGGCAAGTCACTTAACCCCCATTGCCCCGCAAAAAAAAAAAAAAAGTTTTTGGAGAGAATGATGAAAGTATGCTACTGAGTCCTTTACAAATTCAATTCATTCAACTTATATGTAATACAGAAATTAAATACAAAGCACATTGATAACAGTAGGGATACAAAGATGAAAAAACAACACAATCCTTGCCAAAAGGAATTTACAGTAATTATAAAAGTCTCGTTTAAGGAATTAGTAATAGGAATTGTTAAATGAGGGGCAGCTAAGTGGCGCAGTGGATAAAGCACTGGCCTTGATTCAGGAGGACCTGAGTTCAAATCCAGCCTCAGACACTTGACACTAGCTGTGTGACCCTGGGCAAGTCACTTAACCCTCATTGCCCTGAAACCCCTCTCCCCCCCAAAAAAAAAATAAAAACAAAAGAATTATTAAATGCTGGAGGATTGAAGGAGGATGAAGACTGATTAGTTGCTGATTAGGAATTTATTCTAAACTTTTAGGAGTGGTGAAAAATAAAAGCCAATTTATAATCCCAAGTGGGTAGGGTGAGGCATTTGTCAATAAAGATAGGGAAAAGGGACTGTAACTTCAAGGGTCTAGGTGAGAATTTGATTTTCTTTCTCTTCTCTCCTCTTCCCTTCCCTCCCCTTCATTCTCCTCTCCTCTTCTTTTCTTTTATAAGATAGGATAGATTTCAACATATTTAAAGGTAGTGTAAGGAGCCAGTGGATACAAAGAGTTATAAGAGGGAGAAGAGGTAAAAAAGAATGGACCAAACTGTCAGAGTAGATGGGAAGAGATAAGACACACACACACACACACACACACACACACACACACACACACACACACACACACACACGAAAAGAGGTTAGCCTTGGAAATCATAAAGAATAGTTCTTCCTCTGTGACAGGAGGAAAGGAGGAATGGATGGGTCAAGATACATATTTTGAGGTAATGATGAGACTATAGTGAGAAGGAAGTTGAAAGCAGCTTTTGATCGATGGCCTTGATTTTCTTACTGCATTAAGAGGTCAGATTCTCTACTGAGCTCAAGGAATATTGAGGGTTTGTGGAGTATGAAAGTGGTTTTGAATAGTCTTTGTGGGCAGTATAAAAGCATTTTGGGGCTATAGTGAGGGAGGGCCCTGTAGACATAAAATAATGCAAATTTATAGTGGACTTGATTTTACAGAATTGTCATGATTTTTGTTTATTAATCTGAACAGTCCAGGAGTAAGAACAGAACTAAAAGTCAGTTGTTTATTGGGGATTAACAATATGAATATGAACAGAATATCAAAAGGCTAAGGGACCATATGGTGCTAAGAGGGCAAAATTGAAAGACTAAACAAGAGTCAAAAGGGAATTGATAGACTGTGAGATTGGGAAGTAGTTGATGGAACAAAAATATCAATAATACCAAAGATCAGGTTCAGTTGGTCTGAAGAATGGAGGAGACAGAAGTTCAAACAGAAGCACAGGGTTTGGGGAATATAGCCTTTTTGAATGATGATAGAAAAGTATTGTCATGTGCTAGAAGTAAAATGGAGATGGAAGTCTTTAAATTTGAAAAAATGAAGGAACTTTGAGTTCTCAGTGTTAGATTATCAGGGTAAATGTTAAAGTTGCTGGGTATGATGACAGGATTCTAGGTGGAAGAGAAAACTGTAAGCTGGTTAGCACAGTGGTAAATAAAGGTGAATGATGGTCCCAGAGAACAATGATAGGGATATAGAGAAGGTGGCATAAATGGATGAAATGAACTTCAAAACAGAGACTTAGCTAAATGATATTCCAGGAGCAGAGAGAAACATAATTCAGGCCACCCCTTCTTTTCTAGTCTTGGGGAGTGAGAGAAGGAATGGCTTTCCATTAAAGAAGACCACAGGGAATGTATTTTAGGGAAGCCAGGTTCCAGTTAGAGTGATAATGTGAGGGATTAAGTTTGGAAAAACTTGAGGATGTAAGGGAATTTGATCCGCATAAAGTAGGGCATAATTTAATGATATTAATAGCAATAATAATAATAGTTGACATAGTTTTTGAAGGTTTTCATAGTGTTTTACATACATTATTTCATTTGTTCTTTAGAATAACCCCCTGATATAGGTAATATCACCTCATTTTTTTTTTCTGGGACAATGGGGGTTAAGTGACTTGCCCAGGGTCACACAGCAAGTAAGTGTCAAGTGTCTGAGGCTGGATTTGAATTCAGGTCCTCCTGAATCCAGGGCCAATGCTTTATCCACTGAGCCATGTAGCTGCCCCCAATATCTTCTCATTTTACAGAGAATGAAGCCAAGACTTAGAAGTTTCAGTCACTTTGCCCAAAATCACACAACTAGTAAATATGTGAGGCAAGATTTGAATTCAGGTCTTCCTAAGAGAGGTATGTGGGTAGAAAGTGGAAACTGAGATATAAAGGGATGAGAATAAAGGAAAAATTATCACTGGGAAGCGATTTATAGCTTAAAAAAATGGTTTGAGAATATAACG
The DNA here is from genome assembly GCF_019393635.1 of Dromiciops gliroides. Classification (NCBI taxonomy): domain Eukaryota; kingdom Metazoa; phylum Chordata; class Mammalia; order Microbiotheria; family Microbiotheriidae; genus Dromiciops; species Dromiciops gliroides. The sequence continues at coordinate 515,282,927 of NC_057861.1, read as the reverse complement.
GATCTAAGAAAGCAAGTTTAGACTTTAGGCAAGAGACATATATTGCTAGCAAGGAAGAGGATATAATACTAGATAAGTTTAAAACTTGTCTTCTGAGCAATTCCATAAAGGGTCTCATGGATTAAGGGGTTTTGTTTGTTTGTTTAAAAAAATGCATATATTTACTCACAATAAATTAGAGCTGATCCCTTTCCCTTCCTATGATGCTTGTGTCTATATAAGTATTAGATTGTGTTTAGTTTTTAAAGTTAGCTCTTTCGAAAAATCCTCCAACTTCACATTTATTGATAAAGGTAATAGATTCCTTCAAAGTGTTAGAAGATAAAAATAGATATAAATTCCTTTCTACTTGTAAATGCTATATAACCAGTCCTTTCAGAAAAATATTCAGAAACTCATGTGCAGATATCTTCTGGTGCCAGAAACTGATATCTTTAGTAATACTTCATTTCATCTTGTAATTTAAATTGTAACTATGATTGTATTGTCAGTCATGTAAACCCTATTAGAATGGGCAGAGAATTGTAATACCTGTCTCCCTAAAGGCCCAAGATAGCATTCTATATATATTAAGTACTCAATAAATGTTGATTAACTTGGAAAATGAGAGGGTTGAACTATTTGTAACCACTATCCAGATCTAAAATTCTGTGACTCCCAACTACTGTAAATTTTCTTTTAATTGGGTAGACTGGTATATCTTTTATGTGACTTTTCAAGATTTTTTGCCTCTAGGTGGTGCTATAGGTCATATAACTAAGTCAGTGGTCAGGTTCTATCTAGGTTTGCTACTAAGATTTTATGTAATCTGTGCTTCATATTCCTTGTTATCAAAAATACAATTTTTAATTAAGGAACTGATTGAGAATAATTATAATGAACTAGAGTTTATATAGAAAAACTTAAAGCACATTTAAGTTACCCTCTCTGTCGCTGACCTTTTTTTCTCACAATTTAAACCTCTAATTCTAATGTAATTGGTAGAATCGGTAATGATGATTGTATTTGCTCCTGCATGATAGTTATTATTGGATAAAAGAGTAGAATCTTCTTTGTATTTTCCTCTTGAAAAACAAAAAAGCCAACTCATAGCCAAAATCATGACCCTCCAATTCAAGAATGCCTTTTTGTCTATTAAAGGGAAGTTTGTTATCAAGGTCCTGGGCGTGAGGGAAAGAATGAGAGGAAAAAAGTAATGTTAACCTGATGAGCTCTTATCATCATTTGACAGTTCTCTTCTTATTCCCAATCCGTTCATTGCTACATAATGCTAGATAATGGAAGTCCTACACATCTTTGTAATTGAGCCTATATTGTTAAGGACCATTTTAAAAAAATCAGTCTTTTCTGTTTATCATTAAATGCTTTTTTAAACATGAAGAATTATCAAAATATTTTAAAATCAGATACATTTCCTTCCAATAATGATATTTTTCTAGGCCTGAGCTAGCAGAACAATGAAAGATATTTGGGCAAAGGTTGTGATGCTGGTAACCAACTTTTCTCAATTTCTTTAACTTTTCACCCTAAATAGACACTATTAGGTGGCCTGAATTTTAGAGGAAGTAGTGTTCTTCATGTAATACTTAAATTTAATGTAATCTAGTAGGCCATTTGTAAACACCAAGAAGTTCTACCTTCTAGAAATTATTACTATCTTTGTATCAAAAATGGGTATTTTTAATTGGTCCACTTATTCAGAAATATTTATTCAATACCAATTCCAATTCACCAATTCCATACCAATACCAATTTAATACCAAGCCCAATAATCTAATAATTATTAGGGATACAAAGATGAATACAACTTGACCCTTGCCTTTTTATGGGTCATAATCTAGTAATAACTATTAGAAAAGTTAGAATTTGAAAGTGACATAGGAGAAGTACAGCACTTTAAGGGTTCAGAGAAGCAGAGATTATGATTTGATACAGGTTGTGTTTGTGTTCAGTATTGCAAAATGGATAGAGAGGGGGAAGAAAGGAATTTCAGGCAGAGAGAAAAATGTAAGAGGCAGGAGGCGAAAAAATGGGTGCCAGCAATAGTCCAATTTGTTTGGAGCTAAGGGGATAGTAAAATATAAAGTGAGTTTCACAAACTGTTAAAGAAGCAAAGAACCTGAGAGATAATCTATCCCTACTATATGTCAAGCACTATGCTAGGTGATGGATATACAAAGACAAGGAATACTATATGTCACAATCATAGAAAATGAAATACAAAATATATGCCAAGTAATTTGGAGGGGGGAGGATAGAATTCTCATTTGAATGTAATATAGAGTCTATGAATAAAAATAATGTGCTAAAAGGTATACTGGAGGCAGATTGTGATGGACTTTAAAGACAGAGTATTTCTTTTTTATCCCAGAGGCAAGATGGAGGTTTTGGATTTTCTTGAACAGGGAAGTGACATGGTCATACCTTTACTTCAGGAATATTAATTTGGAAGCTGTTTGGGAGGTGGATTATAGGTGGGAGACCAGTTAATAGATTATTGCATTTATCCAGGTAAGAGGTGATAAGGACCTGAATTGTTTTGTGATAGAGAATGAGACTGATGTCAAGATAAATTTTTGGAGAACAGTAAATACCAAGCAACTGAGTGGGAATGACCAAGAAAGAGGTAAGGAAGAATTTGAGGATGTGAACCTGAGTGACTAGAAAGAAGGTTGATGGTGTCCTCAACATAAGCAAAGAAGTCATAAAAAGAGGAAGGTTTAGGGGAGGAAAGATAATGAGCTTTCTTTTGGATGTTCAGTTTGTGATGTTTATGATGTATCCATTTTGAGATGTTGAATGGGTAGTTGGTGAGGAGACTAGAGTGCAGGAGAGAACCAGAGAAAGAAAATAATAACATTAAGTGCCCTGGAGATATAGTACAGTCCCTGTTCTTAAGGACAATGCATATAGGAGGACAGAACATGTAGGAGTGCTCAGCTGTAGGGCAGTTAGATAAGTCCGTAGGCCTTTAAGGGCACATCACCAGGGCAGATGGTAACTTCCTTATTTTTGTTGACGGAACCACTCACTGTTCTTCTAGTCACCCAAATTCACAGCTTAGGAACTATTCTTGACTACTTTTCACTTAACTCCCATTTCCCTCATCCTCATTTATATTCAGTTGTCAAGTCTCACCAATTCTGCCTTCTCTGGATCTCATATCTATTCCCTTCTTTCTGTTCATAATAACCATCACCTGTGTCATTTGAAATTTTATGGGAGTACCTATCTCTGTCCCAAGTTTTAGGAAATTTAGCTGGGGTTTCTAATATATTGTTACTTAGAAATTAGAGACTATAACACCAATTTTGGGTATTAAGTATTTATTAAAGCATATTAAATATTGGTAAAGAGATAGCACGTGGCTCAGAAAGTTCAGAAAGGGGGCAGCTAGATGGTGCAGTGGTTAAAGCGCTGGCCCTGGATTCAGGAGTACCTGAGTTCAAATCCTGCCTCAGATACTTGAAACTTACTAGCTGTGTGACCCTAGGCAAGTTACTTAACCCCCATTGCCCCTCAAAAAAAAAAAAAAAGAAAGTTCAGAAAGGAGAGAGAAAGCTCAGCATGGCCGTCTCCTCAGAGTTCCCGGTCAAGAGAGAATGTGAGAGAGCTTAAGCTTCCTGCGGGTCTGGAGGAAAGGTGGCCCTTCCACACTGCTCCAAGCTAATTGCCTAGCATCATTCAAATCTATTGGTTTACTGGACTTGAGTGTGGTCCATGAGCAGTACATGCTGAGGTCAGAGTCCAGAGGACAGACCCTCTATAAGTAAAGGCTTTCATGTAGGTGTGGTTTTAACCTCTATTGTCTGTACTCAGAGTCTTAGGTCCAAATTTACTGACTCTGGGCTGGCTCTGAAACAGATCAGGAAAGGCTCTATAGTTAGGCTCTTGAGCGGGGGGCCTCTTGGAGTCCCCAAACCCCATTATTTTCTCACCCTAATTCAGGCCCTCATCGTTTCTTACCTGAATTAGTAGAATCACTTCTGATTGAGCTTTCCCAGTTTCTAATCCATTCCCATTCTAGTCTATAGTCCTAAAATATAGATGTGATAGTCACTCCCCTACTCAGTGAGCCCCAGTGGTTCTCTATTGCCTTTAAGATAAAATACAGACTCCTTGTTTGACATTTCAAAACTCTTTACAATCTGACTCCAACCTACATTTCCTGACTGAGTACACATTACTCTTGCTTATGTACTGTATATTCAGGCTAGACTGGCCTTTCTTTTCCTGGTACATGATGTTCTGTCTTCCATCCCTGCTTTTGCATGCCTGGAATGTTCTCTCGTCTCCTCTGCCCCTTGAAATCTCTCATGTACCACTTCTTTCAAGAGGTCTGTTCCAGGTGTAAGTGGCCCCAGCCACTTTCTTATTTTGTGTAGCTTCTTCATCTGTCTGTGGACATGCATTCCTCTGGTAAAATCTAAGTTCCTTGAGGGTAGGAACTCTCTTGTTTTTGTATTTGTGTCTTCTACCACCTAGCTTGGTATCTGGCACATGTTAGTTGTTTAATAAACATTTGTTGTTTAATTAATAGCATATGCAGAACTGTGTGGTTGATTCATAGACCAGGAAAAAAAGAACCAATCACTGAGATGTCTATTGCAGTTGTAATGAATTTGTATATTAACCCACCCTTCCTGGAGAAGGGCAGAATAGAATAAGAAGTCCATGAGCATTCAGAATCTCATTGCAAACCCTTTAGAATCCAGAAGAGCCCAGTCTTATTCTGTACATTTTAAAGAAGGAGCAGAAACAAACAACAACAACAAAAACCAATCTTTTTTTATTATGATGCTTTCTTTATAGTATTATTATTACTCAACACGGATTGATAAATTTTAATGTGAAATATGAAGTACTACACATTTGTAAACCATAAAGACAAAATATTGAAAACAAAATATTGGAAACATTGCTTTTGATAAGTGTGTGTGTGTGTGTGTGTGTGTGTGTTTGTGTATAGTAACAAAATAGTTAATATTAATTGGAATTTGACATTAGGCTTTTCCCATCATATTATTTACAGATGAATTTTCTGAAGATTGATTTTTTTGGATAGTGAAGAGTCTTCATTCTGTAAAAACGTTGGGAGTGGTGTGGGAAAGATTGGATTATTTTGCATTAAAAAGCTGGCTTGTTAAATCACTATTTTACTCTAACAGGCACATTTTTACATTATCACTTAAATAGTAAAACTGTCTGTTGGCTTCATTAATTTGCTTGGTACGTGGTTTGAAACTTTGAGAAAGTACATTCCAAAAGCATAGCCAAGTTGGCTCCAGTTCATGCACAACAGATTGCCTGCTGCAAGTAAAAATAATCATTTTTATTAAACAATTTTAATGTTTTTTTATATATTTGAAAAACAATTGAAAATAAAAGCCATACGTATTGTTAAAGGCATTTTTCCCTTTTAGTTTGTGTTTACTTTAGAGCATTCTTCAAGTACCTTTGACTCTACACTTTTCCTTAGTAACCTGACTTTTGATAAAACATTCTTATTGTTTTCTCTGGTCTAGGATTTTACACAATACAATTATAAAAATAATCTGTACCAGCAGTCTTAATTTTCTTTAATATTATGGAGCTAAATTCCCCATAGAGGCTTTTATCCAAAGGAATAGTTTGTTTCTAAGAATCCAGAGTGCCAGCTAAACTGGAATGCTAACAAAACTGCTTTTTTTATAGAAAAAAAAAGGAATGTTTTTTCACCACACAAAAGATCTTTATATAATATACATATATTAAACACATTTATAGTAACTGTCTGGAGGCTTACACTAATCTAGGTCCTTTGTGTATAGGCTGTTAGACCATAAAAATAAGGCTATATTTTAAACAAGAAAATGTTCGTGTGCCATAATATTTACACTAAATTATATAACAGTTTTAGATTATGTCATTTGTTACACTACATAAACTCTTTTCTTTAGGCAGACTCTTTGTGTATATTATCTTTCAGTGATTGTATACTGTGGCATAGTGTTTCATTTGATATGATTTTAATTACTATTAGGTTGAACTTGAAAGAAAGTTGGAATCAGCAACTAAGTCTAAACTACATTACAAGCAGCAATGGAGTAGAGCTCTGAAAGAACTTGCAAGATTAAAGCAGGTATGTAAGTTCATTGAGCTTTGTTTTTATTTTAATGTTTGATTTTTCTTTTTAGTTTTTTAAGTCATGCATTTGGTATTATATTAGTTCTTGTCAAACTTCTAAAATTCAACGCAGTTTATTTTTAGAGAAACCTTTTTTTTTCCTTCTTTTAAAGTACAGAGTACTACTTTTCTTTACTTGAAACTAAAACCACTCTGCAATTCTATTTTTAACTAGTTAGCCATCTCTCTCTACTCACACCCATGGGATGTTGGGAATATGTCTTTATGGACATTCACCAAGTCATATTTTCTTCTTCCACTTTTACTTATAACCAACTGCTGTTCACCTCCCCTTTCTTGATGAGTTTCTTTTCCAGGAGGAGTATTGGGGTCTTTTTTTTTAATGCAGAAAAAATGTGGATTATTCAATAGAAAGTCTTCCATTTAATGTGTCTCATCCTCTTTCTCTGCCCCACATGCCCTCAGAAATTTAAGACTGTAACAGGTTTAATTCAAAGAGATATACAGAAATTCACTGGAATAGAATAAAGGACTTGAACAGGATTATTCTGTAGTTGGGAAAAATAAAGTGTGAAAATCTTGTAGTTTTTCTTGGTTTGTTTCCTTTTGCTTTTCTTTCCTTACTACAACTGAAAAATAGTGACATGAAACAAAGAGTCTTCAAGCAGAGACATCTGTTGGAGGGACATATTTACAATTATAAGATAAAATATCCAAGCACAGATACTGATGGAGAGCTTTTAAAGGAAGATCTAGGCAAAATGCACCCACTGGAGTTGAGGGAGAGCTTCAAACTATTAAGGTCAAATAAGGTATAAACAAGGTTCTTTATTTTGAGGCTAATCTAGGTGATCTAAATATTTTAACATCTTAAAACTTAGTCATGATTCATTTTTATCCCAAACTTGGCTTTTGTCCAATGCCCATATTTTTATTCTGGTGTATACGTTATCTTGTTTTGTTTTTTTCCCCCCCTAATCTTTCCTCATGATCATCAAATGGCATTTAACATGTACATGTAATGCTGTATTAAGTATGATTAAAGACTTTGTCAGCTAGCATTTACAAAGTACTATGATGAGGAACTGTTTGAAAAACTAAAAAACTAAACTGCTTTCAAGGAACCTACTATTTAAATCGGAAAATTAATAACATAGTACCAACTGACTCCATTAGTGCTGAAGGAGTTGATGGCATAAGAGAGAAGAATCTTCAGGAGGGTTAATCACTAATTGAGCCTGTGTTTCAAGAAATGAGAAATGAAGTTAAAGCATTATCTGATTTGTCTCAGTTGCTATACTGAGAAATATATCTTTGACAAAAAAGAGAGCCATTGTGAATTCTGTCAGGCACATTTTAGGTGCTTAATAAGTGATTACTGACTGACTGAAGACAGAAAATAAGTTAATGCATTGGGATAGCATTCTTTTTTTTTAAAGTTTTTAAAAATGTTTCAAAAATATGTATTTTCAGTTTCAAATTCTCTTCCTTCTCCCTCTCTCTCCTTCCTTCCTCTCCCATTGAGAAGACAAGAAATATGATATTTGGTGTAGCATTCATAGGGGTATAGTTATAAATTGTTTTAAAAAGTAAATATTGGTACAATCCTATAGCTTTATAATTTTGAATTTTGAAGAATGAGTAGATGCCAAAGATGCAAAGTGACCAGCTTTAAAGTTGTTGGATTGTTCCAGGCAAGAAGTGCTGAGGGCCTATACCAAGATATTATTTGTTATAGCTATAGAGATTGAGAAGCACCTATGAAAAATTACAGTAAAAAAAAAATCAACAGGACAGAATTAATAGATGTTCAGGATGAATGAGAAAAGTTGAAAATAACTTCGTTTGGAAGGCTAAGAAACCAAGAAGACATTAGTATAATAATAATAATAGGAAGTTGGGCAGCATATGGCTTGGGTGTGAAAAGATCAATTGACTTTTTGATAAATTAATTCCAAAAAATGTCCTATATTCAACTACAGCTAAGAAACTGGAAAAAATAAAGTTGTAGATTTGAGAATTATCAGTAAACAGTTTGAACAATGAGAATAAACAAATTTAACGAGAGGTTGAATAAAAAATGTGAATGCACATGCAGAGGTGGTAATAAAAGAAAAACTAGCCAGGAGAAAAGCCAGAAAAAGAAAGGTTGGAAAGACAAAAGGAAACCTGGACAGCGGTAGTGTTGCAAAAACCAAGGTAAAAGAAACCTGGGAAGAGGAAGGAGAAGGAGAATCAGGGAAGTGTGTCAGATGTAACCTCAATAATAAGGAGGAGGAAACAGGGAAAAAAAACCCTCATCGAATTTGTCCAAGAGGAAATCATGATAATAATTTCAAGAAAGTAGTAAATATGAAAGCCAGATTGCATTGTTAAGAAAAGAATAGGTAGTAAGGAAATGGAGACAGTGAGTATAGACCATCCATTCAAAAAACTGAGTAATGTGATATAGACCAAGTTGAGAATTGCTCATCTCTTAACAGGGTAATTCACAGAAGTAAATTTGTGCTTCCATGCTACTGATTATGATGATAAAGGGACAGTTTTGATCAGTTTGATTAGTATAGGTTTCATAGAATCACCTTAGTTCAACCAAACCCTTCATTTTATAGATGAAGAAACTGAGGCCCAGAGAAGGTTGGTGTCTTGCCTGAGTTCACACATAAAGACCCAGTTGTCTGATCCTAAATCAAGCTTTCATTCTGCTACATTGCCTCTCTTGTTAATATACTTTGAAGAAATGTGTAATAAGTTTATTTATAAGCAATCATTTAGTGGCAGTTAAAGTGATGATGTGTTTTAAAGTAATATCCATGGGAAAAAATTCTCCTTTTGAGTGGCATTCATAACTGTATATGTATAAATTGGTATAATTTTTTAGTAATCTCCTAGCTTTAGAATTTAAGACAAGAGAAAGTAAAATAATTAGGCTCTTTTTAAAAAATCTGAAAAATTCATGACTGTTTTAACAGTCTGTTTTCTACCATTTTGTGCTGAAACGTCAGTGTTATATCACAGCTTGAAAAGCACCACTCTAGGAAAAGGGTAAAGAAACTCAGTGAATTGTACTAGTGTGTAACAAATTGTGATGTTGCGTAGGTGAAAGTTTAAGTTTGGACTTGGACAGGCTGTCACTTTTCATTGGTGTGAAAATCACTTCAGAATTTTTCCAAAAACTCTTGATTAAAAACACATTTATTGTGGATTGAATATAAAATTGGAATTTTTGATCTGTTTTTGTTCAGAGGATAGTTTGTACAATTTCTTGTTTAAATTGGATTAGTACCATGTTAATTTTGCATTGCCTCTGGTGAATAGCCACGGGGATGTAATCCTTGCCAGTAATTTGTCACACCAAAGCCCTCTGGAGGACCATACAAAACATTTGTATAGTGCGGATTAGACGTTGAAAGCCCTATCGTAGATGGTTAATAAATGTTAATGACAAAACCCAGCTGGCAAGTTGTAGAAATGAGATCTAATGCTTTATGCCCATTGCCAAAGAAATGTTTAAACAGAGCTTTCCATTACTCAAAGGTGACCTAGTACAGTCAATTTGTGAATTAAAAAAGCATAATCTACTAGCTAAGTATTTAGAAAAATTCTCTTTTTCCCTGCTTTGCCACCATAAAAGTCACTGTTTCCAAATTATAAGATTTCTTTGTTCTCTGTTAACTTGTTAAGTTAAACTACAGCCATGACAGTATAAAAAGTGAAACACAAAATATGTTTTCTAACTTTGAAATTAAGTAAATGATACCCAGACATTCTGCTTGTTATCATGGTGTGAAGTGTAAAACTGGTTATAAAATGACATACATTGTTGGAAACTGAATGTGCAATTTGTTTTCTATTTTTAACCCCCACTGTAATAAATAATGTAGAAATATTTTGATGTGTTATCAAGTTGTTTTTTTAATCAAGATATATCTCTCAATTTATTAAGCAAATAAACATGGAATGTTTCCCCAGTGCCTCCTGTTCTGTGATGGGATATATTATATATATATATATATATATATATATGTTACTTCTTCAGTGCACTGAATAGTCCTTTAGATATCTAAAAGAGTTATGGCTGCCCATTAGAATCTTATTAACGTAGCTCCATGTGAAGAAGAGACAACTGTGCTTTTTTTAAAAAAAGTGAATCACTTGAAAGAAATAAGTAGTTTTACCGCTAATGTAGAAAATTCAACATTTTCATTGTACCTGTTAAAACATAGTATATTTTCTGAGAAATGAAATAGCCCTGAAATTGTTGCATGTAAGTTCTTTGCCATATATGTTCACTATAGGTCTGTTTAAAAACAAGCTGATATATTAAGCTTAAAAAACACAGACTTCATTGGCTGACATGGGTGCTATCTTGTCCAGTCTCTTGCTTATCCACTGAGAGTAATTAATTTGATTAATTTATAAGTAATTTAGCCAAGGATAGGATATATAAATCTTTGTTTAAAAAAAAAAAAACAACAGTTGGAAAGCCAAGTCTTGGTTAAAAACTGTGTCTTGAAACCATCCAGGTCCTCCTACTGACTTGTCAGCTCTGGGTTATTTTCAGAAAACTTGACTTGAGTTCCTTAGCTTCAGTTATAAGTTTTTCCCACAGACTTGCTTGGTATCTGTGAGTAGGAGAGTGAGTAGTGGCCACTTTTTAGCTATTGTTTAGTCTAGTATATATGTATGTTTACATCTTCCCTCCAGATTTATAGGGAGCTATGGCAAAATAAAGATTGTGCTCCCTTGATGGAAGAGCTTTTTACCCAGAGTACCTGGAAGCAGCAAGTATTTCTTTTACTAGTTCTTAATTTTATTTTCTCTTTTAATGTTATATTAGTAAGAATTTTAAGTCATTCCCAATAAGTTTTCAAGAAAGGTGAAAATTCTTTAATTTTAGGAAATTATTTAAAAATTCATTCACTCATTTGGGGTTAGGTAAGAATCCTTAGCCAATGATAGGATTAGTAGAATTTATAAGTAAAAACCAAACTGGTGGTTCAATTCAGTAAGCATTTATTCAGTATGCTATTTGCATATCACCAGTGAGAGGCATTTAAGACATCGGCAGTACAACAGAAAATATCTAATTTTACTGTGGTCTCTTTGTTTTCAATTATGGGTTTGTAGGAAGGCAGGTCAATTTTTTCTTGAAATTTTGTTATAGTAGCAAAGTAGAGCTCTTATTAAGATCTTCCCCCCACCTTTTCCTATGTAACTATTCATACATTAGTATAATAGACATTTTTATTTCATATCATTATGAAAAACATGCATTCTTAACATTGGTAAGTCTACCTTTCACAAACCATTTAAAATATAATTTCAGCAAACTTGTTAACTTGTGAATTTCTAAAGTTAAGAAAGAGCAATGGATTTTGCTTTTGACGTAGGTTATTTTGACACTGGTAAACCAAAATTTGTGACAAGAAAGTTGTATTGAGATTAAAGTGGTAACATGGTAGAGTAGGAAGAGCACTGGACTTTCAGTCAAAAGATGTCAGACAGAATCCCAGCCCTGGCACTTGTATGATGTGGATAAGCCACTTAACCCCTCTGAGCCATTGTCCTAAATCTGTAAAATGGGAATAAAAATATTTATCCACTTTACAGAATTGTGAGGAAAGTGAACTACAAAATGCTTTAGAAAATATAATAAAGAATACATAAATTGAGTCATTTTAATTTTATGCACATGTATACAGAACTGCTCTTCTCAATATCTTAATCTGAAATTAGCTTTGAAAATATAAATTTCTTTTCAAAACATGTTAAAATTTTTCATTTTTTAGTTTAATTTTGGTTTTTGGTTTATTAAAATGTGGTTTCATGGTCAACTTAAATAAACCATGAGGCTGCTATAAAACTTCACTTCAGAAATCTCATTTTATTGGTATCCTTTGGCTATTTTAGATATTCCTTTGGTAGTGGTCTTGGTGACTGACTTTAGCTAAAGAATTTCATATCATATTGTCATGTAACTGTACATTTTTACCTCTTCCTGTGTAATAGAAAAGCTAGTAAAGGAATTTAAAAAATTTTTTTGCAACAATTGGTAAATCAGCTGGTTAACTGGAAGCAAGAGGAATACAATCCCATAGTCCAGTTTTTTCCAGTAGCAATTTTTTAGATACTGAAGTATATAAAATATAGGAGGTATGAAATTAGAAATAGAAAAATATTAAACAATACTAATGGGAAGTATTGGCTTAATGTGTTTGCACTTTTTTTTTTATCCCACATCCCTCTACCTGTAGCTATCATAGTAAAAAAGGAGAATTATTATTTTTAAAAAATCTGTTGTAGACCCTACTAAGCATTTATAAGAATTTTCTCTGTGCTAGACTCTATTCTAAGCACTGGGGATACAGTGAAGAGCAAAACTTGCCTTAGCTCTTGAGGGAAATTCTAAGATCACATTCTAATGGGGGGCACAGTGGGAAACAACTCTACAAAGAAGTGGGGAGAGACTTGAAGCAGAGAGGTGATGAAGGCCCCTAGGGTGATGTTTATAAGGGGGAAAGAATGGAAAATAGAGGAGAGATATGAAGTTAAAAACAACAAGACTTGGCACTAAATTGGATAAATGGTATGAGTTAGAGTGTGGAGTTGAGGATGACCTGGACGTTGTACACTTAGGTAGATGATGTTATCTTGACAGTAATAGGTAAGTTTGGAAGGGGGAAAAGTTTGGAAGGAAATCTGAGTTCTTTTTTAAACTTAATGAGTTTGAGGTGCCTATTGAATTTGAGATATAAAAAAGACACATTTTTTGATGCAGGATAAACTCAGGAGAAAGGTTGTCTTGATATACAGATCTAGGAATTATCTACATATAGACGATAGTTGAGTCCAGGTTAGCTGATGAGATCACCAAGTGAAACAATGTAGCATGAAAAGAGAAGACCTAGAAATTCTTTGATAAAAGTGCCGAAGAGCAAAGTTTATCATACTTTTTATTCTGAGTGAACTATCAAGTAATTTTGCAGCATCGAGGCTAAAAATATTAAAGAAGGGTAGCATCTGTAGATAGACTTAAATGTGGAATTATGAGATTCTTATTGAATTAAATTCATCAAAATTCAGGAGTTCAATCACCAAGTATTTTTGAGTACCAACTGAGTAAATTTGCTTTCTTTTGCATTAAGTAATTTAGAAAATGCTGCTGGTGTTGCTTTTTATTGTTCATCACATTCTGATACTGTCATTTCATAAAATTTAATTTGTGGGGATTATATTATCACTTCTATGATGAGAACATAATCATTGGGCCTGCTGTTACTCTGACTTGTTTGAGTAAATACTCAAATAGATATGTGATTTCATCAGCTCTGGAGTTTGTGCCAATGACACAAATCACAGCCCATCCATGGCTACTCCCTCTATTCACTACTCATCCATGTTCTACCAAAATTTTACCACAGTGGACCTACTCTCCAATGAAACACTCTAGTTGACTACAGATAACCAATATGGGACTCATAACCTAGTACAGAAATATTATAATAATAGTCACCTATTTTTCTGCTCAGAGAAATCACATTACAGGTGATTTGATCTTAAAGTCAAAGGGACACACTACTATGTGAATTGCAAAAAATAAATAAAAAATGTGTGTGTGTGTGTAATAATTCCAAGTCAAAGCCTAATTGAAATGTGATTATTCTTTAATATAAAGTATTTAATAATTTGTTTTTTTTTTAAGCGTGAGCAAGAGAGTCAAATGGCCCGTCTTAAAAAACAACAGGAAGAGCTAGAACACATGAGATTACGTTATCTGGCAGCAGAAGAGAAAGACACAATGAAAACAGAGCGACAAGAACTATTAGATATAAGAAATGAACTCAATAGGTATAGTATAACTATTACCTCTTGAAATGAAAAACTGCTAATAAGTGATACTTTATGCTAAAGTAACATTGAATTACATAAATTATAAGCAATTTTTAAAATTATTTCATGACTATTTTTGATGTTACTGAAGAAAGAAATAATAACTAAGAGTTATTATTGAGTTCAGTAGCACATGTCAAACTAACCTTTTTTCCTTTCTTAATATGCTTATTAACTAGGTATCTAGGGGAATGTTGTGGATATGATTTATCTTGATTTAATGTAATAAAGCATCAGTTTATGTTGTAGAGGACCAAGGTAAATAAATATGCTTTAGATGGTAGCACAGTTAGGTAGATTCAAAGCTGATTGGACACCCAGACCCAAAGAGTGTTGCTTAATTGACAGGTAGGTGTGAACCTGGGTGAAAGTCGATGTGATAGTCAACTTAGGATAGGTCACATAGCTTCTTGCCTCTGCCCTGTGAAATATTTTTAACTGTGACTTGAAAGAAAAGAAAGAGGATTGGTTTATCAAACTTGTAGCTAAAGCAACTGAAAATGACAACAGAACCAAAATTTTAGAACGTTTCAACACAAAATGTTGAGTGAAACCAACAAGACAGAGTTTAATAGGATAAGTATAAATCGTTCTTGCATTCAGGTTTTTTAAAAGAAGTTATAATCCAGGAGAAAGGAGACCTGATATGACACATTTCCTGTGAAAAATAGCTATAGTAACCACAGCTATAATACTACACAGCTTTTTGTGTTTCCTTTTAAAAAAAAAAAAAGTTATTTCCTTATTTGGCTTCATTTATAATAATGTAATGTCACTATCAAAGGAGGGTAACAGAGTCCCTAAACTCTGCCCTGGTCAGACCATGTGTACAATATTGTGTCTATTTTGGAGTGTTATATTTTAGGGGTTGGCAAGCTAGAGCATGTGCAGAGGAAAGCTACCAGTATAGTGAAGGGTCAGGAAAATTCATTAGATGAGGGAGCTAGAATTTTTTAGCCTAAGAAAAAATGAGTGTTGATGATAGCTATCCTGAAATAACTGAGACAAGATAGTGTAATTATAATTATAATAGCCTAACATTTATATAGCACTTATTATGTGCCAGATAGCATCGTACTAAGCTCTTAAAAAGTAGTATCACATTTGATCCTCACAACAACCCTGTGAGGTAGGTCCCCATTTTATAGATGAGGAAACTGAGGCAACAGAGGTTAAGTGACTTGCCAGGGTCACTCCACTTAAAGTTTGAGCTCAGGTTCTTCCTGATTCCAGGTCCAGCACTCTACAACTGTACCACCTAGCTGCCTGTAGTAGAAAGTGCTGGGATTTTACCATCTCTGACCTGGAGTCAGAGAATCCCAGATCTCTTCTGTACTAACTGCATGTTCTTGGGCAAGTCACTTCTCTCTAGGCTCTGATTTCCTTATCCATAAAATGAAGGGGTTGAACTAGATAAGCTCCAAGATTCTTTGTAGCTCAGAATCTTTGATCCTCTGTAGGGTTATTATGTGGAAAATATGATCCAGGTATGATATGTTCCTCCACTGTACTGACTTAGGACTGATAACGTAAAGATAAAATCTATCCAAAAAATGATAAGGACTGAAGCACTGAGATCTCTGTCGTTAGAATGGTTAAGCAGAGGGTATATGATTTTGTTACTATCTTTCTGGGTCCCTTCCAACTTTTAAGAATTAATGATTGTAACATAAAGTTTGACTCCAGAAATAATTTAGTCCCAAGGTACTATGACAATTCAGTTGAACATATATTAAGTACCTTCTGTATACACAGTGCTGTGCTAGATGGCTAGGGATAAAAGATCTAAAACAGAACCTGTTCTCAAGGGGAAAGAAAATACAGTTAAAGGAAAAGTGAGATTCAGGCAAAGGATGTCCTCCCAAAATTAGATAACCCAGCAAGAGAACTGACACTCCTTTACTTCTCCTTTTTTAGCCTTTGCTGACAAGTTGATTTAGTATGACTTGTTTTTACTGTCAAATGATTTGGGATGTGGTTTATAGACACCAACATAGAGAAGTTGTTTCCTATCAAAGTGGAATTTGTTCTGTTTTATCAGGTTAAGGAAACAAGACTCAGAACAGTTCCAGAATTCCCAGAGAAGATTGCAAGTGGAAAAATGGAAGTCTGGGTGGAAAAGCTTTTGAAGAAGATTGGATGATTATCTGACTCGCCTTATAGAAGAAAGAGATACTTTGATGAGAACGGGTGTGTATAATCATGAGGATCGGATAATAAGTGAACTTGACCGTCAGATCAGAGGAAGCTTTGGCCAAAAGCAGTACCAGTAATTAATAACATTTGGAAAATCTTTACTAAGACTTTGAATCTGAGTTCTAATTTCATTGTAAAACTCTGAAAGCAGGAAAATATTTAAAAAGCTGTTTTCTTTTTTTCTATCTGTGAAAAGATTTTTTGTTATTATATATTATTTATTTGGTTTTTATTTACTTTAAATCTATTCTACTCTCCTTACACTGGTTTTATTTGTAATTTCTTTTTATATACTCACTCACTAAGCAACTTTTCAGTGTTTCTCATAATCTATCATTTGATGGCTAACTTTCAAAATAGCTTTTCACTAAATTTGTCTAGGGAAAGATGACTGCAGTAATTCCCAGTGACATAATTTTATACATTGAGCCAACAAAATATATGTTGCACTTTATAAATGCTGTGTCCTGTTACATATATGTAAATATCTTAAAGTTGAGACCAATTATAAATGTAATAAGTTTTATTTTAATTCTTTTTAGACAGTATGCCTTCTTTTCTGCAGATGTGTAACAGTTGCAGATAATGTCTTTAAGCAGGAAGCGGTATGTTCAATACAGAGAAGCCATGTTCAGTAATAGGCAGCAAAATAATAAATACCCTAACAGCGTATTTGTTTTAATACAATTTAAAAAGGGTTTTTTGGGGGGGCGGGGGTGTTACAAGATCCATTGAATTCATGTTCACATTTTTGAAGTCTTATCCTTTTAGCAAAACCTCTTGATACTTGTCTTTTCTTCCAGACCCATTTACGAAATGGAGGTATTTTCTCTTAGAATTAGAGATATTCCCTTATTTCAGTAATAGTGATATACTAGTGCAAATCCTTTGTTCCTCAGTGGGGAAACAGACATTTTAAAGGCTTCAGCTGAGAAAATAAATGAATGACAATTGATACTAATTTTTCCCCTCCATTTTATCCTTTTTTTTTTTTAAGGAAATGAAAATAATTTGTGGGACTTCTCTATAGTGCCAAGTCTATAAAATTCCAAGTGTTTCTTTCTGTTGTTTTCTTCAGAGCCAGGCATTGTACTGATTCAGAACTCTTTAAGTTTTAGTTCCCAGAGCAACATTTTTCACCTCCTTTTTACAATATATTTTATCAGTGTACTCAAAATTTTTATAGCAAATTCATTATTTAGGTCAGTTTTATAAATTTCAAAATGGGGCAATTTGAAATTTTGACCTTTTGAAGAAGGATAGTCTACTTACTAATAACCCCCATAAAGTCATTATAGAGTATTTTGAAGATAACCTAAATTTCTTTTTTTGGGATAGGAGTGTGGAACTTCTTAAAAAGGATTATTACAGTTTTTATTTTTTGGACAAAGTGCTAGTCATCTAAAAACAACATGACAGTAAATGTAAAGGTATGAAAATAATGAATAAGGGGATGGTGAATATATGTCATAGGATTTTAAAATATTAATTATGGTTGTATATTTTCTGATTGATTTTGTGCCACTTGAATAGAATTGTAATCTTTGTGTGACTTTGAAGGAAAACTTTTTGAAAATATTGTCACAATATGTGTGCACTGAATGTGACAGTTTTCAAACACTAGAGGGGGGCCTAAGAAAAAAGGATATTCTAAAATGAGTGTGTGGTTTACTTTGCCTGAGGGAAAGTGATGTTATTTTTTTCTATGTAATTTAACAAATAAAATCAGAATTTTATGCACTTTTGAATTTTTAAGTAGTATGTATAATTATGTGTGTTTTTGCTTCTAGATAGTGTGAATGAAATGTTCTTGTTAGT
Organism: Dromiciops gliroides; assembly: GCF_019393635.1. NCBI lineage: Eukaryota > Metazoa > Chordata > Mammalia > Microbiotheria > Microbiotheriidae > Dromiciops > Dromiciops gliroides. The sequence continues at coordinate 515,264,894 of NC_057861.1, read as the reverse complement.
TTTATGTCATCATTTATAGTTTATTGTAGGTACTTTTACTTATAATGATGAGAGTCTGATATTTTAATACTTTTATTGGCCCTTTTAGCATTAGCCATTTCATATGCAAATAAGTCTTCTGGAATTGTGGCGTATGCCTTTAATTGTAAGAAAACAAGACAGTAACAATCTCTTTAAATGCTGTTCATGGGAAGCAAGGTTCATCTTTTTTTAAAAATTTCAGCTGACAATTAAAATTTGCTTTTTTGTTTTCTGTAATAATTTTCCATTATCAAATGTATTTGGGGCGGAATAGGGAGAGAAATATTTGCTTGTTTATCTGTATGTTTTGTTTGTGAAATATAGGTGAATAACAATAGTTTACCTCATACATAAAATGGCAAAATATAGTTAAGATGAAAGCAGTGATCAGGTGATTCAAATGAAAAGCAGATAATTTCAGGGTGACATCCTTCAGTGACCATGAGCCTTTTAAAAGTAACCAGGATAGGTAGTTCAGCAGTGCCTTGCCAAAGTGGTCTAGTCACTGTTGTTAATCATTGATTTGGAAGCCTGAGATTCCAGGCAGGAATCTGCCTCACTGATGTTATGGACAATTATAGCATCCTTTTCTAGGCACTATGATGTCACTACTCCTACATAGGTGCTCTAACACCATTAAAAAGTGTTGGTTCTTGGCATGTGGTTTTAAAGAAAATAATATGCTTCAGATTACATGCTAACCTTTGCTTTCATGATGAAATCTTACTCTATTGATAACTGTTTCTAAAGTTTCTACTTCTTAACTGTGGAAATGCATCTTTTGTTTACAATTCAAGTGTTATAAAATGATATTATCCTTCAAGTTAAAATGATTACTATTTAATTCTGATAACAAAACTGGAATTGGATAATCTCTTGAATGTTGGTATTTTTCTCTTAGAAAACTTTTAAATAACTGCTCAAATTTTAAACATAGGAATTGTCAGCTATATCCCAGGGAGATTTCATCCATTTCCTCACTTCAAAACTTGAATAAAATAATATAAATATAAAGAAAGATTTGTATAATGTTTGCAGGTCATGTCAACAAGACTTTATTAAGCTTACTCTCTGTAAAGTACAATTCTAGGTACAAAGACAAAAACAATCTTTCCCTTTAAAAGGGAATTTACATACTAATTAACCAAGACTTCTCACCCTGAAAGATCACACTATCACTGTAGTACTGTAGTGCCTTCTTCTAATTGCTCACTTCTGCCCAGAACCTCCATTTTGGGGGGGAGGGGATGGGGCAATGAAGGTTAAGTGACTTGCCCAGGGTCACACAGCTAGTAAGTGTCAAGTGTCTGAGGCCGGATTTGAACTTGGGTCGTCCTGAAACCAGGGCCTGTGCTTTATCCACTGTGCCACCTAGCTTCCCCCAGAACTTCCATTTTAAGGAAAGTACCCAGGCCAGTTATATTCACTCCTAAGTTTTCTTTTTGGGCTCCACTTCTGACTCCCTAGTATTTCTCCATCATAACTCGTCAGCCTTCTCATGTTGGAGATCACTCTACCCCTGCAACTCTTTCTGTAAAATGGAGGCTACAGAAGGGACTGACTACTAGTCTTCTGTAAAATGGAGATTGATGCTGTCGGTACAATGGCGTATGAAAACAGGAATCATCTCTATTGTCTGCAGTCAATATTGTGACTGATGTTGTCTCATGTAAAAAATCATTTGCAAAACCCAGCCTGTCTCAATTCAATTCACCAAGTATTTATTAAGCTCTTAATATGTATGTTTCAAACACAGTGTTAGACAGTAGGGATACAAAGATAAAAATTAAATACCCCAAGCCTTCAAGAAGCTTACATTTTACTGAGTAGAAACAATTTGTACAGATAAATGTATACAAAGATAATACAAAATAATATGGAAAGAGCAGGAGAACACTAACAAATTAGGATTATGAAAGGCTTTATAGGATCCAGCATTTGAACTGGTCCTTGAAGTGAACTGGGGATTCCAATCATTCAACAAGCATTTATTAAGCACTTGCTATGTATCAAAGTAGTTTAAGTGGCTCAGTGGTTAGAGTGCTGGGCCTGGATTGTGGAAGACCTGAGTTCAAATCTGGACAGACACTAGATGTGTGACCCTGGGGAATTCACTTAACCTCTGCCTTAATTCCACTGGAGGAAGAAATGGCAAACCACACCAGTATCTTTGCCAAGAAAACCCTATGGACAGTATGGTCCATGAGGTCACAAAGAGTAGAACCTGACTGAACAACAGCATGTGCCAGGCCCTGTACTAAGAGTTCAGGATGCAAAGAACATAATATGTAAACATGTAGAGAATAGATTGTTTTTAGGAAAAGGATCCCTGAAACTGCTCTGAGTCACAGAACAGTGTCAATAAACAATTATAGCTGGAAAGGTGCTATGGTCTCAGAGACCTTAGTTGAGATGGTTGCTATGGAACAACTGTATAAATTTTATTTTCACTATAAATGTAGTTGTTGATCAAGTGAGAAGCAAAGAAAGGGACTTCTCAAATAGAAGAAAACATGAATAGACAGCTGGCAAATAAAACTGATGATTAGGGGGAAAAATACTCTTGGAAAAATGGCTTCACATATACATGTGGTTATATTGGAGTGTGATCACACCACCACATCACTGTTTATTCTTCCTGTTTCACCATGAGGCAAGAGAGAGAACACAAGGAAGTCAAAGGGTACACAGCAGGGCCCTTTTTATTGAACCAGGAATGCTAGGAAAGCCAGCTAAGGCTGTTGTCATTAGCACTGTCAGCCTAAGCAGAATGAATAGATTGTGGGTACAATGAAAGCAGAGATTCTAGAATCACATTCAACACAGCAAGATGTTCACATTATGAGAGACATTTGGCAACTGAACCCACCCGAGGGATCAGATTCATGTCATGCTCACTGAGCAGAATGGCAGATATATAAGTTGTTTTCATTCTCTTTTTCTTATATGCCCCTCTCTCTGTCTCTGTCACTGTCTCTGTCTCTCTCTGTGTCTCTGTCTTTGTCTCTCTCTCATACACACACACACACACACGTCTTTCTCTTGCTTGCTTTCTCCTAAGACTGTATACTTGAGTCAAGGTAAGTAAAATATGAGTATGATGCAACTCCATTGTATTAACTAATATAATGATTCTTGTGCTGGGATCACAAAGAGTAGAATCACCTCTAATGTCATGACTTGAGAATTCAAATCAGTTATTAAGGCTATTTATTTTTGAAGAATTATAATGTATTGAGGAGACTGGCCAGTCCCACAGCCATGTGGAAGCTTGCTCAGTCTACTTTGGGAAATATGTAACAGAGGAGCCTTTTCTCTCCCTATTTTAGAGAAAGCATAGGCATCCTCTCCCTGTTTCCTATTGGCTCACTGGTTGGTGACAAAAAGCCCTTTAACTGTGTGTTGAGTCAGAACCAAGTATGCATACAAAATGTTTGAATGGGCAAATTCTTCCCTCCCTGTTGGTGGATGAGAGAAAAACTGCTGTCATCTGGTAGCCATCATGTGTCCATGAAATGTCTCTTCCTCTTGTTGTTTCTTTTTTTTCCTGATATAAGACAACTGAATATTGGAAACAAAATGGACCAGATTATGAGCTTGTGAGTTTTAAAAGGATGGAAGAATCATCAGAGATCCAGGAACTGAAGTTCCCAAGTCATCTGATAGCTGCGGCAGCACAGCCTACTTGGGTCTAATCTTGAGGAGCAACCTTTTTGACTCAATCCACCTTCCAACATTGTACCTTGCGGCTGTGCTACACCCAGAAGTAGATTCTGAGAAGGGACCCCTTGAGCCAGGAAGTAGCAATGATTTTAAGTTTTAGTCCATTCTTTCTAGGAATTAAGTATGTAGAAGAAAAAGGATACTGCTGGTGAGTAGGGGATGTTGACTTTAGTCTTTGCTATACCTTCTTATTAAGTATCCTTTTGTAAAAGGTAATCAATGTTCATTGGTTAATCAATATTTGAAAGATATTAACTGGTTGTTTGGTTTTGGGTAGAACACATCAGGTGGGAGCTTATCCCAACTCTTCAAGGTTATTCATAATCTCTAAGGGAAGCAGTAGCCAGCTGTGATCTGGGGATTCAACCTGCCAGTATAAGTTAGGGTTGGGAGAGTGAGGCCCAGAGTATTAAGTACAGTAACATTACATTTGTCACTTCAGCAAAGTCACCATTGCTTCTTTCTTACTAAACAATGAGCCATTTTTCATGTCTCAGTGGCCAAAGATGTAAGCCATTATCTTTGTAGTCACTTGATTCTAAAAAGGAATACATAAGACATTGTTTGAGAACTTAAAATATTTGATTTACCACACCCAGAAGAGCTATTTCAGACTCTGTTGTGTTAGCCATAAAAGGCACCAAATTGTAATCCACCATTGTTAGAGATGTAACTGTAGACAGGCGGCTGTATACTTAGATCCCATTTCATTTGCTTCTCCAGGGGGTTATATTAGTAGTGTTTTCATTAGAAATGTTTTTCCAGATGTCTGCTCTGCAGATATGAAGTCTCTCATGGAGTCAGGAGTTTGGCGCTCAGATGAGAAGGGGGGAAAATTCTGCTTTGAAAGATTAATTTATGGAAAAATAATTTATTGGCTTTCTGATATATTAACATACAGTAACCCCCTAGAGCTTTTTTTCAGATAGTCAATTTATTTTTAAAGTACAGAAACTGTTCTGTATTTTAAAAGAATATTAAACCTGTCACTTACAATACAAGAGAACTAAAGTAGTGCCCATTAATAATACATTTTTGGAAAAGTTTCACCTACAATTTGTCGACAAATATTTTTCTTTTTCCCAAGTAGCCTACCTAATACTTGGACGACATTTGTATGAAGCAAAGCTTTTCATGATTAAAATATTAACTAGTCAAAGTGTATGTGTATGGTGTGTGTGTGTATATATATATATATATATATATATATATATATATATATATTAGGATAAGTACTTATTATCCCCCTCACCCTCAATTTCTTAGATTAAAAAGTGGCTACAACAGCCAAAATATTGCCACAAAATTCTGCTTTAACATTATTATTTAACATTTGTTGAATGTCAACCCATCATGGAAAGGTAGACACAGCTATGTTTTATGAAGTATCTTTTGAAGTGTCAATAAAACCACTCCAGTTTTCATTGAGTTCTTACTTTGCTTCTCCTCAGAAATCTTCTGTGAACTGTTAGATTTTATTTTGAATTCATCAGAGGTTCATTTTCTATTTCCAGACAAGATGATCCTTGTACTGTTTGAGCCTGCATTATTATTTTTAGAAAATTGTGATAGAAGATCTTACCTAGAACCTTTTTCAGTGTATAAAACTTGAACAGTTTAACAGTCATTGAGATTCTAGGTGACAATATAATGAAATGGATTAATGTGTTAGCCTGAATAATAACTCTATCAAAGAAACTTCAATTCTTGGTCCAGATTGGCAAATCACATCAACTTTTTTGGGGGGGAAGAGAGGGAGGAAGAGGAATCTCAGTCTGCAACAGAAGTTTGTTCAGCATGATGTGTTAAGCCTACCTTAAAGTTTAGGTCTGAAATAGGAAGAATTCATTTTGGTAGTCCCAGTAAGATGGCTCATAGCATAGTTTGGACTAAGCTTAGTTCTGGAAATACTTGAACAAGCAGCAATAGATGTGCTAAATAAAAGAACAACCACAAAGAAGGAAATGGAAATAAGTTTTCATAGGAAAGCTAATAGGAAGATGAAATGAGCAAGAAGAAAGCCTCAATGCAATTAATATCCCAAGGTAAAATAAAGTGAGGGGAAATTTTGACACCAGAACAAGTCTATAGTACAATGGAACTGACCCAGTATCTCTGCATATGAAAATCAATTTGTTATTAAAAAATTTCCAGAGTGGCTGAGAATCATATTGAGATATAAAAGAAGATCTGGCCTCTAAGATAGGAAAGAAGATTGCCAAAGAAAGGATTTTTAAAAAGTGAAAAATGGGGGTGGAGGACAGCTAGGTGGCACAGTGGATAAAGCATGGGTCCTGGATTCAGGAGGACCTGAGTTCAAATCCAGCCTCAGACACGACACCAGCTGTGTGACCCTGGGCAAGTCACATTGCCCTGCCCCCCCCCAAAAAAAAAGTGCAAATGAAGAAAAGATGATGGAAAATTCCAGTAAATCAATGAGCTCTCCTTAGGAGCAGAGTGATGGAAGGGGAACAAACAAAAAACTACATTGACAGAAGATTGAACAATGAAGGAAAATTTAAGATATGGCAGAATTAGGAAAAGACTTCAGCTCTATGTAAAGTAAATGAACTGATCTGGAGGATAACACTTGAAGAGACATAATATTACCAGTCTTCCAAACCACTATGAAGAAAAGTCTTAGTGTCATGTTCTGGGATTTTAAATAAGAATTTCCCAGAAATATTAAATCAGTCAACAAGTACTTAAGCAACTGCTATGTGTTAGACACATGTTCTGGGGGTAAAAAGACCAAAAAAGAAACTCTGTTCTCAAGGAGCTTATATTATAGTGGGGGAGAGAGCATGTAACTTGTATACAGAAAAAGTATACAGTAAACTAGTGGTTAAAGGTTCTGGCCCTTGGGGGAATCAAGAAAGGCTTCATGCAGTGCTTGACCTGCATCTTGAAAGAAAGGCAGTGTGATATTTTGGAGAATGGGTAAAGAGCTATCCCATATATTGTCAAACAACTGCCTTTTTTGACAAATGAAATGAACTTCATTATCATTCCTGTAATTATCAGGGTTGGTGCCCCTCACCCCTTTCCAGAAGCTCTGTCTATGACAAATCAGCTATATCCTAAAAATAGGAAGGACTCTCTATTCCAGTAGCAACTTGGATCTAGCCTACAGGAAGATTTACCTGATATCATCCCAACTGACCCATCCTAGTACTTTATTTAAAACTCTGAATGGACCTTGGGTTTTTTTTGTTTGTTTTATCCACCATAAGGTTCTATACATTCAAGTTTTATACATTCAGGTGCTCTTTAATTGACATTTCTCTTTTCCTCCAGAATGACTTGGACAAGTCTCCTTAGAAAGAGTTTGAGGACCAAGGGGTGAGAGTTGGGAAAGATGCTTTGCTTTCTAATAATATGGGATAAGTGAGATTGTTTTTTCATAGTTATATAAATGCTAGCTGTGATGATGATGGTGGTGGTAGTGGTGATGATGAAGATGAAGAAATGGATATTTACCTACGAAAAAGGGAATCCTTCAGCTTATTTGGTTAAAAAAAAAATCTTGAGTCATTGGATGAAGAAAACAGGAGTCTTCATTCAGCCCTTGATGAAAAAAGGGCAGCCCTTCAGTAGAGGCCTCCAATGGGTCATGGATTTGGTGTCATCTACCTAATTGGGTTCCCAGAGAGTGTGGTTTTGGTTAGAAACACTAATTTGTTGGAGGCAGCTAGATGATGCAGTGAATAGAGTGCTAGTCCTGAAGTCAGGAACACCTTTTAAATCTAACATTACTAGTTTTGTGACCCTGGATATGTCATTTAACTCATATATTTCTCAATTTCCTACTATAAAATGGGAATAACAATGGAACTGCCTCCCAAGGTTACAATGAGGATCAAATTAAGTAATATTTATAAAACATTTAATGCAGTGCCTGGCATTTAGTAGGAGCTTAATAAATACTTATTTTCTTACCTTTTGTCCCCCGATAGTGCAGAATAAGTCTTGGTATCAACTCAAAACTCAGTACAGGTCACAAACATGGAAATTATGCCCACTTTCCTTCCTTGGTATTGATGACCCTGACCTATAATGGGGATCAGTGACTGCAGGAAGAGTCTTCAATGGTGCTGCTGTCATTGGTGGTGTTCCTGTTCATCAATTTTGAATTGAGACCTCCCATGAAACTGTCCCTGACAGTGGATAATGCAGTGTCCCACTGCCTAGACTATATTTGTTCAAAGCTTTTTAGGTTGGATTTTCTAAAATTGTTCTTTCATTTATATCAAGTTCCTGTTCTATCACTCCCTATGCTAGATTTCTTGCATCACTGATGTCAGAATTGCCTCATAATTGTGTTGAGTTCATCTAAGTGGTAGAAGATCACAAGATTTTTGAGACCTAGCCAAATGTGGGCATGGTAGGATAGTCACTTATTTTACATAGGCTTGCTTGGTTTCTTTTCTTTTTTTCTTTTTTCTTTTTCTTTTCCTTTTTTTTTTTTTTTTGGTGAGGCAATTGGGATTAAGTGACTTGCCCAGGGTCACACAGCTAGTAAGTGTCAAGTGTCTGAGGCCAGATTTGAACTCAAGTACTCCTGACTCCAGGGCCGGTACTCGATCCACTGCACCACCTAGCTACCCCTTGGTTTCCTTTTAAAGAAGCTGACCTTTGGATTTGATTGGTCCAGAAGTGTAGAGCTTAAACCATTAGAGAGACTTCCTTGTCACTTAAGGCATAAAGAACCAAGCCAATGGAGAATTAGTGTTTCTGAAGGTTGAATACCCACTGCCCTGTTGGATAGCTGATATAGTATTTTTGCTCTGGCAAATGAGGCAAAAATGAAGGTGACAGGAAACATTGACTGTTTTTAGTAAATTGTGCCCTTTTAATCTTATTGTAGGTACATTTATTTTTGTTGGTTTTTATGATCCACAAGGGTTTCATTGCATTCCAGTCTTGAGCCTGAATCACTAAGTTGCTTGATTTAGGCATAGCTCAAAAGAGCCTGTAAGAAGACCTGGAGAAGGCAGCAGCTCAAATAGCACATATGGAGAACATTAAGTATGCCAGTTTGGTTAGACTATAGAATGCATGAGGGAGAGTAATGTGAAATCAGTCTGGAAAATATAAGCAGGAGACAGACTGAGAAAGGTATTAAAGGGGGGAAAAGAGTTCACATTTTATCCTAGAGGCACTAAGGAGCCACTGAAGCTTCTTGAGAAGTAGAATAACATGGTCAAAAGATCTGTGTGTTTTAGCAATGTTAATGTGGCAGCTGTATGAAAGATAGATTAAAAAGGAAGAATCTGAATTCAAGAAAACCAATTAGGAGGTTACTGCAATTGTTTAGAAAAAAATATGTAATGGGAAAGTATTTATATAAAATACATCATAAATTTCTAGCATGCAAAATCTATGGGGAAATAACACAAATCTTAAAACCAAAAATTATTCCCAGATAAATAAGTGGCCAAAGGTTATGAATAAACAGTTATCCAAAGAAGGACCACAAACTATCAATGAGTATCTTTTAAAATTCCCAAAAATATCTCTTTGTGGTGGCAAAGAACTGGAAATTGCAGGGATCCCCATCAACTGGGGAATGGCTGAACAAACTGTGATGTATGGTTGTGATGGAATGCAGTGCTATAAGAAATAAAGAGCTCAATGATCTTAGAAAGACATTGGGGGGCAGCTAGGTGCCACAGTGGATAAAGCACTCGCTCTGGATTCAGGAGGACCTGAGTTCAAATACAGCCTCAGACACTTGACACTTACTAGCTGTGTGACCCTGGGCAAGTCACCTAACCTTCATTGCCCCAACAAAAATGAATGAATGAATGAATGAATGAATGAATGAATGAATAAATAAATGAATAAATAAAGGCATGGAAAGACTTGCATGAAATGTTGAAGCAGAACCAAGAGAACATTGTATATGGTAACAGCAATATTCTTTTAAGATATTATTTTTTCAGCAACTAAGTGTCATAAATACACAAATTTAAAATAAAGGACTTATAAAAAAGATGCTATCTGCATCCAGAGAAAGAACTGATAAACATGTATAGAATATTTTTACATCTGTATCTGTGTCTATTGTTATATAGACACTATTTGTGTCTAATGGTCGTCTCTAGGGCAGGCAGTGGAAAGGGGGAAGAAAAAAGGGAAAAAAAGAAATTCATATAACTTTGTTGTATATTTGGAAGGAATAGCAAGTTGTACATGGAAGATTTGCAGTTTCATGTGCAACCATCTTTTTATTATACTGTGTTATGGAAAGTGTTTCTTTTGTTCCATGAATTGAAAATAAAATAAATTATTTTTTAAAAATTTCCCAAATCGCTATTAATCAGAGAAACAATTCTAAACTATCACCTCCTCTGCATTAATTTGGCAAAGATGGGAAAGGATGGGAAAAAGTAATGTTGGCAGGGATACAGGAAAACACATACTAATTAATTGTTAGTGGTGCTTTGAACTGGTCCCACCATTTTGAAAAACAATTTGGAATTATGTAGAAAAAAAAGGTTACTAAATTTTTCATATCCTTTGAGCCTTCCCTTTCATCCTTTTCCCCTTATGGCAGTTTATCATGAACAATAAAGGACTGAGGATTTCATTTCTAGTATGTATGAAGAACAGAGTAAATTTTGTAATTATTTGCATAGAATTCATTGTTTATATTTTTATCATGGCCAAGGGCACACTACTTAAGCTCAAAGTTTACTTTGGCCTCCCTTCTAACAAAACAAGCTTGAACACCTGCCCACTGCAGGTTAGCAGGTGGAATGAAGATTTGGTTTTAAAATGGAAGGCTTCCATGTAGACATAAAGAAGAGAAAGTAACTGACAAGACCAGAGAGAATACTGAACTATCAACACCATACCAGAGGTTAGAGTGTAAGAATGACAAAGAGGAAAAAGAGAAGAAATAGGGCCACTGAACTGGAAAGGAACAAAACAGAAGGGACTGTACTTTCTACAAAGGAATTTAATTAATTTATCAAACATTTACTGTTAGAGCACTGTACTAGGTACTAGAGATACAAAAATGAACTCCAGTCTCTGCTCTCAAGTGTTATTAATACAGAAGATATATATAATTAATTAGTGTAACAAGATATGATCAAAGCATGCCCATGATCAGCTTTATTGGTCCTGCTATCAAGTCAACGTTATTACAGGGTATGGGCATTTTTTTTAATTTTTATTTTTTAGTGAGGCAATTGGGGTTAAGTGACTTGCCCAGGGTCACATAGCTAGTAAGTGTTAAGTGTCTGAGGCCGGATTTGAATTCAGGTACTCCTGACACCAGGGCCGGTGCTCTATCCACTGCGCCACCTAGCTGCCCCTGGGTATGGGCATTTATCAGAAAGACACTTCCTCTACAGGTAGGTACTCATATATATCTTGCTGACAGGATACAGGGAACTCTTGTTACTGGGGTTCTAATTACTGGGGCTTTCTTCAGTGTGTTTGGTGACTTAGAATGAGAGTGAGGGGAGTAGACTCATAGGAAGAATGGCTCTTTCCCAGAAATCTTTAAGTAAATGGCTCCCCCTTTCCTGTTCCCATGTTTTTCCCCCTTTTACTTTAAGGTCAAATTCCAGCAAGGTTACTCTGCAGTGAATCCAGTCAACCAGAGGAAGAGTCAAGGAGAAAGCTCTTTGGGCTCAGGGTCCCTTAGGATGAACCCAGTCTATGGAACTCCTGAGTTGTTGCCCCTTGTTGGGGGTGGAAGGATCTAGGCCAAGTGTCACATACAAATAATAAGAGAAATAAAAATTAGAACCATCACCCACAGACAGTTGGCAAAGATGACAAAAGTTGACAATAGTCAATATTGGAGTAGCTATGGAAGAACATGTATACTAATACACTGTTGATGAAATAATGAATTTATATGACCATTCTGAAAAAAATTTGAAATTGTGATAAAAATATGACTAAACTGTCCATGTCTTTTGACCCAAAGATTGCAATGGTAGGCATGTGCCTCAAGAAAATCAGATAGAAAAGATCCATATATACCAAAATGTTGATATCTTCTAGATATGGCTAAATATAAAATTTGCCATCAGTTACATTATTGTTAAAGAAATTGTGGGTACATGAATACAATGAAATGTTACTGTACTATAAGAAATGACATATATTAAGAATTAAGAGAGAGTCCATAGGAACATATTCAAAGATTTATATCAGGAATGTACTATTGGTTCAGGACTTCCAGGTCACAGGAGTTGTAAGATGAAGAACTAGACATTTTCTCTGATCTTTATCATCTTTCAAAACTCTCCCAAACAGAAATTATGCACCAAAGATAAAGCAACTTCAGCTATATCCATAGTTTGTGACACCCAGAATCCAAAAGAAGGTTTAAAAAAACCCAATCTGTGAACTGATGTTCACTGACACTAAGCTTATTCAGCAGCTCCCATGCTACTGGCAGTGAAACTGTACTAGCAGATTCAAGGACATGACACAGGTTTATTACACATAACCACACCTTGGTACCAAATACCCAGTTCAGCTGAAGATTTCTGGAGAAAAAAAAGAAACCTGACAGGGACCACAGCCCCATGATACTAATGTTGAAAATCTCTGAATTGCTAGTGAGGGGCCAAAGAACAAAGGAACAGAGGTAGTGGGACAGGTCACCAGGATTGGAAAACATGGGGGGGTGAAGATAGGGGTGGGGCAGCCTGTGCAACACTCCATTAAGCCTGCGGAAAAGAGCACAGCATATAGCCATGGCCAAATCTGGCCACCCAAAGATCACTTGGGGCAGAGACTTAGGCCGATGAACCATAAATTACCCAGGATGGGTAGAGGCTGAGATGCTTTGCGATCCAATCCCCAAAGAAACCATAATCATAGCGGGGCAAAGTCAGAAAATGAGTGATAGGGGAAATGAGTTGGAGGGTGGGAGTGGAGATGAGGACTGAAATTACTAAAGATTTCAAGAAGGGGAAAACCCAAAGATGTTGAACATAAAAAGTTTCATCAACAGGGAAAACAGTAACAACAGAAGGAAATATGGTCTCTAAATCTAGTAAATGAGTTCAGGTATATATGAATAAACACTGAAAAACAAAGGAAAATGATCCAGCTCTTGGTGAGACAGAGGACCCTGTGGAATTTGAGGAGAACATAGAATCACAACATGCTGTTCCCGTGTGGTTCAAAAGAGAAATGAGAACTATGAGAGCAGAATTTATGATCTGCCCAACAAAAACAATGCACTTTGTAGTTATTTGGAATACAATTTCCCTTTCTGTTATTGCTTCTTGTGTTTTATTATCATTACATAGAAGCACCATTGACTTTTTAGGATTTATTCTGAAGCCTGCAACTTTAATAAAGCTATTAATTATCTCAGTGTTTTTGATGATTCTATAGGATTTTCCAAGTAAAACATATCAGCAAACAGGGATAGTTTTATCTCCTCTTTACCTATCTTTATTCCCTTTTTTTTAGGTGGGGCAATGAGGGTTAAGTGACTTGCTCAGAGTCACACAGCTAGTAAGTGTCAAATGTTTGAGGCTGGATTTGAACTCAGGTCCTCCTGAATCCAGGGCCAATGCTCTATCCACTGTGCCACCTAGCTGTCCCCTATCTTTATTCCTTTAATTTCTGTTTCTTGTCTTATTGCTGTTCCTACATTTCTAAAAATATATAAAATACTAGTGGGGAAAGTGGGCATACTTCCTTCACTCCTGAATTTATTGAGGAAGATCCTAGTGTATCCCCATTACATATATTTGCTTTTGATTTTAGATAGATGCTTTTTATGATATTAAAAATAAGTACCTTTATGCCTATATTTTGTAGGGATTTTTAGCATAAAAGTTCTGTACTTTGTCAGAGGCTTTTTCTGCATCTATTGAAATAATTTTTGGATGTTTTAATATGATTAATTATGTTCATTGTTTTCTTAAGGTTGAGATATCCTTGCATCCCTGGTATGAATCCCACTTGGTCATAATGAATGATTTCCTTGGATAATTACTGTAATCTGTTTAAAATAGGATTTTCTTTAAAATTAATTAATGCTATTGGTCTATAGTTTTCTGAGTTTTATATTTCCCTAATTTACATACTAAGACAAATAGTCTCATAAAAATATTCTGGTAAGGTTTTCTCTCTCTCTCTTTCTCTTTGGGGGGGGGGGCAGGGCAATGAGGGTTAAGTGACTTGCCCAGGGTCACACTGCTAGTAAGTGTCAAGTGTTTGAAGCCCAATTTGAATTCAGGTCCTCCTGAATCCAGTGCCGATGCTGTATCCACTGTGCCACTTAGCTGCCGCCCGCCCCCCTTCTTGTTTTTTAAGTGTAATTTGTGAAATATGGGTACTGATAGATCTTTAAAAGTTTTGTAGAATTCTCCTGTGAATTTACCAAGACAAGAAGGTTTTGGTTTTGGTTTTGGTTTTTCCTTTGGTAGTTCCTTTATAGCTAGCTCTATTTCCTTTTCTAAGATTGGGTTAGTTGAGATCTCCATGTGGTCTTCTGAAAATCTGAGTATCTTATATGTGACTTGCCCAGGGTCACACAGCTAGTAAGTGTCAAGTGTTGGAGGCCGGATTTGAACTCGGGTCCTCCTGACTCCAGGGCCAGTGCTCTATCCTGCTCTGATTATTCTTATCATTTCTTCTGGTTTTGCTGTAATTTCACTTTGTTCCTTTGCTATTTGATTGATTATATTTTCTGTTTTCTTTTTTAATCACATTATCTAAGGGCTTATCAATTTTATTAATCTACTCAAAGAACTAGGTATTTTAGTTTATCATTTCTATGGTGCCTGGATTAGTGCCTGTAATACAGTAGGTACTTAATAAATCCTTGTCGAATGATTTATTTTCACCACTAATATTTGTTATAGTTCTAGAAAAACAATACTATGTATAACAACAAGGCAAAAAGAAATTCAGATAATAAACCTAGACAAAGAAGGAGCAAAATTATTTCCATTTTATAAAAACAACAAAGATAGATAATATTTATATAGTTCCTACTTTGTTCCAGGTATTGTACTATGAGATTTAGAAATAATATATCATCTGATTCTCATAACATCTCTGGGAGGTAGGTACTATTATTATCTCCATTTTACAGGTGAGGAAACTGCGGCAAACAGACATTAAGGGATTTGTCCAGTGTCACATGGCTAATAAGATTCTGAGATCAGATTTTAACTCGGGTCTTCTTGACTCCAGGCCTGGCACTCTATCTGCAGTACCAGCTAGCTGTTACCATATGTTGGTTTACTTAGAAATCTTAGAGATTCAACTAAAAATTAGTTGAAACAATAACTGCACTAAAGTAGCAGGATATAAAATAACAAAAATTATCAGCTTTTCTGTATATTGCTAACAAAACTCAGTAGGAAGAAATAAGAAAAAATATATTCAAAATGTTTGAAATACCTGGGAATCTACTTACCAAGGAACACTTAAGACTTATAGGAATACAACTCCGGTTTTTGTAGAATTAAAAGAAGTTTTAAATAATTGGAAAGATCAATCATTCATGGTTATTTCATTCAAATAGCATCCTAAAAGTCTTATTGTAGTGTTAAGCTTTCATAACTTTAGGCATTTAACCTTAATTAAATGGCTTTAATAACTTTTAAGACTTTGGGACATCCTGTATAATAAAAATTATATCATCTAAATTAATATACAGCTTAGTGACATATCAATGAAACTACCAATGGTTTACTTTCCAGAACTAGAGAAAATCCTCATAAAATTTGTCTGGAGGAACAAAGGGTCAAGAATCACAAATAATGAAAAAAATATAGAAATGAAAAGGACCTAGTATCATTGGACCTCCAACGATACTAAAAAGCAATAATTATCAAAGATATTTTTGGGGGCAGCTAGGTGGCACAGTAGATAGAGCACCGGCCCTGGAGTCAGGAGTACCTGAGTTCAAATCCAGCCTCAGACTCTTAACACTTACTAGCTGTGTGACCCTGGGCAAGTCACTTAACCCCAATTGCCTCACTAAAAAAAACAAAAAAAAAGAAATTTTTTACTGGTTAAAAACATAAAAATTGGTCAGTGGAACAAATTAGGTAAACAATATTCAGAAGCAATTAAACACAGCAGTAAAGTATTCAATAAACTCTAGAATGGTAGGATTGAATTCAGATAGAAACAGACCCCTGCAGGTTGCATATTAATTTAGAAAACCACAAATTACTATTATCTATGTTGTTTTGTAGTTTTTTTTTTTGTTAAGTATTTTCCAATTACATTTTTAAGTTGATTCAGGCTGCACTAGGAGGCCAGCAGGTCCAGAGTTTAATACCTCTGCTCTAGGACCCTCAGCTAATGGGGAAAAGGGCTCCCTATTCAACAACAAACAACATTACTGCTGAGAAGTTGGGCAACAGAAGTACAAATTATGGTATATTAATTTAATGGAATATTATTGTGCTATAAGAAATTACGAAAGGGAAAGATTGAGAGGAAACAGGACTTTTATTAAGTGATTGTAATGTGAAAGGAACAAAATAATTTATACAATTTATAAAATGACCACAACATAGTAAAGGCAACAACTATTGCAGACTTAGAGATGTACAACCTATAATCAATACAATAACTGATTCCAGAAGACTAATGAGAATTTACACTTGTCATTTCTTGGCAGGGAAGCCATGATGGATGTATAGAATGAGATATACATTTTCAAACATGGCCAAAGTGTGGATTTATTTTGTTTGACCATATTTATTTGTTATGAGGAAAGGGATTTTTGGAGAGTCACAGAGGGCAATAACACACACACACACAGAAAAAAACTAGGAAAAGAGCATCATTAAAACAAATGCATGGTGTTATATATCAAAGCTTCTTAAAGTATGGATCGAGACCCCATATGGGATGGCATAACTGAATATGGGAGTCATGAAAAATTTGCCAGTAAATGTTTTATTTGTATACTTATTTTATATACCTATATACCTGGGGGTTGCATAAAAATTTCTCAGGCTAAAAGGGGTTGCAAGTGGAAAAAGTTTAAGAATCTCTGTTATAAATAATTCTTTATTTTTCTTACAAAGAAATCATGGTTTGTCAAGTTCATAATAATAAAAAAGTTTAAAGATAGCTGGGCAAACTGGAAAGCATCACATACCACAATAAGCTCATAGATTTGGAGGTGAAAGGGTACCTAGAGGTCATAAGGTCCAATTCCATCATTTTTTTTTAAATTTTTGCAGCGCAATGAGGGTTAAGTGACTTGCTCAGGGTCACACAGCTAGTAAGTGTCAAGTTTCTGAAACCACATTTGGCTGGTGCTTTATCCACTGCACCACCTAGCTGCCCCCCAATTCCATCATTTTACAGCTAAGGAATAAGAAGTTCAGGGACAGCTAGGTGGCGCAGTAGATAGAGCACTGGCCCTGGAATCAGGAGTACCTGAGTTCAAATCCAGCCTCAGACACTTAACACTTACTAGCTGTGTGACCCTGGGCAAGTCACTTAACCCCAATTACCTCACTAAAAAAAAAAAAGGAATAAGAAGTTCAGTGACTCGAATTCAAGTTCAGCGCTTTATTCACTATGCCATGCTGACTCTCATGGACAACTGGCCTAAAAATAGCAAAATAACAAAAATAAATAAAGAACAAATGAACAAATAAATAAATAAATGGATGGATGGATGGATGGATGAAGAGAATTAGAGGAAATTACAAAGAGATACTTTTTATAACTATGACTCACAAAATAATTCTAAACTCAATAATTGAGAAAGGTAAGGGGGTAATTATAGAAGAGAAAATGGAGAATTTGTACAACATAAAATTGGAAAGGTTTTGCATGAATTCAGAGCCCCTATAATTCATAGAGAAGTCAACTGAGAAAAAAATTTACATCAACTATCTCTGATAAAGGTCTGATATCCAAGTATGTAGAGAATAGATAGAAATACACAAGAATAATAACCATTCTCCAATACATAAGTTGTCAAAGGGTTATGAAAAAGTATTATTTAGAAGAAGAAATATAAGCTCATAGGTTCTCCATTAGTGGAAAGAGTAGGATAAACTGTTTGAATGTAATTCACTATTGTGTCATAAGAAATGGCATATAAATAATTCAAAGAAACTTAGGAAGAGTTTTATGAACTGATAAAAATCAGGACAACCACAATAAGGTGGGGAAAACACCTTTGAAACACTTCCAGATTTACAAGCATGTCTCCTACATCTTCATAGAGAGATGATGTACTGAATCAGAATGAGACATTCACTTTCACACATAGTCAATATGTTGATATGATTTGCTTGACAATATTTATTTGTTATAAGAAAGAGGTGAATTGATTAGTGGGGAATGACATAAAAAAAGAAAAAAGAAAACCAATTAAATAACCTTTATTTAAAATTTGGAAATAGACACAAATAAACAGTCATTTTAGTATTCAGGATATGGACTAGACCTGTGATTTTGTTGATATAGGGAACTTCTGAATGAATAAATTACCTCTACCAATTCAGGGTGTCGTTTTCTCTGCAACGTATATACAACTTATTGTAGGTGGTATAGACTTGCTTAGAGCCCTGAGAAATTGTGAATTGACCCCAATGGTATGTGTCAGGGGCAGGATTCAAACCCATCTCTTCTGGGCTGAGTCCAGCTCTGTAAACTCTGTCAGGGCAGCTAGGTGGCACAGCGCAAAGGCCCTGAAATTAAGAGGACCTGAGTTCAAATCTCACCTCAGACACTTACTAGCTCTGTGACCCTGGGCAAATCACTTAATCCTAATTGCCTTAAACATCCAGGGCAATCTTCAGTTGTTCTGCCAGTGGATCCAGATGGCTCTGGAGGAGAGAGTGAGGTTGGTGATGACTTTGCACAGCCCTCCCTCACTTAAATCCAATTCAGTGCAAGTCATGACATTACCCCGAAGTCATGGTCCTCTTTGAGAATGGACAAACAACAACAAACTCTACCATTCTACCTTGTTAAATTTAAATAAACATATACATATACACATACATATATATTTAAACTATACATGACAGAAACTCACAGTTTTATATACACGCTTCTTTTTCTTTGTATATTGGAATGCTTGTATTTTGATGATTGTTAATGTCCTAATTAAAAGAGAAAATTCAGAAATTCAAAGAAACATAGAAAGGCATATGAACTGAGGCAAAGTGAAATAATTACAATATTGCAAAAGGAAAGAACAAAAAAAATTACACCAAATACAATGCAATTATAATGACCCTGTTTGGTTTCAGAATGTAGAAAATACAACCCTTCCCTATACACACTCCCTTCTTTGTAAGGGTGGGTCACTATGGATATGGAATCTTGCATATATTGTCAGATGTGGTCCAGATGTTGCTTGGTTTTACTGAACTTTTTTCTTTAAAAAGGCTATTTTACAGGGGAAGGGAAGCTGGGAAAGGGGAAGATGTATTTAGAAATTAATCTAATGGGAAAACAAAAAGCATCCATAAAACATATATTTTCTTTTTTAATATTATTATTTTAATCATAAAAGTATTTTATTATTTTTGTTACATGTAAAGATAGTTTTCAACATTTGTTTTTATAAGATTTCTAGTTCTAAATTTTTCTCCCTCCTCTTCCCTCCCCCCTCCCCAAGAAAGAAAGCAATCTGAATAACATATCTAGGTTATATACATATATATAATAACATTAAACATATTTCTGCATTAGTCATGTTGTGAAAGAAGAATCAGAACAAAAGGGAAAAACCTCAAAAAAGAAGAAAAAAGTAGAAACAGTATGGTTCAAATCTGCATCCTGATTCCACAGTTCTCTTTTTCTGCATATGGAGAATATTTCCCATCATGAGTCCTTTGGAATTATCTTGGATCATTGTATTGCTGAGAAGAGTCAAGTCTATCACAATTAATCATCACACAATGTTGTTGATACTGTGTACAATGTTCTCCTGTTTCTGCTCATTTCACTCAGCATCAATTCATGTAAGTCTTTCCAGGTTTTTCTGAAATCCTCCTGCTCATCATTTCTTACAGTACAATAGTATTTCATTACATTTATATACCACAACTTGTTCAGCATTTCCCCAATTGATGGGCATTCCCTTGATTTCCAATTATTTGCCATCACAAAAAGAGCAGCTGGAAATATTTTTGTACATGTGTGGTCCTTTTCCCTTTTTAAAGATCTCTTTGGGAAAAAGACCTAATAGTAGTATTGTTGCGTCAAAGGGTAAAAACATATATTTTCTTTTTCTTTCTTTCTTTCTTTCTTTCTTTCTTTCTTTCTTTCTTTCTTTCTTTCTTTCTTTCTTTCTTTCTTTCTTTCTTTCTTTCTTTCTTTCTTTCTTTCTTTCTTTCTTTCTTTCTTTCTTTCTTTCTTTCTTTCTTTCTTTCTTTCTTTCTTTCTTTCTTTCTTTCTTTCTTTCTTTCTGCCGGGCAATTGGGGTTAAGTGACTTGCCCAGGGTCACATAGCTAGTAAGTGTCAAGTGTCTGAGGCCAGATTTGAACTCGGTACTCCTGAATACAAGGCTGGTACTTTATCCACTGTGCCACCTAACTGCCCCCAAAACTTGTATTTTCAAACCTTACCAATATTCAATTTTCAAACAATAAAACTATATTCTATTTGAACCCCACTTTCTTGGGAAAGAGTACAAACCCTCCTTTCTTCAGTGTATTTTAATACCACACTATAGTAGTAAATGAACCATATGCTGCCTTAATAGAATAGGTCAAAAGACTTTAAAGTACCTGTTCACAGTGCTTAAGCTGATCCTTGCTCATTATTATTATTATTATTTTTTTTGATGAGGCAATTGGGATTAAGTGACTTGCCCAGGGTCACACAGCTAGTAAGTGCTAAGTGGCTGAGGCTGTATTTGAACTCAAGTCTTCCTGACTCCAGGGCCGGTGCTCTATCCCCTGTGCCACCCAGCTTCCCCTGTTCATTATTTTCTATTTAAATTTGTCTGGGCACTGAACACGCTATCTTTTTTATTGACTAAAGAGTGATTCTTTCTCAGTCATCTGGAATGGATGGGGAATATGCTCTTCCTTTTAACTGGACTTTCCAGATAAAGTGTTACCTTTATTTATCAAAAATATTTTCTTTGAATTTTTAGACATAAATATTTCTGCTAAGAAGTGTATATATGAATAAAATTTAACTTTTTATTGTTGATTAGCATCATCTTGCTCTATACATCAGAAACACTGAACTAAAACGATTCTGATCCCAGGATATGCTACAACACTTTTTATCAGTTTGCTTTTTTGTCATTTACCTCTTTCTCATAAACATACAATGTAGAAATTATAGTTGGATAACCAGTGTAACAGAAAACCTTTCTGGTTAATGATTAGTTAATGCCATCTGCTTAATGTCAAAAGATGAAGCAGTTTCTGTGTCATTTTTTCACCTTCAACAATCCAGATCCTTTTCAGTATAATTTAAAATAGTATTTATTCAGTGGCCAGTTCAACCTCCTATTCAGCTCAACCCATGAGGATTCATTTGTATAATCTTTTCACTCTGAAAAATGACTCATTTTAAAAATTGTCACTTTGTCCTCTTGAATGGAGAAACATTGCCATCTTGTGGATTTTTACAATATTGCCGCTAGGGACCACTAATGTCAGATTACACTTTGACAACTAACCATAGGCAATAAATGGATCTCTGTACTTTTGTTCTTAGCAGTGTGGACTTTTTAAGACTTCTTCAATTGCTTCCAAATTCATTATTGCATCCTCTAGATGATGATACTGTGTTACTGACATTTTAGTGTGCTGCTTTTCAGTATAAGAGAGTACCTGTACTACTTTATGTCAGACATATGAAGAGAAGAAGTAACACAGTGCAGTGCATGGAAGGCTAGCCTCAGAGCCAGGAAAACCTGGGTTCTAGTTCTGTTTCTGACACATACTTCCTGTGTCACCCTGAACAAATCACTTAAACTCTCAGTACCCCAGGAAATTCTCTAATACTGTGAGTTGTTGAGTATCCCTCTATTAATAAAATATATTGTTTGGTTAAGAAAAAACGAAAATATTAGCTAGTAATTAATAAATATTCTAATTTATATTGAAATAATTTGTATAGATGTACTCATTCTTCTACTAGGTTATAAATTCCTTAAGGATCATACTTGTAAATTTTGTTGTTTGGTTATTTCAGTCAAGTCCAGCTCTTTGTGACCCCATTTGGGATTTTCTTGGTAAAGATAATTGAGTGGTTTGCCATTTCCTTCTCCAGCTCATTTTACAGGTAAGAGACTGAGGCAAACAGGGTTAAGTGACTTGCCCAGGGTTACACATTTAGTAAATGTCTGAGGCCAAATTTGAACCGAGGAAGATGAGTCTTCCTTACTCCAGGCCCAGAACTCTATCTACTGTGGCACCCAACTTCCCTGCCTTGGACATAGTAGGTACTTAATAGATGTTGATTTTGTTGTGTACTTTTTTGTTCATAATTTGTTCTCTTCTCCATTACAAAAAATGTGCATAGTATTCTCTCTATAAAATGAAATGTTTTCTTTTATGAAATAGAACAAAATGTTTTCCTTTATGAAAACATCTTCCTAATTAAGTCCAGGCCCCAAATAAATAACAAAAGCATATTGCTCTAACTTACACCGGAGGAACATTTTATAAATTGTGAGAATCTGGCTAGCTCTGTCAATAAGTTGATGAATAAAATCCTTTTCCATATCTCAATACTTTTTTAAATCACTCATTTATAAACTGACATAATATTTCAGAGTGTAACATATTCACATTACCCTGAGAAACATGAGTTTTGGTGAATAAAGAATGTTAAGCTCTGGACTCTTAGCCTTGATGTTGCTATCAAGTATCACTCTCCTCTTAAATAAGGAACTATATAAATCCATATATCTTTTTAATGAAATTTCATATTACCAGAAACTGTTAAAACATTAAGCATATTTATAACATTATATTTTTAGGGGTTCTTAGTGAGTTTCACTCCAATTACATTTTATTTTGCTCTTTCAAATTTAAGCTCTGGGAAAGACTTTTCAGGATTTAGTTTTAAAGCTCAGCATACCCCATAATTTAACTGATGTGCCAAAAAGGAATCATATGGGAATTCTCTACAAATGTTTATACTTGTCTGTGCTATTTGTTCTCCTTCACATAGCTTTTCAATACCCTTTTCAAGTTTAAAATATTTTGGAAAGTTATCTTGATTGAAATCTTATGTCAGTATAGAGGAGGACTTTTTGAACAGACTTTTAAAAATCAGAGAAGAAAAGTGTGATATGAACAAAGTCTAAATATAATTTTACTTTTAATAATGGGGGGTGTGGTGAATTGAAGACCTCATGGATTTAGGCTTTCATCCATTGGCTTTAGATATGCATAACCAGAAACTCCTTGGTCCCCATGACTGGTGGGGGTAGGAGGGGTGAGGTTGTTGTTATTGTTTGTCCTTTGTTCTCTAAGAGGACCATGACATCAGGGTGATGTCATGACTTGCAGTGAATTGGATTTAAGTGAGAAAGGGCTGTGCAAGGTCGCCAAACCTCACTCTCTTCTCCTGAGCCATCTGGGTCCAGTGGCAAGATATATGTCAGGATGACTGGAGATGGCTCCAGATGTTTTTAAGGCAATTGGGGTTAGGTGACTTAAGCCAAGGTCACACAGCTAGAAAGTATCTGAGGTGAGACTTGAACTCAGGTCCTCTCGACTCTAGGGCCAATGTTCTGTGCCACCTAGCTGCCCTTAGGAGGGGTGAGGAAGAGATGAAAAGTCAGAGAACGGTGAAGTTTTCCAAAGAAGATCGGGTACTGAGCAACTAAGAGCTGCTATTCTTTAAGAGGATGAAGTCTCCATCCCTCTTTTTTATGCTTATTACTTAGGCCTCTGACAACTCTCCCTTAGATTTCAGGATGGGGGTAGGTAGAGGAATTTTCCTCCTATTATCATCTCTATCATCAGCTATGACAGTTGCATGGACACGGTTGGCTATCAAAGGGGCACAGTGGATAAAGCACCAGTCTTGGATTCAGGAAGACTTGAATTCAAATCCAACCTCAGACAATTGACACTTACTACCTGTGTGACCCTGGGCAACTCACTTAACCCTCATTGCCTGGGCTGGGGGGGGGGGAGGTGGAGGGGGGAAAGAATATGTGTTTGCCTAAGTAAGTCTGAGACAGGATATTAAATCATGATTCCTTCTTCTTCCTATCTGATTCTCTGAGAACAGATAATAGAACAGTGATCTTGGATGTTTCCAGCCCTAGTGCCTACCTTATGTATTCAAGAGTTTAGGAGTTCCTGGGTGCTGATTTCAGAGTCTGGGATAATTGCTGATAGGGTCTTGGAACCCAATAGGTCATACCATGACCTGGGAGGGGCAATTGAAAGGGAGAGGTCTGGCTGTAGAGTTGATTCTCAGATAGATCACTTTTCCCCCAGTATTCTTGGGAGTCTTCTCTACCCTCTCAGGTGTGTAGAATAGAGGTTGAAAGGGTTAAAGCTTATGTTTTAAGTATATGCTAATGCATGCCTATGACATGTCCTTTGTGTTTTAAGCATTTCTTTTGTGGTAAAGGAAATCTCTGTTCTTTATCCAATGTTAGCTACTGAACAATGGTATAAGTAACTCTGCCATCCAGAGAATCCCAACTTCTCAGGGCTGTTCTTCAGGGGGTATGGCTCCTTCTTTGAGAAGATGCCTACCTTTGGCCTAGAATATCCCTTTGATATAGAATATCCTGGTTCAGCCTTACCTACAGGTGAGGTTTATTTTTCTGACTATTCTAAGCCAGGAACGAGAGAAGTATTAGTTTACCCACCACATTTTCACAATACAAGCCTAGACTGCTGGAAGCAAGAACGCTGTGGTGAGGACCTGAACTATTTGGGTTTAACATTGCCCATAGGTAGATGATCTAGGACCCAAGTGTGGGTACATTGGGCAAAAGGAATATAAAAGTGACTTTTAATACCTTGGATGGGGATTCCTAGGGCCCCAGGGAATCTCCTTGCTTACTGCTTTAAAAAAATCCTACCAGTGCGTTTGTTTTTATACTCTGAAATGTTTTTAAAATTGCTTCGAGAATTGCTTTTACTTGAAGATATCGAAAAAAAATTTAGCAAAAGAGTAGTTTGTTTACACCCTCAGGCTTTTGAGTTGTTCATTTTACCAGACGCAGCATAGTGGCCTCCACAGTATTTCTTTGGGGGGTCTCTTGGCAAAGATACTGAAATGGTCTGCCATTTCCTTCTCCAGTTCATTTTACAATGAGGAACTGAGGCAAACAGGGTTAAATTACTTTCTCAGGATCACACAGCTAGCAATTGTCTGAGATCGAATTTTCCTGTTAATTCTTTTTTTTCCTTTTTCTTTTTGTGGGCAATGAGGGTTAAGTGACTTGCCCAGCGTTACACAGCTAGCAAGTGTCACGTGTCTGAGGTCTGATTTGAACTCAGGTCCTCCTGGATCCAGGACCAGCGCTTTATCCATTATGCTACCTAGCTGCTCCCTGAGATCAGATTTGAATGCATGAAGATGAGTCTTCACTTCTCAGAGGTGATGAGTTTTCTTCTGGTAAGCCTTCTCTGCTCATCAAGATTTTGTAAGCAACTCCTCCTGGGGGCGGGGGGAAGGGAGGAGGCTGGAAGATAGATGTTGTCTCCTCTTGTCATCATATCATGAATTTTTAAATGACCAAATAGGTCTGATAATTCACAAAAAAATCTCCTTAGTACTATCATCCATCCCAACCCTCTTATGAATTATTTTACAATCCTCTAAATCTTTTTTTCATCTATTTTATGATGACTTAAGTTTTACACTAAGGGTCTACTAAGAAATCTCCATGAATTTCTATAGCCAAAACACAATACATTGAAAAGAAATGTCTCCATTTTTTCAAGAAATTGATCCATAATGATAGTAATACTCTGAATTAAATCAGTGATATTAACTTAAATACTAAAACTGCAGTATTATATAGTAATAACATCATTAGAAAATAGTTCCATGTGATTAGCATACAATAAAGCAGCAGATAAGAAGTATGCAAATTAGTAGTAACACAAAATGATATGCACAAGATGAGGTACTAAATCAGTTATCATAACTTCACTCAAGTATTAACAATTGGTATAAAACTAAGCAAACAGAACCTAATAAGTCAAACCACTTGTACACACACATAATCTCAACACATACTTAACACATTAGTCAGCAGCATAAACAAAACACATTTGCATTTTTAGTACGCCTATGAATTTAATGGCTCACCATAAGGGAAAGAAACACCCACGGGAGACTAAAAAAATCACAAACAAAAACAAAAACTGGAAAACTAGATTTAAAAAAAATGACTGGAAAAATTTTAGTGAATAAACAGGAAAATATTCCAAAATAAACATTTGAAAAATATAAAAGGAAAAATGAATGATTTCCAAAAAACAGCAAGAAAAGCTGGGCTAAGATTCAGCTCACAGTTAAAAAGTCCCAAGGAAAAAGAGGTTTTCTAGAATTAGTGTCCCCAGTGTCACTAGATTCAACATTAACTGAGACAACTTAAGAGACAATTCAAAGGATAAAAGAAAGACCAAGTTTTTTTTTTTAATTCCAAGAGCAATAAAATAAAAATTCAAATATCTTCAAATTGCACTCACATCTAATTACTCCTCATAATGTAATGATGATGATGACAATAGCTAGCATTTAGTTAGCGATTTAAGATTTGCCAAGCTCTTTACATATATCCACCCAACAACAATGTGCTGAATGGTAAGGGACCAGAAGAAATGGGATCCTGTCTGCTTGTGTGGCAAAGGACCCAACAAGCCTCCCTTGCCAGACATCCTTTAATGCTAGGCAACATTAAAATCAGCTGCGGCTGAGGCTTAACCCAGGTACTCTCAGGCAAATACCAAATTCTTACCACCAAGAGTCTTCATTTTCCATATCAGTCTCTCCATCACTCCAGATTCAAAAGGAACAGTCCATGGGAATGATCTGAACATATATTTTTGTACATATTTGCTGGAAAATTATAATTATTGGTACCAAAAGTACTTTATCTCTTTGAAAGGCAGTATAGATTGTGTAGCTGATAAGTCAATCAAGTTGGATTCAGGAGGACCTAGGTTCAAATCCCATGTCAGACACTTACTTATTAATTGTGTAACCCTAGACATATCACTTAACCTTAAAGAATTAAGAAATATTGGGACAGGCTTCCTGTAGGAGGTAGGATATTAGCTGGGACTTGAAGGAAGCCAAAGAAGACAGGAGATAGAGATGAGGAAGGAGGGCATTCATGCATGGGAGGATAGCCAGGAAAAACACCTGGGGTTGGGAGAGAGAGTATTTTGCAGGAGGAATAGTAAGGAGTTCAGTATCACTGGATTGCGGAGTACATTGCAGGTTATAAGGTATAAGAAGACTAGAAAGTTGTGGGGGTGGAGCAAGGAAAATGGGGTAGGAAGACATAGGTTATGAATTCCAATATCCTAGCTATTAGGAAGTCATTAGAGTTAATTGTTTTGGGAGGTGTGCAACCTGATAAGATCCACAATTTTAAAAAATTTTGACAGCTGAGTGTAGGATGAACTGAAGTGTGACTTGGGTCAGGCAAATCAACCAACAAGCTATTGCAATGGTCCAGGGGTAAATTATCAGAGTCTCCAGAGGGGTGCTGGCAATATCAAAGAAGAGAAGGGAGCATCTTCAAAGATGCTTGTTATAAAGGTAAAATCAACAGACCTCAGCAACAAATTGGATATGGGAAGTGAGAGAGAGTAGAGGGTAAAGGATAACATCTAGGTTGTGAACCTGGGAAACTGGGAGGATGGTAGTCACCTTGGCAATAATAAGGAAGTTTGGGCGGGTGGGATGATTGAGGGAAAAGATAAGAGTTTAGCTTTGAATATGTTGAGTTTAGAATGTCTACAAGATATACAAGATGTGATTTGGAGATATGATGCTGGAAGTAATCAGAGAGGTTAGGAGTAGCTTAGTAGATTTGAGAATCATTAGTATAGAGATGATAATTGAATCCTTGGGAGCTGATGAGATCAGCAAGTGAAACAGTGTAGAGGGAGAAGAGAAGAGAGTTCAAGGCAAAGTCTTGTGGGACTCCCATGGTTAGCAGGTATGGCCTGGATGAAAATCCAAAAAAGGGAGCAGTCACAAAAACCTAGTGAGAAGATAGTATCAAATGATGAGGGTGATTAACAGCATCCAAAACTGTAGACACCTCAAGAAGGATAAAAATTGAGAAAAGACCCTTGGATTTGGCAGCTAACATATTATTAGTAACTTTGGAGAGAGCAGTTTTGATTAAATAATGAGGTTTTAAGCAAGACTATGGAGAGTTAAGAAGAGAGTAAAGAGGGAGGAAGTGAAGACATTTATTATAGATAGCCTACTCAACAAATTTAGTCAGAAAATGCAGGCGAGGTATGGGTCAATAGCCATTTCTTTATTACACTCAATAAAAGCTCCTTTTCTCTTTACTCTTGTTGTGAAGTTAAATATTATGTATTTTAATGCTAATTAGAAGCTTTGGTTGATCTCTTTTGAATACTTTAGAAATTAGCCAAATTCAGATGTTCATAGACTTATTTGAGGAAGCTAAAACATGATTCTTTGAGTTTATTCATTATCAGTATAACTGAATCCATGTATATGAATCAACCTGAGTCCATGGTTGGGAGAACCTGAGTTCAAAAAAGTCATGACATCACCCTGATGGCATGGTCCTCTTCAAGAATGAAGGACAGGGGCAGCTAGGTGGCACAGTGGATAGAGTACCAGCCCTGGAGTCAGGAGGACCTGAGTTCAAATCCAGCCTCAGACACTTAACACTTACTAGCTGTGTGACCTTAGGTAAGTCACTTAACCCCAATTGCCTCACCAAAAAAAAAAAGAAAAAAAGAATGAAAGACAAGTGTAGCTAGGTGGCACAGTGGATAAAGCAACCGCCCTGGATTCAGGAGGATCTGAGTTCAAATCTGGCCTCAGTCACTTGACACTTGCTAGCTGTGTGACCTTGGGCAAGTCACTTAACCCTCATTACCCCACCAAAAAAAAAAAAAAAAGAATGAAATACTAATGACAAGAAGTCACATCTTATATATTGCAAGTTTATCTGGTTCCACTGTATTTTTTTTTTCCTGAGATTAGGAGGGTGCCTACACTGCATGTACTAGTGGTTGACTATGAGATAGCACTAGTATTGTATTAGGCTGGTGACATTAGTATTTGGTAAAGACTCTACTAGAAATCAAACAATATCACTTGACTGTGTAAATTGGGAAATGGCTCTTATTATAAATTTAACTCATTTCTTAGAAATGAGAACTTTATCAGAGAAACTTGCTGAAAAAATTGTTCCCCGGGTTGTTGCTTCTTTTTAAGTTTTAGCTGTATTGATTTTGTTTATGCAAAAACTTTAATTTTATATATTCAAAATTATTTTACCTTCTGTGATCCTCTCTGTCTTATTTGGTCAAGTATTCTTTCCCCATCAATAGATCTGACAGGTAATTTCTTCCTTCTTCTAATTTGCTTATCGTGTATGTCTAAGCCATATGCCCATAAGGAGCTTATCTTAGTATACACTCTGAGATAGGCCCAGTTTCTGTCAAACTTTTTCCAAAGAGTTTGTGCCAAATAGTGAGTTCTTGCCCCATGAGCTGGGATCCTTGGGCTTATCAAACATGAGGCTACTGTATTCACTTGCTTCTATATATTTTATACTAAATGTGTTCTATTGAGCAACCTCTCTATTTTGAGTCACAGAGTTGTTAGATTGTCTATAAACATTAGTTGTTGATATTCTACATATGAATGAGGTCCTTGTACAATAAATTCCTTCATCCTTTTGTTTCTATTGATGGAAGCACAATTCTTCAAGTCAACTCGATATACAACCTTGGAGTCATCCTTAACTTTTTTCTCTCCCTCAATCCTAATATCCAATTAGTTGCCAAGCAGTGGTTATGTTATTGGAGAAACTGAATCATGTAAGTAATAAGATTCTCACCATAAGCAAAACCAGAAGACAACAGGAAGTTGACACCAAGTATAAGAATGGTTCATTGGTTCTCTCTAGATAGACAAATAAAGGAGTTGGCAGAGTTGGTTTTGTCATAAAGCCAAAGACAACAAGAAACATTTCATGGGACATTTCATCATCTCATGTTTCAGTGCACTCAATAAATATTTGTATAAAGGAGACCACTATGAAAATAATTGTGGCTTATATACCACAATTTATTGTAAAAGATAAAGAGACAATTAAATTTTACGAAAACTTCAATAAGACCCTCTGAATTAAATTAACATATACTTTATGCTTATTGACTTCAAGACAAAGATAGGGATAGGAGATTGGAAAAATATGTATTATAACATAGATAGAGATGAGGAAGGAGGGCATTCATGCATGGGAGGATATCCAGGTATGTATATAACATTCATAGTAGGATTACATACAGTTAGCTGTGAATATCACAAAGATCACACAATAATATAAGGGACGGCTAGGTAGCACAAAAGAGAGAGCACTACCCTGAATTCAGGAAGACCTGAGCTCAAACACGTCCTCTGACACATTAACTTGTGAGACCTGGGTGATTCATTTCACCTCTACCTCAGTTTCTTTTTCTGTAAAAGGGGGGATAATTATAGAACCTACCTCCAAGGGTTGTTGTAAGGATAAAATGAGATAAGATATGTAAAGTGCTTTGCAAAACTTGAAACACTAAATGAATGTTAGTTATTATTTTAAGGGTAATACGGGCAAGGAACCAGAAGCAATTACTGGAGAGCTTCAGGAAGCCTACTTTTGATATTACACATACCTTGAAGATGCAACAATGTGAGTTCACAGTATAAAAAGCTTGCAGACACTGGAGAGCCAATTTGGTGATGCCCAGAGATGTTTGTAGCTACCTTTCAAGAGAGGGAAAGAACCCCTTCAGGTTTGTCTCTCCTTGGAAAGACAAAGGTATCTTCAAAGGATAGTGATTAAAAGTGTAGTGTCTGAAATGTATGGACTATGTGTATGTCACTCAAGTGTCAGATATATGTGTTTGTGAGTTTGTGTGCATTCGTGTGTGTGTGCTGTGACTGAGTATTTATACCTTGGAAATCAGAAAATGATAGAAATCGGGGCTTGGTTTATTGTTTTGTTGATTGATTAGACAATAAAATTATAGAGAAATGTAAATGAGTTGCCTTGTCAGAGAGCTGGTTGTTATGCGTTTATCTGCATACTCTAACTATGTAGGTACCATGAATAGTTATGACCTGAGATCCAATTTGGCTCACCTATTCACCACTGCTGATAGTCTCCCTGGGGGGAGGAAGGTGGCAAGACCTAGGACTACTGAAGCTGAGGGGTCTGTCTTCCAGTTTCCAAGAGGGGACTTCCAGAGCTTGAATCTGTAATCTAGGAGTACTTTTCCTTTATCTTCTTTCATTTCATCAATTGATCAGGGATCCCTTGATCAACCCTTTTCCCCTGCTCTACTACATGTGTCCTGTTAGCTATATGTAATCCCAGTGTGAATGGAAGATTGATTTACCTGCATGTTCGCTGTACTTTGTAGTTGTGATGCTTATCTATTACCATATAATATGCTAATTTGATGCCTTTGGATGTTGGCTGAGATTCATGTAGACTGTTGTATTTTCAAGGGACTAGTGAGAGAATATAATACCCCTTACCCTGCAGTTATCCTTTTTTTCCTGCTGTGAAAAGAAGCAGAGCCTTAACCTGGTGGAGCAAGAAAAAAAGAGATGTGACATAATTGTGGTAGAAAAGTACCAAGTTCAAATTCAATGTCAAAGAAAAAGGGATAGCTTGGCTCTTTCCCAGGGCTACCTGCTGAGTCTACTCACCTTGCTCTACCATGGGTTAGTCAAGATTGGAAGTGGTTAGAGGTCTCTACCAGTGACCAGATAGCTAAGACTGAGGAAACGCCAAGGCCTCTATGATTCATTTTATACTGGATCCCAAGTTGCATGTCCTAGGTTAAGTTGTGACCTTGACTCCAGAGTTCTATATCTTACCTAGATGGTCCTATGGGAAGTATGAGTCAAACATCTTGTAGAATCTGTGTTGTTGTGGAACCTACTATTTGCTCATAGCACATAGCCTTACAAAATTAAGTAGACTCAAACTGTGCATGTAATAGAAATACTGGGTTTATATCAACTTAACATCCATGATAACTATTGAAGTGTTGGAGAGTGATAAGTTCAAATCTGTTTGATAGATTTTTATTATTTTATTCTGAATTGTGTTCTTGTTAAAAGCTATTATTCTATGCTAAGAGTAAAAACATATGTTTCAACCGAAGCAAAAAAAAAAAAAAGCATGGGTATCAATCATGAGCTCAGTCAAAACAAAAGCAAAAATAGATCTAATTAGAAGAGATAAGGAAGGTACCATAGGCAATGAAGTAATATTGATACTAAACACATTCACGCCAAATGGTATAGCATCTAAATTTTTGAAGAAATTAAATATGTTAGATGAGGAAATAGACAATAAAATTATATTAGTGGGGGACCTCAACTGTCCCCTCTCAAAACTAGATAATCTAATAAAAAAAATAAACAAGAAAGAAGTTAAGGAGGGTAATAGAATTCTGAAAAAGTTAGCTATGACAGATCTCTGGGAAAAACTGAATGGGAATAGAAAGGAATATAACTTTTTTTCAGCAATATGTGGCACCTACACAGAAATTGACCATGTACTAAGGCATAAAAACTTCACAACCAAATACAGAAAACCAGAATTATTAAATGCATCCCTTTCAGATCATAATGCAATAAAAATTTCATTCAGTAGAAAGATTAAAAATTAATTGAGGGGCCCAATTATATGCCAATAAATATGACAATCTAAATGAAATACATGAATATCTATAAAATACAAATTTCCCAGATTAACAGAAGAAAAAACAGAATCCTTAAATAATCCAGTCTTAGAAAGATAAATTGAACAAGCCAACAATGAACTTCCTAAGAAAAAACCCCCAAGGCCAGATGGATTCACAAGTGAATTCTACCAAACATTTAAAGAACAATTAATCCCAATACTATTTAAGCTATTTGGGAAAATAGACAAAGAAGGAGTTTTATCAAATTCTTTTTATGACACATATATGGTGCTGTTTTTGTGTGAGGCAATTGGGGTTAAGTGACTTGTCCAGGGTCACACTTACTAGTGTTAAGTGTCTGAGGCCGGATTTGAACTCAGGTCCTCCTGACTCTGGGGCAGGTGCTCTATCCACTGTGCCACCTAGCTGCCCCTATTAGTGGGTTTTTAATGCACAAAAAAAGGGTAGAAGGAAGTTCAGAAGAAAACAGATAAGTAGAACAGCTTTGAAAGTTAACATGTTGATTTTCTTTGTCGTCAGGAAGCGACATTTGCTTGTGGATACTGTCTATAAAAGAGGCGAGTCTAGCTCTCTTGGTCTCTTTCTGGAGGACCTCAGAGGGGAGAGGAGCTGGAGACATTGGCTCCCTGAGATAGAGAACTGAATCTAGGCCTTTCTCTCTCTCTTCACCAAATTCTTATTCTCCTTAATAAATGCTTGAATGTCTAACTCTTGCTAAAGCTTATAATTTATTGGAGACCACTCATTAGATACTTTAGGCAGACTAGCTAGAATTTTAGCCCCTTACAGAATATAAGTTATGTCCAATTTGTAGGTGAGAAGGAGGGAAGAGAAGGCATGGAACAGTGGCTGTTGCAGGATGGGACCAACAAAAGGATGAGACCTGACAACTAGTAGTAACTTATATTTTACCATACTATACCAGGTATAGATTAGGCCATGAGGAAAGTGAGACTTACTGTATTGCCCTACAATGCAATAGGAAGCAGGTGGCTCTCACTGGTGCTGCTCAGCCTTCGCTGGGAAGGAAGGGATTATTTCCTGGTCTTACAAGCTCTTCAGGGTCTGGGAATAGAGAGTCTGCACAGTCCAGACCAGTTAGCCATGACAGCTATAGTGCTGGTTAGGATGCTGACATCTGGGCCGAAGGTTGGTGACTCTGGTCCCACTCCTGAGTACCATGATGAAGCCTCCATGATGAGGCTCAGGATGTAAAGGGAGTTCTGAGCATCGGTCTCAGCTCAGTTTTAACTTAGCTCAGCTCTCTCTCTCTCTCTCTCTCTCTCTCTCTCTCTCTCTCTCTCTCTCTCTCTCTCTAGCTCAGCTCTCTTTCACTGATATCGTGGCTAAAATTGCTACCACTTGAAAGGGGGAGAGAAGTGAGGAGAAGCAAAGACTCTTCCTCTGAAATTTGAATAATAAATATATATTTTTTTACTGAATAAATTCTGGTAAATGAAAATGCCCATGTCTTTCCTTTTCCCCAACATTAGTCATGTTGTGAAAGACAAATGAGAAAAAAAGGGGAAAACCACAAGAAACAAAAAGCAAAAGTGAAAATACTATGCTTCAATCTGCATTCAGACTCCATAATTTTTTCTCTGGATGTGGAGAGCATTTTTCATCGTGAGTCTTTTGGAATTGTCTTGGATCATTGTATTGCTGAGAAGACCTAAGTCTATCATAGTTGATCATCATACAACCTTGTTTTGTAAAGAGTATATTACTTGGGGGGTGGCTAGGTGGCGCAGTGGATAAAGCACCAGCCCTGGATTCAGGAGTACCTGAGTTCAAATCCGGCCTCAGACACTTGACACTTATCAGCTGTGTGACCCTGGGCAAGTCACTTAACCCCCATTGCCCTGCAAAAAAAAAAAAGAGTATATTACTGGGGGCAGCTAGATGGCACAGTGGTAAAGCACTGGCCCTGGATTCAGGAGTACCTGAGTTCAAATCCGGCCTCGGACACTTGATACTTACTAGCTGTGTGACCTTGGGCAAGTCACTTAACCCCAATTGCCTCACCAAAAAAAAAAAAAAAAAAGAGTATATTACGTTTACTTTTAATCAGTGTCACCACATCCAAAATAGTTTTTCTTTTGGTCTTTCCACTTGCTTCAAGCATCTAACATAAAGAGAGAGCCACATACAAAATAGCACAAAATGAAAAGTGGAAAGAGTGCTAGGCTTGGAATAAGAGGACTGCGATTCAAATCTTGACACCAATACTTGACATCTGTGTGACCTAGGGAAGCCACTTACTATTTATTTCTGCCTCAGTTTCCTCAAATGTAAAAGGAGATAGTTGTATTGGATAATTTTCCAGAGCTCTTTTTGCTATAAAGCTATAATGCTACATGGGCAAAATTAAAGTAATATGTAATAAAATAATATCTTTAAACTGGATAGATATATGACAGGTTTCTAGCCTAAGAATTCAGGTACAGTTTCTGTCCACGCAAATTGTAGCAATGCAGTTTGGGCCCCTTTGTAGACACTGATGTCTACCAGACAAACACACACACACACACACACACACACACACACACACAGAGTATTAGTTCTGAAGTAGTCACTTAGTAAAATGTGTTTTTAGACTTCTCAAGACGAGATCTTGATTCACAGTGTTTGGTTTTGCTATATTCACGCTTTTCAAAAGCTCTGCCAGAATTCTGTCCAGTCATTCTCCCTTCAGAACAACTCTGTCCACTGACACTTATAAAAAATAGTTTTCATGCTATTACCAAAATAGGGATCTTAAATCACCAACAAAATTAAAGGGCTAGTGACTAGATCTTAAATGCAAATGGATGAAATAAAAGGATAGACTATTAGGAAAGATTAGGGTAAAAATTCTCTTCTAAATCACATGATCTCTCTAAGGTCCAATATGCAAAGCTGATGCTCATCTTGCTTTCCACAGTAAACCCAGATCCTTTAAATTGGCTTTCTTCTTTCTTGAGTATGTTGCTAGGATGGATTTCTGTACTATTCAATGGTTGAAGTATTGGAAATCATGATTAGGAGTCTGTTCTGCCGAAGTCATCCATATCATAAGTGCTGACCACCTTAAGTGTAACAAGAGAGTAGACAATAAGGGCTCAGTCTTGGAGGCATGTGCATTTGGTGAGGCTGTTTCTGCAAGTCCTTAATAATATGAAATGGAAGGAAGGGCCTTATCATCCACTTTCTAGTCAGCTAATCAGCTATTTCTGTTGAAAAATTTGACTTTTGATTGACTATTAAGCCCCAAAAGGATGTGCATTCAAAAGACACCAAGTAGTCAAAGTGAGCCTCTTTCTCTTTTGTAAACTTCAGGGTGAACCCCAGAGGCCTACTCTCACCACCTAGGTTGACATGAAAGCACAAACACAAGGCCTTCCTGTCTCATGTCTATTGTTTCCTGTCTTAGGTGAAGGAATTTTGTAGGTGAAAGAAACTATGAAATGACCTTGTGAGCTCTGAAAGGTTAAAAGAACCAGAGTTAAAGGTTAAAAATCACCAGAAGTCCCATGATGGGAGTCCACTTGAAGGCAACGGAGCCCATTGAGATGTGAAGTCTCTTTGCAACCTGTTTGACTTATAGAGAAGTGGATCAAAGGCAGATTTGGAAGCAAATTTAGTGGGGGTGGAAGCTTTATACTAACTACTTTATGTTTGAATCTGTTCTCCCCAAGGACCAAAATGGTGTCAGAGAGAGTGTATCCCTGGTTATTGGAGGCAAATGTTTGTATTTCTGTTTTTTCTCTGTCTTTTCAATAACTATCACTTTGTAAAACTGAATTTATGTTAATTGATTAAATGAGACTGAGGTGCAAATCACTGCTGCTTGATGTTGGGGAGAACATGTGAATGGAGGTTTAAGTTGATAACAATTGCAAAACATCCCGTTTTCTCTAGGGGTTTCCCAGAAACTTAAATGCCAGAGCAAGTAGGAACTGATATAAAAACCTCCCCATTCAGGGGTAGGAGTACATGGGAGAGTGGGATAGCTTAATTTTGGGTTCCTAGTTTAATTATTCTTTTTTTTGGCAATAAACCTTTACTTTATTTTTTCCAGTTACACGTAAGTGTAGTTTTCAGCATAAGATTTAGAGTTCCAAACTTTTCTCCCTCCCTCCCTTTCCTCCCCCCTCCACAAGACATCAACCAGGTTATATATGTACAATCCACAAGTGCTCTTTTTATCAGTTCTTTCTATGGGGGTGAACAGTATGCTTTGTCATTAGTCCCTTGGGATTGTCTTGGATCATTGTATTGCTGAGAGTAAAGTCATTCACAATTGCTCTGTCACTATACACAGTCTCCTCCCAGCTCTGCTCACTTCACTATACATCAGTTCATATGAGTCTTTCCAGGTTTTTCCAGTATCATCCTGTTTGTCATTTCCTATAGCACAATACCATTCCACTACAATCATATACCACAGCTTCTTCAGTCATTCCTCAATCAATGGACATTCCCTTCATTCCCAATTCTTAGCCACCACAAAGAGTTGCTATAAATATTTTTTGTACAATTTCCCCCCTTTTCTCTTTTTCATGATTACTATTGTTAACTGTTTCCCTCCATCCTATTCACTTCCCCATGATATTTACTCTATTATCTATCTTCTTTTACCTTCTCCCTCTTCAAAAGGGATTTTCTTCTTTCTGTCCCCTCCCCCAATCTGCCCTTCCTTCTTTTACCCCTCCAGTTTATTATTCTTGCTAATTATGCCAACTTGTTATTTCTACCATATTAAGAGATTGCAAGTGCTATCATCAGTACACTCTAATTGAGTCATACTGGGACAAAGATTTGCTCATTTCCAACTTAACTACAGCTCTCATAGGCACAGTGGAGGGTACAAAAGATATAGAGAAAATGGTCCCTGCCCTAAGGAGTTTGTAGTTAAAATGGAGAAGAAAAAACCTTCATATAAAATAGAATGCAAATGAATGTGGCATAAAGAAGGCATCCCAGAATATTCTATTATAGTCAAGACTCAACTTACTGAAATCTGGAAGATGCTTGTGGTTTGGAGAGTTTTTATTCCAAATACTTCTGATCTTAATGAATATATCATACTTCTTCATATCATCTGTAAAACCAAGTAAATGTAGCTTTTTCCCCCTTCATGAGTTGCGATAACTGTCCTAAATAGTGATTTTAAGATTTTGGATTATGCATAACATTTTACAGAGCAGTGGAGGACCATTTGGGGTGGGGGGGTGGGAGTGCACTGATCACCTTCATTACATTTGTATCTAATGAGACAGAAAGAAATAGTGGATAGAGCTGGTCTGGGACATAGGGAGACCTTGGTCTTCCATTCAAATCTAAATCTTTGACACATTAGCT
Source organism: Dromiciops gliroides (assembly GCF_019393635.1). NCBI lineage: Eukaryota > Metazoa > Chordata > Mammalia > Microbiotheria > Microbiotheriidae > Dromiciops > Dromiciops gliroides. Next base: position 515,226,926 of record NC_057861.1, on the reverse strand, counting down.
GTGTAACCCTAGTCATCATTTTACCTCTTTCCGTCTCATTTAATAAATTGGCTTTAACTGAGATCATCATTGTTTAATATATTTTATTTCCAATTTAATCCATTTCTTATACAAATCACCCAGTGTTGATTATTGATGGGGATTGCACCTGAGTTTTCCTTGACATAAGGAACACCCAGGTTAGGAAACTCCCTCTTCTAAAGCAGGATGGCCACTTACTCTGCCACTTATCGTCTTAGAGAGTTGTCTAGAGCATTGAGAGGCTAAGTGACTTGTGCAGGGTCATCCAGACAGTATGTATTAGAGTCAGGATTTGAAATTCAGTCTTGGGGCAGCTAGGTGGCGCAGTGGATAGAGCACTGGCCCTGGAGTCAGGAGGACCTGATTTCAGGTCTGGCCTCAGACACTTGACACTTATTAGCTGTGTGACCCTGGGCAAGTCATTTAACCCCAATCGCCCCCCCACACACACACACACAAAAGCTTCAGTCTTCTTGGCTCCTTGGCCAGCTCTCTATCCACTCACTAAATGCTGCCTCTTCTTGGTTGATTATTGATGCCTGAGAAAAAACTGGTTAAATTATTTTGTTTTTCAGAAAACTTGATTTGTGGCATATATTGATTAAATCTAATTTGTGGTTTTTAGGAGAATATTTTCTTATGAAAATCATTTCCTGACTTCTTCATATTAGAAATTGAAGTAAAAATAAATCCTCATTATACTAACAAGCAGGACAGATAATCTTCAAAGTGAAATGGGTGGTGGGGAGAGAAGCACAGAGAAAGAATAAAACAACTATCAGCTTACATGAAGCCAAATGTCTCCTTCAGGAAAAGAGAGAGTGAGACATCTCCTCATCTCCCTTCCCCTTGCTCCCCCCATCAGTGCATTTAATTCCAATGATAAGGCTGTAAATTCTCTTAACTGGCCTGGAGTTTAGTATAAACACTCCAAGAAATTGTTGGACCACAGAGAGAGAGAAGCAATGACTCAGTGCTGGCTGCTTTTCCTTTGAAGGAAAAGCTCACTATCAATTGTTGAATCGCAAATCTAAAAATTTCCCTATATACCAACTAGTTAGTGGCACTGATCCTTTACTGGAGAATAACTAATGACAGACAGAGACAGAGAGACCTAGAGAGACAGAGACAGAAAAAAAGATGGAGACATAGGCACAGATAAAGCCAAAGAGACAGTGATAGACACAGAGACATAGGAACAAAGGGGGAGGGGGAGACAGAGAAAGTCAGAGAAACAGAAAGAGGCAGAAATAGAGACAGAAGCAGAGACAGAGACAGACAGAGAGGGGGAGAGAGAGAGAGACAGACAGAGAGAGAGAGGGAGAGAGAGAGAGAGAGAGAGAGAGAGAGAGAGAGAGAGAGAGAGAGAGAGAGAGAGAGAGAGAGAGAAAGGAGAGGAGAGGAGAGGAGAGGAGAGGAGAGGAGAGGAGAGGAGAGGAGAGGAGAGGAGAGGAGAGGAGAGGAGAGGAGAGGAGAGGAGAGGAGAGGAGAGGAGAGGAGAGGAGAGGAGAGGAGAGGAGAGGAGAGGAGAGGAGAGGAGAGGAGAGGAGAGGAGAGGCAAATGGAGTTGTGGGGAGGACAGGGAAAGGGGATGGACAAAACAGATACATTCTGTTTAGACCAGAACTAAGCTGCTGCTGCTGCTGCTTCTGTTTTTGCATACTGGACTCAAATTGGCAGGCTTGTTTTTACCTCTTATCCCCTGGCTAGCCCTGGGGAGTTTTAGAAGACTCACTAGACTAAATTGATAAAGACCTGACAAATTGAGTTCCACTGCTGATTTCTCCTGGCCTGTATTTTTTTTAACCCTCTTATAGACTGGAATTAATTTTAAGAATTGGTGAATGACAACCAAAGTCTTTGAGCTTTCACATGAAATGGGCCTCAAACAGGTCGCTTTTGTGAGAAAGTAGTGCATAGGAGCCAGAAATACAACTTTAGGGATGAAAAATATGACTGGTGGGCTTCTTTGGCATGTGTTGAAGATAAAAGCGCATGTTATGCCATAAAGAATGCAATTAATTTGCTTGAGTTGTAATCTGTTATAGAGAACACACATACCAACATGTGTACCACAAGGAAACAAGCTTATGAGGGGGTGGGGAGAGGGTTGGAGAGCAGGCAGGATCACTGCTGCTTCTGCTGCTGAGTTTCTTTATAGAGCCAGATGCAAACTTTTAGTGAGATAACTGCTGGCAATGACAGGTCTGGCCTGTCAGCTATACTACTTAATGCTGACAGATTTTCCCCCCCTCTCTTTCTTTTTTTGTTCTAAAAAAAAAAATCCACCCTACTATTAATGACTGCTGAAGTCTTAGCTCAACTATTTTCTTTTACATTATAATAAAAGATGGCTCAGACTGGTTTCCCATGGTTCATAAGTTGCTCTTTCTCCAATAAATATTTTCAATGTGCCACCCCCTCCCCCTGTCTTGTACTCTTCCACATTTCTATCTGAGGTATTTTTCTTAATTCTCTCATTACTTTTAAATGGCAGAATTCCTTCCTTCCACCCCCACCCCACTGTTTTAATTGGTGGAGAACAGAAACATGAAGTTATTTCAAAATGGAGACTAAAATTATGAAGTATCACAGTGATTTTTTTTTAAAAAAAGAGGCACCATATCTGTTGTTTTTGAACTCGTTGGATAAGTAGATATGTTCCATGGCAGTGAGACCAAGAGTGACAAGCCATTTATGTCGGAGAGTAAAATTAGGTAGAAAGCTTTGCCAGAAAGGGCATTCATTTCCTGGTGAAGAATAGAAAGTTGAGACAATTTTAGTTACACATGAACAGACTCCCTCTCCCATAAAGGAGTTCATAGTTTCATAAGGTTTAGACCCAAAAAGGACCTTGCGAGTCAACTAATTTAAAACTTTAATTTTACAGATAAGAAAACTGAGGCCAATCAAAGAAAGTGACCTATCTATCCATGGTCACTAGTAGCAAATGACAAAGCCACGAGTTTAACACAATGTCCTCTGAATCTAGATCTGGTGCTTTCTCTACTGTTCCATAGTGCCTTCTAGAGAGTAGGATTTTGAGGAAAGTATTTCCTTTTCTACATTTTGGGAATGACCACTATGTAGTATTGAACATTCAGCTGATACAATGAAATTGAACAGATGAGTGGATGGGCTAGATTGTTACAGTAGGCGGCCAAATGTATCATATTATCTTTTTTGTTTGTTTGTTTGTTTGTTTTTTAGTGAGGCAGTTGGGGTTAAGTGACTTGCCCAGGGTCACACAGCTAGTAAGTGTTAAGTGTCTGAGGCCGGATTTGAACTCAGGTACTCCTGACTCCAGGGCCGGTGGTCTATCCACTTCGCCATCTAGCTGCCCCATATCATACTATCTTAATATTGCCTCTCAAAGAGGAAGACTTATGAATTTGTGGTTTACCTGACTCTTGCCAATAACCCTTTCCACCCATTTCTCTTTGGGGGCTTTCGATGATATGTATATTCATAGAACTTGTATTTTGGTGTGTGTGTGTGTGTTTGTGTGTGTGTGTGTGTGTGTGTGTGTGAAGTGAGGGGTGAGGAGGTGGTGTACAGAATGAGAAAATTGAGTGCTTTTCCAGGTTCTACTTTTACACGGTCACAGTATCTTTTTTAATGGCAATTAAGCTACAGTTTCCATACCTTATCTCTCTCAGCTAATGTATCTAATTTACCCACTCCCAAAGGGAATAAACTTGTAACTAAAGCCTGTGATATATTAAAGAACCAAGAACGCTTATACAGAACAAACAGAGGATTTAGCTTGAATAAACAGCAAAGAGCTCAGTATCTTTTATGTCCAGAGCACAGAACCGAGGGAAGAAAATGACTTTAAACCATCCCATGAAACAACATAACATAAATGTGTGTTTATGTAAAACATTATATGATCATTTGTCTAGGCTGTAGCTCAATTTCAAAAAGTGTGCTGTTGTAATGAGGCATTGAGGCAAACTGAGATCAAGGGCAAAAAGATATATTGCTTTTAGCTAGAATGTGCTTATGGAGGAAATGATAAGCACTTAAGTGGGACCAAAGTATCTCTGGCTAATAGATCAAGCCAAGAGGATAATGTAGTAGTAACAGAAACTTTTGATAATTTTCTTAAAAAATTGTTCTTACTTAAGGCATAGGGTTTCCTATAACCAATCATTGTTTGGAAGACCATAAGCATCAATTTAGACTTCATTTTTCACACTTCAGATTCTGGCTAGGATCATAGAAAGTTAGGGCTGGAAGAAAACTTAGGGATGAATTACCCATTGTACTTATTGTAAACGGATTTTCAGAGAAGTTAAGTGACCCATCCAGGGTCACACAGGTAGCTGGCAGCAGATGCTGTTTCCACTACATGACACTGCCATACAAGAAGAGAGAGTACTTTTGTTCTTGTTGTTTGTTTAATTTTTGTAAGAGTTCAATTGAGAACCTGAAATAAGACATCATTATTAACACACTATTCACCAGTAGTTTCAAGATAGGGACTGTGATTTCACTGGCATAGAGAACTCCTAAGTCAGTAACCCACACTACTAATGCAGGCACTTTCCCAGCAAAGCTTAAATGACTTGCACAGGATCACACAGTGTCAGAGGTGAGAACTGAACTTAGGTCTTACTTCTTTTGAGATACATTCTCTTTTCACTAAAAGTCATGCTGCCCCCTACTTAGCAAAAGGAAAGGGAGAAAAACACCTTCTGTGTTGTGGGGAAAGACTGAGGTGGCCAGTGGAACGGTAGGTGAGAAGTTGATTATTTGCTTGTCTTTGTATCACTGTTGTATATTTATTCAGTGTCTTATTTCTTAGGGCAAGAGGCATTAGAACATAAAGTCTACAAAAATGGCTTTAATGTCCAGAAGATTTGGGTTCAGGTCCTGTCCCTGACGCAAACTAGCTGTATGATTATAGGCAAATTACTTAACCTCTCAGTGCTCTAAGCCAGGACTTAAACTTTTCCCACTCACAACCCCTTTTTGCCACAGAAATTTTTATGCATCCCCGGGTATATAGGTATATAAAATAGGCATACATAACTTTTCACTGTTGCCAAAATTTTCATGACCCCCACATTCAGTTATGTAACGCCATATGGGGTCACAACCCACAGTTTAAGAAGCTTTGCTCTAAGTTATCAGTCTCCAATTTTTTTTAATTGAACACCATTATCAGGAAAAATCTTTTAGAATGCATACCCCCAATGAGTGTATTTGCATATTTATAAATTCAATAATGTGCTACTACAAAATAATTAGGAACATTCTGAAACTTAAAAATCAAAAATTTTAAAGTATGAAAAAAAGGAAAAACTATATTTGATCTAAAGTGGTCACTGGAATTTAAGTAGGGGAGTCACATGGTCAGACCTTTAGGATAATCACTTTGACAGCTATGTAGAGGATGGATTGGAATGGGGAGAGAACTGAGGAAAGAAAACCAAAGGAGTCTAGTGCAATAGCCTGGGCAAGAGGTAAAGGGTCCAAATAAGAGTGGTGGCTCTGTGAGTAAAGAGAAGGGAAAAATAACTGAGAAATTCCATAGCTGTTTGGATGTGTGGACCGAGAGGGATGAGTCAAAGGTGACAGTGAGATTGTGAATTTGGGTTCCTGGAAGGCTAGTAGTACCCTCAATAGAAATAGGAAAGTTTGGAAGAGGAATAATTTTTACTCTGAGGTACCACTTCACACCTATCCAATTGACTAATATGCTAAAAAAGGAAAATGATAAATGTTGTAGAAATTGTGGGAAAATTGGAACACTAATGCACTGTTGGTGGAGCTATGAACTGATCCAACCATTCTGGAGAACAATTTGGAACCATGCCCAAAAGGTTATAAAACTGTGCATACCCTTTGACCCAGCAATACCACTACTAGGTCTATATCCCAAAGAGATCATAAAAAAGGGTAAAGGACCCACATGTACAAAAATATTTGTAGCTGCTCTTTTTGTGGTGGCAAAGAATTGAAAATTGAGGGGATGCCCATCAACTGGGGAATGGTTAAACAAGTTGTGGTATATGATTGTAATGGAATACCATTGTGCTGTAAGAAATGATGAGCAGGCTGATTTCAGAAAAACTTGGAAAGACTTACATGAACTGATGCTGAGTGAGGCGAGCAGAATCAGAAGAACATAATACACAGTAACAGCAACACTGTGTGATCAACAGTAATAGACTTAGTTCTTTTCAGCAATACAATGATCCAAGACAATGCCAAAAGACTTACGGTAGAAAATCTTCTCCATATTCAGAAAAAGAACTATGGAGTCTGAATGCAGATTGAAGCACACTATTTTCACTTTTGTTGTTGCTTTTTGTTGTTGTTGTTGTTTATTCTTGCTTGTAGTTTTTTCCCCTTTTGTTCTGATCCTTCTCTTACAAAATAAATGATTAATGTGGAAATATGTTTAACACGATTGTAATGTATAACCTTTATCAGATTGCTTGCTGGGTATGGGAGGGGAAAGGGAAGAAAGGATGGGAGAAAAATTTGGGAACTCAAAAAATATCTTTACATATAATTGGAAAAAAAATTTTAAAAAGAGAACAGGAGTAGTTTTGAGAGAAAAGATCATGTAATGAGACCTGAGAAGTATATTCCAAACTATCCATGCCTATTCATCCTGTGAGACTCCCTCTGTCCCACTAATAATGAAAAATGGGGAAGGGAGCTCTAATTAGTAATTCCCAAGGAGTACAAAAATCACCCTCCAAGGGGTATTTGCCACATTCCCTAGATGATCTGGGGTGCAAAGGGAGAGTGTGCTCAGGAAGGGGGTCTCCAATGGCATTTGTGTGTTTGCTGCCATGAGTACCTGGTAGTGGTCTGATTATAATTTCCTTAAGGAATGCACACTTAGCTCATGAGAAGAAAGGTTAGGACTGGACAGAGGAGGTAGGGGGCAGAGTAGGGGCATCCTGAGGAATAGAGGTAGATATGGTTTTATTATATTAGCATGGCCTACCCATGACCAATGGTAGATACGGTTTTGGTGGAGATAAGCTATGGCAGGGAGGTTGACATGTGATCTCTTGGGGCCAGATAATGGTCACCCCTTACAAGGCCCCTGCTCCAATTTGGTAGAACACTGCTCTAAGCAACACTTCTAAGAATATAAATTACAGATGAGAACACAAAAAAAATCTTAGAACATTTATAATCATCTGTTCTTTTCTAAACAGACAAGAAAACATTTAAGAAAGCATGAAAGTTGGGATCTGATGGGGAAAAGAGATTATTTCACTCCAGCCAAAAAAGTTTAATGGCAGAGCTTATTGGCAAGAGACAGACGAGTTATGCACAAATTGTTTCTGATATGAAGGGTAAGTGCAGCTCTGATCCCGTGTCACTTTGAAACTATGTGAAGCAGACTCTGGCAAAGCCTCATTTTTTAAAGTGTGTGCTGTCTTTTAAATGTGTGTATTTTATGCTCAAGATTGAAACCATTTAAAGCAGTGCTGACTATCATGTTAATATGCCCTCAAATTATGAGCTTTCCTCTACAGACTATTTATTCTCATACTTAGGTCACACTACGCCCTAGATACATAATGACTGACTTTTTAAGGAGACAGTGTTGTCAAAATAGACTGGCCAAATGTTTGACCTACAGCAATAACTTAAAAGCTGCATTAATCTGTTCGTGATGCCATGCTGACAGGTTCAGTGGTGGTGAATTTTTGTTCTTTTTTCCCCCATTGATTTATTTGATTTTGAAGGAAAAGAAAACTCCTGATGCTCTGTGATTTTGAACTTTTGACCCTATAATTACCAAATAGAGTAGAGGCTATAAGGATTTTCACTGTGGCAAATGTTTACTTGTAACAACTCCCGGGCCTACCAATCTACCTTTTTTATATACAAAAAAAATAATAAAAAATTCCAAAATATTTTTTTATGTCAGTTTTGTTGGTTTCAGGTAGCTATTACTTTGGAGAAAATAGATGTGAAAAACTTGTAATGAAATCCTAATTATATCTATATCTATCTATATGTGTATGTATATATGTATATGCACAGCATCCTTTTGTGTGTGTGTGTGTGTGTGTGTGTGTGTCTAAAAGTATTCAGTGAAAGAAAAAAGGAAAGTTAAGAGCAACTAGGTGACTCAGTAGATAAAGCACCGGCCCTGGATTTAGGAGGACCTGAGTTCAAATCTGACCTCAGACACTTGACACTAGCTGTGTGACCCTGGGCAAGTCACTTAACCCTCATTACTCCCCCCCCCCCAAAAAAAGTAAGCAATTTCTAGTGTAATGGGTTATCATGGCCTATAGAAACCTGGGGCAGCCTGTATTACAGAGATTTGTTTAGATAGGTCAGATCTGGAATGCCTCCCTGCACATTTCCAAGGGAGACTGATTTTCATTAGGTGAAGCAGGAAGGGGGTTATGACCTGGTGCTCCCTCCTCCATTCTTCTGTCTCTCCACTTCTATCTACCTATTACTTATTGTAGCCTAGAGGTAGGATGCTCTTTTAGGGGTTTGCAATAGTCATCCTTTACCCTTCCCTCTCCCTCACTTCTCATATCCAATCAGTTTCCAAGTCCCTCATCCACAAAGCCTTTCTCTCTCCTATGCTCACACATCCACCACTTTTCTTCAATTCCTCAACACCCCTTGCCTGCTTTACTTCCAACCCCCCCCCCCCCCGTTGATCTTCCTACGTCAAGAATTTCCCTTTTCTAATCTATCTTCCACAGAGCTGCTAAGTTGATATTCCCAAAGTACAGGACTCACCCACATGATGAGTCCTTGCTTCCTGAATAAAATACAAACTCTTCAGTAAGGTGTTTATTAAAAGCCTCACAACCTGGCTTCAGTCTACTTTTCCAAGTATATTGTGTACTATTCTCCACTCACCAAACTGGCCTATCTTAAGCTTTGACATTCCATCTCCCACCTGTGTGCCTCTGAGCAGGTTAATCTCTGTGTCCTCCTTGTACCATCCACTCACCTCTACCTTGTAGAATCTCTAGCTTCCTTCAGAACTCACAATTTCTAGTGTCCTCTCTCCCCAACTTGCCTCCCCCTAAAAAATAGGTACTTTTTATTTTTGGTCCAGACCTAAGATTTTGTTGGTATTTAAAACTTCTTGTGAGGAAATTCTTGCCTAGTGCAAACAGTCAGTTGTTCTAACAACTATAGTCTTAGAGATTTACCAGGGGCCCTTGAAGTCTAATTGTGTTAAAGAACTTGAACTCAGATTTTCTTGACTCTGAGGCTAGCTCTCTATCCCTTGAGACTTGCTGCCATTCTTTGTATTTACTTTGCATCTTTTTTGTATTGACTTCTCTATGCCTATATTGTCACTACTCCCTATTCTTGATAGAACATAAACAAGAACTGAAGGGGCTAGAGCAGAATTTGGGATTCAGACAAATTTTTTAAAAAAGCAAACAGGGCTAGAAAACTCAATCTAAACACAGGCCACAATAAAAATAGACAAGGTTAAAAGAAATAAAAAGGGAAAATACATTATCCATAGAGGGATCATTGATAAATAATATCAATTCCTTGTATTTATTATTCACAGAGAACAAATGGCATTTACCTTTCTGTATACCAAACAAAACCCATCAGATAGGGATAGAGAAATTCCATTAAAAATAACTACAGAGGGGCTGCTAGGTGGCACAGTGGATAGAGCACTGGCCTTGGATTCAGGAGGACCTGAGTTCAAATCTGGCCTCAGACATTTAACATTAGCTTTGTGACCCTGGGCAAGTCACTTAACCCCAATTGCCTCACCAAAAAAAAAACAAACCTACAGAATTTGGGCACTTAGGTGGTGTGGAGGATAAAGCACCAGCCCTGAGTTCAAATCCAGCCCCAGACACTTGACACTTACTAGCTGTGTGACTCTGGACAAGTCACTTAACCCTCATTGCCCCACAAAAAATTAATTAAAAATAACTATATAATGTGCAAAACATATATGAATTCACCTTTCAGGGGGATACTAAGTATTATAGCTATAAACCACTTTTTTGTAGAAATGGGCAAACAAACAGATACTAATTGCTCATGGTTGTGTCATGCCAATGTGATAGAAATGACAATAATACCTAAAGAAATTTGCTTATTTAATGCCCAATCATTTAAACCACAACATGATTACTTTATGGTATTGGGGAAAATAATAGCAAAAATTAGTCTAGAAGCAAAAAAGATCAAGAGTTTCAAGGGAAAGAGTGAAAAAATAGGAAAGAAGAAACACAATGGCACCAGATGTCAAATTATATTACAAAACAAGCAATTTGGTACTAGTTACATATATAAATATATATACAAAAATATAAAATTTGATCAAACAGATTAGGTACACGAGATCCAGAAGTAAACAAAGACAGTAACATGGTTTTAGATAAGCCCAAAGATCCCACCTCCCAGGGAAATGATTTACTATTCAATAGTAGCAACAATAATAGCAAAAACTTCTGGGAAAACTGGAAAGCAATTGGCAGAAATTAAGTTTAGTAAAATGGCTCATGCCATACACTACAATAAGTTTCAAGTGAATATGTAACCTATATATAGGTAGTTAACAACAAAAACATGTTAGAATAGGGGAGGGAGATAGCTATAATAATAAAAATAGCTAATACTTATATAGCATCTACCATGTGCTATGCACTACTCTAAGTGCTTTACGATATTATCTCGTTTGATCCTCAGAACAACCCTGGGAGGTAGAGGATATCATTATTGCCATTTTACAAATGAAGAAATAAAGGCAGACCAAGGTTAGGTGATTTGCCCAGTGTCAGACAGCTAGTAGCAAGTTTCTGAGGCAGGCTTTGAACTCAAGTATTCCTGACTCCAGATCCACTGTTCTTTTTCCCATACAAACTAGCTATCTATTCACACCTATGGATGGGAAAAGAGTTCTAGACTAAAGAAAGAATTGAGAGGATCATAGGAAATAAAATAGATAATTTTGATTATGTGAAATTTAAAAACTTTTGAAAAAACAAAATTAATTCAGTTAAAATTAGAAGGAAAACAATTAACTGGGAGAAATCTTGCAGCAACTTTCTCTAATAAAGGCCTGATATCAAAGATATATAGGGGATTGATTCAATTGTAAAAAGTTAAGAACCATTCTGCAACTTATATCTGGTCAAAGGGTATGAACAGGCAGTTTTCCAAAGAAGAAAAAGTGAGCTATATAAAATGTTACTAATCATTAATAATATAAAATGCAAATTAAAACAACTCTGAAGTTCCAACTCACATATATCATATTAGAAAGATGCCCTATAAAGGAAATGAAAAGTGTTAGAGAGGCTATGGGAGAAAAGGCACATTAATGCACTGTTAACAGAGCTGTGCTTTGATCTAATCAATATGGAAAGCAATTTGGAACTACACCCAAAAAGTCACTTAAACTATGCATACTATAGGGAAAAGATCCATGTATACAATATTATTTATAAAAGAATTTTTTGTTGTAGCAAAGAACTAGAACCTAAAGTAGAGCTCATCGATCAATTTTTTTTTTAGTGGTTGAAGTAATTATGGTATATGATTGTGATGAGGTGTTATGTTGAAGTAAGAAATGATAATGGGGACAGATTCAGAGAAACTTATGAAGAACTGTATGAACTGATGCAGAGTAAAGTGAGAAGAACCAGCAAAACATTTTATACAGGACTAAAACAATGGAAAGAAAAAGAACTTTCAGGGTCTTAAGAACTCTGATCTTTGGAATGACTAGCTACAACTCCAGAAGATAAATAATGAAGCACATAAAGTGAGGGACTAGAGGTTAAGAATGAGGCATGTCCTTTCAGCATTGGCCAAGGATTTGTTTTGCTTGAATAAGCTATTTGTTACAAAGGAGAATTTTTGGGGGGTTGCATTTTTTCCCATGGGGGTAGAGGGGATTAGTGATAGTAATGACAAAAGCAAATAAGAAGAAAGAAAGAGGGTCAACAATTTTTAATGCAATGAAAATAATACAAGGTAGTTCAGAGAAAGATACAGGAAAGCAGGACAGTTTTGAAACAATTTTCTTGAATTTATTGCATATTTAAAAACAATAAGCTGTAATCATAAATTCACACTTTCACATACAATCCTCCTTTTTGTTCTTCACATATAGAAATGTTTGTGTTTGTTGGTATTTCTCAACTTCATAAAACTTCAAATTAACAAAAAAGAACTCCCAGAAAAAAGAAATTGAATTCAATTCACAAAAATCTAGAGAGGGAGAACATGGAAAAAATTGGGTGGAGAAGAAAGAGGAAAATACCAAATGGTAGAATCTGACAGAGAAAGTTATGGTTTGTGCATCTGTAATCTATTGCAAAGTAGGAGGGGCAATCAACTTTCTATTGGCCATTCCAAAGGAAATGATGAACTTGTTGGGTATGCATGAGTTAAGGACTGCCTATAATAGAATGCTGATATATCTTATAAATGTAGTAATCCATGAGTTTTACTAGACTAGGAATTCTTTCTCACTAAGGGGCCCTAGCTCTTGGCTCAAAAGGACCAGATTCAATTTAGGGGGAGAATGATCCCATAGTGGAACTTAGAGCTCTTCTCAAACTCTTTGACTTATCTATCATGCCCTCACCTGGGGAATTGCTGGGAAAAATCTCTTAAATTTAAGAGTAACATATCTATGACTTCTACAAAAGGTATTAAGAGAATTCTTTGTAGAAAGGTACTCAATATATAAAGTAGAACAGGTAAGATGATTATTTCTTCCACTGCAAAGAAAATGCTTAAAACACAAAAGACACATTGACAAATACTTATTCATGAATTATAAACTACAATATAATTACAATTTTACTCTTCAGTTAGATATTACAATCAATCAATAAATCAACAAAAATTTATTAAGTACCTAATACATATAAGGTAGTTTACTGGGCACTGGGCATTCAAAGACAAGAAATGAAATATTTCCTATTCTTTTTTGGGTGGTGGGGCAATGAGGGTTAAGAGACTTGCCCAGGGTCACACAGCTAGTAAGTGTCAAGTGTCTGAGGCTGGATTTGCACTCAGGTCCTCCTGAATTCAGGGCTGGTGCTTTATCCACTATACCACCTAGCTGCCCCAAGTTTTGATGATTCACCTCTTTTTTTTTTTTTTTTTGGTGGAGCAATGAAGGTTAAGTGACTTGCCCAGGGTCACACAGCTAGTAAGTTAAATGTCTAAGGATGGATTTGAACTCAGGTCCTCCTGAATGCAGGGCCGGTGCTTTATCCACTGTGCCACCTAGCTGCTCCCAATATTCCCTATTCTTAAGGTGCCTACATTCTATTGAGGAAGGTACATACAGAATATTTATACAGAATAAATATAAAATAAATCAAGGTAGTTAAGTACCAGGAAGCACTAATAGTCACAGACATCAAGAAAGGTTTTGATTAGAAGGGAGTACTTGAGCAACATCTTGAAGGAAACAAGGAATGAGATAAGGCAATCATAGGGATGGATGATCTATAAAATGACATGGAGATGAGAATCAGTGTGCCACGTAAGAGAAACAGAGAGATAGTCAGCTAGACTGGCCTGTTGAATTCAGGAAGGGAAGAAATACACATTGAGACTTGAATGATAGGTTAGGACCAGGCTGTGATAGACTTTGAAAGTCAAATAGAGTTTATATTTGATTATAGAGGCCATAGGAAGCTAATGGAAAGGAATGATATGGGCAGAACTGTACTTGAGGAAAAATCACTCTGACAGTTGTGTGAAAGTTGGATTGGATTGGGAAGGATATTGAGGCAGGGAGATGAATTATGAGGTCCTTGCAAAACTCTAGGAGAAAGGTAGCTGAGAAGGTCCTGAACTTAGAGAAGGGGTTGAATCAGAAATATATTGTGGATGGGGGCAGCTAGGTGGTACAGTGGATAAAGTGCTGGCCCTGGATTCAGCAGGACCTGAGTTCAAATCCGGCCTCAGACACTTGACACTTACTAGCTGTGTGACCCTGGGCAAGTCACTTAACCCTCATTGCCCCCCCCCATATATATATATACACACACACACACACACACACACACACACACACACACACACACACATATATACATACAAATATATATATACACATACATACATATATATACACACACACATATATATATATGCAATATAAATAGCAAGGTTTAGCAAAGTTTCGAAAATGAGGAATTGAAGATAATGCTGGGGTTATGAATCTGAGAGACTGGAATGAAATGGCAGAGCTTTCAGCAGAAGCAGGAAATTTTTCAAGAGGGGTGGGTTTGAATGAAGAAATGAAAAGGCATTTAATAAGTGCTTAGTATGAACACTGACCTAAGAACTGTGGATACACACAGAAAAATCAAGATGGTCCCTGCTGTCAAGGAGCTCATGCTCTCACCGGGGAAGATGATGCATGATTTTTTTAAAGTTCATTTTCAGAGCAGGTGGAAAGCCAGGGAAGGCAGTAATGGGCCAGAGAGAGATCTTTTGGTTATATAAGTACATGACGGTGTCAGGAACTGGCAGAGTATTGAGGTAGGGAAAAAGAAAAAAGATCTGGAGGATCTTAGGAGGCAGGGCAGATGATAAGATCTGATGGTCCTTTTTCTGAACAAAGGAATGAAGTTGACTTCCATCTCATCCAAGCTGTGTGAGTAGTCAGGTAGCCAGGGGGAAGGAGAGAAGACAAAAGGAGAGGGTATCCCAGTGGTGAAGCCAAAGAAGGGCCTTGGGATAAGTGAGGGTTTTTAGGGTGCCTCTGTGTCCATCACAGGTGGTGAGAGAGAAATAAATAAGTGATGGTGGCAAGAGAAAATCTAATGGTGGCAGTAAAGAGCAAGGAGCATTCTGACACTTTTCAGAATCAATGTGCCAGGTGAAGGGATGACCAGGGATGGAGCATCATCTAGGGGAAGCGAGATTTCTATGAGTGCAACTGGATGGATCATAAAATCATAGATTATGAACAAGAAAGGATGTAGATTATGATCAAGAAGGGACCTTGGAGTTCACTGAGTTGAAACCCCTTATTTTATAGATAAGGAAACTGAAGTAGAGAGAGATCATGTGATGTACTTAGGGTCACATAGCTAGTAAATGTTAAAGGTAGAATTTGAACTCAGATTTCTTTGACTCCAAGCCCCATGCTCTATTCACTGATTTATCTATCAGGAAAGAATATGAGAGGAGGAAGTATGTAATGTAGGAAAGTTTGTTTATTATGGAAGAACAAAATGTAATGAACAGAATGTAAGAACATAAGAACACACAGTGGAAGGGTGGGCAGAACTGTAGTAGGACATGGGTGAGGTAGGGTTGAGGATGATGAGATAGTAATTTGAGGGGTAATGACCCTTACTCAAAATGCTGTAACACGAAGCATTTTATAAGACTGCTAAACAGGCAATATTGCCTTCACCTTGTTCCAACAATTCACTCAAGGTCTATATCTTCTCACCACCCAGCACATGGCTTGGGCTCTTTTTTTAATCATAAAAATATTTTATTATTTTCTAGTTACATGTAGAGATACTTTTCAACATTTGTTTTTATAAGATTTCTAGTTCCAAATTTTTCTCCCTCCCTCCCTTATCTCCCCCCTCCCCAAGACAATCTGATATAGGTTATATATGTACATTCATATCAAACAATGAAAGCAGAATCAGAACAAAAGGGAAAAACCTCAAAAAAGAAAAAACAAAACCAAAAAAAATTAGAAACAGTATCGTTCAATCTGCACCCAGATTCCACAGTCTCTTTTTCTGAATGTGGAGAGCATTTTCCATCATGAGTCCTCTCTATTATCTTGGATCATTGTATGGCTGAGAATAGTTAAATGTATCACAGTTGATTATCACACAATGTTGTTTATCCTTTGTACAATGTTCTCATGGTTCTGCTCATTTAACTCAGCATCAGTTCATGTAAGTCTTTCCAGGTTTTTCTGAAATCAGCCTGCTCATTGTTTCTTTTTTCTTTTCTTTTCTTTTTTCTTTTTTTTTTTTGTGGGGCAATGGGGGTTAAGTGACTTGCCCAGGGTCACACAGCTAGTAAGTGTCAAGTGTCTGAGACTGGATTTGAACCCAGGTACTCCTGAATCCAAGGCCAGTGTTTTATCCACTGAGCCACCTAGCTGCCCCATGGTCATTGTTTCTTACAGCAGCCCCTCAATTTCCAATTCTTTGCTGCCACGAAAAGAGCTGCTATAAATATTTTTGTATATGTGGGTCCCTTTTTTATGCTGTCCTTGGGATATAGACCTAATAATGGTGTTACAATGCAGCCAAAATTAGAAGGGAAGCAGAAAGCTGGGAAACAATTTTTACAGACAGTGTTTCTGATAAAGGCCTCATTTCTAAAATACATAGGAAACTATGTCAAATTTATAAGAATGCAAGTCATTTCCCAATTAAGAGATGGTCAAAAGATATGAACAGAGAGTTTTCAGATGAAGAAATCAAAGCTATAAGATTGGCTAATATGACAAAAAAGGAAAATGATAAATGTTGGAGATGTGGGAAAATTGGAACACTAATGCCCTATTGATAGAGTTGTGAACTGATTCAACCATTTTGGAGAGCAATTTGAAACTATGCCCAAAGGGCTATAAAACTGTATATACCATTTGACCCATCAACACCACTACTAGGTCTGTATCCCAGGGGCAGCTAGTGTAACGATTGGAATGACGCCACCTGCTGGAGACTTACTGTAGAAGAGTTCTGCCCATGAAGCGAAGGTCTTTGAGGGCAAGACCAGGAGTCAGGAAGTGACGCAGGCGAGTGGGAGGAGGAAGGAAGAGACTGGCGCGCAGTCTCGCACTCTTTCCTCGGGACTCTGGTGGAGAAGGGAGCTAGAAATGCACTCTCCCTTTAACAGATAGAAATCTAGGCCTTTCTCTCTCTCTTTACCAAATTCTTATTCTCCTTAATAAATGCTTAAAAGTCTAACTCTTGCTAAAGCTTATAATTTATTGGCGACCACTCATTAGATATTTTAGACAGACTAGCTAGAATTTTAGCCCTTAACAGATGGCTGACCACGAAGAGGAAAGCTAAACCTCAGTCTTCTGATCTTCTGGTTGGGTAAGGCATTTTCTCTACCCTCTCCCTTTAACTGCTAAGTACTGGCGTACTGGCTGTGTTTTCCCTTTAAATTTTTTCAAATGGACCTTTTAAACTCCCTAATTACCCTATTTTTGATTTTAGTCTGTTTAACCAGACAAATGGGAGATATTATGTTAAGGCTTTGTTTTTGTGGATTTTCTATTTTTCTTTTTCTTTTTGTTAAAAGAGCCAGTAACTTACTCACATGAGGAAATATCTCTCCCTCTCCCAACCATGCTTTTTCAGAGAAACCTGAAGAGATTCCTGCAGCTTTTCCCAGTTCTAACACTAATTGTTGCTCTAATTTTGCATGCCTGGAGGCAATGACCCACCCTCTAGAAGCTTTTAATCCCCTAGCACCTGGAGGCAAAGTGGGGGAAGAGGAATCCAGGCCTGAGTTCAAAATCAAGTCTGCTTCAAATTGCGCTGGTCCCTCCCCTCCTCCCCAGACCCCACCCTCTACTCCTCCCATGGCCAAGCCCATTGCTTCCCCTGCCTGGGAAGTCCAGAGATCTGATGCGCATGCTCAACTTTCTCTAACTACATTTGCAGCTTCAGGCTCAGCCCTTTCCCAGCTTGGCTGTGCTTCTGAGGCAACCTTAGAAAACCCTTTAAATTCCAGATATGCTTGTTTTGTTCATAATTTTGCTAACCTGCTTTTGTCTTTCATTAGTAATCTTATAAAGCATTTGTATGGTGAAAAGACTGACAGACAATATAGAGGGGTTAAAGAAGAAAAACTTAAGCTGAATAAGAATGACAATCATCAACATAGTTCAAGACTCCGCTTCTTTTGCCATGGAAGGGTATATATTGTACAGAAATGTAGAAGTAAGAAGCAAGGTATTGATATGAGTATTGGGGATTTTAGATATCAGAATCAAAAGTGTTCTGAATTCACTCAGAGTATTAATGTCAGTTCAGAGGTTACATAGGATTTCTGTGTTATTACATCTACATTTTGAAATTAATGGTATGGGTTTATTTTCATAGAGATTTTCATGCTTTTGAGATTGTGTCATACTTAGTTTTTAAAACAAGGAGAATATTTGTAAAAGCTTTTTATAGTCATGTGATCAAGTTTATATTTTATAATACTCTTATTAATATTAAGTTCATGCTCATTTAGATTTCCTTAGTTTGAATTTCACTGTTTTTTATTGTTCCATGTGTATTTTCTTCTATTCATTTATCTAATTTTAAAAAATTGAGAGATGGTTTTGATTTCATAATACAATGTTAATTCTAGGAGTATTGTGCTCCCATATTCTGAGTTGTTTGTTTTTGTTATTTTTTCTCAACTGATTATTTGATCAAACTCTTTAAAGCATTTCCCTGGCAAATTGGTTGCCATGGCAAGTGTAAATTGATTCTAGAAGTATTATTTTTGATAAGCATATTCCAAAAAACAAAAAAAAAGAGGGAAACATTTGTAAAAGTTTTCTTTTTTTAAAAAAATTTTTCTTTGAGATTCTGTTGTGCTTTAACTTGTATTTAAATATGTTTTGATTTTTCACAAAAGTAATAGTATACTAAGTAAAAAAAAGGGGTATTATTTGAAATTGTTGCATAATTATATATTGTGTTCTAAGTCAAGATGTATTCACATTTTTTGCAATCATTTATTATCCTCAATTTTTAAATCCATATGAGACTTGGATTATGGGAACTTATCATTTAAGACATTAATTGCCTTTATTCTGAGTTATCAGATGCCAGTTGGCCAAGATGCCATCCAATCACAAGAGGAATACATGCAAGAGCAGACACTGAACTGTCACATGAGGGGAGACATGCATGAAGTCAAGGTATGGCCAAGGGAACGGCTTTTGACAAAAGTTGAGGTTGGATTCTCTTGGTTTAATATTTTATTTTATTTTTCCCCACAATATTGTACAGATAGCTGGAAGTATTGATCCCACCCATCTCACTTCTACACCTGGCTTCTATGCTCCCTCTAATATGCCCGATGCCATGGACATCTCAATTCCATGCATCTGATTAAGTCTGACTCAGTTTCCTCCAATATGTTCGGTGGCATGAACATATATTCCATCCACTTATTTTAAACCTGGCATACTGCATGGGCAGTATATATTGCTCAAGTGTGGGAATGCTCATATCCCATCATTTCTCTGTTCTTTTATGGTAACCCCCATAATTATCTCAGGTGTCATGATAAATACAGTGTTGAATTTGGCCTTGACACCTGTTACCAATTATATTAGATTTTTTAATTTCTCATAATGGCATGAGGATAATTAGGCAGATGATGCAAAAAATGATAAAACAAAGATAAAAATTATTTTTATTAATTAATATTGCAGCAATTGTCTTCTCAATTACCCTCCATAAGGGGGGACTATAGTAATATTATAATTTTAAAGAATGTTTCAATTTTTGTTTTATTATATGTTTCATGTGTAACAACTAAGATTCTGAATTCCCTTAGACATGTTTTTGAGAACTTTCATTGTTTGATTTGATTATTGACAAAGCTATTTTAAAGTTGTGTTAAGGTCAATTTTGTAGGAAATTTTCCTGGCTGATTACCAGCATCCACACATCAACCCCTGAAAAGACTTCCATTCCACGACTACACCTAGAGGACATCTGAGAAAAGACTTTCAGAGACTTTATTTATTTATTTTTTTTTGGTGAGGCAATTGGGGTTAAGTGACTTGCCCAGGGTCACACAGCTAGTAAGTGTTAAGTGTCTGAGGCCGGATTTGAACTCAGGTCCTCCTGACTCCAGGGCCGGTGCTCTATCCACTGTGCCACCTAGCTGTCCCTTTTCAGAGACTTTAAATGAACAG
Organism: Dromiciops gliroides; assembly: GCF_019393635.1. Taxonomy (NCBI): domain Eukaryota; kingdom Metazoa; phylum Chordata; class Mammalia; order Microbiotheria; family Microbiotheriidae; genus Dromiciops; species Dromiciops gliroides. Next base: position 515,207,011 of record NC_057861.1, on the reverse strand, counting down.
TTTTGATTTGTTGTTTTTGTTGTTTTTTTCTCTTTCTGTTATAATATACACCATCTGTAACATGTATTCTTTGCAGAGGCCCTCCCTTTGCAAGACTAATGTCAAAGCGTCAATTCATGAGGACAAAAAAAAAAATCGCCCCTCTGGACAAAACTTTCCTCTCTTCCTTTTCTATATTGTTGTTCACATATTATTAGTTAGCAATAGTTATTATATTGTTTTTACTGTTCCGTCAAGGAAACATTTTGTTTCTTGAGGAACAACAGGGGGGACTGTAATGATTGGAATGACGCCACCTGCTGGAGACTTACTGTAGAAGAGTTCTGCCCATGAAGCGAAGGTCTTTGAGGGCAAGACCAGGAGTCAGGAAGTGACGCGGGCGAGTGGGAGGAGGAAGGAAGAGACTGGCGCTCAGTCTCGCACTCTTTCCTCGGGACTCTGGTGGAGAAGGGAGCTAGAAATGCGCTCTCCCTTTAATAGATAGAAATCTAGGCCTTTCTCTCTCTCTTTATCAAATTCTTATTCTCCTTAATAAATGCTTAAAAGTCTAACTCTTGCTAAAGCTTATAATTTATTGGCGACCACTCATTAGATATTTTAGACAGTTTAGCTAGAATTTTAGCCCTTAACACTAGGTAGAACAGTGGATAGAGAAATGGGCCTGGATTCAGAATGACCAAAGTTCAAATCTGGTCTCAGACACTTGACACTCACTAGCTGTGTGATCCTGGGAAAGTCACTTAACCCCAATTACCTCACCACACCACACCCCCCAAATCTACTACTTAGTAATATTAAGGTCTGTATCCCAAAGAGATCATAAAAAAGGGAAAAGGACCCACATGTACAAAAATATATTTATAGCAGCTCTATTTGTGGTGGCCAATAATTGGAGACTGAGGGGAAGCCCATCAATTTGGTAATGGGTAAACAAGTTGTCATATATGAATTCATATATGAATATATGAATACTATTGTGCTGTAAGAAATGATGAGCAGACTGATTTCAGAAAAACCTGGAAAGACTTATGTGAATTGATGCTGAGTGAAATGAGCAGAAACAGCTGAAGATTGTACACAGTATAAACAACATTGTGTGATGATCAATTGTGATACACTTAACTCTTCTCAGCAATACAATGATCCAAGACAATTCCAAAAGACTCATGATGGAAAATGCTATCCACATCCAGAGAAAGAACTATGGCATCTGAATGCAATTCAAGACATACTAGTTTCACTTTTTTTGTTCTTTCTTTCTCATGGTTTTTCCCTTTTGTTCTTTCACAACATGCCTAATATGGAAATATGTTTAACATGGTTGTACATGAATAACCATTATTAGATTGTTTGCTGTCTTGAGGAGAGGGGATGGAAGGAAGAAAAATTTGGAACTCAAAATCTTGCAAAAATGAATGTTGAAAACTATCTTTACATGTAATTTGGAAAAATAAAATGCTATTAAACAATGAAAAAAAGAGTAACATCATGAAAGCTCAGGATGAGCTGAGGCTGATGCGTGAAACTAAGGACAATAAAAAGAATGACTTAAAAGTTTATACTGGGTAAACAAAGAGTATTAAAAAGAATGTACTGCTTGGGGTACATGAGACAATGATAACTAATTCTTGAGAGAATCCAGAGATAAGCGACTAATTTCCCTTCTATTTCTTCTGCCAATGAGGATGCAAAGGACATACCAAAGATTGCTACTATGGAGTTGAACTGCAGAATAAGTAAGGGAATCCTGTTCCATTCCCTCTCCTCCCCCACTCCACCCTGTTGAATTCAAGGCAATGAGTTGAGTAAAGCTAAAGACTAACTAAAAGAACTGATGTATGGCGTAGTTCAGCCATTGTCCCAAAATGTGAAAGATCATCATGAAGGTGTGAAATCAAGACCCTAGGCCTTTCTTATTTTGTTGAACCTTTAGAAAGATGGGATCATCGACCATTCTGGAGAGCAATTTGGAATTATGCCCAAAGGGCGATAAAGCTGTCCATACCCTTTGACCCAGCAATACCACTTTTGGGTCTTTTTCCCAAAGAGATCATGGAAAGGGGAGAGGGACCCACATGTACAAAAATATTTATAGCTGCTCTTTACGTGGTGGCAAGGATTTGGAAGTTGAGGGGGTGCCCATCAATTGGGGAATGGCTGGACAAGTTGTGGTATATGAATACAATGGAATACTATTGTGCTGTGAGAAATGATGAGCAGGAGGAGTTCAGAGAAACCTGGAGGGTCCTGAGTGAGATGATGATGAGTGAGATGAGCAGAACCAGAAGAACATTGTACACAGTATCATCAACATTGAGTGTTGATCTACTGTGATGGACTATATTCTTCTCACCAATGCAATGGTACAGAAGAGTTCCAGGGAACTCGTGATAGAAGAGGATCTCCAAATCCAAGAAAAAAAAAAAGAACTGCGGAGTATAGATGCTGAATGAACCATACTATTTCCTTTGGTTTTGGTGCTGTTGTTTTTTTCTATTTTGAGGTTTTTCATCATTGCTCTGATTTTTTCTCTTATAACATGACTAATGCAGAAATGCTGTCCAGGGGAGGGGGGGAGGGAGGGGAGGGAGGGAGAAAAATCTGAAATTGTAAGCTTGTATAAACAAAAGTTGAGAACTATCTTTACATGTAATGGAAAAAAATAAAATACTTTATTAATTAAAAAAAAGAAAGATGGGATCATTATAAACAATTCTGAGTATACTACATAAAATACTAACATGAGAAAACTATGAGGAAATATATTCCCTTCAAAATGATCCTGTGTCCTTAGAACAATGGCAAGCACTGGCTTGACTTATAATTCTTGTCCCTAAAACGTTCCAACACCAAGTTCACTGTCCCTAACTAACCACACTTTCACGAATCTCCTAGCCTCCTTTTTCTCAATATCATGCTATTCCTGTCCCCTATTCATCTTAAGCCACTATTAGCTCACTAGTATTATCTGCTGATTCAAAGCAATTGAACTGCTAGATCCCCTTTGGTCTGGGTCTCTGCACTTTATTCCTGGGATCAGAGCCATAGAGCTATTTTTTTGCTTCTGGAATTTGTTCCTTACTCAATACACAGATGGGCCCAATGCTCACAATTGCTACTCTCTGCCCTGCATCTGTGAGCCACAAGTGGGTAGTGGTTGACAAAAACCACCAGATGGTATCTGTTTTTTAGTTCATTACTAGTCTAAGGATGCTGTGAGATCTCTTTCTGCTCTGGTACTTTGTGCCCTTGTGTCCTTTCTTAGTCTTCATTCAGTCTCTGGGAGCTAGAAAGCTGCCTGCCAAGCACTCCTGTCCAGATCCTATACCTAGTGTCCACAGACCTCTCTATCTATCTCTCTAAGATACCCTGGACTGCAAAAAAGACTCACTGTAACTTTTTCTTGACTTTCCTGATCAGATTCCCATATAGGGCATTTTCTAGATTTTTGAGGATGTATGGCAGGCAAACTAGACTCTAATACTTCTTACTCTGATATCTTGACTCTGTCCCTCCAAATGTAATTTCCAAACCTATACCCTTCTATCATACAAAAGGTTTTCCATCAACATTATACTGGTATCAATTCTCACATCCAAGCTATAACCATCTATAGCATTTTCTAGACAACTGCCTGGAGATTTTATTCCATTTTTGCAAAGCTGTAATAATGTTTGTATGGGGCTGTTTTATAAGGCAAAAAAAAGTTTACCTACCAAATTCCTGCTGAAGAGGGAAGGGGAAGATTCTCACTTTCTCTCCTCTGGCCCCTACCTGGGGATTTGCAGGTATCACCAGACTTTTCCTTTTTCCTCCCACAAGGCATGATCAGCTCCATAGTCACTGACTTGGGCTCAGCCACAAGACTAAGGGAGGAGTAATTTGTGTACATGGAAGGAGTAGAACACTGGGGAAACCAACTGTGACCCAATTAGCAGCCCAATTCCCATTAGGTAGAAACTGTTATTGAACTCATTTCTTGCTCTGGGAAAAAGGAATCAAATTCATGCTTTTACCTCTCCCTTCTTCCATACCCCTTCAAGAAGTTTATCAAATATAGAATCAATAAGATTATCTCTCATCGAGTTCCAGAATACCCAGCCATGGAAAAAATACCTGACAGTTCCTCACAGAGTCCATTTTCTCTGTCCATTTCTTTTCCTCTTTCATACAGTGTTGATCATTGGCCTTCCTCCTGGCTTCCCATTCACAATAATGAAGCACACAAACTAAAAGCTGCTGTGATCAATCAAATCTTTATCTTAAGCAGGCATTCAATACTAATTAAACAGAAGTGTAAACAAACTTTAAAGAACAGTGAGCTTTGAATTTAACAAAACTTTCCTGGTGGGAAAAAGTGGAGGAGGTACAGGTGAATATCACTCTTTGCATCAGAACTCTTGCAGTGACTTCCAGACATGCCTCTCACCTTGTCCTCAGATTGACTCGATGTGCTGTAGCACATGGCGATGTGGAGGTGGCCATAGTGTAGGTGCAGTGGTAAGACAGTAGCTCATGTGCTTTGCTCCAAATCTCCAGGTTTTTAGTCTCCATTCTCTCTCTCTCTCTCTCTCTCTCTCTCTCTCTCTCTCTCTCTCTCTCTCTCTCTCTCTCTCTCTCTCTCTCTCTCTCTCTCTCTGTATCACTTACCCATTCTAGAATTGGAGACTCTCCTCTGATCTCGAATATCCCAACTCTCCTTTCAGGAGAGGTCAAAGCAGTGTTTTCTTTTTAAGTTTCCTATGTCTATCATAGGCTTAAATAACTAGATATAGGGACTTTAGATGGTCCCAGAAAAAACCTTTCAGCAATTTTATATATCCTTCTAAAATAGAGGTGTTTTCTCTTGTAATCCGAGAAGAGCAGAATAGATTTTAAAAGATACAAATTAAGTAGAACCTTCCCCCAAGGAGCTTACATTGTACTGGGAGAAACATATAAACAGATGGATAAATTCAAACAAAGAAATTGGGTTCATGGTGTATAGGGAGAACACTAACAATGGAAAATATCAGGAAAGGCCTTGTATAGAGGGTGATATGAGCTGAATCTTAAAGACAGCTAGGGACATACAGCTAGGTGGTGCAGTGGATAAAGCACCAGCCCTGGATTCAGGAGGACCTGATTTCAAATCTTACCTCAGACATTTGACACTTACTAGCTGTGTGACCCCCCAGGCAAGTCACTTAACTATCATTGCCCTGCAAAAAAAAAAAAAAGACACAGATTTTGCAGTGTTGTTAACAAAATAGGACAATTATAAAACAACACCTATAGCAGTTATAATTACTTATAATAATTACAAAACAACAAACTAAAAGTTGTTTTGTGTGACACAGGAACCCAGAGAAGGGGAAGAGCTATGTAGGCTAGAGACACGGAGGGTGGCTTTTATGGAGAAGGGGGGATTTGACCTGGACTTTGAAAAAGAGGTCAGATTTGTATAGGCAGAAGAAGGTGGTCAAAAGAATCTCTCAAGTGAAGGCACAGAGATGCAAAAGAATCTGACTCATTCTCTTGGAACAGTGACGAGAAGACTATGCTTTATACTTTGTTAACAGATTTTCTTAATTTTTTCAAGGTACATCCAAGGGAAAATCATATTCCTTTCTATAGGATGTTCTTCTCTAAGAGAAGTTCTGCTGGAGGATCAGAATTCAGTACGAAGGAGTTCTCACCACGAGGAGTTAATCCCTTTGGTAAAAACTGGAACTGAAAGGAAGCCTTAGTCTAAGGTGCAGGTAGGAGTATGCTGGTAAATATTTAACAACCAGCTCTCTGGAAACCAGAGGCACACTTTGAAGTTTAATCTGCACTATCAAAATTTTCTCTATCATTAGACACTCAGTAAAACAATAAATTAAGCCCTGATTTGCGGTGTTTACTAGCCTCCAAGGTATAAATGCTTTCACTGGGAGTGTAACTACTGAACTTCCAGCTACTGTCTCCAGAACATCCATGAAAGATCCATCAGAAAGAATATACCAGTAACTACGTAGCTGTGGAGAGTTGCTTATATCTGCATCATGAAGGTGGCAGATGAGATTTAGAGGCTAAATCTTTAACAAATATTTAGAAATCTTGTCCTTCTTTTGTATGATTTGTGACTGATAGCACATTCATTTCTATAATGATGAGCATTTTTTAAAAAGCCAATTATATTTCATGGGAACAGATTAATTTAGGAGGAAAGAAAACTCCTTGGTGGTCATTATTTTCAGATTTGTAACTAAAATGGGTTTTTGAGTCTTAGCAATCTTCAGAGCTGGTGATAAATGTCAACATTTTTACTTTAATTTTTATATTTTGTTTGAAAATGCCATTCTACTTGTGAGGAAATAGGAAGATTTAAAACATATATATATATATATATATATATGTGTATATATATACATATATACACATATATAAATATATAACGTACATATAATTATACATAAATAAAAACATACATATAAAACATAATATACACACAAACATACATATAATATACACACAAACATACCTATATAACACATATAATATATTTATATATATATGGTGGATGGGGTGTTCAAGGAGGACTAGTGCCTCTGGTGTGAGGGCTTGCTGAGTCTTTTTTAGGACTGTTCATCCACTTTTTTTGTGTGTGAGGCAATTGGGGTTAAGTGACTTGCCTAGGGTCACACAGCTAGGAAGTGTTAAGTGTCTGAGGCCACATTTGAACTCAGGTTTTCCTGAATCTAGGGCCGGTGCTCTATCCACTGTGCCACCTAGCTGCCCCCTGTTCAAACACTTTTGGTGCCCACCTGATTCACCTAACTCTCACTTGTAGCTCCAGGAAGCTGTAGTAAGCTAAGCAACCACACCCAGGTAACACAATCTCATCAAATGGGCTAAACCAGGTTGAGGGTAACCAACAGGCTTCAACCCTGTTGGTGAGTTAGGGGATGTCTATCCCAAGCATGTGGAGACTACCTCCCCTTCACTTTCCCATCCCTTCCTCCTAATGGGCAGATGAGAACATTTTGTTAGAACAGGTGGCTGAAGCAAATTCTGTGGAATGATTAGAGCTTTGGTCAGACATTGAAGACATCAAGGTCATCGACTCCATTCTGAGCCATTTCTTGTCATCTTGATGTTTGTCTTATTGCTGGACTTCAATGACTCTGTCTTCAGAGCCTCCATCTTCAATTACTCCTAACAAGTGGGGATGCCAGCTTTGTGCAACTCCACTTCACTTCAATCCAATTTGCATATGAGTCAAGGCATCACCCCGTGGCCAAACCTTTTCAAACATGGACAAACAACTTTATACACACATATACAAACATAAATACATACATATGATGTTTGTACATATTAATGTGTGTGTATATATATATATATATATATATATATATATATATATATATATATATATATATATATTCTTGCTAGGAAGGTGATAGTGATTGCTCTAAGAAGCTAACATGAAGAATTCCTTATCTCTTCAAAAATTCATAGGGTAATTGTGTACTCACTCCTATCCTCACTCTGTTCTATTAATGTTCTTCTTCTGTCACTGTCCTGCAATTGTAAGTCTATGGCATGTTTTATGGAAATGCTGACACAGACTCTATTTTGGAACACTCTTTTTCTTACTCTCAGACTTGACATTAAAGCATTGAGTCAGGGATAATCATAAATTATATATATATGTATATGTATATATATATATATATATATATATATATATTTTTTTTTTTTAAATAAGCTACTTATCTCAGTTCCTCAGAGTGGATCATGTCATATTGGGAAAAGGCCTCGCTGCAAGTCAAAATTATTTGTAGCACAGAACACATTTGGTTCTTGAAAACTGTTCAAAACGTCTGTTTGATTTCCTTTTCAAAGTGGTGAGACTCAAGCTGAAAAGTGGTTCAGATGGAAAACCCCTCTTCTGGCATGCTTAGAATGCAGTCAGTGGTTTGTTTGTTTTTTTTATATATAAGCTCTCCAACCCACTGCTCCAGAAAGATGAGTTGAAATCATGTAGCTTCTTAGATTTCTCAAGTCATTTTGCTTGCACGTTTGCACTTATTATGTCTTATTTTGTGTGAGTTACTTATGTCCTCTCATATGGGGGGAGGCGTAAAGCACTTAACTTGGATCTAGCATTTATGAGCCAAGTGACCCAGAGCAAATCATCTCACTTCCCTGAACCTCAGTTAATTCATTTATAAAATGGGAATACAGCCCCTTATACTACCTGCCTCACAGGATGGCTGTGAGGAATGCTGTTGGTAAACCTTTAAGTACTAGATAAATGTCAGTAGTTATTATTTTTAATTCTACCACTAAAGGATCAAGGACCTTATTTTAGTCATCTTTGTATTTTGCATAGCATTTAGCATAGTCCTTTGTATGAGGTTCTTGATATAATTATAAAATTGAATAGCTCTACTATCTCTTCTCTCCTCCTCCACAAACCCAAATTCCCAAGGAAATCAGTCACTTTTTGTAGCAAGGGGACAGTGATAATAAAAACCTCTAAAGAAAAAAAAATTATGATTCATTAATAGAGTTGCCTGGAAGATGAAACCCTAGTATATGGGCCAACCCTGAGGGATTTCAACTTGAGTGGGGTCCTCCGTTTGAAGTTCTGCTACTGTTATCATGCCATATTGCTAAACTACAACTCCAAACAGAATTGACTTAAAATTCTTTTGCAGCAAATGTGTGTTGTGGAGATTCAAAAAGCAAGGTGGTCTTGTCACAGGTGAGATACTTGTGGAAGTTGCCTTTGTCTATTCTTGGTTTGTGGGATCATGAAACCTAGAGCTGAAAGATTATCTTAGTCTCAATCTATTTTACACATGAGGAAAATGCAGCCTAGAGAGGGGAAGGAACAAGAAAGAAGCAGGATTCAAACCCGGGACATCTAACCCCAAACCTTGTATCTTTTCCACTACAATTGCTTATCCCACCCTTTCTTTCTTTAACCTTCATTTTTGTGGTTATTTAGCACTGTAAAGGGGGCCTGGTCCATCTATAGAATACTACCATTGGAATCTTAGACATAATTTCACAAAATTATGATGCATAAACTTCATTTAAAAAAAAACTCATAATAGGGAGCAGCTAGGTGACACAGTGGATAAAGCACCAGACCTGGATTCAGGAGGACCTGAATTCAAATTTAGCCTTAGACACTTGACACTTACTAGCTGTGTGACCCTGGGCAAGTCACTTAACCCTCATTGCCCTGAAAAAAAAAAAAAACCACAACCCTCATAATAGCAACAAGAATTCAAAAGAACTCTTGCATAGTTGTGTTATTAAATTCTCCCTGCAGACCATAAATACTTTTAAAATCACATCATATGCATAGTTAAGTGGTTTATTTTTTAAACAATGGATAACGGAATCAGTTCATTATACTATAAAACATGCTTTATGCTTATGACACGTACTCTATGATGTTTCACACATGGTTATTAAATATAAGGCTGCAATATGCTCTGCAGTCCTACTTGCCGACTATGGGGAAGATTTGGACAGTGGAAGTGACAGGATGAAGAAGAAGCCGACAGCAGTGGCTAAGGACACAGGGAGGTAGCACGGCTCCTTTCTGTATCAGCCTACCTGTCCCTCCAACCCAGAAACATGATGAGTTAGCTGTGGTCAGAGGAGGTCAGAGATCCCTGCAATCAACCAGACCACAGAGTCAGAGAAATGCCAACCTTCCTGAATTCCAACTAAGGGCCTGACTCCAGAATGGTTGTGTTGGTGGTCAATCCTAGAAGAAAGGTTAGTGTGGAACAGCTGTGGGAACTGGGTGAAGCATGCCTTTTTACATGCACAAAGGGCTTCTCAAGTTGAATGAGTCCTCAAACTCCCAGACACAGCAGTTCCAGAGAGTCAGAGTCTCAGACCATCCATCCCATGGGAAATAGAACATGGGACTTCTATATCTTAGCTTTCTGGTTGTTGGTAGAGACTTCCAGCTTCATCTGGCCATAGCTACTAACTCACCAAGGATCAAATTCAGGCAGAATTGGTAACCAGCCCCTGCCAGGAGATTTGCCACCAATTTATGACAGTAAGTCTCTTTCATTGTAAGCCCCCAGATGCACATATTCACTAATCACAATCTAAATTACTTTATTTGTTTCATTTATTTGATAAATACAGTATACCCCAAGCTCTAAGAAACCACTTGAGTAGGATTATTTGCATGCCCAGTCTAGAGAAATAATCTCGTTCTCAGAGAGATGAGGTAAAATAAGGATCGGGAAAAACAAGTTTTTGAAGTATAGTAGAGGTGTTTAATGTCTATCATTAGACCTGCCTGATGCCACACCCCACTCCTTATCCCCCTATTTGCCAACCAAAGCTTATGATTATCTAGGGTTTACATCTATTATGACAAGAATGTCCTGGTGGGTAGTCATTCTGTCATAAAGATAGAAACACAGCTTTTGAACAACATAATTGTGTTGTCCTGTTTTTCCCAAACAAAAATATTCTTAAATTACTGCTGTAGAGTCCCCTGTGTAGAACAGTCCTCTGGTGTCTCAGGGAAGCATAAACATTGTCCTTTCATTTGCTTCTCCAGTGCCACACAGGAAAGAGTCTCAAAACCTATACAGACCCTCATGTATGAGTGAAAAATGATAATTATCTTCCAAGAGGAAGTTATATGGATTCAACAAGCAAGGAACATTTCACAAGGTTTCCCAAATATTACTGCTTATTTGATATTCAAATAGTGCCTGAATACATTGTTTGAATGGCCTTCCTTAACCCAAAGGTAAAGCAAAGATAAAAAAACTGGTTCTGTGTTTGAGAAGGAAACCTGGCTGGTCTCAACTCTGACTATCCAGCACTCTCCAAAGGGAATTGGGACCTGGGGTCAACTGGAATTCACTCTCTTTTCCCAACAGAGAAATCAAACTGACTTAGCTTGTAATTGCAGGTTAGTTCTAAGTCTAAGGGAGATGGAGCATGTTGTTTTTTCCCTTTCCCACTACCCATGCCTTCTTTCTGTGGAACCACATTCACAGAGCAGGTCCAATCACTAAGTAACTCCAAAGGAAAGGAAAAAGAAAAAGGAAATAAATCATCTCAGAAGAGAATTCTTCCCACAATCCTAGAGCACATGGGACTCTCCACAGGGGGATTAGGGACTCCAGATTCCAGACTCTAGAAGTCATTCCCCTCATCATCTGCTGAGAAACCAACTGTCCTGGGTGAAAGCTCTACCATAGTTTTTTCAGTACATAAGGCCAGGCAATCAGGGTCTGGACAAAGTTCTCTAAGAATTTCTTTATACATAGGGCACATTAAAATTTCTCAAGGAGTCCTAGTACCATAGGTGATCCCTTTGGGTCCCCTGGACCATTAGAATTCCAGATAAATTTCCTCTTGCACCTTATTCCAAAGGACACCCCAAATTCCCTCTGACAGATCCCTGCCATTGAAAGAAAAATGCTACTAGGATTCCAAACTTACGGTACAGGGCAAATAGGCTCAGTTACAGGGAAAAAAAAATAGCAACACAAGGTTAATTAATTCCAAATTAAGTCCAAAACATGGGTGAGGCTTTCAAGAAAAGGAACTAAGCACTAAGGGTTGATTATGTGGGGTTTCTAGGCACACAGGCAAACCTTACCCTATATACTTGCAAGGTACAAGGATGCCACAATGAAGCAAGTTGTCTATATTTTTTTAAATACAAAAAGAAAATATGAACATTTCTCAACTAGCATTTTAATCATGCAAACTCCATATGTCTCAAGTATCAATATTTAACCAGTCAATAAACTTAACTCAATGAATACAAAACCTTGTAAAATTATCTCAAATGTCATTGATGAATGAAGGAACACATGCGGGGAAACCCAACTATAGGACATTTTAAGGGGTAATTTTCTCTAGGATCCCATAAACTAGGGTATCCAAAAATGAAAGTGCTGAATTGGGAATCTCTCTAGGGTCCCTACAAATGTGAAAGACAATTTGATAATTGATATGGGGTCTCAGAAGAGACCTTACACATAGCAATTATGTTTGGGCTCTTTCTCTCAGAGCCAAAGTGCTACATCTGCCCTCTTAGGGTTCTGGGATAGATACCCTGAGGGGTTGGAACCTTTCTTTTCTACTAGTTAGCAGTTTAAGAATACTAGCTAGAATTTATATTATGCTGTAAGATATACAAAGTACTGTACATCATTTGACCCTTGCTACTACCCTATGAGATAGGTGCTATCATTATACCCATTTTATAGTTTCAGAAACTGATGTCAAGAGAAGTTAAGTGACTTGCCTAGGATAATACAAGCAATTATGTGTGGTTGAATTTAAATTCAGGTTTTTTTCCAAGTCCCATGCTCTTATTCACTTTGCTACCTAGCTGCCTCTAGGTTGAATATCTACTGTTAATGTTCCCCCCATTGTTAGGAACTAGTGACCAGTACCCCAGTTTCATTTAACTACTTGACATCAATCAGCTTTTATAAAATTCTATTTTTGGCCAGCTAGGTGGTGCAATGGGTAGAGTGCTAGGCCTGGAGTCAGGAAGACTCATCTTCCTGAGTTCAAATCTGTCCTCAGATATTAACTAGCTGTGTGACCCTGGGCAAGTCAATCACTTAATTCTGTTTGCCCCACCTGTAAAATGTTTTCACATCTGGAAAATGAATTGGAAAAGAAAATGGCAAACCACTGCACTATCTTTGCCAAGAAAACCCCAAATGGTGTGTGAAAATGGATACCTTAATTTGTTTGAGCCCCCCAATTATCCAGGTAACCAGAACAACTGTAGGAAGACTGGTTTTCTTGCCTAATACACCAACAGTTCTTTGGGTGACCAAGAGTAAACCTAGCTGGACATGCAGGGAATAAGTTACCCTCAAGCCAATCAAAGACTTACCTGACTTCTGAATATACAACTATGGATATGGACCTTATCTTCAGCTATTCCCTAACTTTGGAATGATCCTTTTTTCCCTGAAGAGATCTCCTTATCAAGACATCTCCTAACCAAGTCTTGAACTGAACTGCCTATCACTAAGAATGCCTTCTGATTGGGGCGGCTAGGTGGCACAGTGGATAAAGCACCGGCTCTGGATTCAGGAGTTCCTGAGTTCAAATCTGGCCTCAGACACTTGACACTTACTGGCTGTGTGACCCTGGGCAAGTCACTTAACCCCCATTGCCCCGCAAAAAAAAAAAAAAAAAGAATGCCTTCTGATTTGTGTATCAAAGATCAATCACATCCTTCACCCCTGGACTCCCTCACACTCTCTTTGAGAGTGGACCTTTCTAAGTCCACCTTTTCTTCAAATTCCTTATATGCCTTTGTTTAAACTGTATATAAACCCTCACAATCTATTGAATGGTCGTTGAATAACACCCATGAGCATGTCATTTTCTTCCCTGCTTAATAAAACCTTTCTTTTAATTTTTACAGGCATTGTCTTTCTCTGGTTTTAAAAAGGGATTTAAATCTCAAGAACTGGCCTTCGCATTTCCTAGAGAACTGGCCTTTGAATTCTCCCATCTTCCCCTTTGGGGAAAGAGAGATCTAATTTCCATTAAGAGAGCATTTGGGGGCAGCTAGCTGGCACAGTGGATAGAGCACCAGCCCTGGATTCAGGAGGACCTGAGTTCAAATCCGGCCTCAGACCCTTGACACTTACTAGCTGTGTGACCCTGGGCAAGTCACTTAACCCCAAATGCCCCACCAAAAAATAAATTAAAAAAATTTTTTTTAAAAAGAGAGAGCATTTGCTTCAGTTTACAGGGGTCACAAATAGACATGATTGTAAAATGACTGAACAATAACAAAGGAAAAAAAGGATATTTACTTCCAAGTTATTGCAAGGACAAATTTATAATCATTTCCACCTAGTACCTCAAGGGCATACCCTCCCCTACATCACCTTGTAGTCTGTGGGAAAACTCCTATAAAGATGTGATTTCACCAAGCTCACATCCAAAGGCAACATGCCAAATATCTTTGCCTCACCTGAAGCTGGGGTGGAGCTCCAAAAGTCATTCCTTCTTGAAATATCAATATTGGATTGGTTGAAAAATCCAGCCTGGAACACTGGTGTGGTAGAACACCCTTCTGACATTTTGATATTCAGAAGGTTGGAATCTCCAGTCCCTTGCCCTAAAATAATAAAGAACGAATGTACAGACCAAGGACTGAGACCCCTTTCTCAGGACCACATGCCTTCTCCTTAGAGCATGGTCTTACTCTGGACCCTGGGGACTAAGGAATTACATCACCAGTGTACAGTTGAAGTCAAGAAGTTAAAGAGTCAGCAGTCAGCCTTAGTTGCATGCCTCCACAGCCAGTCAAAGGGTCTCTCACTTGCTATATCATTGGCTGACCACAACCAAGTCCACCATATCTATGCATCCACAGTGTCTCCAAAGTTCTTACATGTCATCATAACCCTTCCAGAAGCAAGCTGTTAAGCTTCTCCAGATGAGAAATTACCAAGCAAGCTGGTGCTTTTTATTAAATATACCTACTTCCTTTAACTGGTCTCCATATAAAATGATCTCAAGGTGCTTAAACAAGTACAGGGCCAAGAACAAATCTCTGGAGCACTGGAAACCAGTTTCCAAGTTGACATTAAATCATTAATCATTCTTTAGTTCTGGCCACTCAATCAGCTCTTAATCCAACTGATTGTTATTTTCAAATTCACATCTCACTATCTTTTCTACACACATGACATGAAAGACCCTTTAAAATGTTTGGCTAAAATCTCAATAAACTAGATGTAACTTAAAAGTAGCAAAATAGGAAATAAAGTTACATTAGTGTGAATAATGAATCTGTGAGGTTGCATTATTTGAATTAGTTCTGTGTATTTCTATTGGACTAGAAAAAAATTACTACATTTTACATAATTAAACTTCTAATAGAGCGAATTCAATAGGTACACCGAACAGGAGCTGGCTGTAGTCTAGAACAACAGGAACTGTTAAAACCCTCCTGCATCTTTGCAATCATCACTTCTTTTTCTAGATATTAAGTAGCTATTTATTTCATATAATATGTTCTAGAATTTTGCCAGGAACTAAAGTTGAGTTCACAGGGCTTTGATGGTTCTTCATCCATGTAGCACCCACTAACTATGGCTGTAGTAACTCTCTGTCATACGCTCTCTTCTTTTTTCATCTGAACTATCTCCCTTGGTGCTCTTATCAACTCCCATAGGTTCAATGATCATCTCTATGCAGATGATTCCTAGAGCTATGTACGAAGCCCTATTTTCCTCCTTGAGCTACAATCTCATATCACCAACTGCCTTTTGGACAGCTTGAATTAACTATAGACATATTATATACAACACACTCAAAACAGAACACATCTTTTCCTCCAAATCTTTGCTTTTTCCAAATTTCCTTGGGCATAAGGTACCATCATCCTCCCAAGCACCCATGCTAGCATCCCCAGTGTTATCCTTGACTCTTCACTCTTGTTCACTCCCTATATCTATTGCCAAATCTTGTCATTTCTACCTTCACAGAATCTCTCATATATTTCCCCTTTCTCCTCATTCATAGAGTTGCCATATACTCTTTGATTTAGATATACTGGCCTCCTTGCTCTTCCTTTCACTTGCTGGCTCTATTCCATGCCTGGAACACTCTGTCCTATCACTTTTGCTTCTTGACTTCCTTGACTTCCTTCAATCCTCAGCTCAAATTCCTCCTTCTGAAGGAGGCCTTCCCTGGTTCTGCCAGATGCTAGTACCTTCCCCTCTGAGATTACCTTCCATCTACTATGGATATATATGGATGTACGTAGATCACTATTTACATAGAAACTCCCCCATTATAAGGTAACCTTATTGAGGTTAGGAATATTGTTTTTGTCTTTCTTTTTATCTCTAAGGTTTAGTACAGTGCCTGGAACATAGTGTTTAGTATGAGTTTGATGACTGATAGAATACTTTCTAGTTTTCTAAGAAGTTTTTGAATAATCAATCCTTACTCAATAGTAGGAGGTGAGATTTTTGTGTTTATTGAAGGCTATTTTGTTTGTTTACATTTGGGTCTTGTGTACAAAATCTATTCCACTGATCAACTGTTCTGTTTTTTAAACAGGATCAAGTAGTGTTGATGATTGCTGTTTTGTAATATACTTTGAGGTCTGGGACAGCTAGGCACACTTACTTCCCACTCCCCCCTCCCCATTATTTCTATTGAGACTCTTTTAAAAACAATTTAGTCTTTAAATATTTTAATTTTTTCCAATTACATGTAAAAACAATTTTTAACATTCATTAAAAAATTTTGAGTTTCAGATTCTTTCCCTTCTTCCCTTCCATCCTCCTCCTTGAGAAGGCAACCAATTTGACAGAGGTTATACATGTGCAGTCATACAAAATAAATTTCCATATTAGTCATATTATGAAAAAACACAATTCCCCCCCTTCCCTCCCCCCCAAAACCATGAAAACCATAGATAAAGCTTAAAAAGTGTGCTTTAATCTGCATCCAGACTCCATCAGTTCTTTCTCTGGAGGGTAGATAACATTTTTCATCATAAGTCTTTTGGAATTGTCTTAGAACATTGTATTGCTAAGAATAACTGATACATTCATAGTTGACCATTATATAATACTGCTGTTACTTTGTACAATGTTCTCTTGGTTCTGCTAACTTTACTTTGTATCTATCTGTTCATATAAATTTTTACAACATAGAGACCAAATCTGAATAAAGCCTTTGTGAAGGTACCCCCAGTTCTAGTTTCATAACTGTGATCAAAGGGGCTCTATCCAACATAGTTAGCAGACTAGAATCAGTTAGAAAAGAGTTGCACAGGCTCCAAAATTTCTCCTAAGCATTTCCCTTTCAGCACTGAAGCAGGTTCTAAACCCTCTTCCCCTCAGCATTATCAACCCTTAGTACCTGTTTATGTAAACTGGGCTCATTGACCAGTCGCCTATTATGTATTCTATTTAATTTTTCTTTGTTTAGCTATCTGAGAGGGATTCAAGCTCTCTTTGCAGTGGCAAGGGAGGAATGGTGTATTTTCTTCTTTTTACATGATAAAAATTATATTGGAATGCCTTCATTTTGATGTAAATGGGCAATCACATCTAATGCTTATATTTAACCTTCTTTTACCCTTCTTGAGTTCTTGCTTGAGTTGTTTTACCTTCTTAAATTCTTGCTCAAGGATATCCAAAATCCATTCTACCCTGTCCCGAACCCCTGAAACCAACCACATAACAGCAACTAGAAGGTTCCTGTCTGTCCTCTCCTGAAACACAAGAAACTTCCTCCAAGGCCAGTGGCTGAACAGGTGTGAACCAAGCATGTCTATGTGTTTTCTGTATAATCTCAGTACTCTACCTGTGTAGAATGGCTTATATTCAGAAACCCATTTGCCCTGTAGAGACACCCTTGTCTGTGGTATAACTGATGCTTTTCCTGCTTTGGCTTGTAAAATTACACTGAGTAAAGTCTTTTATTGACATGTTACAAGCTATAATGAAGTGGATTTTCTTTTCATGACAGTTCTGATCTGAAGTGGGATATCATAAACAGGGAAAGATGAAGAGAAATTGCTGTCCACTGTTTGTTCTCTTCCCTCCCTCCTGGTGTCACATCTGAGGTGAGAGAGACTCTTTTTAAAAAGTCTCTCTTAAAGAGCTTCAGAAGGTCATTGTCCTTGGACTACAACTTCACTGATGTTTGGACTTCCCCTGTTTGTGCTTTTTTTTTTTCAGGTTCATAAAAAACCCTTTATTCCTGTTAACGTTTTTGTTCCAAGTCTGACTGTCTTTGTTTTGTGCTGGCGAGTTTGCCCAAAAGAGAGAATCTGTTTTATTATATCCATTAACTGTTGTAGGAGGGCTGTTCTGTTTAAGTGTCTGTCTGTCCCTGGAGAGATTGTGTGTGTTTCTTTTAGGTTATGGAGGGGTTGCAGGCTTTCCAGGAAGAATAGGTTTGTCATTTATCTGTTCCTCCCTCTATCATGCGTCTGGCCTTTTGATCTTCTGTCAGCCCTCCCTCCCCCCATCATCGCCCCTACCCAAATCAGCTATGTCTTCCTTCCTATAGGTGGGCTAGATATCTCTTCACCACACCACCCCCAACTCCCAGTAATGTGGCCATGAGCCCTCACTGTCTTCCCTATGTGTGTCTGTGAAAGGGATATGACTGTTTAAATAAATTCCAGTAAGGGAGCTCCAGTATCTGTGTGATTTATTATTCTCTCAAGATTTAGCTGCTAGTTAAACTGATAGTGCACTTAAGGGGGGAAAAAAGCACACCTAGATTTAAATCTTGGTTTGTTTTTGCTGAGTAGGCGAAACTGAGAAAATGTTTCTTTTGTTTTCTGAATGTGTATGTCTGTGAAATTGGAAAAGTGTTTTTATTTTATCTATATCTGTGTGTGATTAAACTATTTAGAATTTTATCTGATTGAAAAACTTTCTTATCAAGACCAGATCAAGGGGATTAAAAGGGTTTCCTTTATCTATACATATCTGTGCCCTCCTGTCTGCTTGCAAACATCTCTTAACTTAGTGGAGACTAATTTTAGAAGCAATGAAAGTTTTTTAGTAAGAAGGTATTTTAAGCTTTCCAAATATCTAGGTTTTGGGTTTTTTTTTAAGCTCTATGAGAACAGCTGTTAATCTTTTTTTCAGTCTGAGTGGAGAGAGTAGAAAACAGAAGAATTCAGAAAGAAATTTGGGGAGCTCTTTCTTCCCTTGTTATTCTGATATATCATTCCTTTGAAAAATGAAGAGAAAGCAAGAACTGCTTCTAATAGTAATGCCTAATAATAACAAGCATTTGTATAGCCCTTTAAAATTTCACTTCACGTATTATCTCATTTGATTCTCACAACTGCCTTTGTAAAGCATGTTATTATTATCTCCATTTTACAGATGAGAAAACTGAGACTGAAAAAGTAAGTGTCTTGCCCAGGGTCAGTCAGCTAATAAGTATCTGAGGCAGGATTTTAATTCACGTCTTCCTGAGTTCAAGTTCTTTGCTCTATCCAGTACACCTCATACTTGCCATCTGTATCTGTTCTATGAAAAGAAAATGGCCCCAAGCAAATTAAAATAGTTGAAGTCAAGTTTACAAAATGGGTATAATATTTAATGATTTTATATATTTAGAATTTGATGATGAATTTAGCATGTATGGGGAGGGGGGAAGAGGACATTGAATAATTGCGCTCAATCTAATATGCTCATTTCTTACGTTTGTCTATCACAAATGAGGAAATCAGGAAATAAAGAAATTTCTCTAATTCTTCATCTGTGATAGACATATATTTACTTCTTTATTGCATTTCCCTTTCCTTATTTGCCATAAGGGAGAATATTTGTTCAGATTAGAAACATGTAGTGTTTTTAGATGTTGTCAAAGAGTTCTTAAAACAGAAATCTCTTAAAACAACAATCTCCAATAATTTTGCTGTGTTCAAGTGATTAATTAGAAACAAGTTATCTCATTTGCTCCCCTCCCCCATTTTACTAAAACACTGATTTTTATAGTTTTCTTTGAGCTAAGCTTTCCCAAATATGAATAATATAGATTTCATAGCTGGAGAAAATATTATTGTACTTTGTGTCTACATTGTGATGTACAAATATGTTTAAACAAATTTTTTTTTAATGTGAGAATGAAAAACTGGACATGTATCTTTAGAATGATTTTAATGTTATAAAAATGTTTGAGCTATAGCTTTGAAAGTGGAAATTGTGCAGTTAGTGTTAGATCAAGTGAGTCTATATTAATATTTGAAAATGAAATTCTTCTCCAAACAATGAGTGAGATAGAACTTAAAACCTAGACACTGAAAAAAAAGTCCTTTAAATTTATAGACAACTAGCTTTCAAAAGCTAATGCTCTGGCTTTGATAAATAATAACTTTTTAGCTTTGATTATCTAGATGCTTAAATTATACCTGTGTGAAATAACTATAGTTTTTTTTTTGCTTTGAATAGAATTTTATTTTCCAAAATATATGTAAAAACAAATTTTAACATAAATTTTTTAAAACTTTGTGTTCCAACTTCTCTTCCACCCTCTATTCCCACCCCCACCCACAAGAACTTGAGCAATTCAAAATAAGTTATACATGAGTAAGACTATAGTTTTTAAGACATTGCATAAATTTTAAGCCACAATGCTCAGTGTTCTTTTTTCCTTAAAATGCTATTCTATTAATCAGAACTTATCAAGGAATCTTTGGGGCGCTTGTGTAGCCAAAGCACAAGTTTTTTTTCATGAGAATGACTGTCTAGACCTTCATTATTAATTGAATCTGTGAAAAAGTTTTCAAAACAATTTCAGGGGGAGGGGAAAAGAATTCAGGAAAACTGTCTGGCAAAAGTTATGTGGGAAACAGAAATGGCTTTATGCTTAAGAAAGATTATTGATTTATTCTTATATGATTAATAGAAAATTAATTTTAGACTTTAAAGTCTCAGATTAATTTAAAAGCTATATGGATTCTGTAAATTTATGAATAATATCCCTCTACATAGAAAAGCTAACCATTTGTCATTTAGAGTTTAACTTTTAAAAAGTGACATCAAATGGGATTTGGAATAAAATTAAACCTGAAGTTGCTTATCAAAAGTATGAATAATTAATTTGGTGATTTGTCTGCTAGAAATCTGAAGCTTATTGCCATGACCTATTCAAATAATTGTGTTTCTATTTTGTTGTGATACTTTTTGGAGTTTTCTTTTTCTCTCTCTTGTTCCCCTTCTTATTCTCCTAGTCTCTACTGATAGCAACCATGGTAGATCTGGCTTTCTGAAATTTTCAAGATAAAATTGTAAGTGCACAAGTCACCAGATAAGATTTATTGTCTTGATTAGACTTTAAAATGTATGTATTGAACTGCACTGTGAGAAATATATTGAACTCAAATTCACAGGAATCTGTTATCTTAATATGGAAGTAAATTTGTAAAACAAATTGCCTAGTACAATTAAGCACAATCCATGAAATAAATCCAAAAGAAGATAGTTCCCATTCTACTTGGAGAGCAAAGCCAGTGGGCTACTTTGGCAGTACAAGTCCAATGAGAAGGAAATTGCTTATCCAACAGCTCACAAAAGTATGTTTATTTTCTGGAGGGAATCTAAAGCATAGAATGATCCTATGAGTTTTAGGAGGATTATGTAGGACTCTGGGAAAGTGTAGCTGACCAGTTCTCCAAAGGGAGAAAATTAATTGATGGCTCATTTGAATTCTTGATGTGTTTTCTCTGTTTATAGCCTCCTATGAATCTTTGAAACATTTTTATTTTCTATGAAGTAAAGTAAAAGCTGTTCTGTATCTATTATACATTTGGTAACCTGAGTGCTTGAATGGGAACTGGTGATCTCTTTTATTCTCAATTGGGGTGGGGATGGGGGGAACGACCCATAAACATGAGCTATACTGTTATTATATTAGGAGATTTTCCTGGAGTAATTTCAAATAAGGACAATGAGACAAAGAAAGAGATAATTATCCTCCTTGGGGTCAGCCCCCAGAATCAAACTTGGTCCACGTGAGTCCAGATTACTTAGGAAGGAAGAAATACTGGGCCATGAATTACATATGAAAGTGTTTTATAAACACTTAGCCATATAGTTAGATATAAATTTAAGCTAAAACAGTAGAAGAAAGGTGATTTCTCTGCTGATACCAGTACAAAAAACTAAGGAAGAAGCCCTTTAAATATTATGGAAAAAAATCAGTCTGATATCTGCTGAATACCTACCTACCCCATACCCAGCAGATTAGGACAGAGTACCTCTATTCTTTGCTTTGTCCTATTCCATTTGGAAATTATTTGGGTAGATGTCTCTTTGTTGTCAAGTAACAGTGCTTAATTTCAGTACTTTCAGAGAACCTCTCTTTTTCTCCTGGTTTTGATAGCTGAAAAAATATATGGATATTTAAATGTGTGTACGTATAACTTATTCAAACAAGCCCTAATATCACTTTAACTAGATCACATGGTGATTTTAAAGTTGGTTTTCTTGTTGTGACTTTTAGGTATGAAGAATTTTTAAAAAAGTTTTTATATGTGCCTTTAAAAATAATTTTCAGGTATTTAGACCCAGTAGGGTAACTTCTTTCACAAGCAACTCCTCTGTTTATAGTTTATAGTCTTACAGTTGCCTGAGAAGTTACGTGACTTTTCAGAGGCAAGGCAACATTTTCCCTGATTCCTTTGTCTCTTATAGAGTGCTACGTCTTAGTCAGGTACTTGCTACTTTAAAAAATGTTTGTGTTTGTGTTTTTTCATTTTCCCCCATTTAAAAAAAGATTCCCTTCTAAGCAGTTTGTATCAACCGGTCTCTTTCTAGAGGGCAGGTGAATGAATTTTTTTTTTTTTTTGGTGAGGCAATTGGGGTTAAGTAACTTGCCCAGGGTCACACAGCTGGTAAGTGTCAAAAGTCTGAGGTCGGATTTGAAGTCAGGTCCTCCTGAGTCCAGGGGCTGGTGCTCTATCCACTGTGCCACCTAGTTGCCCCTGGTGAATGAATTCTTAAACTTTTTTGTATCCTTCATAGTGTTCAGCAATACTTCCTAATTGATAAAGAAGATGAAAGAACAATCTGACTTTATTTTGCTTAGTCCCAGAGGTCAGAACTGGGGAGGGTGGTGAGGGTAAAGGATGGGGAGGGAGGGAGAGACAGAGAGAGAGACAGAGAGAGAGACAGACAGACAGAGAGACAGAGAGAGATACAGAGACAGAGACAGAGAGACAGACAGACAGAGAGAGACAGAGAGACAGACACACACAGCTACCAAGAAGCATATTTCAGCTTTTAGGAAAAATGTCCAAATCAAAACAAATTAGAACTGTCTAAAAAGTAGTACCCTATAATGAAGTTTCCATTACTTCTCTTCTTGTGAAGGCTGAATTACTACTTGTAAGAGATGCAGAAATGTTTCTTGATTGGATAGAGATTGGGCTAATTGACCTGAGGTTCCTTCCAAATAATGGTAATATTCTCTGATACAATGAGACATATAATAAACTTCCAACACTTGGAATTCCCTTTCTGTCCCAAATACTTTTTCTCCTTTATCCTACTCTCCTCCAAATTCAATTCAATTCAACAAACATTTTTAAGCACTTAATGTATTCAAGACACTGAGCTAAGCACTGAGGATACAAAAGAAAAACTTAGGGAAATAGATTGAATTTATAACTGCACAAGTGAAAGAAAATTGATCTGATAGCAAGTATAGTATTGCTTACGAGGTACTTGTGGAGTTTGTGGGTTGTATTCCCAGACAGTGGTTGCTACTCCAGGATCTCAGAGTGTCTGCTCACCAGCCTTAAAATGTGTTGTTGTTCAGTCATGTCCATTTCTTTGTGATCCTGTGGATCATAGTATGCCAATGCTGTCCATGGGGTTTTCTTGTCAAAATAATAGTGGTTTAAGGGGCAGCCAGGTGGCACAGTGGCCCTGGAGTCAAGAGGAGCTGAGTTCAAATCTCACCTCAGACACTTACTACCAGTGTGACCTTAGGAAAGTTACTTAACCCCAATTGCCTTAAACATGTGGGGTCATCTCCAGTCATTCTGATATGTATCTTGCCACTGGTCCCAGATGGCTCTGGATGAGAGAGTGAAGTTGGTGACCTTGCATAGCCCTCCGTCATTTAAATCCAATTCAATGTAAGGCATGACATCACTCCAGTGTTATGGTCCTCTTCAAGACTGAAAATGAAGGAAAACAACTAGAGTGGTTTGCCATTTCCTTCTCCAGTGGATTAAGGAAAACAGAGATTAAATGACTTGCTTAGGGTTACACAGCTAGTAAGTGTCTGAGACTGAATGTGAACTTATGTCTTCCTGACTCCAGACCCAGTGTTCTATCCACTGAGCCATCTAGCTGCCTTGAAAAGTATACTTTCTGGGGCAGCTAGGTGGCACAGTGGATAAAGCACCAGCCCTGGATTCAGGAGAACCTGAATTCAAATCTGGCCACAGACACTTGACACTTACTAGCTGTGTGACCCTAGGCAAGTCACTTAACCCTCATTGCCCCACAAAAAAAACCCCAAAACAAAACAAAAAAAGAAAAGTATACTTCCTATTAAAAATCATCCAAATGAAATAATCAGCTCTTAGTAAAGGCATATACTAATGTGGCCTAGTAAAAATAGCAGCTACAGAATGTTTCTTTCATAATTCTGGGTCACACTTTCCAACAAATACACAAAATATCAGGCATACACAGAATACAAGGGAAGCACACATGTAAGGGAACAATGAGGTGGCTCAGTGGATAGAGCATTGGGCCTGGAGTCAGGGAGTTCAAATGAATTTGAATCCAGCTTCACTTGCTGTGTGACCCTGGGCAAGTCACATAACCCTGTTTGCCTCAGTTTACTCATCTATAAAATGAGATGGAGAAGGAAATGGCAAACCACTCAAGCATCTCTGCCAAGAAAACCCCAAATGGGGTCATGAAGAGTTGGACACAACTAAAAAAAATACTCAACAACACATGTAGGGAATGCATTTGGCCAAGGCAAATCACTGCTCTGGTACTTCAGATGCTGAAAATCCTTTCCCTACTAACAGTCCTCACAAACATCTCTCCTAGGGACAGAATCTTTGCTGGGCAGGTTACACAACTGGTAGCCTTTCTACAACTTGACTCTGCATTGCCAGAAGGAAATCTCACTTGAGTCCAAAGCTATCTCACTTCTCTGCTGTCAGAGGTCCTCCTCTTTGAAGTTACTTCTCTGCTCTTCTGAATATGTCAGTCTGGAATGTATCTCTGTTCCCTGCTAAATTTCTCCTATTGTAGTAGCATCTCCTATGA
This sequence comes from Dromiciops gliroides, assembly GCF_019393635.1. Taxonomy (NCBI): domain Eukaryota; kingdom Metazoa; phylum Chordata; class Mammalia; order Microbiotheria; family Microbiotheriidae; genus Dromiciops; species Dromiciops gliroides. The sequence continues at coordinate 515,182,199 of NC_057861.1, read as the reverse complement.
GATGCTTCAAAGCAATGTGGTTAATGGGAGTATGAGGTGGGAGGAAGAAGAAATCCCCTCTTTTCCACAAAGACTGATATCCTCTGAATTCCTCCTAGCTAGGTTCTGGCTCCTGGCTTAGATTTCCTTAAGTTTGTGAACTGACTGTCCAACTACTAGAAGAAAATTTCCTTATAGAAGACTAGATGTCATGGCAATGATGGGAGAGGGGAGAGAAATCCGCTCCTCCTCCCTGCAGGAGTCTTATCATAAAACTACCTTGAATCCTAACTATTCCTGTGATAGAGTTCACAAACAATCCAGAAATTAACATTCTTCCACATGGATAGAAGCCTAACATAACTGGTGGTCCTGGGCATTACTTCCAGATACATCATGATGTAATTTAACAAACTGATAGCAATTTTCAAAGTTCTCATAGATTACCACATGTTTTGGTGCTTGCAAAAGTCTTTTTCAACTAAAAAAAGAATAAAGAAAAGGAAAAAAAGGGGGAAATCAAGTGATTGTGACCTTGTCCTAAGTGAGATCAGAGGGCTGAATTGAATACATGAATGAATAAAACCATTTGACAGCATTTGTAACATCAATCATTCTCCTCCTGTAAGACTTTTTTTGATGTAAAGATAAGAAGGAGCCCACTACCTGTTGCTCAGAGTATATAGGTTCTGCTACATATGAGCCACATATAGTGTCGATTTGGAGATCTAAAATGAAGAATGGATACTAAGGAGATTCATACTCACTTCATCCTATGCCAGACTCTAAAATTATACAATTTAGTTTCAATACTCTTACAGATGTCATAATTAAAAACAACTTAAAGGGGGCAGCTAGGTGGCACAGTGGATAGAGCACCGGCCCTGAAGTCAGGAGTACCTGGGTTCAAATCTGGCATCAGACACTTAACACTTACCAGCTGTGTGACCCTGGGCAAGTCACTTGGCCCCAATTGCCTCACTAAAAAAAAACAAAAACAAAAACCCAACAACAACAACTTAAAGGAATATGAGTGTTATTATAGTAAATTATAGTATGATAAATTTATTACAGTATAATAGTTATTACATATATTATAGTATGATAAAAGTTATTACAGTATGGAGTTTTGACATAGACTTTTTTTGCTGGCCCATGGGACAACTACAAATTTGAAAGTGACCAACGGAATAATAACTACATGCAGAAACAACATTCTTAGCATAGTCTTCTGTAATAGGGATATTTTATTTTATTTTATTTTATTTTTGTTTTTGTTTGTTTTTTTTTTTTTTTGCAGGGCAGTGAGGGTTAAGTGACTTGCCCAGGGTCACACAGCTAGTAAGTGTCAAGTGTCTGAGGCCGTATTTGAACTCAGGTCCTCCTGAATCCAGGGCCGGTGCTTTACCACTGCGCCATCTAGCTGCCCCCAATAGGGATATTTTAACTGACATGAGATACTAAAATCAGACATTGGAGATAGGACAGCTCTTTTCTAAAGTGTGATTTGACATCAGAATTTTATAATCTCAAATGAACAGAGTTGTAAATTTGAAGTGATATATTTCAGAACTTCACTATTCACTTATTCTTGTTTGTTTTTTTTCTCTTTTGATAGGCTGTCACTATTCTATTTACTTTTTTTTACATCAAATTGGTATAACTGTTGAATTTTATTTTGTTGTTTGCAAAGAAAACAATTAACAAAACAAAAAATAAAACACAATTTATAACATGATATGAACAGTTCATCTTGAAAGTATTCCTTCTATTAGGAGGCAGCTAGGGGCACAGTGGATAGTGTTCTGTACCCAAGGTCAGAATAGACCTCCGTTCAAATCCAGCCTCAGATACCTACTAGCTCTGTGAATCTGGGCAAGTAACTTAACCTCTTTCTGCCTCAGTTGAGGACATCTGTAAAATGGGGATAATAATAGTTGTTGCTAAATAAAGTGAGACTTGCAAAGTGCTTTGCAAACCTTAAAGCAATACATAAATGTTGGCTAGTATTAGTTGTAAGAAAACTTGGTGTGGTCAAAATATAATATTACCACAATTACTTAAAAATTCTTTTGAATTCTTGTAGCAATTTCTGGTTGTTTTTTTTAAAATGAAGTTTCTGTTACCATACTGTTCAAAGTACCATAATATTTTCTAAAACTGGAAGTTGTTACAGATTTTTATAGTAGGCTATGGCTCTTAAAAAAGTAATAAACCAGGAACAAAACTGTTGTTTTTACTCATTACTTTGAAACGATGATGAATATGAGATTGAAATTTATACAAATTTGACAAGATGAGGGGATTCCCACATTGCAAGTATCAGTAAAAGAATGTAATAATTAATGTTTCCTACAGTTAACATTATTACTGTGCACTCTCCAGATGCTGGCTCACTTACTTTTTTAAATACCCAAAGGGCATGATTGATTCTCTAAGCTTATCACTAGATGTCTCCAGTGTAGTGTTATCCAATGACCAAGACCTTATAATCCTCTCAAATTAATTAAGGAACTTCTTCACACCTTGTTCTGACCTTGTGGGAAAGCTTCTTAACATATCCTTTACACAAGCAATGTGCTTTCCCTTTCTATAAGCTTCAAGTAGTATTTTGGAGGTAGATGAAGAGAAAATGGATAAATTAAGAGCTGAATTAAATCCTAGTTCCTTCCTCCAAAAGGGGAGGCATTGGGTCCCACTCTGAGGTCTTCTTTGTTTCTGGGTGACTTTTTCCTATTTGCAGATCCTTCTATATCTTCTCTGTTGCCTTGCTACCACTTTATCTATCTTTCCTGGAGGCCTGTTTAAATCCATTAATGAAAGCACTAATGTCTGGCTATATATACTCAGTAATATCACTGTTACCAGAATGGCATTTATATTATGTTCTGTCTCCTGGATCTTTCATGAGGGAGTTTTTATGTGTCACTTGAAAATACTGGATAGCACTCTTTATTAGCCCCATGATACTCTTGCCTATCAATACTTGTCTAAACCCAATGAGCTCATGCTATGATTCTTAATCAGAGTGAAAGAAAGGTCAAGAAATACCTTTATTAAAAAACATCAATTAAAATTGAGTTGCCACAGGTAAACAGAATGTTTTTCAGCATGAAACCGAGGATTAAATAAAATGAAGTGGAGGAAATCACCTGCGAGGAAAAGAGAGCAAATGGATATGTTCAGTTTCTCCTATTCAACCTTATATTGTGAACTAAATAACTTGGATTTTAACTTGTCAAAAGTCACTTACTTGGTTGTCTACTTTCCTATGTTCTTTGGGTATCATTATTCTTTATATAAAAATTCAAATACCATGTAATATAACAAACTAAGGTAATTCCAGGGATACTATCATTAGGATATATTCATTTGGGGTAGTTTATTTTACAGTAATGAGTGCTGATAAATTTTCATTGAACTGTCTACAATCTTATCTGGTCTACATTGTAACCAAGAACATGCATTTACAAGAAGCCTGTGACCACAAATCAGATCTAAACCCAGAAAATAGACTTCTTGTCCAGTGTTCTAATCATTTGCGTTAACCAGCATGTGTCCAAATTAGAATTTACCTGAATCTACTTCTGTGGCAATCATGTAAAGTGTAGGAATTTAACCAGATGATCTCTAAAGTCCTTTTCAGGCTCAATTGTAGCATCTTATTGGTAAGGTAGGAGCCAATTGAGTTAATCAATCAGTCAGATAAGCAAGATGATTAAATGAATCAGAGGTATGAACTAAGTTTGGAAAATTAAGTCATTTCAATTGTGTTCAACAGGAAGTCTCTTTAGATTGGTTGAGGAACTGGGTCATGATCTGTGAAACCTGTAGAAAAAGAAAATCATTTGGAAATGGGAAGTTTGAGTGTCTAGCAGTTTAAAAGCTTCCAGCAAAACCCCTGAGAAAGAAATATTTACCTCTAAGAAGAACAAAGGACTTCTAAGAGCTATGAGTTACCCTTTTGAAATATGTAATCTCTAAACATGAGTCCATTTTCCCCTAGACCCTCCATGTACAGTAAAAGTATTATATGTACTTGTGGGAAAGTGTCACAGATTTTTGGGAGGAGAATATTTTGTACCAACTGTTCTTACCAAAACAGCTTGGTAAATACCCTTCTTTGGTTGGGGGGAGTGGGGTGGGGATTACAGCTTTAAAACATTTTATTCATTCTTTTCAATAAGCTAGAAATAAGTCTTTCCTTTATAGACTTGTTAGCACATTACATTTTCATGACTAGGGGGTGGATTTGATGAAGACATCTAGAAACAACCAGAAAACTGGGATTCAATTGATATAAAGTTCCTTATTTTTTTTAAAGGAACAAAAAAAAAAGGAAAGAATGCAAGACCTAAGATGATTTATTGCTTCCCTTTGGTTTTATCTTTGGTTTCTTACTCTTAGTCTATCTGTTCTTTCTCTTCTATCTCATGACCTACATTCTTAAAATTTTGTCTTAAACTTCTGGTCATTTTCTGCATTTAGGAATTGAATTGCTAGCAGTTCAGGCATAGGTCTTTCATCAACAAAGTCAGTGTATGTGTTCCAGACCTAGGCCTTGCCACTTCCTGCATTAGGCTTCAGCTCCCATCAATGACATTGTGTTGTTATTTCCACAGATTTGAAGAGTTTTATTCCTTCTCATGAGAAGGCAAATATTCCTTTCTCCTTCTGTTTGATCAGCTTCCCATCACAGTTCAAGTCACTCACATTCTCAGTGGAGATATCATGCTCCTCATGAGTTTCCTTGGCAGTCATCATCAGGGCTGGGGGCAACATGGCCAGCAGCTGATCCTGGTGATGCTGGTGGCAGGTGGCAGTGGCAGCAGCAGTGCTGGATCTATGCCATATTTGGCATCGGTGCCCTCTCATTTTGCACTTGTCTCAGTTATTGCTGTGACCCCTTAACCATAAATTGCCCTTATGACATTGATGTTGACTGATAATCCTGGTTGGAAGCTCATGAAGAGGAAAAGACACCCTCCCTTCCCTCCTTCCTCCCAATAAGGACTAGCCTTGGATTCCTGAGGGACTTAGTAGCCAAGCTGTAGGGATCCAACTTGTCAGTGGGAATTGAGTATAGGAGATCCAGAGTCTGTCCTACACTATGATAGCCACAATTCACTACATAGGATTACATTTCAGATAAAATTTGAATTTATTTCTGGGGGTTTCTTTATCTGTTTTGAGATAATAGCTTTGCTATTTTACATTCATCTATATAAGATGATATTCTTTTACAATTTTTTTTTTTGCAGAGCAATAAAGATTACGTGACTTGCCCAGGGTCACACAGCTAGTAAGTGTCAAGTGTCTGAGGCTGGATTTGAACTTAGGTCCTCCTCAATCCAGGGCCAGTGCTTTATCCACTGTGCTACCCAGCTGCCCCAGCTGATACTCTTTTATACCTTTATAACCAGAGGGGGAAAGAGAAGGCAGTTCTTTTTTAATTTGGACTATGAGGTAGAATATGGATTTAGGAATTGGAATTTTATACTGGTTCCCATGTAATGATAGAAAAATTCCTTCTACTCTATCTATCTATCTATCTATCTATCTATCTATCTATCTATCTATCTATCTATCTATCTATAAAAGAGTTGTACTAAATGATGTCTAAGGTCTCTTCCACCTTTCCCAGTATATAATTATTATGATTCTAAACATTAGTTGATACAACTATTATGACCCTGTGCCTTTTATATGCAAATATGAAACACAAAGGGGGTAACTCTAATAAGCAATGAAGCTAAGATCTATCAATTTCTAGGAATCTAGACACATGACAATATTGGTCATAGGATAGCCTTGAATTTCTACCCACCAATAATTATATCTATCATCACCGGCATTCAGAATAGAGGTAATGTGACATAAGCATTTATTGAGCACTTTCTATGTGCCAAGAGCTAGAGATACTAATATAAGAGTGAGATAGTCCCTGCCCTCAAGGACCTTACATTTTAATAAGTGTAGACAAGACTATAGGGGACTAGTGGTCAGAAAGAGTAGAGTTATAGAGGAGTGCATTGGTAATGAATGCTCTTTCTAGGGAAAATGGCAGTATAGATTTGGTCTGGGTTCATAGAGAAAGATGAAAAGGACTAGGGAGTGGGGTCTACATGTAGTAGCAAGGCAGATATCAATGAGATGGCTATATGAATTGAAACATTTTCTAGTCTGTGGTGAGTTAGATATAGCATAGTGGGCTGTCTGACTTTGTACTCATTCAATCAATCAGAACAGCTCAACTCCAGGGAAGGAGTTCTATGATTCCTGAAGATCTAATGGTCTGACCTGGAGGGTAGAATGGAAAGAGTTCTGGATGTGGACTTAGGAGAACTTGTTTGAAACCTTGGCTCTAGCAATGATTACCTGTGTGACCCTGGGCAAGTCACAACTTCTCTAAGGTATAGAAAGATTGTGACTTCCTCAAGGTCACACATTTCTTTTTGTTTTTGTTTTTTGTTTTTTTGTGGGGCAATGGGGGTTAAGTGACTTGCCCAGGGTCACACAGCTGGTAAGTGTCAAGTGTCTGAGGCCGGATTTGAACTCAGGTACTCCTGACTCCAGGGCCGGTGCTTTATTCACTGCACCACCTAGCCGCCCCCAAGGTCACACATTTAATAAAGCAGCATTTGAATTTAGGTCTCCTGACTTGAAAACCAGTGTGCTCTTTCTGTATAGCATGTCAATGCCAATTAAAGACTAGATATGACTAAGATTATTCCATTATTGTTTCCTATATGATATTAAGTTGCAGAATTTTGAAGATCAGCTAGACAAACCTCACTTTACAGATGAGGAAAGTTAGTTTCTAGAACCATTAGGGCAGGGACTATTTTGTTTTGTCTTTGAATCTCTAGTGGCTAGTACACAGTAGGCCTTCAATAAGTGCTTGTTGAATTGAATTTTTGAAGTTCCTCTATAAAAATGTGGCTGAAAACAATACCATACTGCATCTATAACTATTTATGTAAGGGATAAATCACCCTGCGTTAAACAAAGGGAAAATACATATATAAAACAGGACATAATTACATAAATAAGTAATAGACCTGCAGCAATCCTCTTTTGGCATCCCATGATGATAATAAGACATAGAGGTTCACACAGGAATGATCTGTGGGTTCATCAATGGGATGATCTATGAATTTATTATATATATATATATATATATATATATATATATTAGTGAGGCAATTGAGGTTAAGTGACTTTCCCAGGGTCACACAGCTAGTAAGTGTTGAGTGTCTGAGGCCGGATTTGAACTCAGGTCCTCCTGACTCCAGGGCCAGTGCTCTATCCACTGTGCCACCTAGCTGCCCTGATGATCTATGAATTTTTAATGTCATGTCAAATTATAGAACAGAATAAACAGGAGGTGAGGATTCAAATCCATTTCATGAAAATTCCTAAATGGCAATCATTTAAAGTCTTTATCAATTGTGGAACACAAGTGCACTTACTATTGTGCTGTAAGAAATATGAAAGGGATGATTTCATAGAAATAAGAAGCTTTGTGAATTGACAAAGAGTGAAATGATCAGAACCAGAACAATCTAAACAATAACAATACTGCTAAGACAAAAAAGTTTGAAAGATTTAGGAACCCTGATCAACACAACAACCAGCCACAATTGCAGAGGACTCATGGTGAAATATGCTGCCTACCTCCTGATAGAGAAGGAATGGACTCAGAGAGCAGATTGAGACTTTTAAAATTATTATTACATTGCCCATGAAGATATTTATTTTGCTTGGCCATATGTTTATAACAGGAATTTTGTTCTTCTTTCTATCTTATTTGGGAGGTGGAAAGGAGAAAAAGAGGTGTAAAGAGAAAAAGTCAGATATTCCTGGAATCAAATCAAATTTAATTGTTTAAAAAATGAGAAGATCCGGATGAGGCCATGCTTAACAAGTGCATTTCCCTTTTTCTAAGTGATTTTGGCTTCTTTGCAAACATCTTATTTTGCAATGGAGCTAACGACTTTTGTTTGTTTTTTGTTTCTTTGTTTTCTGAATATTTTTTCCTCTTTTTTTTGGGGGGGGGAGGCAATTGGGGTTAAGTGACTTGCCCAGGGTCACACAGCTAGTAAGTGTCAAGTGTCTGAGGCCGGATTTGAACTCAGGTCCTCCTGACTCCAGGGCCAGTGCTCCATCCATTGCGCCACCTAGTTGCTCCATTTTCTGAATATTTTTTATCCTCATTAGTGGCATCTTCTAAATTGCTTTTCAGTAAGTAGATAAGCCTGCTTTTCAGGTTTATACTGAAAGGAAATATAAAGGCTTTCCTTCCTCCCCCTCAGAAATTCACTATGGTATAAGTGATTTAAACACATTAGTATAAGCAATAGTAATATAGGATAAAATGGGAACAACAGGAAACAGCAGGAACAGGAAAAAGAGATCTGAAATGTGCCAACTATATCCTTAGTCCAACAGACAGCAAGCAACAGCACTTGAAACATGGACAACTGTTACCAAACAAACATTGCTACTCATTTAAATAGACATTGCTTTATTTGTAAACAGAATGTTTATAGTCATCTGATCTCTCCACTCCAGGGCTCAATCTTGGTGAATTGAATTATCTCTGGCAGACCCTAGATTCTTTTGCTAATGGGACCTCACTCAGTGTATCAACAGTAGTTGCCTCATTTTCAGGGAATGATGGCCCTTGGCCACCCCCATCACCACCACTTCCATTTCCTTATTTCAGTACCTGATGTAAACGATAGCCATTCTGAGTAAAGGTACAGCAGTGGCTGTTTGAAAGGGCAAATTTACTGCCCATTGATTTACATAAATCCTGTGGGTCCTATGAAATCCCCTTAAAATGAATATCAGATACTAGAACAAAAACTGAGAAATAGACTAGAAGCCTGGCATCACTTTAGGTGAAATGCAAATTCTGATCTATTCTTCTGAAGAACAGTTTGGGTTCTAGATTCTGCTAAGGCAGGTGCTTTGGGAAGCACACGTTAAGGGAAAATCTTACCCATGTCTTCATTGTTTCATATATATCCAGGTTATAGAAGGCCAAATTGAGCCTGTCCCTCTTCTTTTTCACTTATTTTGAGACTTAAAAGAGATTTCACATGGAATGCCCCATGGCACTGCCATGGAGATTAGGCATTGAAGATGAACTACTGATCAGGACAGAAATCACCCTGCGTTTCTATCCTGGATTCCTGTTGCTGCCCTGACCTTGTGGCTGATGGAGGTCAGACTCTGCCTGACAAATTAGCCTATCCCATCCTAAGGGATTATGAGCAGCTAAAACACAAGAAAGTGGGATGGGGGAGGGTGCAGAGCCTGCATGGGATCCTCAGTACTTGACTCCAGGATTCCATCTGTGTTTTGTATCACAGTTAAGGAGAGTCAAGATAGACTGTGCTACTGTCCCAAATCCCTAAGACCGACACCCACAGGGAGTGATTCCTCTCTATTTTTTTTAATCTCTTCTTCTCTCTCCCTTGCTCTGCCTCCTACGAAAGCATATGCTTCTTTCCAGAGGCTTATTTCCATTTCTTAAGAGTTTGCATGTCTTTCTATTTACTTTGACTTAATGATAAATATGGTGAACTGTTTGATTGCTGACGTATGTGTGTTATTACACAAATGCAGCTAAGAGGGAGAAGTGGAGTACTTGGGAAGAAAGAAAAATGATTTGTACAATTGTGGTATCTGTAACACTGGCCGCCCTGGCCCCCACTGCCTTAGGGCCAGATGTGTTACATTTCATCATCCCCCTGGTACCCTTAAGGGGAACAGAGATAGCTAGACTCTTTACTGATGACCCCAGCCCCCACCAGTGGTGTTTATAGAGAATTCCTCCTATACTTGAGTTCCATTTGTAACTAATCTTAATAGGATTAATTTTTATAAGGAAATACTCAAAGGTAGAATCACAAATATACAAACTTGTCCCTCCAACATGAGGAAAGTGTGACCCTCCTTTCTTCTTTGTACCACTTCAGTCTCTGGAGAGTGAGTGAGTGGTTGCTGGCTCATGAAACAGAGGCCAAACAACACAGAACAGAAACAAACACTCCCAGGCAATTTCTTGGAGCAGGAGTAAAAGAGGGAGAGAAGGGGAAAGAAGTCCTTCCTCTCTCACTGGTTCAATTCAATAGGTGAACTAGGTTTTTCACCTGGATGTGTCTGGAAAGAATGCCCAGGAAAGAGCAAGTGTCCCAGAAAGAGGGTGGCAGAAGCAGAGAGATCTTTTAGTCCCTTCCATTTTTGTTTTTGTTTTTGTTTTGTGGGCAATGAGGGTTAAGTGACTTTCCCAAGGTCACACAGCTAGTAAGTGTCGAGTGTCTGAGGCTGGATTTGAACTCAGGTCCTCCTGAATCCAGGGCCAGTGCTTTATCCACTGCTCCTCCTAGCTGCCCCCAGTCCCTTCCATTTTAAAGACAGAACCTGGTTTGGTTATCCAGCCAATCAAAGGAGGCTACAACCATCCATCCCTGTGGTAGGAAATGCAGATGGCCTGGGATGCAGTGGATGCTTGGCATTTTTGAGGCCTGACCAAGCTCTAAGTGCTCCACAGCTCCTGCCTCAGCTGCCTGTTGGAATAAATTGTTTTCACCTTCCCATTCTACTGGGTGAAGTCTTTATGTGCTTAGGGTAGACATTCTTTAACTCAGTGACAGCTGACCTGTTGCTTACCCTCAACCAGGGTTAGCCCCTCTGCGAAGATGGTTTTACTGGGGTGTGGCTACTGAGCATGTTCTATAGCTTCTTAGAGCCACAGGTGAGAGTTGGGGGACAGGTGGACATCAAAGGTGGATGAGCAGCTCTGAAAAGGGCTGGGCAAACCCTCACACCAATGGTGCTAGTCCTCCCTGAACACCCCATATACCCCAAACCTTAAGCTAGGGTTTCAATGAAGTGGAGGAGAGTGGGGTTAGTTAGCATCTAAGGCACAGAGAGAGTATCATGAACGAGGTCATAGAGGTAGAAAATTTTTGGCAAATAAAAATCCCATATTATCTATGTCCCCAAATGTATGAATCATTCTGTATTTTAGTCTATCACCTCTCTGTCAAAAGGAGGATAGTATTCTTCATCTTAATCAACTGGCATCCTGGTTGATCACTGAGTTTTATCAGAATTCTCAAGCTTTTAAAAATTATTTTTGTAGCATTAATATTATAATATAAATTTTTCTACTGGTTCTTCTCACTACACTCTGCATCAGATTTGTCTGATACTGTCCCTTCATTTCTTACAGCATAATAGTATTACAGTCATATGCCATAATTTATTTAGTCATTCCCCAATTGATAAGCAGCATTCTTCACTAGTATGAAGAGAGCTACTAGAAATGTTTTTGCACATATAGGACATTTTCCCTTTTAAAAAATAATTCTTCCAAATATATTTCCTTTTACATCATCAAAATTTCTGGGGCAGCTAGGTTGTGCAGTGGATAAAGCACTGGCCCTGGATTCAGGAGGACCTGAGTTCAAATCTGGCCTCAGACACTTGACACTTACTAGCTGTGTGACCCTGGGCAAGTCACTTAACCTTTATTGCCCTTCCAAAAAAATTTTTTTTCTTTCAATATGTCCTCTTTCCATTCTCAGAGAGCCATCCAATATGACAAATAACATTTTTAAAGAAAAAAATGGGGGGGGTAGGGGACAGCTAGGTGACACAGTGGATAGAGCACTGGCTCTGAAGTCAGGAGGACCTGAGTTCAGATCCAGTCTCAGATACTTACTAGCTGTGTGACCTTGGTAAGTCACTTAACCTCGATTGTTTCCCTCCCCTCCTGCCCCTCCCCCCCCCCAAAAAAAGAGGAATGAGGGGAAAAATCAATAGAACTAATCAACATATTGAGAAAGTCTGAAAATATGTACAGTGTTCTACAACTATGGATCCACTTCTGCAAAAGAGTGGGGTGGAGGTGTCTTCTTACAGCATGGTACCATGTTTGTTTATTATAATTTTGCAATATTTACTTTTGATTGTAGTAGTCACTATGTATATTCATTCCTTGGTCCTCTTTATTTCATTCTATATCAGTTTATGTAAGTCTTTGCATCCTTCTATATGGTCATCACATTGTTTCTTTAAATTACAAACTGTTTTCCAAAATGGCTGGACCAATTCCCAGCTCTACCAACAATGTGTCAGTGTACCTGACCATTTGAGTCCTACCAACATTTGCCATTTAACTTTTTTTGGCAGTTTTGTCAATCTTATGGATGTGAAGTAGAACCCCAGAGTTGCTTTAAATGTGCATTTCTCTAATTATTAGTGATTTGGAGCATTTTTCATATGGCTATAAATAGCTTGGGTTTCCTCCTGTAGGACCTGCCTGTTCATATCCTTTAAGCATTTATCAGTTGAGGAATAGGTCTTCCTATAAATATGAATCAGTTTCAGGTAGATACATATGATATGATATATGTATATAATATTTTTAAATGAAACCTTAATCAAGTAATGTTCCTGCAAAGATTTGCCCCCAGTTAAATGTATTCCCTCTAATTTTATTAATTAGATTCATTTATACAAAAACTTTAACTTTATGTAATCAAAATTAGAAATCTCAGAGTTGGAAATTCTGGAAAATTAGAATTGAAAACCTAATTTCCATCAGACAGTTGTCTCAGTAGTTTTTTTAAATTTTTTGTCAAATGGTGAATCTCTACCCCAGCAGCTGTGGTTTTGGGGTTTATTAAATACTACAAGGTTCATTTGCTGTATGTTGTATACCTAAAGTGCTTCACTGATTGACTTTTATTTTGAAACCAGTTCCAAAGAATTCTGATGACTGCTTTGTAGCATCATTTGAAATCTGGTATTGCTAGGCCCCCTTTCTCCCCATTTTTTCATGATCCTCTCTCTCTGAACTTAGAGTTTTACTTATGACTAATCCCTTCACACTCTCTTAGTTTCTCCTTCCCTTTTTCCTGTTACCCCTATTTTTTGGTTGACTTGAATATACATATTTTTAATACAAAATTCTTTTCCTATGTGTCCTTTTTCTCTTTGATAAGTTCCAATGAAAGTGAGGTTATGGTGACAACATCTCTCCCCAACTCTTCCATATTTGTGTAAATTTCTACATGCCCCTATGTTAGATGATGTTTTCCTATTCTTCCCCTTGTTTTTGATGAATCCCCTTTCTCCCCTCCTTTTCCTTTTTTCTCTCAAGATCATCAATATATAGCAAAACCACTCCCAGATCCTCTATATTATTCAATTCTATGACCCCAATGATATGAGGATTCTGAAAGGAAACTTGTATCATTCCACATCTCCATTAGTATGTAAATAGTTCATCCTTATAAAGTCACTTCCTATTGTACACTAGTACAATATGCTTTATGTTTCTCTTGATTCCTTGTTTGTATTTCAGATTTTCATTTGAGTGCTAGTCTTTTCATCAGGAATACTTAAAAGTCTATTATTTCATTTAAGGTTATTTCATTTTACTCTTTTAGGAATATATTTTATTTTCCTGGAGAAGTTAGTCTTGATTGTAAGCCTATGTCTTTTGCCTTTTAGAATATCGTATTCATTGCTCTCTATTCCTTTATAATGGTAGATGCTAAATCTTATGGAATCTTGATTGTGGTTCCTCAATATTTGAATTATTTCTTTTCTGGATGATTTAAACATTTCTGTAACTTAGAAGCTCTAGACTTTGGCTATGATGCTCCTGGGAGTTTTCTTTTTCATTTTCTTCCAGGAAGTAATTGGTGAATTCTTTCTATTTTCACTTTGACCTCTTGTTCTACTATATCTAGGCAATTTTCTCTCATGACTTTTTGAAATATGATATCTAGGTCCTTTTAAAAAATTGTTCATGAATTTCAGGTAGTTTAATTATTCTTAAATTATCTATTGATCTGTTTTCTTAATTTTAAAATTTGAGATATTTTACATTTCCTTTTATTTTTGTCAACCTTTTGGATTTAAAAAAATATTTCTTATTATCTCATAGAGCAATTAACTTCTGTTTGGTCCATTCTAATTTTCAGGGAATATGTTACTTGGGTAATTTTTTTTTTGTTTTTTGGTGGGGTTTTTTTTGGAGGGGGTGAGGCAATTGGGGTTAAGTGACTTGCCCAAGGTCACACAGCTGGTTTTGTGTCAACTGTCTGAGGCAGGATTTGAACTCAGGTCCTCCTGAATCCAGGGCCGGTGCTCTATCCACTGCACTACCCAGCTGCCCTTGGGTAATATTTTGTGCCTTTTGTTCTAAGATGTTAATTCTCTTTCTAAGTCTCTCCTTCATAATTCATGTCCTTTTCAATTATTTCCTCTATCTCTCTCATTTCACTTATATCACTTTAACTTTTTTTTTAAATAAAAAAATTTGCAGCATTTCTGCTAGGAATTCAAGTTTATTTAGTCAGAAAGGTATGTTTTTCTTTGAGACTTTGGAGATCCTATGTCTTGGGCATATCTGGCATCATAATCTCTTTTTAACCATTATTATTTATTCATTCTTTTAACCTTACTTCTCAGATTGGGAGTTTATGTTAGGGCTAGGCTTTTCATACTTCTGAGACTATTATGGCCTTGAATGGTCCTGGCCTATCTTATTTGTTGGCTTACTGCTGGAATCAGGTGGACAGCATTGCATCTGTGTGTCTGATTCTGAGATCCTCTGTGCTGGGTAGAGTGGCAGTATCATGGCTCCTATATCTGGGACCTGGAGTGACATGAGTTCAAATCTGACTATAGATACTTAATAGCTGCATGACCCTGGGCACATCACTTAACCCCTGTATGCCTCATTTTCTTCATCTGTAAAATGAAGATAACAATAGCACTGACCTTCCAGGGTTGTTGTAAGGTTGATGTGAGATATGAAGTACTTCATAAGCATTGAATCACTAAATAAATGCTATTGCCTCTGCTACTACCGCTATTATTTACTACTACTACTACTACTACTACCACCACCACCACTACTACCAGCACTACTACTGCTACCACCACTACTACTACCACAACTACCACTACTACTGGAATCTGAGAAACTGCTTCTAGCCAGGAGACTAGTCTTAGAAGCTTACTTTGAGGATCAGATTTGGTATCAGTTCATACTGAGGCCTTGCTAGAGGTCAAGTCTCAGAAATCTACTTCAAGAACCAAGAATGGAGCAGAGCTGCAGCCACTGAGTCTTCCCATGCAACCAACACAGTTGGTCTCTTCCCCCACCTCTACCCCTTGGCATGTGTGTGTATATGTGTGTGAGAGTATGTATATATCGCATACATTTACTTATATATATATATCTTGCTATAAAGATAGCCATATTAGCACTTTTTATGATAACAAAAAATTATATTTGTCAGATGGGAAATGACAGAAGAAATTATGATATAGGAATATGAGACTACACAATTTCCCAAAGGTGATTCATTCCAACATAAGGAATAAATAATGGCAGGAATGCAGAGAAGTCTCACTAGATGTATATGAACTGATACAGATCAAAGAAAGCAGAACAAGGAGAATAATATAAACAGCAATTATAATAGCAATGAAAATGAGACTAAAAGACAGCTAAACTCAGATTAATTGTAATGACCAATTTTGGTCTTGAGTAACAGATGAGGAAACATAATTCTTGCTTGGTAAAGAGGTGAGGGACTATGGGTGTGATAATGTTGTAAGCACTATCAGCCATGGTCAATATATTTGTCAGCTTTGTTTTCTTACAAGGTAAGATCCTAAGAGGGAAAAAAATATTGTATATTGGGAAGTGGTAATGACATTTAAAAAGGCATCAACAAAACTTTTTTAAAAAAGAAAATGTATGGTTTATGTGGGAGAAATAGTTCATTTTGGCTAGAGCAGATAGTTTTCAGTAAACAGAAAAAAAATTTTTTTAAGCATTGAAAGTGCTCAAGTTGTTTTCTACTTGTCTAGGTTATGGACAAATGAGATGAGACGTGTTAGTCTTGAGAGATACTATGTGGCAATGGAAAGAGTACTATATTTGGAGTCAGAAGATATGAGCTCTAATCTCAGCTCCATTAATTACTACAAGTATGGCCTTGAGTAAGTTACTTATCATTTTCATTCCTCAATGTCCTTATCTGTAAAAAAAATTAAACTACATGATTTCTTAGGTGTATAAATCAAATCCTATAATCTTATGATCTGGGTTCAAATGTGATTGTAGCTCTGACACTAATTGTGCAAGTATGGGAAAGAAAATTCATGTGTATGGGCCTCATTTTCATCATCTAAAAATGAATAATTGCATTTGCACAACCTACTTTACAGTGTTGTCATGTAAAGGTTTTATGAAACTTTAAGTGCTAAATAAATGTGAGTTGTTGATATAATTTATATTAATTGTATCTGTACAATTAGAAGAAATAGTGCTAATAAGATTAAAGAGTTAAGTAAGAATCTTAAATGGCAATCCAAGGAGACTGAACTTTAAGAAACAATTTGTATACCTGATGGTCTTGGGAAAAATATGATCACTTAATGTCCAGTAGACATCAGACTAAAATATTCATAACTTGCAACATTTCCACATGATTACAATCCTAAAATAATACAAGCCGAGACTCTACTTTTGGGCTCTGGTAAATCACTTAAACATCTAAAGAAGTAATCCTGACTGATTTTCTTTCATGAAAGTTGTCTCTATAGTTGAGAATATAATATAAATGTCATGTTACAATAATTTGCTTAAGTTTCGAGGTGTTATGATTCCCTCCTCTGATATGTTAAAGAATTTCTATTACATGAAATGAAATGAAAAGCTAGAAGCATAATCACAATTGCTCTAAGCCCCGAATTAGAAAAATGTCTAATGTTTAATAAGAGGTTGGGTTATAACACTCGATTTGCATTTATATTTATCTCTAGAAAAATACTGGAAAAATTCAAGTTCCCAGAAACATTTGGGTACAGAAGTAGTAGAGTATATTACAATGTCTGTTAATAGACCAGCACCTTAGGGAAAGTTGGGAAAAAGAACAGATCTGTTCTTTGTACTTTGCTCAGCCCTGGAGAAGATGAGGACAACTGGTGACAACAGCTTGAATATTCTACTTCAAGATGTCTATAGGATTGATGGTCCTCTTCCATTTCTCTTTTTCCTTCCCACTGCTCAATACTACTCACTCTTTCTCCTTTCACTGGTTGACCCTGTGATGCCATTTCTTTCTAGCTCAGCTGTTAATTTCCCTTTTTATACCAACAGAGCTTTAAAGTCTTTCCCTGCTCTAAACTTCTACTTTTATACAAGTTCCTCAGTTCCCCTCCAATCAGAGCAAACTTTCATTATTTCTAATTGAAATGTCTGATTGATTCAAGGAGGTGTTTAGGCTTTGTTCAAAGATAGTTCTAATTGATTGAGCCAATCAAGAAGTATTTTTACCCAATAAAGGAAGGGTAACTCCTAGTTTTACATAAATATGACAGATCTTTTGGAGAGAGTTCTTTAGGATCAGGAACAGGAATTGTCAGAAGAAGGAATACAGTTCATAGGGTGGGGATTGGAGATGTTTGAACAGACTCAGCAGCTTTTACAAGCTGTCTTCAATTATTTTAATTTAAATTAGTGCAATAGAGTCACCATTTGTACCAAATTTATTGCCAATTGGACTGATCCTCTTTACAGCTCAAGATTTCATTAACCCTAATAATAGTTAAACTTCAGTCTGGATTGCCTATAAAACAAGTGTTTTTTTTTACACCATGAGCAATTAGTAAATATTTGTTGGCGGTGGGTAGACAGACTAGCCAGACAGCTGGTGGGCCTGGAGTTACTGGAAAAGTCTGTGGAGAATTGTTGGGGGAAATTGGATTTTACTAGTAGGATTCTAGTCATTCTTATCTCATCACCAAACCTCCACAACTACATAGCTCGATATAGCTAATGCTACTCACATGCTGACTTGTAGGTACTCAGTTATCTTTTAGATATGTGTATATCAAACCCTTTGTTAGACTGAATTTCTCTCAAAGACAAGGGGGCACCTCCAATTTTTTCATACCTCTCCATAGGACCTCATATAAGTGTTCAGCACACAGTAGATCCTTAGTAAATGTTAGCTGCCTAACAACTTTAACTTTATGTAACAGACATTCAGCACTTCCTCCCCACCCCATAAATATATTCCTCTTAATCTGTTTCTCTTCAGAATTCTACTTGGGAATTCAGTGGCAATAACTCTTAAGGCATCTGAAATTTTTTTTTCTAAACTGTCTTGTCTGCACATGTATTGATATTAGAGAACAGGTTAATTTTTTTTAAAAAAAGGAATTAGTAATACACCTTTTTCCCCAAGTGAAGCAAATCTTAAATAATTTTCCTTTGAGACAAAAGAATTCTAGTAACTAACTGTTTTCTTCTTTTTATTTTCAGTCACATCTTCAGGTAATTTAAAAAAAAAAGACATTTTCTGATTTACTAGAATGGAAAATACAGAGAAATTCCTCCTTGTAGAATTTCTATCTTATTTTTTCAGGCCCCATTTACCTAATCAAAACCTTATAAAATTTTATCTGAAATTTGCTTCCCAGATCACTAAAGTTTTTAGCACATATGAATGAGCTCCTTTGTGGAGAGAACACAGAGTTTATTGCAGGTTCACATTGGGTCTTTGATGCTAATGCAACTCTTGAGAAGGATGTGTGGTTAACAAAAACCATACTAAAGGCTTAACTCAGTATTTCTTCTCTTCCCTTAGCAGTCTGATTTGATATGGAAATGGTCTTAGAGTGTCTTTTCTTTTAGGAGAAGGGAGGTGAGATTGAAATATTTTAGTAGAAATATAAATATAAAATTACTTTTCTCACCTTGTTTTCAAATGCTGTAATGCAAATCTTAGCTTAAACTTAAATTTAGTAAGCATGGTATCAAGACCGGATACAAAAGGGTGCTTATTAAATGAATATCTTCTTATATCAGCTTGACAAGACTGACAGACATAGTTTTGTAGTCATATTTTATTTTTCTTATGAAACTGTAGGACAGATGATTTCCATTAGTCTGTGTGTGTATATATGTGTATATTTTGTACTGTATTCTATGTGTGAGCATCTCAGCATGCTAAGATATCTCCCTAAAGAGCTGTCCTACCTAAGGGTCACTGAAGGACAAAAATTGGGAACTGGTGTTCTATTAAGCATTTCTCAGTTTTCTTACAATTTAAAGGAGCTCTCTGTCATTTTCATCCTTTTCAATAAAACCATCGTTAATGAGTAAGACTGTCAGTTCTCATTAGTATGAATATGTTTATTTGGAAACCATACATTTCCAATCAGAGATAAATATTTACATTAGATACTTAAAGGAATTATTTAATTTTGTGCTATGATTTGGGAATTCAACTGTGCTTTTCCTCCTAAAATTATGATTGTCTTTACCAATGAATTTTTTTTTTAAAAAGCAATCAGCTACTTTGAAACTAAAGAAATAATTTGAGATTATCTTTAGGAGTTGAAGAAACCAGGGAAAATGCTGTTTTACAGCTCATAGTGGAGAACTATGCAAAACTATATGCATGAAACTTCAAATGAAAGACGTCACAACACAGAACATATTATTCTGTCACTGAAATAGAATTGACTACTGATTTATATCTGATCCCTAACAGCTTTAAAATCAAATATTTTAAATAAATATTTTATTTGGCACTTAAACCCCTTCATTACCAATCCACCTCCTACAACTTAATTTCTGTCATATAATCTTCCAGATTCAGTGACATTGGCTTCCTTGCTATTACTTGAAAAAGACACTGGCTATCCCACATGCCTGGAATTTTCTTCCTCTTCTCCATCTCTTGGAAAGGACTGAGTTTTTTCCTCTGCCTTTTATCTCTAGGACTTATCACAGGGCCTGACCTTGTTGACTAACTACTCATTGTTGAAAGAAATTGGTGGTAGGGAGAGAGATGAGAAACACTTTAAAACAAGGTCAGTGAAGGGGAATATAATAGCTAATAATGAATAATAACACTTTAACATTTGCAAAGAACTTACCAAATATCTCATTTTACCCTTACAACAACCCAGGGAAGAAGGTACTATTATTACCCCCATTTATAGAAGAGGAAATTGAGGTGAAGTGACTTGCCCAGGGTCTCACAGTATCTGAGGATGCATTTGAATTCAGGTCTTCCTGACTCCAGGTCTAGTACTTTATCCACTGTACTACCTAGCTAATTGAACTTGTCAATATGTGTATTTCTTCTCCTTTCATGTTTGGTTTTAGACTCAAGGTTGAAATATAAAATAATGCCTTGGCAAGTACACATCTTTTGTCCAGTTTGCAAGTAGACATCAATTATTTTCAAATATACATACTAGTACAGTCTTGAATTGCTGAGGCCCAGGATCACAGAGAGACTTAGTAGGGCCTTCTCAGGATGATAGAGAATCCTTTGGGCTAGATAGTTTATAGGTATTAAAGAGATTTCTGTTCTGAGATTCCAGTGGATTTGAGGAAGATATATGTCCAAATATTAGGGCACCAGACAGAGGAGCTGTGGAAGCCAGAGCAAGACATAAGTAAATGTGTATGTATATATACCAGAGGGCTACAGGAGAGAAAATTGATTGCAAAATTGGAGTAGAGCTGAAATCAGATTGAATCAGCAGTTTTAGCAGGAGGTGAAAATGAAGTCTAGTCAGCAACTCTCATGGGTTTTCAAGGTCACACTGCAAAGAAAATTCTTAGAGTTTAAATCTTAATCCCTTTTTTCCAGAAACTTTTCTCAGACTGGTTGGGAGGAGGATATGAGAGAGGAGAAAGAAGTAACTCTGCTTATGAATCTATGGTAGCCTTCAGTATTTTGTTTGGTTGTTTATCTGTATTTTTATGTTACTTGGGTTGAAAAAATGTACTCTGCATTTTGGACCTAGACCTCTTAGAAACAATTTTGTTGATTGAAATTATTCTAATCTAAGCATTTTTCTGCTCAGAGAAATACCCAAATGAGCAGTGTCTTCTCATGCCTTTGGAAATTTCTCTAACAAGCTATTTTAGAGTTACTATTATAGTATTTCTAACACCTTCCCCCAAATTCTTTTCACATTACCAGAGAACAGGATTGCAGCACTTAGGTAAAAGTTCAGCTACCAAAATTCATTCATCAACCAGGACGATCATTTAAATTTTCTAGGGCATGCTAGAGAATAATTTCCTGTATCACTAATTCTCAAAATATTTTGTCTCACAACCTTTCTCCACTCTAAAAAATTATTGAGTTGGATTTAGAAATCTACCTTATGCTATAAGGAAATAGAAGGAGAAGGGTATTAGAGAAGGGAGGGGGTTATGATAGAAGAGAGGGCAGATTAAGAAAAGCAGTGGTCAGAAGAATAGATTTGTAAGGTGGGAGAAGAGAGAGGGAGGGAGGGGGAGAGAGAGAGAAAGAGAGAGGGAGAGAGAGATCAATTGGGGGAAAATAGGAAAATAGGATGGAAGGAAATACACACTTAGGAATCATAACTATGAATGTGAATGGTATGAACTCATTCATAAAATGGAAGTGGATAGAAGAATGGAATAAAAAACAAAATCCAAGAATATGTTATTTACAAGAAATAGATTTGAAACAGAGAGAGACACACAGAGTAAAAATAAGTGGCTGGAGCAGAATGTATTATGCTTCAGCTGAGGTGTAAAAAAAAAAAGCGGGGTTAGCAATCATGATCTCAGACAAAACAAAAACAAAAATATACCTAATTAAAAGAGATATGCAGGGCAACTACATTTTGCTAAAAGGTACCATAGACAATGAAGTAATATCAACACTAAACATATGCACCAAGTGGAAAAGCATCCAAATTCTTAAAGGAAAAGTTAAATAAGTTACAGGAGGAAATAGATAGTGGGGGACCTCAACTTTCCCCTATCAGAACTAGATAAATCTAACCAAAAAATAAACAATAAAGAAGTTAAGGAAATGATAGAATTTTAGAAAAGTAAAATATAATAAACTCTGGAGAAAAGTGAATGGGGATAGAGAGGAGTATATCTTTTTCTCAGCACTTTCATAAGAATGTGTTAGGGCCTAAAAACCTCACAATCAAATGTAGAAAAGCAGAAATTTTAAATGAATCATTTTCAGACCATAATTCAATAATATTATATTCAATAAATAGCTGAGGAAACATTAAAAATTAATTGAAAAATAATCTAATTCAAGAAATGAGTGATCAAAGAACAAATCATGGAAACAATTTTATTAAAGAGAATGGCAACAATGAGACAACATACCAAAATTTGTACTTAGGGGAAATTATATCACTAAAGGCATACATAAATAAAGAGAAAGAGCAGATCATTGAATTGGACGTGTAATTTTTTTAAAAAATAGAAAAAGAAGAAATTTTAAATCCCCAATTAAACATCAATTATAAATCCCCAAAATCAAAGGAGAAATTAATAAAATTGAAAGTAAGAAAACCATTGAATTAATTTTAAAGAAAAGTAGGAGTTGGGTGTATGGGGAAAAACAACCAAATAAATCATTGGTTAATTTTATTTTAAAAAAGAAATAAGAGGGGCAGCTAGGTTGCACAGTGGATAGAGCACTGGCCCTGATTCAGGAGGATGTGAGTTCAAATCCAGCCTCAGACACTTGACTTGACACTTACTAGCTGTGTTAAACTGGGCTAGTCACTTAACCCCAATTGCCTCACCAAAAAAAAGAAAGAAAGAAAGAAAGATAGAAAGAAAGAAAAAGAGAAAAGAAAAGAAAGAAATAAGAAAACCAATTTACTAGTCTCAAAAATGAAAAAAGGGTGAATTCACCACCAATGACAGTGAAATTAAGGCAATTATTAGGAGCTATTTTGTTCAATTATATGCTAGCAAATCTAACAATCTAAGTGAAATGGATGAATATTTACAATAATATAAATTGCCCAGATTAACAGAAGAGGAAATAGAATACTTAAATAACTCTATCTTTGAAAAAAATTGAACAAACCATAAATGAGCTCCCTAAGAAAAAGTCCCCGGGGTTAGATGGATTCACAAATGAATTCTCCCAACATTTAAGAAACAATTAATTTCAATACTATATAAGCTATTTGGGAAAGTAGATTAAAGAAGTCGCACCAAATTCCTTTTGTGACACAAATATCATGCTGTTACCTAAACCAGAAAGGGCAAAAACAGAGAAATAAAATTATAGACCAATTTGCTTAATGAATATTTATGCAAAAATTTTAAGTAAAATGCTAGCAAGGAGATTGCAGCAATATGTCACAATGATCATATACTAAGATCGGGTAGGATTTATACCAGGAATGCAGAGCTGGTTCAATGTTAGGAAAACTATCAGCATAAGTGACCATATCAATAATAAAAACAACAAAAATGGTACACTTATATTAATAGATGCAGAAAAAGCTTTTGACAAAATTCAACTTCATTCCTATTAAAAACACTAGAAAACAGAAGAATCAATGTAGTCTTTCATAAAATAAGAAGTAGTATCTACATAAAAACCCAAAGCAAGCATTATCTGTAACAAGGATAGACTTGAACCCTTCCCAATAAGATCAGGCTGAAGCAAGGATGTCCATTATCTTTAGTATTTCAACAACGTATTAGAAATCCTGGTTATAGCAATAAAACAAGAAAAAGAAAATAAAAGAATAAAAATAGACAATGAGGAAGAAAATTAGTACTCTTTGTAGATATGAAAATATATTTACAGAATCTTAGAGAATCAATTAAAAACTATTTGAAATAATTAACAACTTTAACAAAGTTGCAGAATACAGGATAAACCTACATAAACTATCAGCATTTCTATACACTACCAACAAAGTCCAGCTGAAAGATATAGAAAGAGAAATTCCATTTAATATAACTGCAAACAATATAAAATAACTCGGCAGTCTATTTTCCTAGACAAGCCTTGGAACTATACAAACACATTTACAAAACACTTTTCACACAGAGTCAGACTTAAACAATTGGGGAAATATTTATTGCTCAAGGATAGTTCAAGTCAATAGAATAAAATGGACAATTCTACCTAAATTAAGTACTTATTTAGTACCATACCAATCAAACAACCAAAAATTTGTTTATATAGCTAGAAATAATA
Source organism: Dromiciops gliroides (assembly GCF_019393635.1). NCBI lineage: Eukaryota > Metazoa > Chordata > Mammalia > Microbiotheria > Microbiotheriidae > Dromiciops > Dromiciops gliroides. The sequence goes on along the minus strand of NC_057861.1, from coordinate 515,158,134 downwards.
AATTTATCTGGAAGAATATCAACAGAATCAATGAAAAGAATGTGAAGGATAGTGGCCCAACAGTTCTAAAAGTCAAACTTTATTACAAAGGAGTAATCATTAAAATGATCTAGTACTGTCAGATATAAAATGGTGAATCAGTGGAATAGATTGAGTATATATTACAGAGTAGTAAATGGTAAGAACCAACATTTGAAAAATTGCTAGGAAAACTGGAGAAGCAATTTGGCAGAGAACAACACATATTGTATATTAAGATAAGGTCAAAATGGGTACATGATTTAGACATAAAGGGTGCTATCATAAGCAAATTAAGGGAACATGCAATATTTTACCTATCATATCTATAGACCAGGAAAGAATGTATGACCAAACAAGAGATAGAGAGCACTGTGGGATACAAAATGGATAATTTGATTGCATTAAATTAAAATGGTTTTGAACAAACAAAACCAGTACAACCAAGATCAGGACAGCAGGAAACTGTGGGGAGGGGGAAGGGGGGCAGATGGACTTTTACAGCAAGTTTCTCTGATAAAGGCCTCATTTCTCAAATATAAAGAGAACTGAGTTAATTTAAAAGAATGTCATTTCTCTGTTGGAGAAGATGTGGAAAAATTGGAACACTAATGCATTTTTGGTGGAGTTGTGAACTTATCCAACCATTCTAGAGAACATTTTGGAACTATGCCCAAAAGGCTATTGGAGCTGTGCATACCCTTTGACCCAGTAATATCACTACTAGGTCTGTATCCCAAAGAGATCATGAAAAAGGGGAAAGGACCCATGTGTACACAAATATGTATAACAGTTCTCTTTGTGGTGGCAAAGAATTGGAAATTGAGGGAATGCCCATCAATTGGGGAGTGGCTTAATAAGCTGTGGTATATGAATGTAATGGAATATTACTGCCCTGTAAGAAATGATGAGCAAGGGGCAGCTAGGTGGCACAGTGGATTAAGCACTGGCCCTGGATTCAGGAGTACCTGAGTTCAAATCTGGCCTCAGACACTTGACACCTACTAGCTGTGTGACCCTGCGCAAGTCACTTAACCCCCATTACCCCACAAAAAAAAAGAAAGAAAAAGAAAAGAAATGATGAGCAAGCAGATTTCAGAAAAACCTGCAAAGACTTGAGTGGACTGATGCTAAGTGAAGTGAGCAGAACCAGGAGAAAATTGTACACAATAACAGCGACATTGTGTGATGATCAACTGTGATAGACAGCTCTTCTCAGTAATAGAGTGATCCAAGACAATTCCAAAGGACTCATGATGGAAAATGCTCTCCACATCCAGAAAAAAGAACTGTGGAATCAGGATGCAGATTGAACTATACTGTTTCTACTTTTGTTTGGTTTTTTCTTTTTTGAGGTTTTTCCCTTATGTTCTGATTCTTCTTTCACAATATGACTAATGAAGAGATATGTTTAATATGATTATACATATAAACCTATATCAGATTGTTTTCTGCCTAGGAAAGGGGGGGAGGAAGGGAGGGAGGGAGAAAATTTTGAAACTCAAAATAAAAAAAACCCCAAATTTTGAAAACTATCTTTACATGTAACTGGAAAATAATAAAGTACTTTTCCTTTTTTGGGGGGGAGGGCAATGAGGGTTAAGTGACTTGCCCAAGGTCACACAGCTAGTGTCAAGTGTTTGAGGCTGGATTTGAACTCATGTCCTCCTCAATACAGGGCCATTGCTTTATCCACTGTGCCACCTAGCTGCCCTAAAGTATTTTTAAGATAAAAAAAAAGAATATGTCATTTCCTGGCTGATAAATGGTGAAAGGATTTGAACACAAAGTCAAATCTATCTACAATCATGTAAAAAAATGTTTTAAGTCATTACTGATTAGAGAAATGCAAATTAAAACAATTCTGAGGTACCGACTCACATCTATCAGATTAGCTAACATGACAGAAAAGGAAAATGACAAATGCTGGTGGGGATGAGGAAAAATTGGGATACTATTATAGTTAGTGGAGATGTGAATTAATCCTACCATTCTGGAGAACAGTTTAGAGTTATGCCCAATGGGCTATAAAACTGTGCATACCCTTTGACCCAGCAATACCACTACTAGGTCTGTATCCCAAATAGATCCCATATGTACAAAATATTTATAGTAGCTCTTTTTGTGGTGGCAAAAATTATAATTAAGGAGGTATCCATCAATTGGGGGATGGCTAGACAGGTTGTGGTATATGATTGTGATAGAATACTATTATGCTATAAGAAATGACAAGCAGGATGCTTTCAGAAAAACCTGGGAAGACTTATATGAACTGAAGTGATGTGAGCAGAACTGAGTGAACATTTTAGACACTAACAGCAATATTATACAATTATGACATTCTAATGATTTAGCTATTCTGAATAATACAATGATGGAAACATTAAATTTCTTTTTTTTTAGTGAGGCAATTGGGGTTAAGTGACTTGCCCAGGGTCACACAGCTAGTAAGTGTTAAGTGTCTGAGGCCAGATTTGAACTCAGGTTCTCCCGCTGAGTAATACAAGGATACAAGAAATTCTGAAGGATTTATAACAAAAAAATGCTATCCACCTCCAGAGAAACAACTGGTGGAATCTGAATGCAAATTGAAGCATGCTTTAAAAAAAAACACCAAACACTTTCTTTTTCTTTTTCGGTCTGTTTTCTTTTGCAACATGTCTAATATAGAAATATGTTTTAAATGATTTCACATATATAATCTATATCAAATTTCTTACCTTCTCAAGGAGGGGGGAAGGATAGAAAAGGGAGAGAATTTGGAACTTAAAAAGTTTTACATGAATGTTAAAATTTTTACATTTAATGAGGAAAAATAAAATGAGAGGAAAAAAGGAATTGTTGAAGATCCCAAAGAGCTTTTGTTTATGTAGGTTATATCTGTTGATATTTACCATATCAGAACATTTTAGTATAAAAATAGTTTTGACTTCAAGAATACCATGAGGGGGCAGCTAGGTAGCACAGTGGATAAAGCACCAGCCCTGGATTCAGGAGGACCTGAGTTCAAATCTGACCTCAGACACTTGACACTTACTAGCTGTGTGACCCTGGACAAGTCACTTAACCCTCATTGCCCCGCCCCCTCCAAAAGAATACCATGAAAGAGTCTCGAGTACCCTAAGGGTCCTTAATCATACTTTGAGAACTACTGCCCTGAACCATTCAGTTTGATCTAGGGTGGAGATAGGCAATGACCTGAAGTAGATTAAGGTATTGGTATTCAAAATCTGCTTATCACTTTTAATAAATTTTCTCAGACTCCAGAGTTCTTTTTAATCTTTTTATTTTTATTTTATTTGTGGGGCAATGAAGGTTAAGTGACATGCCCAGGGTCACACAGCTAATAAGTGTCAGGTGTCTAAGGCTGCATTTGAACTCAGGTCCTCCTGAATCCAGGGCTGATGCTTTATCCACTGTGCCACCTACCTGCCCTGTTCTTAATCTTTTGCATGTGATTCCATCAGAAAATCATTGAACTATTGAAAAGAAGAGAAAAAAGGATTTAGTGGAGAACATTGTTTTCCTAGAAGTTTAGTCAGATACTGATAAGGTTTCTTTCATTCAGATAAATTTGAAAAATAATTTAGGCTGGAGAAATATTTATTTCTTAATATTTTTCTTTTTAAAAAGGAATCCTTAATATACTTCCACATTTCATATTACTCATAAATTATATGACCATTTTTGTCTAAACCTATAAATTTACTGTTTGAGAAGAAAGGAAATGAAACTATCTCATGGAAGAAGACATTCCTCTATTTTGCTCTACCGTACAAATTCAAACATGTAGAAATTGTAAGTTTTTGCAGTTTGGGAAATTTCTGAAAATATTCCAGAATATAATCACTTAACTGCCATTGAATCTGGAGAGAGAATTAATAAGGAGAAGAGTCAAGAGTTTATTTGATTATCTTCAAGTGCATCTGAAAGGTATGTCATCACACACCCACACCCCAGAATTGCTACACCAGCTTAAAAAAACTAGGGCAGCTAAGTGGCACAGTGGATACAGCATTGGCATTGGAGTCAGGAAGACTTGAGTTCAAATCCAGCCTCAGACATTTACTAGCTGTGTCACCCTGGGCAAGTCACTTGACCCTGATCATCTTCCCCCCTCCAAAAAAAAAACCACACAGTTAAGCAGAGATTTTAGATATCAAAGAACATATGATATACAAATGTACACACGTTCACCTCTTTATGTATATATTCTGGCATTTCCTTGAATAACCATTGTGCATGTATTTGTTTTTGAAGTTTTGTATATACATGTACATAATATAGGTTCATAATTTACTATTATAACTCAGAAATCCAGAAACTGAGTTTTTTCTTTCATAAAACTGTTTTATTGAAATATCTCCACAATAAACTTACACATAAATTTAGCTTTCTAATAAAACTGAAAAACACCATAGTGGTATATAAATGTTATGGAGTGGCATAACCTAGGACTATAATATATTGCAGTTAAAAAAACAAACAAACCTTTATCCAAAATCAAAATAATGCTGGTGCATGTGCTTCTTACATGAAGAGAGAGGCTGTTTAAGATTTCTGTAAAATCAACAGTCCTGTACACATTTCAAGCAGTTTCCTGTACACATTCCCACTAAAACATTTAGGACATTTCTAATTTACACATACCATATGCCTGAATACCCAAGAAAATACCACCCTCCAAAATATTTATGTAAAAATAAATAGTATATCAGCAGAAAACATGCACTCAGAAGTGAGACTTGATGTTTTATGACTTTATTCCAAGCCTCTATATATAACATGTTCACAAAGCAGCATTTTCCTTTGGGGAAAAAAGTAATAATTTCACCAGAGGACAACTATTAAGAAATAATTCACTGAAACAGCACTGTTAGAACTGTAGTTTTAAAAAGAAAGATAATCTTTGCGTGAGAAGTATAGTGGGTAGAGGTGTAGCTCAGAATCAGGAATACCTGGGTTAATGTCCTGCCTCTGACAATACTGGCCGTGTTACCACAGGGCAGGTCCATTAACCTCTTGGCAGTGCTCCAGGTAACTCTTTAAGACAGAGGAGTTGCCTTCTGCATCGGCACTCTGGAAGTGCCCCAATACTGATGAAATCAGACATCCAGACTGAAATTTCTGCATAAGTTTAGCATGCAGGAACCACCAAATAATTCTTCCCTATACTCCTCACTTACCAAACCTTATTAGAATAGTTACATGTGTGTATTATGTGTGTGTGTCCACTTAGATGGAAAGCACCTTGAGAGAAGAAACCATCTTTTACATTTCTGTTTGCCATATATGTCTATATGTCTGTATGTATCTGTATCTGTATTTGTGTCTGTATCTGTATCTCTCTCTCTCTCTCTCTCTCTCTCTCTCTCTCTCTCTCTCTCTCCAGATATACATACGTATATGGCAAACAGAAATGTAAAAGATTATATATATATATACACATATATATATATATATTATATGACATATATTCCTAAATAGATCATAATTCATATAGGGAATTAATATGAAGGGGTGGGGTGGAAGAAACATCTATATAGCACCTACTATATGCCAGACACTGTGCTAAGTATCTGAGACCAGATTTGAACTCAGGTCTTTCTGACTCTAGGTCAAGTGCCCAATCCATTCTACTGCCTAGCAGCCTGAAGGGGGATGATCAAATCTTGTGTTGACTTAGAACATGACAAAGAAAGGGATTAAAACTTTACAGTAAGAATTTGGATGAGATATTTACTTGATGAAGTTATGGTTTTATTAGTTTGAGTACTTCTCTGTTGATCCAAATTTCAGACTCTCCTACTCCCAAGCAGTATTTTCTCCATGCCCTTCTATCCATCTTCCACAGATGATGCTGGAGTTCTTCCTCTAGTTCTTTTAATATCCTGGGGATACCCGCATAGCTTTCAGTCTGTTACACCATTATTTCTCATCTGTAATGTATAACTATTCCACTGCATTTTTCAGTCACAAATCCTCAATTATGTTTTTTATGCCATTTTTCTTCACACATCAGCTTTGGTAACATGTTTCAATCTTCTTACAGCTTGTTACAAACATCTCACAGTTGCCTTCATCTTCCCATTGCCTTTCAGGTTATTTGTAAATTGGATCCCTTGAGGTTCATGTAGTTCTATGATTTTTTTGCCCTATCACAGCATTTGGAGATTATTGGTATTAAAGATATGGACCTTTGGGATGCTGAATAGTTTAGGATTACTAAAAACATTGTACAATTTCCCAAATTCAATTCAATTTATCCTTTCCTTATCCCTTTAATTTTAGTGCTTTCTCTTTATTGAATATTTCCAGTTTATTCTGTACATAGCTATTTACATGTTATCTTCCCATTAGATTGAGAGCATCTTGAGAGAGGAGACTGTTGTTTAAATTTGTTTGTTTGCCCAACACTTAGCACAGTGCCTGGCACGTAGCAGGCATTTAATAAATATTTATTGACTGACCATATGACTATGTCTTCCTCCTCCTCCTCTTCTTAGGTATTAGGACCATCTATATTTTATCTGCAGTGTCTCTCCAGGATATGCAAATACTGATAGATTAACTCAATGGGCCATACAATTGAGCATCACAGTGTGGGCACCATGTGTTTTTCACTTGCTTTGTTTTCCCAACATAAAAGATTTAAAATTATTTCTTTCACATCACTATAGATTTTGCTGAAATGGTTTTGCAGTCATCCTGGGACTGTTTTAATTTGTACAATTGATGGGCAGGAATTTAGAACCTTGCCATCACTAGAGTATGGCAAGAGGATGCCCAGGACACATTACACAATGTTGGTGAATATCTTAGATGAGTATGTCTCTCCTCCCTGTACTACACCTCATTTTACTACACCTTTAGCATAGATTTCATTATATATGTCTCTGTATGAAAGATGGCAAAGACATATGCATATGGGGGAAAGAGAGAAGAGACAGACACACAGAGACAGAGAGAAAAGGAAAGGGGGAAAGGAGAGAAAGAAGAGAGGGAGAGAGAAAGAGAAGGAGAAAGGAGAGGAGAAAAGAGGAAAGGAGAGGAGGGGAAAGAGGGGGAGAGACAGACAGATAGAGATACAGAGAGAAACAGACAGATTTATCTCTTCTTGCCAACTTTTCCTGAAGTGCCTTTGACACTTCACATCAGGTACAGAAGTGGTAGAGTCTAAGTGTGGTCATCCTACTACTATTGCCAATGAAAAGAGATCACTGTAACAACATGGATTCACTGTTATGTGGACTTGTCCTGGTTACATCTACAAATGCTCTTAGGATAATCTATCTTAGATGGACCACATGCCAAGCTCTCTTGCAGGTTCATTTTCTCCTTAACAACTTTTCCCTGCATTATGAAGAGATATTATTCATAGTATGCTGGCATGTTTTACAAGTAAGCTCGTACTCTCAAAAAAACTTGGCTGACTGAAGTGGTTTTCTAGGTTCTTTTGTCCTCTTCTCATTTAAGTGGTTTGCATTGGTTAGTAATTCTTTAAGAAAATAGTTATAGATGCAGCATCATTATTTTTTATATTTCATAAATGGGGAACCATTTTCACAACTATTTTCTGCCTCAGGTTTTTTTAAATTCTGTAAAATGGTAATGATAATATCTGTAAGAACTGCTTCATAGGATTTTGAAGTTCAAATGTAAAGTATTTTGAAAACTTTAAAGTGAAATGTTAGTTATAAGAAGAATAGTTATTATTATTATTAACAATAATAATAAACCATACTGGATTGTAACTGTTTTAATTGTATTTGATAACATCATTCTAATTTGGTATTTATTTGATCTTTGCTTTCAGCAGTCAGTGATATAACTACATAAAAACAACTGATTCTGAAATGACTACTATATCTATAATCACTTGTTTCTTATCTGTTATTGAGTTTTATTTTTTAGTGATGTTATTTGCTTCTCATCATGTCCAGCACCTTCTGTCTCTACTGGTGAGAAAAATATTTATTATGTACAGGTATAAAGATTCCGAATGATACAAAACCCTTTTGCCCCTTTCATTTCTTGACTCCTAAAACATTTTCCAGCATATTTTTCACTTTTTTTTCCTAGTGTCAACCTCATGCAAAAGTTTAAGTACCAAGGTATAACTTGATTCTGATTGATCTTACCAAGTCTTCATATAATTTCTCTATACCTTTATCATCTGCAAAGAAACATAGGTTGAAATTATCTTGTGCAATGGCAAAGTATCCCATGAAATTATGTTTCTTATGGTCATTTAGAGAACTATGAAACCGATTTTATCAATTCCTTTATATTCAAGGACAACTTGTGAGCTACCCTCCCAATGAGCTATAAGCTCTGTCTTCTGCTTTCATTTATAGTAAGACTGTCAATATGAATATGAGTTCCTCTAGTAATATGTTAACTTATTGGCCATTGGACAAAGATCACGTGTTCATAGAGGGCCTAAAATAGGTATTTCCTTAGCTACCTTTCCCTCCATCAATTCTGTGGAAGCAGAAGGAATTGGAAATAATTTCAAAAAAAATTTCATTGTTTGCATGATGTGGTATGCCCCCCAAAGATCATTACGTGGTAAAAAAAAAACTGTGATGTGTAATGACCATACTCAGATAGGCTACTCATGGAATCATAATACCATAACTTTAAAGCTGAAAGGAATGTTAGTGGCCATCTAATTCAACCTCCTTATTATATATTTGAGGAATTATGGAATCACAGAATTTGAAAGTTGGAAGGGACCACAATGGCAGGAAGTCTACATCTCTACCATAACATATCTGAAGAGAAGTTGTTTAGACAAGGGCTTCTTAAACTTTTTTCCACTCACAATCCCCTTTTGTGTGAGAATCCACAGCTATATAGGTATATAAATAGATATACATAACCTTTTACTGTTGCCAAATTTTTTTCAACTCCTACATTGAGTTATATGACCCCATATGGTGTCATGACGCACAGTTTAAAAAACTAGGGTTGAGATGGCAGAGGAAAGGGAGTGAGCTCCCAAACTCATGACATGATCGCTCCAAAAACGTCCAAATAAGGTCATAGGAAAATGCCTGGAGTAGCAAAACTCACAGAAGAATGTGCTGAAATCATCTTCTAACCAAGAACAGCTTGGAAGGTCAGAAGGAGGGAGCTGCTGTGCTGATACAGGAGTCAAGCCCAATCCCACAGTCACCCTGACACAGATCCAGTCTCAGGAAGTCCTCACCAGAGAAGGAGACCCCCAGAGCCTCTGAATCAGCCAAAGCACCAGTGTTGTCTGGAACTAAGCTCACAGTCTGGTGAGTGGGCTGAGCCCTGGGCAGGGGAGAGACTACAGGGGTCTATGCTGGTGCTGAGGCAGAACTTGGATTTTACACCCCTACTGAGAACCAGGTGGTAGGCTCAAGTAGAAGTGGCCCAGGTGGGGGAGAGGCACAGGCTCGTTGGAGCTAACAACCACAACACACAAAGCTGGTTGATTGGCAAGTTGGTCTGGGGTCATCTAGGACCAGGAAACAGGTCGGGTGAGGGAAGAACCTAATTCTCCTTAAATCATACCACCTGGGACTTCTTAAGCTTGGGATACTGCAGCCTGGAAACAGTGCCCCACTTTAAGGAGCTAAAAGTCTAGTAAAAGAAAAGCAAGATGAGCAGACAGAGAAAGGTGAGGACCATAGAAAGTTTCTTCAGTAACAAGGAAGACCAAGAGGAAGATGTCAACATCAGGGCCCCTATATCCAAAGCTTCCAAGAAAAATACAAATTGGTCTCAGGCCATAGAGGTGCTCAAAAAGGACTTTGAAGATAAAATTAGAGAGGTAGAGGAAAAAATGGAAAGCGAAATGAGGGTGATGCAGGAAAGACATGAGAAAAAAGTCAACAGCTTGAAAAGTCAAATGGAAAAGGAGGTACAAAAGCTCTCTGATGAAAATACTTGCCTAAGAATTAGGATTGAACAAATGGAAGCCAGTGACTTTATGAGAAACCAAGACACAATAAAGCAAATCCAAATGAATAAAAAAATAGAGGGCAATGTGAAATATCTTCTGGGAAAAACTGCTGACCTGGAAAATAGGTCCAGGAGAGATAATTTGAAAATTATTGGTCTACCTGAAAACCATGATCAAGGAAAGAGCTTAGACACCACCCTCGAAGATATTCTCAGGGAAAATTGCCCTGAAATTCTAGAAGAAGAAGCTAAAATAGAAATTGAAAGAATACACGGATCACCTCCAGAAAGAGATCCCCAAAAGAAAACTCCTAGGAATGTTATAGCCAAATTCCAGAGCTCTCATATCAAGGAGAAAATATTGCAAGCTGCCAAAAAGAAAGAATTCAAGTACTGTGGAGCCCCGGTCAGGATAGCACAAGATTTAGCAGTTTCTACATTAAAGGACCAGAGGGCATGGAATATGATATTCCAAAGGGCAAAGGAAATGGGATTACAACCAAGAATCACCTACCCAGCAAAAGTCAACATTATCTTTCAGTGGAAAAAATGGGACTTTAATGAAAAAGAAGACTTTCAGATATTTGTGATGAAAAGACTTGAACTGAATGGCAAATTTGACTTTCAAATACAAGACCCTAGAGAACCATAAAAAAAAATTGGAGCTGGGGGACATACCTGGGGTCATACAGTGGGTGACTGTCTTGTGTCTGAGGCCAAGTTTTGGCTGGGATCCCCGTGGGTCCAAGGGTGATGGTGATGATTTGTCCACTGTGTCACTTAGCTAGTTGATAACATTTTTAGGGTTAAATTGAGGAGTGAAGGGAATTCATTGGGGGAGGGGGAAGAGCAGAAGCGAAATACTACATGAAAGTAACAGGAAAAGGCTTATGGAGTGGGGGAAGAGATGGGAGAGGAGGAGGGCAGTAAATGAATTTTACAGTCATCAGAAAAGGCTCAAAGATCTTAAACTCAGAGCTGCCTCAAGGTGGGGCTAATAGACACACCCAAGTGGGCGGAGTAATCTATTTAATCTGGGCAGTAAATGAGCCTAACACTCATCAAAACCCTGAAAATTATTAGGCCCAGACTTCTTGCCCTGAAATGGAAAAATGCCATTTTGCTAGTTGAAGATCACTTGGGTTAGACAGGTATTCCTACAGATAAAAAAAGCACTGTTGGGCTTTTAAAAGATCAACTAATTCCAATATTAAATTATTTAGAATAATAGGCAAAGGAGACCTAACAAACTCTTTCTTTTGTGTGAAACAAATATGGTGCTCATACCCAAGCCAGGAAAAGTAAAAACAGAGAAAGAATTATGGACCGATTCCATTAATGAATATGGAGGCAAAAATTCTAAATACAATACTAACCAAGAGACTACAACAATATTTCACAAAGATTATACATGGTGACCAAGTTGGATTTATACCAGGAATGTGGGGATTGTTTAACATAAAGAAAACTATTAACATACTTGATTATATTAATAACAAAAGTATTGGGGCAGCTAGGTGGCACAATGGATAAAGCACCAGCCCTGGATTTAGGAGGAGCTGGGTTCAAATCTGGCCTCAGATACTTGACACTTACTAGCTGTGTGACCCTGGGCAAGTCACTTAACTCTCATTGGCCCTCAAAACAAAATAGAACAAAAGTATCAAAAATAATATAAAAATGAAGAAAAAGCTTTTGATAAAATTCAATACTCATTCCTATTAAAATACTCAGAAGTATAAGTATAAATGTATTTTTCCTTAAAATTATAAGAAACATCTATCTGAAACCATTAACAACCATTATTTTAATAGGGATAAGCTAGAAGCCTTCCCAAGAATATCAGGAGTGAAACAACAGTACCCATTTCCACCAATATTATTCAATTTTGCATTACAAATGCTAGCAATAGCAAGAATAAAAGAAAAAAAAATGAAGGAATCAGAATGGGCAATGAGGTAATCTCTTTTTGCAGACAATATGATGGTATACTTGGAAAATCCTAGAGATCAACTAAAAATTTAGTGGAAACAATAATTTTGGCAAAGTAGGATATGAAATAAACCCACATAAATCATCAACACACACACACACACACACACACATATATATATATATATATATATATATAGCCAACAAAACCCTGCAAGAAGAGATAGTAAGAGATACCCCATTTAAAATAACTGAACACTGTATAAAATACCTGGAAGTATAATGGCCAAGACAAACTCAGATACTACATGAATGTAATTATAAAACACTTTTTTACCAATGAAGTTAGATTTTTAAAATTGTAAAAATATTAGTTTTTTATAGGTGGTGTGATGTTTAAAATCTAAATTGTGGTTGCCTTAAATTAGAAGCTTTAGCACCAGTCCTTGGGCATTAAACATTTATCAAAGCATACAGATATTCCCATGGAGTTCAGAAAGTTAAGAAAAAAGCCTATTTAGCCTAGAGTTCCAGCCTGGTCTGGTTCTTCCTCAAGTCCTCTGCCACAAGCCTGCTTCAATCACGAACTCTCTCCAGCAAACTGATTGTGGAAGCTTTTTATAGGTCTGGAACAGAGGCAGTCCTTACACACTGTTTCAGGCTGATTGGTTGGTGTCATCCAAATCCATTGGTTCTGAAGGTGTTCTGAAGGTGTGATTACAATCCAGTTAACTTGAAGTAGGCTAATCAGCAGTTAATCACTCTCACTTGATTCAATCAGTCTAGATTAATCTCCAGGTGGGTCTTTGAGTATCTGCTAAATCTCATTATTTCATCACAGTGGGCAGAGCCAATAAAATAAAAATGACAATTCTACCTAAATTAATCTATTTATTAAATGTCATCCCAATTTAAATTACCAAAATAATTTTTACTGAGCTAGAAAAAAATAATAGAATTCATCTGAAAAAACAAAAGGTCAAGAATATCAAAAGAATTAGTGAAAAAATGTAAAGGAAAGAAGTTTAGCAGTACCAGAGCTTAAACTATATTAGAAGGCAATAATTATTGAAACTATCTGGTACTGACTAAAAAATAGAGAGCTGGATCAGAGGATCAGAGCACACATACAATACACTGTAGTAAATGATGTTTTTGTGTTTGACAAATGTAAAGACAAGCTTTTGGGATAAGAATACGCTAGTTGGTGAAGGAAAAATTGTTTGGAAAACAGTTTGGCAGAAATTGAGTATAGGCCAAATATCCTACCCCATTTACCGAGATACGGTCAAAATGGATATATGACCTAGATATAAAGAGAGATATCGTAAGAAAACTAGAAGAACATGGAACACATTACCTATCTGAACAATGGGTAGAAAAATTTATGAATAAACAAGAGATGGAGAGTATTGAAAACAAGAGATGGAGAATGATGAAAAATAAATAATTTTGGTTATATTAAATTTAAAAGGTTTGGTACAAATAAAAGCAATGCAGCCAAGATTAGAAGGACAGCAGAAAATTGGTCACACACACAGTTTCTTGGATAAAGGTTTCATATCTCAAATATATAGAGAACTTTCTTAAATTTGCAAGAATATGAGCCATTCCCCAAATGATAAAGAGCCAGAGAATATGAACAGGCAGTTTTTCATTTTTTTTTCTTTTCTTTTTTCTGGGGCAATTGGGGTTAAGTGACTTTCCCAGGGTCACACAGCTAGTAAGTGTTAAGTGTCTGAGGCCGGATTTGAACTCAGTTCCTCCTGAATCCAGGACTGGTGCTCCATCCACTGCACCACCTAGCTGCCCCCAGGCAGTTTTTGAATAAAAAAATAAAAAATAAATATAGTCATATGAAAGAACCAAGAGAGCATCACATATAGTAATGGCAATATTATTCCAAGAATAGTTGTGAATAACCAAGCTATTTTTGAGTATTATAAAGGAAAATTCTATCCATCTCCAGAGACAGAATTGATAAGTAGAAGTATGCATACTATGGTTTTACATATATTTACAACTCTGTATTAAATAGTGGCCTTCTCTAGTACAGCATGGGGAGAGAGCTAGCATACCTTGAACTAATCTTTAATTTAGATAGCACAATGTTGTTAGCTGGATCTTATCTGTCTAAAGCCTCCACTATCAGCATATTGAAACATACTTTATAGCCTTCCTGGGCCAGAAACTGACAAACTACTTGATAGTTCTCAAATATCTGTTGTCAAAAGATATGGTGATGTCTATGTCTACTTAAGTAGTACTATAGTTCTACTTATCCAAGATTAAGAAATCCAATTTTTTTTTTAAAGCGAGTTATCTTTTATTTTTTATTTTTTGTGAGGCAATTCGGGTTAAGTGACTTGCCCAGAGTCACACAGCTAGTAAGTGTTAAGTGTCTGAGGCCGGAATTGAACTCAGGTCCTCCTGAATCCAGGGCCGGTGCTCTAACAAGAAATCCAATTTTAAAAATCTCTCCTGGTCCTGGAACTGTCAAATTTACTTGCATCTCAGTTTTTTCAGTCACTTTAATGACTTTAATTCATCTGTTTAAAATAGCATTGTACTATTTGTAATAGCCCCACTCATTTGAGGACCACAGTGACCAAGGATGTGTGGGAACATTCCATCTCATGCCCCATACTAGCAAAAATGCCCCAGAGCCCAATCTCTCAGTGATTATTCCCAGAGCCCAACCTCTCAGCTTCATTCAAAGGGATACCATCCTATCGGCTCTGTAAATAAATTTCCAGTCCATTAATTGGGTAAAGTGCCCTTTTGTCATAAAAATATTGAAGCTGCAGCTGTTGACCCAGAATACCTATTCACATTAACAGCAGTATTTGCCAGAGCCCAAACTGTCCCAGTTGATCAATCCATACCTATAGGGTTGTGTATGCTTGTATGTGGTGGTGGGGGGGGGGAGAGGAGCTGAGGGAGGGTCATAGTTAAGTGAAACTGAATTTCAGGTGAGTCTCCACATAGAAGTTTGGATATCTAAATGCTCCTGAGATAGGCTGAGCATAAGGTTTGGGAGGCTGCAGGGGGAGGGGGGGGGTGAACAGTGGAGGACATGTGCATAAAGCCAGTAAATCAAACCCATTTTCTTTAAGAACTTCCCCATAATATTTATAGTAGCTTTTTTAGTGGTGGCAAATAATTGGAAATTGAAGGGATGCCCATCAGTTGGGGAATAGCTGAACAAGTTTTTGCATGTGATTGTGATGGAATACTATTGTGCTATAATAAATGATGAGCAGGGTGCTCTCAGAAAAATCTGGAAAGGCTTATATAAACTGATGCAAAGTGAGGTGAGCAGAACCAGGATAACGTTAAAAACAGTAATAGCAATACTGTATGATGCAGAGCTGTGGATGACTTAGTTATTTTCATCAATACAATGATCCAAGACAATTCTGAAGGACTAATGTTAGAAAATGCTATCCATCTCTAGAGAAAGAACTGATGAAGTCTGAGTGCAGATCAGAGCATACTTTTTCTTTGCTTTCTTTATTTTTCTTGTTTTTTGTCTGTGTTTTCTTCAATAATATAACTAATATAGAAATATATTTTGTATGACTGCACATATTTAACCTATATCAAATTGTTTGCCTTCTTAATGAAGGGGAAGGAGAGGGAGAGAGAATTTGGAACTCAAAACTTTTTTTAAACGAATGTTAGAAATTGTTTTTACATGTAATTGGGAGAAAAATAAAATATTTTTTTAAAAAAGAACTTCCCCCCTCCCTTGTAGGTGCCCATCAATGGAAATTCATTTTTGTGAGGCCTGTTGCAGGTAACTCTCAATCTCATCCACCTAAAAAGACAGGAAAAGCATTCCCCATTTGGAGGTTCTTATAAATTTAGTTGACTGTAAGAGTCCATCCTCAGAGAGCTTCCCCAGGCTACCAAAGAGAGTAGCAAGTGGCTCAACTTTGGCTTCATCAGACCAGGCCCTCAGAGCCCACTGCTTGAGGAATTCCTCAGCTTTGAATTTCTGCAACCACCCCAGTTCCTAGATGGAAAATGTCTTCCCACTGCCTGATTTCTTAGTACAGGGATTCACCCTCCTCCAGGGAAGAGTAATAAGATAAACCTGACACATTTTAGGTAGCATTTATGGGAGTTCCAAATCTACCCCAAGTCTCTTCTCATGATTCTGATTGTAGTAGCCATCTAAATCCCAGAACTGGAGACCATGAGGGAATGTTCCTGGCTGAGATAAGTCAGTCTTCTCTCCTATCTTGAGAGATCCCCCCCACTTGCACAAACCCCACCAACTCAATTAGTTGGCCTTTGGCTTTCATTACATAGTCCCTGATAGCCATGACTTTCATTGCAAAGTCTCTGTTGAATGTGCTGGTCCAGTTTTCTTTTAGTCTTGTTATGCTGGCAATTCAACTTCTGCAGAAGCACTAAACAATTATCCAGGGAATGATAAAATGAGACACTCACAAGTCATTGAACAGTTAACAAGAGGAGGTTAGGTTGACTTTGCTCCAACTCAGCAAGGATATGTAACAGGGATCCAGTGACATTTAGCTCCTTTAGATCCAGCTCCTTCCTCTTTATATGGAAGTGAGACTGGTCAAGTCTGATTGTCAGGGCAAGATATGATAAAGGATATGGTCACTTATGGGGTATTCAGAAGTCCTCCAAGTTAAGGAGCCCTGACTCCCTGTGCCTCAGGGCCTCAGGTCTCCAGGAAGCTATATTGGAAAAGAAACCAGGGACAATTAGATCCTGGAGACAACTTTGTTTCTTTTTAGAGAATGTTAGTCCTTAAGGATTAGGGAATAAAGAAAGTCTTCAGTCTCCTTATGTTGTGAGAAATGCTGGTAAATATTAGTTCTATCATAATGGTTCACACATATAGCAATAGAATTTTGGACAAGTTTTTATTCGATATCAACTGTTTGCTGGCATACCTACTGGGGGATGATGGCACTTATCCCCATTTTATACTTCAGGAAACTCATGCAGTTATTTGCTGAACTTTGCACAGTGAGTTAGTAACCGTTAGAATGGGACCCCTGATGAATTGATCCTTGGATGCTAAAGTGGGAATTGGGTTCTAAGAAATTCATAGGATCCTATAAATCCTATTATAGGATCTTTCTTAGAACCCTTTTTTAAAAAAACCCTCTCATTTTAGGGAGATGGCCTATGGTCTTACTAAGAAGGAAGGGGAAAGGATTACAAGACCTCTTTAAGAGGTCAAAAGTTATTAGTTAATAGGACTTGATCCAAATACTAAAGAGCTCCCCAAAGACCCTGAAAAACCATTTTGTCACAGAAACTACATCCATTTTGTCAGGGACAAGATATATAGTCTTTTTGGGGGGGGCCAATGGGGGTTAAGTGACTTGCCTGAGGTCACACAGCTAGTGAGTATCAAGTGTCTGAGGTCGGATGTGAACTCAGGTCCTCCTTAATCCAGGGCTGGTGCTTTATCCACTGTGCCACCTAGCTGCTCCCAAGATATATAGTCTTACTGAGACTCAGTAGAATCTTTTGGGGATTTGGAGATGGAAATGAAATATGGAGAGTTGAAAATGAATAGATATGATTTTTGTCCTTTACCTTCATTAGGTGCCTTATTATTATTTTTTTGGGGGGGGCAGGGCAATGAGGGTTAAGTGACTTGCTCAGGGTCACACAGTTAGTGTCAAGTGTCTGAGGCTGGATTTGAACTCAGGTCCTCCTGAATCCAGAGCCAGTGCTATATCTACTGTGCCACCTAGATGCCCCAAGTACCTTATTATTAATAACAATAATAGCTGATATTTATATCATATTGACATCACACTTAGCAGACCTTCTTAAACTCTTCCAAACCTTACAGCAACACAATGAGGCAGATACTAAAGTCTTGTAACAGGACAGTATGCTCTGCCTGATAAGATCCAAGGAGAGGCTTGATGAATTATTTCTTTCTGGAAAGTGATGATGGTGAATAATGGAAGGGCCATGCTCCCTAATTCAGAACACATATAGGTAGGCTGTGACTATTTCATATAGGCTTACTACATGGTAATGGAAGGGTTTTTTTAATTGTATGCTGAGCTGGATTTGAGTGTGCACACAAAAGACATGAACAAATGAAAAAGCTTTGTCTTGTCTGGTGGCAAGTGAAGCAAAAGCTATAATTCTACAAGTGGTGAGGGAAGTAGTAAGCACTGCTTGTGTCTGCCTTGTCTCCCTACCCAGCTTCCAGGTAGTCATGAATTCATGGAAATACTATTTTTTTGTATCTCTGTTGTGTTGATTTTCCTTCTAACCCTAGGAAAAGGGCATAAGAGAAAGAATTACATTTTGAGATTTAAAAAACCAGAAAATCCATCAGAAGTCCAGTGATGTGAGTCCCTGGCAGAGTCTGCAGTAGTCACAGCAGCCCAATTCAGTGAGTTAGCCCAGTGTTGAATCTACATGGCACCCAAGACATGTTATTCAAGCAAGAGATTAGTTTGTCCTTTAGTAATGCTACACCCAGATGTGAACTTACTAGGTTTGATTTTAAGTCTGTTCTTCTCAACTGAAGACTGAGGTATAGAGGCAGGAATGTGCTCAGAAAAGTTTAACAACCAGATCCCTGGAAGGAAAAATGTCACTATGACATATTTTGAAGTTTAATCTGGATTATTAACTTGCTCTCCATCACTTTCTTAAGTCTAGATAATCAAAAGAACTCTAGCCCTGATTTGTAGCACTTTCTGATTTCTGAGGTATACATTCATTCTCACCCTGAAAATTTAACAACCAACTCTGGAACCAGTTTAAGCTGGTTTTAGCACAGCCTAGTGTAGATGAGAGAGTGTGTCCCAGTTTGGGGGATGTTTTTGTACTTAAGTTCTTGCTGTGTTTTCTTAGTGGGTTTCCCTTTGTAAAAAGATATTTGATATTAGTTGGTTAAATTTCTATGGAGAGACTAAAGACTAGTTTAGATGATATTGAGGAGATACTACTTAGTGATTACTATTAGGGAAATATTAACTGGCAACAACATAGACAGGGAAACTATACCATACAGGGGCTCTATTCTATACCTAGAATATTTAGAGAGAAATAGCTGACTTCTAGGGACTAGACCCACCAGAGTGTGTATGGGCTACAAACCCAATATAAACATCAGCTTAAAGAGCTTGCCTATAGTCATACAATAAGGACAACACATTGGCCTTGGCCGATCATCCAGAAGTAACTGCAAAATCATAATCTTCATTTTAAAAAGCCTAGACAGAATACTACATCTATGTAACAAGCTGTCATTTCCTATTTCTGGACTTCAGTTTTCTTATCTGTAAATACTATGATTCTATGATTTTGGTTAACAGTAAGTATTAGTGTTTACTGACCATAGCGCAATTCTCTTTTGATGATGCACTGGCTTGGAACCCAGAAGAAAATCCTTTACTTGTCACAGGTAATGGTTAATAAGCTACAGATACATATCTCATGTACACTATGATATGTAGTTGTAGCTTATTAAATATATCTGTATGAGACATAGATGCTTATCTTGTTAAATATATCTATATCTATATCTGATATAGATATATTTAAATATATTATTTATTTCAGTGTGAATGATCTTCTCCCCAAGGAATTTGAGTTATTAAAACAATACCCAGTTCAAGTTTTGGGCCAAATACTTAAGTGAATTTCTTAAATGGAAAAAAATCATATTCATGCATTTGATCATTTGTTAGGCCTTAGAGTAAAATTATATTTCACAGCTCCCTTGTTCCCAGGCCAGGGAAAGAGAGAGAAAGAGAGATCGACCAACAGACAGAGACAGAAAATGGCAGAGAGAGACAGAGAGAGGGGGCCAGGGGCAGTGACATTCACAGAGAGCTGAAATTTCAACGTTATTTATCTTACACATTTGTTTGACTCCCTTGAGGAGAATTGTCTCATATGATTTGAAGCTTAGTAATTCCTTTGGAATGATGTCTGTGCTATAATTGTAGCAAGAACGCAGGCTCAGGAGAGTGAAAGTTAATGCACTTGGTTTCTGACATTGTTATTTTATTAAACTGCTGCTCTTTAAAAAGAAGTACCTGTGGCTATGGAGTCCCTGCTCACCAAGATAGGGAGATTTTTCTTCCCTTTGAGGGGAAGAGATAATGTAAAATGCTTTTCTCTGTTAAATGCATATTAACAAAGCTAATATTATCCTTATAGGGTAGGCAAAAAGAAATCACACTTTGAATGAGGAGCTTTCCGGTACATTTCTCCCCATGTAATTAACTGCTCTCAATAGTTCTGTCAAGCACAAGAATTTGTCCCAGGACCACAATGGGAAAAATGAATTGTGTTTTTTTTTAAAAGGCCGCAATTTTGCTATTATTTTTATAAGGCCAAGAAAATAGTTGTGCCAAGTACAAACTGAGCATATTCACCTTGTGAGTGCATGTGTAGAGGAGCAGTTTGGAGGGATTCATAGAATCTTGGAGTTGGAAAGTTCTTTAGAAGTTGCTTAGTCCAGTCTCCGCCCAACAGCCACCTATGGAAGGAGCAACCCAGCACTGAGATTTGGGACAAAATTGCTTCTTTCAATATCTTTCTAGGCTTAGGCTCTGCAGAAGAGAATTCAACCTAGTTGTCTGAACACTCATCTAAGAAACATTTGATAAATAAATAAGTCTGTTCCCAATACCTGGATCAAATGCAATCTCTGAACAATCTCTTCCAGGATTTGCCCCAATCACTTAGCTCTCTGTACAGATGATAGTGAATTAAAGGATGTTGAGCAGTATTTAATATCTTTATATCTAGTGCCAAGGCAGCTAAATGGTGCAATGGATAGAGTTTTTGCCCTGGAGTAAGGAGAACTCAAGTTCAAATCCAACCTCAGACTAGCTATGTGACCCTGGGAACGTCACTTAACCCTATTTGCCTCAGTTTCTTCATTTGTAAAATGAGTAGGAGAAAAAAAATGACAAATCATTACAGTATCTTTGCCAAGAAAACCCAAAACAGGGTTATAAAGAGTCAGACGCAAATATATTTTTTTTTGGTGGGGCAATGAGGATTAAGCGACTTGCCTAGAGTCACACAGCTAGTAAGTGTCAAGTGTCTGAGGCCGGAATTGAACTCAGGTTTTCCTGAATCCAGGGCCAGTGCTTTATCTACTGTGCCACCTAGCTGCCCCCTACAAATAATTTTTTTTTAAATCTAGTGACTAAGAAGATAGACACTTTGGTCTCAATTTAACTCTACAAACCTATATTTACTCTACTGCAAGCATTGTACTAGACATTGAGATATAGTTGGGATTTTTTTAAGGAAACAATCCTTGATCTAAAGGAGTTTAAAGTCTACTAAGGATTAGATAAGCAATACAAAGTAATTTGAAAAGAGAGTCATCATTAACAATGAGTAATGGCAGAGGAATTAGCAAACATTTTGTGTGAGCTAGCACCTCATCTTCTCCTTCTTCTTGTTTGTGCTTTTTTTCTCAAAGAGGACCATAAAATTGGGGAGGAGATTTCATGACTTGCAGTCAGTTGGATTTAGGGGAGGGAGAGCCATGCAAGGTCACCAACCTCACTCTCTCCTCCAGAACTATCTGGGTCCAGTGGCAAGATATACATCAGGATGACTGGAGATGGCCCCTGGATATTTAAGGCAATTAGGGTTAAGTGACTTGCCCAGTGTCACAGAGTGAGTATCTAAGGTGAGATTTGAACTCAGATCCTCCTGACTCCAAGGCCAGTGCTCCATCCACTGTACCACCTAGCTGCCTTGTCATGTTGAAGTACAGAAAGTAAGAAGCACAGCTGGGAGGGAACAGAGATCTAAAGGCCTGAGTGACTGTGCTGGGGAAGGAAAAAAGGAAGGATCAGCTAGAAGAACATTTTAGCCTTATCAGATAGGTTTTCCTTAAGGCTGGATCCAAGAAATTATTGGACCTTCCTAGGGTGGAAATGATTGATTCATAGTGGATATGGTTTTGGGGAAGTAAAAAATAATCTTGGTAGTCAGGGGTGTAATGATTGGAGTAATGCCGCAGGGGTATGGTGATGAAGCTGCTGCTTAGCGGGGACAAATCTCTTGCCCTGAGTTGAAGTGAGAGGGACGGTTTGCTGGGAGGGGACAGGTTGAGGGGATAGATCAGTTAGAAGAGTGCTCTTATTGGTAAAAGGACCCTAGCTGGACAGGAGTAGCTGCCTCATCCTTAGTTATAAGGATGATATCCTCCTGGGCCTAGCACAACATGACTTTGTGGCTCCTACATCCATACTGACAACCAATCCACTCTGCAACCCATTCTGTTCTTGTAATGACTTCAACCTGCTTGTTAAATTTGTGAAGGGCATATGACATATCTGAGGGGTAGTGATATGCCTCACAGATAACTGGTCCTAGGGAAAGCCTTGAGGAGAAAATCTAGGGCAAGAGTACATTGATAAATGCTTAACAACCAGGGGAAACATATGCATGACACATTTCAAAGTTGAATCTTCATTATTAACATTTTCTCCATCCTTTAACTTATATCCAGGCAATCAACAAAACAATAAATCGGGCCCTGGTATGTAGCATTTGCCAGTTTCTGAGGGATGAATGCTCATACTGAAAATTTGGCAATTTGTAAGATGGGTCCCGCTGATTCCAGCACATCCTTGCCTCAGCTACTCACTATGGCCTCATGCTGCCCAGTCAACATTATGTCATAAATGTAGGGATGCATATCAATCCCCACAGGAAGGGCAATCCTTTTAGGTCTCTATTGATAAGAATGTGACATCATGAGGGAGAGTTCAGATAATCCTGGGGAAGGACAATGAAGATACACTTGACTCCTTTGCAGGTGAAAGCTTTGAATAGTGACTTGTCCTAACTAGTCTCAGCCACAGGGATAGAGGGAAAAAGAATTAGTTGTTGACAAACCTATATCACTCACCTCTATCTCACCACCTTAATTAGATCAAGAACAGGGGTGGCAAAGGGCATGATACCTTTTTCAGCTCCTTGTAAATCACCAGGTACCATTTACCTTCCTCATGGGCCTCTTAGAATTGTTAGAGTGATCTTCAGTTTGATCACTAGAGTGGGAATATCTTTCATCTCCTAGGGGCCCAATATTGTTTGGTATTATCTACATAGGATGGTTTGGACAACTCGAAGGATTT
Source organism: Dromiciops gliroides (assembly GCF_019393635.1). NCBI lineage: Eukaryota > Metazoa > Chordata > Mammalia > Microbiotheria > Microbiotheriidae > Dromiciops > Dromiciops gliroides. Next base: position 515,135,107 of record NC_057861.1, on the reverse strand, counting down.
CCTTTTGGTCCTACTGACCAAACTGACACAGAGATTATAGAAAAGGCCGGTATAGATAGTGCTTCTTAAGAATTCATGATGCCCTCCCTCCCTCTACCTCCCCTAAAATGGCCCTCAGTTGGCAGGCCAGTGTTGATATTTATATGCTAGTTTACTTTCTTCTCTCTCTCTTTTTTCCCTGGGCCATGAGGCTTAAATGACTTGCCCAGGGTCACACAGCTAGTAAGTGTCAAGTGTCTGAGGCCAGATCCAAACTCAGGTTCTCCTGAATCCGGGGCCTCTGCTTTATCCACTGTACCACTTACCTGCCCACTTTCTTCTCTCTTGCCCAGCTGTTGGGATGCTGAAATAAAGCAGTATCCAGGCTTCAACTCTTCAAAAAAAAAAAAAAAAGAACTCATGATACCCTTTCTCTCGAATATCTGCCCTCTATAACTTCTCCTTGGAAACTAGGATGCCTTAATGAATGCATTAAAGGCCCCCTTTTATAATAGTAGCCTGAATTCTGGTATCCAGCAGCCTTTTATATCTAAGTGGGTTAGGGCTTTTGTTGTGGAATAGTTTCAGTCATAGCCACATCTACATGTCCCCATTTGGGGTTTTCTTGACACAGATACTGGAATGGTTTGCCATTTCTTTCTCCAGATGAGGAAATTGAGGAAAACAGGGTTAAGTGATTTGCACAGGGTCGCACAGCTTGTAAGCATCTGAGGCCAGATTTGAAATCAGGTCCTCTGTGATAGCAGGTCAGGCATTCTATCCATTGTGCCACCTAGGGTTGACTAAAACAGAAAAACTTGGGCAAGTCTGAAAGCCTTTCTTTTCCTGGTGCTAGATGTTGTGCTCCATTATTACTAGCAATCCCATAGGTTTGCTATTGATACCGTCCTCATCAAACTTATGTTTCCCTTTTGACACCTTATATGAGAAATTGTTGTCACTCTCTGACTTTAGATCTATGTTTATTTCTATAAATTTCTCTCCATTTCTTTAGATCTGTGTTTATTTCTATAAAGCAAGGATCCTTAACTATTTTTGTGTTATGAATCCCTTGGGTATTCTGTTGAGGCCTATGGAACCCTTCTCAGAACAATGTTTTTAAATGTATAAAATAAAATACATAAGATTACAAAGGAAACCAATTCTACTGAAATGAAGTTATCAAAATATTTTAAAGAAAAACAAGTGTATGAACCCCAGGTTAAGATCCCCTGCTATAAAGAATGATTTGTATACCACAACTAACTCCATATCCCAAAGAGATCATAACAAAAGAACTACACATACAAAAATATTTATAGAAGTCCTCTCTTTGGTGGCAAAATATTGGAAATTGAGGGGATGTCCATCAATTGGGGAATGGCTGAACAAATTGTGGTATATGGATGTAAAGGAATACTATTGTCAATATGAAATGATGAGCAGGCAGATTTCAGAAACACCTGGAGACTTGCATGAACTGATACAAAGTGAACTAAGCAGAACCAAGAAAACACTGTACACAGTATCAGCAACATTGTATGACAATCAACTATGAATGACTTAGCTTTTCTCGGCAGCACAATGATCCAAGAAAAATACAAAGAACCCATGATGGAAAATGCTATCCACATCCATATAAAGAACTAATAAACTCCTGAATGCAGATCAAAGCATATTTTTTTCACTTACTTTATTTCTTTCATGGTTGTTTTTTTTTCTCCTTTTGATCTGCTTCTTCTTTTATAACTATGAACTGTTTTAAATAATTGCACATATATACCCTATATCAAAATGCCTACCATTTTAGAAAGAGAGGAGGGAGAAAAATGTAGAACTCAAAATATTGTAAAAATTATTGCTAAAAATTATCTTGACATATAGTTGGATAAAAATTATATAAAAATTAAAATAAAATAAAATCCTCCTCCCCCCCAAGAACTCCTTGTAGTTATATCCATGTTCCTGTTTATGTCCTGCTAGGTGAACTCCTCTCAGTAGAGAACCTTGCTTCATACATTTTTAACTGAAAAAATTGAGGAAATCCAAGATTCTAGGAGGTGGAGGTAAGTAAGGAAAGAAAATATTCCAGGCATGGGAGAGATAGCCAGTAAAAATGCCCAGAGTCAGGAAATAGAGTATCCTGTGCAAGGAATATTAAAAAGTCCAGTATGTCTAGTTCATAGACTACGTAGAGGGAAAAAAGTATAATAAAATTAGGAAAGTAGTAAGGGGTAGGTTATGAAGAATTTTTAAAGCCAAAAAAAAAAAGGATTTTATATATTTTCTATTTGATCCTAAAGATAATAGGGAACAACTAGAGGTAATGATTAGTAAGGGTGGCACAGTCAAACCTGTTCTAAAGTAGAAGACCACTTTAGCAGTTGAAGGGAGAGAGAAAGACTAGAAGAGGGAGAGACTTGAGAAAGGGAGAACAAATCAGAAGGTTATTATAATAATGAAGATGTCAGGTGATGCTATATAGTAGCAGCTATGTGAATGCAAAGAAGGGATTGAGAGAAGTTGTGAAGTTAGAAACTACCAGACTTGTAGGATGAATGTGCATCAAAAGTCTAAGATGTCACTGAGGTTGCCAAGCTATGTGACTTGAAGGATGGTGGTTCCCTCAATAATAATATGGAAATTTGGAAGAGGCTAGCATTTAGAGAGAATGATAATGAGCTCAGTTTCAGATATCTGGAATTTGAAATGTTTATGACAATAAATTTTTGGTCTCAGGACTTCTTTAAACTCTTAAAATTATTGAGGACCTGGTTTCCCTTCAGGCGGGACTCAAGATGGCATTGGCTACTGGCTTCATTCAGTGGCTCCAGAATTCAACCTAAAGGCATAATCAAACAGCTAAATTGCAGTCACTTACTAGCTGTGTGACCCTAGGCAAGTCACTTAATCCTAATTGCCTCACCAAAAAAAAAAAATGCATTCACATTACCAGGAAATGACTAAGAGAACTCAGCCATCCCCTAAGCTGCCAGTGGGCCCTAGCCATAAACTTTCAAACAATTACTATTGTACTCATGATGGATAATGGGAAGCCTCTCTTCCTTCAGTCATAATGTCTACTGTGAAAGCTTTGGAGTCTGGTCTTGCTAGTAAGAGCTCAAATGAAGCTATGACAAGTTCTGGGAAAAAGCCAGTTACACCAGCACCTCCCATGAAAAAGTGGGAACTGTCAAAGGATCAACCATATTTCTGAAATGGACATGGGAAGATGGACATACAGATGCTGAGAGATTGTTTTTAGGGGACTGACTTGAAGGCACCAGCTCAGCTGAAGAGGCATTATGGAGGATCATGCAGAGATTTTACCTTGGGGCAGAGGGGTTGGGGAGAAACATATATCCTAATACATGATAAATACAGTGAAAAAAAATTGAGGACCCGAAAAAGCTTTTATTTGTAGGTTATATCTAAAGATATTTATTGTATTAGAAATAAAAATTGAGAAAATTTTAAAATATCTATTAATCACTAAAAGTAATAGCAATGTTTATTATGTTAAAACAAATTATATTTTTCATATAAATAACTATATTTTCCAAAACAAATTTTTTTGACAAGAATAGCATTATTTTATGTATTTTTGCAAATCTCTAATGACTGGCTTAATAAAATACAGCTGGATTCTCATATGAAAAATCTGGACTCCCACAGATACGTAGTTGGAAAAAAAGGGGGAATATTTATAGTACATATAGTATTATAAGAAAATAACATTTTAGTATTATAACAAAAATAGTTTTGACTTCAAGTGTACCTACCCTTTGAGAACCACTTGTTTATTGTGCATCCAGTTTCTGATGTCCTAGAAGCAGTTAGAAATGGGTGATTGTAGTTTATCAGAGACTCTAGGCCTGCATAAAGAGATTTGAGAATCACCTCCATAGAGATCATAGTTTAAGTCATGGGAGCTGATGAAATCACCAATTGAAGTAGTGGAAGGAAAACCAGGAAGGAGCAGTGTCTCAAAAGGAAAGGTTATCTAGCAGAAGAGGGTGATACAAAGTAAAAGGCTGCAAAGAAGTCAAGAGAGATAAGGATTGAAAAAAGACCATTGGATTTGGCAATTAATAGATCAGTGTTATCTTTAGAAGGCATTTTGGTTAAATGATGATGGTGGGAGACAGACTGTAGAGGGTTTAGAAATAAGAGGAAAGCAAGTGAAGGCATTTTTTAGATGATTTTTTCAAGGAGTTTAGCCATAAAAGAGAGTAGAGACATAAAATGACTTGCAGGGAAGGTCGGATCAAGTTAAGCTTTTTTTTGTTTGTTTGTTTTATTTTTGTGGTTTGTTTTAAGGATGGAGGAGACATGAGCATGCTTATACACAGCAGGGAAATAGCCAGTAGAAAGATTAGGGAGAGAGTATTAATGATGGAGAAGCCAATGTGCTAAGAAAATGGGATTAAATGGAATGGAATATATATGCATATATATATGTATGTATAAATACACACATATGTATATGTGTGTATACAAACACACAGAGGCTTGCCTTGGTAAGGAGAAAGACCATTTCTTTGTTTGAGAGAGGGGTGAAGGAGAAAAAATTTTAAGTAATGTGATATGAGAAGGGAAGAAGAGGAAGTACTCAGTGAATGGACTCAAAATTATCAGGGAATTAATTATGAGACGAAGTCCTCTGCTGGGAGTGTTGGGGGAATGGGATACCATGGGAGAATTTACTCTGTTTTTGTGAACCTAGGCCTCACTGACTATTAACATACTTAGCCATAGCATCTTAGCCAGAAGTTCATCTTCAGCCTTTTGAAGTCATGATTATTTGCTGTTTTGGTCAGAATTTTGAGGTCTTTCAGAGCTTTTTCTCCTCACATTGTTGTATTCACCCCTAAATTTCTCAGGCTGAAAGAATTTTCTTTCTTTTGTTTTTGAAAGACTTTTCTGATCTTCTCATGCTGAAGATTTGGATTTTAACCCTTTGTACCTTAAATGTCGAAACACAAAGTAACGGAATAATCACATAGATGGGTCGTATGGCCATTGCTAATCTATCTAAGAGTTATTATGTTTCTATCTATGTGACCTCTTCTGTTTATGTATGTGAGCCTCCGTCGTCTCATAAATTCTCTTAGCAAGGTAGCCTAGCTGAAGCTGCAAGATGCCCTGAGTATAAGAGGTAGTAGGTGCCAAGCAGGTCAAATCAATGCCACTTTGAGGCCTGACTACAGACATCCCAGGACCCTTTGCCCAAGAACCTCCAAGAACACTGCTTCACAGACCCCCCACTACCCCTGTTTTCCAGCCCATTCCTTTTTACTAATTGCCCAAGGGAGAAACTAGAAAGGGCATGCCTTTTCTGCCACCACCAATTGTCAATCAATTGCCACTAATGAACAAATAACGCTAAGAACCCTGGGTATAACAGTGTCCTCAAGACCTGTAGTCATAGTTTGAGGAAACAATCTCTATGGAGGAGGCACTCACCATTGCCACTCCTATAAACACAAATTACTGACCAACTTCTACTGAAGGAACAAGCAAGCCAGCTTAATATCAGGACTCTCTGAAGGTGAGACAGGAGCTGGCATGTGCCAGGCACATCTCTAACTGGGGCCATTTCCCCTCAGACTCAATTGGAGAGAACCCAAGACTCTCTGTCCAAGAGCCCCAGGACTAGCAGCATCCTCAAAAAACATCACTCTGCTTAGAGCCTAGCTCCAGCAGTCATCCTCCAGGGCAGAAAACTTGTTGAGATTCAAACTAGCAACTGCTTCCATTGGTGCTGTAGCATCTGCCTCCTCTGTAGCCACTAATATTAAAGACCCAGGAAAGAAAATGCTGGACACTAAAATCCTTGGTATTGGCACATGGTTCAACATCAGAAACAGACCTGGTTTTGTCAAACAAACTGAAGATTATGTATTATCATCTGGACTTTTCCATCTGACTAGAAAAGGAAACTTATATGTATTTTCTCCCTGTATTAGAATGCAAGCTTGTTAAGGGCAGCAGCTATCTCCCTTTGCTACTTGTATCTCCTTCCCTTGGCACAGAGCATTAGTATGCTCTTTATTTATTTATTTATTTTTTTTGTGAGGCAATTGGGGTTAAGTGACTTGCCCAGGGTCACACAGCTAGTAAGTGTTAAGTGTCTGAGGGCGGATTTGAACTCAGGTACTCCTGACTCCAGGGCCGGTGCTCTATCCACTGCGCCACCTAGCTGTCTCGCATTAGTATGCTCTTAATAAAAGCTTTTCTATTCACTCATTCTTGTTCTGGGAAAGAAAAACAGCTGTGTCTTTTCACTTTCAGCATTTTCTTCTCTCTTGTTTGCTGTCATTGTGGGGTTTAACATGGACCCCTGAAGTAATGTACAAAGGTCACATTGGTTTATACAGTTGAAGTCAACTTTGTGTCACCTTTACATTATACAGATGAGGTACAGATTAGAAGCTTTCAATTATATCTGTATATAAAAGGCTTTCATTTATATACTATCACTTATATCTAAGTAGATGTTGAGTATATGAAATGTGAAATCTTTGTGTGGAGGCAGAACTGAGGGAAAATGAGAAAATTTGTTAGAGACCAAAACAATATATGTTCTCATTGAAACTTGATGGAGATATTAGAAAAATAGTAAAAATGCTTAATGTTGCATCAACTGACATAACAATTGTTTCCAGAGATTCAGACTTCTGTGTTCTCCCATAAAACTCCAGGGAACTTCAACAAGGCAAAAGGAATGCAAGGGGTAGGGAAGAGGGGGGAGAAGAAAGACAAATATTAAGTATGACTAAATCTGAGTTCTTTAGACCTTTCTAAAGTGGATATGCTATTGAAAGTCACAGCAGAGAGAGCCAAATGAAAGAGAACATTTTTCTGATTTTGAAACTGACACTTAAACTTGTGGAAAGAACTCTCCTGAGCACAAAAATTTAATGTGTTCTTCTCAACACTGGATGTTACCTTTCAAACATAATTCATAAGTTGTTATGAAAGTACTTATGGCTGAAATTTAGAAAAACTCTACTGTACTTAAAAATAATAAGTGAATGCAAAAAAGACTGTTTACTTTATAGGGAAGAAAGGCTTTCAAGATAATTTAAAAAACCTTTTCAGCTAGCATTACTACGACCACCACTACCACCACCACTACTAGCACTATTACCATGACTACTATTACCATTTACTACCATTACTAAGACCACTACGACCACCACCATTACCATTACCACCACCACCACCACTACTGCTGTTGCTGCTGCTGCCACTACTACTACTACTACTAGCATATGGTTTCTACCCAAATGATCATGGACTTTAGTATATGTATATATGAGTATTTAGTATATATGAGAAAGTGTCAGACTTTCTCATTCCCAAGTCTAGTCATCATACACACAAACACACATAGGCACACAGCTGATCTCATAGATAGATATCTAGCAATTCTCAGATCCTACTGTAACAGGAGCATGATTAGAGGTGGGCACCTTCTAGTGGTACATGTGCCCTGGCCCTTTCTAGTGAACCCCTTGATAAAAGACATAGACAACTGGAGGGGGTGGCTACACTGAAGATGATTGTTGACCAAACAGGAAAGACTCAGTGGATAAATTCTTCTCTAGAAGAAATCCTTGCTATCTAACAGTTCTCCCCTAGACTTTTGCTTAGGGACATAGCTGTTCTGGTCATGCAGGCAGTTACCAACTACAATCCTTGCAGCAAGATGATGGAACACTTGGTTTTACCATCTGATCTGATGCTATGTCCTCTAAAACAAAGCTTTTTAAACTGTGGGTCATGACCCCATATGAGGTCACATAACTGAATGTGGGGGGTCACAAAAATTTGGCAACAGTAAAAGGTTATGTATACCTGTTTTATATATCTATATATCCAGGGTGGCATAAAAATTTCTCAGGGGCAAAGAAGTTGCAAGTAGAAAAAGTTTAAGAAACCCTTCTCTAAGGGTAGCTAGGTGGCGCAGTGGATAGAGCACCAGCCCTGGAGTCAGGAGTACCTGAGTTCAAATCGGGCCTCAGACACTTAACACTTACTAGCTGTGTGGCCCTCGGCAAGTCACTTAACACCAATTGCCTCACTAAAAAAAAAAAAAAAAAAAAAAAAAAAAAAAAAAAGCTCTTCTCTAAATCTTAGTCATTGTCCCCTGATCTGCTGCTATAACGGGAGGACCCTGTTTTTTGTTATCTGACATGCTGCTGCATCTTAAGGTCCACTAGGCCTTTTCATCTAATCTACCCTGCAGTTCTACTCTCTTGTGTGTATTGTCTCCCCTAATTATCCATGAGCTTCTTGAAAACAGGGACTGTCTGATATCTGTATTCCCACAATTTAGTACAGTACTTGATGAATAATCAGCATTTAATAAACACTTTTCCTTTCTATATCTATGAGTAAAGGGATTGATCTTCTCCTCTTACCTCAACCCCTACTCCCATCTATGGAAGTTGTTCACATACTCCAGTGAAAGCACCTGCTCACTGAGCTAAGCCTGAGACTGGATCTTATGTTTCAAGCTGCCTCTTCTGCATGTGACAACCAGATCAGTTTTGCAAGACTGGGAGCTCCTGAATCCAGGTGCTGTTTGCCTGGCAGGAGGTGGTCTCCAAAAAACAAAAACAAAAACAAAAACAAATGACACCTTCTCAGAGGAAAAGATAATCACTGTCAGGATAAACCTAAGCTGTGCCCTGACTTGCCCAAAGATATGGACCTCAGACAATCCAGAGTTGAGTTGAAGGTAGAATGCTTCCCTCCTACCTTCAAACAAAAAAGCCAGAGAGGGCTGGCAGCAGCCATTGATGGTCAAGGTAAAAGCCAATCATAAAATAGCACAGCATTCAAGATAAGGAAGAACCTCAAGTTGTGCCATGAAGCATTTCAAGTATTAAATACCCAGGACAGTAGAATTAGAGTGATACTTATGGTTTAAGCATTTGTCCTTGCATGCTTATGAGTCCTCTGCTTTCCACATTTCTTTTCTGTTGGAGGAAATAAATAGCTTTGAGCTACCTGATCTACTTTGTACATTAAATACCTTTTTAGAAGGGACCCTCTTAACCCCTTTGGGAAGATAGCCTAGACATGAGCCATACATATAAGCTTTGTTTAAGAAATGCTTCCAGAGTTCTTTTTTGAGCATTGAGGGTGGGGTGATGGGGAGGGGATGGACCAGAGTCTTTGAGAAGAGCCTTCCACCTTTCATTTAAAGGTCAGAGTCTTCTAGAAGTGAAGCTGGTACTCATGAGAATAGAGCCTACTTTCTTAAACCGTGGGTCAACTCCATATGGGGTCATGTAACTGAATTTGGGGGTTGTGAAAAATTTGGCAACAGTAAAAGGTTGTGTATGCCTATTTTTAATACTTATTTACCTGGGGTTGTGTAAAAACTTTTTTTGGTGAAAAGGGGTATCGAGTGGAAAAAGTTAAAAAAAACAAAAACCCTGGTCTAGAGCAGGGGCACACTAATGGGAAAAGACACCCTCTCCCCACTGGCCTTGTGAATTTCTTTTAGGGCAACGAGGGTTAAGTGACTTGCCTGGGATCACACTGCTAGTACGTGTCAAGGTCCTCCTGAATCCAGGGCTGGTGCTTTATCCATTGTGCTACCTAGCTTCCCCCTGGCCTTGTAGATTTTTAAAGGACCAATAAGCAGTGGGGGGGTGGGGGGGGGGGAGTTTACACAGCTGAGTTCTCCTGTATAAGAATTGTAGACTTTGACATTCCAGATAAAGAACTTTGAGACCATTTACAAATGTAAAATGAAAGTGCAGTTCCTCACATTATAGATTATAGAAATGAGAGAAAACAAAGCATTCTCACACATTTTTTTTTAGTGAGGCAATTGGGGTTAAGTGACTTGCCCCGGGTCACACAGCTAGTAAGTATTAAGTGTCTGAGGCCAGATTTGAACTCAGGTACTCCTGACTCCAGGGCTGGTGTTCTATCCATTGTGCCATCTAGCTGCCCCATTTCTCACACATTTTAAAGATGGATATTCACTTCACATTCTGTAAGTCAAAGAAAAGACCTTATGGAGCGTTTTTGGAGACCAGGTAATTGGCAGCAGCCATTGAGAGTTAAGGTAAAGGCCAGTCATAGACTATCACAGAATTCAAGATATGGAAGAATATCAAGAATATCAATATCAAGAATATCTGATCTAGTCCTCAAGTTTTCATCTGGATAACACCTAGATTATCCAAGACAAATGACTTTCCTACTCTGAAAATTCCCCAGGAATGAACATTTCACAAGTTGCACAATTGTCATCCTGTAGCCTGTACCTGGGCTCTCTTTTTTCTCATTATGACACACTCACCTTCCCCAACTCCTATTGTAGCTTTTAATGCTGGGCTCATAAACCAAATTGTAATTCTAACTGGGAGATCTGTCCCCACAACTCACAGTGGAAAGGCAAAAAAAAAATATTAACTAAAAGGACATCTACTGAAGATATCAAGTACCTGCTTTGTGCCAAGTTGAAATTTTATTATATTCTAATTAAAATCAACCATAAATTCCCCCAGTACTATGATCAGGAACAATTCCATTCTTACCTCTTCTTTTAAAGCAAAAGGGAAATGATGCCTTTGGCCAAAGGATTTCACAATTCCATGAGCAAAACCAGCCAAGTTTGAGAGAAAACAGTTTAGCCACATAAAGATGTGATATCTTCTATGTCAAACAGCCAAGTTTGGAAAGGACTAGATGTTTACATAGACAAGTTAGACAAGATACTCATTGACTCTGCTGGAAACATGTAGTTTTGTTTTGTTGTTTTTCTTTCTTGGCCATACTTCTTAATCTATTTCATACATGACTTTTTTATTTAAGCCAATTACATATAATTAAGCCAAGTATATTCCACTTTGGAATGTGCTTTGGAATAGCACTTGTACAAGAGGTAGTTAAAAATAGTACTGTGCTGTATAGTATCTTGGCATTTCATGACCTACCCACTTGTGGACTGATCTGTGACTGTTTTCCCTTCTGCAAAATGGGAACAGCTTCAAAGAGACTGTGAGGTTTGTTGAGCTTATATACAAGATTATACACATTGAGAGAATACAAAGGAACACTGGTGTTTTCATTTTGTGGATGTTTTCCTCTTCATGACTTCCTTTCATTCAGTCTACTTTCCAGCCAAACTAGCTGACTGCTCTTCCCGGGGCATAACATTCTGTCCCTTCTCTCCATACTGTCAACCCTGCTCGCAGTCCTCTCTCTCCTCACTTCTTCCTCTTGGAATCCCTAACTCCATGTCAACTTCTACGTGAGACTCATCCCTCCATTGTCAGTATTCACCCTCTCCCACAACACACTACCTTATATTTACCTTGTACAAATTTTATATTAACTTATTGTGTACATATTGTTTCTACCAGAAAAATCTAAGATCCTTGGACTATTCATTTTTGTCTTCTTGTCCTCAGTGCTTCATTGTGCCACAGGTACTAAATACTTTTTTATTGAATTGAATTAAATATCATTATTATGATTATTGAGTCTGATCTTCCAATCTGAAATGTTAGACATTGTAATTTCATTAAAGGAAGGAAGTTCTCCATAGATTTATGTAGGGGTGGGGGAATTCAAGATCAGCTCTCTGAGTAGAGCACCATTTGGCTCTTCCTCCCCTCGATAGTTTCAGGAAGTATTATTTCAATCTGTGGAGTTGGAATAGAAGCAAGCTAAACCCTATTGCTGAAACATATGTCAAGTAATCCTCATTTCCACAGTTACCATTTTAGTGAAAACCTTCATGATTTCTTGCCTGGATTGCTCCAATGGTATCTTAGGCAGTGTTCCCTCTTCTACTCCAGGTTAACCCTACTAGTGCACATCTTTAACCATGTCCCTGGCATGTGGAAATCACTTTCTAAATGTTTAAACAAATGAAGAAATGTGGCACAATGGACAGACAACTAGACTTGGGGTCAGTAAGACCTCTGTTCCAAACTTAATTTGATGTTTACTAAACCATGTGACTGTGGGGAGGAGGAAGGGATTGATTAAACATTTATTCAGCACCAAATAAGTGCCAGGAATCATCCCAAGTACTTTACAAATATTATCTCATTTGATGCTCTCAATAATCCTGGGAGGTAGATGCTATTATTATCCCCACTTTGCAGTTGAGGAAACTGAAGCGGACAGGATGAGTGACTTGTCCAGGGTCACACAGCTAAAATGTGTATGAGGCTAGATTTGAATTTGGATTTTCTTGAATCCAGGCCCAGAGCTCTATCCATTGTACCACCTAACTGCCCCAAGTGACTATGAGTGATTCACTTAACCTCAGACAATTCTCTAAGACTACAAGTTATAGATAGGTTGTAATATCACATTGAACAATTATTGTTATTTTATCATTCCTGAATTACTACTCATCCTAAATGGGCACTTTAAATTTTCTTTATTATAAACATCAATATTAATATCATTTTTAAGATAGAGTTTATATATTTCCATAATAAAGATGATGGCAAACTTTTCAGGTGTCCACTTTCTCAGGGAAAGTAACAAGAGTTAAATGAATCATAAAAAACATGAATATAATCAATTTTTATCAGTTTCCCCCTCTGGGGGTAGAGAAAAAGGCATAAACTAGACATTTTTCATAGCTGTTTTTAAGGCTAATTAAAATCTTTATTCCATATGTAACAGCAAATGCTTTGGGCCCCACCACCTGGAGGTCAAGTGTGCTACATTTCACCATCTGAGATTCTCCAGATTGAGGGTGTCTACTGTAATGATTGGAGTGATGTCTTCTCCTCATGGTGAAGTTTTCCTACAATAAGTCTCTAGCAAGTGGCGTCACTCCAATTGTTACACTACTCTATCTATTATTGTTCCAACCCCCCTATGGATTATGTTCCCCCAATTTTAGGAGTCCCCTATAACCCAGGTTCCATTTAATGACTTAAAAAGTAAGATTTGCTTTTGCAAAGAAGTATTTACTTCAAAGATACAACAAACATACAAACATCCTCTCTACCCCAAACACTTGTGGAACATAATCCCCCTAATACCACCTCAGTTACAGGGAAGGGGAAGGGGATTAGGTTCATACAGTAGCTAAGGTCCTATATAGCACAGTCTCAGCAAGTTCCAAGTCGAAAGTCCCCAATTTAGGCTCAATTCCTAGACACTTTGGCTTCTCATGGCTTCCCTGCTGTGCTGGTTGGGGCAGCTAGGTGCTATAGGGGATAGAGCAGTGGCCCTGAAGTTGGGAGAACCTGAGTTGAAATCTGACCTCAGACACTTATTAGCTGTATGACCCTACATGGCAAGTTAAATAGTGGCAATTGTGGCAAACATCCAGGGCCATCTCCAGTTATCCTGATAACATATCCTGCCACTGGACACAGATAGGAGAAAGTGAGGCTGGTGATTTTGTACTCTCTTTGTGGTGGCAAAGAACTGGAAATTAAGGAGATGCCCATCAATTTGGGAATGGCTAAATAAGTTGTGGTATATGATTGTGAAGAAATACTATTGTGATGTAAGAAATGATGAGCCGATTTATTTTTTGTAAAATCATGGAAAGAATTGTATAAAATAATGAAGAGTGAAATGGGAAGAACCAAGAGAATGTTGTACACAGTAACAGCAATAGTGTTCTAAGAACAATTTTGAATGACTAAGTGATTTTGAGTATTACAAACACTAAAACCAACTACAAAGGACCTATGAAGAAAGATGCTGTCCATTTTTTAGAGAAAGAACTTATAAAGTGAAGTATGTATATTATGATTGTACATACAAAAAGTGCACAACAGAGATCAAAAGAAAACTTAGAAGGAAGCACAGAAAAGCAGGATAGCTTTGAAAATGATTTATAGTATTTATTATATAGTTTTTTGGTTTTTTAAAATAGAATCTTATTTTCCAAAATAAATGTAAAAAATTTTAACATCAATTTTTTAAAACTTTGTGTTCCAACGTCTTTTCCTCCCTCCCTTCCCACCCGCCACCCACAAGAACTCAAACAATTCAAAATAAGTTATACATGAGTAATCATAGAAAAATTCCCATATTAGCTAGTTGTGAGAGAAAACAGTCAAAAACACCCTAAAACTTCAGATTAAGGAATTGTCAAAGAGGAAAAGAAAACAAATTTTAAAATGTGTTTCCATCTGTTTGTCCAAGAGGAAATGAAAAAAAAATTTTAATATGTGTTTCCATATATTTTCAGATACTATCAGTTCTTTCTCTGCAGATGGGCTGCAATTTTCATAAGTCCTTCAGGGTTACATTGGATCATTGCCTTGCTGAAAATAACCACATGCTTCCCAGTAGATCATTCCCCACTATTGCTGTTATTTTGTATACAGTACATTTCACTCTGCTTCAGTTCATGTAGGTATTTCCAGGTTTTTCTGATAGTATCCTGTTCATCATAACCTGTATATAGTACCTTGAGCCTGACAGAGAGTTTTCTTCATAATAGCTCAGCAAAGTGGGTACCATAAGTTTTGCCATTATAATCAATCATCATAACTATTTCCCTCCATCCCACTCCCTTCCCATGACATTTACTCTATCTTCTTTTTACCTATTCTTCCTCAAAAGTGTTTTACTTCTGACTATCCTCTCCCCGGGTCTGCACTCCCTTTTTTCACCCTTCCTTCCTTATCCTCCTCCCCTCCTACTTTACTGCAGGGTTAAATAGATTATTCCTCCCAATTGGGTATGAATGTTATTCCCTCCATGAGCCCACTCTGGTGATATCAAGGTCCCTGTGTTCTAAATTTTTCTTCCTCCCTCCCTCCTCAACCCTCCATATGAGATCAAGCAATTCAATATGTCATACTTGCGCAGTAATGCAGAACATCTTGATCTTCCCTGAAAGTGTTTTTCTTTTTACTGCTCTCTCCCCAAATCAGTCCTTCCCTCCTTCCCTTCTCCCCCCACCCCTTATCTCTCTCCCCTCCCTCAGGGCAAAAATATATTACTATACCTACTTGAGTATGTATGTTAGTCCTTCTTTGAGCCAATTCTGATGATATTAAGGTTCACTCACTTCCCAACTCCTTCCCCCTCTTCTACTCTCCTCCATAAGCTTTCTTCTTGTTTCCTTCATGTGAAATACCTCTCGCCAGACCATCTCTCCCCTTCTCCCTACCCCAGTCTATTCCTCCTACACCTCAACCCTATTTTAAAGATGTCATCATGGGTTAGTTAGGTGGCATTGTGGACAAAGCACCAGCCCTGGACCCAGGAGGCCCCAAGCCCAAATCCGGCCCCAGACATAAGACACCCCACCCTGTCTGCCCCACAAAGAACAAAACACAAATGCCTTATAGATATCATCCCTTCATATTCAGTTCAGACCTGTGTCTTCTGTGACTTCCTTACTGAGATAGTTCTTATGAGTTAGAAGTATTATCTTCCCATGTAGGAATGTAAACAGTTTAATCTTTTAATATCCCTCATGAAGTCTTTTTCCTGTTTACCTTTTTATGCTTCTCTAGGGTCTTGTATTTGAAAGTCAAATTTTTGGGGCAGCTAGGTGGCGCAGTGGATAAATCACTGGTCCTGGAGTCAGGAATACATGAGTTCAAATCCGCCCTCAGACACTTAACACTTAACCCCAATTGCCTTACCGAAAAAAAAAAACAAACCAAAAAAAAAAAAAGAAATTAAAATTTTCTATTCACTTCAGATCTTTTCATCACGAATGCCTGAAAGACCTCTTTCTCATTGAAATTCCATTTTTTCCTCTGAAAGATTATACACAGTTTTGCTGGGTAGGTGATTTTTGGCTGAAGTCCCAGTTCCTTTGCCCTCTGGAATATCATATTCCATGTCCCCCCCCCGCCCCGGTCCTTTAATGTAGCAGCTGCTTTATCCTTATTGGTGCTGCATGGTATTTGAATTCCTTTTTTCTAGCTGCTTGCAATATTTTACCTTGACCTGGGAGTTCTGGAATTTGGCTATACTATTCTTGAAGCTTTTCCTTTTGGGATCTCTTTCAGGAGATAATTGGTAGATTCTTTCAATTTCTATTTTAGCTTCTGCTTCTAGAATATCAGGACAATTTTCCCTCACAATATCTTGGAGGATGGTGTCTAAGCTTTTGTTTTGGTCATGGTTTTCAGGTATTCCAGTGATTTTCAAATTATCTCTCCTAGATTTATTTTCCAGGTCAGCTGTTTTTCCAAGGAGATATTTCACATTGCCCTCTATTTTTTCATTCAATTGGATTTGCTTTACTGTGTCTTGATTTCTCATAAGATCACTAGCTTCCATTTGTTCCATCCTAATTCTTAGGCAGTTATTTTCATCAGATAGCTTTTTAATCCCCTTTTCCATTTGGCTTTTCAAACTGTTAACTTTTTTTTCATGACTCTCCTGCATCACTCTCATTTCTCTTTCTATTCTTTCCTCCCTTCTCTGCATTTTCTTTCTATTTCTCTACTTTATCTTCAAAGTCCCTTTTGAGAGCTTCCATGGCCTGGGACCAGTTCATATTTTTCTTGGAAGATTTGGATGTTGGAGCTTTGACCATGTTATTATCTTCTTCTTCTGAGGTTGTATTGTGGTCTACCTTACCCCCAAAGAAGTTTTCGATGCTCTTCTGCTTTCTCTGCCTACTCATTTTGGCTTACTATTTCTTGGCTTTTAACTCCTTCTTAAAGTGTGACATTGCTTCCAGGATGCACTGTTCATACTACAGCATGGCCCAGGGGGTGATTGGGCTTCTTCTCAGCCTGCCTGGCCTTGCTTTTATTTGATTTTAAACTCTCCACTGGGGGGTGGGGGTGGGTGGGGGTGGGACCGCTTCTTGGCTCGGCTCCTGTTCCCAGCTTCATAGGGTCCCAGGTGTTTTGGTTTCGGGGGGGGGGGGGCAGCTTTTAATCTCACCTGGCCTGTTCTCTGGTCAGAAGATAACCTCAAGCCTACGTACTAAACAACCAACCAGCAAAGCTTTCTGTGGTTTGGTTTTTAGCTTCGATGAGCCTGCTCTCCTGCTCCCCTCCCCACCTGGGCCTCCCAACACTCAGGATTTCTTCCTGGGTCCCTGCTGGGGTGGGACAGTTGAATCCTTCCACTTGTACCCCTGCACTTACCCCCCCTCCCCCCCTCTCCCCCCACCCCAGGCCAGCCGTTCAATCCAACCTTACGCTTGGGTCCAGAAGACTCTGGTGCTGCAGCCAATTCAGAGGCACTGGGGCAGATTCCTCTGGCAGGTGTCTGGTGTGTTGGCCCGATTGTGGGGTTAGGCTTTATTCATGGCCCAGCACAGCCCCCTGAAATCTATCTATAGCTGGAGAAAACTCTCAGCCCATATTTTTGTATGTTTTTCTGCTCCAAGGGTTCTTTTATTCCTATTTTTGGGGTGACTGTATCAGGAGCTCTATGCATTTAATGTCTTTCCTCCACCATCTTGGCTCCACCCCCCACCATCTCGGCTCCTCCCCAGTTTTTTTAAAATGTAAAGTGTGAAATGGGAATTCATGGTTTTAAATTGAGTCCTCTTTTTATATTGTGCTGTATACATGGAAATTTTCCTTTTTTGTCTTTTTGTACTTAAGTTCCAAATGAATTAAAGATTTTTTAAAAATTAAAGAAAGCTTGGCTAGATATCAAACTAGCAAAAGATATTCCAAGGGCAATCAAGTATGAAAATGATAAGGACTACTGAAAAAGATCTGTACCATTTTCACAAACCTTTATTTTTATCAAGGATAGCACAACCAGTACATTTTAACCTAATAGCACATACCAAATACAGGAGGTAGAAATGGCACTTAGAAAAACAGGAACAGGAAAAGCAGTCAGATTGGAGAAAATATATGTGAGAAGATCCATATTGGGAGTGTTGAAATTGTGAGGGCCTTGAATGACTATCATATAAAATATCTGAAAGAGGAAAAGATATTGAAAGTTGAAAAATAATCGCAGACATTATTAATACCAAGAATGGTGATATAGAGGATACCTATAGTTACTGACCTACATGTCTACTCTCTTATCTGTAAAAAAAAAATATGTCTTTATAAAAAGTATTTATTATGTGTCTACTCAGTGGCAGGATTCTGGAAGTGATATTCAACAATGGCCCACATACTGACCATTTTACAATTAATTAAAAGATGTAGAACAAGTAAGATACTATTGTGCTTATTGTTAGTTTATTACAAAAAAATTTGATTCAATCAAATGATATATCATTTTATCATCTCTTTTACAAGCCATTGCCCCTCCACAGGTAGCATCCCATCCAAGGCTCATTCTCCAAACTCATACTTCACTGGCAGGTTTCATTCCCAGGGAGGAGAATACTCCTTTTCTCAGGATTTTAAGGATAAATCTGAGTGTTCTAGCTTCTAGTTCATGTGTAATATCACTCAATGAATTGGCATCGATGATTAGTTTTACAAAAGGGATATTACTAAAAAGTCATAGCAAGGTCAGAAATTGCAAAAACACTTGTAATCTAAGATACCCTTTCCTCTTGTGCATATGCATAAGATCCCTGGGGAGAGAGAGATGAAACTTAAAGCACTGGTATAAAACATTTCCCCTCAAACCAGGGTTATACTCTCCGTCTTGTACACACAAGGTCCTTAGGGTCGAGAGGCTAAGTACACATGTAAACACATAGAGCCAAGGCCTGTCTGGAGATTCCTGGAACTGGGAGTCCTTTTCTGCCTCAGTGCAGTTGTACCACTATATTCGCTTCTGAATGGAACATAGGCAATGGAAGAATTGATCCCTTATTTCTTCTTTCTATTTTTTCCCTTTTTTCTTTCTTCTTCTTCTTTTTTTTTTTGTGGGGCAATGAGGGTGAAGTGACTTGCCCAGGGTCACACAGCTAGTAAGTGTCAAGTGTCTGAGGCCGTATTTGAACTCAGGTCTTCCTGAATCCAGGGCCAGTGCTTTATCCACTGTACCACCTAGCTGCCCCCAATCCCTTATTTCTTGCATGGTGTGGCATCTTGGATCAACTGCTGTGTTGTGTAAAACAGGTCACAGCTTCTCAGCAGACTCTCCCATTTCTGTGACTACCAACCAACTGTTACTTAACTCCATTAGTGGTACATCCACTGGCTCTGAAGAGTGCCATTCTCATTCTCAGGTCTTCTCTCACTTGATATCAAGAAATCACAAACAAACATGGAGATCAGGTCCGTGAATACCTCTTACCTCTCTCCTACCTAGTAGCTCACAATTGTTCTGTCTTCCTAACCATCAGAAAGGAGAAGAGTAAAGAAACCATAGGAGAGATATATTAATCCTTTTTTTAATGAAATTTCAGTTCTGGTTCAATACTTTGTGAGTTAAAAGTCCTTTTGGTTAGTCAGCCCACTAGGAAGTGCTTTATCACCCTTCAGTACTGTCCTTCAGTCACTTATTACAGAAAGTTGGCTTACCAGACTTCCACATGTTGAATTGAAAACTGGGTTGAGGGGTAAGAGGATGGACTATTCCAATTCTCTGTATTCCCATCTGGAAAGGTAAATCTTAGGACTGGGACCTCATTGGCCATTCTTCCCATTATACACACATCAAGATTAGCCAAGATTCTTTGGAAGATTTTAAAATAAAAAAGAAGAATAATAATAAAATATTAATAGAAGAAATAACCTTTTTCAGTGATCCTCAGATAATAAACATCAGGTGAGGTGATAAAAGAAGGAGATGTATGCTTGCCAAAGCATATCACCACTGTGATAGACAAAATCCAGGACAGAGGCCTTGTCAAAGGGGGATTCCTTGTGGATGATGAGATCTTCCAGGTTCTTTTGTTTGCTTATAAGATTGTGGTGATTGCATCCAGAACATTGCATAGCCTTCTGGAAGAGACATATAATCACTCAGAAGAGTTTGAAGTGCTTGTTCATATAAGAAAGAATAAGTGAATGAAGAGAGTCTATTGCCAAGAACATGTATTTGGGCCTATAGAGCTTTCCCAACAGTAGGCATATCTCAAACAGACAGTACAGATGAACAATGAATGGGAGAGTTGAATAGGAGGAGGAAAGGAGGCTTTTGGCAAATTGTAAAATTGTAAAATTCTTTTACTGATCCCAAGTATCTAATGAAAACAAAGGTCTATCTTTTCAATATATTACTGTTGTTGCTATTAGGCATTGCAGCATAGAATACCACTTCCTCTGGAGAACTAAAGATGAATATTACACAGAGTTCAGTGGAAACATGAATAAGGTTGCACTATATAACCAACAAGGAACTCCATAGAAGAACAGGAGTAAAAGAAGTTATCAAGGAATTGTAGGATAGGAAGAAAAGATGGTCTGATTTTAGTGACAAGATTAAAGGATGAATGTTGAAAACTATCCTAATATGTAACTGGAAAATAATAAAATACTGAGCAAAAAAAAAAGATTAAAGGATGACAGATGTATAGCCAAGAGTACTCTACTGGTACCTCATTACAGTGGGAGAAAAAGATATCACTGCAGAGAATTCCTGAATTATGAGATCACAGAGTTATATGAGTATTTGAATGGGTTCCCTAGAATTTTGATACAAATGTATTATTTCCTTCTTTATATTTCACGTAGATTTATCATTAAGAACTTAGCCAGGAACTTGAACCCTGGCTGTCTGATTACAGTCTCAAAGAGGACCAAAATCGTGTTGCACTATATGCATGCAAGGTTATGAGTTCCTGAAGAATTGTGAAAGAGGATCCAGAGAGACAAGTTCAAGCATAAATTGGAAACTTCAAGTTAAAGTGAAAACATGAAAGATCATAGAGAAGTTCATCTTTCATTTATAAACCCCATAAAATATCTGAAAATGATGCCACAAATAGCCCACAAATAAATGAAACAAAGATGAAACAAGCATAAGCTCCTCTATTCAGTCTAGAACTGTACGTGCCTGCACACACACACACACACACACACACACACACACACACACACACACAGACAAAGATGGGGAAACCAGCAGAAGCACAGGCTAATGTCAAGAGAGGATATGAAAAAGGAGCCATGCCAGGAAAGCCAATGCAAATGCAGGTAAATGGAGATGACAAAAAAGGATAGAACACAAGCTATATACCAGGGAAGCCAATGTGATCTCTTAAAAATGAATCTTTTTTTCTGTTTAGAATTTTATTTTCCAAATTACATGTAAAGCAAATTTTGACATCAAATTTTAAAAATTTTGTGTTCCAACTTCTCTTCCTCCCTCCCTTCCCACCCCCCCACCCCCAAGAACTCAAACGATTCTATATAAGTTATACATGAGTATTCATGGAAAACATCTCCACATTAGCTAGGTTGTGAGAGAAAACAGATAAAAACAAAACTTCAGATTAAGAAACTCAAAAAAGAATTATGTTTCAATCTGTTTTCAGATACCATCAGTTCTTTCTCTGTAGATAGACTGCAATTTTCATAAGTCCTTCAGAGTTAAATTGGATCATTGCATTGCTGAAATAACCATGTGCTTCCTCAGATCATCTTATACTATTGCTGGGGGGTTTTTTGTATATAGTACATTTCACTCTGCTACAGTTCATATAGGTCTTTCCAGGTTTTTCTGATAGCATCCTGTTCATCATAACTTTTATATTGGTACCTTAAATTTGACAAAGAATTTTCTTCACAGTTAGCCCAGTAAAGTAGGTACCTTATGTTTTTGCCATATAATCAATCAGCAAAACTATTTCCCTCCATCCCTATTCCTTTCCCATGATATTTACTCTATTTCTATCTTCTTTTACCCTATTCCTCCTTAAAAATGTTTGCTTCTGACTGCCCCCTCCCGGACTCTGCCTTCCCTTCTTTCACCCTTCCCTCCTTATCCTCTCCTCTACTTTCCTGTAGACTTAGATGACTCCTCCCAACTGGGTGTGTATGTTATTTTCTCCTTGAGCCAACTCTGATGAGATTAAGGTCTTTGAGCTAATTCTGTGTTCTATATTTTCTTCCTCCCTCCCGTCCTGCCTCCCTCCTCAACCCTCCCTATGAAATAATGCAATTCAAATATAAGTCACACATATGCAGTTATGCAGAACATCTTCACCTTCCTTGAATGTGTTTTTCTTTTACTGCTCCTTCCCCAATCTGCCCTTCCTTCCCCTCTCCCCCCCCCATCTCCTTCCCCTCCCACTTTCCCTCAGGGCAAAATATATCACTATACCCACTTGAGTATGTATGTCATTTCCTCTTTGAGCCAATTCTGATGATAGTAAGGTTCACTCACTCCCCACTCCTTCCCCCTCTTCCCCTCCCCTCCATAAGCTTTTTCTTGTTTCCTTCATGTGAGCTACCTCTCCCAGTCCACCTATCTTCTTCCCCCTCCCCAGTGCATTCCTCCTACCCCTCAAACCCATTTTAAGATGTCATCATGGGTTAGCTAGGTGGTACAGTGAACAAAGCACCAGCCCTATACCCAGGAGGCCCTGAGCCCAAATCTGCCCCCAGACATAAGACACCCCAACTTGCTTGCCCCACAAAGAACAAGGATAAACAAAAAATAAATGCTTTAGAGATATCATCCTTCATATATCAGTTCAGACCTGTGTCTTCTGTCTAAGTGTATTTCTTTCAGGTGCCTTAATACTGAGAAAGTTCTTATGAGTTAGTAGTATTATCTTTCCATGTAGGAATGTAACCAGTTTAATCTTTTAATATCCCTCATGATTTCTTTTTTCCTGTTTACCTTTTTATGCTTCTCTAGGGTCTTGTATTTGAAAGTCAAATTTTCTATTCAGTTC
The DNA here is from genome assembly GCF_019393635.1 of Dromiciops gliroides. NCBI lineage: Eukaryota > Metazoa > Chordata > Mammalia > Microbiotheria > Microbiotheriidae > Dromiciops > Dromiciops gliroides. Next base: position 515,112,411 of record NC_057861.1, on the reverse strand, counting down.
AGGTCTTTTCATCACAAATGCCTGAAAGTCCTCTTTTTCATTGAAGTCTCAGTTTTTCCTCTGAAAGATTATAATCAGTTTTGCTGGGTAGGTGATTCTTGGCTGTAGTCCCAGTGCCTTTGCCCTCTGGAATATCATATTCCATGCCCCCCTTCCCCTGGTCCTTTAATGTAGATGCTGCTAGATCTTATTTTAACCTTATTGTAGCTCCACAGTATTTGGATTCCATTTTTCTAGCTGCTTGCAATATTTTCTCCTTGACCTGGGAGTTTTGGAATTTGGCTATAATATTCCTGGAGGTTTTCTGTTTGGGATCTCTTTCAGGAGGTGATCAGTGGATTCATTCAATTTCTATTTTAGCTTCTGCTTCTAGAATATCAGGGCAATTTCCCTGACCATTTCTTGTAAGATGCTGTTTAAACTCTTATTTTGGTCATGGTTTTTAGGTAGTCCAATGATTTTCAAATGATCTCTCCTAGATCTATTTTCCAGGTCAGCTGTTTTTCCAAGGAGATATTTCATATTGCCCTCTACTTGTTTTATTCATTTGAATTTGCTTTACTGTGTCTTGGTTTCTCATAAAGTCACTAGCTTCCATTTGTTCAATCCTAATGCTTATACAATTATTTTCTTCTGAGAGCTTTTGTATCTTCTTTTCCATTTGGCTTTTCAAGCTGTTGACTTTTTTCTTATGACTTTCCTGCATTGCTCTCATTTTTCTTTCCATTCTTTCCTCCACATCTCTAAATCTTCCTTCTATCTCTCCTACTTTTTCTTCAAAGTCCCTTTTGAGTGTTTCCATGGCCTGAGACTAATTCATATTTTTCTTGGAAGCTTTGGATGCAGGGGGGCCTGAGGTTGCTATCCTCTTCTGAGGGTGCATCTCAATATTCCTTGTTGCTAAAGAAACTTTCTATAGTTCTTACTTTCTTTGCTTGCTCATCTTGCAGTCTTTTACTTGACTTTTAACTCCCACTTACTGTGGGGCCCTACTTCTAAGCTACACTGTCCAAGCTTCAGAGGGTCCCAGGTGTTTCAGTTTGAGTGAGGGCAGGCTTTCCTTTCACCTGGCCTATTCTCTCATCTGAAGATAACCTCAAGCCAACTTGCTAATTAACCAGCCAGTAAAACCTTTTGTGCTGTGGTTCTTAGCTCCAAAGAGCCTGCAACTCTACCCCACCTGGGCTTCCACCACTCAAGATTATTCCTGGTTGCCTGCTTGATGAGATAGCTGAATTCCTCCTTAGGGTCCCACAGACACCCCCTTTATTCTCTCTCCCACCCCCGGCCAGCTGTCTAGATCTCTCACCCAACCAAAAGCTTAGTTCCAGAAGATGATGCTGCTGCAGCTGATTTGGTGGCTCAGGGGTAAGTTCCTCTGGCACAGCATATCTAGGGGACTATGTCAGCATGATTGTGGGGTTGGATTCTTCTTGCAGCCCATCACAGCCCCTCCTAATATGTCTTTGGCTGGAAAATAATCTCAGCCCATCTTTTTGTGGGTTTTGCTGCTCCACGGGTTATTTTATTGCTGTTTTGGGGGTCTAAAATGAATCTCAATCAAGTTAAGGTTTGAAAAATAGGGGAACTCAAACAACCTGGAACTCTTAACACTTGAGAATCTGAAACTTGATCTTCACCTTAGCCAATCAGAAGAGAAGCTTGGGACAAACCCAATCATCAGAAGTCAGTGAGCTCTCAAAGCATTGGGAGACACACTGGAAACAGATATATTTACCTTTCCAAATGTCTCTTGATTCCTGTGTCTGCATTTCACAGTTTCTACTCAATTTTAAAACACCCCTGATGAAAAGAATTGAGTAGAACTGTGAAATACAGACACAGGAATCAAGAGAAATTTGGAAAGGTAACTATATCTGATTAATTGGACAGGGCTAAACAATGATGAAGTACTTACATACTAATAAGAAGTACTTACATACTAATAGAGAGAGAAGAGACAAGTGACCCTTCAGAATTTAATGTGTTTAAAGCTTACAAACACAGGATCTGGATCTAATTTTGTTCTCTTTTGTTATTTTTAGGAGAGTAAAGGAAAAGGAAGGAAAAAGGAATACAATAGGGATTAAAATGTGAAAGAATGAGTGGAAATTCTTTCTTGAAATACATGGGATATTGGAGAAGAAGAATATAAAACGTCGAAGAAGGGGTCAGAATAGCAGTTGTCTAATGACCTTAATCTTATCTGAACAGAATTGTTGTTGTTTGTCCTTCATTCTCAAAGAAGACCATGACATCAGGAGGTGATGTCATGACTTGCAGTGAATTGGATTAAAGCAAGACAGGGCAGTGCAAAGTCACCAACCTCACTCCTCCAGAGTCATTTGGGTCCAGTGACAAGATATACATTAGGATGTTTGAGGCAATTAGGGTGAAGTAACTTGCCCAGGGTCACATAGCTAGTAAGTATCAAGTGTCTTTGGCTGTATTTGAACTCAGGTCCTCCTGCCTCCAGGACCAGTGCTCTATCTACTGTGCCACTAGCTGCCACTGGATAAAGGAAACTTGAAAACACAGATCGACACTTATAAACACAAAGAGTGTATAGAAGTAAATCAGTCATGAATAAGGAAAGAGGGAAAGTAAAGTCAGGGACAGAAAGTCACAAGAAAAAGAAACTCCAACTTCAGAAGATGGATCATAAAAGAGAAACAAAATATAAAAGGAAACAAAGTTTATGAACTAGAAAAAAGGAACTAGGATGGTGAAGAGAGAAGCAGCTAAGCTGTAGTAACAGAGCATTTAAAAAATAGAATATTGGTGTCCATCAGTTCTTTTCCTTTCTCCATCCCCTTTTTCCCTGCAAAGAGGAGGGAGGGAAGAAGAGAAGATAAAGTATACTCTCCTCATCCCAGTGATTCTGAGTCCCCAGCTTCTGAAGCACCTACCCCCTTCTTCATTCTTGATTCATAGATCTGTCACAACTATCCACCTCAATATTACTTAGCAAAGTCTATCCCAGATTCTGTCTACTCTTCTACTGTTTCCTTTAGAATACCCACCCTATAATAGCAAAACTTTCTTTTTACTTATACCTCTTCTTATTCTTTCTACTCTCGGGTCTTGATGCAGCATGGCTCACTCCTAACAAAATTATTTCCTTACCAATCTTTCCAGTATTAATTGCACATTCTCTCACACTCTCTGACTTGGTGTGCTATTATAGATGATTCAGAATTGCTCCTTGATTTCCTTTGCCATGTCTAGACCTTCTTTCAACCACCATTGGTCAGCAAATTGAAAAGTACTATCTGATCAAGATTCTGTTAGCTCTTTCCTACTGACTTTCCTTCATTGGTCAACATTTCATGCCTTGCTCAGTCATCATCTCTGTACCAGTTCCTGTGCTCATGCTAAGGGATTTCAATATACACTTTGATACTCCCCTAACTTCCTGGGTTATACAAGTTACTCAATTGCCATGTTTTCCCCCTCTACTCCACCTCTCTACACACAGAATAAGTATACTTTTATGTTGCATAACCCACAAGTGTTCCATTTCCATGTTCTTGAACTCTAAAATTACTTTATCCAATCACATCACGATCTTTTAGCATTCCATTTTTCTTTACGATTTCCAACCATATTCATCAATCTTATTATGTCCTTCAATTTCTCAAACTTTCAGTTCTTTCTGAAGTCATCACTCCTGCACAGACTGGACACACCCTATTCCCTTTTCTATCCCAGCCCTCTAAAACAACTCAGCTCTATGATAGTCTCTACCTTTGATTCTCTGGCCACTTGTCATATTATTGATTATACCTTGCCAAAATCCAACTCTGGAATACTATTAATGTTTGCCTCCTTCACTCTATTTACATTGTGACAAAAAGGGGTAGAGGAAATAATGCTAGTTGGCCTACTACAAATTTGTGTTATCTCATTTCATCTGGACCATCACTGCATCAAAGCAAAGACTCAGTTCCTCCCTAGTTAATTTGCTATCACACTTTCCACAGTGGCTATTCCCAAACTTCTTATCTCTTCACAAGTCTCCCATGGCATCCCTTCCCCAGCCTAAGTTGAGAACCTCAACTCATACTTTTACCCATTGGAGTTATAAGTGTAATTCTATTAAGCCATTAAATTAATTTCAAATTCTATGAGAGGAAAAGGGATCCTATCAAACTTGTCCCAAGAGACAAATATGGTCCTTATGGCTAAACCAGAAAAGAGATAATCTGAGGGGAAAAAGTACCCAAAATTGTAGACAATATGTAATAATGTAATTTGATGCAAAAATATTAAAGTTAAGAAACTAAAACAACATATGAAAAATATTATATATAAATATATGTCCAGATTGGATTTATACCAGGAATACTGGATTAAGCCAAGTGTTAGGAGAAACTATATAACATAGTAGATCAGGTTAATAAAAACAACAAAAATTACTGAATACATAGAGCTTTGACAAAAATAAAATACTAGATATAAAATAAACATGTAAGGGGCACCTAGGTGGTTGGCAGGGAGAGAGGAGGAAGAGGCAACTTGGGCCTGAATTCAGGAGGAACTAAATTCAAAATCTGGCCTCAGACACTTGACTAGCTGACTAGCTTACTAGCTTACTAGTAACTGTGTGACCCTAGGCAAGTCACTTAACTCTCATTGCCCTGCAAAAAAGAAAAAAATAATAAACATTTGAAAGTATAGGAAGTAATGAATGTTTTCTAATATGGTTAACTATCTAAAACCAAGATCAAGTATTATCTGTAATGAAGAAATGCTGAAGACCTTTCCAATATAATTATGTAATACAGCTCTAGAAATGTTAGCTATAACAATAGAGCAAGAAAAGAAATGGGCAATGAGGGTTAAGTGACTTGCCCAGGATCACACGAGTAAGTACAAGTGTGTGAGGCTGGATTTGAAATCAGGTCCTCCTACCCCTTTGTCATCTTTTTCTTTCTTTCCTTTTTTTTTTTTTGTGAGGCAATTGGGGGTTAAGTGACATTGCCCAGGGTCACACAGCTAGTAAGTGTTAAGTGTCTGAGGGCCGGATTTGAATTCAGGTCCTCCTGACTCCAGGGATGATGCTCTAGCCACTGCGGCACCTAGCTGCCCCCTTTGTCATCTTTTCAACTAATGGGTATAAGATAGAACCTCAGAGATATCTTAATTTTAATTTCCTCTGATATTAGTGATTTTTAATACTGGTTGTTGTTGCTTTTTTTTCTTTTGAGAACTTTCTATTGTATCTTTGACTATTCTATTGGTAGAATAGTTTCCTGTTTTAATACATTTGTACCTACATATATATCCCATTATCAAATAAATTTACTGTAGGGTTCTCCCACCTCTTCCCCAGCAGATAAAGCACTGGCCCTGGATTCAGGAGGACCTGAGTTCAAATTCAGCTCGAACACTTGATACTTACTTGTGTGAACCCTGAGCAAGTCACTTAATCCTCATTGCCCTGCAAAAAAAAAAAAAGATGACAAAAACAGAAAATAAAATTATTGAAGGATCTATGGAAGGATAGATACTATAATACATTGTTGGTGGAGGTGAGAAGTTATCTAACCATTTGGGAAAGCAATCTGGAATTTAGTCCAAAAGTCACCAAAATGTCCATACTTTTTGATTGAGTGATTATGATTATAGGATATACTCTAAAAGAGATCAAAGAAAATAAAAAAGAACCATATACAAAATATTTATAGGCAGCACTTTTGTTGTAGCAAACAATTGGAAAACAAAGTGAGTCCCCATCACCTGGGGAATGTCTGAATAAATTATGTCTTATAAATATAAGGGGAAATAAAGCCATAAGAAATTATTAAAAAGAGAAGAGAAACAGAAAAGATAAAACAGAGATGCCTGAAAGACATGTATAAACTGATGTGAATGAATTGAACATGACCAGCAAAATAATTTATACAATGATTGGCATTATAAAGAAAAAAAGATGCTTAAAGACAATTCTAATCAGTGCAATCAACCTAGCTTGTCTCCAAAAGTCTAACAATTTCAATCAGTTTCTCTCCTGTTGGCAAAGAGGTGATAGACTAGGCAGTGGTGTCAAATTTAATCAGAATAGGGGGCATTAAACCTTACATAAGGATCGCTGCAGGCTGCAAATTGACTTAGAAAATCACATATTAACATTATCTACATCATTGTATTTTTTAAAATTGTGTTATTTGTTTTCCCAATTTTATTTTAATCTGGTTTAGGCCATGCTTGGGATTGTCCACGTGTTTGATACCTCCAGCCTAGAGTTTTAGCAGGAAACTTACATTTTCATATATGACCAAACATGTGTAATTGTTTTGTGAGAGCATATTTATTTGTTACAATTTTTTATAGGAGGAGAGTTAAAGGAAATTGTGAATAAATTATAATGACATTTCCGAAAGGAAAGGGAAAAAAATGAGCCCAAACAAATCATTTAAAAACAAACAGAAAAGAAGAGACATTCAGACTAGTAAGGCAATGCCAGAACTAGAAGGATTAATTTAAAATGCCCCAAATCTGTAAGTAATGGAGATTCCTGGCTTCATATTGCAGTCCTTTTCTGTTGTTGTTTTTTCTTTTGGTAGGGATATCTTCATGTTTTGTTGCTTTTGTCAAGTTAATAATATAAAATGGAAAGTTTTTAATGAATGAATTGGAAATTATAGGCCATATCTTAAACTATCATAAAGCTCTCACCAGTTTCATAAAAAAGGTTTCTTTTTGTGTCTTTTTTAAGTTGACCTCATGGGTTTTTCCCCTCTTGAAAAAATATTAATGTTGGAGCCCTTTGGAACTTTGTCTGAACTACTTTCTTCTGCTTTTTCTTCTATTTTTCTTTTGAGTTAAAAAATAAACATACTATACCTTTTAAATGGCACGTCTGCATTTTCCAACTCCTTGGTTACTGTTAACCTGGGGTCCTTTTAATACTGTGAGATACAGTTAATCAGAAGCATATTTTTCCTCAATGGAACTTGTTTATAGAAGAAGATAAAGGGGGAGGGGGGGATCCGAAGATAAGCAGAAACAAACCTGGTAAGAACAATTCAGATGTAATTCATAGAAACAAACAAAAAACTTCTCTAAATGTAATACACTATTTACAGCCAGCTCTCTTATGATTTGCATTATACAAAGATATGTCATAGCACAGATAATCTAAAATATCAATAACTCCCCAATGTCTAAATATGGCGCATAAATATTTGATTAGGATTTTTCATCCTAACTATAGATCATTTATATTAATTGTAGTTTGTTTATGGTTAATAGTATAGTTACTATGTATTGACTTAGCATTCAGAAATAGTTTGCAATTCAATATTTTGTGACTGACAAAACAAAAACTAGATAATCCACATACGCTATTAAGATTTATAATTGTATATGGTTCATGTATTATTTTAGTCTGATGTTCCTACAAACAGGTATAAAATACACTTTGGATTGAAGTACCCTGAATTGAAAAATCTACTCTTGGGGGCGCTAGGTGGCACAGTGGATAAAGCATTGGCCCTGGATTCAGGAGAACCTGAGTTCAAAATCCAGACTCAGAGAGTCGACACTTACTAGCTGTGTGACCCTGGGCAAGTCTCTTAACCCTCACGGCCCCACAAAAAAAATCTACTCTTTCAGTTCAAGTGTCTTCTGCCCAGAGCACTTTCTGAGGAGAGCATAAGGTTACTTTCAATAATTTGAATGGCTATAATGTGGAGGAGGGATTAATTAGACTTGTACTTCTGAATCCCAGAAGAACAAAGTATAGAAGTAGATAAACATTGTAAAGAGACAGATTTAGGCTCCATATAGCCAATTTTTAAATTTTAGCATAGTATATAGTATTTACACACTAAGCATTTGCAATCACTACAAATCATGGATTCAACTTATTGGTTGTTTTTTTTTAATTTTTAAAAACTTTGTGTTCCAACTTCTCTTTCCCCCCTCCCATTCCCACCCCCTACCCACAAGACCCAAATCGATTCAAAATAAGTTATACATGAGTAGTCATGGATAAAATTCCATATTAGCTAGTTGTGAGAGAAATCAGTCAAAGAAACCAAACTTCAGATTAAGGAATTGTCAAGAGGAAATGAAAAAAAAATTTAATGTGTTTCCATCTGTTTTCAGATACTATCCGTTCTTTCTCTGCAGATGGGCTGCAATCTCAGAAGTCCCTCAGGGTTACATTGAATCATTGCCTTGCTGAGAACAAACCCACATGCTTCACAGCAGATCATCCCCCACTATTGCTGTTATTTTTTGTATACAGTACATTCACTCTGCTTCAGCTCATGTAGGTCTCCCCAGGTTTTCCCGATAGCATCCTGTTCATCACAACCTCTATATAGTACCTTAAGCTTGACAGAGAATCTCCTTCACAAAAACCCAGCAAAGAGGTACCATACATTTTGCCATTATAATCAATCATCATAACTATTTCCCTCCATCCCACTCCCTTCCCATGACATTTCTCTGTCTTCTTTTTACCTATTCTTCCTCAGAGGTGCCTACTTCTGACTATCCTCTCCCTCGCTTTGCACTTCCTTTTTCACTCTTCCTTCCTTCTCCTCTTCCCCTCCTATTTTGCTGCAGGGTTAAATAGATTGCTCCTCCCAATTGGGTATGAAAGCTATTCCCTCCATGAGCCCACTCCAATGAGATCAGGGTCCCTGAGCTAATTCTGTGTTTTAAATGTTTCTTCCTCCTCCCTCCTCAACCCTCCTTACAAGATCAAGCAATTCAATATGTCATACTGGTGCAGTAATGCAGAACATCTTCATCTTCCTTGAAAGTGTTTTGTTTTTTATTGTTCTCTCTCCCAATCTTCCCTTTCCTCCTTCCCTTCTTCCCCCCTCCCCTTTTCTCCCTCCCCTCCCTCAGGAAAAATATATTACTATACTAAAGCAAGATCTAACAGTTTCTACATTAAAGGACTGAAGGGCACAGAATATGATATTCCAGAGGGCAAAGGAACTGGGACTTCAGCAAAAAATCACGTACCCAGCAAAACTGGGTATAATTTTTCAGAGGCAAAAATGGGATTTCAATGAGAAAGAGGTCTTTCAGGCATTTGTGATGAAAAGATCTGAACTGAATAGAAAAATTTGACTTTCAAATACAAGATCCTGGAGAAGCATAAAAAGGTAACAGAAAAAGACTTCGTGAGGGATATTAAAAGATCAAACTGTTACGTTCCTACATGGGAAGATAATACTTTGAAATCATAAGACTATCTCAGTAAGAAATTCAGGGGCAGCTGGGTGGTACAGTGGATGGAATGCTGGCCCTGGATTCAGGAGAACCTGGTTCAGGTGTGGACCTTGGACACTGACAATTGATGGCTGTGAGACCCTGGCAAGTCACTTGGCCCTGTTAGCCTCACCAAAAACAAAACAAAACAAAAATTCTTCACAAGAAATTCACAGAAGACAGGGCTGAACTGATATGAAGGGGATGATATCGTAAAGCATTTATGTTTTGTTCTTTGTAGGGCAGATGGGGAGGGGTGTCTTATGTCTGGGGCTGGATTTGGACTTGGGGGGGCCTCCTGGGTCCAGGGGCTGGTGCTTTTTCCACTGTGCCACCTAGCTAGATCCATGATGACATCATGAAAATAGGGTTGAGGTGTAGGAGAATAAATTGGGGAGAGGGAGAAGGGGAGAGATGGTGTGGGGAGAGGTATTTCACATGAAGGAAACAAGAGAGAAAGCTTATGGAGGAGAGTAGAAGAGGGAGAAGGAGTTGGGGAGTGAGTGAACCTTAATATCATCAGAATTTGCTCAAATAAGGACTAACATATACTTTTGCCCTTGTAATTCTTTTGGGACTACTCTCGATCAATTAATTTGACCCAAATCCATCCTACATCAGAGGTACCCATTTTGTACAGCTATGATATATCACTGGAGCAAATGTGCCTGACCAGAATAGGCCCAGTGAGCCCAGCATAGCAATATTCCCAGGGAAGGCGGCTGGAATGAGTCACAGCAAATATATGGATCAATAAGGAGTAGTGTAAAGACATCATAGGGAGGCCATCATCAGCATTTCAGAATTAGAAGTGGGTTGCCCAACCTTCCTCACTTGTGGGATTGTTTTGCATGGTTCCTTGATTGGCTTACTGTCTCCATTGATGATGTGTTGTTTGTGGAGTTGTCCTATGTTTATTGGCAGGGGATGGGCAGTGTGGATGTTTTGTGCATATTTACCAGTGCTTTTTCAGTAAATGACTTTGCTTTGAGCTAATTGGCCCTGCAAGCAGCTAGGTGGGATAGTGGATAAAACACTGGGCATGGAGTCATAAGACCTAAGTTCAAATCTGCCTCATACACTACCTGTGTGACTCTGGGCAAGTCACTTAACTTGTTGATCATTGTAACATTTATTTTTGGTTTTGGTTTGGTTGGTCAAAGAAGAAAATAATGTAGATTGAAACTTAAAAATTTTTTTAAATTCCTGTGTAGAATTTTATTTTCCAAATTACATGTAAAAACAAATTTTGACATCAATTTTTAAAACTTTGTGTTCCAAGTTCTCTTCTCACTTCCTCTCCCATCCTCCATCCCCAAGAAACTCAAGAAATTTCAATATAAGTTATACATGAATAGTCCTGCAAAACATCTCCACATTAGCCAGGTTTGAAAGAAAACAGAACAAAAACAAAACTTCTGATTAAGGAACTATCAAAAAAATTTATGCTTCAAGTTGTTTTCAGATACCATCAGTTCTTTCTCTGTAGATGGATGCAATTTTCATTTTTTGGTTCCTTGCATGACGGAAAGTAACCCCATCCTTCCCAGCAGATCATCTAACACTATTGCTGTTATTTGTATACAGTACATTTCACTCTGCTTCAGTTCATGTAGGTCTTACCAGGTTTTCTAATAGCATCCTGTTCACATAACTTTTAATAGTACCTTAAACTTGACAAAGAATTTTCTTCACAATAGTCCAGCAAAGTAAGTACCATACATTTTGCCATTATAAGCAATCATCATAACTATTTCCTCCATCCTATTCCCTTCCATGATATTTACTCTATTTTCTATCTTCTTTTACCCTATTCCTCCTCAAAAATATTTTGCTTCTGACTGCCCTCCCCCACTCTTCCCTCCCTTCTTTTATTTTTGACAGTACAATGAGGGTTAAGTGACTTCCCAGGATCACACCAGCTAGTAAGTGTTAAGTGTCTGAGACCAAGATTTGAACTCAGGTCCTCCTGTATCCAGGGCCTCTGCTTTATATCCACTATGCCACCTAGCTACCCCTATCCCTCCTTCTTCTTTCTCCCTTCCATCCTTATCCTCTTCCCCTCCAACTTTCCTGCAGGGTTAAATAGATTACTCCACCCAACTGGGTGTGTATATTTTCTTCCTTGAGCCAACTCTGATGAGATTAAGGTCTTTGAGCTAATTCTGATGTGTATAAGAATCCTTCACTTCCCCACAACCATCCGCCCATCTCTCCCCCCAACTCCATACACCCTTTCCTGTTTCTTTCATGTGAGATTTCACCCCATTCTGCACTCTCTTATTGCCTCCCCCAGTGTATTCCTGGATTCCTGTATTCAATTTTACCACAAAGATGTCATCATGGGGATGGTAGGTGACACTGTGGACAAAGCACCAGCCCTGGACCCAGGAGGACCCAAGCCCAAATTCAGCCTTGGATACAAGATACTCATCAACCCTGACCACCCCCCCAAAAAAAAAGAAACAAAAAAAAGTTTTACAGGCATTATCCCTTCATAATAAATTCCCACCTATGCCATCTATCTAAATTTATTCCTATCATCTGCCCGAATACTCAGAAGACGTTTATGATTTATACATATCATCTTCCCATGTAGGAATATAAACAGTTCAACATTTTAACATGTATCATGATTTCTTTTTCATGTTTATCTTTTTTATGCTTCTCTAGGTCTTGCATTTGAAAGTCAAATTTTCTATTTAGTTCAGGTCTTTTCATCACAAATGCCTGAAAGTCCTCTTTTTCATTGAAGTCCCATTTTTCCCCTGAAAGATTATAATCAGTTTTCTAGGTAGGTGAGCTTTGGTTGTAAACCCTTTGCCCTCTGGAATGTCATATTACGTACCCTCTGATGTTTTAATGTAGAAGTTGCTAGATCCTGTGCTATCCTTACTGTGGCTCCAGAGTATTTGAATCGTTTCTTTCTGGCTACTTGCAATATTTTCTCCATGACCTGGGAGCTCTGGAATTTGGCTATAATATTCCTGGAAGTTTTCCTTTTGGGGTCTCTTTCAGGGGGTGATCTGTGGATTCTTTCAATTTCTATTGATTCTAGAATATCAGGGCAATTTCCCTTGACAATTTCTTGGAAGATGATGTCTAAGCTCTTTCCTTGATCATGGTTTTCATGTAGTACAATAATTTTCAAATAATCTCTCCTGGATCTGTTTTCTAGATCAGCAACTTTTCCAAGAAGATATTTCACATTGCCCTCTATTTTTTTTTTATTCATTTGGATTTGGTTTATTGTGTCTTGGTTTCTCATAAAGTCGCTTGCTTCCATTTGGTCAATCCTAGTTCTTAGGCAATTATTTTCTTCTGAGAGCTTTCTCCTTTTCCATTTGGTTTTTCAAGCTGTTGCCTTTTTTCTCATGTCTTTCCTGCATCACCCTCATTTCTCTTTCCATTTTTTCTTCTACCTCTCTAACTTTATCTTCAAAGTCCTTTTTTGGTGCTTCTCTGGCCTGAGACCAATTCCTATTTTTCTTAGAAGCTTTAGATGTAGGGACCCTGATGTTGCTATCCTCTTCTGAGGGTGCATCTTGATCTTCCTTGTCACTAAAGAAGCTTTCTATAGTTTGCAACTTTCTTGGTGTACTCATTCTGCCTGTCTTTCACTTGACTTTTAACTCCTTCTTTGTGTGGGGCCCTGCTTCCAGGATATACTGTCCCATGCTTCAGGGAATCCCAGGTGTTAATTTATTGAAGGGCAGTTTCTTCACTCACCTGGCCCTTTCTTTGGTCCATAGATAACCCCAGGCCAACTTACCAATCAACCAGGCAGCAAAACTTTATGTCCTGTGGTTGCCAATTCTGATGGGCCTGCACCCCACTCCCACCTGGGCCACCACTGCTCAAGGCTTCTTCCTGGTTCCCCACTGGGATAGGACATCCAAATCGCACCTAAGTTCCTGCATACACCCCTGTAGACTCCCTCCTCCCCTGCCCCGGCCAGCTGCTCAGCTCTCTCACTACCCCGTGAGCTCAGTTCCAGAAGACTGGCACTGCAGCTGATTTGGAGGCTCAGGGGTAAGTTTCTCCAGCACAGCCTGCTTGGGGTTGTATCTGTGTCTGTGGGATTGCAGGGCCAGACTCCATTCCCTGCCCACTATCCTTTCTGATGAACTTCCAAGGTGTCTTTGGCTGGAAAGCAATCTCAGCCATTTTTAGAAGGGTTCTGCTGTTTCGGGAGTTGTTCTCTGGATGTGTTTGGAGGGTTTTTTAGTAAATATGTCAGAAAGTCTGAGCTTTTGCTACTTTTCCTCTACCATCTTGGCTCCACCTAAGAGTAAGCACCAAGAGACAGCATTCTGATCCAAGGAAATGATTCCAAGAAGCCAAGAGCAAGACCAGAGAGAACAGAAGAGCAGATTTAGACATTTTCAAAGAGATTCTCAATCTCCTTTTCATTTTTTTAGCCACAATCAGAAGTACAGGAAATAAAATCCTAGAATTACAAGGGATCCTAGAGGCCATATTATCCAATATTTCACCCAATGCAGGAAACCCCTTTCAAACACCCTGGACTGATGGTCATCAAATCTCTGGTTCCAGTGTACTCATTCCATTTCTATACTGCTTTTACTTCCAGAAAGTTCTTTCTATCCTATAAACTCTCCCCTGAGACCCTAGAATAGGTACTGCTGCATTGACATAAAAACACTTGCATAACATGATCTCTTTCTCTCCTTCATTTTAAAATGTAATATTATCTATACTTTATCATATTTTTATGTTGTCAGTTTCCAATCACATTTAAATCTGGTCTGTACCACACTTGCTACCTCTGCCATACAGGATGTAATTTCCAGACTCCTCAGTATCATGGTTGACCTACTCTGTTTAGGTTATAACTTGTCAACATCATTCTTTAAATATTGTGCCCAGAACTGGACACAATACTCCAGATATATTTGAATAAATCAGACTAAAGGGGGACTATTATCTCCCTTGTTCTAAACATCATCCATTAAGTCAATATGCAGCTGTCAGAGATCTTTCTGGATGGATCTCAGTGGCCGCCATTTCTAATGAAAGAGGCAATGGCAGGGAATCTGCAAATGAACTGATGCAGAGTGGAATAAGCAATACCAAGAGATCAAGTATACACAGAGAGCAATATTTTAAAGAAAAAAAAAACTACTTTGAATTGGCCAACCGTGTCTCCAGAGAACTCAAAATGACATTCCTGACAAGACAGTGATGGACACAAGGTGAAACAAATGATGTAAATTTTTAGTCATGACCACTGTGTGAATTCAATATGCTTATTTGGTCAAAGGGTTTTCCCCCTTTCTATCAATTTTCAGGCGTCAGTATCAGGTATCAATAGGACTAGTAAAAGTGATACCAAAAAAAAAAAATTGTTCATGGTAACATTTGTTCAATGAATGGAAGAGAACAAAAGGAACTAGAGAAGAAAAGAGATATGCAAGATGATTTTGAAAATCACATGTAGAAATATCTATAATACATATATATTTAAAACAAAAAATGTATGAAATGGAAGAATCCTACTTTTGTGTTCTTCTTTGTTTATGGAAATGTTTTTTTCTGATATTTAAGTTCAGAATTAAAAAAAATAATCAGTTTCATGTTTTGTGATTTTACTTGGTGCTCACTATATTGAGTGCTTCTATATTTATTTCTTGAAAAAAGTATTCATGATGTATGTACATGATGCTTCTGTGTAGTCTGCATGCTGCTAGCATCTCCTATACTTTAATCCTAAATAATATTTTCCAACATATTTTTCCCATTCCTTATGTCACCTTTGTAATGAAGTTGTAGTTTCTCTAAGCAATTCTCTAAAACCTACAATTATTAATTTCAGATAATTTCTTGACCAGTATTAGTAGAGCAGGGCTTCTTAAATTTTTTCCACTCATGGCCCTTTTTCATCAGAGAAATTTTTACATGATCCAGGGTATATAGGTATAAATAATATAGTTATACAAATAAAATATTTACTGCCAAATTTTTTGCAACCCCCACATTTAGTTACATGACCCCATATGGGGTTGCAATCCACAGTTTAAGAAGCTTTCTGGTGGAAAACCTTTCCTTACACTTCATACTAATTAAATTAGTTTATAATACTTCCTATACTAATGAAATCACATATCTAGTCTCTATCCTTAAAGAGATAGTAACAGTTTCCTATAACTGTAGGAGAGGTTATTGAAACTATTGTCACAGGAAGATAAATATTGATTTAACCTGAGTGTAGAATTCCTTTACTTCATTCTTTGCAACCAATGGTGTTGTATAAATTACAATTATTTTTGGTGGTCTTTTTGTAAATGCTTATTATAAATACTGCAATACTGTGAGAGTATTTTAATCATTTAAATTTAAATTTATGTAAACATTTAAATCAGATGTAATACTTGCCTTTAAAGTGCTTGTAGTCTGGTAAGAATTCTCCCTTTTTAAGGATGTCTGGGTCCCAGCTAGAAGTGTCTCATCCATTTATTTACAAAATTACAAAGGATACTAAGCAGTCCTCTAAAGATTGGATATGGTCAGTTACCCAATAGAATATAAGCTCCTTGAAGGTAAGATTGTATCATTTTATAAAAATCTTTGTATTTTTAGTGTCTTGCTTAATTATAGGAGTTTAAGTAAATAATATGTGCTTAATAGTATTTTCTTGATTTATTATTGCATAAGTGTTTCTAGAGAAGCACTATACATTTATTGTTTATTAAATTTGACATATTTTGTTATGGCACATGTGATGTTTAAAAATCTAATGTGTGATCACCTTATCTGCCCCCCCCATGTGTGTCGGGGGGGGGGTAGAACTAGCTAAGTTTACTGATAAATTTGGCAACAATTTAGGCTTTTAAGCATTTATTAAAGTATATTAGAGGTTAGCAAAGAGAGAGAAAGCCATCTTCACTTAGCTATCCATGCTTCCAAAGAGAACACATGAAGTTCTGAAAGTTACATGCTGGTTCCCGAACAAAAAGTGCCTATCCTCAGTCAGTTCCAGTGGAAGCTTCCTGCGGACTGGAAGAGGGGCGGTCTCCACACACAGCTCCAAGCTAATTGGCTGGTCCATTGATTGACTTGACTTACAGGCGGTCTACGAATAGTTGTAACTTCTGGATTCCAGGCAGCTTCCGGAGGCTTTCTTTTCAGGGGGGTGTTGCCCTGGTTCTCAAAATATCTTTCTCAGTAGGGGTGGCACCCTGATTCTCACACAAAGTAAACACTTTCCAAAAACATCAAAAAACCTTACCCTACATTCACACAAAAAGTTGAGAAAAAACTATTTAATGCTGCAATAGCAGCAGACATTTGCATGTGCAGACTGCTGCCTGAATTCATCTTATGTTGACTTAACTGAAGTATGGATGAGGAAGAAAATCGTCCCCCAGTTTCATGACTTGTCCTTTGTCACAGAATAGATGAATTGTTAGTTTGCATTAATCAGTCATCAATAGCATAACAACCAATAAAAAGTATTGCTGAGTGCCTTGAGGCTGATTGATAGCTTACCCAGCTAATGATACTGGTGGGGAAAGAGTCAGAGGTTAGTTCCTCCCCTTACATTTTTATAGGCACTATCAGTTATTTCTTTGGTTCTAGTCAGACAATTCATGCTTTTGGCTGTGCTCTTAATTAGCAGTTGCTCTAGTCAGCTAAGAAAGATTCACACACACATACACACACACACACACACACACACACACACACACAGCCTCAAAATGGGAAAAACAAAGAAACAAAAACATATAGTTTCTAGCAGAGTCTGGGGAAAAATGACATCACCCCAGAGTTTTCTCTAAAACATAGCATTAACATCCAACTTGGGCCATGAATTGCATTTTCCTCTGTCAAGATGCCATTATGTCTCTCTTTCTTTCTCTCTCTCTCTCTCTCTCTCTCTCTTTTGTTGGGGTAATGAGGGTTAAGTGACTTGCCTAGGGTCACACAGCTAGTAAGTGTCAAGAGTCAAGTGTCTGAGGCTGGATTTGAACTTAGGTCCTCCTGAATCCAGGGCCAGTGCTTTATCCATTGCACCATCTAGCTGCCGCTGCCATTATCTCTTAATGTCTCCTCTTGCACTCTTTTATTCTCTGAATCACTCTACCTTCTTTTATCTTCCTCTTGCAATGGGAAACTAACAATGAAAGTATGTGTAACATGATCTTCCTGGTACAATCTAAAATACTTTTGGTTTGGTGACCCTTTGTGTATAATTGGAAGGGGAAAGCCTTTTCCCTTATGTTAGAGCACAGATTTCCCCTGAATATTTCCCTTTTGTCACACAGTGACCAAAAAAAAAGCAAAACAAAACAAAACAAAAACAAAACAAATGATTTTTCTGTCTTCCCAGTTGGTGAATGATGCAAAAATATCTGTGTGTCTCTGGGTGGGGGATAACAATGGTTTTTTTGTTTTGTTTTGTTTTTTTGGTGAGGCAATTGGGGTTAAGTGACTTGCCCAGGGTCACACAGCTAGTAAGTGTTAAGTGTCTGAGGCCAGATTTGAACTCGGGTCCTCCTGAATCCAGGTCTGGTGCTTTATCCACTGCGCCACCTAGCTGTGCCTACTTACTTTTGCCAACTTTATCAGGAACACTGTTTCTTTAAAATAACAATAACAATGACAATGGTGAAAAAAGAAAGAAAACTAAGGAGCATCCTTCATGGACAGCCAGTCTCTGAGGTGGGAAGGCACAGTTCCAGGTTCTACCTCTACCATATACCGGCTGTGTGATTCTGGGCAAGTCCCTTAATCTCTGTGTTTCCAGGCAATTCTATATACTGCAGAATAAAAAAAATAATGCAGAATAAAAACCTACATTGGAAGAGGTGGTTTCCTTGTTGGTTATACTTTACATTGGTGAAACTATAGGCCCAACCCAAAATGGTACCAATAAGCATATCTACATCTACATCAACATCTACATCTATATCTGTATCTGTATCTGTACCTGTACCTGTATCTGTATCTGTATCTGTATCTGTATCTGTATCTGTATCTGTATCTGTATCTGTATCTGTATCTGTATCTGTATCTGTATCTGTATCTGTATCTGTATCTGTATCTGTATCTGTATCTATATCTATATATCTGTACCTGTATCTGTATCTATAGCTGTATCTATCTATATTTCCCAAGGGCTTAGTTAAATAGTGTTCTATTATCATGATTACTTTTGTAAGGTTGACTCTAGCAGTATAATAAATGATTAATGATTCCCTATCAGGTGGCACACAATTTTTCCTAAAATTATTTAATTGTCTTTCTGTTTTTAACTCTTTGTGTGGCCTCATATAAGTCACTTCAACCTATCTGGACCTCAGTTTTCTCTTTTGTAAAATGAGGAGTCTGGACAATACGACCTTGAGGGTCTATTTGACAGCTAAAATGCTATCCACATTTATATTCCAAAAATTCCCCCAAAAGCCCACAGATGTCAATAGGAAGGAATATTAAGATGGCAATCTTACTATGTTTGCTAGGTTAAAATAGTGGAATTCAAATTCTCTGTCACTATTGAGCTGAGAGATCTTAAGCAAATCACTTAATTTTTTTTGGCAGGGCAAAGGAGGTTAAGTGACTTGCCCAGGGTCACACAGCTAGTAAGTGTCAAGTGTCTGAGGCTGGATTTGAACTCAGCTCCTTCTGAATCCAGGGCCAGTGATTTATCCACTGTGCCACCTAGCTGCCCCCACTTAATTTTTATTAACATAATTTTCTTCATCTGTAAGATAAGAGGATCCGAGAAGATAATCGCTAAGATCTCTCATTTTCTAAATTTATTATTATTATTTTTTTGCGGGGCAATAATGGTTAAGTGACTTGCCCAGAGTTACACAGCTAGTGTCAAGTGTCTGAGGTCACATTTGAACTCAGGTCCTCCTGAATTCAGGGCTGATGCTTTATCCACTGCACCACTTAGCTGCCCCCTTCTAAAATTATTCTTATGATAATCTAGTTGTTCATAAGGCAAAATAGATGATAATACTGATAATTAATAAATCCAATTGAAAGAGATAAGGGAAATTGCATTTTACTAAAAAGTATAGACAATGAAGTAATATAAAAATGTATAGCAGTTTCTCTCATAAAAGCTTTATTTCTCAAATATATAGAGAACTTAGTCAAATTATTCTTTAAAAATGTATAATTCACCAATTGATAAATAGTTAAAGGATTTGAATAGGCAGTTTTTATATGAAGAAATCAAAGCTATCTATAGCCAATTGAAAAAAATGCTCTAAATTGCTGTTGACTAAAGAAACTCAAATTAGAACACCTCACACCTATCAGATTGGCTAATATGACAGAAAAGGAAAATGACAGAAGTTGGAGGGGATGTGGACAAAAATGGGGCCCATGCACTGTCCATGGAGTTGTGAACTGATCCCTCCATTCTGGAGAACAATTTGGAACCATGCCCAAAGTGCTATACCACTACAGCAATGCCATTGCCAAAGAGATCAAAAAAGGAAGAGGACCTATATACCAAAATATATATAGCAGCTCTTTTTGTGGTGGCAAAGGATTGGAAATTAAGGGGATACCCATCAATTGGGGAATGGTTGAACAAGTTGATATGATCATGATGGAATACTCTTGTGCTATAAGAAATGACAAGGAGAATGGTTTCAGAAAAACCTGGGAAGACCTATATGAACTGATACAAAATGAAGTGAACAGAACCTGATCATTATGCACAGTAACAGCAATATTGTAATGATGATCAACTCTGATCAATATAATGATCCAAGACAATTACAAAGGATTTATGATGAAATGTTATTTATCTCTAGATAGAGAACTGATGAACTGAGTGCAAATTGAAGTATATATTTCTCACTTTCTTTATTTTCCTTGCTCTTTTCATGAAATGGCTTATAGGGAAATCTTTTTGTATGATTTTACATGTGCAATTGATAACATATTGCCTTCTCAGTTGGGCAAAATCCTGGAGGGAGGGAGAAAATTTGAAATTCAAAAAATGTTTTTAAAGAATGTTAAAAATAAATAAATGATTTTTAAAAAGACTGATAATAGTAGATTATCTCCCTTTTAGCTAGACTGCAACATCACTCACTCAATCATACAAGTATTTATTAATTGCCTACAATGTACCAGGTACTGCAGATGAAAGTTCAAAAATGAAGCAATCCTTACTACCTACAATGATGGAGACATGTACAAATAAAATATATATTGCATAAGTATAAAGTTAATTAATACAATTATATACAAAGGAGTTAAATACAAGGTAGTTTGGGAGGAGAACAGTAGCAGTCCAGAGGATCAAGAAAGGCTCCACTCAGAAGATGGTGCCCTATGAAGTAGAGGTAGAGAGGAAGTGCTCTAACACACTGAAGCATTGCTATCTTGCCATGATGAAAAAATCAAATTTTTCCATTTTAGTGGAAATGGAAATTGTAAATCATTGCTGAATAGCTGATTATAAGCTATTATGCCTATTTTTAGAACTATTATATATTAATGTTGAAAATGGATCTTTAATCTGAAAAACTATCTAGTGAGGAGACCATTTGCCAGGAGATAGCCACAAGCTGCATTTATTGAAGTCAATTTTGCCAAAAATCCTCATCTGATCATATCTTTAAGGTTATATAGTCTTTGTTACAACTCCTATTTAGGAGTTCTATCACAACCTATGAAATCTTCTTCTGAGAGTGACCTGGGAAAGTCCAAAGGATGAAAAGATAATCATATTTTAAATACTAGGCTCTTACTCAGAGAGTAAAGGGAGCTAGAAGATTATCTTGAAATCATGTGACCTTCACTCTGAAAGCTCTATCCTGTGTCATCAGGGAAATCTTCCAACGGTTGTTAGACAGCTCATTCGGGACTTGCTCCAGCTTGTTTCTCTGATGCTGGGGGCAATGTT
This sequence comes from Dromiciops gliroides, assembly GCF_019393635.1. Classification (NCBI taxonomy): domain Eukaryota; kingdom Metazoa; phylum Chordata; class Mammalia; order Microbiotheria; family Microbiotheriidae; genus Dromiciops; species Dromiciops gliroides. Next base: position 515,091,278 of record NC_057861.1, on the reverse strand, counting down.
AATACTACTCAGTGACCTTGCATTGGGATGTTCTCAGGGGGAGGGTCTGATTACACCACTTGTGCTAGTTGTGGAAAATGTATGAAGAAGCATCTTTAAAATTTTTTTTTGTTAGTGAGGCAATTGGGGTTAAGTGACTTGCCCAGGGTCACACAGCTAGTAAGTGTTAAGTATCTGAGGCTGGATTTGAACTCAGGTACTCCTGACTCCAGGGCCGGTGCTCTATCCACGTGCCACCTAGCTACCCCAATGAAGAAGCATTTTGAGGCAGTTTTCTGGTGAAGAAGGAAACCCTATTGATGTTTATATCTAGCAAGAAGTTAGCTCTCTAGGGACTCTGGTTAAATATCAAATAATCAACCTTTTCTCCATCCATAGGTTACTTCTTCCAAATCTGTAGTCAGGGACAAAGACTTGCTTCCTATTCCAGACAACAGTCTCCTGCTTTCAACACTCCAAACCTGAGGAAAATTTCTTAGTTCTTTTCAGTGCAGCTCCTTGCTTATGGTGGAAACCCCAGCCATCCAACCAACACACTAGGGCATAGATATCCTGCCATGACATTAAAGTCAAACTTTTGAAATTTGATGGAAATGGAACTTTAAATGATTACTGGGGAGTTGATTAGAAGCTCTTATGTCCATTTTCATAAACGCTGCAAATAAATATTGGCGTGATTTTGAAAATCAATATCTATTGTACAGAACTCCCTGGGATGGTAACCACTTGCCAGAAGATAACCAAAAGCTGTATGGATTTAAGTTAGCTTGGTATTAATCAATGTGCCCTGAAGATTGTGTTGTTGCTATTGCTATTTTAATTTAGTGAGCCATAATTATGGATCCCATTTTTTAGTGTTTTGAAGAACATTAAAAATGTGCTCTAATATCTAAGTAGCTACTGAATATATTAAAATATATCAATTCAAAATACATTTGGTATTAACATTTAAATAGTTGTGGTTACCTGGTTTGTAGGTTTGTTAGTGTACCTGCTCCAAATCTGGAGATTCATTCTGGGAACCTTCTGCCTATCTACAATCCCTCTTAAATGATCATGTTTTATCATTGTGTGGGTAAATGCATTTTTTCAGGTCTATTCCAGGATTAACTCTATAGAATATTTGACGAACCCTTTGCCTTGGCCTTCTGCAGAGAGCAGAGGGAAGAACTAAATTTTGCATACTAAACTTAGAGTTTAGAAGTTTTCCCTCAGTTCAGATAAGAATCGAAAGCCTTCAGCTGCTAAGGATTTACTTCATTCAAATCACTTATATCTCAAGCTATGGGAAGAAAAATCCCATCGGAGATGAGGAAAATAGTTGATATCTCTGGATTTTTTTTTTAAATATTGATGCTATACTTCCATATATGGTCAACTCCTGAAAATACGGATGGGATAATCTGCTAGAAATGGCTTAGAAATAAGACAGATCAGGCATCAACCTGTGATTTTGATTCAAGTTTGGATCCAAGGGTTGGATTCATCTTGATTTTACAAGACTGATCTTCTGACTCTCTGTAAAACCAATTCTTTAAATAAAACCAGAAGAATGTGATAATTAAATACCTGATGACTAAACTAAATAAAATATGCCAATTCTCTGATGTTTTTGTCTCATGAAAAGTAAATCAGGGGCCAAGAAGCTAAGACATTCTGAAAAGAAATGGGACCATAAAATGCTAGGAGAGGGCAAATGGATAAACAAACCCTGTCTGGGAGTGAAGGTCTGTGAGTACATGGGAATTATTCAGTGCTTGCCCTAGACCTTATGCTAGACCACACAGAGACATGGCTTTCACTGAGATATGTATCCTGATAACCTTTACGTGTTATTTTGGAAAATATTTTAAATATAAAATAATTGTACAGTTAGGAGGCATTTCTAAATCAGATGTCATTTTTTTCAGTGGTTCCATCTCCAAACAGGACAACACTTAAATCAATTAGTAAGTGGATAACCATCCCACTCTTAAAGAGATCTGGAAAAGGAGTTTTTTACAATATTCATTGAGAACTCATTTGTCTGGGTGATTATCAGGTCATTTTCTCTGATATCTAACCAAAATCTAGTACTAAAGTCTCATTGTTTAAAAGTCCAAGGTGCTGTAATTTTCATGGTGGTTTTTTTTTTTCAAATGTGCCTGTCATCTTCCAGAGACATCTACTCCAGATATACAAAAAGAAGACAAAATGACACAAAAAATACAACACTACAGAAATGAGAGGAAATGAAGAATAGATTTTTAAATTAGTCAATTTTAATCTCAGTTTAAATTAGGAAGACAGACACATAATACTGAGAGATACACATACATGCATTTGGCAGGGCAGGACCTCTCTTTGTTTTAGTCCTTGACACTATATGGGGACCAAAGAGGTTATATCTTGACAAAGATCTCATGCAAATACCATGCTATTGAATCAATATTGACATCTTTCAAATAAACTACAATTTAACTGGCTATGTTCTGCCATCATTCAGACTTCACATTGTCAGACATTGCCGCTTAGATGTAAGTGGAATCTATCACATAATGAATTTAGGACACCACACAGTATATAAGCCCCAAAAGGCTTATTCAAAGATAAATACAAGAAATACAAAGGTCCAGGGATGACATTGAGATTCATGTCCAGAAAGGTGAATTAAGGTAATTGATTGCCTCTATTACTCCATAATGACTTAGGGAGGTAGACATTTTCCAAGTTAGTCTTCTAGACCTGGGCATCAAGATTTCAATAACTATATGAGAAATTTGGTCAATTAGATGAATCACTATCTTAATGTAACACTATATAATAAGGTTATATTGAGCCACACTTAAAACAAACAAAAACCGTAAATCCCAGAACCATTTTCTGAGTTAGATGTGTGTGATAGAGGAATCTAAATCATCCTCAATTTCTCCTTCTAGGATGAAGGTTCTCAATCTGGGGTTCATATACTCCCAAAGGGCCTATGGATAGATTTTATTTATATTCCCGTCATATTTAGATGGGAAAATGCATCTTTATTTTCTTTAATCTCTAACTAAAATTAAAAATTTCCTTTAATTATGAATTTTTGAGTTAAATGACACAACAAAGGCTAAGAACTCCTGTTCTTGAGGCATTGATTTAGGATCCTAGAGTTTCTGTAAGTTAATGTTAATTTGAAAACCAAAAGTTCCTTTCTCACTTTTCATTATTTAGGTCTAAGCTTCAAACTAAAGCACTTGTTAAGCATCTGCTATGTGGAGACACTGTGCTAGGCAGTGAAGACACAAAAATAAAATGAAAAATACGTCTTGCCCTCAGGGAGCTTACATTCATATGGGAGGATATGATATGTAACTAGCGAAGGAGGTGTACCATAATCAGAGGAAGAAAGAGCAATATGAATTGGGGGAAATCAGGACAGCCTTCCTGTAGGAGGTAGAACAAATGTAAACCTTGATGGTGATTAGGAATTCTGAATGAGGAGACAGTACATTCCAGGCATGAGGAATGGCCTGTGCAACAGCATGGAGGGAGAAGATGGCATGCTGACATAACTAATTTGCTTCCAGAAGAGCTTTTTTAGGTAGAAGATGGGTTCATAATCCTTATTTCCCAGTAGACTAAATTAAATCACATCCTTTCCTAGGTCAGAGTAAGCAGATAATCATCATAAGTCAAGTCCTTTTAGTGCAAATACATTTAATATATTTTGTTAATTTGAAGGGGGGAAAAGAAGTCAGAGAAAAATAAGGCATTAAGGAATTTCACAGAGAGAGAGAGAGAGAGAGAGAGAGAGAGAGAGAGAGAGAGAGAGAGAGAAGAGGAATGCAGAGAGAGCTTTTCCTGGATGATAGGGATAAGGGGGTATTGCAGAGATGTTTATAGGCTATGCAAACCTCAGATTACCTCTGTATGTGTGTGTGTGTGTGTGTGTGTGTGTGTGTTCGTGTGTGTATGTGTGTGTTTCTCACCAGCAGGCAGAACCTCCTAGAGATATAGCTGCTTACCTGAGCCATTAAGGTATATTTGGAAGTAACACTACCACAGATTAACCTTTCTGGCAGGGAAACAAACAATGATATCATTTGTTGTATAACCAAGACCCAGAAGCACCTTTTCCAGAAACATAATTCAGTGGCTTGTCACTTTTGGATCGGAAAAGAACTAGTCCAACCCTTACAAGCTTTAAATGATCTAGTAAATTTTTAATATTTATTTTCTTAAAATGTAGCTAAGCTAATGGACCTAAATAATATCCCCAGAAAGAGCATTTCTTGGGTTACTTAAATTCATTTTAAATGCAGACCTTTTCATTTAATTGAGTCCTGACATAGCTTTGACTTATGAGCTAGGCAAGACAGGAACGCTTGAGTGATCATTCATTATTTCTTGTCTTTCTCATTTCTCCTCAAATACTTCTCTAACTAAATCCTGTAGTCTTCTTTTATGGCTAGTCTCCAACCTATTTTAATTTATTTACATCTCAATTTTTGTTGAATAGGTTGTCACTAAGTAAAACATAGAGAAGCCCCCACCTCCTACTTCATACTAATTTCCTTACATCTTTGTTAGATTTGTTTATCCAAATCTTTCTCATTGGCCGTTTAAGATTATGACTAAGAAAAACAAGTAACATTGAAGCTACCTTGGCAAGATATTTGTTTTTTCTCCTCCCCTCATTACAAGATATTAGGGTGAGGCTACAAGTTTACTTAATAGACAAATCACTTAAACTCTCTGAGCCTTCACCTATAAAAGGGGATAATAACTTGTACCTACCTCCCAGGGGTGTCATGAGGAAAGCACTTTGTAGAACTTAAAGTACTTGGGAAGCTGAGATTGGGTTTCTATAAGCATACTCTGGGCACAGGGCTTTCAACAATCCTAAATGGCTCATCATGGAAATGCCTATATCTTTAACATCAATCTTTTCCCAGGGATGCAGTGTGGTTGCGAATCATAGAACACAGTGATCCCAAAGGAATGAAAATTATACCTGGTGACCCAATGGATAGAATGCTGGTCTTGAGGTCAGGAAAACCTGAATTCAAATGTGGCCTCAGACACTTACTAGCTGTGTGACCATAGGCAAATCACTTAACTTTTGTTTGCCTCAGTTTCCCCAACTGTAAAATTGGGATAAGAACAGCACCTACCTTTTAGGGTTGTTGTGAGGATCAAATGAAATAGTACTTGTAAAAAGTGCTTAGTACACTGCTTGGCACATTGTAGGTCATGAATAAATGCTTATTCTCTTTCTTTCCCCTACAAGTAACAGGAGAGCATGTTGTTGACATGATCAGGTTGCACAATGTTTCCAGTGATTACTTTATTTGAAAGAAATTATATAAATTATGTTATTGAGGTGATATAAGACTAGGTGTGGTCAGGTCATATAGTGAAAGGAGATAAAACAAAGAGCTCGAGTACATTATTAATATCCTTTAGATACAAAAAGAGCAAGAGATCTATATAGCACATTAGGTTGTTCCCTTATGAAAGATTTATAAGAAAATAGCCTCTACAATGTACTGCTACCCTACCTTAGCCTAATACGAATTCCTTCGACAATAATCTTTGCTCCCTCCGAACTTGACCACTAGTTGTTCCCCATCCCATGCCATTTTGATCTGCTGCTCTTTTATCTCCTTCACAAATTGAAATTCTACCTGTCCTTTAAGTTCAGGTTCAAATGCCAATTCATCCAGGAAGTCTTCTAAGATTCTCCCATTTGAGGGTCAGCTAGGTGGCACAGGATAAAGCACCTGGCCCTGGATTCAGGAGGACTTGAGTTCAAATCAGCCTCAGACACTTGACACTTACTAGCTGTGTGACCCTGGGCAAGTCATTTAATCCTCATTGCCCTGCAAAAAAAATCCTCCATTTGGTCAAGATCTTTCCATCCTTCAGATTTCACATAGCACTTTACATTATCCTACTGTATTTGTTTTCCTATCACCCTCCCCAGACCCCTTCAGATTGAACATCTTAGACATATCTTCCTTAGAACCTAGAACATTGTAAGGATACCAGTGAGGGACCGGATCTGTGTTTTGCTGACATAGGGAACTTTTCTATTAAGCAGGTAAGCACGTCCTCTACAATGTAATAGTCTTAGATTAAGCCAACTTGCCCAGGGTCACACAGCCAATATGTATTAGGGGAAGGACTTGAACCCAGAAGGATCTGAACCCAGCTTGTCCTGGCTCTAAGACCAGTTCTCTATCTACTATAAACAACATATTTTAAATGTAACATAAATATGTTTGAGTTGAATGGAACATGGATTCTCAAGTCAGATTGCAATCTTTATCAATAAGTGAATAGTCATACCTGTGAAATTATAGATCTTTCACAATCTTATGATCTTAGGATTATAGAGGGCTAGAAAGGAAGTTGGGAGATCCTGGACATTATAATCAGTCAGTCATAACTTTTCTAACCCTCTTACAACCTTCAAATTAAATCCAATATAATAGCTATTAAAGACCTATTATGTACAGTAATAAATAGTGTTCCAACTACTTGGGGGGTGATACTAAAATGATGACATGGAACCCACATTCAAAGGGCTTTACAAGGCTAATTCTTGTCCTCTGGACAATAACATTCACTCTTGTATTCCCAGAAGTAACTTTTCTACAGAAGCCTAAAGAATCAAGAAAACCTACTATAAAGAGTATTACTTATCCATGATCATGGGACCTCAGAAAAAGTGTGTATCTAATCAAAAGGACAAAAAACTCAAAATGAATGTACCTAATATAAAAGGTCAAAGATGAAAAATTAGAAGAGAACAAGATTTAGGTGTCTTTTTACAACTATGGCAAGGGGGAAGAATTCTTTACTATAAATAAGCTAAGGAAAATCAAAAAGATAAACAATTTGGGTGAAATAAAAGTCAAAAGATTATCCCAAATAAATAAAAAAACAAGCAAATAAATAGATAAATAAATACTGACTAGAAGAGAAATTATAGAGTGGTAAACTATTTGCCTCAAATATCACCAATAAAAGTTTGGTATTCCAAATATATTGGGGAATGGATACAAATATATAATACCAAGAACCATTCCCAAATAGATTTGGGAATGAAGTGATGATATGGAAATAGTTTTCAAAAGAAAATTGTAAACTACAAATGATCATATGGAAAAATACTTCAAATCATTAATAGTAAGAGAAATGGAAAGTTAAAATAAACCCTTAGTTTCACTTAGCATTCACATGTAAAAGATGAAAAAAGATTAGAATTGTCAATCTTTATATGGCAGAAATATAGACACCACAATATACTGTGGTTAGAGGTATGAGTAATCCAAATATTTTAAGTATCTATTGGATTTGATGCAAGAATATTGACTAGAACTGCTCACTACTATGCATATAGGCTAAGGTGGGTCAGAAACAGAAAGTAACATGTACTGTATGACAATATATTAGTAGTGGGTACTTGTGGTACCAAAGAACTAGAAACAAAATGAGTGTCCATCAACTGAGGATTGGATAAAAAGCTGTGGTATGTGAATGTAATTGAATGTTTTGTGGAAATGAATGATATGAGAATTTCACAGAAACGTAGGAAGATTTGTACAGACTAATGCAGAGCCAATAGACAGAGCCAAGAGAACAATATGTACAATAACAACAATGTAAATTAAAAGATCACTCAAAAACAAACTGTGAATAAGTGAAAAACCAGTTGAAGTTCCTAAAGAGCAGACGATGAAACACAGTTGCCCTCTCAAGCAATGAGGCAGGAAATTCTAGGCCGGAATGTTGTACACATTGCCAGATGTGGTTCCTCTATCATTGATTTGCTTAATTGTTTTTCTTTGTCAAAAGAGGGGGATTCAATTCTGGAAGGGCATGTTCAAAATGACTCTGCGATGAAGACAAAAGGCTTCAGTACCAAAAGTTTAATGGTCTATATCTAGTGAGAGCCAGATGGGGGAAGGAAGAGCGTGAGCATAGATTAGAGCTAAAAGGGACCTTACAGGTCATCAAGTCGGACTCCTGCATTTTACAGAAGAAGAGGCTTAATGAATGCTCGAGATCACTCTGGGAGTAAATGTTAGAGCCAGAATGTTGGACCCATGTTCTCCAAATACATATATACATAACATATATATATATATATATACATATATACATATGTATGTAGGTATATACATAGATATATAGTTTGTTTTTTGCCTTTTACTCTATACTGAATCTTTTCTCTGATAAAGGCTTCTTTGACTGATTCAAAGAATATTCTTGCTAGCTTTCCTGAAATCTCTAGTCACATTGGTCACTGCAGACTGACTCAAGCAATGCTGATAGCATTGATATGGGGAGGGAGGGAAATAGGGGTGGTATTCATGAACCTTGGGGGTAGGTACCCATCCCCAGTATAGTGTAAGATTCTCCACCATTCCATAAGGGGTTTGTTAGCAGCATTGTCTAGAGAGAGTCTTTATTAGGGCCACAGATAAGATTAACTCAGTCAACTCTAAATCAGGAAGGGGAAATTGATGATAACGGTTGGACAGTTAGGGTAACTGGAACGTCCAAACATGAGCATAGTAAGGCCCCAGGCCACCCACCAATCCTGTGGAGTTGGGAGCTGGCAATGTTGCCCAAGTTCACAGAGCCAGGCCCTGAAACATCATTTGGCTAAACACAGTGCTCGTTTTTTTCAGTTGGCATCTCAGAATGACCCACTGACCAAAAATGATACCAAACCACTGCTTGAGCTCTGCAAGTTTACAATCCATATAGAAGAAACATTGTTACATAAATCTTGCCAAGTCTATAGAGCCTTTTAAATTCCCAACTAAGAAGCCTAAGAAATTTATGGCAGTGTTGCTAGATGAAGAAGCCAAGTAAACTCACAATGTTGATCTTAGTTGTGTTTAAATTTCTCTTGCCTTCTGGCACTTGGAGCAGTAGTGAAAAGAAATCATTTACTCATAGCGGCATTAAGCATTTAGAAACACTGGGGTACTAGGAGCAGAGCATTAAGAATATAATTTATGTTACACATGTGGTCTCTGAATTAGCTAGCTGTGGGCAAATTTTCACTGAGACACTGTGAGCCTGTCGTGACATAGGTGGCACAGAAACCAAACAGTGCCTGCATGCAATAAATAGAATGTGCTACAGGAAGGCACCATTTTCCTACCAGGGAAGTCTTTGGAATTAAAACAATCAAGTCTCAACTCTTCCCCCTTCCCCAGCCACCCCGGTACAAGAACACCGTTGAAAGTAGAGAGATCCCAGGGACTCAGGAATTAATTCATGTGACAAATATACTTTTGGCTTTAGGGATAAAGGGAAACAATCCCTTGGGGCTGGCATCTTCTGCCCCCTTGTCGTTTGTCCTGGGGTAGAATGCCTCAAATGGTTGGTTTCTCTTCTTTTTCATGATTATAAGAGTTTCAGGTTTTGTAATGAATTTATTCCATTTCAAAAACATTCAGGACTGTAGTTTGAGGAGAATCAGCTGAACCCTGAATAAGAAAAATAAGAACAAAGAAGTTTGATTAAAATTAGACCTTTATTTGCCCAATCACTCAGCAGCTCTCTGTACTGAATTGAACCCAATGCATGTGTGTGTGTGTGTGTGTGTGTGTGTGTGTTTGTGTTGTTCTATTGATGCATCAATCAGTCATGGATAATTTCAACATGAAGACTCCTAACCCTTAATACATCTTAGAGTAATAAGAACTGAAAGATGGCTGGGATCTCTGCATCTAGCAGTGAGGAGGAAGTGAAGTGAGGTAGCCTATTATTCTATGCCAGATTACCTTGATTTAGTGCAAGATGAAATGCAATATGATATTTAAACTTGTAATAGATTAACAAATGACTCAAGTAAAAAGTCATTTTAATGAAAATCCCTGCATGTGATGTATGACCTTCCAAGGAAGGCTGCTAATTGTGTCTCTTAGGTTCATGGTTATAAGAATCTGCTCAAAGCAATACTGAGATGGTATCTCCTCTCCTCCCACCTTTTCCAGTTTAGCATTAACTTGTATGTAATCTGAGCATTTTAAATATGAAAAACTTAGCAAAGTTGAAACTGGAGAAAATATGTATTAACAGCATTTGTAATTTAACAGCCCAATAAGTCAAACTAGAATTTATTGCAATAACATTGTTGAAGAATGTTCCATCTCTAGACTTTCATAATCAGTGACCTAGATCTTAAAAAAAAGCCAAGCCTCCAAAACTTAGTATTTCTTTCAAAATGAATAAAGTTAAATTTGTTTAAACTCTACAGGATTCTTTATAGACACAGTGAATAGTAAAAATAATAATAAAGAAAGGTCTGGTTTCCAATTTCCATGAAACCAATGTGTCTTTTTTAATGTTTTCCTTTCTCCTAGCCTTCACCCCACCCTCATTAAGTTTTTGGGTTTGTGTATCTTTAGACACAGATGCTCAAATTCTTTCTTCACTCAGGAAGTTATTCTCCCTACACCATGTGAGGTCTTGGAACAAAAGTTAGTCAAGCAAAAAACAAACAAACCAAAAAAAAAAAAAAAGACCTGCTCCTCCCCACTCCAGAAAATTTACATCTCATCATGTGGCTCAAATCAACAACCACTATGAAAATAGGAAGGGGGGAACCTCATTTCCTAGATATGTAATATTGTTCCTGAGGAGGTTTTATGAATCCACAATTGGTTTGAAAGTATTGTGTGAGGAAAAAGAAATGTAGGCCTTAAAAGATACAGTAGGGAATTCCATATTAATTTCCTTCTCTATTGTTTTTTCCCATATTTCCTTTCTAACCTCCTACCTAGATATTTACCTCTCACCCCTGAAAATACCAAAACAGATATCTGATAGATTAAAACAAAAATGTCAAAACAAATCTATATAAACTCTTTTGCTCACACGATGAAATTTTCATTCACAAGGTGTATTATTCCCTCCTTTGAAGGAAAGCATCATGACTGAGAAAGTAGACTGAGAAAAAAGGGGGGCTACATTTCTTGATCAATAAATCATGGTCACAATAACTGACCAAGGGGGCAGCTAGATGGTGCAGTGGATAAAGCACTGGCCCTGGATTCAGGAGGACCTAGTTCAAATCTGGCCTCAGACACTTGACACTTACTAGTTGTGTGACCCCGGGCAAGTCACTTAACCCCTATTACAATCAAACAAAGAAAAAACACAATAACTGACCAATGGACTTCTGGATACGTCAAGGAATCTTTTGCTGCGCCAAAAACAAACAAGTAAATAAACCCAAGAAATCAGAGCCTGGAAGAGTAAATTGGCTCTTTTGAATGACTGTGCATCTGTTGGTACCAATGGATGTTGTAGAGATCTTCCTCAAAAACCAGTGGTCTTAACTTGGGGGAATATATCAGAGGGAAGAAGAAGGTTTATAAGGGACATAAGGCCTTTAAAAACACAAAGAGTAGGGAACATCTACTGCTTACCTTCTTACCCAGCATCTACCACCATTCCTCATTAGTTGTCTATGTATTAAGGGCACTATTTCATAAAGATATCCCTTTGTGGCTTGGGGATGATGTTTTGTTTTGCTTTGTTTTACCTCAGCACACAATTACAGTTGTAGGTTGCTAGATGTGGTAATGATGCAGTGACTTTCCTCCTATGAGATAAAAAAAATCACTCAATTTTTTTTTAAATTGGGTATTTATTTTCTGAAGGTGTGCTCTGACTTAGTGGTAGGCTAGATTAAAGGTTAAAAGCCAAGAGTTCTTGGAAACTATATCCATCTACTGTAACAGAGTATACTGGAAAGCACACAGGACGAGGTCTCAAGCCACCTAGGATATAGTCTTAGGAGCCCCTCTTTAATGATTTGGGTAAACTTGGCAAAGTCACTTGATAACCATGGATCTCTGTTTCTCCATCTTCAAGATAAGGAATAATAACACCTGTTAACACTAGTACCTTGGGTGTGAAGGCAGCTGAGCCCTTTTCAGGGCTTTGGTATCTACCTGCCACCCAATGCTCACTTGTGACTCCAAGAAGCTGTAGCATGCATAGCAGCCACACCCCAGTAAACCATTTCAGCAAACAGGCTAGACCAGGTTGAGGGTAACCAATGAGCATCAAACCCATCAGTGAGTTAGGGAGGTGTCCACCCCAACCATGTGAAAATGTCACTGGCAGGATGGGTTGATATGAACAATTTATTCCTAAGGACTGTGAAGGTGGCATAATCAGGTGCTATGGAACACTTAGAGCTAGGTTAGACCTCGAAGATTTCAAGGTCATCCACTGCATCCTGAGCCACCACCTGTACTTTAATGACTTTGGAAGAGAAAATAAGGTCAATGACTTTGTGCAACTCTGTCTCATTTAAATCTGATCTATGCTTGAGTCAAAAGACATCATCCATACCACTTTATCATTTTACCTACCTCAGAGTCCTAGGGTGATGGGCAAGTGGTGAAGGAGCAAGTACAGATACATTGGTAGCTGTAGTCACAACCCTGCACACAGGTGGCCCAGGCCATAGGATCATCATCTCCCTGGACTGAAGCATCAGTGGGATTTGGCAGCCCCCTGGATATCTAAGCAGCCTTTTAAAGGACTAGACTGCTCTTCTAGAGTGAGAAAGGAGCAAGAAAAGGTGCCCTAAAATTCTTCTTCACCTAACCTAATGTTGGACTGTTTACTGCAATAGGCAAGGATCCTACCCTTGCAGTTGAAATTCAAAATAAATATACAAAACCTTTTTTTCAAAAATTATTCCACTCATCCTTGGTATATGGAATGTGTGCACACTTATGGACAACAAGAAATCCAGTATACCTGAAAGACGAGCAGCTCTAGTTGTGAAAGAACTCAGCAGACATAACATGCAAATAGAAGCCCTGAGTAAAATAAGAATGGCAAAAAAAAGTCAGAGCTGGATACACATTTTTCTGGGGTAGTCAAAGTGATAGAGCCATGAAACTGGTATAGGTTTTTCGATCAAAACTAATCTAGTCAGCTAGCTTGTATGTCTTACAAAAGGGATGAGACTCATGACAATGTGATTGCCACTTCCAAGAAAGTGCCATGCTACCATCATCAGTGCATATGCTCCCACCATGATGAACCCTGATGAGGTCAAAGGAAATTTTATGAAGATCTGGAGACTTTCATCATCAATGTGCTGAAAGATATCAAACTTATAATTCTGGGTAATTTTAATGACAAAGTAGGCACAGACTATCAGACGTGGCAGGGAGTTCTTGGGAGGAATGGAGTTGGAAATAGTAGCAGCAGTGATCACTTACTACTGGACACTTATGCAGCTCATGACCTCATCACCAACACTGTCTTTCATTTATCTAAAAGCAAGAAAAAAAACTTCATGGATTCAGCCTTGCAGCAAACATTGGCATTTAACAGACTATGTCATTGTAAGAAGAGACAGACAGTATAGTATGTAAAAATGACAAAGGTGATATGTGGCACAGAGTGCTGGACCAATCATAGACTTATTCTCTCTAAGCTGAACATTCACATTCAACAAAAGCACTAGCCCCAAGGCAAGGTGACTACCAGAAGACTCCATGTCAACAGATTAGAGCACTTCTCCCAGCATGAACAATTTGCTCCTAACTTGGAGGGAAAGCTAAGTTAACACATATTTGGCAACAGTGGAGCAGTAAAGGAGTGGAAAGCTTTCAGAGATTTGGTATAGAGTACCACATTTAATCATCTGGGCTAGAAAATTTACAAATATCAGGACTTGTTTGATGAAAGTGATGAGGGTAATTCAGAAGCTGCTAAACAAAAAATAAGAACTCTACAGGGTTTACTAGCAGGATAGTTTGTCTCTAAAAAAGCAGCATTCGACTCCATCAAAAGTAAAGTATAAGTGAAGCTTAGAAAGGTATAGGATTCAGTTTTATACATAGTTACAATTGAAAGCACTTTTATAATGTGCACCAAAGACATAGGTGCATCACAACTATTCAGCCACATTGTTTGCTCCTAAGGACATGATCCTGGAGAGATGGGTTGAACACTTCCACAGTGTTCTTAACAGGTGTAATGATTGGAATGATGCCACCTGCTGGAGACTTATTGTAGAAAAGCTCCGAGAGGGCCTCTGAGGGCAGGACCATGCAGCTTTCTTTGGTGTCAGGAAATGACGTTGGCTTGTGGGAGGAGGAAGGGGGAGGCTGGCGTGCTGGCTCACTCTCTTTTTTCCTGAGGACTCTGGTGGAGAAGGCAGCTAGAAATGCACTTTCCCTATAATAGGTAGATGAATCTAGGCCTTTCTCTCTCTCTTTACCAAATTCTTAATCCCCTTAATAAATGCTTAAAAGTCTAACTCTTGCTAAAGCTTATAATTTATTGGTGACCACTCATTAGATATTTTAGACAATATAGCTAGAATTTTAGCCTTTATACAGGTCATCATCAACCAATGCTGAAGCCATTGACTATATACTTCAGATTGAAGTCAATCCTTCTCTAGCCAAACTTCCAACTGAAGAAGAGGTTTTAGATGCCATTAGGCATAATGAAAAATTCATCAGTATTTTATGCCAGTTTCATGATGGCATGCTTACATAGGTTCTGGATAATGGACAATTCTCATGCTTTACTAGTCACCAATGAAGTGAAGCAGAGCTGTGTCCTTGACCCCATGCTTTTTAGCATCATGTTTTCAGTGATGTTGTGAGATGTTTTCAATGAGAACAGAAACAGCATCAAGGTCAGCTACTGCACTTATGATAAATTATTTAACTTGAAAAGGCTAACAGCCAAGACTGAAGTGGAGGGAGAATTGGTGCATGACTTTTTGTTCACAAATTACTGAGCACTCAATGCAGCCTCTAAGGCTGAGATGCAACAGAGCTTCATTGATCCAATTTTGGCCTGATGATTAACCCTAATAAAACAGATGTTCTTCATCATCCAGCACCACACCATCCATATGTGGAATCATCAGTTACAGCAAGTGGAAAAATTTTGAATGCTGTGGATAAGTTCACTTACCTTGTGTGGGGACCAATTTTTAATTGGGGAGTGTTAGCTAAGTGTCTCGCTGCAATATTGGGGCAAGGAAGGAGACCAGCAACCTCCCTCAAAACAGAGCAGGATTTATTTAACAAGAACAAACTTAAAGAAAAAAAAACACAAACAGGATTGGTAGGATCAGGGGAAGGAAATAAAATGGGGAAAGGGAAATTATACAACCTGAATAACACCATCGCCCGGGAATCAGCTGAGAATACACAGCAGCCTCCTGTCACCTTCTAGCTTCCAGCTAGAATGGTGAATCTCCTCCCTTCTTCCCAGGAGACCCCAGACAGCCCCCAGCCAATTGGCTGGCCGCTCTGACAGTCACGACTGCCTTCACTAGGCTTCCAATCATTATAATTTTGCCAGGCCCATGTAGGCGTCGGTGAATGGTGACAACGTGAGGTGCCAGCGCCATGGCGATGGCTACAACCAGTGGGTGGAGCACCGTGCCATTTGCGGAGCTCCAGACACCAGTGTGAGCACTGAGGGTTTTTTTTTTTAATTCTAACCAAAAGATGGGGTCATAAAAACCTCAAATTACAATTAATTCTTTACATTTGTCAGTATGCTTTCAAGTGATATACACTTAGATAATGAGGTTGACATAGGCATTACCAGAGCTAGCTCGATATTTGGGAGGCTCCAATAGAAAGTGTGGGAGAAAGGAACTATAAGGCTGCCTACCAAACTAAAGAGCTACAGAGGCATTGTTCTGAACTCATTGTTGTATGTCCATGAAACCTGGACAGTTTACCTGTATCATGCCAGAAAATTGAAACCTCTTCTTTTTTAATTGTCTTAGGAAGATTCTGAAAATCACCTGGCAAGATAGGGTACTGGACACAGGTCCTTTCTAGAGCTGAATTGTCCAGCATTCAAACCACACTGCAGAGAGTACAACTCTGATGTTCAAATGCCAAATGCGTTTGACTGACTCTCTTATGTAGAATTCACACAAAGCAAGCACCCACATGGAGGTAAGAAGTGATACAAAGACATATTCAAGGTCCCTTTAAATAACTTTGGAATTAATTGTGCAATATGGGAGACACTAGCATAGGGCCACTTAGCATAATGTACTTTCATCAAAGAAGGTACTGTGCTCTATAGTAGCTCAAAAGAAGTGTGAGATGTGCACATTTAGAGACATCTACACTCCAAATGTTCATATGGACTATTTGTTCCCAACCCGTGGTAGAGCCTTCTGAGCTCATATTGATCTGATTAGCCACAGTTGGACAGACAATACCTTGACCCCAACATAGTAATGTCCTCTTCAAGCATGAAGGACAAAAACCAACCAACCAAAGCCACCAGCTTAGAGTACCTAATAGAATTGAGTTGTGGTTGCTCTTGTTATTCTTGTTATTCTTGTCAGATCTGCAGTTTCCTTGATTGGGGATTCCGAGTGAGGGAACTCCCTCTTTCAATTCCAACGGGCAAAAATTTAGTCTTAGAAAGTTGCATGGCATTGCTAAAGATTGTGGTTTGTCCATGGTTACATTGCAGGTATGAATCAGAGGCAGGACTGGAACAGGTCTTCCTGATTCCAAGGCCATCACTTGTTTCCTCTCAAGAAGATTTGTA
Source organism: Dromiciops gliroides (assembly GCF_019393635.1). Classification (NCBI taxonomy): domain Eukaryota; kingdom Metazoa; phylum Chordata; class Mammalia; order Microbiotheria; family Microbiotheriidae; genus Dromiciops; species Dromiciops gliroides. The sequence continues at coordinate 515,074,706 of NC_057861.1, read as the reverse complement.
TAAAGACAAAATTAGGTAATAGACACAAGAAAGCTCTTTTCAACTAAAAAGGAAAATGCTACAATTAAGTTTTCTGTACCTGAATACCCTTTATCTGTATAGTCCCAGGCTTTGGAATTCCTCAGATTGCAGAGACTTTGGGAAGATCTCTGCAAGTTCACAGAGACTTTAGAGGACCTGATCTGGTAAATGGGGAGTCCCTAGGTTAGGCTGTTCTCTTTGCTAGGGTCTAGGAGAACTCTATTTTGAAGTCCAGTGGCCTTGAGTGTATGCACTGGAGAGCAAGAGGACAAAAGAAGGGTTCAAGACCAATATGGATTGGAGTGAAAAAAACAAAAAACAAAAAACAAGAAAAACCAGCAGTTGGGAAAGTTGGTGAGAAAGAAACCCAGCCAATAGTTCTCTCTTTCCTCCTGATTTTCCCAGAGCTCAAGTCTCAATTCCTTTCTTCAAAAAGCCTTCTCAGACTAGCTGGGAGGGTATTTTTATGTTTATCAGTGTTTCTGATGTTACTTGATACTACTAATAAATTACATAGCCATTAATAGTTATTTTTGTCTACGCCTATAAATTCAAGGTTTGAAATTGAGAAAAGATGCTAGTTCATGAAATAAGAGGTTTCTTTAGGTTTCTCCAGTTTAACTCTAGGGTAGAGGCCCAGGAAATTAGAGTTTCTGCAATTGTGGCAATTTCTGAGAATATTACAGTCTCTACTCACTAAATCTTGAACCTTTGAACCTAAAGAGAGAGAAAATTAATAAGGAAGCAAACCAGGATCAGAGAGAGTTGAGAGTTAATGTGGTTGTTCCTCCTAAAAAAGTGGTGCATAATCTTTGTCAAAATTAATTCACAGATCGAATTCATCAACAAAACAATAAAACGTCTCTATGTGTATGTGTGTATGCATGCAAACACACATTTTCCACATTTGTCAGGGCTGAAAATTTGCAAGTTGCCCTGGGTTAGTCAATCTTAGTAACCCTTAAAGGTTTGAAAGAGGAACTTTTGTAACTTCAGTTTTATTTCTAAGTAGTTTAGAGTAGTGAGTAGATTTGATCTTCATCATCTATGAGGGATGTCAGCCTGTTTTTCTGTGCTAAATCAGAATCAGATCTATGGAAGAGATCATCAAGTTCAACTTATATCTGAATATTGACAATGAATTGCCCCTCTACCTTTTCTTTAATATCTCCAGGTAGAAGAAACCCATTACCTCCCAAGGCAATCCATTTCCTTCCTGGATAGTTCTAATAGGAAATTTTCTTTACATTGAACCTAAATCTACCTCTCTGTAGTAACTGCCACGTATTCATTCCTAGTTATGCTTTCTGCAGCTAAACAAAAAAAGTCTAATGGCTCTTCTGTGTGCTGGACGTTCAAATACTCAAAGCCATCATTGTGGCCCCTTTAAGCCTTTTCTTCTCCAAGCTAAATATTCCCAGTTCTTTCAATTAATCCTCAAGAACGTGATTTTGAATGTTTTAAACATTCCACTTGCCTTCCTCTGGATCTTCCTCCACCTTATGAAAGTCCTTCCTAAATTGTAGTTCTTAGAAACAAACATAATATTCCAATTGTGGCCTGGCCAGTGCAGAGTACAGTGGAATTATTACCTTCCTGGTTTGGGACACTGTGCCTCTTTAATTCAATTTACAATCACTCCAGCTTTTTAGGTTGCTGTGACAGTGTCATGTCATGATTTATATTGACCTCAAGACATTTTTTTTCAGTTAAACAACTATCCAACCAAACCTCCCTCCAACTTTTTCCTATGAAATTGATTTTTTGAATCTGAAAGCAAGATTTTCTATCTATTCCTATTAAAGTTCATTTTAAAATAAACGAACCAACATTCTAGTGTGTCAAGATCTCTGTGGGTACGTTGTTTTCTGCCATCATATCTAGTTTTGTGTCATCTGACTTCTGCAAAACCTCATTTGGGATCCATCATTTGAAAATCAAGTGCTCTTTCTTAGAAGAGAGTTCAGACCAACCTGAATCTCAGACACAGTTACAATGTGTTAGATTTTTGCACAGGGTTCCTGCAGTCACAGATCAAAGAACAATCTTACTATGTCCTCAGTGAGGAAAGAACTATGGCCTCACAAAAGCAGTCATTTCACCTTTTGGTTCCGGTGTAGTCATCATCCCATAGCATTATCTTCAGATATGAAGCAGTGATGTATAACTGTTCATGGGTGAATAAAGGATATTACCTAGGGAAGTGAGGACATTCTTGAAGCCCTGGTCTGCTGTGTTGCTGTTTAGAACTCTAATTTTGTGTCATCTGAAAATTTTGTGGTATACACTGTGCTTTTATTGAAATCATGGATGACACTATTAAATAGCACAGACCCCAGTCACTTGGCTGTATATACCCTGGGGCCATGCAGCCTCATCTGTACCCTGGCCATTTCCCCCCATCTTCCTTTAGCAAATGCTTTCCCCCCACCCCACCCTTTCTACATCTTGCTGTAAGATCTGCACTATTGCTTCTGGAGAAGGTACAATAACTGGGTGTCCCTACTGTTTAACTAATCAACTTTTTGATGGCCTGGATCCTAATTTCCTTTTCTAACCATCACTCTCCTATAGTGTTGTATTCCCCCCATTAAGATATAAGTTCTTTGATCACAGGAGCTATATCACTTTTATTTTTTGGCTGGGCAAATGGGGGTTAAGTGACTTGCCCAGGGTCACACAGCTAGTAAGGGTCAAGTGTCCGAGGCCAGATTTGAACTCAGGTACTCCTGAATCCAGGGCTGATGCTTTATCCACTGTGCCACCAAGCTGCGCCCATATCACTTTTTCATTTGTATCCCCGGGGCTAAGCATACGTGCATGGTATACAGTAAGTGCTTAACAAGTACTATTCATCATTCATTCATTCATTCATTCATTCAATCTTTCAAGACCTCTTCCCACATTGATATGGACCCATTGGTAACTACCCTGCCAAAAGAAGACAATTAGGTAAAGCAAACCTTTAGATCTGCTATTGCTTAAAAGGAAGGCTTTTGGCAAGATAAATAATGATTAATGATGATTGATGTTGGTGGTGATGAGCTGATAATGATGATAATTGTGGTTGTTGCTGTTGTGGTTGTTTTATAATTCTTTACCCCTTATTCTAAAATATTCAGTAAAGCAAAAAAAAAGTAAGTTCTAACTTTATTTTTTAATTGGATCTTTTACTGACTATTACTTCATAATGAGATATTACTATTTGTTTGTGTGAGATTTAAAATTGGATATAAGAGCATTAAACTCCCCTTTAACCTTTCCCTTATATATCTCCCAGACCAGTAAGAGAAAGAAACCTCTGAGCTTTAGTTAGAAATGGATTACTTAGCTTTTATTGTTTGGGAATTACTTAGCCAACAAACAAGGTGATGCTTGATTAGAGAAATAGGAAAGTAGAAATACAAATAAATCGTCTAAGATCTAAGCTTAGTCTATATCAGTATAGAACTCACCAAATCCCAAAGCCACCTCTGAGGCTGAGAACCGCCTCAAGCACATGCTGTCACAGAGGACCCAGACCAATCACCAAGGACCATGCTGTCGAACCTGAGTCAGCGTGTGTGTGCAGGGCAAGAGAGACCAGTTTCCGTTCTCTGCTCGTTTTAAGCTCACACCCCGGAAGTGGCGTGCGTTTGCAGATGCATGGCTGTTCGTCACAGTCTCCTCCCCAAAAAGGGCGGTCCTTTCAAAAACTGGCATCCTTCAGTTATCACTAACTACCTCTTAAATCTTAGAGTTAACAGCTTTCACTTTTTTACCACATTTGCTTCAGCTAGTATAGATTCAACCAGTAAGAAAATTATAGGAATACAGGTACTATACTTAGGAGGTGAATTAACTATTTCCATGCTGGCTTGAGTGCCACTTGGGAAATGATGATAATAAATAATGAACAAATAAAGGAGGTGTATTGGCTTAAAAAACTTACATACTTCTCAAACAGTTCATATGTGAATCATCTGACCACGAGGGAATTAGCTTTTCCCTTGTGATTCAGCATTCAATTCTTTTTTTAATGCTATTTTAAACTTATGGAATAAAACAAGCATTTCCTTAACATAGTGCAATAAAAAGATGATAGGACATGAAACTGAAAATCTACTACCACACATCTTGGTACTCCTTTCAAATATACAACCAAATTATCATGTCTTTTTTCTTCCTCTTCCTCTCCCACCCTAGAGATGCAACATTAGACACAAATAGATATATAGGATATGTATGTGTGTATGTATATATACATATATATGTGTTATATGCTTATTTGTGTACAGGTACATGTATGTCAAATTATTCTATACATAAATCTATTTATGAGTTCTTTCTCTGGTGTCTAGTTGTCTTTCTTCATATGTCCTTTATAGTTAATTTAGATGTTTAAATAAGACATAATAACTTATTCACATTCTTAGCACCCAAAGTGATATACTGAATGATCCTCTCATAACTGAAGAACCAGTTCACTTTTCTTCAGGGTGAAACTAAAGCCAATTTATCTTATGTATTATGAATAAATATAAGAACCAGATTTTTAATCACTAAGATGTGTTTCAAAGCCACCTTTGACACAAACTAGCTCCAGGACTCTAAGTGACTCATTTAACCTGAGCTCTTTAAGACTCTAAGTTACAGATGTGTTATTATCTGAAGCTAGGGAAGTTGCCACACCAGGAGTTCTCTGGACTGATGAAGTTACTAAAAAGAGAAAGAACTGAAAGAGAAAGACAAATAATAGGATCATGATGAGATGCTAAATAAAGAGTCATTTTGATCAGAAATTATTTTGCTTATGAAAAGAAGCTGCAAAAACAACAAAGTTTAAAAAACGCTTCATTTATTCTCCATCTAGATCAGTGGTTCTAAATCGGGGTCTGTGGATGGATTTTCAAGTTCTCCTTGAATTAGGAAGGGGGAAGAAATATAGCTTATTTTCACTGACCCGCTAGTTAAAATGTAACATTTCCTTCAATTCTGATATGTTATACAAATTCTTCTAAGAAGGGATCCATAGGCTTCCCCAGATTGCCAAAGGGACCTATGGCACCAAAAGGTAGAGCAGTCCTGGTCTAAATTTAAGCCATGTTTTGTTGAAAGACAGAAGGAGAACAGTCAATTGGCCCAAACTTAATAGGGGAAATAGGACAGGCTGGCTGGATTCTGCACTCACGAAACCCTGAAGATATTAGTGTGCTTGAAACTTGCTTACCCATTCTTTAGCAACTGAAGTCTTTTTTTAGGAAAATGGACTCCATCTGGTGCTGAGTCATTAGCACTTTTTGAATGGTTGCTTTGAAGATCCTTTGGTGTTCAAAAGGCCCTTAATTGAGCCTCTGAATGACTTTCACTTGACTAAATGTCTTTTTTTTTTTTGAGGGGCTTTACGATTGGCCAGCATGAAACAAGCAATAAACTGTGCTGAATCTTACTGATTCCAATCCTGTCCAAACTTTCAGACCTATGGAGCTTGAGTATGTTCCAAGTCAGCCCAAAGCATTCAATGTCTGACCAAAAGGAAAATTTGCTGCATACAAAAGCCTTTATAGTGAAAAACTGTAGGACTCCTGTCTCAAGAGAAGTAACTACATTGTGTTGAACTAAAACTGCTACAGACTTCCTAGAAAGTGTGGTGTGTGTGTGTGTTGTGTGTGTGTGTGTGTGTGTGTGTGCGTGTGTTGGGGAGGGGAGAAGTCCAGGAGTTTCTACTTACCTATTACATATTATAGGTTAAGTCATGTTCATAGAGATTCAGGTCTATGGAAAAGAAATGTGATCCTATCAAACTAGAGCTCAGGGTGCCAATAAAAACAAGCAAAGTTATTTATAACAGGAATAGGTCCTTTTACAGGGGATAAAGTTGGGGAAAGAAGAGATGCTAGAGGAAAAGTTTTGTGTGCTCCCACATTTAAACACAAAAAGAATTCTCCCCATTTCAGCCTCTGAACCCTCTTTTCTTTAATTTCTGGGGCTGGGTCTCAAGATCCAATTGATTGGTTCCATTATTCTCATTGAAAGCATCTAAAGCAAGAGTTCTTAAGCTCTTTGGTGACCTTTTTGGCCATCTGGTGAGTCTATTGACTCCTCAGAATAATGTTTTTAAATGCATAAAACAAATACATAAGATTACAAAGTAAACCAATTATACTGAATTACAGTTATCATAATATTAAAAAAGTTCATGAGCCCCAGGTTAAGAACCCCTGATCTAAGGGAACTGGTTGCTTTCTTTTGTTTTTTGGCTCAAAGTTAATTCATCAAAGCAGTCCCTAGTCAGTAGCTCCAGATGTTTCTGCTCATGTACAGTGTCACTTTTGGGAGAGCAAAGTTATTCCAAACCTGAAAACAGAACTTAGCCAGCTGTGGATTTTGGATCTTTTCCATACAGACTCATCTGAGAAGAAATTTTGGTTACGAAAGTGATAGAAGTATCATTTTATGATATGATCAAGTTTATGATTATTATATTGGGGCTTTTAATGACCAGTTAGTCTAAACACTATTCTCTGGGACTAGAGGGCATATACCCTTTCCCTTGTAGATAAGGAGGGATCAAATTGGAGTGTTCTAAGTTCCCAGACCCAGAGGTACACCTAAAATTAGAGGAGGCCTAGTAAGAGCTGGAAGGAGTATACTAAGGAGGTTTGTCTGGGTAATATTCAAAACTAATTTGGAAAATTAGAATTGCTAAGAAAGAGTGGCCTATTTCACCATTCTATGTGTCTGCCATCTAGCTCTCCATCCCCCCCCCAACCTCCTTCAAAGAACATTCTTCTGATACTGCTGAATCTCTTTGAGAAGAATTATGTATTTTCATCAACTTAGAAATACAGCACACTCAAGGTAAGTAAGAGATAAGAATATCCCTAGCTATCCTTGATAAGTTTAAGACACTTGCCTAAATGAATGACATTCCAAGGTAGTGAGATTTGAGGGATTTGAGAAAAGCAAATGCTGCCCCAATTTCAAAAAAGAGGGGTAATAGAAAATGGAGCTTACAAGTTCTACTTAAAAACAATAGAGCTTGATTGTGGTGTCTGGGTAAAATTCCAGAGTATATTATCAAGATAGTTATCAATATATAGAGAAAAAGCTAGTATAGGCTTCATCAAAACTAGGACATGTCAAGATAAAACCCCTGTATTGTTAAACCGATTAACTGTAGATAGAGGGATTGTTGTTGTAGGCATAGCTTGCCTTGTAGTTGTTGTTCAGTTGTGCATCACTCGTCATGAACCTATGGACTATATTGTCCATAGGTTTTCTTGGCAAAGATACTCAAGTGGTTTGCCATTTCCTTCTTTTTCAAAATAAATTATTCCCCCATTTCATATAAAGACAATTTTTAACATTAAAAAAATTGAATTCCAAATTTTCTCCCTTCTTCCCTTCCCCCCTCCCTGAGACAGTAAGCAATTCAATATGGCATACATATTCAATCATGCAAAAGATATTGCCATATTAGTCCTGGTAAAGAAGACACAGATCCAAAGGGAAAAAATGAAAAAAATAAAAGTGAAAGAATAGAATACTTCAGGTCTGCATTTCAGACACTATCAGTTCTTTCTCTGGAATTGGATAGCATTTTCATCACAAGTCCCTTGGAACTATCTTGATCATTGTATTGCTGAGAATAGCTAAGTCATCTCACAGTTGATCATCCTACAGTATTACTATTACTATGTACAAAGTTTTTCTGGTATCTGTCTCACTTCACTTTGCATCAGTTCAGTAAGTCTTTCTAGATTTTTCTGAAATCATCCTCCTTATCATTTCTTATGGCACAGCAGTATTACTTACATTCATATACAATAATTTGTACAGCCATTCCACAATTGATGGACATCTCCTTAATTTCCAATTCTTTGCCACCACAAAAAGAGTTGCTATAAACATTTTTATACAAATGGTCCTTTTGCCTTGGTTTAACTCTTTGGGATACAGATCTAGTAGTGGTATTGCTGCATCAAAAGGTATGCACAGTTTGATAACCCTTTGGGTATAGTTCCAAATTGCTCTTTAAAATAATTGGACCAGTACACAACTCCATCAGCAATGCATTAGTGTCCCAACTTTCCCATATCCCTTTCAAAATTTATCATTTTTTCTTTCTGTCTGTCTGATGTGAGATGAAACCTTAGAGTTGTTTTAATTTACATTTCTCTAATCAATAAGTGATTTAGGGTATTTATATGATTATAGATAACTGATTTCTTCATCTAAAAACTGCCTGTTCATATAATTTTGCCTTTTTCTATGTAGTAAGGAGGAACTTCCTTGATTGGCTTTGAATAAAGAGGCAAAAGGCTATAAAGATATTAAACAGCCTCCTTCTGCCCCTTGGTTTGGCTTTTCTTTTATGCAACTTCTTCCTGGATTCTGTCTTATGAGAGACGATGCTATAAGGGGGGAGACCTTAAATCATTACCTTCTGAGGCCGACATATAGACTGAATAAAAAACATCAGTTCTATGTCTCAGCATTTGCTCTTTTGTCTAGGTGTAGGAATTTAGAGGCTATGACCTATGAGTTTCAAGAGGTCAGGAGAGTAAGCCATCCAAGTCAAGTTTGAGATTTTGTAGCCAACATAGTGTCAGTGACCCCAAGGAAACATTCTTCAGGATCTAGCCCAGGGGTAACTGAGAAAAGGACTCATCTAGCAGTAATACCACATTTGAATGTGATTGAACTTGATGAGATCAATGCTATGTAGACCCTACATTATTTGGGATCTCTTTCCCCAGAGATTTAGTCGATATAGGGGAGAGTGTGTAACTGAGGGTTTGGGAAATATGTACTTCTGTTCTTGTTATGTCTTTGAAGTAAATATCCCTTTGTAAAAGTTAACTGATGATAATGATTAGAATGGAACTGGAATTCTAGTTACTAGTTGAATAACAACAACTGTAGAGAGAACACTCAGGATGGGGACGTGAGTTCATAGAAGAAAGATAGGTTATCCCCTTACAGGTAATCCTAGAACCCTGAGGTAGGGAGATATACCCAGACTTGCTTTGGGATTGTTATCCTAGGGAATATTCACTGCATATTTTCATCACTTTTAAAATATAGCATACTATAGGTAAGGAGAAGATTAGAATACCCCCAACTGTGCTTGAAAATGGCAAGTCACTTGGCCCAACTGAGTTGACATCCTAGAGCATTGAAGAAACTAGCAGATGATATTGATTGTACTGTAAGAGGTACCATTAGCACTTGAGAAAAGCAGATGATTTCCCACTTCTCAAAAAAGGGAAGAAAAATAGAGCCTATGATTCCTGGTAAACTTCTAGAAAGAATTATTGTTAAAATAGTTATTGGATATCAAGGAAAGAGTTCGACGTAATTGTAAACATTTACAATGTCAGGAGACACATTTCTCCCACCCAAAGAAATAGAAAGATGGTCACTGATGTACCACATATCAGAACAGAACTTTCTGAGATGCCATTGTAAGAGGTGGTAGTACCTGAAAACATGTGAAAAGGAATGAAAGCCAAGAGGTTTAAATTTAAAACTTAATGTCAAGAGTTTGACCTGAGTGATGGGTAGTAGTCTGGGAAGTTTGAGTTGGCATTTTTTTCATTTCAGGTTTAGCAAAAGGATGGAGGGAATTCTGACTGCTATTAGGATAATCAGTGAATTAAGTAATGATGCCTGGGGCTATGATGAGAGACACCTTTGCTTGTTCTCCTAACACCAGTGATAATATTTTCTCCTCTTTTCTTCCTTATCATCTCCAGATTGCTCTCTGTTGCTCTCTCAAAGTGAGTTCCTGTTCCTAGGATTTCTGTTCTTTAAAGTTATGTTTACACCTTCTATTTTAATTAGTACCAATGCCAGTTTTTTGCTAAATAAAAACAAGACCTTAATTGGGTTTGGATTCATGTATGTCCTTAATTGCAAACAGGGGCTTTTCAAGGGGAAAAGAAACAGTGTTGGATATTGGTATATAGAAAGGAAAGCAGAGGTCTAAAATGCTGAGGTTTTATCCAAATAGAAACTCCGAACTAAAATGAGAGAGAGTCTTATGGTTTTGATTTATTGATTTTGGGTAAACTTTCCAAAAAGAACTAAACTGGATCTGAGGTTTTTCCTTCCTCTGCCCTAGGCTAAAAATGAGTTAGATCTTTATTTTGTTGTCAGGGACAAGGCTAGGTGGTTGGATCATGTGGTTTCACTCATCTATCTTTCCCTTCTCTCTTTCCACACCTGTAGAGATGTTTCTCTCTCTAGGGAAACTTCTTAGGGGGACTAGGGAGTAGGAACTTCCCAGTGGGAAGAGAAAAGCTATGGCTATTTCTGGATAGAAATGTCTACATTACAAAGATGGGAGGCCATAAGAAGGACTACTTTTTTCCCCCTTTTGATTATCAGCTCTACCTTAAGCCTATATACTCAAACAGGCACAAAAAAATCACAGAAAGAAAAATTTTCAAAGTTAATCTAGAAGATAAATGAGCTGCCTCAGGAGATAGTAGGTTTTCCCCTCACTGGAAATCTGATCATTTGGTTGGTATGGTAGGTTTACATGAATGTATTTGAATTCATAAAGACTGAGGACAGACATGCTATGTTGACTACCATGAAAAGGATGAGCAAGTTGGACTACCACCTAAGAAAGATAGGGTACTCTTACAGTCAAGATGGGCAGTTGTGCTGAGAAAACATAGATGTAGGCTGCCTCAAGTATCCCACAAGGAAGTTTCACAGCCTGCTGCTGTGTGGAGGACACTCATGAAACATAGGTGGTGTACCCTTGTGTCGGAAACATGCAGAACCACCAAAACAGGGTTGCCAGAGAGTGACAGTTTCAAAGGGAATGAGTGAAACAAGTGAGTAGACATTAAACTGGGCTTAGAACTCCAGATAGCAGTGCATGAAGCAGGGATTTAACTAAGGCGGGGGGTGGGGTGGGGGTGGACAGAGACAGGTTGTGAGATTGTAAGGACTGAGGACCAAAACTCTCAGTAAGGAAACAGAGCTCAATCCTTTCTGCTGTTTTCTAAATTTTTGGATCATTTCTGTAGATCAAATGAAATAAAGAATGTAAATGTATGTTATGAAGCATTACATAATATGTTGTGGTTTTTGTTGTTGTTGTTGTTGTGGGGCAATGGGGGTTAAGTGATTTGCCCAGGGTCACACAGCTAGTAAGTGTCAAGTGTCTGAGGCTAGATTTGAACTCAGGTACTCCTGAATCCAGGGCCAGTGCTTTATCCACTGCGCCACCTAGCTGCTCCCAGCATTATATAATATGAAATGGTATTATTACTTCTTACTGTATCATGGAGAAATGCAGATTAGCTATAAAGAGGAGAGTATTAATATAGGTATTGACATGGTTTGGAGGATCTGTCCTGGGACATCTGGAGGATTTACCCTTTGATCTTACCCTGATGCCTTATTGTGACATTGAGGCATGCTGGGTTTTCATAGGCCATAACAGAGGATATCAAGTGTTGACCGGTTCTAATGAGTCCACAAACATTTATTAAGTCCCTACTTTGTGCCAGGCACTAGGCCAAATGCTGGGATAGAAATACAAGCAAAAGGACAGATAGTCCTTGCTCTCAAGGAGCTTACATTCTAATGGGGGAAAGCAAAATATAAAATGAGACTGAAAAGTAGGGGGCATGATAGGAAAGTTTTGAAAATGAAAGATAGCTGGAGTGAACCCTTGCCCCAAATGAAGGTTCTGAAAAGACCCACCAATGGGCAAAGGAATTCTCAGAAAGGGAGACATAAGATGGCTGAGGCTTACTGACATAGTCCAGAAAATAAAAGGCTTACCCAAGAGAAAAATTATATTTTCAGTATAGTCCTGGTTCATACAGACCGTGCTGTATGAACCAGTGAGGCAGAAAAGATGTTAAGAATCACATAAACTATATGGAAAATACCCTTCTAAGATTTTAAAAATGAATTTGTTTTTTGACATTCGCAACCATGTCTCCTCTTTTCTCATAATGATATTTATACAGGACTTTACAATTTACAAAGTGCTTTTGAAATATCACCTCATAATTACCGGGAGGTAGATGGTGTCACTATCCTCATTTTACAGATGAAGAAACTGAGCCAGACCAGATGTTAAATGACTTTCCCAGGGGTAACATAGCTAGGACCTGTCTAAGGGTAGATATGAACTTGGGTCTTCCTGACTCTAGGTCCAATGCTCTATCCTCTGTACCACCACCCAGTGGCCTTGACTAGTAACGAAAATGATTGGACACATGCTATATTTCTTTTATTGGTAGCAATTAAGTTACATTGGCTTAATTCTGGAAAAAATTACTGTAATCAGTGGTCTTTGTAATTTCTTTTTTTGTTTGTTTGTTTTGTTTGGTTGGGCAATAAGGGTTTAAGTGACTTGCCCAAGGTCACACAGCTAGTAAGTGTCAAGGTCTGAGGCCAGATTTTAACTCAGGTCCTCCTAACTCGAGGGCCAGTGCTCTATCCACTGCCACCATCTAGCTGCCCCCATAATGAAGAGGCAACCACTAGGATATTGAGCATTCTTTAGGTTTGTTGTTGTTGTTGTTGGTTTTTTGGTGGGACAATGAGGGTTAAGTGACTTGTCCAGGGTCACACAGCTAGTTAGTGTCAAGTGTCTGAGGCTGGATTTGAACTCAGGTTCCTCCTGAATCCAAGGCCGGTGCTTTATCCACTGCACCACCTAGCTGCCCCGATTTTAAATAGCTTTTTTTTTTTTTGCAGGCAATTGGGGTTAAGTGACTTGCCCAGGGTCACACAGCTAGTAAGTGTCAAGTGTCTGAGGCCGGATTTGAACTCAGGGACTCCGAATTCAGGGCCGGTGCTTTAACCCACTGCCGCCATCTAGCTGCCCCTCAATGAGCTTTTTAAAGTAATTACATTTAAAGTTTAGTTGTATGCCATCTTTTTCTCATTGCTATTCATTTGTGTTCTTATAAATTCTTAATCTTACCTTAATGGTTTGAAAGAAAGCAACTCCTGTCAATGAAACAACATTTTCCTATCTGCTGAATATAGTTAATTTCATTCTCTGTGGTGTTATTTGGTGCTCAATGTATCCAGTGTCACTCACTAGACATGTATGAAGACAATAATATGATTCTATACCATCTACAAGTCTTTGGCCTCTCTCATTTCCTATTCTTAAACCATACTATCCCATATATTTCTCTATATCCTCTTTTTTTTCTTCACCATGGCACAGAAGTCACCAAATATCAGAGGATATATTGATATGACCTGGAAGATCTTAGCAATTCCCTCTACCACTTCATATTCGTAACTAATGTTGGTATGTAAACCGCAATTATCTTCAATCGTGACCTGTTGGAAATACTTAGCATTAGTATTGCAATACATCATGACCGATGTCTTATGAATTTATATTTCTTGTGTTTTTTTTGTGGATGGTAAAACTCACTGCACCAATTCCTTTTTTCACCTTTCCAAAGAATATCTGGGAGTCATTGTTCTACTTAGCAGCAGCTTCCTTATTTTTTCTCTTTCTTCTGCTTATGGCAAAATTGTCAAGATTGATTCAGCCCCTCCTGAATTATGTTTGCTCATAGGACCCTGGAAAAGGAGTTCATATTTAAAGTACTAGCAATGAAATTAAAGTTTGTTGATGGTCTGTGCAATTCTTGGTATCCTTTGTCCCCTTTCCTACCACTCTGCCACTGTCATGGCAGAAGTGAAAGATGTAGGGACTATGGATCATTTTTTTGAATTTTCATTGTTTTACAGATTGATATGGCCAAAAAGTCTATCACTGAGTGACCAGATTACTGATGACATGCCTCTAAGCTGGAATTCAGAAAATAAACTCAGTCTTTTTCTGGATTTATATTTGAAGCTTTTCCAGTAAGGTAAAATATGTTAGACCTTGTACTCTGCCCTTGAGAATCCAGGATCACCTTAATATTCTGAGGTTTCCAAGTAGGATGCTGTAGATCCAGGTTGGTTATGAGCAGAAAGAAGCAGGAGAAGAATATAATAAAGCAGAAAGAAACAGGGAGAGGGTATAATAAAGAAAGAATTGCAATATATCCAGCTAAGCAAAGTCATCCCAAAGACATTTAATTATCAGAAAAGAAAGAGGACTACAAGAAGAAAAGTGGAAAAGATTGGCAAAAGTAACATCAACAAACTTTTTTCCATCAAAGCTATTGGGACCACTACTCTTGAGCCCTAACATCACAGTTCCTGAGGTACTTATAGAGTAGGAAGCACTAAATTATACAAAATGGCAGGGGGGATGCACATGGATTAGATAAATTGAAAATTGGTGCTGGGGGCAATTTACTCCTGTGGGTATTGAAGGGCCTTATATACAAAGAAACTGCATATAACTGAAGGAGGGAACCATACTAAAGTTGTGAAAAACAATCTTTAGCCTTGTTAATATCTCCAAAAAGATGACCCATAAAATCTGACTAATACTTACTTTACCACCTGTACACAACTTTATGAGAGTTATCTGTGTTATCTATTTATGAATCAAGACCATCATTTTTAAGGGTATTAGAAGAGAACAAGAGGATTTTTGTAACTGATATTTCACAACGGACCACATCTTTACCATTGCACAGCTGATTGGAACATATAAAGAATATAAGATCCTGATTAGAATGAAAGTATCTTGGACTTCTGGATCATGTGTGTGACAAGATGGATAACTAGACATTTTCCCCAACCCCCGTGACCTCTCAAACTTCTCCAAAACAGAAATTGTGTGCCAAAGATAAAGCAACATCAGCTGTCTCAATGCTCTAGCACACCTAGAATTCAAAAGAAGATGAAAACAAACAAACCCATCCCAGGAACTGACCCTGACTCTGAGCTCACTCAGTACAGACACACACACACACACACACACACACAAACCCCTCTACCAGCAGTAAGGCTATACTTGGAGACACAAGGACATAATACAGGCTTACAATAAAATTCACACTTATGCCCCAGTTCCCCCATCTTTCCAGTACTATGGAGACCTGGGCTCCAGGCAGTGGGAGTGCGCCTAAGCCACGACAGGTAGGTTTGCCATTGCCTTTCAGGAGCAAAAGTCTACCAGGGGCTACAACCCTGTAGCACTAATGCTACAAAGTTCTGAACTGTTAATGACAGGGGAAACAGTGTTACCTATCTCTAAATGGCCAGTGCCAGGCCAGATAACTAAAAAAAGAGAGAGTAAAATGATAAAAAAAAAAACTTGAAAAAACAATTTAGAGACATATGGAAAAAAATTAAGTCTAATTCATAACTTTAAGTATGAATGGATTAAACAATCCAATAAGTTGGGAAAAGAGTGACAATTAAATGAAAAAACAAAACACTATCCTCTGTTGCTCTCAAAAACACATTTTAAAAATAAAGACATACACAAAATAAACCTGAGAGGTTGGGGGAAAATTTACTATGTGTCAAGTGAATCCAAAAAACCAGGAGTTGACATCATTCTATTGACAAAACACAGACAAACATTCAAAAAACTAAAAGGGACAAACAAGTTATCTATATTATGCTGAAAGGAACCATGGACAACAAAGCAACAAAGCAATATCAATGCTTTAGCATCCAAATTCATGAAGAAAATATCTGATCTTCATACCACTAATAGGTCTGTATCCCAAAGAGATCATAGAAAAAGGAAAAGGACCCACATAAACAAAAATATTTATAGCAGCTCTCTTTTTGATGATAAAGAATTGGAAATCAAGGGAATGCCCATCAATTGGGGAATGGCTGAACAAGTTGTGGTATATGAATGTAACAGAATACTATTGTGCTATAAGAAATGATGAGCAGGCAGATTTAAGAAAAACCTGGAAAGACTTGAGTGAACTGATGCTGAGTGAAATGAGCAGAACCAGGAGAACATTGTGCACAGTAACAGCAACATTGTGTGATGATCTACTGTGATAGACTTTGTCCTTCTCAGCAATGAAATGATCCAAAAAAGATGACTAGAACATATACTAACAAGATTGAGAACACACGCACACACACACACACACACACACACAAATAGAGGAATACCTTTAAAAATATAAAATACCCAAACTATCAGAAGAGATCAAGCAGGATTTAAACCAGGGATTTAAGGATATTTCAATGTGAGAAAAATAATCAACATAATTAACATATTAGAAACCAAAACATCCAAAATCACATGTTCATTTTAATAGATATAGAAAAAGCTTTTGACAAAGAACAGAAGATCAGGTGAGGAATAAAACAAGGGGATGTATGCTAAACAAAGAAATTTGCCACTGTGATGGAGGACATCTAGGGCAGAGGAATTCCCCATCAATAGTGAGGTCCTCTAGAAGCTCTGGTTTGAGTATTTATGTATGAAAGAATTATTAAATTGCTGTTACTCTAAACGTGAGATTCTTGTTCAATGTACTATAAATTGAAATGTTACTGGAGGAAATAAAACCATTCTGATGTTGACATCCATCCCTATGTCTAAAAGGAAATTGAAACATGAAATACACTCTACAGTTCTCCTTGGAGAGTAAGTAAAGAATTATCAGATGTGGTTTTATCATGTGACCAATGACCAAAAGAAGCATTATTTCATGGGACATTTGGTTATTTCTTATTGCTATATTCATGAAACATAAGCAAAAAGAAAAACATGAACATAACTACAGCCTACATTCAGACATCAGTTACAGAAAATGAGAAGGTAGAGAAATTTTACAAAGAACACAGGTATACCTTCCAAAATGAACCAGAATATGCATTAATACTTGATTAAGTCAACACAAATATAAGCATAGGAGAAGATGACAAAATATGTTGGGAAATATGGTTTGGAACTAAGAAATCAAAGACACAAAAGACTTTAAAAGCACAAAGAAGTTTCATACCTCTATATCAACATATTTTTTTCAAAAAGAAACCAGAAAACAATGGATATGTTAAGTACCAAAATTAATATAAAATAAAATAAACTATGTTTTAACAGACAGGAAACAATTGGTTGCCAATATGGGAGTCATTCAATGTGGGATCTGAATTTGTACAATCAGATTCATTAGAGTAAAGCATATCAGAAGAAAGATTAAAATGAGGAAATATTACAAACAGTTATAATTTATACTTGACCTATTAAAATAAGATGTTTTTGTTTTTGTTTTTGTTTTGTGTGTGTGAGGCAATTGGGGTTAAGTGACTTGCTCAGGGTTACACAGCTAGTAAGTATGAAGTGTCTGAGGTCGGGTTTGAACCCAGGTCCTCCTGAATCCAGGGCTGGTGCTCTATCCACTGTGCCACCTGGCTGCCCCTCAAATAAGATTTTGATGTCAAAAAATTAGAAATAGATAAACAAAGGCATTGACATAAAATTTTCTTTTTTCTAAAAAAGTGTAATCTCTGTGATCACTACAAAAGAGTTCAGAAACTATGTCATCCAGAAAATATTGTATTTCCTTGCTAAGCAGAGACATATATAAAAACCAAGGACAAAACCTATTTATAATATAATTTCCCTTTTAAAATATTATGAAAAAGAATGGTTAAAATTTTATGTAAGCAATATTATTTAATAGTAAAGAGGGGGAAAGAAGTCTCCAAAGCAGTTGCCGCAAGATCCAGCTAAACCAGCTCATCTCAAGAGCATTTATAGATAAAACTGAAAGGAGGCAACCAACTGATTTGAATCAATCTATCAACATCTCTATACTGAACAATTATCATCATCAATGACAGTGGGACAGAATTTGAGAGTTGAGATAGTTAAGATCTCCCTTAATACCAGGGCTCTCTCCAATATATCCTGTTCACATCTTATTTGTACATAGTTGTTTGAATGTTGCCTCCACTAGCAGAATGTGAACTCTTTGAGAGGGGAGACTATTTTTTCCCTTTCAGTTCTTTGCATAGTGTCTGGCAGACAGCAGATAATTAATAAATGCTTGTTAACTCACTTCGAAGGCCATATCACAGTTCATACTAAAAAGGAATCCTGGATATAATATACCCCACAAGAGCTCATTCAGCCTCTGCTTAAATCCTTCCAAGAGAATGGAATCCACTACTTCGTAAATCAGTCCATTCTACTTTTAGACAATTCTAATTGTTAGATTTTTCTTTTTTGCTAACATCAAGCCTTATTTTCTCCTTGGGACTTCTATCCATTGCTCCTTGTTTGGTTCTTTGGGGCCAAATAAAATATATCTAATCCTCCCTCCACATGATTGCCCTTAAAAATATTTGAAGATAGTATCATGCCTTCTTTGGTCCTTGCAAGCTAAGCATGCCTAGATGCTTCAAATGATTCAATGGATTCAAAACTTTCCCAATGGGTTTGCCTTCTCTAAGCACCCTCCAGCTTATCAATGTCCTCTTAAATCCATGTTGTCCAGACCGAACAGAATACTTCTATAAAGTCTGATGGGGACATAGTACAATGGGTCTATTACCAAATTGTTTCTGGAGTTATGCCTTTTTCAGTGCAATCCCATTAACCCAAGGAAGTCCTATCTTTTTTGACCCCTCCCCCCATTTTTACTTAATAACTTAAATCCCTACCTTGTTTTGTCATCATTTTCCCTATAGAACCTCAGTGCATCCTGAGCTTTAGCATTCTTTTTTATATTTTGCTTTAGCATTCTTGACACTATTTTCACAGGATTATGCCACATTCATATCCATCTTCTGTTTCCTGGCCTTGCTTCACCTTCTGTTTATTTATCCATTAGATAAATTCTATTTTTCTCCTCATTGGAATTATTTCCCTTTGTGTCTTAGAATTTCATCTTGAGTATCTCCCATACTTCCTGGGCACATGAAGTAATTTCATCTGAATTCTTTGAAATGTGCTTTTCCCAAATGTGGGTTGTATGTCAGACTGTGCTCAGATTTCCTTTACTTCTCAATCGCAAACTCTACAATAGTGGTCATTCTCTACCTCTTCCCCCGCCCCACTCCACCCACCTTGGTCAAATATTCCATCATTTCTAATTCAGCAGTCAGTTCCATGTTAGTGAGAATGGGATCCCAAATAGAATTTCCCTTCATTGATTATACTGCCTCCTAAAGGAAGAAATTATTGTCAAAACAAGCTAAGAAGTTGCTATATGCCCTTTTTGTCAGAGAGAAGCTCTAGCAGATGTCTGGATAATTGAAGTTGCTTATTGCTCCTATTTTGGCTTGGCATCAAATTATCTGTTTGCCAGACTTCTTGCCTATTTATTTTTTCTGTCAAGGTGTATATTCCTGTCTTATATTCCAAGACAAGATCATTTTTCTGCCTTCTTTGAGCTTCACCTAAATACTTTGTGTCATGATTCCCCACTGTGGCTCCTGGATTTCTTCACATATACGCCTTCTTGATATTGTTGTTGTCGTTTGTCCTTCATTCTCAAAGAGGACCATGACATCAGGAGGTGATGTCATGACTTGCACTGAATTGGATTTAAGTGAGGGAGAGCTGTGCAAAGTCACCAGCCTCACTCTGTCCTCCAGAGCCATCTGGGTCCAGTGGCAAGATATATATATCAGGATGACTGGAGATGCCCCAGATGTTTAAGGCAATTGGGGTTAAGTGACTTGCCCAGGATCACACAGCTAGTAAGTGTCTAAGGTAAGATTTGAACTCAGGTCCTCCCAACTTTAGGGCCAGTGTTCTACCCACTTTGCCACCTAGTGCCCCATACTTTCTTAATATAAAATGCTATCAAACTCCCCCCTCCTTTTTTTAACCTATTCTGTTTTTTGTTTTGTTTTGTTTGGGAGGGGGGTAATGGGGGTTAAGTGACTTGCCCAGGATCACACACCTAGTGTCAAGTGTCTGAGGTCAAATTTGAACTCAGGTCCTCCTGAATCCAGGGCTGGTGCTTTATCCACTCTGCCACCTAGATGTCCCCTGTTTTGTTTTTTAAATGTCAGACCTACTCAGAGCCACAGCCCAGGCTTTCATTGCACTGTCTCAGTAATACCTATGAGGTCAAATTTGCCCCGTTGCTTTAGAACCCCATTTTGTTTGTTGCTCAAACTTAAGGGCATAGGGTTATTTACCAGTTTCTTTCTTGAATTTTATCTCCTTTTGGATTTTTCCCAGCTATTATTCTTTCTTCTCCATAGCAGGGCTTCCTGACCTTTTTGTGTCTCATGTATCCCTTTGGCAGTCTAGCAAAGCCAGTGGACACCTTCTCAGAATAATGTTTTTAAATTAAACAATTATATTGAAACAAAGATGAATTTTTTTTTCCTATCCAAGTTAACACATCCCCTGAAATCTATCCATGGACCTCAGGTTAAGAATCCTTGCTCTCTATAGTATCTAACTTTTGAGACATATGTAAGCAATCTTTTCCCTCTCACACCCTTTTTAGTTTAATGCCATTTTGATTAAATTTGCAAGATAATTGGAAAATATATTTTACAAGCCTTTATTATTTATCTGTGACCCTGAATCTGTCAACTCTATATTGTAAGCTAAGCTCCAGAAATCCAAATTCCATTTTCAGATATTATTTTCTTAGTTAAGCTTGTGTACTTCCTTTAAATTCTTATGCATCTCCTGCCTTCAATGGGCAACAGTGAATAAAACATAACCGGTGCCCCATTGTCCTCAGTTTCTTGCTTGAAATTTGGTAATAATTGATTTTTTCTTTTTTTGAATTTTAATATTTATTTTTAAATGCATTTCTTATTTTTAACATTTATTTTTTTAAAAATTAGAGTTCTGAATTCTCTCCTTCCCTTCACCTCCTTCCCCACACATTGAGAAGGCAGGAAATGTTATGTCATTATACATGTGAAATCATGCAAAATATTTTTATATTAGCCATGTTGCAAAAAAAAAAAAAACAGACAAGAAAAATAAGGAGTGAAAAAATCATGGTTCAATCTGCACTCAGACACCATCAGGTCTCTCTCTGGAGGTGGATAGCATTTTCATAAGTCCTTTTGAATTACCTCGGATCATTGCTTTGAAGAAAATAGCTAAGTCATTCACAGTTGATCATCTTTACAATATTGCTATTACACTGCACAATGTTCTCCTGGTTCTATTAATTTCACTTTGTTTCAGTTCATATGAGTCTTCCAGGTTTCCTGAAACCATCTTGCTCACCATTTCTTATAGCATAATAGTATTTCATCCTAATCATATACCTTGTTATATGGTATAACTTGTTCAATCATTTCCCAATTGATGGGAATTTTGCAATTCTTTGCCACACCACAAAAAAAGCTGCTATAAATATTTTTGTACATATAAGTCCCTTTCCTTTTTCTTTGATATCTTCGGGATACAAAGCTAGTAGTGGTATTGCTGGATCAAAGGGTAGGTACAATTTTATAGCCTTTTGAACATAGTTCTAAATTGTTCTTTAAAATTGTTGGACCAGTTCACAACTGTACCAACAGTGCATGAATGTCCGAATTCTTCCACATCCCCTCCAACATTTGTCATTTTTTTCTGTCATGTTAATTGATCTGATAGGTATGAGGTGGCACATCAGACTTGTTTTGATTTATATTTCTCTAATCAATAGTGATTTAGAGCATTTTTAAGTTATTATAGATTGCTTTGATTTCTCCTTCTCAAAATTGCATTGGCAATCTTTTTAAAGTTCACTCTAGCTGTGTCATTTATGCCCATGTGAATTACCAGCAGTGAGTAGCTGTCATCCATTTTGATTCATCTTGGGAAGTTCTTCTCTGTTATGTCTTGAATACATGCCCCAGGAAGGCAACAGATCATTCCCTATTGCTGTTATTCAGTCAATAATACCTGCCTCAGTATCCTGAACAGGAAATCATCTGCTACTATGACTTCTCTTCTTTGCTCCCATACTTTATGATTCATCACCTTATAATTTCTGTGACTCCACAATTTTGTTCTTAGCAAGGGAAGGAAACAGGGGGCTTTGAAGCACCCAGATCTCTCTAGAAAGTTCCTTAAATCATTTTAAAGCTGTAATTGTATAACTGTGGCATTTTTTTCCTCTCTTTTCTCCTCAGTGTAAAACTCTTCTATTCTCCATCATCATCCTGACAAGGCTCAGGTAGCCCCTCCTCAAACTCAGATCCCTTTGTTTGTCGTTGAAATCTTACTTTTAGGAGCTCTCCATTCTTCCTAACAGACTTGAGTGAATAGAAACATCATTCAAGTCTTCCAGTACAACCATTAACTCTCACTTGAAATGCAGAAAATAATCATTTAGTTGTGGCAGAATGCAAATATGGCACATGATGTAAACCACTGCACAATTTCTCCTATTCTTCACAATGAGATTTTTCAGTCTTATTTCTTGAAATTATTTGTATTTATACCTTAACCATAAGTATCTAAGTAAAACAATAGAAAACTTCATTCAGATTCTTTCTTTTGCCTCCATAGCTCCACAATGACACTGATAGCCTCCCCTTCTTCCCCTTTTAGTCTTGTACCAACTTCTACTCCACTTCATCAATTTGTGCCACCTCCCTATTAATTTGTTATCCCTCCCACCTTTTCTTGCTTCCATTTCCTTGTCTTGTGAACTACCTTATCCTTGTGCTAGAGTCTCTCTCTCTCTTTTTTAGAGCCTCTCTTCAGCTTCTATTCTCTCTCTCTCTCTCTCTCTCTCTCTCTCTCTCTCTCTCTCTCTCTCTCTCTCTCTCTCTCTCTCTCTCTCTTCGGTGAGGCAATTGGGGTTAAGAGACTTGCCTAGGGTTACACAGCTAGTAAGTGTTAAGTGTCTGAGGCCAGATTTAAACTCAGGTCCTCCTGACTCCATGGCCGGTGCTCTATCCACTGAGCCACCTAGCTGCTCCCTCAGCTTCTATTCTCTAATCCTCCTTAACTCTTTTTTATCCTCCAGAAATTGTCATTGATCCTGTTTCTTTCATAGACTAGAAGCAGAATCTGAATTAGTATCTGGGCCTAGAGAGCATTCATCAAATTGTCATCAAGATCTCTCAAAATTTGTCAGTTTTTTCTTCTCCAAATTCAACTTCTGACATACTTCTCTAGTCCAAACCCCTCCAAGTTATCTTTTATTTTTTTTTGAGGGGCAATTGGGGTTAAGTGACTTGCCCAGGGTCACACAAGCTAGTAAGTGTTAAGTGTCTAAGGCCAGATTTGAACTCAGGTCCTCCTGAATCCAGGGGTGGTGCTCTATCCACTGCACCACCTAGCTGCCCCCCTCCAAGTTATCTACATGACTTTTTTTCTTATTATTCAGTTCAAGAGTTTTTCTTTTCTTCAGCTCCCTCTTACACAAAAGCCAGAAGTAGAAAAAGTAGAGGAAAATAAAGTCTGAAAAGCTAACATGTATACTATATGTAGGGAAAATCAGTTTCAAAGAATCCAAAAGAAAGATAGGTAGGATCAAAATTCTTACAGTACAAGTCAGGTCAGGAGAACATGGACATTCTCAAGAACTAAAGAAAAAGGAAAAGAAAACAAAAAGAAAGAATTTCGTTGAGAAGGAATCACGAGAATTGTTTGAAGAGATTAATGTGGCCACACAGGGAAGTCACCAAATTCAGGTTAGATTTTTTAAAAAGAATTATGCATAACATGGGCACAAGGACAAGTGGCAGAGTGTGAATGAGGATGGCACAGCCTTATAAAAGTTGTGTTACAAGTGGGACAGATAATGAGATATGATGAAGGAAGCTAAGGCTAAGAAAAAAATGTTGTTTTAGGTGGAATTTTGTTTTTGTTTTTGTTTTGTTTGTTATAGTTATAATGAAGAAAAGAGTAGTTAGTGTAGGACCACTACTTCAGATAACAGTGATGATAATAACTGACAATAGAAAAAAGGCAAATTCTCTAATTTGTTTTTGCTTTTGTTTATTCTGCCAAGAAAAAATGACCATTGCACTGGCAATAACAGAACAAAATACCTGAGGAATTGATATTCTACATAAATGAGGAAATAGTAAAAAGATAACTAGTTGCCCTTAATATGATCGGGTCATGTGGCACAGATCTACTCCATCCTTGGGTACTGAAAGAACTGGAGGATGTGATTGCTGAGTCATTCTCAGATACCTTTTTTTTTTTTTTTTGGTGTGGGCAATGAGGGTTAAGTGACTTGCCCAGGGTCACACAGCTAGGAAGTGTCAAGTGTCTGAGGCTAGATTTGAACTCAGGTCCCCCTGAATCCATGGCTGGTGCTTTATCAACTGCACCACCTAGCTGCCCCCCATTCTCAGATATCTTAAAACATGTGGAGAATAGCAGCTGGGGCCAGCTTGTATCAACTTGTAAGAAATGATCATTAAATTTTCAGGGCAATCATTGATACCTTGGAAGTGGGCAAACACCATAAATGAGGACTTGATTTACTGTTTTGTTGATTTCTAGACTTAAGAAAATAATACAGATTAAAATTAAAAGTGTATTGTATGGGGGCAGCTAGGTGGCTCAGTGGATAGAGCACTGGCCGTGGATTCAGGAGGACCTGAGTTCAAATCTAGCCTCAGACACTTGACACTTACTAGCTGTGTGACCCTGAGCAAGTCACTTAACCCCAATTGCCTCACCAAAAATAAAAGTGTATCATACATACATTTTTGGGCAGGAGAGAGAGCTAACTGTTAGAAATTTTTGAGCAAACCTCTGAGGATGGAATAGGTATTGTAGGACTATCGTGTACAAATGTGACCTAAAAATGGGAAAGAACAGAATCTTCAAATTATTAGCTGATTGATTTGAGTTTTGATCCTGGAGAAATTATACAATGAATCATTAAAGAAATTGGTTATCAAACAATTAGAAAAGGAAGTAGTCATTACAAAGAACCAGCAAAACTGCTTCTTCAGGAACAAGTCATGCTAGATTAGCCTTATTTACTTTATGTTAAGGTTACAAAACTGGTAGCTCAGAGAGTGTTATAGATATGGTTCATTGTAACGATTGGAATGACGCCACCTGCTGGATACTTACTGTAGAAGAGTTCTGCCCATGAAGGGAAGGTCTTTGAGGGCAAGACCAGGAGTCAGGAAGTGACGCGGGCTAGTGGGAGGAGGAAGGAAGAGACTGGCACTCAGTCTCGCTCTCTTTCCTGGGGACGCTGGCGGAGAAGGGAGCTAGAAATGTGCTCTCCCTTTAATAGATAGGAATCTAGGCCTTTCTCTCTCTTTACCAAATTCTTATTCTCCTTAATAAATGCTTAAAAGTCTAACTCTTGCTAAAGCTTATAATTTATTGGCGACCACTCATTAGATATTTTAGACAGACTAGCTAGAATTTTAGCCCTTAACAGATGGCTGACCACGACGAGGAAAGCTAAACCTCAGTCTTCTGATCTTCTGGTTGGGTAAGGCATTTTCTCTACCCTCTCCCTTTAACTGCTAAGTACTGGCGTACTGGCTGTGTTTTCCCTTTAAATTTTTTCAAATGGACCTTTTAAACTCCCTAATTACCCTATTTTTGATTTTAGTCTGTTTAACCAGACAAATGGGAGATAAGATCATGTTAATGCTTTGTTTTTCTGGATTTTCTATTTTTCTTTTTATTTTTGTTAGAAGAGCCAGCAACATACTCACACAAGGAAATATCTCCCACTCTCCCAACCATGCTTTTTCAGAGAAACCTGAAGAGATTCCTGCAGCTTTTCCCAGTTCTAACACTAATTGTTGCTCTAATTTTGCATGCCTGGAGGCAATGACCCACCCTCTAGAAGTTTTTAATCCCCTAGCACCTGGAGGCAAAGTGGGGGAAGAGGAATCCAGGCCTGAGTTCAAAATCAAGTCTGATTCAAATTGTGCTGGTCCCTCCCCTCCTCTCCAGACCCCACCCTCTACAAATGGCCAAGCCCATTGCTTCCCCTGCCCGGGAAGTCCAAAGATCTAATGCGCATGCTCAACTTTCTCTAACTACATTTGCAGCTTCAGGCTCAGCCCTTCCCCAGCCTGGCTGTGCTTCTGAGACAACCTTAGAAAACCCTTTAAATTCCAGATATGCTCGTTTTGTTCATAATTTTGCTAACCTGCTTTTGTCTTTAATTAGTGATCTTATAAAGCATTTGTATGGTGAAAAGACTGACAGACAATATAGAGGGGTTAAAGAAGAAAAACTTAAGCTGAATAAGAATGACAATCATCACCATAGTTCAAGACTCCGCTTCTTTTGCCATGGAAGTATATATATTTTACAGAAATGTAGAAGTAAACAGCAAGGTATTGATATGAGTATTGGGGATTTTAGATATCGGAATCAAAAGTGTTCTGAATTCATTCAGAGTGATAGTATCAGTTCAGAGGTTACATAGGATTTCTATGCCATTACATATACATTTTGAAATTAATGGTATGGGTTTATTTTCATAGAGATTTTCATGCTTTTGAGATTGTGTCTTATACTTAGTTTCTAAAACAAGGAGAATATTTGTAAAAGTTTTTTATAGTCATGTGATCAAGTTTATATTTCATAATACTCATTAATATTAAGTTCATGCTCATTTAGATTTCCTTAGTTTGAATTTCACTGTCTTTTATTGTTCCATGTGTATTTTCTTCTATACATTTATCTAATTTTAAAAAATTGCAAGATGGTTTTGATTTCATAATACAATGTTAATTCTAGGAGTATTGTGCTCCCATGTTCTGAGTTGTTTGTTATTTTTTCTCAACTGATTATTTGATCAAACTCTTCAAAGCATTTCCCTGGCAAATTGGTTGCCATGGCAAGTGTAAATTGATTCTAGAAGTATTATTTTTGATAAGCATATTCCAAAAAAAAAAAAAAGAGGGGAACATTTGTAAAAGTTTTCTTTTTTTAAAAAAAGTTTTCTTTGAGATTCTGTTGTGCTTTAACTTGTATTTAAATATGTTCTGATTTTTCACAAAAGTAATTGTATACTAAGTACAAAAAAGGGGTATTATTTGAAATTGTTGCATAATTATATATTGTGTTCTGAGTCAAGATGTATTCACATTTTTTACAATCATTTATTATCCTCAATTTTTAAATCCATATGAGACTTGGATTATGGGAACTTATCATTTAAGACATTAATTGCCTTTATTCTGAGTTATCAGATGCCAGTTGGCCAAGATGCCATCCAATCACAAGAGGAATACATGCAAGAGCAGACACTGAACTGTCACATGAGGGGAGACATGCATGAAGTCAAGGTATGGCCGAGGGAACAGCTTTTGACAAATGTTGAGGTTGGATTCTCTTGGTTTAATATTTTATTTTATTTTTCCCCACAATATTGTACAGATGGCTGGAAGTATTCATCCCACCCATCTCACTTCTACACCTGGCTTCTATGCTCCCTCCTATATGCCTGATGCCATGGACATCTTAATCCCATGCATCTGATTAAGTCTGACTCAGTTTCCTCCAATATGTTCGGTGGCATGGACATATATTCCATCCACCTATTTTAAGCCTGGCATACTGCATGGACAGTACATATTGCTCAAGTGTGGGAATGCTCATATCCCATCATTTCTCTGTTCTTTTATGGTAACCCCCATAATTATCTCAGGTGTCATGATAAATAACAGTGTTGAATTTGGCCTTGACACCTGTTACCAATTATATTAGATTTTCTAATTTCTCATAATGGCATGAGGATAATTAGGTAGATGATGCAAAAAGTGATGAAACAAAGATAAAAATTATTTTTAAAAATTAATATCGCAGCAATTGTCTTCTCAATTACTCTCCATAAGGGGGGACTATAATAATAATGTAATTTTAAAGAATGGTTCAATTTTTGTTTTATTGTATGTTTCATGTGTTAACAACTAAGATTCTGTATTCCCTTAGACATGTTTTTGAGAACTTTCATTGTTTGATTTGATTATTGACAAAGCTATTTTAAAGTTGTATTAAGCTCAATTTTGTAGGAAATTTCCTGGCTGATTACCAGTATCCACACATCAACCCCTGAAAAGACTTCCATTCCACGACTACACCTAGAGGACATCTGAGAAAAGACTTTCAGAGACTTTAAATGAACAGTTTTGATTTGTTGTTTTTTTTTCTCTTTCTGTTATAATATACACCATCTGTAACATGTATTCTCTGCAGAGGCCCTCCCTTTGCAAGACTAATGTCAAAGCGTTGGTTCATGAGGACAAAAAAATCGCCCCTCTGGACAAAACTTTCCTCTCTTCCTTTTCTATATTGTTGTTCACATATTATTAGTTAGCAATAGTTATTATATTGTTTTTACTGTTCCGTCAAGGAAACATTTTGTTTCTTGAGGAACAACAGGGGGGACTGTAACGATTGGAATGACACCACCTGCTGGATACTTACTGTAGAAGAGTTCTGCCCATGAAGGGAAGGTCTTTGAGGGCAAGACCAGGAGTCAGGAAGTGACGCGGGCTAGTGGGAGGAGGAAGGAAGAGACTGGCACTCAAGTCTCGCTCTCTTTCCTGGGGACGCTGGCGGAGAAGGGAGCTAGAAATGTGCTCTCCCTTTAATAGATAGGAATCTAGGCCTTTCTCTCTCTTTACCAAATTCTTATTCTCCTTAATAAATGCTTAAAAGTCTAACTCTTGCTAAAGCTTATAATTTATTGGCGACCACTCATTAGATATTTTAGACAGACTAGCTAGAATTTTAGCCCTTAACATTATCTATATTTTAGCCAAGGATTTGGTAAGACATCTCACACTATTCTTGTCAAGAAGATACAAAAATGTGCCCTAGATGATAATATGTACAATATAGATAAAGTGGTTGTACTCCACAAGTTGTCATGCATGATTTCATGTAAGTTTGGTAGGAGGGGCCATGGGGATCAATGTTTGGTTCATACTGTTTGATATTTTTTGCAAATGATTTGGAAAAGGCATTGGTGGTATGCTTATCAAATCTGCACATAATACAAGGCTGGAACGAATAACTAATCAAATTACAGTCAAAAGCAAAAAGATCTTAACAGACTAGAGTATTGAACTATTTCATAAGATTAAATTGATAGGAATAAATGTAAAGTCTTACAATTATGCTGAAAAAAATCAATTTCACGAGGATAGGGGAAACACATTTGCATAGCTATCAGTCTGTTAGTGGACTGCAAGCTTAATATGAATCAGCGAAGTGATATGGCAGCTCCCTAAGATAAGGCAATCACATACTGCATTAAAAGAGGCAGAGCTTTTCCAAATAAGGAGCCCCACTGTACTTTGCCCAGGCAAGACCTCATCTGTAGTTTTGAATATGGAATTACAATTTTAGCATAACACTGTTACCTTGGGAGCATGCAAGATGACAAAGGGCCTTGAGTGCTCTAGGGCAGGACTTCTTAACCTTTTTCCACTCTGGACCCCTTTTTGCCTGAGAAATTTTTATGTGATCCCAGGTATATAGTATATAAAATATGTATACAAAACCATTTACTGTTGCCAGATTTTGCAGGACCCCCAGATCAGTATGTGATTCCACATGGGATCAAGGCCCAGAGTTTAAGAAGCTTTGCTCTAGGGGGCAGCTAGGTGGTGCAGTGGATAGAGCACCTGCCCTGGAGTCAGGAGTACCTGAGTTCAAATCCGGCCTCAGACACTTAACACTTACTAGCTGTGTGACCCTGGGCAAGTCACTTAACCCCAATTGCCTCACTAAAAAATTAATTAATTAATTAAAAAAAAAAGAAGAAGCTTGGCTCTAAGGAGTGGTTGAAAGAGCTAGGGGTGTTTAGCCTAGAGAAGAGGAGTCTGGGGTTAGGGTTAAATATAGCAACTATATACAAGTGGAAAAATGGGCAGAAATTGCAGAGAGACAAATTTAGGGTTGTGTCAGGGAAAGACTTATTGATAATTATAGCTGTCCCAAAGTAGAATGGATTGCTTTAGTAGGTTGTTGTCATTGTTATTTTTCCTTTCTTTGCATCTCCAGGTTGAGCCCACTGCCTGCTAACTAGTAACCACTTAATAAATTATTATTGACTGGTAAGTTCCCCCTCATTGGAGGTCTTTAAGAGGCTAGATGACCCCATGCTAGGTCATCAGGCTTTTATCTTGGGCTATTAGTTAGACTAGATGCTCAGTGAGGTCCCTTCTTACAACTCTAAAATTCTGTGATTGTGGGTAACTTAAACAATGTTCTAAGGTCATAAGAAAGATACCAGATAACCTTAAAGTTTACTGTTCAAGGAAACTTTCCCTTTGGATTGATGCAACAAATAAGCAGAGATCAGTGACCTTGTGAAAGTTAATTAAGAAGGATATAAATACCCAGACCAGCTAGGTGTCTGTAAATAGAATGCAGGCTCTGGAGTCTAAAGGAACTGAGTTCAAATCTGTCATGAGACACTAGGTGTGTGACCATGGGCAAGTCACTTAACCCTGTTTACCTCAGTTTCCTAATCTGTAAAATGAGCTGGAGAAGGAAATGGCCAACCACTCCTTATCTCTGCCAAGAAAACTCCAAAAGGGGTTGAACATGACAGAAATGACTCAACAACATAAATACCCTGATTTCTCTTCAAAAAACCTCATGCAAATTAATCACATAAATTCATTAAAGATTAATTTTGATTTAAATTAATTAAAGATTAATTAAAGTTGCCCAGGGTTAAAGCAAGATGGGAGGTATAAAACCACCGAAGCTCCTTATAAGGCCTTGTCCATGCTGACAGTATATATGTGTAGTAGGTTTTTGTATGTAAGGCCAAACCAGAAAGGAAGAGAACTCAGTTGTCTCCTATGGTCGCATGCACACTACCTAACACATGCAGACATGTATGCACAGAGATGCATACACACCCCTCTTCTCTCACAAGGATATTACTCTCTGCTAGAGTTAATGATTCCTTTGAAATAAACATCTTGTTTAGGAAAATGCTGAATACATTCTTTCACCTGGGAAGTGAAACTTGGAGGCCCAGTAGAGCCTGATCACTACCCCTCCAGGCCACAGTCCCAGAGCCTCCTCACTTTTAGATGAATCATGTGTGTTTTTCCATAGCAACATTTGTATCTCATTACCAGGTGAAGGATTATACATGTTCTGGGATGGAAGCAGCAGGATTCTTGTTTCAAGGACTTGGGAGAAGGCAGCCCCGTGCTGGGGATGATTGACTAGTCACACCACGTGCAAAACAGCAGGCTGCCTGCAGGCCAATTACCTGTCTATTTTCTTATGTATATTAGTTTTGCACATTGATTCTACCATAGTTGTTTAGTGCTTTTATAAAAGGTCGCATAACTTTAAAGTCAACACAAACTCTCATATTTTTCTCACAGTTAAGTGGCTGGGGTTTTTGTTTTGTTTTGTTTTTTTTCATTTTCAAGTGTAACAAATGTAACAAGGAAAGACTGACAGCTAATCTTAGCTTTCTGTTAGAGAGATTTGGAACCAGGTGAAATTGCAAAGGATTCAGGGAACTCTAACGCTTGGCAAGGGCTGTCTTTTGCTCTTTTCTTATTTCTAAGAATAAGAGTTCAAATATCAACTCAGCTTGAACCTTGATGTCTTGCTCTGGGCCACTAGATGGAGTTCCTTTCAAATTAGGACATTTTTATCCTAACAGGACAAAAAAAAATGTGAAAATTGAAGGCATTCTCTGAAATCTGACTTTTAAAAATGAAAAATCATAGCAAATGAAGGCCAAATTATTTAAATTATATGAGCTTTCTGTACTTGGAAAACTAGTTATGTGGTGTTGGAAAGATAGAACCTGAGATTGGACCAGGTCATCATAGAAATATTTTATTAATCAAATATATTTACATTTCTTTGTCATTTTTCTTGAAACATGTCCCTGTTTTTTTTTTTCATTTAAACACATTGTAGTCTTTGCAGGTTATATCACAAGAACACAGCTACATGCATGACTTAGTTGGTCCTTGGAAGTTTTTTTTAAAAAGATGCAATTTTATGAAGTAAAAAATGCGAGCAAGCTGTTTACTCTTCTAATTACAGCATAATAATTATTATTACAACAGACAACCTTTACAGCAAACTGTACACACAATATGCACCAGCTAATGGAGAGTATTTGCACCTTCCTGATTGACTGTTTGTGTCAAAAATTTCCAAACCCCACCCCAAAGCAGAAGAGAAACCCAGCAATAACTTGAACTGATATTTGTTTTCTTATGAGTTCATTGAAGATATATTTGGGTGTCTAGTAAAAAATAAAGTTGTAGTAAGCTTAAAACAAGCACCTTATAGTACCTAGTAATAAGTAGTTTTTAAAAGCCACATGTCTGTTTTCATACAATGTCATTAGGACATTAAAAGAGGTTAAGAATTGGTAACAGGTAACTAATTAGGTTCGATAATAGCCTTCATGTTATAGAATAAGTAAAGTTTGATGACACCAGATTTTAAGATAATTCTGCTCTCACAGAAGTAAAATTTTGCATTTACATTTGAGGTATTACTTTGCCACCCTCCAGATTTTAAAGGAACTAGAGGAAGGGCTACACTGCCGTGGTGTCTATCTCTGCTATCTGTTTATTGACATAGAAAACCCCGAATTAACATTATCTTTGTTGTATTACATTTTAATGTATTTTATTAAACATTTCCCAATTAATTTTTTTTGGTGGGGCAATTGGGATCAAGTGACATGCCTAGCGTCACACAGCTAGTAAGTGTCTAGTGTCTGAGGCCAGACCTGAACTCAGATCCTTCTGAATCCAGGGCCCATGCTCTATCCACTGTGCCACCTAGTTGCCTGCCCCCCTGCCCCAATTAAATTTTAATCTGGTTCCTGTGGCACTTGGGGATTTTATAGGCCTCTTGCAGCAGGTAAGCTTCAAGTTTAACACCTCTGGTCTATGGCATATTGGGTGGGTCCTTTATGGAGGATTTAAGAAAAAAAGATGCAAAGGAAATTTGTATTCAGACTTTAGAGATCAATCCTAAAGAATTATCTGAGGCACAGAGTGGTTGAGCAATTTGCCCATGGTCACACAGCTAAGTAGTATCTAGTAAGGTACCTGAACCCAAGTCTTCCTTACTCCAAGTTCAGCATGTGGGTTCTTATACCAATGAGATTGTGTCTATTGAAGCAAGTACTAAAAGGGAGGAGAGTTACTTATTTAGATAACTGCACTTGTATACCTGGTAGACTGGAACTATTTGCTCTTTTATGGAATTTCCCATGAAAAGAATAATCCCCGAGAATGTTCTGTTTCATTGCTTATGTAGGAAGAAGTGATTTTTGATATGAGATTGTTCAAAAGACAGATTTACTGAGTTGGTAACTACTGTGCTCTTCATGGTGCAATAGTTTTGTTGGTAGGATATATTTGGAACCAATGGGTCTACGTTCAAATTCTGGCTCCATTTACTACTATGTATGTGACTTTGGGGAAGTCACTTCTCTTTCTAGATTTCAGTTTGCTCACCTATAAAATTAAGTGCCTGGTCTCCAACATTTCTTCCAGCTCCAATCAGCTGCTAACTATTTTTTGACAAGTTCTTGATGGGTATTATTTAAAATTAGTGTTCTCTTGGCCATATGGGCCCCAAAGGGTATGCTGAAATAAGATATGGAAATATAAAAAACTCTTCTGCTGCAGATATCTATCATTAACTTGTTGGAATTTATGGGGAGGATTTTTCAATAGAACACCAAAGTGATAGGTGTACATAGTTTGGGGGAAAAAAGGAGACCCATATGCGACAGCTGTCATGAAATGGGACACTTAACAAATGCAAGAGAAGGACCCTACATTTTACAGTCAGATATGAAAAAAAACTTGTCCCACACTGAGATAATATATTCAGATCTTTTGTGGGAAATCTAGAATCTTGGAATCCCAAAATTGGAAGGGAACTCAGAAGTTATCTAATCTAAGTCCTATCAGAAACCAGAATTCCATATGTGGCAGTTAAGGAAAATAGTTCAGTCTCTAACTTTAGGTAGAAAAGTAGCAATAATATTTTTAAATAATTATGAGATTTACTTGCTCTCTGATCAAACCAGTTGTGGGTTGGTTTTGTTTTGTTTTTAATACCACATAAACACGTGTTTTCAAAAACCTCAGACTATATCCAAATTATGGACAGTATCCAAGAACTTGTGGGATCCAGTGATCTTTCTCTTTCACAACCTACTCCAGGATTAAAATTACTCCATCTTAAACCCACTATACCCAACTGCTTTAACACTGCTGTTCACCATATAAACCTAAATTCTTAATGGATACAACTACACAATCACTTCGTTGATGTTTGAAAGGGGGTGGGGGAAGGGACTCACAACATTCAGTCAAAGCAGAATAAAGAAAACAGATTGAGTTTAGCCAGAGTCGGGATGTATTTTTAATTGTCAATACTTTTCAGGTCTACTTTTTGTACTGGCTACCCTCCAATAAAATCTGTTGCCATGTACTTAGCCATTTGAACTGCAGTCCAGCATTTTGACAGCTTTCCTTTTAGTAAGGAACTGTAGTTGCTACTTTGTTTTTGGTTACATACATTAGAGCCATAACTAGTCATTTTTGAACCCAGGGCAAGTTACAAAAAAACCTTGCCTGGAGTAAGCAAATCAAAATATAATGGAGTCAGAACAGATGGTGGAGGGACCTTACCTATTTTAGGGCTCTGAGTAGTAAAGAAGCCTTTGTAATTCAGTAGCTTCCTATTTTAAGTAATTATTCTTGGTAACCAAGTGCTAAACCCATTTCCCCCTCTACAATCTTGACAGACTACAAGTGCCTTCAAAATCCTCTCAATTTTGGCAAAGTCCTGGTTGTCATTTTGTTTCTGAAAATGCATGGTTGCAGGTCACATGTATCACAATATGAAGTCTGAGATTGCTTACAGGCAGCATGAATCTAAGATTTAAAAATTATCAACTATGGTGACATTCATTTTAAGAGTAATTTTCTTTCCATAAGCATAATTCATAAATCAATTGCACCTGTGTCTGGTAATTAAAAACAGACAAAACAAAAACAAATAACAAAACACTTCGTTCTCAATTAGAAGTTGTATTTATGACTTTGAGAAGAGGGAATTTTCTTTAACTGCTTACCGAGAAAGGTGTTTGGGTGGGTGGGGGAACAGGAGAGATTGCTAAATGCTAAGATGTGTCACTGAAGGTACCAGCTTACTAAAGAAACACCAACTTTCAGTTTCCATTGAATTGTCCTTTCAATACTTAATAAAATGGAGGCCCAGTGACAGGTATAGGACATTGGCATGAACTGGACCCCAGCTGAAGAAGTATGCTTACATTTCCTCATAAGGGGACTCTAGGGTTTCTCCAACAATTTCTGATGTCAAGCCTGTTTCTTTGTTCTTCTGTTGATTTCATAGCTCTAATGAAACAATAGAAATCCATTGCTTAAGGAGATAAAGATGGACTTTTTGGTGTTAAGTACTAAACATATCTATAGCATTATAGGCAGCCTCTTCAGGGCAGATCACCATAGATGTTCTGAAAGAGAACAGAAACCAGCTTGTCCTCCCTCTCCTCTCCTCTCCTCTCCAATCCTCTTCTCTCTCTCTCTCTCTCTCTCTCTCTCTCTCTCTCTCTCTCTCTCTCTCTCTCTCTCTCTCTCTCTCTCTCTCTCGACTTGTATCTCACAGCTGACTTGAAGACTGGAAGAATATAATGGCCAACAATAATACATAGCTCTCCTTGGGAAGTAATGGGTTCCCCCCCACCAAATTCAGATAAATTCCGGCAATGGACAAATCTCAAAAGATTCAATCTTGGGTAGATAAATGTTCCAGCATCCACTTATTTCTTCCAGTTTCTCCAAACCTCTTAACCTAATGTGGAAAATCCCATAGCTTTCTGGAGCCTTCTGTTATCACCTAGAGCAGGTCTGTTTTTTCCTTATCTTTTAGAATTTCACATCAGGAAGAAAAAAAGCCTGTGAAAAGTCAAATTAGATCCAAACCAAGGAAGGAAGCCAAAGTCATTTGTTCTGAAAATTTTTCTTCACATCCAGTGGTTGCTTACTAATCTGTGTCCTTAAATATCCCTATCGTAGCGCTGTATTTCTAATATAAGGATAACTTGTTTTTCCTTAAAGAAAGCACTATACAGGCATGAAGAGAAATGGAGAGTTGATAATTTTACAGGAGATATGTGAGGGGATTTTGTTTCTTTGTTTATAGAGCTGTTCCATAGCAGTAGTGATGCCCTTTCCCCTGCCTGTCAGTTTTTTTAGGTTAGGAATCCCAGGAACAAAGTACCAGTAATCAGCTTTTAATGATAAATCAGCCTGTGCACACATTATGGGAGTGCCAAAGAACTAAATCTCCTCCAGTGTACATAAGGAATTCTTACAGTAGCAATTTAAAAGACCCCCCAATTTGTATTTATCTACTGTATTATCAGAGTAACAAGAGCCTCAAGAAGGTCCCTAGACACAATCAAAGACAACCCCATTGGGAGCAGCCAGCTCTGATAAAAATAGAGCGACCTCATCACAAACTGAGAGAGTATTCCGATGTTTCCACAGTATAAAGCAAGTCACACCTATAAAGGCACTTATCCTCTTCCTCCTCCACCTTGTGGCTCACTGACTTCTTGCTTGGCATAGTTTCCAAGATTCAATCTACACAGGCAAGTCTAAGTCAACCTGGTCGTGCACAGTAATTCACTCTTAAAAGCATGCTTTCTAATCAAAAGACAAGAAATTTTTCTCTCCTCTGTCCTCCACATAAAGCAGTATCTAGGACCCGTTGA
This sequence comes from Dromiciops gliroides, assembly GCF_019393635.1. NCBI lineage: Eukaryota > Metazoa > Chordata > Mammalia > Microbiotheria > Microbiotheriidae > Dromiciops > Dromiciops gliroides. Next base: position 515,038,110 of record NC_057861.1, on the reverse strand, counting down.
ACTCTAAAGAGCTGAATATTCATGCAAATAGTCACTTGCCTAGAATGAAACTAACGGTTTTCTCAACATATGAAGTCTTGTGAATAATTGTGTTTCTGGCGGGGATTACCTAACACACCACGTTGTAGGAATTTCAAAAATATTGATTCGCTAAATGAATAAACGAAGGAATATCAGTAGAATGATAAAGTCTCAGATTTCTTTAAAAGAATGAGTTGGAATGGGATGGGTTGGGTCAAAGTAGAAGAAAGCATTAGTTTGTAATTTCCTGGAAGGCAGGAATCTGGATCTGTTTCCCTATAACCACCACATTACTAACACCATAGTGTTAGGTACTGGTTAAATTGAACTATGTCAATTAAATACAACATTAGATGCATAACAACTTATCATCTCTCTAACTGCTTACTGGGGGGGGGGGCGGTTATAGTAGAAGTCCTAAAATAAAAGTTTACAAGGAGACTTGTGACAAAGGTTGTAATCCCTGCTACCAAGGAGGCAGAGGCTGTTGGGTTGCTTGAATTTGGGTGTTCTCAGTTGCAGTATACTTAAAAATGATCAGGTGACCACACTAAGTTCAGCACCCATATGGTGGCAACCAGGATGCTTGAAAAGTGGCAAACTGGCCCAGGTCAGAAATGGAGCAGGTACATTAAAAAAAATGGAGCAGGTCAAAGTTTCTGTGCTGTTTAATAATGGGGATAGGATTCATGAGTGGCCACTGCTGTTCCAACCTTGAGGCAATAGGAAGACCCAGTCTCAACTGAAATAACAATAAAATAAAATGCATGCTTAGAAAATATTCTTAAATATCGAAGGAGGGAATGCTCAAAACTGCCTCTTAAAACTGGTAACACTGAGAGCCCAATTCCCATCATAATGCAATGATACCTATTTTCCCTTTGCCTTACAATAATATTCAGAAGACTCTCTGCATGGTAAGGACAAGGCAATATATGCTTAAATGACAAATCATATATCGATAGAATATACTGTCCTTTTTATTTTAGTATAGCTTAATGGTAAGATAAAATGATAAAGCTTACTGCTGGGAGAGGCATGAGAAAGATGTATTCAACACTAGCAATATAGCTTTCCATATCAACTGTCTTCTTCCTTTAGTAAGCAGAGTTTTTAGATTTTCTTTACATAATAGTTTATTGGTAAATAGTCACCAGTTCTTTTTGCTGATGAAATCATAGGTTCAGAGGAATAACAATAACCAAAAATCATCACCAGTGGAAACTAGTCATTGTCACCAACACTTTTTCCCTCTGTGTTCCTGTACTGTCAATTTTAAGTCCCGAAGTACAGAAATGAAACCATTGTCTGGATATTTAAAATGGACTTTTTAATTAGCCCTAAGTATCTGGATAGTAAACATTTATTAAACATTTACTATGCACAAGTGCTAGGTCCTGTACATTTCAGATGAAATTGTTTTAAGCCTGAATTATCTCAGTAATTATCTTAATTCTTCACGTCATTTTGTCTGAGTTAGACCTGGCATTGTTTACAGACTTCTGTGAGAATCTTGGCAGTGTTCAAACTGCAGGGTTCCCCATATGCCTGGAAAATTATGCTTTTCTATTTCCTATTTGTTCAGACAGAAAATATTTCCTTGCCAAATCTGAGGGCAAAAAATACCAAAACTTTCTTTTAATAATCAGAGGGGAAAAAATAGATAAAGGAGGTCAGAATGTTAGAGAAGTTGGATGAAAATGCCTGCCAATGTTCTATGTGTGTTCAGCATCAGCTAGCATAGACATCTGGGTTGAAACTCTTTTTTTTTCCTTTCCAGTACTTATGAACCTAGAGTTCTCTTTATTTTATTTTATTTTATTTTTAGCATTCAGAGACCAGGATTCATATGAGAGAAGCCCTGCTGAGCTGATGAATAGTTGAACCAAATGTATCTAACTCAAAAATCTGAGTAACAATAATTTTAGGTCCTTCAATTCTAATTATGTCTTTCAAAAAGTATACCTAAGGGGGCAGGTAGGTGGCACAGTAGATAAAACATTGGCCCTGGATTCAGGAGGACCTGAGTTCAAATCCAGTCTCAGACACTTCAACTCACTAGCTGTGTGACCCTGGGCAAGTCACTTAATCCCCATTGCCCCACACAAAAAAAAGTATACCTAAATGTACCATCCTCAAATTATGGAATTCTTGCTCATTTGGGAGGCTTAGTGTCCCAAATATTTGCATTTGCTCACATGCATTAAATTTACCTCTGGGTATCTCCTCTACTACTCTTTTCTATCACAAACACTTTATTAACTTATGCAAGTTAATAAAAATCCCCAACACCTCAGGTGGACAATACACATTTTTTCAATTCTCTGAGATGTTACTGCCTAGATTCCTTTTTTTTAATTAAGAAAAAGGACAGCAAGGGAGAATTTGGGAGAACTTAGGCAATTTAAGATTAAGAAGTATATGTGTGAATTAGACAAACTCTCCCATTGCAGATAAAAACTAAAGTAACATTTTCTTAAGAACTCAGAACTTAGTAGGAGGCAAGCTGTAGCCCTGTTATTTTATTTTAGATAAAATTGGTGGAGGTAGGGGGGAGGGGAAGTTAGAGATGGGGAAATAAAATTAGAAAAAAACTTTACTGAGGAAAGGAAAGCATTATTCAAGGTAAACATGTCATTCTCTGTCCCTTTAAAACTCAATTGATGGGGCAGCTAGGTGGCGCAGTGGATAAAGCACCGGCCCTGAATTCAGGAGTTCCTGAGTTCAAATCCGGCCTCAGACACTTGACACTTACTAGCTGTGTGACCCTGGGCAAGTCACTTAACCCCCATTGCCCCACAAAAAAAATTAAAAAATTAAAAAAAAACTCAATTGAACACACTTCAATATGCTTCTATATGGTGATGAAAACAGAGAGCTATTAGTTTGTGTTAGTCATAGAAAAGCCAGAAGTTCCAACAGTGTGAGACTTAGAAATGCTACAAATGAGAGGTTTCTACAGTTGAGATAATCCTTGGAGAACGAATCAGACTGAGGAACTGGTACCAAACTTGGGGTTTAGGCAAAGGTATAATGGCTGGATGATTCCCTGCTTGTTGATGTCCCAAAGGACAGTGGAAGGATGGCTGTACTGAGCTATCACAGAATACTAGGTCAAAAATACCCACAGGCCTCTTACAGAAGGAAATTGAATTCATGTCCTTCCCTATGATAGGTGACTACCTTAATCTCAAAGAGAAAAACTGAAATTTTGCCCAAGGGGTTTTCTCCTTCTGATCTATCAGTCTTTAAGGAAGAGAATTAGTCAAGAGCCTGAGGAACTGGGCAGATAGTTCTCATTAATAAAATGAGCTAGTCTTTGTAGCTCTGACCTCTATAGTTTAATGCAGCACTCTTGATGACCTATTCTGTTATTAGGGATTGAGCATAAACTCCAGCACTCAGAGAATAAATGAGAACACAATTCAATACCTCCACAGACTTTGAGGGAAGAAAGGATCAGAAGAAATAATGAAAGCTTTGAAGGTTGAGCCTCGGATTATCTGGGCCTCTGCAACCATTTTAAAAAAGATACTTGAAACCTAACATTGGACATTTGGCTTCACATTGACAAACTTTATTTTAGAGTTTTATAAGCTAAAATGTTACTGAAAACCAATTTCCTTTACTAGTTGTTTTGGAACAATACTATCGTTTTTATGGAGCTCTGCAGTTTTTAAATGCCCTCATTATCAACAATATCCTGACAGGAAAAAAATAATTCCTCTGTCCCTTGTCCCTCTCTCCCGCCCTTGAGTTTTACATAATTTTCTTCTTTTTCTGGGCTCTCCTGCGAAAAGACCAGGATGTTGAGTGAATGGAGCCATGTAAAAAAAATGTGGAAGAGGTGAGCATGGAAATCATAGAAATGAAATGTCCTTTGTTCTCAAGTTAACACTGCTTAGTAAAAGTTCTTGCTTCTGTTTCCAGAGGCCCCCTTCAGGTGTGATAACTGCTACCAGAGCCAGCACCTCGCCAAACCAAAATGAGCCAGCAGAAAGAAGGACTTTACATCTGGGTCCATTGAGTCATGCCACTAAAAAAAGTACAGTGAGAAATAAGTCCATGTGCATTCTCAGTCATAACTGTGGGCAGAAGAACCCATAAGATTCCTCACTTTGGTTCTAAATAACAATTCTTTTAAAAGCTTTTAGAAATAAAGCCAATACATGGTGGGACTAGGAATGTTAGCTGTCCCAGGTTACTTGTCCACTGAAATCAGTCTCATCCCTAGTCATAAATAAATAATTTCTTTCCTGGTCTCACTTCCATGCCAGGATCAATATCTCTTAACATCTTACTTATTTTATTACTGCTTTTGGTTTTCTGGGGCTGATTGAAAGTTGCTCAGAGGAAATCTTTGGTTTTGCTTAAGTGTCCGTGACATTTAATCATGACTTTCCTTGCAGTTTAATTCCAACCAGTCAATCAGTTAATCCACTTCAATTGATTCTGGGCTCTCTGTTATTGGCTTGCACTCATTGGGCATCCGTTGGTGTCGACTCAGCTGGGTGGCCTGCGTGAAGCTCCTCTCACACCTCTCGCACCTGGTGGAGGCAAGAGAGAAAATTGAGACCAGGGAGCTGCTCCTGGGGGGTGATGGGCTTTGTCTCATCCTGCCTAATCAGAACAGACACTCCAAAGTGGCTTCAGATTTTACCGGCTCAAGAGGTTTAATTGGTGGCTCCTTCCAAGGCCTTGATGCCTATGATGGGACAAGGCCTGTCTGATTCAGAACAGAGGGATCTGTCAATAGGCAAGGGGAAGGTGATTTCTCCAGAGAGGCCTGTCCTGCTGTAGCTCTGATCACTGTCAGTTCAAATAGATAAAGAACAAAAAGAGATTTTTAGGAGTGAGCCATCAAAGAAGCAGCTTGTCTGCAGTTTTCTGCTCTGTAACCCCAAGAAGAAATTGATGACAAATAGAATTTCACCTTCTGCTAATTTAAAATCAGGATTTCAACTTCTGTAAGTACAGGAGCCCTAGGGTGATCATCTCTTAGTTTGGAAAGAAGAGGCAACACTGCATTTGTTTGCAATGCTGTGAAACCTGAGTTGCTTTTTGTACAAGTCCCTCACATTAACACAGCCCAACTTTACTTTTGTCAAAAATACAGCATTTATATATTTTAAGGCTTAAAAAAAAGCCAAAACATGTGGGTCCCTAGGGTTAGTTCACCTTCCCCAAGAATGCAGAACAAATTGATGGAGTGAAAAAATGAGGTTCCTCTTCTTCGCAATGCCTCCAGTCCCTATTTGAAGTAAGAATATCATCTAGGAGAATTGGTGGTATCCCATAGCAAGGAGCTACATAGATCACTCAGTCTTTGTTCTAGCTTCACTCAGTTTAAATAAGTATATGTTTGCCTTCCAACACCAATGCCCACAGATGGATGTAATATTTTACACACAAAGAAGCGAACTCATAGGCAGTCAGCTATCTTGTGATCCACAGCAGTGCGCAGTGCCACTATTTACCCATGTGCATAACCAATTATCAGGAATGGTTGTCTTCCACATTTTAGCAGCACTCCTTCATGATCACAATTTCTCTTCCCCAAATCTTCAGAGAAAAAGAAGCGACAGGTTATTTCCCATTATCCACTAGTTGAAAATCCTACCCCTGTTTTCTGGTGCCATGTGTTCTGTACACTGTGAATGAAAATCTCAACACTAGAATCATCATGATGAATTTAGACATTTCCTCTTCCCCCACCAGGGACAGAGGCAAACGACGCTCTCAGCTACCTGAAGGGCATTTTGCTTTCTACTCTTCTCTAAATTATAGGTGTTCTGCCACCAAAATAATTCTTTGTGAAATTTAGACCAAATATTTGTACATAGTTTTGAAATTTTTACATAGCTTTTAATGAGGAATTGGGTGTTTAGGCGTTAGAATTCTTAGATTCTGTATTCATTCATCAGGGTCCCTGCACCTGCTGAGCGTGTCAAGTGTGCATAAGTTGTGTTTCTTTGATTGTCTTTCGAGGCTTATTTTTAGCAGCCTGCTTCACTGTTAAAAACTGCACTGTGATCTTGACAAATGTAGAATGTCAGCTTTAATGTATCAGACCTATCAGCTCAATGAAAATAACTCAGAAGTATTGATCACTTAATGATTTTTGGTGTATTCATTAACGTCTCTGTGCAGATCATCCTCCCTCCAGAGCTTCTGAAGTGCTGATGACACATTAGTGTATTGCTGATTGTTTATTAGAAAACTGATTAGTTACTGGATTAGTGTGTCAAAATATACTACCTTTCATTGCTTGACAAACTTTCAAATTATTATATTCCTTTTTATCATGAAGGCACTTGAATCAATTTCAGTGAGAGGATTAGCTTGGACAATTATGAAGCACAGCACTATACCTAACCTGGGATTTTGGTTTTCCAATACTGTGGGTTTGAATATAGAGTGTTTATGGAGTAAGGTGTTCAGGATAACACGTATGGAAGAAACCATGTGGCGAGGTATCTAACCATACTTTCTAGACTACCAGAAAAAGGGAAAGAGCTAATCACATAAGTGTAAACTCACTGGGTCCTCAGGTTCCATCTAGTCCAGTAGTTCTAAGCTTGTGTGTGTGTGTGTGTATTTCACAGGCCCAGATGGCAGTCTTACAAAGCCTATGAACCTTTCTCAGAATAATATTTTTAAGTGCATAAAGTAAAATACGCAAGATTATAAATTGACACCCATTTATATTGAAATGAAGATGTCATATTTTCCCATACAAGGTCACAAACTGCCGCTGAAGGGGGCTAATAAATATTTGTATGCTGGTAAACATTTAACAACTAGCCATCCTAAAGGGAAAATATATGCACCCAGGCCTTTAAGTTTAATTTGTATTATTACTATTTTGTACATCACTTTCTTTAGGCTAGACAATCAACAAAACAGTAAATCAAGTCCTTATTTATGCATTTGCCAATTTCCGAGGTGTAAATGATTACACTAAAACTTTTACAATCAGCTCACTAGTTGGTTAGAGCTGGCTCTAACACACCTCTGGGATTAGTTTAAGAATGTCAGATCTATACTAACTTCCTCATTTTACAGATGAGGAGGAAACTCAGAGTAGCTTTAGATTTTCCTCAAGTGTAAGTGTAACTTACTTCTGCCCTGGCGCCATGCTGACTAGTAAGAGTTGACTACATCCTGCCAGACTCAGCCCCCCAACTGCACTTCACTGCCATCTCCCCCTCATGCCACTCTGATCCTGCCCCCACCCAAATGGACCTCCAGCTCCCATGCTGGGGCTGTGCTGACTGGTGAAAGCTCACTTCATCTAGCCAGCTCCAGCCACCTGACTAAGCTCCACTGCCACCTTCCTTCCATGCTTCCTTACATTTATTCTTTGACCCCTCTCCTCCTTTTGCTATGGGGATATTAATCAAATCAACATTAATAATTGCTTCTGGAAAAGGTGAGTCAATTGATTCTACTATGGCTCTACTCCTGATGCCTATGATTTCATCTTTTCCTGACCACCATACCCATATATGTGTTGTTTCCCCTATCAGAACATAAAGCACTTTGATAGCAGGACCTGTCTTTTTATCCCCAGTGCTTAGAATAATGCCTGTCACATCATAAGTACTTAATAACCATTTCTTCCTTTCCTCCTTCTTTTTCTTCCTCTTTCCCTCCTTTCTTTCCATCCTCTTTCCCTTTCTCCTTCCTTCCTTTCTTTCTAAATTTCCAACTTGCTAAATTCCTTCTTAAGTATGTATGTGCAAAGAAAATATAGTGGTAGTTCTCAAGATGTTCTCAATGATCTCTTAGAGAGATCATTGCTAAAAAAAATCCTCTAGTGTCATCTACATGTCTGCTCCCTTAGAAAGTGAGCAAGTGAGCAGAAGGTCAGAAGATGAGTAGAAAAAGTTGCTGATTTAATTTGCTTTACTGGAAGATTCACCTTCTTGGGGTGGGTAAAGTTCTAAAAAATATCAGGTGATATAGTAAATATTTTACATCAAAAATCTGCATAGTAAAAGGTTGGACAAAGGAAGTTATGATCTTCTTGTATGAGAGAAAGTGCTCAAGTTAAATGCTTTGAGGGGTAAGCTGGTAAATGTTTAACAATTGGCTCTCTGGGAAAAAAAATTACTCATGATACACTTTAAGTTAATCTGCATCATTAGCATTTTTCCTTCACTTCTGTATGTCCAGAACAAGAAACAACAAGCTACCATTCTACCATTGTCTGTTTTTGTAAATCCTGAAAGATGATCAGCAATAAATCATACCCAAATTTATAATGCTCACTGGTTTCCAAAGTATATATGTTCACCCTGAAAATTTAACAATCTCTCCTGTAGGAGCTGGCTCTAGCATACCCTTAGGTGTTCATGAGTTGATGGAATACATCTCTTTCTCTGATATCATCATTTCACAAATTCATAATGAACACTACAGGTTAAAATCAGCCCTGAACTGGCCAACTAATCCTGATCAATTTTCAAACCCAGGTAGATCTGTCCTTGTATTTCATACCAGTGTGATGGGATGAAAAGGAAAAGAAGATGATGTTAATGGAAAAGCTGTTGGAGGGAATGGCATGTTCTTGAATTTTTTCTTGTGCACTCCACAGATAAGAATGGCATGTGAGTGATGTATTGCATATTCTGGTTTGGCTTGCAGATGGCAGAGTTTTTGACAGTGAAACCAGAAAGTCCTAAAAATGATAGCAAAGAAAAATGAAATAATCTTGGTTCTTGACTTTGTATCAGACTGAGAATCATAAGTAAGACTAGATTTGAGCTCATTCTTCATTTGAAAAGGTGGCTGTTCTGTTTCAGTGAGTCAATAAACATTTATTGTCTACTGTGTGTCAGACACTGTGCTAAGCATTAGGGATACAAAACAGAAGCAAAAGATAATCTCTGCCCTCAAGGAGCTTACAATCTAGTGAGGGAGACAACAACCAAACAAATATGTACAAACAAGATATATACAGGATAAAGGGGAAATAATTAAAAGAGTGAAGACACTAGAATAAAGAGGTATTAGGAAAGGGTTCCTTGTAGAAGATGGTATTTTAGTTGGAATCTAAAGGAAGCTGGAGAAAGCAGAAGGCAGAAACAAGGAGTGAGAATATTTCAGTCTTGGAGGATAGCTGGAGAAAATGACTGGAGCCAAGAAATAGAGTATTTTATTCATGGAATAGCAAGAAGGGCAGTGTTTATAATTATACTCCAAGGATTAATGGTGGTGGCTTTCTATCCCTCTATCCCTGCCTCCCTACACACACACACACACACACACACACACACACACACGACCACATACATGCACATAGACCTCAATTAATTTTACTAAGGTCAAGACACCTCAGTTGAGGTAATCACAGAATCAATCAATAGACTTGATTATGTTTTAATGTGAAAAAGTTTAATCTGTACTATGATCCATTTATCAGGTGCAAACTACTCTCTCAAGAAGGAAATATCATGAATGGTTATCAGTATGAGTCATGCCTCTGGGACCTATAGATAAAAAAAAAAAAGCCTGTTTCCAGTGATTCAACAGTTTGGGAGTAGGAGGAATCTAGGCTTAGGCTTGTAAAGGAAGACTCCTTAACTGTATCAGAAAGCAAGGAGGAAAGGACCTTTTCATTGAAGCTACTGGACCAGTAGTTTATTAGCACATCCATCGGGAAGCAGAGAGATAGACTAAGAAAGACACAACTATGAAGAAACAGTCACCCAAGAGAAGAGATAGATTCAGAAAGCCTAACACCTCATGGTAGAGATAAGTGATAGTTATGAACTTTAAAAAAGAAGCCAATCTTGGGAGGCAGCTGATCAAACTGTCCAGCAAAGAATTGTACCCAATAGAAGCTGTAGAAGGATCCTACAAAGAAACAGAGGATCTCTGGTAACAAGGGTTGTGAGTTCCCCATTAGCACATATGTAGCTTACACATATATCTCACAACTATCATACTCTAAACTTAAGCCCACTCTTCCCTTCTATGTGTTTATAGGACAGCGGGACCCAGACTTTTTTTTTTTTTTTTTGCGGGGCAATGGGGGTTAAGTGACTTGCCCAGGGTCACACAGCTAGTAAGTGTTAAGTGTCTGAGGCTGGATTTGAACTCAGGTACTCCTGAATCCAGGGCCAACGCTTTAACCACTGCGCCATCTAGCTGCCCCCGGGACCCAGACTTTTGTGGGGAATGTTTTGTACCAACTCATCTTACAATAACACCTTAGGACATGTCTTTGCTAAAAGTGAATTCACAATTCACTTATTGGGGGTTTTTTTGTTTGTTTTTTGTTTGTTTGTTTTTGTTTTTGTGGGGCAATGGGGGTTAAGTGACTTGCCCAGGGTCACACAGCTAGTAAGTTTCAAGTGTCTGAGGCCGGATTTGAACTCAGGTACTCCTGAATCCAGGGCCAGTGCTCTATCCACTGCGCCACCTAGCTGCCTCAATTCACTTATTGTTAATGCTCACTGGTAGGAAGGCTAATAAGCTAGAGTAACAATATATTAAGAGCTTCCTTACTATCAAAGGTAGTTTAGGATTTGCCTTTTGCTAGAAAGAAGAGAAAAAATGGTATATTTTTATAATTCAAAAGGGAAGCTGCAAGAATGCTACACTTATACAACATATTTGTCAAACTGAATAGAATACTACATCTAGCCCTGGGTCAAGGGACCAGCAAACAGGTAGGTAGTAAGTAACTCATTGCAAGTTTATTTATTTGTCTCTGATGTTTGAACCAAATATTTAAGGTATAAAATATTAAGGTAAGTTATTATCTTTCTGTGACCAAGATAGAGATGAACATTTCCTTGAATGAATGTATAGCCTGACTGCAGATTCCAAAGGCAAAAAGCATCAAACAAACCACGTGGAATATTTTGAGGTTTGCTCAGTTATAATGAAGAGAGAGAATGTTGTCTTCAGTACACATTTTCTCTGAGTTGCAACTACTCATAAATAGTTATATGACTAGCTAGTTCCCCATGACCTTTTAAGCCTACATATCCTTTTTTCTTTCTTTTTTTTTCTTTTTTACTTTTTGGTGGGGCAATGAGGGTTAAGGGACTTGCCCAGGGTCACACAGCTAGTAAGTGTCAAGTGTCTGAGGCCAGATTTGAACTCAGGTCCTCCTGAATCCAGGGCCGGTGCCTTATCCACTGTGTCACCTAGCTGCCCCAGACCTATACATCCTGCAAAATAAACCAAGGTCTTTGTTCTGATCTTTTCATTTTGGGTAAATTGCTATTCATTCTTGATAGTACACTTTAGGGCCAGGTTTGGATACTGTGATCTACACGAAAGACCTATAATGTATAATTAATAACAATAATGACACACATTTTATGGGACTTTACTATTTATAAAATGCTTCTCCCACAATATCCTTATGATTTGGGAAATGCGTTCTTCAGTAAAAGTTGATATTTATTAAAATGCAAAGCTATAGCAAAGCAATAAAAAGAAGTCAGACCTCTTGACTTTAAATATCATCCCTGGTTAGTTACCTAGATTTTTTGTTTGTTTTTTTTTTTTTATAATCTTCGTCAACTTTCCAAAAATCGCTTTATAGCAAAAGTCTCCTAAGAAATTTCAGCATTTGTTTTCACCTGATGCCCTATATGGAAAAGCCCTTGCCCAAACAGAGAAACAGAAAAGAAACCTGATTTTATACACATGTACATACATATATACATAAATACACACATATAGAAACAGCATGGCTTAGTAGGAAGAGGGCCAGCCCTGGAAAGAGAAGACTTGGGTTCAAGTCTTAACTCTGACACACCCTAGTTGTATAAACAAAGGCCAGTCATTTAATATCTCAGTTACCCAGGAAACTTTCTAAATCTCAGATGAGTTTTTGGTCTGCAACAATAGAGGGAATTCTTTACATTGATGAAATCAAAGGCTTGGACCCTCCCCACTGCACAGGTACATGTCCAAATTAATATACTGGATACCCAAGAATTACACAAATTATCAGAGATGTACACACACATGCATGTAGACACATATATGTATATGTGTACATATACATATGTTATGTGTGTATGTATACACACACACATACATAGGTAGCAGAGACAGCCTAATGGATAGAAAGCTGGCCTCAAAGTCAGAAAGATCCAGGTTCACATTCACCCTCTGACCTATACTAACTGTGTACCCCTGGGCACGTCATTTGAATTCTTTTTTTTTTTTTTTTTAGTGAGGCAATTGGGGTTAAGTGACTTGCCCAGGGTCACACAGCTAGTAAGTGTCAAGTGTCTGAGGCCGGATTTGAACTCAGGTACTCCTGAATCCAGGGCCGGTGCTTTAACCACTGCGCCATCTAGCTGCCCCATTTGAATTCTTAATGCTCTCAGAATATAAATTGTAATAAGTTAAAGGGAAGATGCCATCCTTCATCGACAGAGGGAATTTCCTTACCCTAGAGTTTTCTATACTTGTGAAATCACAGATCTAGTCTTTATCCCTAAAAATACACATATACAAGGCACACTATTTAAATGTTTCACCTTTTCAAATGTAGTTTTTTTTCTTTTAAGATACAGTCTTGGAGTCGATCCCCATTAGCTGAATAAGTAAAATGAAAGGTTATTATGAATTCCATTTTGCTGACTGCTCTTCAGTGGGAATTTTTTCAATGTTTTGATTTGTAGGACAATGTGGTGACCTCTCTGTAGTATTTATGAAATCTAAAAGGGAATGTGTATCCATGAACTACATATGACTGTCTCAGTGCTGCTTAATCTTGAGATTATATAGTATGGATAAAAGCACTTAACTTTCCATTTTCCTTATACAAAGGTGAATGGTTACCTAGGAGGCTCTTCCTAGGCATGTGGCATAGCATCAAGGAAAACTACAAATAGAACAAAGATATCTTGACATGAGCAATATAATAGAAGAAAAAGAAATCTGCTCAGTATATCTGGGCCTGGCTAACTGGTTTCCTTTCACCAATTAAATCTCAATCTCTCAATCAATTTCTCTCTCTCTCTCTCTCTCTCTCTCTCTCTCTCTCTCTCTCTCTTACTTCTACACACACATACACACAAATTTTGAGAAAATCCCCATTTGATGAAATCTTAATATGATAAATTAAATTTAAGCAAAAATGTTAAATCTATTGGAAACATGACAAAAACAGGCTGTTAGGGGGGAAAATTGAGTGGAGTCAATGAGGTTACACATAAGTAACACCTTAACATTAATAGAAATCTATTTTCCATTTTGACCCTGAAACCTCTTCAATTAATTACTAAAATCTATTTACACAGCTACTAGATAAAAATCAATCTGATTCCTAGCACCATATTTGGTTCTTTCCTGTGAACTGCTTTTTAAAAAAATATCTTGACTCTGAAAGGCCCAGGTGCAGAATACTTAGGTGCTCCCTGGCAGATCTTACTCACAAAGCTCAATAATCAAAATCCTGGAAAATGTAAGATTATCACCATTCTTAGCCACAGAGGTGAGTCAGAATTTGTGACTCTTTGATGGCCAAATACATGAGCTGTCCAAGACCAAAGGCATTGATAAATTCCACATTGGAACAGGCTGAATTGCATCTGGTCAGCGTCTGGCCCATTGTTCTTTTTATGGAATCCAAATAATACTAATTGTCATTGTTTTGAATTATTAATTAATACCATAAATGAAACCAAAGGAAGAGGGAAATGGAGAGATGTTACTGGGTTAAAAGAAAGTACTCTGTCCTTCATAGTGAAAAAAGCAAAACAAAACTAATTTTTTTCTTTCATTTCTCTCTCCATTGGCAAACAACAAGGACATTTGGGGGCCAAATCAGTCAGATTTATTCTTATCCAGGTCATTGTTTGGTCTCAAGCAGAAAATAATACCACTCCCTGCCACTTGGTCCAGATATTAAGAATGATACATTATTTAAAGAGTCTTGTTAGTATGGTCCTTCTTCTTGACTGAGACTGAACATAAGGATTAATCTTCACATTATCTTACACAGTATTAACCTTGCTTCAATTCTTTAGTTTGTCTCTTAGTAGGGGAACTGATACAGGATCCCTACACCCTTTTCCTTTTTCCTTCTTAAAGAAAAAGTTAAGACCAGAATGGGAAATAATTGAGAGATTCAAAAGATTTCAAAACAATAAAGTACTCTATCCATAGACAGTAAGAACTGTACCAAGGATTCCTACAACCTTTGTCAAAGCTAAAATTTTCATTACATGGCTCTGTCTCAGCTAAAACTAAAATTGTTCTTTGAGATGCTCTTTGTCTGCTAATGTTCAGGTCCACTTTTTCTTGCATCACCAGAAACCCCCACAAGGACAGTGATACTTCTTGTTTCTGGTTTTTGTTTTCTCATCAACATAGTAATTTTGAAGCCCTAAAAGCACACTGAATGTACAGTCACGGTATATGATTTAAGGTTAAACATCAGGAAGCATGATCAGTCTTTTGCCTACAACCAAGTACCTTCGTACATTTGAGGGTGAGGGAAAGTCATTCACTAGATAGCTTAAAGAAAATTCTTCCCTTTGAAGCTCTTATTCAACTGTCAATTAATCACAAATATGTTTCACTAATGGATGAAGAGAATATGCCTCAAAGGACTTTTCATAGCTTCTCCTCTTGAATTAGACTCAAAATTTTAGAACTTGGAAGGGACTTAAAGAAGTTGTCTTATTTGAAGGTAAAGTGAACTAGCAAAGAGGTCCAGTGACATGCTTATAGTTTTTAGCTATTAAGTGGCTGAACCAAAACTCTAAACCAGATGTACAGAATTTCATTAGCTTGATATTGCTTGAAGAAAATACAATTCTTCTCAGATCTGGATTTTGATCTTCCAAGTGCCTTCACCACTAGTTGGTTGAGATAAACAGTATGGTGCTGGGGACCCTCCCTTTTTTCCCTACTCATGAGAGAAGCTGCTAGAAATAGGTGAGAGGGGAAAATATCTGATGTCTCAGTTACTTACTTGAAGGGTTTTTCTCCAGTATGAGTTCTGATATGGTTGTTGAGGGTAGTAGCCCCAGCAAAGGCACGACCACAATAGCCACACTTGAAAGGTCTGTCACTGGAGTGGGTAACCACATGGTTCCTCAGTTCAGAAGGCTGGGAGAAGGACTGGGAGCAGTGACCACACTGGTAGGGTCTGAAACAGAGACACAGCCTGATCATTATTGTCTGCTTCAACAAAAGGAGGAGTTCCTTACCTTGTAAGAAGGGGCCAAATCTTTTGACAGCATCCCTAAAGTTTTTTGACTGTGTATCCCATTTGTGAAAAATTTCTGTGCACTCATCTCTAATATAGGAATATTTGTTTATTTATAAATTATATGCATGTATTGCTCTACTAATAATAATGTATGTTATAAAATGTGCACTAAAATGGCAATGAAAGATTGAGATAAAATGAAATAATGTTTTAAAATAATATTTTGGTTATAAGCTGTATTAAAACCTTTTGCTCTCACTAAATAATAATAATGGTACTTTTTAGTGAGAGAAATGTGATGGTGAATACCTCATTATTTCTGCAAATCACTTTGTGATTTGAAGGCTTGGTTGGAAGTTTAGTTCATTTCATTATTTAAATGGTTGTCATAGCTAGCAAAGATATTTCACAAAGATATATAGATCCAAAAGGAAGAAATGCATCATTGCTGGTACTTACTAAATCACGGTACTCATTTTTCCAATCTCATCCACTAATTATGCAAAGGTTATTTGTTGAAATGCAGCTAGTAAGTTTATATCTTCCCTGACATGTCATTTGTTTTTATAAACTAATTGGAAGGTGTTGTATTTTTAGATGTTTAACAAAAAGTTTCATATTTCACTAATGTTCTTCATTTGGAAGACTTTTAATCAAATTAGGAAATATTTTAAAGTGGGCAGATATGAGAGGGTTTTTTTAAATAGGTGACATACTTGTATAATTTTCAGGAATCCATAGTGGACAGAGTTAAGTATCCAAGAGAAGAGGGTGGTCAACAATATTAAGTACTACAAAGAGGTCAAGAGAGATTAGTATTGAGAAAAGGCTATCAAATTTTGGCAATTAAATTGTTGATAATTTTTAAGAGAGCAGATTTTGTTGGGTGAAGAGTCAAGAGGAGAAGGAAGAGGAGGAAGAGGAGGAGGCTGAGAACCTTGGAGACTGGTGATGCCCTGGAGGGAAAAGGGAAATTAGGAAGAAGTGTAGATTTGGGAGGCCAAATAATGAAATGACATCTGTGATGCACATTGCAAACTATTTATCCTCTGCTTCTCACTCTAAAGGGAAAAAAAAAGTGTTTGGGCAGTCTTGCTCATTAGCCAGTATTCCAGAGCACAGATTCTGCCTGCTGAGGGCTTCTACAGGAGCCACAAAATTATCTGGGGAGTAGGGTGTAAGGTCTCTTGGCAGGGGTTTGGGGTAGAGACAAAGAGGAATCAGAGCTATTATGAGTGCCCAGTCCATCCAGAAAGCATGTGATGGTTTTGTTGTGTTGGAGACAATGAATGAAAGAATGAATGAATATGCATTTATTAAGCCCTTACTATGTTCCAAGTTCTTCAGTTACAAATATAAGCAAAGACAGTTCCTGTCCTCAAGGACTTTACATTCTAATGGGAAAGGACAAAAAAGAGGAATGAAGTACAGGGAGGAACTCTTTGGAAATAGACTGACATATCCCTTTGGAGAGCAGGTCCTAGAACTAGAAGGGGTTGGAGCTGGCAGTGAGAGTACACATACATGCAACACCAGGGGTCTGGCAAAAGATGCTATAGAATAAAGAGAATAAAGAAAAGTGAAGCATAGCAGTTCTGGAGACAAAAGTGACAGAAACTGAAGATAATATGGCCAGAGAAATAAAATACAACTTTATTTTCCCTTTCTAATTCATTGATCACACACTCCTGGCTAGTTCCCCTTGTGGGCCAATTCATAGCCATGGCTCCCCACTTTGGGGCCTGGACTTAAAGAATGAAATACAGAAAGGATTTTAATCACTAGGTGTCTATTTTTTATTATGTAGAACATGCCTACATATGCCCTTTAAGGTAAATTAATTTCCAAAATAAGTCAAATTTATTTCCAGTGCTAACAATATGCTGCCAAAATTCATTTTTAAAAATTTCCAAACAAAATTCATATGTGTGGAGACATATATGTTTGATCGAGTATAATGCTGAAGAGAAAGATTGGGGGGGGGTCAATGACAGTTAAGTGACTTGCCCAGGGTCACACAGCTAGTAATTGTGAAGTGTCTGAGGCTGGATTTGAACTCAGAGCCTCCTGAATCCAGGGCCAGTGCTTTATCCACTGCGCCACCTAGCTGCCCCAGAGAGTATGCTTTTAAAATGTCTTATATTTAAACATGGTTTCAGAATTGAATTTTAGGTTGATTGTTCCTTTTACTAATTAACAAAGGTATTACTATAGGAGGCTTCTCCCTGAAAATCTCTGTTTAACTCAGAAGTGAATGAAGATATGTAGCAAGTGCCACCATTTGCCACCTAATAAAGGGTTAGATGGCATGCTTTTTGCAATGGTATGACTTTTCTGAAAAGGCCAATGGAAACCAAATCAGAACACATTCTTCTTCACCACCATCATTACCACCACCACAGCTAGCAACTATGTAGTACTTTAAAGAAAGTAAAACACTTCACATATGTTAACTCATTTGATCCTCACAACAACCCTGTGAGGTAGGTACTATTATTAACCCTATTTTAAATGGGAAAACTGAGGCACAAAGATGTTAAGTGACTTGCTTAGAGTCGCACATCTAATAAAATGTCTGAGGCAGGCTCTGACTCAGGTCTTCCTATTGTGCCACCATTTTGGTTTTTATAAAACAGATTAAATGTCCAATTCTATTTTTAAAATTCTTTGTTCTACTTATTCAGAAGCCAGTGAATTACATGAAGTCTGTTGAGTTTTCTCCTTTTCTAAAAACATGTCAAGTAATTCCACAACAGGGCTCTAATTTGTTTAACAAAATTTGGTTAGGAACGTCAGAATTATGTCTGGAGAGATATCCTCAGAACTCCATAGAATCCTAATTTGTGGCCCAGTTTTCTCCATCTTCACTTATACAGCCAAGGGCCAAGGCAGGCTTAATTGTTCCTCTTAATAAATGTGTGAGCTCAAATGGCTGGAAACCAAAATGAAAGGCAGCAGACAATGGTGACCAAGCATGTACAACAATTCAATTAAGTGCAAAATAAAGTGTACCCTCTCATTTGTCAAGTGAACTGCTTAATTGCGGCTACTTGCATCACTGATCACAAATACTATTATTTTACAGTGCTTCAGAACACTGAGCTCTGACCGTAGAATTTTTTAGCCTGATTAATAGCCTTGGATTAGTCAATAGTTCAATTCAATGCAATTTTAATTACTTCCATTTGGAAATCTATCTAACTGCTGTTCTCCATCAAATTTCAAAGGAATATATATGTAAAAGTTGTTGGTGAGAAGTTTATCAACCTTGACAAATTGTGCATGCCTTTTCTCATGACCATAATATATCTCTTTGAGCTCACTTATAACTGTATGAAGTTGAAAATGGTTTTTAATGCTTTAATCTGTTCTTTGTGGTCATCATTAACACAAAAGTCTTGAATTGAAAATGAGTATTTCTTAGAAACCATGTGTTTAAAATGCTGTTTAAAATTACGAAAAATTTCAACCTGAGAGAATGTATTCATATATGCTATGTCCACTGACAATTGATTTTTTTCTAATACTGAAGAGGACCATTAACATTATTAGCCTCTGGTTATCTATTTTAATAGCTACTATGATAAACAATAAACCATTAAATATAAAACCAATTTATCTTTTTTTTTCCCAAGGATGCTGTCAAAAGTTTGGTTGATTTATTTCCAAAGTCAATCTAGTCTTTGTATGTAAATACTCAAAAGAAAGCAACTGAAAAGAAATCTAAGGTGATCCTGGCTGTCAGGGAGAACTGGGTTATTAGCCTATGACTACACTGAGAAATTACTATTAAGATCTGGAGAAACTAGCCATCTTGTAGTGTGAAGAACCTAATGCTGGTGAACCAGTAACTAGCAAATAACCTCTCTAGATCTTGTTTCAATATGAATGAATGAATGAATGAATGAATGAATGAATGAATGAATGAATGAATGAATGAACATTTATTAAGCCTAAAATGTGATGAACACTGGGGACACTAATACATGCAAGCAAGAAAGCCCCTGCCCTCAAGGAGATTATGTTCTAATGAGACAGCATACATAGGGAAATGATGATTTGGGGTCTCCTCATTGTACTATGTCTATACTATATGAAGCATTTACCGACTTTACTACTGTCTAGGATCTCAGGTCATATAACTGAATAGATCTACTTTTTTATGGGATATTATTATTTTAATTTTTCCCAATTAAATGTAAAGATAGTTTTTCAACATTCATTTTATAAGATTTTGAGTTCCCACAATTTTTGACCTCCGTCCCTGCTTCCACTCTCACCCCTCCCCAAGACAGCAAGCAATCTGGCATAGGTTATACATGTGCAATTCGTGGTTAAACATAATTTCAACATGAGTCATGTCATTGGCAAGAAGAAACAGAATAAAAGGAAAACACACACACAGACACAAAGTGAAATAGTATTCAGGGACTCCAGAGTTCGTTTCGTCTGGTATGTGGAGTGACATTTTTCACTATGAGCCTTTTGCATATCTTGGATCATTGTATTGCTGAGAAGAGACATGTCTATCACAGTGATCATCAGACATAGATACAGTTATTTGGGTACAATGCTCTCCTCTTCTGCTCACTTCACTAAGCATCAATTCATGTAAGTCCAGGTGTTTTTTTTTCTAAAATTGACCTGTTCATCATTTCTTATAGCATAATAGTATACCATTACATTCATATACCACAACTTGTTCAGCCATTTTCCAATTGATGGGTAATACATCAACATCTAATTTTGCCATCACAAAAAAGAGCTGCTTTAAATTTTGTACATGTAGGTCCTTTTCTCTTTTTTTATAATCTCTTTGGGATACAGACTTGGTAGTGGTATTGCTAAATCAAAGGGTATGCAGTTTGCCCTTTGGGCATAGTTCCAAATTGCTCTCCAGAATGGTTGAATCAGCTCACAACTCCACCAACAATGCATTAATTTCCCAATTTGGGGGTCTACTTTTTAAAGATATTATTTATTATTTTCAAGTCATCTGCATATACAAGACTAGCATTTCATTAAATTGATATTCTTAAGAAAATAATATACACATAGCAGTTTTCAACAGAAGCATCTCATTTGACTGCTTAAATCTACTTTTATTTCCTACTGCAAATAAAATCACTTTCTATTTTTTTCTTTCCCTTATTCTGTGTGCTTATTGTGGAATAAATACAGTAATTCTACATGAGGGCTCTGTTTCTTGCCTAAATAACTGAATTTCACTAAATGAAAAATTATGCAGTGTTTTTTCCATTTCATATTAAGCATCTTTCTCGCCTCTTAATGTTCAGTTTGTAATGGGAGAAATAGCTCCTCTCTGAGTTCTTGTGGTAACTGCTGCCAAATATATATTTACCACAACACAGAAATTATGGAAGTAAAAGCCTAGGTTTTATTATTATTTTCAAACATAGGTTGGGGCTTCAGAAAAAAAAAACAACCAATTATGAGGATTCTGACAAAGCTTATTATAGGAAAAATTATGTCAGAGTGATAGAGAAAGAGTTCATTTACATATTGCAATCTTGCATATTCCTCATAAAAGTTAAAAAAAAAGATCCCAAATCCCATATTTTCTTCAAAGTTACAAAAGTTCAACAGACAATCATAAACAATCGTAAACTCATACATCCCCTAAGGAAACAAACCACATCAAACAAACTCTATAGGTAAAATAAGTCAGGTTACAGATTAAACTACATTTAGAGGTTGATTGAGAAGGAAGATTTACATGTCTCCAAGGAGTCAGGGACAATTGAGATTTTTCCTCTGGCTTCTTATCTAAGGAATGCTAAAGGCTCTAAGTTTTTGCATCCCATGTTTTGGTCAGGTGAGGTTAATACTAATCAAAAGTTGCAATAGGAATAAAAAGAAATTAAAATTTCCCTTAACGACTTTAATTTCTATTTTCTGCACACACACTTTTCTTCCTTTTCACAGATGCCATTTCCATTGCACAAAAGTTCAGAAAGAGCACTTTTTCCAGCTCATGAATACATATTCATTGTCTTCCTTAGAATTTGGATGGTTCCTCTCCTTTTTATGTAAAGAAATTACTAAGGAATAAACCGGGTCCAAGTTAGACTATAACCCGGCTTCCATTCTGGTACGGGTTTTGAGGAGAACAAGGACAACCACACAGTTTTCGCCCTTCCTTGGCATTATCTGAAACTGGCTGCTCTCTGAAAAAAACTATTCTGGGGAAATGTGCAACTCATTTGCTTTAAGTCTGTAATTGGTTTGGTATACACATACGAAAAGGATGGAACATTTAACAACATTCACTTTGGTTTGGTTTGAAATTTTTAATCTCCCTTTGATATGTATTTCATGGCATGAAAGCCTCCAGGATAAAAGATGTTCAGCCGGGGCTACATTCGCTCCTTGCTCCGTGAAAGCTAGTTCCAGTGCAGATCTCCCAGTGACTTCAAAGGGAGCTCCACCCTTGGGTCACTGCTGGCTGTGTGCAGTGAGAAAAGAACATAGCTCTATCTAAGGAGAAAAATATTTCAGGAAAGCTACAGAAGGGGTGAGCCAAAGGGCTTGAAGAAAAGTGCAGTCTAGGAAAAAGCTATCGTTGCTCTCTAAAAAAAAAAAAAAAAAGATACCCAGGAGGGAGAAACCAGTAAAACATAAAGATGGCTATATCCCATTCCCTCCATCTCCCTCCCCTATACCCACCCCTCCAAAAAAAAATTATGGTGATGGATAAATTTCCAGATTCTCCCTCCAGGGGATTTTTTTCTTCCCTCTGCATATTTTATTTACTGGCTTACATGATATGAAACAAAGACTAGACAGCACAAATGTAAACATCCGATGATATTCTAGAGGAATCTCCCCCTTTGTTGGCCGCATACCACACTGAATTACCACACGCAACCAACCAACAGGCATGGGGGTCGGGGCGGGGGGGGGGGAAGGGGGAAGGAAGCCAAATTTAAAAGAACAGTGATTTTAAGTACTGCTCTGGAAGTGAGGGGGAACAAAAGAGAAAAGGCGATTGTCTAAAAATGATTCACTGTGATTGAAGGCTTTTGGTTGCTCCTTTCTAGAGATTCCCAAATGGGATCTGAGAGATTTCTGAAACAGAAAAAAAAAAAACAGAAGAGAAAAGGGAATTCTTGGTTCAAACAAAATTGAATAAAGAGAACTTTAGCTGGGAAATGAATTCATGGGAAAGATCCAAGTTTAGGAAAAATCTCTAACTCAAATATGGATGGACTTCAATTCCATCTTCCTCCCCTGTCTGGTATTGTTTGAAAAGAAAAAGAAAATACAATAAGGAAGAAACGTTTTTGAAAACTTACGTAGTTTCAGGAAAGAAATATGATGAACATGAACTTGGAGCCATCTTGAATAGTTCTGTGATTGAAACTTGAGGCAAGGGTTCCAATTAAGAAGGGATTACAATAGTCCAGGTGAAGGGGATAAGGACCTAAACTAGGGTGGAAGTTGTATGAGTTGAGAGAAGGGAACAGTTGGGAGAATGTTGTGGATGTAGAAATTAGCAAGCCTTGGATGGATATGTGGAGGAGGGAAGGAAGGAAAGCATTTATTAAGTACTTATTACGTGCCAGATACTGTTCTTAGCCCTTTACACATTTTATCTCTTTTGACCTTTTCAAAAATTCTGGGAAGTAGGGGTTATTAATACCCCTATCTTATAATTGGGAAAACTGAGGCAGACAGAGATTAAGTGTCTTTCCCAGAGTCACACAGCCAGGAAGTTTCTGAGGATGAATTTGAACTCAGGTCTTCCTGACTCCAGACCCAGCGCTGTACCTCTCTGGCCACTGTGCTACCTGGTTACCTCTGGAAGGATTAGTTGCTGAAGATAACAAGTCTGCAAACCTATCACCAGAAGGATAATGATGGGGGGCAGCTAGGTGGTGCAGTGGATAAAACACCAGCCTTGGATTCAGGAGGACCTGAGTTCAAATCCGGCCTCAAACACTTGACACTTACTAGCTATGTGACATTGAGCAAGTCACTTAACCCTCACTGCCCTGAAATAAATAAACAAACAAACAAAACAAACCAATAAATAGAAGGATAATGATGGTCTCAACAGCAATAGAAAAGTTTAGAAGAAGGAAAGGTTTAAGAGGAAAGATAATATAAAGTCTATGATACAGATCTCAACGTGTCCAAACCTGCCCAGTCTATGTGATCCAAAATTAAAAGTGAGGTTTGCATCAGAGTTCTAACTCATCATTACCCAAAGAGCCTGCCGGCTGAAGGTTGCTCATTGTACTCAGAAGGTGATTCGGGGCAAGGGATATGGAGGCTGGGCCAAGGAATTTTGTCAATGGAACCAGTAAAGCTGGTTCATGACTGTCCAATGGGTAACTTATAGCTGCCATGAAGGAATGGCTAGTTCAGAAGAGAGAAAAGAGGGAATGTTGAGAAAGGAAGGGGACAAATATTTATATGTGCTGTCTTTTTTTAAACAAATGCCATCTTATTTGATCTTCACAACAACCCTGTGAAGTAGGTGCTATTATCCCCATTTTATAGATAAGGAAACTGAGGCAGAAAGAGGTTAATTGACTTACCCAATTACTAAGTGTCTGAGGCTGGATTTGTACTCAAGCCTTTCTGACTCCAGGTTCAACACTCTAGTCACTGTGCCACCAGCTGCTGAGAAATTGACTAGCAATGGGAGGGGAGTTGAGGAGGCAGAAAGATAAAGGGAAATGGGACTGTGTTGGACACAAGCCCCCCTATGAGGGAGGTTGAAAGGTGACCCTTCTCTCCTCCAGAGAGGATGGTCACAAAGCTGCCTCCTTGCAGTTATGCCCACATAGCCCCTCAGAGAGCTGAGATCGTCAGAGGATGCTTTTAGACCATATGTATATCATATCACATCACAGGTTCTGCATTTGCAAGTTTTTAAACTGATAAGCAAGGTAAAAGGCTCCTATATGCTAACTGTCTAGGAAAAGAGGATTGATACAATTGATGCAAATCAAACACCAGCTTTGACCAAGTTGAACTCTTGGATGTCTCTGGGCATCTGTACATAAGCTCCATGAGAATT
The DNA here is from genome assembly GCF_019393635.1 of Dromiciops gliroides. Taxonomy (NCBI): domain Eukaryota; kingdom Metazoa; phylum Chordata; class Mammalia; order Microbiotheria; family Microbiotheriidae; genus Dromiciops; species Dromiciops gliroides. Next base: position 515,013,841 of record NC_057861.1, on the reverse strand, counting down.
TTTTTTCCTGAGGCAATGAGGGTTAAGTGACTTGCCCAAGGTCACACAGCTAGTAAGTGTCAAGTGTCTGAGGCCGGATTTCAACTCAGGTCTTCCTGACTCCAGGGCCGGTGCTCTAACCACTGCACAACCTGGATACACTCTCCATGAGAAATTAATAGTTTTCCTTAAGAATCAGGTAGGTAGTACTTAAGAGTCAGAAGATTCAAGCCTTAGCTCTGCCCCACAGTAGAGTTATTTCACCTCTTTGGGACTCAGTTTCCTCTCCTATCAAATAAGGGAATTGGACTAATTTTCTGTGACTCTGTGATCTCTTATATAGCTCCTAAACCATCTGTATTCATGGCAGCCAAGATTCTGGAGTTAGGGCAGCTAGGTGGCACAGTGAATAGAAAGCCGGGCCTGGAGTCAGGAAGACTCATCTTCTGGAGTTCAAATTGGGCCTCAGACCGTTACTAGCTGTGTGGCCTTAGGTAAGTCACTTAACCCCATTTGCCTCTGGTTCCTCAGCTATAAAATGAGTTGGAGAAGGCAATGGCAAACTATTCCAGTATCTTTGTCAAGAAAACCCTAAATGGGGTTGTGAAGAGTCAGATACAACAGAAACACCTGAACAACAACAACAAAATTGTGGAATGGGGAAAAGGCTAATCAAGGATGCTAATATGCAATTGAAATGTCTTAGAAAGAAATGGTGCAGCTATGTTTGAAGAATAACATGGTCCAGGCCACTGATAACACAGGGAATACCCATCAAATGAGACAATGGACATAAAGCACTTTGTAAACCTCAAAGCTCTACACAAGTTTTGTTGTTTGTGTTGTTCACTTGTTCAGTCATCTCTGACTCTTCATTACCCCATGGACCATAGCATGCCAGGCCCTTTTATCCTCCACTATCTCTCAAAATCTGTCCAAGTTCCTGTTAATTGTTTTCATGATACTATCTATACATCTAATCCCCTGCCATTCCCTTGTCCTTTTGCCTCCAATCTTTCCCAACACCAAGTCCTTTTCCAATGAGTCCTGCCTTCTCATTTTGTGGCCAAAGCTTCAGAATGAAGTAATAAATTAAATTAAATATTAAATTCATTATGCAGCTCCAGCTTCAGCATTTGACTTCTCAGTGAATAGCCTAAATTGATTTCTTTAAATATTGACTGATTTGATCTCTTCACTGTCCAAGGGACTCTCAAAAGTCTTGTTGTGTACCACAGTTTGAAAGTATCGATTCTGTGGCTCTCAGCTTTCCTTATAGTCCAATAGCCATACGCTGTTACTGGAAAAACCATAGTTTTAACTATACAGACCTTTGTTGGCAAGGTGATGTCTCTGTTTTTTTTTATATTCTGTCCAGATTTGCCATAGTTTTCCTTCCAGAGAGCTGCAGTCACCATCTGCAGTGATCTTTGAGCCCAAGAATATAAAATCTGACACTGCTTCCATTTCTTCTCCCTCCATTTGCCAAAAAGTGAATGGACCGGTTGCCAAGATCTTGGGGTTTTTTGCTGTTAAGCTTTAAGCCAGCTTTTACACTCTCTTCTTTCACCCTCATCAAGAGGCTTCTTAATTCTTCACTTTCTGACATTATACAAATTTTAGCTGTTATTATTTAAAAAAAACTTTAATTTTCACCTGGTCCCCAATAATTAAAGTTGATTTGATACTATGATTTGGGGACCTTTCCATCATTAGTAGTATACATATATGACAGGGGTTATTTTTTAAGACATCAAACATTTTAAGCTGTTACAAAGACCAAAGTTTCTTAATCTTTTTTTTTATCATGGTCCCCTTTGGTTCCCAGTGAAATCTGTGGACTCCTCAGAATATTTTTTAATTCATATTTGAAGGAAATGATGTATTTCAGTTTGTCATTAGTGAAAATAAAGATGTAATTTTTTTCTCTCCAAGTAGATGGGCCCCCTGAAATCTATTCCCCAAAGGGTCTATGGACTCAGGTTAAAAAACCCTGATATAGATGATATGATATAGATGATATCTGTGGACTCCTCAACATATTTTTAATTCATATTTGAAGGAAATTATATACTTCAGTTTGTCATTAGTGAAAATAAAGATGTATTTTTCTCTCTCCAAATTCATGGACCCCCTGAAGTCTTCACAACCCCAAAGGGTCTATGGACTCAGGTTTAAAACCCCTGATATAGATAATATTGAATAATTATTACCAGGTCCCCACAATCTAGAAAAGTGATGAATGTAGGGAATAGGGTGATTAATTTGGTCATTCAACCCTAGTCAGAGTATTTGCCTGAATTGTATAAATATATAAATACAAATAAAATAAATAAATATAAAGTAAATAAATATAAATAATTGTATAAATTCTCCATTTTGCTTAACTTTGAATGCCTGGTAACTTTCTGTAAGAATCAAACAAATCATGGGTCTAGTAAAGTTCTAGGATCTCAATTTAACCTAGACTCTGGCCTCTAAGTGTAAATTATATTTGGTCTAATTGTCTCTTCCCATGGCATGCTACTTTGAAACTGTGTATTTTTAGTTGGCTAAAGTTTTTCTGAAAGTTTTAAATTAACTATTACTAATTTTATAACTATTATTTTACAGCACACATATCACAGGAATAGAAACCTTAATGCAAATCTGACTTCACTAAGTAAATTATAAAACCAGAGTCTGGCAAACCTCTATTTCAATCTCTTTTGATTTATTATGGTTGTTTTCATCTCTTTATAATACAGAAAGCATAGAAATATGTTATGCTCCACATTAAAATGATTCTATGTTTCAGAAACAAGATTCTTCCAGCTTTAATTTCATTTAATTCACCTTACTTTTAGTTAAGCAGTTAGGAATGGGTGTCTACAGTGACCCTTAGCCTATTCCATCTGAAGTCACTTGATCTCTTAATCAAGTTCGTAATGGGAATCTTGCTTGAAAGTATCTTTCCACTGGGAAAACTCCCCAAATACAAAATAAGACCAGGAGGCTGCAGCTACACCTGCAGTCATTTCACTGGAAGCAGATGCAAGTGCTTTTAGAAACTTTTGCTTAGTGAATCGTACTGCATCCTTATTGGATTGAAAGGAAAACACTTTCAAGATGGTCATACCATTTCAACAGCCAAAATACATGGGTAAAATGTATGCAGGGGCTGGAAAATGGTTTCCACCATGGGGTACCTCCTCGTATAAAAGTGACAGGATGGAGAAAGGTTTTTGACTCAGGCTTATGTTTTAACGTTTCCCAAAGATCAAAATATGGTGTTTTGATCCCAATGATTTGCTATATTTATCTTTCAGGGCAATTTTTTGGCTGCTCAACATTTGCCTGTCAAATGGTACCAACAAATACATGTACGTGGCGAAAATTAATGGCTATTTTATGAATAGAGTTTACCAGTGAGACATATGAGAGGAGCCATAGGTTAACTAGGTTTCCCTACCCATAGCTCATAATCCAACAGTGCAGTAACCCAGGGGATTGAAAGAACTAATTGCTCACCCTCAGAAAGTAAGCCTATCTCCACCCTAGATCTATAAGGAGAATCTTCTTGAGACTTGTAGAACCACAAGGAGAAATTAGGCTGATTATTATATCATAACAAAATTAAATCATTTGTAATTTTTTTGTAAATTTGTGTCAAAAGTAGAAAAGAAATCAGAGCTCTTGCCTCCTTACCCACTCATGTTTGCCATGGGGAAATATTTTTCCACTTCTGTAGTCTGGTTACATCCACAGTGATTTTCCAGATACTTAGTATTTTTAGTCAAATCTTCATCACAAATAAAGGAGAGATAAAACACAGAAATCCTTTCCTATTGAATTAATTTGATTTTTGTCTTTTGTGATGCCAGCTATCAAGATTGTCGAATAAACCAGTTTTGATTCATAAATAATGGTTCCATTATATCTACCGTGCCACCGGTCAGAGTACCTGAAATTTTAATTCACTTGTTCAGCTAAATTTCATCCTCAGTTCATGGCCATAAAATTCCTTATTGACAAACTTTCAAGCCAACTTTGACTCTGAGGTATCTAGTCAACATTTTTCTTCTGTGTGGATATTAGTTTATTGAATAAGTGGCATCTGTTTTCCTCCACATCACTGGGAGAGGAGGTATTTCCTTTTGACAGCTTTGCACGATTTATGGGTTTGCATGCTCTGAAGAAAAATAGTACTAAGCAAAAAATTCCAATTCATTACCTCTCAGTACTTAATTAAGCTCATACACATTGCACACTATAGGTGAACTCTGAAATGACTGTGACAGCAGCACAGCAGAGAGTTATATTATCTTTGTAAGACAGAGAAGATTTTAACTGTCTTGACCTCATTTTTCCATCTATGAATTTCATAAATTTTCCTTCTTTTTTTCCTTCATCTTACAACTAGTTGTATGGAACTGTTTGAAAAACAAGCCAAATTCCTAGTCACTTCCCCCTAATCTGTGAACTCAACCCCCAAACTGTTTTTATAAACCACTAAATTAAGCAATGACCATTGCTGTCTCTGACGTAAAGGTGCTTCAGTCATGGAATGAGGTGGAAGATCTGTTCACAGGTGGTCTGCTTTGAGGAAGGGGAGCAAACAAAGCTAAATTTACACCAGCAAAATGGTAGGCACATGCCCAAATTTTACCTGTCGGGGTGTCTGGGTGCAGACGTGCAGCTGTAAAAGGATCCTCTGAGTGGAATGTCTTTAAAGCATTGCCCACTTTTCCAAAGGTGCCAGTCCAGCTAAACTCGGAGTTGAGTTGGCTGGTTGAAGTTGGGCTTGCAAGGACTGCGCGGTTTTTTACATTGATTTGGTTAAATCCTGACTCGATGGGTCCTGCCTTATCAGGAGAGAGAAATTCCGACTACATGGAGTCTGTGGGAAAACTACAGAACGCTGTGGGTTGTGGCAGGAGAGAGCTTGCTGCTTTGTTAAAGCGACTGCAGGGTGTCCTTGTCTGCACATGGCTTCCATTACAGTTGAAGGGACATTCCTGGCAGAACAACATCAAGAAAGAAAGAGTGGGAAAACAGATCAGTTATACAGGACAACTATAACACACTTCAAGAAAAAAACATTGTCATCATCACATCATTACAACAGCTCAAACAGCCAATACTTATGGAGTGCCCTCCATGTGTGTAGCCCTATATTAAATTCTATAAAGATCAGAAAAAAGTATAAAGCAAGGTGCTTGTCCTCAACAATTTCACAATCTAACCGAAGAGACAAAACACATGAAAATAGGGAAACATTTAAAGGTCATGCATAATTCTATAACAAATTGTGTGGTACAGGGCTATAACATTTTGGGTGGGCAGGTGAGAGGGAGATCAGTGATCAATGAAGGGAGAATCTAAGCCATGCTCTTTAGGATGCCTGGACCTTAGAATGTGGGAGAGAAGAGGAACTTCCAGGTAAAAGAGGTAATACTAAAGGAGTAGGCTAGAACAAAACTTCATAAACTGTAGGTCTTGACCCCATAGGGTCCAGTAAGACTGATATGGGGGGTCGTGAAAAATTGGCAACAGTAAAATGGTGATGTATACCTATATATCTAGGGCTGCTTAAAATATTCTCGGTGGAAAAAGGGGTCGAGAGTGGAAGAAGTTAAGAAGTCCTGGTAGAATGACCATGGTGTGTATATGGGAGGGTGAGGAAATGGTGTGCCTATTAGGAACTAAAGGAACTATTAGAACTAAAGTTTGGCTTGCTGGCATGGAACCAGAGGGTGGAAGTTTTTGAAAGCTAGGAATAGAAAACTGTGAATTTTATACCATTGGAAAAGGAATCAGTGAAGATTTCTGAGAATAGAAGTAACAGTGAAAGCAAAGTCTTAAGAAAAATTAGTCTGACAATGGTGTATGTGGAGTGGGCTGGAGGTGGGGAAGAGATTTGAATCAAGGCGACTTTCAGTGATCCATTTATGAAGTAACAAAAGCCTGAACTAAGTAATTGCAATAGACCACAGAGGGAAAGGAATCAAAAGAATTCGTCCTTTGAAGGAAAATGATCTAATACTTGACATTTTTTTTGCTTACTTAGAAAAACAATTATGATATTGGTTTAATAAAAACTTATTAAGTAGTTCTCCAGTTAATCTTGATATCAAAGGAATGAAAAAATAATGAAGTGTTCAAGAGAAGGAAAATGAAACTACCAAAAGATAGAGCATGAAACAAAATCAGAGACAGGAAGAAAACTACAAGAGTGGCAGATGAGGATGCACAGTGGGAGGATGCAGGGAAGGCAGAGGGAGACTGACTAAAGGAAATGCTAAGTAAAAGAAATCCTCTTTTCCTGGATTGAGGCAAGTTGGCTTCTAATGCTTCTGCTAAAGTCTCCTAAAGATCTGGGGTCACCAAATCAAATTCTCATCAGATGACATTTTGAATTATGAACAAACGATGGAGTATTATAAGATTTAGACATTCGCCTGGGCTTCCCCCGTGTACAATTTGATTTTGAGACACCTACTGAGTGGCTTATTGGGTGATGACTAAAGTGACAAAATTTAATACTGCCAAAGTTATAAAAGGACAGGTTATTTATTTATAGTAGATGGATTTATCAATTGTAGATCTTTTTGTAGAGTATTCTAGCAGAATACAGGAAGAGTCACAAAAGAATCACACCGTTGACCCAGTTATTAGGAATGTACCCTAAAAATTAATTTATAACAGCCTTATTTTTCATTATAAAGAACTAAAAGCCACCTATGTATCCAATAGTAAATAGCCAAATAAGTATTATTATGTCAATGAAATGGAATACTACAAAGTCCCAAATCACTATAAATAATATAAAGGAATGTGAAGAGAGTTGTATGAAGTAATGGGAAAATAGAGAATAAAATCAAAAGAAAAATGTGTTTAGATAGCGATTATTTATTTAAAAAGTAGTGGCAGTTAGGTGGCACAATGGATAAAGCCCTCTTTTTGCCCCGCCAACTTCTTATGTTTGTTAACAGAAGTGTTTTTCTTTGCTTGTTCAATAGTAGTAGGGGAGGGGCAGCTAGGTGGTTGCAGTGGCTAAAGCACTGGCCCTGAATTCAGGACGACTTGAGTTCAAATCCCGCCTCAGTATTTGACACTTACTAGCTGTGTGACCCTGGCAAGTCTCTTAATCCTCATTGGCCCACCCACAAATTTTTAAAGAAAAGAAAAAAATAAAAAGAGTCAACAGGCAGTAATTCAAATAGTGCTGATATGAGTTATGAGACTCTAGAACAATTTCTGATACTTCTATGTACCCACAACATAACCTGGACCAAATCACAACTGTCTATGGGCCTTAGTTTTTCCATCTTCAAAATGGAGCCATAAAATATTTATACTACCTACTTCACAGGTTTAGTGTGAGGAAACTGTTTTGCAAACCTTTAGGCACTCTGAAGATGCAAAACATATTATAAAAGGAAAAACTATGACACAGATACCAAAGATGAATTAGATGCAGAAGGAAAGGGACACCAGTATAATAAACACTAGAAAAATGATACGTTCAGTTTTTGGGTCTGGAGGAATCATTTTTTAAGTATAACTGATTTTTAAAGTTAAAGTGATGTATTCTGCTTAATATTAAATGTGTAATAAATTATTTTTAAAAGAAAAGCAAACTTGTCCAGCAAATTGACCCCACTATAAGCCCCCATTCTCTTATCTTCAGTCTCTCCCTATCTACTGGCACCTTTTCAGCTGCCTATAAACATGTCCGCGTCTCTCACATATCCTTGAAAAAAAAAACTTTCCCTTGATCTGACCATTCCTGCTAGTTATCAGCTTCTATCTTTTCTCTCCTGCCCAGCTAAATTCCTTGAGAAAGCCACCTATACTTGGGGTTTTCTTTTCTCTCATTCTCATCTAAACCCTCTGCAATTGGGCTTCCAAACGCATCATTCAGTAGAAATGCCCTCTCTAAAGATACTAATGATTTCTTGATTGCAAAATCTGATGGTCTTTTCTCAGTCTTTATCCTCCTTAACCTCTCTGAAGCATTTGACACCGTCAGGCACTTTCTTCCTTCCGGATATGCTCTACTCACTGTGACATTACTCTCTTGTTTCTCCTTCTATTTGTGACTGATCCTTATCACGCTCACTTGCTGAGTCTTCTATATATGTTATGTCCTCTAAACTAGGGGTGCCCCCTAGGCTCGTCCTCGGCCCCCTTTTCCTTTTCACACTGTATTATCTCACTTTGTGATAGCATCATCTCCCATTCGTTTCACTTTATTCATCTCTGTGGGGATGATTCCCAGATATATCTATCCAGCTCTAATCTACTTTTTCTGAATTAATAATCCATGTATCTCCTAAATGGCTTCCTGGAACTTTATTCAACTGGAGATTCCCCACAGCATCTCAAGTTGATACTTTTCCAAAGTCACACTCATTATCTTTCCTCTCAAAGCTTCTCCCTTTCCATATTTTTCTTACCTTACTATAAGGTACCAGTTATTTTCCCAGGTCACCCAGCGTCCACAGCCTCCAGTTGTCAACCCAATTCCTCACTCAACTAATCCTCTTACATATCCTTTCAAAGCCTCAGTTTCCTTCATCTTTAAAATGAGGGGAAGAGACTAAATGACAAAGTTTATGTCAGCTCTAAACCTACAGTATCATGAGAACACTCAGCCTAGGAAGAGATTATTTTCTGTTAGTCAAACTATGTAACTCAGTGATTTAGGTCCTCATGCAAATGTGAAGACCGAGTTCTATTCTCAATCCTGTCATACATTGTTGACATTGTTGTGAAAATATCCATAAGTCCAAGTTTCTACATCTGTAAAATCAAATGAGGTGTTGGCATGGAAAAAACAATATTTTAAGTCCCTGGTAAACAAAACACCTAATAATTTGATAAAGCAACGGTTCGTCTGACCTTCTTCCTATTTGCTCCATGACATATCTATGATAAGACTATGTCAAAAGGTTTTTATCTCTCAAACACTTATGCTGAGTCTATAGACAGTCATTTTGTCCTGCATAAAGAGTTCACTATCTCAAATCCTGGAGCTGGTTTTGATAAAAGAGAAAGGAGATTTCAACCATAAGTTAAATGATAGTTTCACAGCTCAAACATGAAGATATATGCCTTGCTATTTGTCCTTTCATTCTTGAGAGTACCATAAAATCAGGGTTGATATTATGACTTGCCCTCAATTGGATTTATGTGAGGGAGGACTGTGTAAGGTCACCAATCTACTTTCCTCTCTAGAATCATCTGGATCCAGTGGCGAGATATATATCAGGATGAGCTAGCCTTGGATGTTTAAGGTAATTGAGGGTTTAAGTGACTTGGCCAGGGTCCACACATAGTGTCTGAAGTGAGACTTGAAATCGGGTCCTCCCCAACTTCAGGCAGTGTTCCCTCTATTCCACCCACCTAGCTGCCCCCAAAACTTGGGGCATAGTCCCACCAGACCAAGGAAAACCCAGTAGAAAATCACCTACTTTTGTGCCTAATATCAAACCAAAATAATAGATAATGTTCCATGCTGCAACCTTCATCATCATGACTTGAAACACTGTGTCATTTTTAGGATTGAGAGCAAGGAATCAAGGAATGGCCACTTCTATGAATGGAGAAGGAGAAACAGTGATATCGTCCAGAGACCAATGATAAGAGAAAGGGAGAACACAATATACTTTCTCTCTTCTTCTCTTTCTTCTTCTTCTTCTTCTCTCTTCTTCTTCTTCTTCTTTTCTCTTCTCTTCTTCTTCTTCTTCTTTGCCAGAACAATGAGGGTAAAGTGACTTGCCCAGGGTCACACAGCTAACATGTGTCAAATGTCTGAGGTTGGATTTGAACTCAGGTCCTCCTGAATCAAGGGACTGGTGCTTTATCCCACTGTGCCACCTAGCTGCCCCCCCACAATATACTTACTAAGCTTGCAGATGTCACCAAACTAAGACCTGCAGGGTGGTGTAAGAGCACTGAAAGATACTTAACATCTTTCCAGCCCTGGCACTGTCTTTAACTACGTGACCTTGGGCAAGTCATTTTACTTCTCAGTGGTCTCAGTTTTATTTCCCTGTAAAAGGAGACTATTGGACCAGATAAGTGCCAGGGTGCCTTTCAGTTCTAACATTCTAGAATTCTTCCAGAGAGACTCATGCTAGCTCTCTGAAAGCTTATGAGATTATAGGTTCTGGGCTATCAGTTATCATCCAAGAAAGGGATACAGAGCAAGAATCTTCATATCTTTTGAATTCATAGATCCTTTATGTTAAACAGCAACAGCAACAACAACAAATACTTTGAGAAGCCTTGTTAAGGTATGCAGATTTGAAGTATACATACAAATATAGGCATATATGTATAATTGGAAAAATTAAAAACATGATATTAGTTTTTAATCATCAAGCTATGTTAAAAGGGGGTCAAATAAAATAACAAAAAAATCAATATTTGTGTAGTTGTAGAGACAGTATAGTTGACAAAGTGCAGGGCTTAGAGTCCCAAACATGTGCTCAAATATTGGCTATGTGACCTTGGGCAACTTATTAACCTGGATATGCCTCAACAAATTGCCTAGAACTTATCCACACAGATTTTGTGTTATAATAGTAGTATAGGAGATGGGAGGTTATCCTAAAATTCCTCTCAATTCTTTTACCTTGTCTCTTTATCTCAATTGCCTTGACAAATATAAGGAATTTCCTGCCTATGGGTAGCAGCATTTTCATTGTTCACTTTGGGGAGAGGTCCTTAATTACAGTGTACCATGAGATGAAGATGAAAGAATAACTTGGAGAAAGATTAAGAAAAAGGAACGGATCAGAATATTATACCCCATATAAACCTTTTAAACATACATACACACAGCAGCAGCAAAAAACCTATAGCCATACTGTATTGTGACATACCTCATGGAATCTTAGGGTCCTGTAGAAGACAGGTCAGAAACAATGACCCACATTTGTAAAAATGTCCCTATAAGAGTCCACATAACTGCCAGTTCATAAAGATCTACACATGACCCTCATACCACATTATCAGGAAAACTACTCAAAACAAAACCGAAAATATTTTCCTAGATGACCTCAAGGAAGTTAAAACACTGCAGAAACTGGATCAGAGATAGGATAGGAACTAGACTAGTGAAGATGAAGATGAAGATGATGATAACATCCCTTAAGTTTTGCAAAGCACTTTAAATAGATTACCTCATTTGATCTCAAAACAATGCTTTGAGGTAGCTGCTATTATTACTCCCCCATTTTTACAGAAGAGGAAACTGAATTTGACAGGGGTTAAGAACTAATGGACCTTGGGGTCACATAGCTTGTAGGTGTCTGAGGCAGGAATCAATACAGATCTTCATGGCTCCAAGTCCAACATTCTTTCTACTGTATCACTGAGCTGCCACTGGGTTGGAACTCTAATTGCCATTGGATGAGCGAACTTTTGTTCTTAAATACTGGTCAAAACCCTCTATATAAATATAGTCTTAGGGAAATAGGGGCAGGTAGATGGCACAGTGGATAGAGCACTGGCCCTGAAGTTGGGAGGACTGAAATTCAGATCTCACCTTAGGCACACTTACTAGCTGTGTGACCCTGGGCAAGTCACTTAACCCCAATTGCCTTAATGTCTGGAGCCATCTCCAGTTGTCCTCATGTATATCTTGCTACTGTATCCCAATGGCTCTGGAGGAGAGAGTGAGTCTGGTGACTTTGCACAGCCTTCCCTCACTTAAATCCAATTCACAGCAAGTCCAAGATATCACCCAATGTCACAGTCCTCTTTGAGAATAAAGGACAAACAGCAGGTCTTAGGGACGTGTCCAGAATACTGAGAACTCAAATGATTTGCCAAAGTTCACAAAGCCAATGTGTCTGAGAGTGTACTTGAACCCACAATTTCATTACTCCAAGTTCAGCTCTCTATTTCAAATTCCACTTTCCACATTCCCTCTCCTGGGTAAAAGAATGACAAAGTAACTAACGGGATTTTTTAGTATCTCAGGATATATTAAAAGGATTAGAACTCCAGTCTGGAAATACAGAGGTTAAGAGGGATTATTAAACTCTACAATGATGGTCAGATAAAGAATCTAGAGCTGAGGGGCATCCTTTAAAAATTAAAAGTGTTGAAACATTAAATATATGATCAATAAAAGAAAGTATACCTTGCCAATTTATTCCAAGATTGATGTTATGGTCTCAAAATATGAACTGGTTCAAGAATCACAGTATTATAGAATAATGGAATAGATCTAAATACCCCCTAAAAGCTTAGATAAATTGATCTCAACAGGTTGCTAAGTGAAACTAAGTCTTTATGGAGGGAACTTCCAGTGCAGAAATTTTCTCCAGCAATGCAGATGAACATCTTGTCTATAACTTATCATCTTAAAGAATTGCCTAAGTCCAATAGGAAGCTGAACATCTAGGTGGTGCAGTGGATTGAGTACCTCTGGGTCTGAAGTCAGGAAGACCTGAGTTTGAATCCTGCCTCAGATACTTACTAGCTATGTGATGCTGGGTAGGTCACCTAACCCTGTTTGCCTCATTTTTCTTCATCTGTAAAATGAGCTAGAGAAGAATATGGCAAACCATTCCAGTATCTTTGCAAGAAAATCCCAAATGGGGACATGGAGAGTCATATACAACTGAACAACAACAACAAATTGGAATCTAAGTGACTTGTCCATGATCACATAGCTCATAAGTCTCAGAATTAGGACCTCTATCAATTATATCATGCTGCCCCCTCTCTGTGAAATATATATCTAATCTTTTGTGGGGTGTGGGGTGGGGATGGGTTGTGGTGTATGTACAGATACAATCAGTTTCTATGATGATATCATTCACATGGAAGGCAATATGGAGCTGTTTTGAGGGAAGAATGGAGAATTAGAGCTTTCAGGAGCATTCTACATTGGCCTACTATGTAGTTGGGAGGGACCTTTTTAAAGTCTTTTTCATAGCCAAAATAGTTGGCATATAGAAAAATTTCTGAGTCAAGACAAACTGAGGGCTGTTGCAGCATTCACATCTGAGGAAGTGAGGTGACTCCCTCACTGAGACCAGAGAGAAAATGCAATAAGAGAGGAAGGCCTTAGAGCCTCCTCTCCTCTCAACTCCTCAAGGCCATATGACTGAGAAATAGGCCTGGGTCTTATGGCATTTTTGTTCATTCTTTTCCATCCTAGGTATAGGAAAGGAATTTCCAACATGATCCATGGGAAGTGTGAGCCACAGAGATTCAGGAGTACAGGCCAAGTGTTATAGCCAGTCCGGTATTGAGGCTTTAAGGAGCATGGATTGAAAAGACCTTTGGTGAGCTGCTAGGTGGTGCAGTGTAAAAAAAAAAAAAAAAAAAAAGCACCAGCCTTGAATTCAGGAGGACTTGAGTTCAAATACAGCCTCAGACACTTGACACTTACTAGCTGTATGACCTTGGGCAAGTCACTTAACCCTCATTGTCCCACCAAAAAAAAAAGAAAGACCTTTGGGTCTCCAGCCCATTGACAGTAATTTGGACTTGACTTGGGAGGACCTATGTGATATAGGATCTAAACCAAGTTGCAATTCCCCACTCTTCCCAGAGACTTAGTAATAAAAATGAATTATGCCCCTTGTTCTTGCTGGATTTTGAGGTAAATTATCCTTTTTGTAAAAGCCAACCTGATGTTAAGTAGTTAAATTAAACTGGAAGCTAGTCACTGAGCCCCTACAATGGGGGAACAGCCAGTAGGGGCTTGTGTCAATGCAAGAGAAAGAAACAACCTTAAACTCCTCCGTACCTGAGAATGTAGCATGGGGAGGAAGCAGAAACAAAGCCGGCCCAGGGTTGTAGATCTGTGCAACAATGTCGCATATGGTTTCCAACAGAAATAGTACTCATGATAACGATGGGAATGATGAGCATGATTTTAAGGGGTTCAGTTATGCCCTATCATCCTTTCACACCACAGTCAGAAAATTGTAGAGATGGAGCCATTGGTCTCCCCCAATAAAGTATCCTTATCATATTATGCCATATTATGTGTTAGTAAGAGATTTGGAATGGAAAACTGTATGAGGTACTCTATGTTTGACTATTCTGTTGCAGTTTTACTTTACTATGGTTTAATAAGTTACGTGGCCCAGAGAAAATCAGATTCCTGAGTCTTATAAATTGTTGGTTGACTAAGAGTTGGAGCTGTCTCACATGTCAGAAATGAGAATTTGGGAGCTATGGTTTGTCATAATTTTAGCTTTTGGAGTAGTTTTTCATTTCCCTACCTTTAGATTGCTTTAAAATCTGAGGCCAACACCCGATGTACCATGAGAAGCCAAAATAGCTCAAAATAGCAGAAGAATGTAAGGCTGAGTGGGCTGAGCGCACTCTGATTCATAGAGGGGATACTGAAATCTTTGAAGAAGCCCACATAGTAGATACTAAGTGAAACTATTTAACTGGTTATTTGAGCGTATCACCACCCTGTTGAAAAACATATATTACGCTCTCTAGTTTGTTTAATTAATTATGTGATAGCCTGCTTTTCTACAGGTTTGCAGAGAGCAGAACACTGGTACGTATATGTTACTAATGCTAAAACAGCATCTCCATTGTCACCTAAAACATCTATCAAGTTACCAGCTAGGCTGCCCCGTTGTCACATATGTACTGTTTTGTTCTCATAGAAAGTAATGGACATAGATTTTAACTCAAATCAAAAGCATTTATTGAGTGCTAAATGAGGACTGTGCTAGGGGCTAGGTGGATACAAAAATGAACAAAATATTGTCCTCATTTACCACAAAATATGTCCAGCAAAGATAAGGCACTCATACCCAGATAAACATAATCTAGGGGCAGCTAGGTGCTCAGTGGATAGAGCATCGGCCCTGGAGTCAGGAGTACCTGAGTTCAAATCCGACCTCAGACACTTAACACTTACTAGCTGTGTGACCCTGGTCAAGTCACTTAACCCCAATTGCCTCACTTAAAAAAAATTAAAACAAAAAAAAAATCCAGAGTAGAGGATATGATAAATGCATGAGAAAAATACAAGAGTCTGAGTCCCTGAGGAAAATCCTTATCTCCTCTATTTGGTTTCTCACAATTGGATAAGGCCATTATATGGAGATATTTCTTTATTCTATTCTCTTGAAGCACTACCACCCTCCCCCCAAAAAAGATGGTGGGGGAATTTGATGGAACTGAAATTTGCCCCAGTGCAGTAAGAGCACGGTCACTCTGAAGTTTCACATTATGCTATGTCAGCTTAATGCTGTAGGACCGCAAAAGTACCAGAAATACTTGGTTAACATTTATTCCCAGGTGTTTTTTTTAAAAAAAAAACTTTCTCTGAATGTTTATGAGTAGACATTAGTCTTTACACTCTGCAGGAACTAGTCCCCTACTGGAAGCTTTGGGAGAGTTCATTCCTGATTGCAGATACAATCTGTTTGCATGTGTATTCTGATTGGCTTCTTTTGAAGGCCCACAGTTGACAGAAGGTGGCTCTCTCTTTGAGCTCTATATGCTCCATTTAGAGCTATTATTTATATAAACAGGCAAAACACACAAAAATTGTTTCCAGAAGCAAAATGTCTGCATGAAATTCGGCTTTCCCTTTGAGCCACAGTGTCCAGTGTGTGTAACTGATGGCCTTACTGCTATTGAGAGAGGCATGCTATTATGGTGCTGCAAGTCATTCTATATGTCCAATGTGAAATGCGAGTTAAAAGGTTAAGAAGGTTTAAAAGTCCCATGGGAAGAAAATGACAGTTTTTGGTGGCCTTTGATCTGTGTTTTTAATGGAAAGTGCTTAATAACAATATATTCACTAAGTAAAATCACATTTATTTTCTGGCATTTCATTAAGAAGACATAATTTAACCAAACACTTTTAGTACCCCCGTGATGACTGTAGTAGAAATGCTCAATATCATTCAATAAGCATTTATGAAATGCCTGCTGTGGGCATACACATTACTCTAGTGAGGCTCTGTGAGAGAATACAAAAGAAGGTGAATTTGACACCTTGCTATGAAAGGAACTAACCCTCAACGTGTATATCTACTATGTGCAAAGAATCATATTGAAGCATTTCGTGTATGTGTAGAAGTAGATACCAAGACAACTTCCATCCTAATAAGAGAAATAAAAAGAAGACTAAGACATAAATGTATGTATACGAAGAAATAAAGTATATAAAACATCTTAAGTTGTCAAAACAGATACAAAGCATTATGAGAGTTCTGAGCATCCTTCAGTCAGTGAAGTAAAATCTTTTATATGTTATCCCAGGTGAGGAAAATTCACATTTCCAGGCTGAGCTACGACATTTACCACATGAATTTTTAGAGTTCAACAGTGTCCTTCCCTATATAATGTGTTCTTTTGTTCACTCAGAGTGCTTCTTACCATGGACTCACTATGCCCATTATAGAATATGCCTGGAGCCTCCAGAACATGCTCTCCATGCCCATCAGATAAAGCTTTCTGTTTGTTTCATGGGTGGTCAAACAATACTGATAGAATACATGGTTTGCCCTCTTATTTTTTAAGATGTTGCAATCTTTAAAGCAGGAACTGAACTCAAGTGCCTGTAATTCCCATTGGGAAAAGGGATTATGATCATTGAGTATTATAATCAATGACTTAATTCCTTTAAAACTTCCCTAACCCTTAGAGATTTGGAAACGAACACACTTTTTTTGGTTGCATAATCCCCAATATCTCACTGCTTTATGGATTTCTTTCCCCTCAGTGTTTCAGGTGCTAAATTACATAGCACACTGATTCAGTACAGTCTTAAGTCCAAATATCAGCCTGAAAAATGTCTCATATGAATCTGATTATAGGAAAAAGCCAGAGACTGAGAAGTATATTCCAGTTGCTGCCAGCAATGCATTTTTGGATAGAGGCATGGAGCCAAATCTAGATACTTCCTGACCCCACTTTTACTTTTCAGCTGTAGACCCCAGGCTGGTGTGAGTATTGACTGGTGCATGAGCAGAAGAACAACAGATTATGTTTCTAAACCAGTTGTTCTACCCCTGCTGCAGTCTCTCTGTTCATAGTAGTATTAGGATCGTGAAATGGAACCATTTGTAAGGGTGTTATTAAACTTCATGGACCCATCTAAGTATAAGAAATACACTCTGTCAAGAAACAACCTGTAGTACTTGAGGAATGTGGAAATGTTTTTGCATGACTAAACATGTATAACTCATATTGAATAGCTTGAGTCTTAAGGGGGGTGGGGATGGAGGAAGAGAATTTGGAACACAAAGCTTTTAAAAATCGACGTTAAAATGTGTTGTACATGCAATTTGGGGGGAAATAAATTTTTTTAAAAAAGATATAATTCAATATTTGCCAGCATAAAAAAGGGGAAACAATTTGTAGTTTCCAATTTGATTGTTGAGTATTCATATCACCCATTACTCAGTCCAACATGAAAAACACTCTAAATGTACTTTGAAAATAAAGTTAACTTCTTGGTTTCTTTGCCTTTCAACTTCTACTGTATGCATGCATACAGTCTTGCTTTAGCTATATTCTCAGGTTCTAAGTTGTGGACCACACCAGGAGCTTTTTTGGCACTTCAAGTACTCTTGGATTGAATACCATACTACAAGTAGGTGGTGTTATATTGAAGCTCCAGCACAAACATAGGTGAGGGGTGAGTGCATTTAAACCTGGGCCTCCTCTATGCATCATCTACATCCCATTCTGTGTGGGATCAGGGACACAGAGCAGTTTGGAGCAAAGCGACCAAAGGTATATAAAATGTGCTATAGAGAAGCAGTTGAAGGAACTGGGAATTTTAGCCTCAAAAAAGAAAAGAAAACTGATTAGCGTGCTTGATAGATATCTCTAAATGTCAAAAGAACTGTCCATATGAAGGATATTATTCTGTGTCACTCCAGAAGACAGACCTAGTACCAATAAGTAGAAGTCACAAGGAGACAGATTTCAACTTTTCAACAGGAAATTTTTCTAATAATAAGAGTTTTCTGAAAATGGAATGGACTGTTTTGGGAAAGTGTGAACATATTGCCATTGGAATGTTCAAATAACGTTTGCCAAAGATGTTGCAGAGGCTTCCTGCGTTACATGGATTACCCTTCTAACTCTGATTTCTGTGCCATTTTGATACCCTAGTCTAGTATTTTAAATTGATTATTAAAAGTAATAGAATAAGGGCAGCTCGATGGTGCAGTGGATAAAGCACCAGCCCTTGGAGTCAGGAGGACCTGAGTTCAAATTTGGACTCAGACACTTGATACTTAGTAGCTGTGTGACCCTGGGCAAGTCACTTAGCCCCAATTTGCCTTACCAAAAAAAAAAAGTATAGAATACCAATGTAGACATTTTCTTCATTGAATACAGGTATTCCTTTACAAGATAATAGAAATTATAATTCCTAAAGGCAAGCCAAGGAAATAGGAGTACACTACCCTTCCAAAAGACTATTTTGCAAAAGCAAAAAAAGGAAACTAAATATAAATATTGTTATTTTTGACTAATGAAAAAAAAGACAAGAAGAAAAGAAGGTTCATGAACATTTTCTACTGTAGTGGTTTTTTGTGGCAAAAAAAAAAGTTAAAAGAGAGAAAAAAAAGATGACCTAGTCTTCAAAATGAAATCCATTATCTGTAAACAGAATAAATCAATTCCCTTAATTTCTTCTGTTGTTTTTTTCTTGATTATGATAAACAACTCCCAATTTTCCAGAAAATTCACTCCAAATATCAGTCAAACTTGTGGGGATAAAAAGGCACTTAAATAGGTTTTGGGGCACAGTTCATTTTTTTATGTTGGGCTTTTTATTTTATCACCATGCATTCACAGATGACAGATCTTGCTGACTTTGCCCTTGCTTACACTGGAGCAGCTCCATACAAATTACTGAATGAGTGAGACTGTCTCTCTGAATTCATTTGAATTCTAATTGAAATCTAATTTAATCTTCTGAATTTAATTTATTCCAGCATCTTTCTTCCCTTACTGGTCTACCTGTTTTTTCCCTTGTCTAGCAAGATTCCCTCTGTTTGTAAACTGTTGAGAATATCAAGGATGTTTAGGAGTTGCTTTCTCTTTTATAAAAGTACCAGGTAACAAATTCCTGTAAGAGTGGATTTAGTGGGGGGGCAGCTAGGTGGTGCAGTGGATAGAGCACTGGCCTTGGATTCAGAAGGACCTGAGTTCAAATCCGGCCTCAGATACTTGACACTTACTAGCTGTGTGACCCTGGGCAAGTCACTTAACCCTCATTGCCCCACAAACAAAAGAGTGGATTTAGTGGTGCTCTAGTGGTCTTTGGGGACTTCTAAAGTGCCTAATTTACTCCTGTGAAGATTATAGCGTTTACAAAATAGATTTCAATACATCGCCTAAATATAAAAGGTATTTTATATATATATATATATATATATATATATATATGGAAAATGGCCTCTGACCATCTAGACCTTGTCTCTAATCATTACTCCTCTCCCAGCAACAGTTAGCAACAAAATGGGATGAGAAAGAACATGGAAAGACATTGATTTCCTATTGTCACTCTTCACTGTTTCCCTTCCAGGGCCTCAGTCCCCTCCTCACCACCCACAGACTCACTATATTGCTCACTGTAGCTGCTCCATCCCTTCTTGTCACCATATCATTGTCCCCTTGTTTCTCCCTGACTCCATCATGATCCTTAGTTTCCTCCAAAACTCCCCAAATCCTTTACCCTTTTGTCCCAGCAGAAATGGAGTAAGTAGGAAAAAAATGTACTTGGGGCAAACAGAGCCTTTACATCAGCTTTTAAGACAAACTAAATTGTTGGGGTTGGAAGGGAATGATGTTGGGATATTTACCCCAAGACACATCTGAAGGAGTAGAGAGAAAAGGATATAGGAAAAAACTCATACTCCATTTGGAAACTTCCTATTTTAAATAATTATTTTTGCCTCACTCTCGGTGCTAAGCTTAGCTTTTCTATAATATGGAAGGACTGAAAGTGTTGCTGAATGTATTTTTAAACTCTGGAAGAAGGTTCTAGTAGCTCTAGCCTTAATAGCAGCTATCTCCCCCAAAGCCTCTCTACTCACACTCTTCATTTTCCACACCAAAGGTCCCCTTTATTTCCAGAGTCCCCTGCCTCTACCTAACTCCTACCCTATTTCAATCCCCTACCCCAGGCTACAGAAGTCATTACTAGTGGTTTGGAGCTAAGGGAGTCATTAATTCCACTACTATACAGGTGAAAGGATGGAAAGAGTGAAGTTTTTGCTGCTGGGACTTGTCAGGGAAGTGGAATATCTGTACCTAGCATTTCCAAGTTAGAACTCAGAAATGCGTTTTCCCATAGGAACACTATTATAAATAGTGACTAGTTTCTAGAGTACTAATAGCACTATGTTTGAGGGATATTATGAGTTCAAGAGACTCATGGGATAGCCCAGGAACCTAACCACCATTTATAATGTTGCCTCCATCACA
Source organism: Dromiciops gliroides (assembly GCF_019393635.1). Lineage (NCBI taxonomy): Eukaryota > Metazoa > Chordata > Mammalia > Microbiotheria > Microbiotheriidae > Dromiciops > Dromiciops gliroides. The sequence continues at coordinate 514,993,420 of NC_057861.1, read as the reverse complement.
AATGTATTCCAAGTTCCTAAAACCTGACTTTTCTTATGAGCTTTTGGAATAAATCCCATTAATCAGTTGGGGACTGTCTTTATACAGAGTATACGTAGAAGACACATAGGAAACTTCTGTGAGTAGATTCTTCAACAACATTATTGACCTAACAATACTAGAATAAGATGGAAGTTGTATATCTAGAACAAGGTGGATGTCTAATGTGTCCTAAGTTACATAATAAAGAAAATGTATGGGGAAGATTACAAGTTTGGGGCTAGATCATTAGCTAAGATCGCTTTTAAAGATAGGGACTCTTGGCAAGAAAATTACTCAGAGTATTGATGTCAGAGTAAATAAGAATAGATAGATTATTCTCTGATCTACATGTACAGACCCCTCAACTAAACCTGAAGGAAAATTATGAACTTACATCTAAGCTCAGGACTTCAGCATTTACCAGGAGAAAACACAGAATACAGGAGAAAGAAGGTACCTTGGAAACTATCTAATCTACTCCCCTCATTTTACAGAGAAGAAAACTAAAGATCAGAGTGGGAAGTGATTTGTCCAGTGCCAAAGAAATAGTATCAAAGTTAGGATACGAAGCCAGATCTGGTGAGAATAAAGGCAACATTATGCTCCAGCTCTCAGGGGTGTTTTTTTTTCCATTAACAAAACACAAATCCCTAGGTCAAGTGTCTCCCTGAATTTCAGACACTTGGTAGTTATGTGACCCTGGGCTAATCATCTAAAGTTTTTGCATCAGTTTCCCCATCAATAAAATGAAGATAATAGCACCTACCTCCCAGGGTTGTTGTTAGGATAAAATTAGATAATAATTTTTTAAATCTTTAGCAAAGCTAAAAGCACTATATAATTGTCAGTCATTTATTATTATAATTATTAATTATTATTATTATCCCTACCACTCCTCACTTACAGGGCTATCTATGATGCACACCAACAACCTCAGATATTTACTGAAATATAATAATAAATCTTTATATCCTAGGAGTGGGGAAAGGAGGAAGGAGGAACATTTCCTCTGATTATGTCATACAGTTTTCTGATTATTTCATATATATAAACCTTGTAGCCCACATAAGATTATGAATTCATTGAGATTTTTTTTTTTTTGCGGAGCAATGAGGGTTAAGTGACTTGCCCAGGGTCACACAGCTAGTAAGTGTCAAGTGTCTGAGGCTGAATTTGGAATTTGAACTCAGGGCCTCCTGAATCCAGGTCCAGTGCTTTATCTACTGTGCCACCTAGCTGCCCCCTGAATTCATTGAGATTTGAAACTAAGTCATACTTTTTGCTTCCATTGGTCCAAGAAGATGTTCAATGAATACATATGGAATATAACAATAATAATGTACCTAGAGCTTTAAGGTTTGTAAAACTTTTAATAATTTTCTCATTTGACTCTGCTTGTGACTTAAAAGCTGTGAAAAAGGTTACAAGACATGTAGGTTATTAAAGGAGAAGGGAATATGCATTTATATAGCACCTACTATGTGTCAGGTTCTGTGCTAAAATACTAATGTTAAAAGGATAACTAATGGAACAAAAGGAGATGTTAAGAGATTTGGGCCCAAGGCTACAAGACATGTAGCTTATAAAAGGAGAAGGGAATAAGCATTATATAGCATCTACGATGTGGCATATTTTTCTCATCTGATCTTCACAACAGCCCCGTGAGATAGGTTTAGTTATCATTCCTATTTATAGTTGAAGAAACTGAAGCAAGTAGAGGTAAGTGATTTGTCCTGGTTCACAACAGCTAATAAATGTTAGAGGACAAATTTGAACTTCCTGACTCCAGGCCCAGTGGTCTATCCATTGTTCTACCAGGTGCCTTTGGGGAATATTTATTAAGGATATCAGAAAATAGCCTTAGAATTGGTGCCGCCCATGGAATGGTTGGAAACTTGCCCATATGTGGTAAAATTGGCAGTGTAGATAGAGAACCAGTGTTATGATGAAGTAAGCTTGAAGAGTTTGAATGGATGAAAATGTGTTTGAATATTTGGTATTTTGTGAGAGGATGCAGTCTAATAGTAAACATGAATATGCAAAAAGGGGGGCTAGTAGTTGGAGATGATGTACAAAGCTGTCCAGGCCTAAGTAGACACTTAGCCTTGAGCCTTATGTAACCATAAAGTTTCCTAGTCTCTCTCTCCCTCCTTCCCTATTCACTGCCCAACATGTATACCAGCATGGAAGAGCAGTGATAGAAAACTGAATAATATTGGATCTCATAGTACTCATCTGAATCAGGAATTTTCTGACCTTTCCCAACCTGTTTTGGGAAGAGAACATCCACAGTGGCACAAGACCCTAAGGTATGTGTGGCTATGAGTGGCATGTTTGTGACAGAGGAAACCACTGGTCTGTGGGTGTCAGGATGTCTTAACCTATCAATTAGTTAGGCACAGTGTCGAGTTCTGGGGAGACAGAATCCAAACAAATGTTGTAAGGGAAATAACATGTATATAAGTAAACAGAAATACATATCAAGCTAATACAAGATAATTTTTAAGGGAGAGGAAGGAAAGGTCTCATAAAGGAGACAGCACTTGACCTGAGCTTTGAAGGAAGCAAGGCATTCTTAGAGGCAAAGAAGAAGAGGCATTGCAGGAATCAAATGTAGCCTCTGCAAAGATGTGGAAGTAAGTAGAATGTCATGAATGAGAGGTTTGCTGGAACACAGAGTGTTATAATACATTTGTGTGGAACTCAAAACTTTTAAATAAAAATGTTTTCCTTTATTAAAGAAATACATTTTTAATACTTTGAAGACATTAGAAAATGTGTAAGCCGAAGTCAGATTATAAAGTATCCAAAATGCCAAATAGAGGAGACTATTTTATTCTAGAGGCAATAGGGAGCCAGAGTTGATTTTTGATCAGGGGAATGACATGGTCAGACTTATGCTTTAAGGAATATTGCTTTGGGAATTGTGTGGAGGATGGGTTAAAGAGGGGAGAGAAGAAACAGGGAGCTCAATTAGAAAATTACTGCAATAGATCAGGCAGGAGGTGGAAAAGGTTGTGTGATAGAAAAGTCAAAGACAAAGACAACAGATGTTATGGAGGTAGAATTGACAAGACTCAGCAACTGGATGTGTGGAGAGGGAGAGTGAAGGGTTTGGGGGAAATGAAAGGAAAGATGATTCAGGGAAAAGTAAAATATTGAACAAAGAGTTTTACACATTCTCATCGTATACCAAATTTCAATAGCTATAAGAATTCCTTTTGAAAAGCTAGCTTTTAAACGCTGATTATGAGACGTGAATTTAGAACTGAAATAAATTCTTACAGTTTTCATCCTGGGCAATGCACTGTAAAGGGATCCCAAAGAAGGATGTGTAGCTGTCATTGTACCATACCAGAAGCTCAGTGCCCCTGGGGATATCGATACAGGCTCGGTAGAATATATTTGACCTATTCAAAACAAAAAGAAAACCCAGCTTAGTCATATGTTTTATGCATTTGCTCTCTCCACAATTTTATAGCCTTCAAAAGTTTCTGTGCTGTTGTTCCTAAATAGTCTTTGTTTGTCATAAATCTGTACCCACCTTATCATCACCAGGCCTCAATTAGTGCCTATAACCAAGTGCCTATAAACAACTTGCATTTTATTTCCATGGTGTCCCACAAGAGAATTTCTTTAATGAATCAGAAGGCTATCTGTTCCAAAAGGGACTAGAAATCAAGAGCTTATAGAGAAACAATCCATTTTGTTCTGAGGAAAAACCCTCCCTCATCGAAAATAGAAAAGACACCAGCTCCCCAGCCTGATGGGACATGTCTTCTTATTTGTTAGGGAAAGCATTAGGGAGATTTCTACAACTTGTAACTGGAAGTTATCAAATCTGTAATAAAACTAAACTGTCCTGCCATCTAAGGACCTAGTGAAATAAAAATCCTTTTGGCCACTTTTTTCCTAAATTTTGATACAGGAGAAGAGTCAAACCCTGAGTCAGAGAGAAATTCAATAAATACAGGAGGAACACTTCACTCTGAAGATTAGGAACCAAAACTATACAGCCAAAGTACAAAGAAATGAACATTTTTTTTTATAACAGCTAGTGTACTGGAGAAAAAATATCTATGGACTAAAAAAAAAAAAAAGTGAGACTTCCATTGGTTTTTTTTTCTTTCAATGAAGAATTGCTACAAATATTAGCCTGAAGTTCAAGATAAAATTGTTTAGGGCTGGTAAGCCTTAAATTTAGTCTTTCTGTAAGGAATTGGCCCTAGCAGTGCAATTTGTTCCTTGTATAACACTGCAGACATAAGGAGAATCCTTCACCACATTTTTCATGGCAGTGAGATATGCACTTGTCAACATATTTTGTCACCACAAAGTGACTCTTGGCAATAGGATCATAAAGATCAATAAAAAAGTGCAGATTCTCAATATTTTACTTGCAGCTGCAAAAATTTCATTTATCTTGATATTTTCCTCACTCAGTGCCATTCTGTCTCACGAGGGCACTGCTAGCTAAGCAGAATGTTTTCCCCAACATTCTATGAATATCTGACAAAAACTCCAGTCGTTGTCTGGCCTTCCTGACCCCTCCTCCTCTAGCATTTCCCAAAGCTGTGCATTTTATTAATTCTTTCCACCATTACATTAAAAAAAAATCAAAACTGGAGCTGTGCTATAAATTACTGACATCTCCTAACTTGAGAAAAATCAAGACTACTTTGTACTTCAACCTTGTAACATTTCATCTCTCCATTTGGCTTCCCTTAACATAAACACAGTGGTCCAGCAAATGAATGTGCTAAAACCAAATGACACACTTTGCTGCTGAAAGAGCAGAACTGTTTTCAAGCAATGGGTGGTCTTCTTAGGCTTGGAGTAGGCCGAAAGAGAGAAAAAAAGTGTAAGTGTACACCGTTCCTTACAAGCAGACAGAGCTTCCAAAACTCGCAGAAATCTCTGCATGTTGAAGCACATCAAAGGAATTTTTCCCTTTTCGGATAATATTTCCTTTGCTGACATGTATTTAGTATTGTGGATGGATGACTCATAAAGATAGCTTCATGGCGTCCCCACACAGTTGAAGGAGAGCACATGCCAACAAACATTATTGTCAGCCTCAAAATAAAAACAAAACGTTCAGCTGAGGGTCAATCAATCAAGGGCGCTTTGAAGAAAATTCCATTTAGATATTACAAATCATAACAGAACGAATTTAAACCAGCTGACTTTTTGTGAAGAGGACGTCCATGCACAATAAAAATTAGGCTGGCTCTTCAGTGTCCAACTTTTCTATTTCTTACACTTGGACTGAGTCATTGGTGATGGATGCCAGTTTTTTAAATTGTGTTTTTGTAGTTCATTTTAGAAAGATCTGAAGTAATAGAAAACAGATCAGCAGAGGGAACTCTAAGTAAAAACTCCATCATGAAAGGAAAGTTGTAAAATTCACTTAATATTGACAGATGGTAATGACTTACTCATGACCACCTTCCTCTTAGGTTTTTTGAGTGGTTTTTTTCAGGTTTTTTTCTTTTGAGATGTGGCATTTGTCTTTAAAAGTTCTCTTGGTACCCACAGCTCCAGTAACCTTTGCTGAATAGATAGAAAAAGTCTTTGCTACTCTTCTTGCTGAATGTTTTGTAAAAACTACACGGAGACCATGCATCTATATTAAACATGAGTAAAGACTCTAAAGAACATTGGAACTAATCTTTCTTCAAATTAGCATTTTCATTTTTTACAAAAGCCACAGAGAACACCTAGGCATAAAGACATACACAGTCAAACTGTTTTCCTCTAGATATATTGGTACAATTTAGGAAGCAAAGCAGAGTTTCACAACTTTTAACCTGTGTCAGGAAGAAATTTAAAATGTTTCATTTAAAAACCAAAACAGAGAAGAAAAATAAATAGCTCTGGGCAAAAATGCAAGTTGGCCCCAAAGGGGAATTCTGCTTTGATGTGTCTATAATGCCTAATAAAGCTAAACAGTTGCTTCTGATACTAAAGGGAACACAATTGTTTATAACTGAGGTCATATATTTATATGACACATGTTTTCGTGGGATTTTGGTGTGAGAACACTTAGCTGTGCTTTGGGTTATTTGGGGGTTTTTGTCCAATTGATTTGCATCTGCCTACTTGCTTCTACTCTAACCTTCTTGGCAGTTAAGTGAGAAATGCTTGAACAACAGGTGCGTTGAGCTGACGTGGCTTACTATCTTATAAATCCTGCTTTTTACTTTGCTTCCTAGAAACCTCTAAGTCCAAATCTGAATAAAAAGGTTTCTTACCATCCCTACCGCTTAGGAAACCATAATGCCACTTTGAACTCTATAACAACCTCAGTACCACAAGCCATATCCCAAGTGATCAGAGACATGCCTGAGCTTTGTGGCAGCTCAGTTAGAGGTGGAGAGATGGATGCTCCAGGCTCAGGCCAGTTGCTAAAGAACAATATGTCAACATTCCTGCAAGGGTTACCTTGGGCCAGTGATTCACGAGTTGCCTTTGTGTAGATGAAATAGTTTCCCTTGGGAGAAAGGCTGAAGGTGGCTGACAGTGGGAATTCTTGAGGTTAAGTCTAAAGAACAAGGGACCAAATCACATGTGACTAGGTGCCTCAGATTGTGTCCAGGGCCCCTAGACTCAGCTTTGTCTGCATTTGTTTTGGTTAACAAGTCTTGCATCTCACATTAAGTCACAGGCCTTAAAGGTGACTTTCTTTTTGCTCCAAAATTGTGATTTCATTAATATGGGGAATTCATACTGAGGAAACTTAATGCACTGACAGAGACTGGCAGCTCTTCTGTAACTTATCTTTTGAGATAATTTCATGGGGCACTGAGTAGTTAAATGATTTTCCAAGGTCCCATAGGTGGCATATGTCTAAGCCTGAACTTGAGCCCATTATAATAAAACTTGAGAGTTTCCACTGTATCCATTGAAACACACTGCTTCTCTCAGAAAACTAGTTTAATATTATGATCTTACTATAATATTATAATTGACTTTACTTTTGTGTAGTGAATAAAAAGGGATTCTCTTCCCAGTAATCTTATTCTCAAACTCTCAAAAAACTAAGAACATCATTTGGAAATCTTGCACAAAAATTCTGCCAGCCTAGTCATGCTTTGGAGTATTTTTAAAAGCCATTTAGCAGGCCTGAATTTTCATACACAAGATATGGTGTTTTGACTTCCATAAATGGTAGATAAATCAAGGTATACCTTACCTGTACTGTACTACTGTTAGATTCTGTTCCCCGCAGTGCCTAGCACATCGAATATATCTCATCCAGCTTGACTTACTAGGTTCCCCACCATCAATAAAGTGCTGTAGTGTCCCATCTTGATCATATATCTAGAGAAGAGTTCAAAAGGTCAAGTAGTTAGAACAAATCATCAGCAATCATTTTTCCTCCTTCTCTTGATGTCTTCATGTGTCCGCTACAGAAATTTATAACCCTGAGGTTTGCCAGGGCTTACTGATGCTCTCAGAAACTCAACTGAAATAAGAGGAAAATTTTTTTTGGTGATGCAAGTCTATCACAGTTTTCTTATCGAGCCAATCTTTCTCATATTAAACATATTTGTGGTGTCTCAAAGATGTGGCCATGTTTCCCAAAGGATATTTAACCTATTTTGACAAGCAACTCCTAAGTAATGAACTGCTGGATAAACAAAGAAATCTGGATAGAGAGGCTGCACTGACGGGGCTGGAACATCTGAACCAAAGCCTGCCAGCCCGAAACTCATTAGAGTTCTTAGATATTTTAGAGGTAGAAAATGTTTGCTAAATAAGATGGGGAGGTGGGAGGGTAGATGCAGCTATGGAGCTTCATAGCCCTAGAGGGAGAGAACAATTCATTCTAAAAGAGAAAATCTCATCTCACTTTATAGATGTGTAGGGTTAGGAGCTGGAACTATTAGGAGTAGCTTCATCAAAGACAAAGGAGGACAGAGGGAAAAATATTCATTGTCTATTAAAAAGAAATCTCTTGGGGGCAGCTAGGTGGCGCAGTGGATAGAGCACCGGCCCTGGAGTCAGGAGTACCTGAGTTCAAATCCAGCCTCAGACACTTAACACTTACTGGCTGCGTAACCCTGGGCAAGTCACTTAACCCCAATTGCCTCACTAAAAAAAAAAAAAAAAGAAAGAAAGAAAGAAAAAGAAATCTCTTAGTTGAAAACTACTAACAGATGAGATTTGTTGGATTTTTTTCTGGTGATAATTCAGGAAAATAAAATCAGCTTTAAATGCAGAAATGAAGACAACTCAAAAAGGCTGATGACAGCATGATATCCTAATGTAGAGAGTTCCATATTAGGAAACTTGTTTTCTGGGATGGCATGTAATCATTGAGAATAACCATTTTAACCCAATTGTAACAAGTAAATGAATCAAGATTTAACCACATTCACTTGTAGACCACCTTTCAGCTTACTTACTTGATTCATTCCCATATTTAATCTTATTATCCCATGCTCCAGAGTAATCTTAAGGTATTTTAGATATTTTCTTTCTAATTAAAAAATTTACAGTCTCTTTCACATTAATTAAACATCTACCTTAATTTATTCAATAAGCTAGAGAAATCCCCTTTTCCAATATCTCTATGTATTAGTTTACCATTATATGATTAAAAAAATATTAAAGTTACTGAATATACGATTGATTAACAAATGAATCAATAAAACAAAGACTTTTTTTACAATATTTTAACATCATTACCTGAGTAACTTCAAACCTGTTACAGTATTTTAACATTATAACCTAAGTAACTAACTTCAAGTCCTCAACATAATAGTTGATGACTTCACTTCTGGAAACAGAATTTAACCATTATCTTTACTCCAGATACTGATTAAAGCCTCAAGAATCCTCTCCATAGTCTTCTTAAACATGAAAGTTAATTTCAGTTTCTCTTAAAATGTCCTCTCATCAGCTATCACAGGAAATGGTCTTTCCAGGATACATTGTAAACCACCAATTCTTCACAAACTTGTCATAGGACAGCTCCACATTGGGACCAATTTCTGTAGGCAGGAAGAAGAGGTTTCAAAATAGCTACATGGATTTCTGGTTGTTGTGGTCTTCCTAATCCAGAAAGAGACTGGATTATTGCATGGGTAAAGCCTGGGGAAATGGAATTCTCCAATCCCAGAAACTGCTGAAGAGGTCTATGATGGAACATAGTCAAAACAAGAGTGTTTGGAAGCAGGAGAGCAGAGAAGTCAGAAACAGATGTATAGATGGGCAGATTGCTGAAGAGGACAAAAATGGTATTGAGTGCACTCAGGCTCCACCAGGGAGATTGGCATATTTGTCAGAGAGGACAGCTAGGACCAGAGCCTGGTGAACTTTCTCCTGGTTGAGATTAGAGGTGGCCTAATTACATCCAGAGCCTACTGTTCTTTTTAAGTTGTTTATTGGCTGTTTTCAATAGTTCTTTAAAGGCAGTTGTATCTAGATAAAGACAAGATTGATCTTAATTGTTATTGAGTCACTTATGTCTTTAATTATATGCAGAGAGTACAAATAAGGAACACCAGTAAATAGTATGATATACAAAGGATTAAAATCAGGATTGAGGGATGACACCTCTGCCTAACTAGTCAGGATTTTTCTCTTACCTTGAAGTTGGGTGAGAGGGGTTATGAACTATCATTCTGTACCTTGTATGATTTTTTGTTTCATAAGTTCCCTGAAATATCAGACAAAAGGATCCAGGCTGGTCTGAAAGCCATTAAATTACCCCTATCCAAAACTATAACCTCTTCTATTACAGTAGGATATATCAATGTAAACATAGGTGCTTTGAGAAGTTTCTAGCCTAGACCTGGAGGAGGTCAAGGAAAAGAGAACGTTGACCAAAGAAAAGAAGGGAGGCTTAGTCCTCTGTTTTTCAGTTGGGAGGCAGGAAATTCCTCCTTAACCAAACTTTGCCTTCCAAAGTGCCATCTGCTGGTTATAAATCATAAATTGTACCAGTTTCTTTTTTTAAAGTGTGATTCTCTTTTCCTCGGATGGGAACCAACTCTTTATTTTTTGCTTATTATAAACAAAACTTCCAGCAATATATTACAAGTATTTCACATACTGATGGTACACACTTTTTAATTTTTAATTTTTCTGAATTTTTTTGTTACTTTTTATGTTAACTATTTTTATAGCTAAAGTGTAACATTGAATCCAATCTAAGATTGGCAATTTTTGAAGGAAGATTATTGAATATCTAATTCTATTTTAATTTTGCATTTTGCCATATTTTTCTCCTTTGATTTTGAAATGTAATTTACTTTTTAAAGTATACTTTTTTTGGTGCATGGCAATGAGGGTTAAGTGACTAGCCCAGGGTCACATAGCTAGTAAGTGTCAAGTGTCTGAAGCTAGATTTGAACTCAGGTCCTCCTGAATCCAGGGCCGGTGCTTTATCCACTACTCCACCTAGCTGTCCCTAAAGTATACTTTTATTGTTATGAAATTTTATTTTATTCTCTCTCTCATTAAAGTAATCATTTGGTTTGTTTTACTCTGGATACCATTTAATTTTTTTTAACTTACATTCTAGGTTTGATTTTATTTGGGTTTTTTAGATTTATTTTTCTCTTGAATCACTTTTCTTTTCCATTTTATCTGTGTCTCAGCTTCTACTGTGCCAAATACATGCATTCCTACATTGCAATGTTAACAGTGATTTTTAAAATATCAACAAAGTGATTAATAACATGTCATTACCTCTTGATGTACAAGTAGAAGTTCCATTGTGTCTTATTTGAATGTTAACTTTGTCAGACAAATTATATATTTCTAAATTGCTGATAAAATGCATAGTAAGTGTTGGCTAAATGATCTGATCAGTTTGTCAACTGCTCTTTGGTGATCAGTTGAATGTTGACATTATAGACCAATATTGTAAAAGTATAAGGTTGGTACTTGAAAAACATTATTACTTTATAAGTATTGGCATTTATAAGGGATTACTGATACTTGGAGTAGACCATGTGTGTAGAAATGAGAAAATTATAGTAGTCTTGAAGCACAATGCAAATCAGTCGGGTATAATTTAGAATAGGGTGAACCAAATCAGGAGAAACTACTGTGAATTGCTATTCAATAGACCACTCAGAAATACCTGAAAAACTTCATACAAGGGACAATTGGATATTGACTCACAATCTTCCATTGGGGCAGAGGAGTAATGTAATAAAATTGAATGTAGCATCTGAAGTCCAAGATTGGCTTTTTTACCTATAGAGAAAACTAAGGCAAGTTTCTTGCCATCAGAATCAGACTTTTCATATATAATTAAGGATACATTCAGAGATACTGTTCATGTATCAAATTAAAACTGAATGTTAGCAAATCAGCTAACGAAAAAGGTCAAGAAAAAAAAGTCCACTCAACCTTATCTCTCCCATGCTCATGCATGATCGAAGGAAACTAGGCAGAGAAAGAACACTACGGATTCAGAAACAGTAATGAATGTCACACAAAATCCAGTTAAGAAATTGACCTAGGACATATTTATTCCACCTGAAAAAATAATAGAACAAAGAAGCAGAGTCCATTGCAGATCTGACACACAAACATCAACATCAGGAGAAAATCACAAAGGAAAAACTACATCCTCCGTTATACCTGTGGTTAAGATGTCCACATACATACCCCAATGAAACAATACAAAATTAGTGCAGTAGAAGATAAGGGCTGTGTTATTGGCCAGGGAAGGAGGTTGCCCCAATGCCCCCAAGTAATGAGCATGTCCTCATCAGGAATTTCAAATAGGTCTTTCCCACCAGAACTCATAGGCATATAGAGAAGACTGTAAAAATGTTTTCATATCTAAATATTTGGATTTCTAATTTAAAATTTCCATCAAAAACATTCACTTTCTCTCCTACTTATCTCCCCTACTACTATTTTTTTGCAGGGCAATGGGGGTTAAGTGACTTGCCTAGTGTCCCACTGCTAGTAAGTGTCAAGTGTCTGAGGTCAGACTTGAACTCAGGTACTCCTGAATCCAGGGCTGGTGCTTTATCTGCTGTGCCACCTAGCTGCCCCTCCCCTATTACTATTGAAAAAGTGAGAAAACACTTCTGTTACAAACATAAGAAGTTGAGGGGAAAAAAGCTCCCACACTGTCCATTTCCACCTAAAAATGTTTCCAAATGTATTCTGATTTTATCACCTTTCTATATGGGGGTAGCATATTTTATTATAAGTTTTTTCAAAGTCTTCATAATAATGTTGTCATTGTATAAATTGTCGTCCTGATTCTATTTCACTTCACTTTGCATTAGTTCATATAATTCTTCCTAAATTTCTCTGAAACTGTTGCCACCAACATTTCTTAAATCACAATGATATTCTAGCACACTGATATACCATAACTTATCCAGCCATCCTACAATTAATGGGCACCATCTTACTCTCTAATTCTTTGCCACTGCAAACAGAATTCCTATGAATATCTTGTACACATGGGTCCTTTTTCTCTTTCTTTGATCTTTTTGAAGTACAAGCTTAGTAATGAGTCAAATGGTATGTATAATTTAATAGTTTGGGGGACATAGGTCCAAATTACTTTCCAGAATACCTGGAACAAGCACCAATCAGTGTACCAGTTTTCCCAAAGCTCCTCTAATATCTGTCATTTTTATTATTTTTTTCTTTTTTGTCAGCTTTGCTAATCTGTGGAGTATAAGGTGGAACCTCAGAGTTGTTTTAATTTGCAGCTTTCTGATAGTGATTTAAAGCATATTTCATATAGCTATTGACAACTTGGATTTCTTCCTCTGAAAACTATTCATATCCTTTGACCATATATCAATTTATCAATTGATAAATGGATCTTATTCTTGTAAATTGTGCCTTGTATAATTATATACTTTGATGACATGATTATGTTTAGGAATCAGAAGAATATGAAGAAAGACTAATGAAAATGTTAGATCAACTAAAGGAAAAAGGCCTACCTGATGCTTTGCACAAATAAATGGCAGTCTTGTATAGCCTTTGACAAGTAAGTGGGTCACATAGTATCTCAAGAAGATATGACTGGGGGCAGCTAGGTGGCACAGTGGAGAAAGCACAGGCCCTGGATTCAGGAGGATCTGAGTTCAAATCTGGTTTCAGACACTTGACACTTACTAGCTGTGTGACCCTGGACAAGTCACTTGACCCTCATTGCCCCACAAAGAAACCCCAAAAAACAAACAAAACAAAAAGAAGATATGATCATTGACATAGAGAAGAAAGAAGTATTGCTGACTTGGCCACATTCAAAGAACACTCAAAGACTGGGGACTTTTCTAGGATTTCCTGTTTATTTTTGCAAATTTGTTAGAAACTATGCTACTATTGCTAAGCCACTAAATGACCTTGTTTGAGCATATATAATTTGGGGGAGGGGCGGGACATTGAGTGTTAAGTGACTTGCTCAAGGTCACACAGCTAGTAAGTGTCAAGTGTCTGAGGCTGGATTTGAACTCAGGTCCTCCTGAATTCAGGGCCAGTGCTTTTATCCACTGTGCCACCTAGCTGCCCGAGCATATATAATTTAAAAAATACAAAAGCAAGAGTGCCAACAATTTGTTTTCCAGTCATACAGTTATGTCTGACTCTCCATGACCCCATGGACCATAGCACAATAATACTGTCCATTTGATTTTCTTGGCAAAGATACTAGAACAGTTTGCCATTTAGACAAACTGAGGTTAAGTCATTTGCTTTGGGTCACACAGCAAGTTAGTCTCTTTAGGCCAGATTTGAACTCAGGTCTTCCTGACTCCAGACCCAGCACTCCATCCACTAAGCCATCTAGATGTACTAGCCAGTAGTACAAAGTTATATTAAAACCCATAAAATATTCTAGAAGTCAATGGAGATACAGACATGAACAAATGTTCAAAGACCTGGTTGATTGACTCATATGTATACCACACTGGCCAATATAGATCCAAAGAAACTTTTTTCCACCTCACACAAATTCCAATTTGGAGGGCTATGGAACAATCCTATACTGAGATAGAGAAGTTTACAAGAAACTGGTTAAACATGTCAGTAGAGGAATTAGTGACAGTCAGACATCATCATCCCATTCATAAGCTGCAGTTCCTGGCTTTAAAGTAGACTGTGACTGAGAAATTCAGAGACTATCTATATAGAATGAAATTGAAATTATGAAATGACAATAATCCATTTATCAACAATCCAATTTGACAAGTGCTAGATGCTGATTGCCAGAAATAGATAGAGGCAACAATCAACTATTACTCAGTATCCACTGTCAGCCAAGAAAAACTAATGTGGACCGAGATGCCTGTGACACTACGAAAAGGAAAATGAAAGTATATGTAACATCCGAGGAGCTAGATTACAGGCAGGTGGAAAGTTGGGGATTTCCAGTCAATAGCATTTCCTCAGTAGCAAATATGGACTATTTTTTATTGAATCAAAATTCTTTGCCTTAGTTTTCTGCATAAGACTGTAAAAGAGAACAGATGATGAAAATCTGAATAAATTGATACGAGTCCAAAAAATGAAAAATTAATGCCAAAAAATTCAAGTGTTGGTCACATAAAGGCACTTTACTATAGTGACAATGGAATATTAGAGCTGTTCAACAGACTACTGTCCCAGATTGTCACTGATACCACACATGGCAGCAGCATAACTGTACTACCTAATGCACATTTCTCAGCAGTCATGAAAGCTTTTGAAATATAGGTCGAGAGAACCCTAGAGATGATAAGAGATTTTACTGGCCCAGTATGGCTACATTTGTTACTGAGATGAGTAAAATATGTATTCATTTTATGAAAAGAAAAGTTCTGTCAAGTCATGTTGCATACTTGGAGAACATAAGTACTAATAAACCGTTGGAATCTGTCTGCATCAACTTCATATTACTTGAAGGACATAGCAAAAATATAAGGCAGAGATTGGTAGTGACTGACCATTTCACTTAACACACATGTATGTATGTATGTAGGAATATATGTGCTACAATACACATATACATATATAGCTACATATACACATATGTAAATGTCTATATTATATATTATGTCATATTATATATAATATAACACATATAGAGAGACATATATAATATAGATATCCAATCAAAAAACAGAAAACTTCCAAAGTTCTTAAAGTATTGTGGGAAAAATATTTCTCAGTGTATTGGCTTTCTGCTAGGATCCATTCACACCAAGACATAAACTTTGAAAGAACTATAGGTAAAGAGATATAAGCTTTGGCTGGCATTAGGAAGTCTACAACAATACCTTTCCCCCCTAAACTTGAGTTTTTCAATAGCACACTGATTAATGTGTAAGGGACACTGAAAGAAGAGCAAAAATCTTAGTAAAGTCAACATATAGTATTCCTAGTACATGTGTAAAACTCCACAAGGAAGTGGAGATTTATACAACAGATTTATACCCTACCTGTTGATGTTTGGGCATGAGATACACTTGCCTATTGACTTGTATTTTCAAGGCTCAAAGAATTGACAGACTACATATACTAACTGGTATATCTTTAAGCTGAGAAAGAAGCTGAAGGACATTTACCACTTGACTATGCCTTCAACTCAGAAGAATGAGGAAACAACGAAAGAAACAGTGGTGGGATGTCTGACCACTTCAGAAGAGTGGCAATTGCTTTGAATGGCATCCTAAGGTTACTACTTTGGAACCTTGGTTAATATTCTTGTTCTGCTAACTCTTGAGTTGTATTTTGCCACAGCATTTTCAGCAAGGGAAATTGAAATTCCCAGGGAATTTCATCTATCCCTATGTTGAAATCAATTCTTACAGGTCAGGAAGAGGTTTCAGAAAAAACTGCATGGATTTCTGGTAGTTGTAGTCTTTCCAGCCTAGTAAGAACTTGGACTATGGCACAGTTTGAGTCTAATGAATGGATTGCAGGATCTTTTTCATAGTTGAATAAGAAAGTATCTGGCATCAGGAGACCATAGTAGGCAGACACAGATGATACAGATGGCTGAAACAGACATGAACAGCAGTGAGAATGTGCAGGGTCCACCAGAGCAGTTAGTGTCTTCATCCTCCAGGGTTAGACAGGAGAGCTGGAACCATAATATGGTCCATTTTCCCCTGACTGAGAATCCAAATGACAAATGTAATGTCTTTTTCTTTTTTCTTTCCATTGGAAAGGATAAATATTATATAGAGTTTACCATTCTTTTTAAGTTGTTTATTTGCTGTTTTACTTTAAAGTCATTTTTTCTAGATAAAGATAAGATTGTTCTGAATTATGATTGAGTTGTTTATGTCTTTAATTACATATAGAGAGGGTAAACTGGGGGTGCCAGTGTTTGTCATGGTATAATGATGATTAAAATTAGTATCAAAGGACTATATTTATGTCCAGCTAGCCAGGCTATTTATCTTGGTTGTCGGGGAGAGAGATACAAGCTTACATTATTAAATGTTTTTATAATTATTTTTTAATAACTTTTGTCTTATAATCTTCCTGAAATAGGAAAGGAAGGAAGGAATAAAAGGAAGGAGGGAGGAAGGGAGGAAAGAAAGAGATCTTATGTGGAACTGAGGGCCATTATATTGCCTTACATTAAAGCCCTAAGTACCACAACTCTGACCAAAAACTTTGTTGTTGTTGTTGTTGTTGTTGTTGTTGTTGTTGTGTGTGTGTGTGTGTGTGTGTGTGTTTTGCAGGGCAATGAGGATTAAGTGACTTACCCAGGGTCACACAGCTAGTAAGTGTCAAGTGTCTGAGGCCAAATTTGAACTCAGGTCCTCCTGAATCCAAGGCCAGTGCTTAATCCACTGAGCCATCTAGCTGCCCCTGACCAAAAACTTTGACTAGAAAAAAAAAGTTTGACCAAAATCCTTTAGTTTGGGCATTAGCCTAGACTTTTAAAAGTCTGAGCCCATTTAAATGTGAGAAATTTAGGTAATCTTCAGCCCCTTACAAAGGAAGTGGTTCAGGGAGAAGAGAATGTTGATAGAAGGGAATATTATTCCAAAAAAGAACCTATTCCATTTGCACACGAATGGAAACCAATCTTCCTTCAGGATAGTTCTAGGGATGTGGCATTGGGAAGGTATAGGCTGGGGATGCCTCAGAAATCCAAGAAAACCAAGTTTTATGCTAAATCCTCCCAATTCCCAGGTCCATGGCCAGTCAGGAGAAATAGGCACGTTAATTTACCTTGAAAATAACAGGATTTCAGAGGAAAGTCTGAGGAAGAAGACTTTGAAACTGTCTAATCCAACTTGTAACTGGAAAAGTGTCGTTTCTACAATATAGCCAACTAGTGGTTAATCCATCCTTTGCTAAAGTCCTTCCAGTTATTGTGCCTTCCCCTCTAAGATTACCTTCCATCTGTTCTGTATGTGCCTTGTATATATTGATTTATTTTCATTTTTCCCCTAAAAGAATTTAAACTCTTGGAGACAAGGGCTGTTTCACTTTTGTGTTTCTATTCTCAACTCTTAGCACAATGCCTCACACATTGTAAGTACTTAATAAATGCTTGTTGATTAATTGATTAAATTATTTGATCTGTCTCTACAAGGATAATCTGTGAGCTACTGCATTTAACTTCACTTCCTTCTTCTGGTCTAATTTATAGCAAAAATATTATGATTGATACAATTAAGTTCCTGCAGTAATATTTTCATTTGTTGATGACTGAACAGGAAACTCACATATAGAGTATGAGAAAAATGACTACTGCTCAATAATTCTCTGGAACTTATTGGTGGTGATGTGTCAAAGGCTCATTTATTGTCATGCTCCTTGAGAGTGGGAAAGTCAGTGTGCAGCTGGTGGGTGCAAAGAATGGGGGCTCGAAGGCCCCGTTTTAAACCCTAGTCCCTAACGCAAATGGACCCTCCCCTTTTTCATCACTGGTCCGATTACTCAAGGGTTACAATCTATGCACAAAAACTAGCTAACCAGGGCAGCTAGATGGCACAGTGGATAAAGTTCCAGCCCTGGATTCAGGAGGACCTGAGTTCAAATCCAGCCGCAGACACTTGACACTTACTAGCTGTGTGACCCTGGGCAAGTCACTTAACCCTCATTGCCCTGCAAAAAAAACCCAAAAAACAAAAACAAAAACAAACCTAGCTAACCAGAACACAATATTCCTAACCCTAATTTCCATGATTATTCTTTGAGTTCTTAGCCAAGGAGGGAGGTGACACAGGGACATTTTTCGAATCTTCCTTTATATGGACAGTGCCCAGGAGAGGACCTAATTGAGACCAGCTCAGGGCTCCTTGAACCATGTGATCTTGTTTGCTGGAGGGGAAGGAAGGGGACTGAGACCTTTTTCCTCAAATAGGTCCGGAGGAGTGTAATTTGCATGGTGACTATTATATTCTTGTTGAGAGGAAACCATTCCCCATTTCCTCACATAGAGTATGAATAAATAAAATTTATAGACAGTCAAAAAATCACAATTTTCTTACTATCCTCTTCCCCTTTTTTATGCCACTGCAAAAGAGAACCACAAATAATCACAGGTGATTTTCTACTTTTATTTGTTTTGTGGGTTGCCATAATCAAAGAATTCATCTGCCAGTGGCCAGCCTACTGGTAATGAGCCTCTCCATACTTATGTTGCCTCAGTATGAAAACATGTTCAGTCTACCATCAGGACTATGCTTTTCCAGCATGGTGCAAACCAACAGAGCTTGTGCTTCACATGCTCAAGGGTGTGTTGGGGGCAGCTTGAACCAATTCACAAGAGCCAATTTTTAAAATTTTCATTGGGAGCATTTATACCTTAGAAATCAGGAAATGATACAAATCAGGTCCTAATTATTGTTTTGTTGATTGTCTAGACTTGAGAAAATGACAGAGAAAATGTCAATAAGGCAGACTAAACTTAAGTGTGTCATGAGTACTTTTTTTGAGAGCTGGTTGTTAAACATTTACCAGTATACTCTTAGCTTGTATAACCTTCAAGAACTCAGTGTAACCACCTCAAAATGAGGAAGCATCAGAGTAGAAGTTTGTGGTGACTCTGGTGATAAAAAAAAAAAATGAAAAAGGCCCTACCCTCAAGAAGCTTGCATCCTCCCAGAAGGACATACCATGTACACAGAGAAATAAATACTCACACATAATAAATACAAATGAATTTGGAGGACAGACAATTGCAGGTAGCAAGAGAGGCATCTTAGAAGATGCTACAGGAGGTAGCATTTGATTTTGGCCATGAGTTCCAAGAGGTGAAATTGAGGAGCAAATTCATTCCAGTTATGGGGATAGCCTGTGCAAAGGTATGGAAACTTGACCTGGCATGTTGTGAATGAGGAACAGTAAGTAATTGGAGTTGGAATATCCAGTGTGTAAGAGAGTAATATGTAATCAATTCCAAAAGATGGCTTGGAAATAAAGTGTGATGGATTTTCAATGCTAAACAAAGAGGTTTGTATTTTGTCCTAAAGGCAATAGGAGTCTCTGAATGCTGTCAGATTTTCACTTTAAGAATATCACTTTAGCAAGAGTATGAAGGATGGGTTGTAGAAGAGAGCCTAAATGCAGGCATAAAGGTCCTGATAAGGGATGACAAGACTAAACTAAGTAGTTGTGATGTGAATAGAAAGAATAGAAAGGGAAAGGAATAGGGATTTTATACAGGCATCACATTCTAAGTGCCAAATATCATCTCATTTGATCTCACAACAACCTTGTGAGGTACTTTTGTTATCCCCATTTTATAGTTGAGGAAACCAATGCTAGAAGTTCAGTGAACTGCCTCTGTTTACATAGATAGTAAGAGTCTGCAGCCAGATGTGAACTCAGGTCTTTCTGACTTCATGCCCATTACTCAATCCACTGTGCCACCCAGCTATGTCTAAAGAAAGGGATCAAATGGGAAAGATGTTGTCGAGGTAGAGTCAACAATATTTGGAAAGTGTCTGGATATGGAGGATGAAGGAAACTTAAGAGATTAGAATGATTACAAGGATGCAAACCTGGATGCAGCAGAAAAGTGGAAAGCTCAACAGATTTAGGGAAGTTAGAAGGAGGATTGTGAAAAAAGATATAAGAAGTTCTCTTTGAGATATGTTTTCAAAGTCTATAGGACATGTAAATGAAGGTGATCACCAAGCAGCTTGAGATACGGAGTTAGAACGCCAAAGACAAATGAGGTTTGGATATGACCATTTGGATGTCATATGATGATGATGGTGCTGGTGCTGGTGCTGGTGATGGTGATGATAACAGTAACAATAATAAAACAATAACTAACAATTATACCGCAGTTAATATAGGCCAGACCCTATGCTAAGCCCTTTATAAATATGATCTCATTTGATCTTTAGAACAACTCTGAGAGATAGATGCTATTATTATCTCCATTTTACAGATGAGGAAACTGAGGCAAGCAAAGATTAAGTGACTTGCCCAGGGTCACACAGCTAATAAATGCCTGAGACCAAATGTGAACTCAGATCTTCCTGACTCCAACCAAGCCTAGCTATCTATCCACTGAGACACCTAACTGCATAAAAACAATAGTTAAACTCTTGGGATGAGATCTATAAAAAAAAAATGTGGCAAGAGCAGAGGGCCTGGAATAGAACTGGGTTATACCCACAAATAGAAGGTGGGACACAGATGTTGACTGTGAAAATGACACTGAGAAGGATTGGTCAGAGAGGTGGAAGATTTGATACAGAGTCTAGCATCAAAACTCAAGGAGGAGTGAGTATCCAGGGTGGGTGTTCAACAGTCTCAAACACTGCAAATAGGGCCAGAAGGATGAAGACTGGGGGAAGGCTGCTGGATTTTGGAATAAAGAGTTCATTGGTGACTTCAAAGAGAACAGTTTAGGTTCAGCATTGTGGACAGAAGTCAAATTACAGGAGACTGAAAACCATCTGGGAGTTGGGAAAGTGGAGGCAATGAATGCAGACAACTTTTTTTCAAGGAGCTTATCAAAGGGAGAAGAAATGTAGGACAAAAGGAAAATTACTGATCAGTTTTGCTTAATTGATTGTTATAAGTAAGGGGACCATCAGGGTATAGGTTATTAGGAAGTGATTATGGTATCACATGCATTAATGAAAAATCATTCTCTGGTAGAAAACAAAGAAGCAAAGTAGAATTTAAAAAAAGTTTTATTGATGCCTTTTATCTTTGCCTCACAGTAACTTTTCTGAAAAGACCTTGCTTTGCCTTCCCCTTCCCTTATCCAAGGTCCATTCTGAGCCCTCCCTAATAACAAAGAAAAAGAATGACACAAAGCATCTGATACTGTGATCATGTCTGACAATGTATACACCATTATGTCCTGGTACCCACTGTCTTTCACCTGTGAGGAGGGGGGAATGTGTTATCATCTGTTCTCTGGGACCCTCGTTATTTATTTTTTCAATTATTCAGTTCAGTTTTCTATTTAGAGATTTTTCATTTACGTTGTTATTATGCAAATTGTTTTGGTTCTGCTAGTTTCACTGTACATCAGTTCAATACAATTTTAAAATTACTCATATTTTTCATTTCTTACTGCATGGATGCTCCTTTGAATTACTCGTATATTTGTCATCTTTAGAATAAAATATTATTCTATTATGTGCATATTCCTTAGAGCTTTTTTTTCAGTCGCTCCTCAAACAAAATAAGATTTAAATAATTCTGCCTTTACTCTAATGTCCATTATCATACTTAGGCATTTAGAAAACATAGTGGATAAAGTGCTAGGCCTGAAGTCAGGAAGATCTGCGTACAAATATGGCACCAGACACTTACTAGCTGTCTGACCCTGAACAAGTCAATTTATCTCCATCTTCCCATTTCCTCCACTGTAAAACAGGAATGATACTAACACCTACCTTGCAAGGTTGTTACGAAAATCAAATGAGATACTATTTTGTAAAGCACTTAGCCCAGTGCCTGGCACATAGTAGGAACTTTATAAATGCTTATTCCTCTTCCCTTATCTTCCCATCTACTCAAAGCTGAACCTTGATCTTTCTTTCACTACTTTTTTGTGAGCTCCAAAAATTTTAAAAAAGCCTTCCATTGATGTTAACATTTATTTCAAACCTTAGCTCATACAACAATTTTTTGCCTTCCCTAGCGTGTTTTTTAAAAATGGGGTATTACTCTTTTGTTGTCTGCCCTAATGTCCATTTCTTACACAGATCCTTTTAAAATGTGAGCTTATCCATGAATAACTGGTAGAGCCAAACTGACTTTCTTTTGTCATCTCTCCTTCTACCTCACCCCCCCCCTTTTCCTTAAATGAACTCTATCACCAGGATTTCTCTTCTGATATCTTCTAAACTCCTTTGGACAAAATTCCCTTTTACCATCTTGGGCCATTGGGGTGCTCCCTAAAATATGCCCATAACCTTTGAAATCCACCCTCTCTAAATCTAGAGTATTTTTCAGACTATAGTCAACATCCTTATTTATTACAATCTCCAAGACATAAGGGTCACTGCTTTATAAGATTTTGACATTTCTACTTCACTTATTGGTTGGGATGGGGTACAAAATAGCTTCTGATGTCAATCCCTTCTCACCCATTAAACTATGAGCTCCTTGAGAGCAACAGCTTTCTTTTGCCTTTCTTTAAATCCCCAGTGCTTAGCACAGTATCCAGCACATAGTAGGCACTTAGTAAATGTTTATTGACTAACTTGGATCTATAAATTCTGGTTTACTTGTGAAACAAACAAAAAAGTGTCTTCTCAATAGAATGTAAGCTCTTTGAGGTCAGAAACAGTTTCATTTTTGTCTTTGTATGCCCAGTGCCTAGCACAGTGCCTGACACATAGAAAATGATTAATAAAGGCTGGTTTACTGAATAACTGTCTCTTTACTTTATCGTCACAACTTGAAAATGTTTTTAAAGCAGAGCCCCAGAATAGTCTATATCCCTACATTAAAACCTATAGCTATTTTATGAAAACCACAATTGAGGACCATTCTTCCTGGAAAATAATCTCAGTGTATATTATTGAGTTATTATGCCCAAATCCCTTTGACTTTTGTTGTAGTTTGTTAACCATCTTTTTAAGTTTGTATTTCTTTTGTTCACATTTTATCAACAGCAGGATAAAGATAAGCAGCTAAAAGTGAATTCTTACCTTTTTAAGAGGATCTTTAAATTCGCAATTCAATAATATTTACTCTAACTCACACATGTGGTCAAGATAATGATCACATAAATTCCTGCTTATTATGAACCATGACATAAACTGAAAACCACTATATAAACTGCTTTTTATTACAGCTCAGGCTATCAGGACACTCCACTCCCACCAAGGCAACTTTGTTTTCTTAGTACAATAATATATTTTCAATGAGCAAGAGAGGGCAAGATTATTTAACAAATGGTCAAGATTATTTAACAAATGGAAAGGCCTAATGAGTGCCATAAGTAAAATTTCCTCTAGGGACTGGGGCTATAACCAATTCATTGCTTTGCTGGTTATATATGATTACACTAACAGAACTGCTATCGTTATTATTATTATTAGGAAAGGGAGTGGGAGTGGGAGGAATAATAGTCAGAGTAAGAATAGTGGTGGTGGTAATAGCAGTGGTGGTGATAGTAATAGTAATAGTAGTAGTATTAGCATTAATATTATTAATTCATCTTAGAAGGACTTCCTTAAGTACCATATACATGATGTTTTTACAAGCAATAAACCAATTAGAAAGGCTGTGCCCCCTAATGGCAAGATCACTGGACAAGTTCAAAACTTTCTAATTACTATTTATCTAACCCTAAGAAAATTATTTAACTTCTTTGAACTTCAATTTCCTTCTCCCTAGAATGGTGTACTTCATGCATGGGGTACCTGTCTGGCAAAGTATCTGTGTGTAGGGGACACAAAGACAAAAGCAAAACTTCTTTCAAGAAGCTTACATTCTTATATACATACATACATACATACATATATACAGGGGAGACAATATGTATACGCAGAAAGTATATGCCCTTATATGTAAGTATATGAAGGGAAAATCTGATCAAGAGATACCCTGAGGCCACTTTTTCACATTCATTACTTTCACAGAGAATATGCTGGCATGTTGGAACCTACAAGAGCCAAAGTGCCACCACACTATGTAAAACTCTAATACTGAACTGGAAAAAGCATTTTTTTAAAAAGTAAGGCAGCTGGGGCAGCTAGGTGGTACAGTGGATAGAGCATTGACCCTGGATTCAGGAGGAACTGAGTTCAAATCCAGCCTCAGACACTTGATACTTACTAGCTGTGTGACCCTGGGCAAGTCACTTAACCCCTGTTGCTCAGCAAAAACAAAAACCAAACCAAACCAAAAAAAAAAAAGTAAGGCAGCTGAAAGTTTCTCCATCAAGTCCAGGAAACACAAAAAACTGCCAGAGTTTAGCAAAACATGACGAAGAAAGGTGGAAGGTAAAGTATATTGGCAGAAGACAGAGCCAGAGTGGTACTCAGCAACAGGCTTCACAGCTTCTACAGGAACAGGACCAAACAAGGCAGCCCAGGCAGCCTAGACCTAGATCTACCTAGCATCTAGGCATACAATGCCCAATCCAGAGGTCAGGCAGACCAGCCTGAACCTCAGCAGGAGATAAAGTGTGCCACAGAGAAAGAACAAGGGCAGTACCTGGGGTCTTGCAAAAATGCAGGAATACTACCAACACAATCGAGAACAGTGGGTTGGAGACTGTTAAGGCCACAGGAAGGGATGGAGTCAAGTGCATATTCAAGAATGTACAAAGAGAAGGAGATAGAGGAGCCAAAGCCTAATTCAAGACACCAGGAGGATGACCCCAAATACAGAAATTCCTGCAGAGGATGGAACCTAGTCTTAGTCATTGCATTAAGAACCAAGCAGGGCCTGCCTATACCATCCATGAGTATGGAAGGGAGCAGGATCTGACCCAAACAAACCAGAAATTGACACTGAAGATATGAGTAAACAAAATAAAATGCTAAACTGAGAGAGAAGCTCAAGAGGTAAATCCAGGACAGAGTGACTCTACATATCCAAAAAGCCTATAGAAAAAAAAAAAGAATGTTTGGGCTATTAAAACTAAAAAGGGTGCCTGGAAGAAATTAAACAAAGATACAGAAGATAATGTTAAATGAAATGATAGCTCGAGAGAAAAGAATGAGAAAGAGAATTAATCACCTAGAACAGATGAAGAATTGAACTCATTGAAAAATAAAATGCTCTAAACATAAAGCAATGAATCATGAGATAGCAATAAATATTAAAATGAAATCAAAACATTGAAAAAATGTAAGGTAGTTGCTATAAAAAAGAAATTACTTAAAAAATAGGTCAAGATGAGATAATCTAAGAACCACTGAATAACCTGAAAATTATGACAAAAAACAACCACCACCAAAAATACCAAACCTGAATGCCATATTTCAAGAAAGCATACAGAAGGGCAGCTACATGGAGCAGTGGATAGAACACTGGCCCTGGATTCAGGAGGACCTCAGTTCAAATCCGGCTTCAGACACTTGACACTTAGCAGCTGTGTGACCTTGGGCAAGTCACTTAACCCCAATTGCCTCACCAAAAAATTTTTAAAAAGAAAGCATACAGAAAAACCAAAGACAAAATGAAAACAGAGAGAATCTACTGTTCACCTTCTTAAAGAAATCCCAAAATGAAAACACTCAGGACAACATAAGCCAAATCCAGAGAGTCTAGGTTAAAAGAAAAATACTATAGCCTTCCCCAAAAAGGGGAATTAGGAGTCAAGTACCAATGATGCAGTCAGGATCACAAAAGACTTGGCAGCTACTCCTGTGGAGTGGGGACATCTCAAACTCAACATGTCCCAAACAGAACTCATTATCTTTCTGCTCCAAATTCTCCCCTTTACTAAACTTTCCTGTTTCTATTTAGAACATCACCATCCTTCCTGTCTTTCAGGTTCAGAACTTTGGTTATATCCTCAATTCCCAACTTTCCCTCAACCCATATATTCTATCATTTGCAATATACAGCCATTTCTACCCCTACAACATCCCTTGCATCTTGCACCTGACCCTTTCTCTACTCATCCAGCTACCACTTTACTTTAGGACTTTTTCAACTCTCCTCTGAAATATTGCAGTCAATCTCCCTGCCTCAAGTACCTTCCCTACTTTAAATCATCCTCTACCCAGCTGCTGAAGTGATTTTCCTTAAGTGCAAATCTAACCATGTTATTCTTCTACTCAATAAAATCCATTGGCTCCTATTGCATCTAGAATCAAATGGAAACCACTCTGCTTAGTTGTAAAAGTCCTTCCTAATTTGACCCCAACCTATTTTTTTAGCTTCGTTACATTATGCCCTTTCTCACACTCTTATCATCCATTCAACCTAAACTTCTCTCTGATCCTCATTTATGATACCTGATGCAGCTATATATTTGATAGAGTTCCAGACCTGGAGACAGGAAGATCCATCTTCCTGAGTTCAAATCTGACCTCAGACACTTACTAGGTATGTGATCCTGGGCAAGTCATTTAACTCTTTACCTTAGTTCCTTGTCTATAAAGTGAGCTGGAGAAAGAAATGCTAACTACTTCAGTATCTTTGCAAAGAAAACCCCAAATGGTGTTGCAAAGAGTTAGACACAACTGAAGAGACTGAATAACAACATTTCCCATCTTCGTGCCTTTGCACTGGCTGTCCCCCTTACCCCCAACACACACACACACCTGGAATGCACTTCTAACAACTTAATCTCTTGAAATCCCTGATTTTCTTCAGCTCAATTTCTAGAATCTACAACAAACTTTTTCTTTATCCTCCAGGTACCATTGCCTTCCCTCCACAACCTGCTTTGTACTGATTATATATAACATGTGATATATATTATATATACTCTGTGTACACATACATGCAAACATGTATACATTTACATACATACATGACTACATATGTGTGTATTTGTTTTTCCTGTTTTACAGTTCTGACTTGACAAACATAAACTCAAATGAGCATTTCCATAAAAGCAGTAGAACAGAAAAGATTATAAATAAAACTTAATACTATACACAGGTTGTTTTTCTTTTTTATCTTACTTTCAAATCTTTCCTTGCCTGTGATTCCTTCTGACCTTTCTTCTATTCTCTTCTGTGTACTTCAAAAGCATATTTCAATGACTCTGTTTTATTCCTTTTATTTATCAAATCTATCCCTAGCTCCCTATTCTTCCCACAAAACGGAAAAAAGAATAGAACAAAACTTTGTACAAATATGCAAAGTTGAGCAAAACAAATGTCCCCATTGACTATGTCTGAAAATGTATGCATTATTCCATATTTTGTGTCCATCACCTTTGAGAAGGTGGTTTGCATGCTTCATCATCAGTCCAATAGAATTGTGGTTGATCACTGTATTTATCAGAGATTTTAAGTACTTTAAAGTTGTTTTTATTTACAATATATTACAATAATGTTTTTATTTACTGTATAAATTGTTTTTTCTGGTTCTGCTCACTTCATTTTTCATCAGTTCATACAAGTCTTTACAAATTTTTTTCTGAAAATATCACTTTCTCATTTCTTATAGTAATATTCCATTACATTCCTATGCCATTATTTGTTCAATCATTCCTCAATTCATGGGCACCCACTTAGTTTCCAGGGTTTTTTTGCCACTACAAAAGAACTACTATAAATATTTTGTAAATATGGGTCATTTCCCACTTTCTTTGATCTCCTTAAGATATAGGTGTCAAAGAATATGCAGAGTTTAGTGACTTTGGGGGCAGGGTTCCAAACTGCTTTCCAAAATGCTTGAACCATTACATAGCTCCACCAACAGTGCATTGGTATTCCTGCTTTCTCATGGTCCATATAGGCTAAGAGATTTCCTGAAGGTTATATAGGTAATATCAAAGAAGAGATTTGAACTCCTGTCTCTGACTCCAGAGCCAAAGATCTTTCCACTGCACTATAACTATCTTAGACCTTATATTGCCTAGGCCAAGAAATAATACTTTATTTGTTTAAGAGCACCCAGCTATTTAAATGCATAGTCATCTCTTTAGCTCAAGTATTTTGATTACCTGCATAGACAACACATCATTATATCATGGCTACATTGCAGCTGCCACTAAAATTGAATGTTTAGTTTAACTCCTAATCACATATTTAAACAAAATTATATTCACTATATATTATTTATGTTCCAGCAAAAGGAGTATTAAGCATATGTAAAAATTCACTGTCCTTACTGGTCACTTTATTTTAAGTGACTTTTTAAAAATATAAATTTATTCTTTATTTTTAGCATTCTTTTTAGGTGAAATCAAGCAAAATATTTATTTGTGACTAATAAAGAAAGAAAAAAGAATAATAAAGAAAGAAAAAAAGAAAATTATACTTCATTTTGCACTCAGAGTTCATTAGCTCTTTCTCTGGACAAAAATAGGATTTTTTCATCCTGAGTGTTTTGTAATTATTTTGGACCATTGTATTGATTAAAGTAGCCAAGTCTTTCACAGTTGATCATCATTACAATATTGTTGTTTCCATGTGATCTCCTGGTTCTTCTCACTTGACTTTGCATCAGTTCATAGAGGTCTTTTCATGTTCTGTTCTGTTTTGTTTTTTTCTGAAGCCAACCTCCTCATTATTTCTTGTAGCACAATAGTGCTCCATCACAATTATATGCCACACCTTGTTCAGCCATTCCCCAATTGATAAGTATCCCTTTAATTTCCAATTCTTTGACACCACAAAAAGAGCTGCTATAAATATTGTTGTACATATAGGTCCTTTTCCTTTTCCTTTGATCTCATTGGGGAAACAGACCTAGTAGTACTATTGCTTGGACAAAGGGTATGCACAATTTTATAACCCTTTAAGCATAGTTTTCCAGGCTGATTGGACCAGAACACAACTTATTATTGTACCTATTTTCCTTCATCCTTCCAGCATTTGTGATTTTTGATAGGTATGAGGTGGTACCTCAGAGTTATTTTAATATGCATTTCTCCAATTTATCATACTTAGATCATTTTTCATATAACTATAGATAGCTTTGATTTCTTCTCCTGAAAATTGCCTGTTCATATCCTTTGTTCTTATCAGTTGGAAAATGGCTCCTCTTTTTTATAGATTTGCGTAAATTTCAAAAAGGAAGCCATTATCAGAGAAATTTGCTGTAAAATTTTTGACATTACTTCATTGTTGTACCTTTTAGTAAAATGTAGTTTTCCTGATTATCTCTTTCAATTAGATGTCCTTCTGGTTTTGCTTTTGCTTCTGTTTTGTCTAAGATTATGATTGGTGCCCCTACCTAATCATATTACAGCTGAATGAAGCAAAATAGAGACTGCTCCAGCCCTTTATTTTCACTATGTGTCCATTTTTTTTTATCATTTTGACTTTGTTTTGTTCTTTTTGATGTTTCACAAAGTCCTTAATTTCCACCTACCTATTTCTAATTTTTTAAGGAATCATTTTCATCAATGAGCTTTTATACCCCTTTTTCCATTTGGTCTATTCTGCTTTTAAAGTTTTTTTCTTCAGTGAATTTTTGTGCCTCTTTTACTGAGCTATTAATTTTCTTTTCACAAATTTCTCGCATCACTATAACTTCTTTTCCTAATTTTTCGTCTATCCCTCTTATCATTTTCTTTTACTCTTCCAGGAATCTTGTTGGACTCAGGTCCAAAGAGCTTTGCTTGTAACTGTTTTCACATTGTTGTTTTTTTCTGAGTAGCTTCTTATGATGAAGTACTTTTGTTGTTGTTTGCTCATTTTTCCAATCTATTTCTTGACTTTGAACTTTATGTTCAAGTTGGGCTCTGCTCACTTAGGGTTGGAGAGGCACTGTCCCAAGTTTCAGGCATTCTTTTTTTAATTATTTTTTTTTGGTGGGACAATGAAGGTTAAGTGACTTTCCCAGGATAACACAGCTAGTAAGTGTCAAGTGTCTGAGCCTGGATTTGAACTCATGTCCTTCTGAATCCAGGGCTGGTGTTTTATCCACTGTGCCACCTAGCTGCCCCTTCAGGCATTCTTATGCTATTGTTTTCAAAACTAGTTTCAAGGGTCTGAAATTTTTTCTTACTTCCACACTGTGTGACCCTGCGCAAGTCATTAACCCCCATTGCCTGCAAAAACAAACAAATGATCCTCAACCTCAGAACGGTGACTAGTTTCCCTGTTCTCTGTGGCCACAAGTGCCAGTGCTCCTCTCTGACTTGGAACCCTGACCCACAAGTGCTCATAGTCAATAAAGTCATCAGTCAGCACCAGCTGCTGTCAAAGGGTCCCCTGTAATCTTTTTCTGACCAATTCTTTGACCAATCATCTCTGGACTGAGAGCTCTAGAAGGCAGTGGTGCTGCTGTTGCTGCTGCTACCACAGTCACCTTCAAGTCCCACCACTGCTGCTGCTGCCACCAGGTTCTGAGCTGGCTCCCACTCCAGTGTCACAGAGCTCTCCCGCTGAGCACATAAATGTCTCCCTCTGATGTTTTGTTGACTCTGCCTCCCCAATATTTTAGCATTGTTTGGAAGGAATGTAGGGACAGTTCAATTAGGTTGTTGCTTATACATTGTCATCTTGGCTCTGCCCCTTATTGATTACTTTTTAAAACTCAAGCCCTTGAATGATAACCAAGACAAACCTATTCAAATGAATTGGGAGAAAAATCATTAAATCTTTTCTTGAACATTTTTGTTTTAATTCTCATTTTGAAAGGAAGCTCTTCCTAAATTCAACAAACATATAACCATGTTAGGTTATTCAATGATTTTTCACCTTGATAAATAAAAATTTTTCTAGGTTGTCCCACATAAAGCTGAATTTCTAGAAATGTGTTAACTGAAAATCTAGCAGTGAATTCCCATGGAAAATAATCCCTGGATTGGGAAGGATGAATTTTTAGTTGTAGCCACCAATCACTCTACAGTGTGACATTGGACGGGACACATTGAATGGTTGCCCCTCATGTCTCCATTTAAAACAAATGCTCTTTTAAAATCCCCTCATCTTTCTGTAAGGTTCAGGAAATTATATTTTCCAATAGCAATGTTTGTTAGCAATTGGAGACCCTCAGTAAAAAAAACAGGTAGGCTCCCAGAATTATTAAAATAATATTTTGACTTTAGGTTGGCTACAAGTTTAAATGACCAGTCAGCAAATATTTAATATTTGTAGGTAGTAGCAATGTTAACAAACCAGATCATTTATGCAAAAGAATGGTAAATGATGGGATGTGAGAACAGCAAAAACTATGAGCATTCAATCCCAAGATATAGAAAGTTTCTCCTTTAGATTTCTATCCTTAGTTTAAAATTAGAAACTGCCATGCTTAAAAATATTATCATTCCTGACTACTGAATGAGAAATCTCAGTAAAAAAATTTTAATTACATAATTTATATATTACTTTCTTATTTTCTGTATATGTGGAATTATAATTACTTCCACAATTAAATATTTAGTGAAAGAAAGATTCCATTTTAAAGTTATCTTGGTATTGTATTTAGCGTGTATCATTGTGTCTCATTATTTCATCTTGCACTAGGTTGGAGACTACCAAGACTAAGATGGGTTCTAAGATACTATCAATATACCAATTCACAGACAAGGAGATGTATATTTTTGTAATATTAGCAATCAGTAATTATTGATGTTATGATATCAGTCAGCATTTTTGGCTAATATTCTTTCCATGTTTTTGGCATCTTCCTTATTTTTAGATAGCTTGTGAATTGATCTCTCAGTGCCCTCACTGCCAACCTGGATCATTGCAATATACCCTTGATCTAATCCAGTTGCTTTTACCATATTTATTTTCTTTAGTGTCATCTCTATAAACTAACCTGGGACTATGATGATAGAATGCAAATATGCTGACTTTTGTTGTTGATGTTAGGAAAAGTCTGTTACAAAAATCTTTGCAGATCTTTTCCATTTTTCTTTGTTTATTTTCTTCTCTTTTCATCCTAAAATGCACTTGGAATAAGTTTACTTAGTTGAGTATCACAACAAACCTTATTTAAACTGGTTTTAAGATCCTACATCTCCTTTAGTTTTATAATATAATATGGTTCATAATCTTCCATTATATTTCATAAGATTTTTTAAAAGTGTTTTTAGGTTCTTTATGTCTCCTTGTTATGATACTTGCATTTAATTATTTTAGCTTTATCAAGTCAATAGGAATTGACTTTAAAAAATGACTTTAAAAGCATTTACTTTGTGTCAGACATTGTGCTATGTCCTTTCTACTAGTTATTAACCTTTTTCATTATCAATTACTTTTTAATAATTCAAAATTGAATTATCTCAATTGTATCATGACTTTGCCTATCATGTCTTTTTCTGATTTCTATTCCTTTTCACTTCATACTCATTTTTACTTTTTTACTCTAACATTCTTGTGGTCTGACTGAATACACCTATTTCAAGAGCAATGATTCTACAATGTATATGTTATAGTCATTATTATCTTTATTTTACAGATGATGAAATAGGTTCAACAAAGTTAAGCAACATTCCTCTCATCAAATAACTATGAGTTAGTTCCAAGTCCCTCCTGACTCCAAGTCCAGTGCTTTTGAGCAGGTGTAGGAAGAAGAATAAGAAGGAGGAGAAAGAGAAGGAAGAGGAGGAAAAAGAGGAGGAGGAGGAGGAGGAGGAGGAGGAAGGACCACAACAAAAACAACAACAGCCTTTTGATGAGGAGCTTTTCCTGACTTAGCTAGTTGGTCCTTACATTGGTAACAAGTAGTTTCCTGTTTATTAAAGTATGATCCATTTTAATTTTTGTGATGCTATTTGCTATCTGTCATGTCCAGTGTACATGGGGTGTCTCTGTACCCTATAAGTCTTTGTATTCTCTCATTACTTATTCCTGATTCATGGTTTCCAAAATCTTCATCTATTCCTATTTTTGCATCGAGATCATCAAGAACCAAAAGATATGTTGATTATTTTGGAAGATCTAATTAAGTTGTTCATAGAATTTCCCTTCCAATTCATACTCTATTATAGATGTTGGAGGATATGTTGCATTACTTCCATGCTGGCTTTTTAAAAAAAACAAATACTTATGAGCACAACAGTACAAAATGATTGAGTCCCATGAAACTACATTTCTTATTATCTTTGAACTCATGATAAAAACAAATTCCATCAATGCCTTTATTTGTCCCTTAAAGGAGAACCTGTAAGCTGTCCTTCCATTTAATTGAAAGGTTATTTTTTTCTGGTTTCATTTATAATGAAAATGTCAAGATTGATATGATTCAGTTCCTCCAGTAGTATGTCTCCTGGTTGATTGCTGGACAAGGATTTCATATTTAGAGTGCCAACAGCTAAGTTAAAGTTTAGAGATGGTCCAAAAACAGTATTATTTTTGGCATTCTCTGCCACCTTTTTTCACCACTCTGCCACCATCTCTGAAGAATCAGAAGGGGGCCACACAGAACTGAGGGATATTTTTTATTTTTCTATTTTTCTTTGTTTAATAGGTTGCCATGGCCAAAAAATTCATCATCCAATGGCCAACCTATTGGTAATTAATCTCTTTGTACTTAACTAGACTGGTCCTCAAAAAGTAGATTTAGTCTGTTACAAAGACCTTACTCATAGTCTTTTCAGGCTCCACACTTGAAGTCCCCACCCCATCCCCCCAAAACTTTCTACCATGCATTTTACAGAAAACTTCATCCTGAAAGTTTATTTCATCCTTGGACTTCTCCCACTGGCAGTACCCTATGCTTCTCCAGCCTTTTTCTCTAATTAACTAGTTCCTCTCAGAACCTACATTAAAGAGGATGACCAGGCCAGCCAAGTCTTCATTCCTCTCCAAGCAGCACTCTTCACTTTCCAGACTTTCACTATCATCTTCCTTTCTCTTTTCAGCTCCTTTTTATGTACTGTGTTCCTCCATTAGCATGTAAGCCTCTTGAGGGCAGAACTATCTTCTTGTATTTGTGATCCCATGTTACCACTGAACTCCTTAAGGACTGGGACTATTTTTATTTGTTTTTTTTTTTTAAATTTAGGTTCCCAGGCTTAGCACAGTACCTAGCATATAATAAACAATGCCTATTGACGTGACTTAACTTGAGAATTTATGCCCTGATTTCACAGCATTCAAGAACCCAGCAGCATCTTTATGGCACAATGAAGCAGTGGAGTAGAACTTTGTAGAAAGAATGTAGACATTTTGAGAGTTTTTAAAACCTTAATTTCAAGTTGGTTCAGTGAATAGAGCATTGGACTTAGAGTCTAGAGGACCTGGATCAAAATCCCAACATGAACAATTACTAGCTCTATGGTCACTTAAATTCATTATGCTGCCTTCTCATTTACAAAATAGGGAATTGGACTCAATGACCTCTAAGGTCCCTCCCATCTGTCAATCACTGACTTTGTGATCAACTATCTTTTATAATATCCAAATGGAAACATTGCAAAATGAACACTAAATGCTGGGACATCTCATCTAATAAAACAAAAAGGAACGTTGTACATCTCTGATATTCTCTTTGAATAAGTCTAGAGAAAATAGTCTTGTTTTAGGGCTTAGAGTTTCATGAAATGTTCCTTTCACCAAACATTTAATTCTTGAAAAAAATCATTCTAGGTATTTAGAAAATTATCTGAATATTTAACATAATTAACTAATTAAGTGAAATGTGGTCACTCTAATTAAGAATTACCAAAAGCTTTTTCGGTTATACTATATACTTCATATTTTGTGGGGTGGGCAACTCATCAAGATGAAGTCACACCTCTCTTGGTAGAGAGTTTTTTCAAGTGGAAGTCAGTCCTCTTCTGATGAAATTACAAGTCTAGTCCCTATCCATCAGCAGATTACTGGGGCGGGGGGGAGGGGCGGCGGGGAAAATAGAGCACAAGAGAATTTTAGCCACCGTTAAAAGTCGTCCTTTAAGTTTGTGGTGGAATGTGTTACCATATAAGGAGATAATATAAATGTTGCATAAATGTGTTATAGTTTCAAAGAGAAACTATACTGATTGAGGTGAATATGCAAAGGACATATAGCAAAAAATACATCAAGGCGATATAATTTAAGTAGACAAGAAAAATGTATGCTTTAAAGTCCACTGTTAAAAGTACACAGGATGGATGGTTATACACTATTCACTGCTGATTTTAGATTTTTAATGGTTTCTTTATAGCCCCTATCAAGCATAAAATAATAGATAATATAAAGCACTTTACATAAATTTTCTCATTTGATCTTCATAGCACTATTATAAGGCAGGTGGTATGATGAGCATGAAACTGAGAAGTACAACTAACAAACTTCAATGGCAGCATTTGAACCTGAATGTTACAAGCTCCAAATTCTGTGCTCTACCCTTTCCATCACACTACCTCCCCAATAAAAGCTGATATTTATCTAATGCTTTACACTCATTATTTCAATTATTTCAATTTTTATTTAATTTCTACTCTAATTATAAAAATAATGTAGTGTAGCAGACAGAGAGCTGACTTTGGTGTCAGGAAGATCTGGGATCCAGTTCTTCCTCTAATACAAACAGGCAGTATGATCAATGGGAAGTCATTGAACCTCTTGGTACTCCCCAACTATAAATCGTAGAATAGCTGCTGATCTCCATCAACAGAGTCTGTCCATCAATGCCCAAAATACACATATTTATATAAGATACAACTTTATTTCCTTAATAATAATTCACATTGCAGTTGTATAACTTTCTAAAACTTTTTTGCATCTAGCATCTCATCAAATTCAAAAATTGAACTTGTTTTGACTTCTTTTCCAAACCAATATTTGATTAGTGGCTATTCTCATCCTAGAGGACTATATCCTAATATAAATGAGGATATTTTTTTCAGCCAGGCAAAGTTATAAATTGTGCTAGACTTTATCAGCTCTCCCCCCCCCCCAAAGACATACTTATCTACTTTAAAAAATTGGGAATTTCATCCATTCGGATACTCTGTCCATGCCTAAGTGATTATTCTCATCTTTGTCAATTATATTTACATAGTTCTTTAAAGTTTGCAAAGCAATTTTACATATGTTATTCTGATTTTCACACTGACAGCTCCATGAGGTAGGTACTGCAGGTACTATTGTCTTTGTTTTAGAGATGACTAAACAGGTTTAATGAGGTTAAATGACTTTCCCATTGTCAAGTAACTATAATTTGATACCAAATCTCTTCCAACTCTACACCTAGAGTTTGACTTACTGTCATTGTCATCGTCATCATCACCATAATCCAAGCTAAAAATCCCTTCTACAGGAAGTCTTCCCTGATCCACCTTAATTCTAGTATCTTCCCTCTGTTGATTATCTCAAATTTATTTTGTATATAGCTTGTATGTACATACTTGTTTTTATATGATCTCTCCCATTAGACTGTAAGTTCCTTTAAGGCAGGGACTTTCTTTTGTATCCTCAGCATTTAGTACAGTGCCTGACAAATAGTAGATGTTTAATAAATGTTTATTGACTGACTAACAACAATAAGCCAGCCTTAGACACTTACTAGCTGTGTACCCCAAGGTCAAATTACTTAACCTCTGTTTGCTTCAGCTGCCTCATCTGTAAAATGGGAACCATAGTAGCACCTATTTCTCAGGGTTATTATGAGGTTGAATGAGATAACAATTGTTAAGTGCTTAGTACAGTGCCTGGCACAAAGTAAGCAGTATATAAGTGTTAGCTATTAATAATAAACGCATTTTTAAAAAATAAATGAATAAATAAATAAATAAACTGGCAAATAAACAGGTGAGTGAGTAAATAAATAAAAAATAGAATGAATGGGTGGATGAATGAATGGGTACATAAATAAATAGATAAATGAACAAAGAAACAAAATAGATAGGTAGGTAGATAGATAGATAGATAGATAGATAGATAGATAGATAGATAGATAGATAGATGAATGAATAGGTAGGTGAATGAATGATCACCTGATGGCCAACCTTCTGATGAAGTACTTTTTCCAATTTAAATAAATGGTACATAGATCACACATAAGTAGTCTGTTACCAAGCCTATATTAAGAGCCTTTCTAACTTGGTTTCTAACTTTTAGAGCTTGTCTTCCAAATCATAATCTTTGAGACTTCAAGATCACCTCCACATCACAAGAGGTACTAGAGGAAGACCCCAGTAGAAACTTATAAAGCTTATTTTTAAAACTCTTTCAATGTACAGAAATTCTCTAACATATCAGTCAGCCAATAGGAATTTATTACTCATTTAATATGTTCCAGGTATGATATGAGCACTGGGAATACAAAAAAAGGACAAAAATGATCCCTGCCCTCAAGAAACATACATTCTGAGGGCAGCTAGGTGGCACAGTGGATAGAGCATGGGCCCTGGAGTCGGGAGGATCTGAGTTCAAATCCAGCCTCAGACACTTAACCACTTAACGCTTACTAGCTGTGTGACCCTGGGCAAGTCACTTAACCCCAATTGCCTCACTAAAAAAAAAAAAAAAAAAAAAAAAAGAAAACAAAAAAACCCATACATTCTAAAAGAGAGATAACATGCAAATAACTAGGCACATAGAATACATGTATATGTATAGATTTTATATACAAAGAGGGGTGAGAGGATGTTTTGTATAAAGAACTGCACTTCGGCCACCACAGTTAGATTACAGAATGCCTGGAGAGGAGTAAGTTATGAGAAGTCTGGAAAGGTAGGAAGAGGCCAGTTGATGAAAAGCTTTCAATGCTGAAAATATGACTTTATATTTGACCTTAGAGGTAATAGGAAAGCACTAAAGAAGTAAAGGGTTGGCGATCAAATCTACTCTTTAAAAAAATCATCTTAGCAGCTGAGCAGAGGACAGATTGGGATGGGGAGAGATGAGCAAAGGAGAGAAGTTAGAAGGATATTGCACAAGTTGAAGCAAGAGGAGATGAGATTCTGTAGTTGGTTTGTGACTGTATGAGTGGTCAGAAGAGAGCCATATACAGGAGAGTTTGTGAAGGTAAAAAGGACAAGATTTGGCATGGATTGAATATAGGGGGTGGGAGTGAGAATGATACCAAGGTTATGAGCCTGGGTAAATGGGAGGACAATGGTGCCCCTAACAGTAATAGGAAAGTTAGGAAGGGGGTAGAGTTTGGGGGAAAATCTAATGAGTTCTGCTTTGGATATGCTAAGTTTGAGATGCCTATGGAAAATCAATCTAGCTTGTTCAAGAGACAATGGGAAATGTGTGACCATATCTCAGTAGAGAGACTGAGGCTGGATATATAGATCGGGGAGCAAGTACACTAAAATAAATAATTATATGAAAAGAGAAACATAGCAGAGGCATAATAGAATGATTATTAATGAACATTAGTAGCTTCCACATTAGCTATGATTATTTCTCATCTATCTCTTATTCAGTAGTCAATAATCTTATTTATATGCTTATACCCTCCAGTAACACAGATTGAAATTTCTTGTTGTCTCAGGAAATGGTCTTGGTTAGTCGTTACGTCTAAAAGTATACATTACCTGATAGTCCATTGTTTCATTGATTTATTTGTTTGTTTGTTTGTTTTTGCAGGGCAATGAGGACTAAGTGACTTGCCCAGGGTCACACAGCTAGTAAGTGTCAAGTGTCTGAGGCCGGATTTGAACTCAGGTCCTCCTGAATCCAGGACTGATGCTTTATCCACTGCGCCACCTAGCTGCCCCCCTGATAGTCCATTGTAACGGGGGGTGGGGGGGAGAACAAACACTGAGGCTGACAAAGAACCAATGACTGTACACAGGGATACATGTCAACCTTCAGTGGGGAGGCCTGAAGTACTTTCTCTCACTTTCTAGCAGGAAAAAATCAGATGAAACGAAGTCAAACCAAGGAGAATAGGCAGAGGCCAACTAATGACTTTGTGAATGATTCCTCAACGAAGCAAAGAGCCATGTGCTTAGCAGACCCAAACCATTTACAGAATGTGTATATATGCTCCAAAGCTTTCTAGGGCAGTCCTACTGCATGCTATCATAAATCTCTAGGAAGCAGCTCACCCAGCCTTTTCCATGTAGAGAATTGCATCCAGCAAGAATGCTGATGCCACTCTGTGTAGGCTCCTAAGGACTGGGCATATTGGCCAGTCCCTTTATTACACAATGTTTCTGAAATTAATATCTCCAAACATAAGCAGGTTGATCCTCAGATGACAGACACATGGTCTATCGCCAGGCTTTTGAGTGTTTCCAGCTTGGTAGGCTCTGCCAGAGCTTGTTTTCCACTGATATAGATTTCAAGAAACAAGGGTCAATTCCATTCAGCATCACAGAAGGACAATTAGTGGAAAGTTATATTTTGTTCTATTCATATATATGTATGTACGTATGTACGTAAAACTTCCCTGGTTTCTGTTTATTTTGATAAAGAAGTGTGCTAGCTATTTTAATGGTGTTTGTGGAACCAGAATTTGGTGGGAGGAAGTTATCTGGCAATAGTATACTCGGTATTATTATCCCTTAAGAGTAATCAGAGAAAGTGGCAATTAACTTGGGCTCCCAAAATACTGTACCCTTGGACTACCAATATTTGTAGTATAGCATAGATGTAGTTCTAGCCAAATATCTCTTTTGGGAAAGAACAAGCACCCAGTAGAGTAGGTAAAAAAGAGGAGAGGCATCTCCACCTATGTATGGCTCTAGAAAGGAATAGATAGGTCTTTCCATCTATTAATGCCTCACACAAGCAGGGTTCATATTTAAACAGAAATCCTGTAGAAATTACATATGGTTGTATGAAATTAGTTAAAGATCTGTCTATATGTTCCCAATACTTCGGAGCTTCAATCCTGCTCTGTTCTATGGAGACAATGACAATGAAAGTCATTGTCAATCGGTACACTATAAAGTTTCTTATCATTCAAATGACAGATACTGCATCTTTAATAAAATTTCTAGGCCACAATTAGGCACTTAATACTCATTACTATCATTCAAGCTATTGAATAACAATGACTCCCAAAGACCAAATACTCCTTTTAATTAGCAAAAATTACTATTAAACCACAGGTATGGAAAATAAATTTTGATCATCTTGAGAAGGCCAGCCATCTGAAAGTTAAAGATATTTTCAATTTAGCAGGAACCTATAACTTATAGGGTCATTTTTTTTAAATGAAGAACCTCAAATCAGGCCAAATTTATAATCACAGAATAACAGGATTCTAAAGTTGACAGAGAGCTTAGATGTCACCTAACCCAATCTCCCTCTTCATATCATCATATCTTTTGCAATTTCCTTGATAAGTTTTCATTCCACCCTTGCTTGAACACCACTGGTGATCCTGTCTGGCCCATGGTTCCACATCTGTTACAATGGATCACTCAGAGCCTAAGAGTTTATTTAAACAATCCTTTTTACTAAAAACAAATTCCAATACCCTCAGGTAGAAGAGATTCTCAAGGCATTTTTTAAAAAGCAGTTTGTGAAAATAAAAACAAAAAAAGGTAGAAATAAAAGGCAAGAATATTAAAAGAAGTCAGCAAGGAGGTTACCTAGGGTCTCAGGAGCTCCCCACCAAAATCCTAAAAAATTGCTTTCATACTCTTTTTGGTCAAAGGGTCCATAGCTGGGTTCCAGTCAATCCAAATGGAAGAAAAGTTAACCCTAACTTCCCCATGTTTAATCTACACCTTTCTTTTATTTAACATTCCTGTTTGACATTATGGGAGGTGGGAGGTTGAGGAGTGTGGGGAGGAGAAGGAGAAAAGGAAGAGGGATTACCTAATGTTTTCAGGGATCTTTAGTATCCTGACCCACAATAGACAGGGAACTCACATCACACATATTTGGATGGCTGTACTTTTCTTTCCTTCTTTCTTTCCTCCTTTCTTTCCTTCCTTCCTCCCTCCCTATCTCTCTCCCTCTCCCCCTCTCTCCTCCCTCCTTCTTTCTTCCTTCCTCCCTCCCTCTCCCTTCCTTCCTTCCTTCCTTTCTCCTTTTCTTTCTTCCTTTCTTTTGGAACTGCCTTATATTGAGCCAAAATCTACCTTCTTAAGACTTGTCTATTGGTCCTAGTTCTTCCCTTTGGCATCATATAAGATCAATATAATCTTTCTTTTATAAGAAATTATTTCAATTAATTGAAGACAACTATCCCTCTATGTATGAGTGGTATCATATCTTCAGTTGCTTCCAGTACTACTAATCATAACTTGATTTCACAATATACTTTTAGACAGGAATCTATGTGGTGTCAAATCTCATCACCCATAACTCCTGGTGAACAGAATGGCTCAGGACCTGCCTCTGAGCTTCTTCAACAAGCATGTCAGTCAACAATCCTTTTATTAGCACCTACTATGTGTTAGTATGTTAAGTACTGTGGGACACCAAATGACAGATGCATCTCATCTTGGATAAGAATCCAAGACTCAGAAAGAAAACCACATTTTTACAACTCATAAGGAAAAGGAACCTGGCTTCCAGATGCTGCAAGAGGGAGTTTCATTGGTAGAACTGACACAAACAAGAACTTTTCAAACTTCTCTCTGAGCCAGACCTCATCAGTACCATCTAGAGAGCTAGAGAGCAACCAGATTCCTTGAAACCATCACAGAAGGTCATCTTATCCTTTGTTTTTAAGTTCACTGCTGTGCTGTAGCTTACAGATGGAAGGGGTGGTTTCCTTACCTCTAAGCTACTGATGTACTGTGTTGCTGCTATAGGCATGTGAAGCTATTCTGTGCCTGTTCAAAAGTTGTCAGTGAATGGGACATCTGATTCATTGCCAGTAGGTCTTCTCCAGGCTAATGTGACCTATTATCTCTATAGGACATTGCTTCAAGATACTTCACTCTTATTGCCTTCCCCTAAATACACTCAAGAGACAATGTCAGTCCTGCAAGATGGAGGCCCCAACTTCATATGATACCCTATTTGTGATCTGACAGTTATACTATCATCTCCCTTTTTTCTGGGGAATCCACTTCTA
Organism: Dromiciops gliroides; assembly: GCF_019393635.1. NCBI lineage: Eukaryota > Metazoa > Chordata > Mammalia > Microbiotheria > Microbiotheriidae > Dromiciops > Dromiciops gliroides. Next base: position 514,951,510 of record NC_057861.1, on the reverse strand, counting down.
AAACTGCATTCTTTCATTAGTCCCAGTGGACTTTGATATGAAAGCAGCAGATTGGTGATCTAAAAGCCCAAGGGCTCTGTGAATTGCTCCTCCAAAACAGTACCTGACTCTATTGCAATGTCCCACCTTTTGTGTTTTGAGTCTAAAACCATTTACAAAGGATAAAACAACTAATGAAATATGGAAAGGTGCACAGTACCAATACATGGCAGAGCTAACAGGAGTGATGATTTTTAATAGCTTAGAAAAGGTAATATATCAAATGTCCACTTGCAGGACATTTTGTTTTGTTTTATTTTGTTTTTTGCAGTACAATGAGGATTAAGTGACTTGCCCAGGGTCACACAGCTAATGTCAACTCTCTAAGGCTGGATTTGGACTCAGGTCTTCCTGAATCCAGGGCCAGTGCTTTATCCACTACACCACCTAGTTTTCCCCAAATGTCCAGCTTTCAGGACATATTAAGAAAAATTGCTGGACTTTTCCTTTAAAATATATTTTGAGGTCCCTAATTATTTAAATGGGTACAGAGAAAAAGCCAGTAATCAAAGTAATGTGTATATATTTACTGAAGTACTTCCTTTTTGTTAGAGAATTGACATGATATAGTGAAAAAAAGATTGGCCAGAGCCTAAAACCATAGGCTTGAATCCTGACTCTGACACTGTTTAGTTTTGTTATCTTGAGAGATTCACTTAAGCAACTGTAAGATAAGAACAATATTAATCCTACCTGCTTCAAAGGGTCATTCTTTGGGAAAACACTTTGGAAATCATAATGAATCAATCAAATATGAATTATTATTATTATTCAGCACATTTGTCATTATAGTATTGACCTAATCTACTAATAAAAACCCCTATGAAGCAAACACATGGCAAGGAAAACCTCATTTTAAATAATTTTAAAATCTAATGTAACATTTTCTTTGTACTGACTTGTGATTTTATTGATGTTAGGAACTTCTGATGTGAAAACTACATCCCTTGAGGCAAGATTTGCAAACTCTCTAAATTGTAGCCTTAGAAACTTGTTTAGCACATTCCTCAGCTAGTTTGTGTCAGAGGCAGAATTTGAACCTGGGTTTTCCTGATTTTAAGGTTATCTCTCTATTTACTAGGCTACACTAAAGCACCTGAAATAACAAAATATATGGGTTATAAATAATAAATGGTTCTGAATCCCAAGTCTTGATTAAGGCCATTGCTTTCTGCTGGCAAGAGATCATAATAGCTGTGTGATCACAGGCAAGTCCCAGCTTTGGGTCTTTGTTACCTAATCTGTTTGAGGAGAGGAATAGTCTAGATTACTTTTAAGGTCCCTCCCAGTACTTAATCAATTATCCTATAATGATCTAGAGATCATTCTCAGAGAGAAAACCACATACAATTCTGCATGTGTCAATATACATATATTTCCAAGATCAGAATTCAAAAACTAAGGTTCATTTTCATTCAATTCAACAAATTATTAAACCTCCTAAATGCAAGAAACCACAAATGTCAACTATTGAGACAATATTGTTTGTGCTCCATTTGCCAACAACCTCTTAGATTTAAACAACCAGGTCGGCATTTCAATCGTTTTCCTTTCCCCCTATGTGAATTAGCTGTTTTGTTTTCAGCAAGAAAACACTTTTCCCTGTTTTATGTGGCACACTTTGGAATGTCTACAGTGACAAATTTCCCAGATGATGATGCTTCAGAGTGTCATCAAACATTAAGTACAATTGGAAACTGCATTCAGTGCCCTATAAAATGACTGCATATGGGTCATAAACAACGAGCTGCTCTATTTTCAGTAATGCTGATAAAAACTGAATCCTGTACTTTGTCCATTCACATCCATCAGGTTCTAGAAATATTAGAAAATCATTGTTTATGTTGAGTTTGCAGATAATAGCAACATATAAGTCAAGACTGAAATACAGTAATCAGAAAAACAGTTGAAAACTGTCAATAAACAGTAAAGCACTGTTGGGGGGGAGGAGGTTCTCCAAGGACAGTTACCTTTTGGACAAACTGAAATAGGTATCTTAGTTGCACCACTGTTACTTAGTCCTTGCTAAATATCATATAAAGTCTTTTTCCAATCTTTGGTTGCTGTGAAGGTTAGAACATGGAGTCACAGGAGCTCTAAAGAGTTGTTGAGCATTTGGCATATCTCACTTATCTCTAAGGGTGGCAGAGGCCATCAATACACAGTTCACCATCAATCAATCTGGAGACATTTCCTGTCAGTTGATCAGAGGAAGACTTTGGGGAATCATCTTTCCATTATCAGGACTTGTTCTGTGATCTAGGCACGCCACTGAACCTTTTACTTTTCACTTGGCAAAAACATATATGCTGGAAAAAAGTCCTGACAGTTCATTCATTTTGCTCCATCCTGGAGCCAGATGATGTTTGACTGGTGAGACCCACCCTCTTTGATGTTGTACTCTTTTGAGAGTGCCCTGCTGTGAAAAAAATTTTATCCTTCCAAATTAAAGAGAAATATTTCTGCATCCAGCTGTTAACTATGACATGTTTGCCATTTTTCAGCCCACTGGCCCTGTGCCATTGCACAGGCTGTGTTGCAAACCTATCTCTTTCATTCTCCTCCATCTCAGCAACAACATCCACATTGTGCTAGCATCACCAGTGTCCATGTAACATCAACACCAAAAAGGAAAATATGAGTAATCCTTCATTTCTGAGAGCCACCAAAAAAATATCAGTATTTGGTGCTCTGAATTGTTTTTATTATCTGCAGAAATGTTTTTTCACAAAGATTGAAGTTCTCTGTAACAATTTACCAATTGTAAAGTAACAAATCCCATACTGATCAAAGTAACCAACCAACAACCAATCAATTCCTCTGTTTAATATATTTACAACTGAAATTCATTTGGATTTCCACCCCCCCCCCCAAAAAAAACAGACTTGTTTCATGTGTACAAAGTCCACATCAAAAAAAATGGCATTAAGTCAGTAAGCACAGTTCTGTTTAAATTAAGACAAATGCCTCATGAAAACTTGAATAAACATTTAAGTCCAAGTAATCAAGAAAACCTGTATCTTCTTATATTTATTAAGTATAATCTGAGGGGTTATAAAATTCACTGTCACGAATTGTGTGTACTCTAAATAAAGGGCAGGCCACATTATTATTGCATTTTTCCCATCTCCTGGGATGGTCAAAACACAACAGTTTCCAATTTCCTTCCCATTCCAACCATACCCTTTCTCCCTTTGTCACCACGTTTACTGACAAGGAAAATGATGACTATTACCTAGACTTTGATACATTCCTCAGAGAAATCTTTCCCGAAATTTATCTCAGAATATGATTAGCAGGTTTGAATAATTGCTTGATATACTCATCATACATCAGTTCCACATAAATATTTAAAGAAACTGGAAAAAAATGTTAGTAAGGAAATATCTATTTTGGAAAAGAACCACAAAGGGACACAAATTAACATTCTTCACATTGGCCAATCAAACCCTGGCTTTCTACCAAACAGGAAATAGATTTTTGCTGTATTAAAAAATGTTATTTAACAGTAGCAGGGTACACTGATTGGAACTGCACTTAACAATTCCATATTTAAGAACTGTGAAAATATGTTCAATCTGGCAGTTTGGAAGGGACACTAGATATCATGAAAACTTGGTTCAAGTCCTGGCTCTTCCTTAACTTCTCTGGATCTTAGTTTCTCATCTGCCAAAATGAGTTTTGGATTAAAAAGACCTAACTTTGCTCTAAAATTCTATGACTCCACAAACAGAATAATCACACATTGCTCAAAAACATCCTGCATGAGCTTATTACATGATGCACGAAGGTGGATATAATATAACTCCTCTTGTCATTCAGGCAGATTCACAGGACAAGGTCAAAAATTAAGTTGCTCATTAGCTTCAGAGAATAGTTAAGTTTACAGAAAACATAGAGATAATGAAAGTCAGAATTCCACAAAGAAATATTTCTAATTCAGAGGAAAACCTTAAGTGACACCTGGATTTGTTCTGTAAAACCTTCAATTTATAAAGAAAGAAACTTGGGCCCTTAAGTTAAATGACTAACCTAAGGTCACAAGCTAGTAAGTGGCAAAGGCACTAAGACATTAAGTCTTGGCTAGTCTATCACTTTCTTAATATTTTCATTTAGTTGACTTGTACAATTACAGCAATTCAGAAAAAAGAAGGAAGGGAGGGAGGAAGGAAGGAAAGAATGAAGGAAGAAAAGATGGATGGATTATAAATTTTGCCTCAGTTTATCAGCCACAGAGGAATAAATCAATACTAATCACATAACATTTGCAAGTTGTCATCACCCCCAAGCCATACTCACCATTTGCTTTGGTTTTATAAGTAGAGTTTAACCATCAAACCATACTGCTAACTACTTTGACAGGAAAAAATATTAATTACTCTGGAATTAAATAGCTCTCCAAAAGGAATGCTTCTACATGTAAAAAGCAGCATCTCCATTGCCTTGGAGGTGCAAAGAATCATACATATCCATGGTCCTTATTCTAACACTGCCTTAAAGCTTACCTTTTTTTGTGTGAAGCAATTGGGGTTAAGTGACTTGCCCAGGGTCACACAGCCAGCAAGTGTTAAGTATCCGAGGCTGGACTTGAAATCAGGTCCTTCCAACTCCAAGGCCAGTGTTCTATCCACTGTGCCACCCAGATGCCTCTCAAAGCTTACCTTTTTAACAAGGAATTTGAAGACTAAAAATTTTTGTCCCAATGAAGTAATGGTACCCTATGGTTTTATTTCTTCTCAGACCAACCTAAGGTTTTATTTCTTGGTTTAAATATATCACTTATTAAGTTATGATATTTTCCTAGAGTCTAATACATTTTCCCCACCCAAACAAATAAAGTACAAGCATCAGGAGCACTATTTTAAGGACAAACTACTATGCTGTGGAGAACATATTTTTGTCCTGAAGGTATTTAGAAGGCATTCCCCAAGTAAAGTTAGGTTGGCATTGAGTATCCCCTTAGTTTTTTAATTCACCAAGCCCATCTAGGAAGGATCACAGGACAAGGTGAAAAAAGAATCTTAACTTCAGTGATCTGTGGAGATGACACAAGCTTCATTTGCTTTGGATAAGACAATTGTCTAGGCCACAGTTTCTGGCCAAGCATTCTCAAGATGACTGTTGAAGGAGAAATCTGAACAGAAATCTGGCTTTGGGCTAGGCTTGGACAGTAAAATAAATAGAAGATGTCAGAGCACATTTTAACTGTATTTCATCTAAGAAATTGACTAGACAGTTGCACAAAAGACAATCTTAATCAATTGTTAAACCAATCCCAAACAACAGATCAACTATTGGGGGAGCTAGTATAAATTTTACTCCTAGCTGTGGAATGCAAAAGGAGTTCTTAAAAATGAAATTCTGAAGACACAAACACAATTCAGAGGAGAAAATCTAAAGATGGCATTTTGGTACTGCATGCAAACTTCTTCAACAGACAGATTTTAAAACTACAGATATTAGAGATGAAAGTAAAGTTAGGTATATAAGAAAGAAGACAAAAGAATAGTGACAGTGTTATGGTGGAGGCTGATGAAAAAAAGGGCTTGTTTGGATACATTGGAAACAAGTGGCAGACCAAAGGATGGATAGAACCCTTGATCAGGATGAATAGGATGAAGACAATGAACAATGTCAAGAAAGTGAAACTACTCAATTTTTACTTTCCTTGTTTTCTCTTTCAAAAAATAATCTTTGGGCTTGGGAAGTGTGTCAAGATAATGGAATGTGATAGATGAAATTTAGCAGATACTCAGGAGACCACCTGAAGATTAATTTAAATTGATTGAATTGGATAAGATGACTGACTGCTGACTGGATTACTGGCTGACTGCTAGTTAACTAGATTCTAAGCACATCTGGCTGGTACTTAAGGGTACTTAAGAAAGCATGGTTGTCAGAAACTAACAACTTTGAACTTTGACCACCTTCAGGCCCAGTCAACCAATCAGCTTGAAGAACCTCCTGTTTCTGGGAGGAGAACAGGAAGGAGGAAGTGGAGGTTGTGCAGAGAGCTTGGTCTCTTTGGCTGTGAGACATCCCCGTGGTGGAAACAAGACTGCAGAAGGAGAAGATTAGGAAAGCTAGGATTGCCAGGTTATAGGAATTCTGTTCTCAATCTTTCTCTTTCTTTTACTATCTTTCAATAAACTCTTAAAAACCTAAACTCATTTATCAGTGATTTTAGTCAGTTTCCCCCCAAAACTGGGGGGGACATATTAGAACATACATTTAGAGATTTAAATTACACAGAAGATAAGACCAAAATACTTAATGGGGAATTGAAAGTCAAGAAAAATGAGATAACGAGTAAACACCTGGCTCAAAATGTGCTCTGACATCTTCTGCTTCTTTTATTGTCCAAGTCTAGCACAAAGCCAGGTGTCCAGATTTCTCTTTCAACTGTTATCTTGGAAATGCTTGGCCAGAAACTGTGGCCTAGACAGTTGTCTTATCCAAGGCAAATGAAGCTTGTGTGATATCTGCAGATCTCCGAAGTTAAGATTCTCTTTTCACCTTGTCCTGTGATCCTTCCTGGATGGGCTTGGTGAATTGAAAAATTAAGGAGATGTTCAATATCAATCCAACTTTACTTGGGGAATGCCTTCTAAATAGCTTCAGGACAAAAAAAATGTTCTTCACAAACTATACCATCCAGTACTGAACAATTTTTGATGATCTTTGAAATATTTTGGCAAAATGAAGAAATAACATAGACTTGTAGGGCATTTAAAAAAAAAGAGGGGGTAGAGTGTACGTACTATAGACCAATGAATATAACATCAATTCCTGGTATGGAATTTAGAATTTATTATTAAAGTCATGGTTTGTAAGCATTTAGAAAGGGGAAGCTTTGATCACTAAGAACACAAAATTACTTCATCAGATCATTTCAGATTCATCTAATTTCTTTTTTTCTGGAAAAAGCTATTAAATTGATAGATCATGGAGATAATATGAATATAGTGTCATTAAATCTCATGTCAGGAATTTGACAAAATTTCTCAAGATGTTATATGGAAAATATATTCTCAGGGATTATAGGGAGAAATGCATGACAGATGACAGTATTTTCAATTAAATTAACCCAGAATTTCTTGATTCAAAGAGTAGTCAATAATAGAACATTACTCATTTGGAGGAATGATCAAACTGAATGTTCTAAAAAGTATTAATAGTTTGCTTGTCAAATATGTTGGTAAAGAAACCTGAGAGAAACAACTGACATACTGCATTAGACAAATCAGGATCTGAAAGTTATCTCAGGTTCAAATGATAGTTCAAACCTAAAAGGATGAAGTTTAAAAGCAATAAGCACAAAATCATATATAAGATAAAAAAATCTAATAACAGAAATACAAAAAAAGGGGAGGTGTGTTTAGAAGACAATTCATATGAGTAGAGATCTGGGTTTTATTGGACTGGAAGCTTAATATGACAATAATATGACACAAAAGTCAAAAAGGTAACGAAGGGGGCAGCTAGGTGGCACAGTGGATAAAGCACCAGCCCTGGATTCAGGAGGACCTGAGTTCAAATCCAACTTCAGACATTTGACACTTACTAGCTGTGTGACCCTGGGCAAGTCACTTAACCCTCATCGCCCCACCAAAATAAAAGGTAATGTAATAGTAAGCTTACAAGAGGCATTGCATACATGCTTTCATGATGCTGTGTTCTCTCCTGGTTCTTCTCCCTGTCTAGATCACTCTCTTAATCTCCTTTGCTGGATCATCATCCAACTCCTACCCCTTCTCCCCACTCCCAACTCTTGGTATTCATCAAAGTTCTGGGCCTTCTTTTTTTGTAACCTCTCTCTGGGTGATCTCATCAGTTCCCAATCACTTCTATACAGACTACTTGCAAATTTATATATCTAGCTCTTGAGTTCACATCTTAATAGGTGTTTCAGGAAGAATAGTAACAAGCTGAAGTATAAACAAAAGCAGCTACCCAGCATAGTAATATGACTAGAATGAAACCAATTCAAAAGTTAGTTGAAGGAACTGGTAATCTTTACGCTTAAGAATGAAACTGTGTTCAAGTATTTGAAGAGCTATCTTGTGGGAAAAGGATTATACTTCTTCTGATTGGGTTAAATGAACTAGAAACAATGAATACAAATTGCAGAGAGATCTATTTAGAATTGATAGAAAGATAGAAAGAATTCAAGGTTCTGGGCTGACCACACTCACTTCTAGGTGATCCTTCAGCCCACTACTTAATTTGTTCCAATATTAAATCTTATCCCAAGATGTAGGATAATCTAGGGGTGTGTCCATTTAATTCCTTATTTTAAAAAAAGACAATTCAACCTATCTCTAAATCAAATAAGAGAAGACTTCCCACCATTTCATCAAATATTTGTTTAATAAACCAGAGACACCTCTTTTCCCAGCTGGAGTTATTCATATCTCTCTAAATATTAGATCCCTTCATCTCCCCAAATTAAATAAATATTAAAGTTACTGAATATGAAATTTAACAATGAAATCAAAAATAAAACAAAGATATAGATAATCACTTGCATTATTTTAGCTGTGAGAAAGATCACAGAGTTATCTCTGATCCTTATTATAAGGGGTCTTTACTTCTGAAAACTTTCAACATTCAGTTGACTCAAATTACCAAAGTCTCTTCTCAAGATGTCTCTTATTCACTTCACAGGATAAAGGCAGTTCTATCAGGAAAGTCTATCTTTTTTTTTTTTTGTCTTCACTCATGACAAGAATTTTAAGCTTCTTTTATGCCATCATTAAATTGTCTCTCCAAATTGAGAGTTTAAACTACCATTTCTACTTAGCTCTTAAACACACAATAACATAATCCATGGTTTCTGTGGATGCCTAGTGACCAGGCGCTACATAGTGAAAACCTGCCTTAATAGTTTTATTCAAAAGTGAAATGGGTTTCATCAGGAAAAATTAGGTTTCTTCTCATTGGTTTTCCAGCAGAAAGCTGGATGACCACTTGTCAGCAATGATGGATTCCTGGTCAGGTACAAGTTGAACTGAGTAGCCTCAGAGGACCTTTTCAACTTTGATATTTTAATATTTTGTAAGTTATTGTACCCTTATTCATGGGATGAAGGGGAGCCAATGCAAGATTTTTTGTAAAAAAAGTAACATAGTTATGGTAGTCCATTAGAAATATTACTCTGGCAACCATGTGACAGAAGGATTAAAAAGGGAATTAAGTAGATACAGAAAGACCTTGCTTAAAATACTACATTGTCTGGGGTTGAAGAGCATGTGAACCAAACCTTCCACAAAGTGTAACTCAGGAAATGTTCATGATGGGATACTTTGGACCTTTACATCATTGTGAGTTTCCTTTTGCATGGTACTTACTAATGTGGGATTTGTTCATTAAGATCCTTTGTATACATTGAAGCCAAAGCACTTACAAGTAGGTGGTGGTGGTCTTAATACCAACTCCACTAGGAGTTGTACTGCAATAGAAAAATCTCCTCACGTTTCTATGTCACAGTTCAAGACAAAAAAAAAAAGTGTGACCTCCTGAGAAACACAGGCTAACTGGAGTCTTGATACCAGGGGACATATCACAATTAAAACTGAGGTTATCTAAAGATGGTATGACTAAGGTCAACAACTAAGAAAAGAACAAGGAATGCTATGTTGTTAAGACTAGGCTGTTAGTTTTTCCATAAATAGTTGGAATTTTTAGCTGTCTCCACTTCCAAATTAGATCAAATTTATATAAAGCTTATAAAGTGCTTTTTTTTTTACAACAAACTTGTGAGGTAGGCAATGCAGTGTTAATATCCCAATTTTACATAAAAAGAAGCTAAGGACAGAAAGAAAGAAAGAAAGAAAGAGAGAACGAAAGAACGAGAGAAAGAAAGAGAGAAAGAAAGAAATGACTTGTGCACATCTAGTATATGTGAAAACCTGTGCTCAAACTAGCTCCTCTCATTCCAAGTCTAACCCTTTCAATAAAACATTTATTAAAGTATTTCTTGGTTGTTTCTGCTAATGTGGCGCCTGATAAGGCCAGAAGAATACTTCATGCACAAAGAAAGATTACTCTTTTTTTTAGGAGGTGTTGGTGTAAGAGGGAAGGAGTAGTGGAGTTTCCTAGGGCTTTTTCCCCTTCTATCATTGTTTCTTTGTTGATGGACAGAGGAGTACTGGAGAGACAGGAGGGAGAAGGGGGCAGATTTGTCAGGCTATTTATATTTAGGATCAAAGACAGAAGAAACTGAATTCAAATCCTAGCTCTCCTACTTACTTGGGCAAGTAATTTCCTAAGATCATAGATTCTGGGGCTCCAGCTCCAGATGAACCTTAGAATCCATCAAGTCCAAACCCTTGCACTTTACAAATGAGGAAATGAGATATTTTGGCTTGTCCAAGATCACAAAGACGGTCAGTGGCAGAGCTTAGGATTCAAATCAAAGTCCTCTGACTCCAGATCCATTGAACTTTTCACTGTCATATTCATCATCTGCAGAATGAAGAAGTTGTATTTCAAATGTCACTTCCAGCTCTTGATTTTATGAATACTGCAGCTATACTGAATATTCAGCTATGCCTAAAATAGCTTAGCTTTCTTACTGATTTGACAATCCAAAATCTCAAAGCATTACTCAATTCTGCTGTGAAATGAGTCCCTAGGTTTAATGAAAGATGTAAGATATCTTAAGAGAGTAAAACAAAATAAGGGATTTGATTAAAGCATTGACCAAATGGCATATAAGGTTTAATGAATTGTCCAGAATTACATAACTAGCAAGTTGCATGCCGATCCAGAACTTGGGGCCAGGCTTTCATGACTCCAAGGTCTGCTCTATCCCATAACCTGGATCAGATCACAGGTGTCAATTTTTATTTACATGGGGGGAAAAAAGTATCCAACCTCTGTAAGTCAGTCAAACCAATATGATCACTTTCTCATACCTCCTAGCTTATATATTCTTATTCTTGCTACTTGGTAGTCTGGAGCCCATCTCATTGATAGGAAAATGCCAAGAAAATTCCAATGTACAGTATTTGTATTAACACTATACAATTCTTGAACTGAAATAGCTGCCTCTTCAGAGTAACATCAGAACCTGTTCTAGGGTTTGTAGAGTGGCTCTGTTCATCATTTTTATCCTTAGATGGAGCCTTCTATTTTTGAAATTTTACTTATCCTTGCAAGAAGGCTTTTAATCAAAATATTTGACTTGGTACCATTTCTATGAAATGTATATTTTTGATATGTACCTTATAATTCTATAGCAAGTAAAATGTACATTCATCACAAAAATTAATTTAAAATAATTTACATTAATTATGCATAATTTTCAAACTAGTATATTCTTTGTTGAAGGGCAAACTCTCAAAATTCTACTTTTTCATTCCTAATATAAAAGTATTTAATTTTATGTAACAACTAAAATGTTCTTCACTCATAGATTTTTTTACTATTTTTCATTTTTCTTTCCAAAACAAATTTCTCTCTATTTCAACATTTCAGTGGGGGGGGGGGCTAAGAACAATTGAAAATAGATTTTTTTAATTGGTCAAATCAATGAGGTTTGATATGATAGGACCTCAATGCAATTTTAGTTATAGAATTTATTGTAACTGAAGCATTCTCTGTGAATCTTAGATTCCTCCCCTCCTATCCCAAATGTAGTAATCACTTTAATGAAAATCCATGACATGAAATTTAAATAAACAGAAATAGATTACATTCCTAATATTCTAAATATTTCTGAGCCATTAGAAAAGGTACATTCCAAAGTTAGCTACTAACCCAATAGAATTAAGAATTTTTATAGCCTACTGATTTGAGAAAAATTTTTTTAAATTTTCAACCCACATCAAATTTGGGGGGGAAATAAAACTAGACCAAATTGTTTTCCATTTTAAAATAATTCATAAAGACAAAATTATTCAATAACACTTCATGACTAAAATAATTTTTCTAGCTACCTTAAAGTTGTATGGATTATAATCTTTTTTTGGGGGGGGGCAGGGTAATGAGGGTTAAGTGACTTGCCCAGGGTCACACAGCTAGTAACTGTCAATTGTCTGAGGTCAGATTTGAACTCAGGTCCTCCTAAATCCAGGGCCAGTGCTTTATCCTATAATCCTCTTAAAGTTAAAAGTGCCATTCCACCTATAAGACTGGCAAAGATGACAAAAGAGAAAAATTACAAACATTGTAGAATGTGGAAGGGCAACAGTTTCCTGACACTACTCCTTACCCAGACACAGCTTTCTCTTCACATAATTTCTCTAAGCCGCTTCCCTGCTCAAACTTCCTCCCCTGAAGAAATCTGATTGGCCCCAGCCTCTCTTATGCAACTTCTCTTCCTAGGGCCAATTAAAAGACCAACCCATGTGAGCTCTAAATATTTCAGACTTGGTGGGTGCCTTACATCAGGGCTTCTTAAACTTTTTCCATTCGTGACCCCTTTCCACCTGAGAAAATTGTTATATAAAACAGGTATACATAACCTTTTACTGTTGCTATTTTTTTCACGAGTCCTACATTCTGTTACATGATTCCATGTGGGGTCACAACCCACAGTTTAAGAAGCTAGTCCTTAGACCGCACCATTGGCTATAGCCATCTAGACTCATTTCCAGATCGAGATGAGCTAAGAGGATGTATCCTTGCTGTAGATCCTTGTTGTAGATCCTTACTGTTTTTGGAGAAATTAAACCTCATCCTTTGTTAAATGTTCAGTGACTCACAAATGCCTCATTTCTTCCTAAGAGAGCACTGGCTTTTGAACCCGGCCTACAACAGAAGGACTACGGGAAAACAGGAAGGTACAGTTGTGAATTGGTCCATCCATTCTGGAAAGCAATTCGGAACTATGGCCCCAAATTTATTAAACTGTGGATGCCCTTTGACCCAGTAATGCCACAACTAGGCTTAGAAATCAAAGAAAGAAGAAAAGGACCTATATGTACAAAAATATTTGTAGTAGCTGTTTTCATAGTAGCCAATAATTAGAAACTGGGGGTGCTCTCCTATTGAGGAACGGCTAAACAAATTATAGTATATAAATGTAGTGGAATATTGTGCCATTAAGAAATGATAAAATAGACATTTCCAAAGGAAACTGAGAAGACCTCTATGAACTTATGCAGAGCCAAGTAAGCAGAACAAGGTGAACAATTTGTACAATGAAAACATTATAAAGGAAAACAACTCTGAACAAACCACATTTCCAAAAGACTGGGGGAGGGGGAATCACAACACTAGTCACCTCCTAACAAAGAGGTGATGAATTTAAAATTCAGAAAGAAACATATATTTTGGGTCATGGCCAATGTAAGAATTTGATTTTCTGGACTATGCACCTTAATGGTGACAGTTTTGTTTCTCATTTGTTTATTGTGTTTTCATTCAACTAGGGAGTCATCATGATGGATAGATTATAAATGCATGTAAAAATGAATAAATATATTTAAAGGTAATATTACCACCCTCTTCCCATTATACTCAAACATAAAATGATATGAACTTAACTTTTTCTCCTTCAAGTCAACTGTAAGCTTGGGACTTAAAAACAACCCACTAAAATCAAGAAGACACAATAGAAATAATCTACCTTATTTATTATTTTCTGTAGAAGTATACATAGGCAACCATATTGGAGCTTCCACATAGGACCCCTGACAAGGCCACCAAGAATACATTTGAACAATTTAAACTTTTGTTCTGATGAAAAAAATAGACTTGTGAATGGGTTTATTAAAATACTAAATACAGCTTTAATACTTCAGATATTAGCATCTTGACTTCTATTGATCCAAAATAACTAAGAAATGGAAATCCCATCAACAAAAAGACATGCTTGTGTCATTTTTCTTTGCATATTAGGGAAAATAGTAAGTAAGGTATTCTCCCGTCTTTATTCTGACTTCATTACTTAGATGTATGATGTATAATACTTTGATTACCATCTAACTTTACCAAGATGTGATCAGTTGCTAATAAAAATAGAACTTTGCTACATGTTCCTCTTTAAACTTTTTTGTGTGTTTTCTTTTGGAATAAATTATCTGTCAAGATTTTTAAATGATGATTAAAAATCAGCAAATACCCAACCAAAATAGGAATAATTTTATCCTTATGAAATACTCATAAATCTTAGATGACTTGCACATCTATGGTTTCAAAGATGTAGTACAACCATTATAACCATTGCAACATATAAATAAGTTTAAAATATGGTATTAATATAAAAATCACATAACCCTAAGAATTTAATATAGCTTGCTATGGCAATGCCCAGATCATTTTTCCAAACAAATAGATATGCTCCATCATGTCATTTTGAACTTTTTCTGACCTTTTTTCAAGGAAGAGAGCTACAATTGAGAACAAATGTTTGGTGAAGAAAATTCTGGCAAGTGTATTTGGACAGATATTGATAATGTTTGCATTAGGTGGCTTTTATTTCAAATTAAAGACCTCATGACTTTTCAGAACTTGTTTTGCTTTCCTTATAAAATGTAGTCGAGTATAGACATGAACTGAAATGGCATTATCATGACCACAATAGCTTTCAGTACTTTTGTGGCATAATATAAAATATGGTTATCTTCTTTAAAAGGTACAATTTGAGATATAAATTTCAAATGTGTCTATTAGTCATCCCATAAGCAAATTATAAAAGAAAAATTATCTCGAGCAGAGACTATTCTTACAATAAGTTTATAACTGGCCTCCAACCCCTCCATCCTTCCTGCTTAGCTCAGGATGAGCTTTAGATTTCACACAAGAACTGCACCATGCCAACCTCATTCAGTTCAGTCCTATCCAGGTTCCAGGATCTCTACCCTCTATCCTTAACTCCAGGATCCCAGCTTTTCTATTCATTAAGCCCACAAAGCATTTATTTCTAATGATTCATTCACATACACACTTTCCCTACATAATGTCAGAATTATAGACTGAATCAGTCCATTGACTAATCAATCTGTCAAGGGAGTTGATCCACTGACCCCATCAGAAGAGAGCAGTAGAAGGCTCCAACACAGTATTTAAAAGATTTGTTTGCTGTGGTTTGGTTGAGCATGCTCTAGTGCATCAAAGATTCTTAAGCTTATTTAGTACACAGACTCCTTTCATGAGAGGTAAAACACCATATGCAATATCTGTCCCCTTAGACCTCCAACCCAGCTTGCTACTGGCAAAGTACTCACCAAAATTTATGGAAAGACAGGTTGTACTACTGACAGAAAAAAGATAATATCTGGGGTTTTAAATTAAATGTCATTCCCCCAAACAAAATGAGAACCAACACAACATCTCCAGATCACCTCAGGGCTCAGCTTCACAGACTACCCAAAATACCCAGCCCACACTCTAGAAGATGGATTGGGAAACAAACCAGTAAAGTCTAGAGCTCTATGTGAATTTGTGAAAGTTCTTCGTTCATATGTGTGTGTATATTTTTAGAGCTTCAGTTGATAAAAAGGGATAGTCAGTTTCTTTTGTAAACAACAATTTATAAAAATGTATTAAGGCACTCTGCCAGATGACACTTCCCTGCATTAGGGCCCTTAACATACTTAGATCCTCTTCTCCATAACTTACCCCAAAAGGTTTATATGGAAGGCCTAGAAAGACTAAACCTTGTATGTTTTCCAATTCTAGGTTTGTTTTTCATTAAGAAAGAGATGTGGGGGGGCAGCTAGATGGCGCAGTGGATAGAGCACTGGCCTTGGAGTCAGGAGTACCTGAGTTCAAATCCAGCCTCAGACACTTAACACTTACTAGCTGTGCGACCCTGGGCAAGTCACTTAACCCCAATTGCCTCACTAAAAAAAAAAAAAAAAAAAACAACAAGAAGAAAGAGATGTGGGGCAGCTAGGTGGTGCAGTGGATAGAGCACTTGCCCTGGAGTCAGGAGTACCTGAGTTCAAATCCGGTCTCAGACACTTAACACTTACTAGCTGTGTGACCCTGGGCAAGTCACTTAACCCCAATTGCCTCACTAAAAAAGAGAGAGAGAGAGAGATGTAAAATTCAGATTTATAAAACATTAATTAAAAGGTATATGCTGTATGTATAATGAGTGATTCTAGGGAGGAATATGGAATCATGTAAAGAAAGTAAAGAAAATATCCATAAACTTTGATCATGAGTTTCCAAAGCTATCCATATACCTCAAGGAGGTCAATAGCAAAACAAAAATAAAATCCACACTAAAATATTTGTAGAAGCACTTTTTGTAGTGGCAAAGAATTCAGAACAAAGACCCTCATCAATTTGAAAATAGCCAAATAAGTTATGGTACATGAGTGCAACAGGATATGGCTCTCTTGTATTATGAATGTGACTAATTTAGAGAAGCATAGGAAGACTTATATGAAGTCATGAAAAGAGAAGTAAGCAGAACCAGAACAGCAATATACCTATTGACTACATCGATGTAAATGGAAAGGAACAACATCAGGCAGGACCACTGAAACTGAATGCTGTGTAATATGATATGAGAAGAGGGGCAGCTAGGTGGCACAGTTGATAGAGCACGGGCCCTGGAGTCAGGAGGACCTGAGTTCAAATCCAGTCTCAGACACTTAATACTTAACTAGTTGCGTGACCCTGGGCAAGTCACTTAACCCCAATTGCCTCACCAAAAAATATATATATATATATGATATGAGAAGATATCTTCCTACACCTCTTTGCAGAAGTGGGGACTGTCATTGTGCCATACTGCATGTAATGTCAGACTTTTCCAATGTTTGTTGGTTTTGCTGAACTTCCTCTGCCCCTTTTTATTCTTTGTTGTGAAGGATGGCCATCTCCAATCATTATAATTTCAGAGCATTAACTTGAATGTTCTATTGTTTTTCTTTCCATTTACATTGTTGTCTGTATGTGTATTGTTTTTCTTGTTCTGCTTATTTCACTTTGCATGACTTCATGTGCATCTTCCCATGCTTCTCTGTGTTTATCACATTCATCATTTTTAACAACACAGGAAGAATCTGTTAGGTTCATGTACATCCATGTGCAAACATGGTTTAGTCATTCTCCAAGTGATAGCCATCTATTTTGTTTCCAGCACACTGGGAAATATAGGGGATGTAAAAGCAAAAGATAGGGGGAAAATTTAAAAAGAAAACTAGACCGAAAGTCAGAGAACATGAATTCAAGTCCCTGATATGTTACCAAATAGCTATGTGACCTGATATGTTACCAAATAGCTATGTAACTCCTTTGGGCCTCAATTTCCTCACCTAGAATTAAACAGTAGAAATCCTTGACTACAAAGGTGTCTATCTAAATTTAGAATGTGATTTCTTTTCATGAATAAGTGATATGAAAATGAGTATATCTTGTACTTCTCAATAATTAGGTACCCACATTACTGATGAAATCATAGAATCTATCTCATTCCTCATCAGATGAGAAACCATTCTGTATACTAAATAAGGACACTTGGAAGGAAGAAAGGATGGAGAGAGAGAAAATGCTGAGAAAAGTTCTAAGTTAGGTAAATTAAAAATCATATTAAGGAAATGACATGTACCTACCTAAGAATTAATATCTATGGGAAGACAATAGCTACCACTATAACGAGTATGTTCCTGAATATTGACATAGCTAAAATTAATATTAAAGCAACAGTGTGTAAATTACTTGGGGCAAGCAATAATTAATTGTGATACAGCTTCATTTTGTGACAGCAATAATCTTATATGTGTGTTCTACTGACAGATTCCTCAGATGAAATTGAATTGAGATGGTTTAACCACTTTTATAGTTCTCTGTCAATTGAGTGTTAGATTTCATGCCTAATATGTGTTTCATTGTTTTCTTTTGTTGCAGCTTGAATTCTGTGATATTTAAGGATAGATATTACTCCAAGGAAACATGCAAAAGTTATAGCTCTCAAAGCTCACACTTCAGTGACTGTAAGAGATATTGTAGCAATTGTTGGTACGGGAGAGTGAAGTATTTCAAGAATCATTTGAGCCCCATGATGAAACAGGATCAGCCACAATGAAGTACAAAGGAAAGGGCAAGGGAAAATGAAAAACAATGCCCAGGACTGACAAACTATTGCTCAATTAATCCTCAGAAAACAAGACTTTTGTAGGAACCTGGCAATTACGAGAGTTGTTATTAACTCCTGTACATTGTGGCATAGGCTTTCTAAAGTTGGAAGAAAAGCAAGAAAAATGTTTTCTTTAAACAGCTGCTAACCATTGCTTAAAAGAAAACATTCTTATCATGGGCAAAATAGTACAAAGATTAGAATATTTAAGACAAGGAAAAAGATAATTTTTAATAAAACTTAACTTTTAATTCAAGTCTTTACCAAAATTATGGTCAGAAGATGTTCAGGTGAGCCTATAATATGTAGGCAGCTTCATCAGACTGTTAAGAGAGTCATCTAAAGCAAGGCTTCTTAAACTTTTCCCACTCATGACCCCTTTTTGCCTGAGCAATTGCTATGTGACCTCGTGTATGTAGGTGTATAAAATAGTTATACGTAACCTTTTACTATTGCCAAATTTTTCTCAACCCTCACTTTCAGTAACATGACTTTATGTGGGGTGGGGACCCACAATTTAATAAGTTTTGATCTAAAGCAAAATGTTTCAGGGGATTTTTTACTTTCAGTGGGTTTGGAAGTATATTGATATAGTAGGTATATAAAATCTGGGGTTTAACCATACTCACTTATAGTTCACCTCACCTGAGGCCTGACCAACCTCAACCTGACACTTTACTCGTTGCTTCATAAATCATTTTGTCTTCCTGTGCCAATTAATTAGCTTGAGCTCTCACCCAGGTCCATTAAATCATATTTAATGATAATTACTCAATTCCTATATTTAAATAAATATTAAAAGTACTGAATACATCCAATTTGTTAATAAATTAAAGGGATAATAAACACAGTCATATCAAGCAACAAGTTTTTTATTTAGTGCCTACTATGTTCCAGTCACTGTAGTAAGCACTGGTGATATAAGTACAAAGAATGAAATAATCCCTACACCTAAGGGTATTATATTCCAATGTGGAAGATGAGAAGTACATAAATATAAAACAAATAAATACAAATATAAATAAAGTAGTTGAAGACAAGGTAGTTGGTGGGTAGGGGGACTAGCAGTTTGGAGATGACAAAAGGCTTCATGATGATTTTGCCAGAGATGCATCTTAAAAGAAACAGAGGGCCTGAGACAGAACTAAGAAGGGAATGTATTTCAGGCATGTTGCATAGTCAATGCAAAGGCAGAGAGATGGTGTCATTTGTGAGGACCAAAGGGAAGGTCACTTTTTCAGAGTTTAAGAGAGAGAATAATGAGTTAGAAAGACAGGTTGGAAACAAGTGGTATGGGGCTTTTAAAATCTAAACACTGAAGTTTAGATTGCATTTATCCAAAAGCAATAGGAAGTCACTATAATAGGTTGGGTAGGAGAGTCACATGGTTAGAATTGTGGTAAGGAAAATTAGTTTGGCAGCAATCTGTTGGATGGACTGGATTGTTGAGCTACTTGAAGCAAGGAGATCAATTAGAAAGCTTTTGCAATAACCTGGGTGAGAAATGATGAAGAACTGAACTCAAATCCATCCTCAGACACTTATTAGCTGTGTGACCCTGGCCAAGTCACTTAATCTCTGATTGCCTCTTTTTTCTTATCTGTAAAACAGAGATAATAATAGCACCCACCTTGCAGGCTGGTTGTGGGGATCAAATGAGATAATCATTGTAAAATGCTTGACACAGTGACTGGCTCATACTAGTAGCTTTATAAATTTTAGCTATTATAGTAGTAGTATAATTATGTGATTTATTATAATAATTTCATTATTATTATGTAATTTGACTATGCCCAATCTATATTTATATATATATACATAAATATATGCACATATGTCAGGAAATAATTTTTACTTGTCTGGAATTTCAGTATAGCTCCACTGTTTATTCCCGCTACTGATTAAAATCTCATGAATTTTCTTAGCATTTCTCTTTAAGATTATTCAATAAATTTAATTATTTTAATTTGAACATCACTGTATAAACTTTTACTAGCCTAGTAGAAAATTGAAAGATCTATAATTCATGATGTTGTTCCCTATCAAAAATAAAATGGGAACTAAAAATGGAAGAGATAATATCACATTGGAAAGTTCACAAAAAAAAAATGCTAAGCATCATTTTACCTCCAGTCTATTTAATATTGACTAATATTTACCTTCTGCCCCTTTTGTGTCGAATGCATGTTGAGTTCATCTATAAAGAGTGAGATTTTCACTAGCCTCATGAGCATCTCTGCTTAAATCAGGTGTCAGGGTGCTGATTAGAACTACTTTTCTGTTTCACTATAGTTCTCAGCTGAAATGAGCCTACAGCTGTATTAAAAACAGTCCAAATACAGTCTGAACAAAAAAGAATAAAATTAGTATTGTTTTCAGAGCTGTATAACTGCTGCTAAATCATAGTACATGCCAAAGAATACATGCAAAAGAATTCTCATAAGATCATTCTTAAAATGTGTAATGCATTGATGTCTAAAAGGTTATAAAGATAGGGATTTGAGTAAGATAAAGTCAAAGCTGCAGCCTTATAATTGAAATAATGCCTAACCCTACCCTAGTAAGCCTGGTTACCTCAGCTTACATCAATTTTTGAGCTTCTTATGCAGCTTAGAAACTGAGCATCTGAGAAATATGCAGCTACGGTCACCCACTGCTTAGAGACTCCTGTAATAGTCAAGGACTCAGCAGAGCAGTGTCTGATTAGAGATTTGGCCTAACTTCAATTTTTTTTTTCTATTGTGAGACTAATTCATATCTTTGACCTTAGTCAAATATAATATGTCATGATACTAGAAGAGGTAATAAAGAATTAATAATGTAATTATTTTAAGTCCCAAGACAGGGAAAATTTACAAAACAGATTAATAAGTACCATTTGAATCTACTTTCCAAATGTGTGGGTCTGACTTTTGTGGAATTTGTATGTCATACAGTTTTAAAAAATGGTTTACTCTGTGACTAGGTCCTTAGGAATTTAGAACTTCATCCAGCATTAAAGCATAAGATGACGATGAGTTTGATAATGGCATATGGAGTTGTCCATTGCTGGGTCATTTATTTGATTATAATAGCTTTAGAGCTACATCCTGGAGTCCACAGTGAGTAGAAAGTGAAGTACCTCATTTAATTTAACATTGCAAAAGTAACCAGAACAATGAGCATTCTTGTTAAGCAGTTCAGGAGAGTCTTAAACCAAAGAAGCATGCAACTTAAACTACATTTACTCCTCCTGGATAAGGGTGGAAGTACTTTGGCTGGAAAACCTGAATTTGATACTGCAGCCAGGACTGTTCTTTTCCTGGGAATAGACATCAGTTCTCAAGACTGGTGAGCTTCATACATGTTATATCTTAAAAACAGGTTTCACTAAAACTTTTGCCTGAATCACAGATTAAGTACATATTTAGAAGTTTGGGAAGCACAAATCAAGGCATATGTGATTTGTTTCTGCTCTCTGGTCTATGTGAGTCATCTCAGAGATGATGAATTTTAAATTTAGGGTCATATATCCAGAGGTGACTATTTTTTGCATAGAATTTGTTGTTTAAACATTTAAAATTACCTAGGAAGCATGGCACTCAGTGAGCTTTAAAAACAATAATTTGTTCTTTTGATACATTATATTAACATGGTTTAATTGTGTAGCCTGTCTTCCTGGGGCTCATTCTAATGAGTAGAAGTACTTACATTCTCCTGTTTTACAAAATAATCGACTTATCACAATATTGTTTCACACAATATTCTATTATTCATTTCTGTACTAACTTTAGAGTCCTAGTTTTTTAAAAAATTATTCAGAGTACTATTTTGTATTAACTATCTGTAACATAAATGGTTGATATGTGTGGTTACTCTTTTTTTATATTCCTGGTCATCTTTTCCTATGTTCCTCTCATATATTTAAGGTATGTTATGATTTAAACACATGCAAAAATTTAATTTGTTCTTCATGTTTTTAAGTGATCTACATAAATTATTTTGTGTGTATGCTTTGGTAATTTGACACATATTTTCTAAATAAGTGAAGAAAATAAACCCTGTGTTGATGCTATTATTCATCTACAGGACTCCTACTCTATTAATAATAAAAGTGAATTTATCTTACCTCCAAAACTCCGATTTAAACTAATTTTAAGCAGTTGTCATGTAAAAAAAAGTCCTCCTTTTTATCATGTTTCATTGGGATTCACATTTAGCCCTTTAATGCCCCTTGTGTTTAAAAATAACGATTTGTTTTTAGAAATTTGATCAAGTTTGAGGTTTGGGCATTTATTTACTGCTGATAAATTCAGCCACTGACATTTTTGGTATTTTGTTTGTGAACTTGGAATCCAAAATCAAGTACAACATAATTGCAAAGAAGTAGAGGTTTGAGAATTCAAACACATTAGGGAAAATCATGATAGGGAAAACATATAAACTTTAGATTTATTTTTCTGATAGGTTTTCAGTTTTACAAGTGAAAAAATGATACTGTTTTGTCTAAAGATTAAAAATTCTTTGTAATGGGACAAAGCAAATCTAAATAATTGAACTATTTATAATGAAGTGCTCCTAAATTTCCTATACTGATCTTTAACTAGTTTAGTAAATGACAAAATATAATGAAATTTTCATTGTACCATCTGATAAACCACCCAAGTAGTTAAATCAATGCCTTTCTGTTTAACTCCACTATTTATTTTTCCATCAGAGCTGCCAATTCCCTAACATATTACAGAAGTAAAAAGAAACTCCTCTTAATTGATAAACATAACAGATTTTTGTTTCAAATCAGCTGATCTTCCTCTCCCCACAACTTACACACACAAATATGAACCTTGAGTTTTCTGCCACACTTTTAGTCAAACCATTATTCCACAAAATTATTTACATGCTCCTTTTTTTTAGCTCCATTGACAAGAATACCATAGCAGTTCACATCACCTTTGACCTACAGGGTGTACATCATGTTGTCAACATATAAACAAACACATGATTGGTTGTATTTTAATAGATTCTGTAAATATCAAGATCCAATTTATCAAAAGTTTCACTAAAGTGACAGCTGTGAACATTCTGGATAGTATTTGCAATTCTAATTCCTGCTTTCTATGAAAAAGGATTTCCCCCCAAGGGAAATACAATAAGTTACTATAACTATTTTTCTCTGTACTGATTGAGGCTCTGACTCTGATTCAACAGAAGATCCTGAATTGCTGACAAATGAGGGTTCTGTCCATCATTTGTGAAAGATGTTTAACTTTAACAGAACAATTGTATGGAATTTTTGCCACTGATTTTTTTTAATTTATCCTAGTATATCTCCTACCACAATGATTTTTTAATTTGGTTTGAATTAAAATTAATTCTGGGAAGGGGGTACCTAGGGGGTACAGTGGATAAAGCACCAGCCCTGGATTCAGGAGGGCCTGAGTTCAAATCCAGCCTCAGACACTTGACACTAGCTTGTGACCCTGGGCAAGTCACTTAACCCTCATTGCCCTGCCCCCCAAAAATTAACTCTGTGATGATGACAATATAATTTCCAAGTATATTATTATTCTCTATTAACTTGTGTTACTTTGTACCATATGTCACCAATCAGCATGCCTGATTCAATATTTTAACTTAATATGTTTCCCTCATAAAATATAACACTGTGTGCCTACAAAGCATCCATCGAGCTTTATGATTCTAATATTTTTTAAATGTAGTACACCAAAAGAAAATGAAGGGGCTAGAAGTAACTGGTTTTAAGAAGGATTGATTGTTAAAATTGTATATATTCTACATGTGTTAAGTACCACCTTTTATTAAAGTCTTATTCTGATGTCTTATTGTGACATGGAAGTGACTCTGGATCTTCAAAGGCTATACCAACAGAACTTATTGGGGTTTTTGGCGGGGCAATGAGGGTTAAGTGATTTGCCCAAGGTCTCACAGATAGTAAGTGTCAAGTGTCTTAGGCCGAATCTGAGAATCCAGGTTCAGTGCTTTGTCTACTGAACCACCTAGCTACCCCCCAGAACTTAATTTTTGACAGATTCTTCTGAGCTAGAAAAACTTCAAGTTATGGGTCAACTGATGGATTTGATGTCTTTGTATCTGTACTCCAAGCATCAATCTTGATTAACTGAGTAAGCCTCATCATTGAAGGATTGGGAAATATGTGGTGATTTCTTTTCCTATTTTTTACAACTCACTAAACCTTTTATTAAAGCATGGATGAGGTTATTATATATGTCACTGGAGGGAGTGCCTCCACAATGAAATCATAGATACCTGAGGTATTGAAGCTGTCAAACATCTTATTTCAAGAAATAGCTATGCCTTTCTGGGAATAACTTAAAGCAAGGCTCTAGAGCACTGTACTGGGTTCAGGAAGATCTGAGTTCAAATCTACCCTCAGACATTTCTTAGCTTTATGACCCTTGCCACATCACTGACTTCTATATGACTCAGTTTCTCATATGTAAAATGGGGTTAATTCTTCCTAGGGTTGTGATGAGGAGAGATGAGGTAATATTTGCAAAGCATTTTGCATGTCTTAAATTGCTAGATAAATATTAATATTACTGCCATCACCATCATTATTATACCAATTAGTGCAGTAGAAAGGCCAGTAAATTTGACATCAGAGGACTAGGTTTAAATTCTAACTACACTAGTTGATATCTTGGACAAGTGACTTTAATTCATTGGGCCTCTTTCCTCATGTATAATATGAGAGGGCTGTACTGGATAATTTCTAAGGTCATTTTCCATTTTAGATCTATAATGCTATGAAATAAAATACCAATAAGCTTTGAAAGTAATCTATCAGCAATGCAGCTGTGATTGCACCTGAACATAAAGGGCCTAATAATTAACAAAACCATGAAATTTACTATGTTGAGTAATGTAAATATTTTACTTTGGTAAGTTTTTTTAAAAAACACAGAATTAGTTTCTTCTTGGGAAGGAATTTGTTTATGCTACTTGTGTGAAGTCAAATCCTAATGTATTTTGAATAATCCAAAATGATTCTCCTCAAATGAGCAAGTTTACAAATGGAGAAAAGAATATAATGTCATGATCAAAGTAAAGACTACAAAGTACATGTCCTAGTGGACAGAGCGCTGGATTTGGGCTCAGGACTACTTGAATTCAAATCCTCTGACACTTAGCAGCAACTTGACTTTGGGTAAGTCACCGTAAACCACTATATATCTCCAGCAATTTTGACACCCCCTGTAAAGTCAATTGCCTCACCAAAAACAAACAAACAAAAGTATTAGCTTAACTATTTTTCAAACTATATCTTTTTTTGCAGGGCAATGAGAGTTAAGTGACTTGCCCAGAGTCACACAGCTAGTAAGTGTCAAGTGTCTGAAACCAGATTTGGACTCAGGTCCCCCTGAATCCAGGGCCAGTGCTTTATCCACTGTGCCACCTAGCTGCCTCTCAAACTATGTCTTAAGAGGAGATAGAAGTTTATAAGATATTTTAAACCATGCTGGACAAAACACAGACCAATTTATATTTTGGGGAATGAGACTAAATGGGTCTTTTATGTCCCTGAATTCCATAAAACTTTTTACAAGATAAATTTAACTTATCATACACTTTTCCCATCTTACTGAATGACATCCTAAATGACTAGTAGTGATTGAAATAACTAATCTGAAATGACCACAATTAAAGACTTTCTGCCTGGTTCTTATCTACCAACCATATACACTAGTACTTCTATAAAGAAAGCAGGTGCTACCCAGATTTTTATTGCAGCTAATTTTTCAAGATGTTTTTTAGCAATAACAACTGAGAAAATAGGAGAATAAAAAGAAAAAATCATTAATTTAAGGGTGCAAGACACTATGAAGGTCAACTAGCCGAACTCTGTTATTTTGCACATAAGGAGACTAAAGTCTTGAAAAGCTGTGATTTGCCTAAGGTCACGCATATATTAAGTGGCAAAGCTAGGATTCAAACCCCAGGTCTTGTGACTGGATCCAGTCATCATTCACCAGTATCATGATGCTTCAGGTACTCTTTCTATAAATGTAGTGAGCTCAACTTTAGGTTTGGAACAGCTGATATTTCTGCCTGGTTTTCCAAGGCTGAGTTCCTATAGAAATCAACCTTAGGACCACTCCCTCCCCCCCAATAAAAGGGGGTGAAGAAGGGAGGACTCGGTCATTCCGCTAGCACAGAGGCACCAACAGTCCTATAAAAGCCTAGGGGGAAAGGGCAAACCCTAGAGAGATCAGCTAACAGAGGCTTTCAATGGAAGCATCAGTATTTTTGTTGTTCAATTGTTTCAGTCATGTCCAACTCTTCATGACCCCATTTAGGGTTTTCTTGACAGAGATACTAGAGTAATTTGCTATTTCCTCTTCCAGTTCATTTTAAATATGAGGATACTGAGGTAAAGGGGGTTAAGTGACTTGCCCAGAGTCCCACAACTAGTAAGTGTCTGAGACCAAATATGAACTCAGGAAGATGAGTCTTCCTCATTCCAAGCCCAGTACTCTATCCACTGCACCACCTCGCAGCCCAACATCAGTATACAAATCATAAGATTTAAAGTTGTAAATAATCTTAGAATCATTTAATTAAACTTCCTCATTTTATAGATGGTGAAACTGAAGCCCAAGGAATAGAGGCAAGTCACAGCAACAGGATGGGACAAAGCCAAAGCGCTCTTTTTTTTTTTCAGTGAGGCAGTTGGGATTAAGTGACTTGTCCAGGGTCACACAGCTAGTAAGTGTCAAGTGTCTGAGGTTGGATTTGAACTCAAGTCCTCCTGAATCCAGGGCTAGTGCTCTATGCACCGTGCCACCTAGCAGCCCCCCAAGCACTCTTCTATGATATCAGGGCAGTTCTCCTTAATAATTTCCTGGAATATGGTGTCTAGATTCTTTTTTCTGGTCATGGCTTTCAGGCAGTCCAATGATTCTCAAATTGTCTCTCCTCGATCTGTTTTCCAGATCAGTTGTCTTTCCAATGAGGTATTTCAAATTTTCTTCTATTTTTTCATTTTTTTTATTCTGCTTGACTGATTCTTGGTGTCTCGTGGATTCCTTATCTTCCAACTGTCCCACTTTAATTTTTAAGGCATTGTTTTCTTCAGTGAGATTATGCACCTTTTTTTCCATTTGGCTAAGTGAATTTTTTAAGGTATTGTTTTCTTCAGTGAGATTATGCAGCTTTTTTTCCATTTGGCCAAATGAATTTTTTAAGGCTTTGTTTTCTTCAGCTTCCTTTTCCAAGCTGCTGATTCTTTTTTCATAGTTTTTTTGTTTTGCTTTCATTTCTCTCCCCATTTTTTCTTCTACCTCTTGCAATTGATTTTTAAAATCCTTTTTGAGCTCTTCCAGGAAGGCTTTTTGTTCTTGCGACCAATTCACCTTCCCTTGTGAGGCTTCAGATGTAGCCAATTTGAGGCTATTGTCCTCATCTGAGTTTGTGTTGGCTTCTTCCCTATTGATACAGAAGCTCTCAATGGAGAGGGCTCTTTTTTGCTTCTTACTCATTATTGCAGCTTATTTATTTATTCTTTTAGTTGAGGTCTGCTCTGGGGGCACCAGGGTCCCTGTTTTGGGCTTCTTGTGCAGGTGTATAGGTGCTGTGTGACCGGGCTTTTACTCTGAGGCCTTTATGGTGTGTGGAGATCCCCCGCCCTGCACTTCCTGTCTCCCAAGCACTCTTCTTAAAGCATCATAATTCATTTCATCTGCCATCTTGGAATTTCCCAAGAGCTCTGCTGCTACACAACCTGATATTCCTTTAGCTTGATCCAGGGATGATTGTGAGGGTGTGATCTCTGTTCCCTCCTAAATCTAAAGTTCTTCTTCCAGAAGTCTCATTATAAACCAAATTAACTAAAGTGTACAGTGTAAAGAATTAAAATTCACTCTATCATAACCCAACCCCACTTCAATCCTCCTTCTCATCCTGCTTCTACAAATGACACACAGTATTGAAAGAGCAAAAGACTTGGGAGTCAAAAGACTTGGATCCTAGTCAAGCCACCATATTACTAGCTGCATGAGCCTGAGTTAAGTCGTGTAATAATAGCCGACATTTATCTAGCACTTCACAGATCTCGTTTAAGTCATATACTAGCACTGTTTAGTAGTTACTTCTGGTATTACTATCATCCCCATTTTATAGATGAAAAAGATGAAACTCAGAAGTCAGGGAAGTTCCTGGTAGCTGTGAAAGACAGAATTTAAACCTAGGTATTTCTGACTCCAAACTTAGCACTCTATTCTATTATACCCCCTGTTTCTTAACTTCTGTGGGCCTCAGTTTCCTCATTTATGTTAAAGGGGATAACAATGGTTGTCCTGTTTACCTAATAGGTCTGTTGTAAGAACATTTTGTAAACTATAACACACATATAAATGGGAGCTATAATACAACAGTATTCATAAAAATCACTAGAATTTATGTAACACTTTAAGGTTTACAAAGTACTTTAGAAATAGTATGTCATTTGATTCTCAAAACAACCCTTAAAGGTAAGCATTCTTACAGATCTTTTACAGATGAGGAAAATGAAGCAGACAAAGGTTAAGTGACTTGCCTAGGGTTATGAAGACAGTAAATATTTGAGAATGGATTTGATCTCAGGTCTTCCTGATGCCAGGTCCAGTACTCTTATTATCTTGCTGCTTAGTAGAAAAAGGACTTGCCTTAAAGTTAGTAGACATATCTTTCATTGCCTCCTCTGACCCTTCATAGCTATAGTCTCAAACAAATCACATAGCCTTTCTGAGCCTCAGTGTCCTTATCTGTAAAAGGGAAATAAATTTGGACTACCTACTCCATAGGGTTGCTGTGAATAAACCTTAAAATGCCAGCTCACAAATATGAGCTAATTGTGGAGGCAGTGACATCAAAGAATCTGAATTGAAAGGGATGACAAACATTTTAAAAAACAAAAAAGTAAAACATTTTTTAAGGACCTACTGGGTGCAGCTTAGGTGCCAGGGGAGTTTGAAAGTATAAATAAGATAAGGCATTGTCTTTATAGTCTCTATCTTATCTAAAGGTTACTTTTGGACGAAAGGGACCATCACAACTGATCATATTCTGAATAGGAATCCCCCTAAAAATGGCTATCCAGCTATTATTTCAAGAGACAGTGACAGGGAACTCACTGCTTCCCGATACAGTCCAATCTACTTTAGGAGAGTACTAAATGTTAGGGATGTTTAATTCAAGTCAAGTCTAAAACTACCTCGCAGGGATTCCAACCCATTATTCTAATGCTATATGGGACCAAGTACAAGAACTCTAATCCATTGGACAGCCCTTGAAATACTTGAAGAAAAGTACCAAGTGTAGTAAAAAATGAAAGCTTTTAACTAACATTTAAGAGTTGGTTAACAATAACTGAAGGACACCAGTTTTTGAAGGACTGCCCTTTCGGGGAGGAGACCGTGACAAACAGCTGTGCATCTGCTAATTCTCGGAAGAGTGTGACCAAGCACTCCACTTCCGGGGTTCAAGCTTAAAAACGAGGAGAGAACGGAACTGGTCTCTCTCTCACTCTGCACACACATGCTGACTCAGGTTTGAAGGTGTGGTCTAGTGATCGGCCTGGTCCTCCATAACAGCATGTGCTTGACACGGTTCTCAGCCTCAGAGGTGGCCTTGGGATTTGGTGAGTTCTATAAGGAATATAGACTAAGCTTAGATCTAAGACTATTTATTTGTATTTCTACTTTCCTATTTCTCTAATCAGCATCACCTTGTTTGTTGGCTAATTAATTCCCAAACAATAAAAGCTAAGTAATCCATCTCTAACTAAAGCTCAGAGACTTCTTTCTCTTACTGGTCTGGGAGATATATAAGGGAAAGGTTAAAGGGGAGTTTAATGTTCTTATATCCAATTTTAAATCTCACACAAGTCTTCTCCACATTAAACATCTCCAATTGCTTTACCTGGTCCCTGAATTTATGGTTTCTTGTTTCTGAATATATGGTTTCTATCTATACCCTGATCACCTTTCTCTGGACATAGATCTTTGTGAAATTTGGTGTACCTAATTGAATCGAATACTCCAAAGGTTTGTGACAGAACTAGGATTTCAACCTAGGTCCTCCTACTGTACAACCCTAATCCTGCACACTATGGCCCTATTAATGTGACATAAAAGTGAACAAGATTTTTTTTGCCACAATGAACACTGTTGACTCATATTGAGCTGTCAGTGAATCAGTCAATAAGCATTTAATCAGTGTTAAGTATGTGATAAACACTTTACTAGTCAGTCAACCAGGCAATAAACACTTATTAAGCCTACTATGCTAGGATCACTGCCATGCTACTATGCCTTTTACATGCCACACACTGTGCTAAGTGTTGAGAATTCAAAGAAAGGTAAAAGACAGTCCAGCCTCCCAAGCAGCTCACAATCTAATGGGGGCTAGAACATGCAACTATGAGCAAACAAGCCATTCACAGAATATATTGGAAATGCTAGTATTAAGAGAGATTGGGGGGACAGCTAGATGGCACAGTGGATAGAGCACCGGCCCTGGAATCAGGAGTACCTGAGTTCAAATCCGGCCTCAGACACTTAACACTTACTAGCTGTGTGACCCTGGGCAAGTCACTTAACCCCAATTGCCTCACTAAAAAAAAAAAAAAGAAAAAGAAAAAGAAAAAAAAAGAAATAAAGAAAAAGAGAGAGATTGGGAAAGGCTTCTGATAAAAGACAGAATTTTATCTGAAACTTTAAGGAAGCTAGGAGGTGGAAATGAGGAGAGAGAACATTCTAGATATGAAGGACAGGCAGTGAAAATTCCCAACAACCAGTTAGGAAATAGAGTATATTATTCAGGGAATAACAAGGAGGCCAGTGTCACTAAATCACAGAATACATGGGGTAGGTTGGGAGGGGGCAAGTTATAAGAAGATGGGGCGGGGCAGCTAGGTGATGCAGTGGATAGAGCACCAGCCCTGGAGTCAGGAGTACCTGAGTTCAAATCCGGCCTCAGACACTTGACACTTACTAGCCATGTGACCCTGGGCAAGTCACTTAATCCCAATTGCCTCACCAAAAAAAAGTAGAAGAAGAAGACTGGAAAAATGGGAGTGGAGAGCAAGAAATGAATGGCTTAGAACACCAAATAGAGGATTTTATGTTTGATCCTGGAGGTGCTATAGAGTCGCTGGAATTTATCAACTATATGGGTGATATGGTCAGAACTACACCTTTAAAATATCACTTTAACAACTAAATGGAGGGGCAGCTAGGTGGCACAGTGGATAGAGCACTGGCCCTCAATTCAGGAGGACCTGAGTTCAAATCCGGCCTCAGACACTTAATACTTACTAGCTGTGTGACCCTGGGCAAGTCACTTAACCCCAATTGCCTCACAAAAAAACCAAAAAACCAAACAACTAAATGGAAGATGGACTAGAGGGAGGAAAGACTTGAAGCAAGAGCACCAACCAGTCAGCTATTACAAGAGTCCAGCACGTGGTAATGAGGACCTGCACCAGGGTAATGGCAGTCATAGGAAAAAAGTCTAGCATATGTTACAAAAGTAACAATGTCACAAAGGCAAAATTGACAGCACAAGCCTTGGCAACAGATTGGACATGGAAGTATGAAGAAAGAGTGAGTAGTCAGAGATTACGCCTAGATTTCAAGCCTGGGTGACTGGGAGGATGGTGGTTTTCTCAACAGTAATAGAGAAGTTAGGAAAAGGGGAGAACTTGGTGGGGGAAAGACAATGGGTTCACTTTGGGGCGTCAGTTTAGTTAAAAATGTCTAACAGGCATTTGGAGGAGAGGTAAGACTGGAGATCCGTCCCAAAAGAAGTTGGGACTGAATAAGTCGGTTTGAGAATCATCAGCAAAGAGGTTATAATTAAATCCATGGGAGCTAATGAGATCATCACATGAAATTCTATAGAGAAAGAAGAAAAGAGGCCCAAGACAGAACCTTGAGGGACACCCATTATTATTGGGCATGACCAGGATGAAGATCCAGCAAAGAAGACTGAGTATGAGTTGTCAGTTAAGTAGAAAGAAAACCAAGAGAGAATGGTGTCCTAAAAACCTGAAGAGACAGAGTGTCAAGATGAGGGTGATTGACAGTGTCAAAGGCTAATAATATAACATTAAAACAGTCTCTTCCTTCAATGAACTTTCATTCTGCAGTCTATGAAGATAACTAGATTTTTTTTCACAACTTATTATCCAGCTAATCTTTACCCATCCTGTACTTGTGCAATTTATTTTCTTGAGCCCAAGTGTAGGACTTCACATTTGTCTCTATTAAGTGTCAGAGTATTGTATTCTACCATCATTCTGGTATGCTGAAATCTGTTTGGGGTCTTAATCATATCCTCCAATACATAAACTATCCCTATCAGCTTTGTGTCAATTGCAAATTTGATAAATATGTCAACTATGCCTCCATTCAAATCACATAAAAAAACTGAAACAGCATAGGGCCAAGGAGAGATATCTGAAGCAGCCAGTGGAGATTTCCCTTCAAGTTATCCTAGCTACCATAACATTAATCTTTACTCTTTGGGCCCAGTAATTATTGGTTCCAAATCTATTCAGTCATACTATGATTCACACTTCTTCATCTTGTTGAAAAGAATAACATGCGTGTCTGTCAAATGACATACTATACCTATACCAATATGCCCAATCAATCCTGATAGTGATCCTATTAAAAATGAAGTTAAATTAGTCTTGCTTGACTGGCTCATGATGAAACCATGCTCCTAGTGAATAACAATAAAGGTAAGCAAAAGTATTGAAGAAGAGATGGTTTCTAAAATTCTGGGTTGGAAGCATGGATCTTATCAAATAATACTATTTTACATACTTTGAAAGGACATATACTTTTCAGTAATCACAGTAACAAAGATACCTTGAGGTACTTTTTTTCAGGAATGGAGGTTGGTCATAATGTCCTAAATGGAAATTGAGGCTAAAACAACACAAAATCTCTGAAAATTCAAGAGATTAGCATCTTGCCCTTAATTAGGAGATGTCTTTTAAAAGCTAAGATTGCTTTATTATAAGAAAGGGGATAGGAGGGAGAGAGATACAGACAGGTGGACAAACAGGTGAAGGGAGGGAAGAAGGAAGGGAGAGACACTGAGAGAGAAAAAAGAGAGAAAGAGAGAGGGAGAGTGAACAAGCATGCCCCCCCCCCACCACCACCAATATCACAGATAACCTAGTCTCTAATTTAACCAAGAAGAATGAGGCCATCTGATGGAAATCCCCATCAGTTCCCCTCCTTCATTCCTCATAACTTCTCATCAATATTGTCCATTCTTTCTTCCTTTTCACTGGTCACAGAAGTGATTTCTCTGCTCCTCTCTCACTAAGACTGATCCCTCCACTATGGTTCTATTCTGTCACCTGTGGGACCTTACTCCAATGTTCATCCCTTCTCTCTCATGAACCTTCATGAACCCCTCTCTCTCACCACTAACTCCTTCCCATCTTCCCACAAACAAGCTCAGGTCTCCCTAATCCTAAAATAAGTCTTCTTTTTCCATAGATAGAGAAATTGACTGATAGATGATAGATAAAATGATTGGCAGATGGATGAATAATAGATAATAAATAAACAGATTGGTAGGTAATAGATAGCAGGTATATTGCTTTATTGATAGAAAACAGATGAATTGGTAGGTAAATAGGTAGGTAGGTAAGTAGGTAGGAGAGAGACAGAGACAGAGACAGAGACAGATCAGTTGGTCAGTCAGTTGGTTAGTCAATGAGTATTTATTAAGTGCTTCCTATGAGCCAAGAACTGAGAAAAGTCCTAGGTACAGAAATGGACAAAAACAATATGGCCTACAGACCTGTGTAACACCTTACATATGCCATCCTTAGGGGGCAGTTAGGTGGCGCAGTGGATAGATCACTGGCCCTGGATTCAGGAGGACCTGAATTCAAATCTGGCCTCAGACACTTGATACTAGCTGTGTGACCCTGGACAAGTCACTTAACCCTCATTGCCGTGCAAAAAAAAAAAAATGTGGCAATATGGCTCCTACTTTCAAGGAGTTTGCATTTTAATAAGACAGCATATAACATAAATATGGGGTAGAAAGAAATTGGGAGAGGGGAATAAAAGGCTAGTGAGGATATGGAACAATGTGGAGATTGAGCTGAGGTAGGAATGATTCTCAGCTGGGTACTAAGCAATCAGGAAATCAGATTAATCTTTCTATTCCATTCACCTAATATCCCATCTCTCTGTCCTTTCACTGATAAACTTCTTGGAAAAATTCATCCATGCTGGATACTTCCACTTTCTTATTCTCTACTTTCTACTTAACCCTTTGCAATTAGACTTCTTCCCCAATATGTCAGACCTCCCTCACAAAAGTCAATAATGGCATGTTAATTACCAAGTCCAATTTCACTTTTTCAGGTTTCATCTCTGCCTTGATCATTCTCTAGCTTTTGACATTCTTGAATGCCTCTTTCTATTGAATACCTCCTTTCATGTAAGAAACACCACACTCTGCTACTTTTCCTCCCTGCTTTTCTTCTGGGTTTTTTTGTTTGTTTGTTCTTTATCTACTTAAACTCTTAGTGTGTTGACTAAAGTTCTAGCCTAGACTTTCTTCTCTTCTCTCTCTCTCCACTCTCCTTTACCAAATTGTTCTTTAATTATTACAGGGTTCAATCACTACCTCTATATAGAGTCTCCCTTTCTGACTACCTCTGAATTCCAAATGCACATCTCCAACTCCCTACAAGACAAGGGAGGAGAAAGAGTCATAGGATAAGAGAATTGAGATCTCAAGGGACCTTAATAATAATTTCATCCATCCCTATTAAGAAGAGACTTGTGAAGATGTTGGAGTAAAGGCAGGGACCTGCCTGTGCTCTCCCAAATGCCCCTCCAAACAACATTAAAATAAAATCTCAGAATAAATTCTGGAGCAGCAGAACCAATAAAAAGGATTGGTGAAACAATTTTCCAGCCCAACACAATTTAGAAAGTCCAAGAAAAGTCTATCTCACTGGGGTGAGAATGTAGTGCAGGTCAGTACTGGCCCTGCTCCCAGCAAACCAGCAATAGGTCTTGCAGCAGTGGCTTTAGGAGATCTCAGCCCACAGATGGTAGTGGCCAGAAAATTGCTGAGAAAGAGATAAGAAGAGACCCTTTGCTGTCCCTGGGTGCAGAATTTTGCTCCATTGGCCATATGCAGTTATGATCCATAGACCGAGGGCAAGGAGAAGGAGTAGCAAGATTAGGGACCATGGTCACAGTTCTAGGGTGGAAAAGAGTGCTTGTGGTCACTCAAAGACCAAAGCACATGCCAGGATGGCATTGACCACAACTCTCCTTAAATCATACCACCTTGGAAAACTGAAACTTACAGACACACCCGCCCCCCCTCCCCCCACCCCACCGTGGAACTAGCTCTGAACACAGCAGCCACAAAAATTTAAAGTTTGGGACATTATCCCCTCAACTCCAGGAGAAAGTTCAACTATAACATAAAGTTAAAAGATAAAAAAGAACTAGAAAATGAGCAAACATTCCAAAAAAAAAAAAAGAACCTGACCATAGAAAGTTATTGTAGTGGCAGAGAAGATCCAAACATTCAGAAGAAGACAATAAGATGAAAGCAGCTACGTGAAAAGCCTCAAAGAAAAGAGTGAATTGGTCTCATGTCCTAGAAGACCTCAAAAAGATTTTTAAAAATCAAATAAGAGGGTGGGGGGGGCAGCTAGGTGGCGCAGTGTATAAAGCAACGGCCTTGAATTCAGAAGCTCCTGAGTTCAAATCCAGCCTCAGACACTTGACACTTACTAGCTGTGTGACCCTAGGCAAGTCACTTAACCCCCATTGCTTCATCAAAAAAAAAAATCAAATAAGAGGGGAGCAGCTAGGTGGCGCAGTGTATAAAGCACTGACCCTCTATTCAGGTGGACCTGAGTTCAAATCTGGCCTCAGACACTTAACACTTACTAGCTGTGTGACCCTGGGCAAGTCACTTAACCCTTATTGCCCTGCAAAAAAAATCAGAGAGGCAGAAGAAAAATAAGGAAAAGAAATGAAAATTATGCAAGAAAAATCAACATCTTGGAAAAGGAGACACAAAAAATATGCTGAAGAAAACAACACCTTAGAAAAAGCAGTTTAAAAAGGCACTAAAATCCACTAAAGAGAAAAACTCCTTAAAAAACAGAAATGGCCAAATGGAAAAAAAGTTACAAAAATTCACTTAAGAAAAGAACTCCTTAAAAATTAGAATTGGCCAAATGGAAAAGAAGGTACAAGAACTCACTGAAAAAATAATTCCTTAAAAATTAGTATTGGTCGAGTAGAAGCTAATGATTCCATGAGATATCAAGAAACAATAAAACACAATCAAAGAAAAAATTTGAAGAAAATGTGAAATATATCATTGGAAAAATAGTGACCTAGAAAAAAAATGGAGAAGAGACAATTTTAAACTTATTAAACTACTTGAAAGCAATGATCCAAAAAAAAAAAAAAAACCTGGGCATTATATTTCAAGAAATTATCAAGGAAAACTGCCCTCATATCCTAGAACCAGAGAGTAAAATAGAAATTAAAAGAATCCACTGGTCATCTCCTAAAAGAGATGCCAAATCAAAACTTCAAGGAATATTATAGTCAAATTCCAGAGTTCCCAGCTCAAGGAGAAAATATTTCAAAATGCTGGTTGCAAAGCTGCTACTTCTAGATAATTTCATGCAGTTAAGAGTGTTGACTAAACAATAGCTTAAAGAGAGAAATTGTTCAATCTTCTTGAGAGGATAAGTAGTCATAGAAACACATCTGGAAAAAGAGATCCATGAGATTCTGTTATGTGTATACACATATGAGCCTATATATAGACTGAAAGTGGATGAGAACATGACATGTTAAGTACTGAATTACTGTATTAATTTTATAGGAGGAAGAGGGGAAGAACAGTTGATCCCAGAGAAGAAGACTTGAACCATGGACAGAAGTTATTTTGAACTATCAATGGGCTATAATTCATCTTGGACCACTCTGGCAAAAAGGAGTGAGCTTGGAGGAGGATGCCTTGTCAAGCAGCCTTTGAATTTCTGGCAAATAACTCCCTTTACATTTCATTTCAAAGACCTAATTATGTCTGCATAAATAAATGAAAAGCAGCTTCTACATTAAAGGATCAGAGGGCTTAGAATATGATATTCTGGAAGGCAAAATAGCAAGGATTACAATCAAGAATCACATACCCAGCAAAACTGAATACAATCCTTCAGGGAGAAAATGGACATTTAATGAAATTGAGCACTTTCCATCGTTCCTGATGAAAAGACCAGAGGTGTAGGGAAAGACTTGCTCAAATGCTTCTCATTTTGATAATCAAATACATGAAGAACATAGGAATATAGATAGAAAGCAACAAGAGTCTTCAGATGTCCTTTTACAAATAAAGAAACAGAGGCCCAGAAAGGTAAGTGACTTCCCAGTGGTAACACTGATTAATGGCAGAGCTGAGATTTGAATTCAGGTCCTAGGACTCAAAGATTAGTACTCTTTGTACCCTACCACATAGCCTCTCAAAATGCTGGTTGCAAAGCTGCTACTTCTAGAGGGAAATAACTTCATTCATTGAAGAGTGTTGACTAAGCAATAGCTTAAAGAGAGAAATTGCTCAATCTTCTT
The DNA here is from genome assembly GCF_019393635.1 of Dromiciops gliroides. Classification (NCBI taxonomy): domain Eukaryota; kingdom Metazoa; phylum Chordata; class Mammalia; order Microbiotheria; family Microbiotheriidae; genus Dromiciops; species Dromiciops gliroides. The sequence continues at coordinate 514,913,776 of NC_057861.1, read as the reverse complement.
GAGAGGATAAGTAGTCATAGAAACACACATCTGGAAAAAGAGATCCATGAGATTCTTTTATTGTATACACATATGAGCATATATGTAGCCTGAAAGTGGATGAGAATATGACATGTTAAGTACTGAATTACTGTATTAATTTTATAGGAGGAAGAGGGGGAGAACAGTTAATCCTAGAGCAGAAGACTTGAAATATGGACAGAGGTTATTTTGAACTATCAGTGGGCTATATTTCATCTTAGACCACTCTGGCAAATAGGAGTGTGCTTGGAGGAGGATGGCTTGTCAAGCAGACTCTGAATTTCTGGCAAATAGCTCCCTTTACATTTCATTTCAAAGGCCTAATTATGTCTGCATAAATAAATAAACGGTGCTCCACAGCTTGATGCACAGCCATTTGTCATATTTAAATAATGGCATCCAAAGTAAATCCCCATTAACATTGTTTAACTTTAATTCTTTGGGAGATTTACTTCTCAAGTGATTAAAAACTGGATTGATTTATTACACTACAATTTAAATGAGACAACAAAACAAATAAAAAGCAGGGTATCAAGACTTAAGAAGTACAACTAACCCAGCTGGCTTCACCATGAAAAAGCAGCTGAAACAGGCAATAGGATGGGGGCTCAGTAGGACTCTGGATGTCCAATAGGATAATTTGGGTATAAGTACTGGGAGAGTGAGCAGAGAAATGCAATCATGGGGCAAAAAACCCCTTACAAGTTGCTTTCACCCACCTTCTGCAGAAAGTTTTCTCAAAGCAATTTTTTTCACCCATAAACTTTTGCCACCAAACCTTTGGAGTGCAAAAATGTGTGTGTATGTGTGTGTTGGAGTGGGGAAAGGAAGGAACTGCTATATGTACACAAAACTGGATGCAATTTCATGACTATTGAATAAGGAAAAAGAGAAGCTAAAATGTCTATTTTTATGTGGAATAAAAAAAATTGAAAAAGTTGATGACAACTTGTTTTAGGGCTCTCATAGATCAATCTTTAGAATAAAGTATATCGTATTTATAAGTAAATAAATAAATGACAGCATTATCTGATTTTTCCAGACTTTACTAGTCTTCATCATAAATTATCAAGATAGAGAAATATCTTGGTTTTAGTGCTGTCAAAGTCATCTGTTTCTTTCATGGGTAAAACAGTTTTAATCACTGATCTCTATTCCCTTAAAAATCAAAGCAGTTTGCTTGCCCAAAGCCAAAGTGGGTCTGAATTAGATACTGCAGAAGACCAGAAATGTGGTACTTGGTACCAATGAGTCACTGAATGCTTTCTCTTTAGGGAGGAGATTTGGGTATATCCGAAAGAAAATATGACCCAGAGTAAACTTGGACAATTTACCAAAGTTAAAGGCTAAGGACTTTGTTGTGGGACTTAGCATTTACATATGGCTATATGGCATTTTTACCACTTTAGAATCACACGTCAACCAACAGACTCATCAAAAAGCATTTTAAGGGCCTACTAAGTGTAAGACAAAAAATTAACATGAGCTGGGAGACGAAGACAAAATGAAACAGTTCCTGCCTCAAGAATCTTACCTTCTATCAACAAAATAAATATTTAAAGTAAATGAGGGGGATGGCATTCGTATCCTGAGAAATCAGGAAAAGTCTCAAGCAAGCTGTAGCCCTTAAGCTAAACTTCAAAGAGAGCTAAAGATTCTAAGAGTTCAGAATAAGGAGAGTTGCTTCTGAGCAGGGGGATGGTAGGTAGCATGGTGGATAGAGTGCTAGGACTGGAATCAGGAACTCATCTTCCTGAGTTCAAATATGGACTCAAACACTAGCTGTGTGTCCCTGGGCAAGTCATTTAACCCTGTTTGCCTCAGTTTCCTCATCTGCAAAATGAGGTAGAGAAGGAAATGGAAAACCTCTCCAATGTCTTTGCCAAGAAAAGCCCAAATGGGGTCACAAAGTGTTACATATGACTGGAAAAACAAATGAACAACAAGCTTGTAGGTATGAGATAGACCATCTGTATAGAGACTCAAAGGAGGAAAATACCACACTGCATAAAAAGAACTGCAAGTAGGCCTGTTCAGTCAGAACACAGCGTGTATGAAGGGAAATAATCTATAATGAGCCTACAAAGATAGGATGGAGCTAGATTGTTAAGGTCTCGAAATGCAAAACAGAGGACTTTGTATTCTATTTAATAGAGAGAAATACCACCAGAACTGTGATTTAAGAATATTACTTTGGGGGGCAGCTAGGTGGCGCAGTGATAGAGCACCGGCCCTGGAGTCAGGAGGACCTGAGTTCAAATCCAGCCTCAGACACTTAACACTTACTAGCTGTGTGACCCTGGGCAAGTCACTTAACCCCAATTGCCTCACTAAAAAACAAAAAACAAAAAACCATCAAGAATATTACTTTGAATGAGTTAGAGAGGAGAGAGTCTTAAAGGAGTAAAGCATTTAGGAGATCATTGCAATGGTCTAGGAGAGAGAGAGGATAAGAGATTGGACTAGGGAGATGGCTGGGTGAGTGGAGAGATACAAGGGATGTTGTAGATGTAGAATCAGTAAGATTTGGTAATGGATTAGATATAGGGAATGAGGAACAGGCAAAGTTCAAGGATAACTTTCTACTAGGATGCTGGAAAATTATGATATCTTTGAAAGAAATAGAGAAGTTAGAGAAAGGAATAAGTTTAGGAAGGAAAGATAATGACTTCTATTTCAGTCATGTTGAGTTGAAATTATCTATACAATGTGCAATGGGAAATGTCCACTAGAAAATTGATGATGCAGAGCCAGAGGCAGACAAGAACTGAATGGGTGTCACCTATAAAGATAATTGAACCCCTGAGGGCTGTCAGTTCCATAAAAAATGCTTCAAATATTGTGATTGTCACATAGTAGGTACTTAATAAATTATTGCTAATTATGCCCAAAAAGCACAAAGTAAAATGAAATTTGGCAACGATACTCTTCATTTTCTTGATTTAAATAGTTAAAATGACAGTTAAAGATTAAAGCAAAATCCATGTTAGAGCCCAAATTGTCTAGCACACAACATAACACACACATAACTGCTTACACATAGGCTGCTAGGTGACACAGTAGATAGAGAATTGGACCTGGAATCAGAAAGACCAGAGATCAAATCCATCTTCAAATACTGTGTGACACTGAACAAGTCACTTAATCCCTGTCTGACTCAGTTTCTTCATCTGGGGAATGGGGATAATAATAGCACCTACCTCTCAAGATAGTTGTGAGGATAAATGAGACTATTTTAAAATGCTTTTCAAACCTTTAAAGCACTATATAAATGCTAGCTATTATTACTACTATTATTATTCAGTTTAAAACTGCTAAATCTCTGATGCCCAGAGTTCTACATAGACAACCCTATAAATACATAGTGTTCCATTGTTGCTACTGTGTTGTTATGGTGGGTGGTTCAAAGATGAGGTTGATCATGGAACATTTCTGCACGAACTTCCCAACAGAAAGAGATGTGTGTTCTGATAAGTTAGCATCCAGCATTGCTGATTTTGTATAATGTGCTAAAGCAATAATGCTACCTTTCCTGTCTGACCTTATTCTAACTTTTTTATTTTTGGTGTGGCTCTTTCATGGAGATTTTAATCACCATCTTCCACTTTCAAAGCATAGATTTTTATAGTATTTCAAGGCTTCAAAATTGCTCCCTCTCCACCCACTCAATCCATATACAGTGAATGAACTCCCAGATGTGAACCACCTCCCAAAAGTGTCATTTCCCTTTTATCAGCCATTTTATAACTGAAGTCTTCAGATCCCTGACTTGTCCGGAAAATCTTTTATTCCTTCTGCCAGGATAGTGGGGAACTAAAAGAGCCTAAAGAGGAATATTTAGCACATGTGAAATATTTCTTAGAGGAATCAGACTTGTATCCACTAACTGGAAGGCAAGAAAAATCTGCTGTCTAGTGACATTATTGAAACAAATATGGGAATAAGGCAGGCAACATTAATGAAAACAATATCGCATACTGTAATATATTTATTCAGTACACTGAGATGCCAAGTATCCCAGAGATATTTTACAATATTTATTTATGTTGGAATCACTTTACCACCAAAATGTAGCTTCCTCTAGGATTAGTATATTCAGTAGCTATGTGATGATGCAGGATACAAAAGCTAGCAGTGAAAAAGACAGAAGAAATTGAAAGTGCAGGACAAAATTAGAATGAAATAGTCTCATCATAAATTCTACATTAAATAAATTCCTTGGATCCTGAAATAACTGAATTACTTCCTGGTCTCATTAACTGGGACACTGGTAGACTCATGACTCAAAGGGAAAAGTCAAGTGCCAAATAGTGAATCATCAGCACCCACTTTAGATGGGGTCTATTTCATTGAGATACCATACTAAAAGTTTGTGAAATGAAACAGAAGAATGAAGACAGGAGAGGAAGCATGACAGTAATAGAGTACTATCTTGGGGTCAAAAAGATCTGGATTCAATTCCTGCCCCAGACACTATTATGTGACTCTCAATGCTCCCAAGCAACTTTCTAACTATAAGTTACAGAGGAATTCCTCAGTACAGTGGAGTTCCCCACAGTGATGAAATAACAAAGTAAGACATTCTTTTTAAGGACAAAAGGAAGGGGACAACAGATACAAGGAAAAATGGAATAAAAGCCAAATGGAGATGGAGTGTAGAAGTCACCAGAAGGGAGAGTGTAAGGAATGGGAGAAGGTTTGAACACACACACACACACACACACACACACACACACACACACACACAAAGAAAAATAACTAATTATAAAAATAATCCTTCCTATAATGAGAAAAATTAATAAACACAAAAGTCATGGGATGATTAGATTCAAAAGAAACCTTAGAAATACAACTTCTCCATTTTACAGAGGAAAACGTTAAGGCCCAAAGGGGGAAGGTGACAATATCATACAGTGAAGCAAAATAATAGAGCCAATATTGAAAACTACTATACACTACCGTATCCATTATGTATATGATGATCCTGAAAGAAAAGCATCTTAGGTAACCTGCTTGTGAAAATTGTGTTTGGACAGAGGCAAGACTATTAAATCCTTGACACCCACTCAGTCCTATGTCCCAAGCTATACGCCACACTTCAAACATTGAAAGCTTGAAAACATTTTCATCTTTTCAAAATGGTTAGCCAGAATAAACTTAAACTTTAAAAAGTGAAAAACATTCTAGATCCATCAAAAAGTACTTATTGAATGTATACTATGCACAAAACATAGTTTAAGAAAACTGCAGAAAAAGGACATTTTTAAAAACCAATTAAAATTACAAATTGTAATCAAATTTTAAATATTGTCAAACTCAAGCTAAAACATAAACCTTTACTGTTTTTAAAACTTTAAAATCAAAGTGACCCACAATAAGCCATCTTAGTTCCTTGTTGGGAGATGGTAATTAAGAGTTGGCAACCTAAAAGTTGTCGGTTTTGTGTGTTCCGGGAAGACCCAACCTTTGTTAGGAACTAGACTAGAAGTCCAGGTGAATGGCTTCACATTTTTCTGAAGATGCAATTCTGCTAATAAAGGGCTTCTACAAAAAAAAAAAATCAAAGTGACCTAGCTTAACACTAGCACAACTCTGGATTAATTAATTAAAATATAATTTAATTTTTAATTTTCTCATTTAGTTTTTTGCAATTTACAAGCAAGAGCTATCTTTAATGAATTTCAGTAGGGATTCTTTGGTGACTGACATTCTAAGAAAAATTACAAACTAATAGAAAAGGAAGCTCAGGAATATCAACTGAATCCAAAGCATATTTTCTAAGGTCCCCCAAAAGACAGCTTTCCTTCTAGTCCACCAACCTCAGTTCTAATCTCCAGTCCACAAACAGCTACATTCCTGTCATTCCAGGATGGGGGGAGGTAAGGAGAGAGGAAGATTCAGGACAAGAAAAAAGGTTCTGGTCATTGTAGGGGAAGTATGGGTCCTTCTAAAAGGCTAGTTGATCATAAGGTATTATAAAACACAGACCTTTGGGTAATACAAGATGGCCCCTTGGTAGCAGTGAGTTATATATTCCTCAGCAACTTGGCAACACAGACCAATAAATATCTCTTTTTGCTTGTTCTGCATGTTTCCTTCCTTTCTTATTTGCTATACTTTCTCCTCACTCACACCTCCTTACCTCCAACTTCTGTCACCCATTTCCCAATTCCAGATTCCATTTCTTTTTTTTCTTTTTTTTGAGAGGGTGGGGAGGGACAATGAGGGTTAAGTGACTTGCCCAGGGTCACACAGCGAGTATGTGTCAAGTGTCTGAGGCCAGATTTAAATTCAGGTCCTCCTGAATCCAGGGCCAGTGCTTTATCCACTGTGCCACCTAGCTGTCCCCCCATTTCTTTTAAATGACTCCCTCTTCTCCTCTACCCCATTCTACCTTTCTCCCCATCCCTTCTTTAAATTCCTTAAATCTTACTTCATTGTGTGTGTTTTATCATTCTTCCTAATCACTTTTTCTTAAATAAAAAATGCCTCTTTTTCATATTAATTTACTTGGTTATAGTCTTTCCTTACACAGGATAATTCACACATGTACACAAGCATGAACAGTATGGACATAAACATGCTCTCTTGTTCACTCTCTTTCTCTCTCTTTCAACATCTTTAGCCATGAGAATTGGTTCCGAAAATTAGCAATAGACATTATAGAAAGTAATAACTGGGGCAGCTAGGTGGCACAGTGGATAGAGCACCGACCCTAGAGTCAGGAGTACCTGAGTTCAAATCCGGCCTCAGACACTTAACACTTAATAGCTGTGTGACCCTGGGCAAGTCACTTAACCCCAATTGCTTCACTAAAAAACAAAAAACAAACAAACAAAAAAAACAAAGAAAGTAATAACTGAGAAGTACTACAAAACCCTCCTTTCCATGCCAGCTAGAACCTACAGTTGTCTATAACATCCTACTACTCAAGTCACTGAAGCAAAAAAAGTAAACATTTTCTTCACACATAGAGATTCAATGTCTGTACCTTTAAGTTGACCTTTTCTATGCTTTCCTGTGCTCATCTTTATAAAACTTTGTATTCCCTTTTCTCATACTCCCTTCCTGGATCCCATTTTTACTCCCCCTGCCCACCCAAAGCCATATTCTTCTGAGACACAGTTGTTATATTTAGCAAAACTTTGTATGTCAAACCAGGCATTCCAATTTTGAAGTGTCTTGTACGGTGCCCATGCACAGTACCTCATAAATACTTATTGACTGAAAACACATGTAATGGATAAACTGTGCTTTCTTTTTGTCAAACACAGATAATCCCTGAAAATGGGGGGGTGGGGGTGGGGGGTAAGGGAAGAGCTATAGAGATGTCCTTGTCATAGCACTTATCTTTCTGAATGAGGTGTCTGATCAGATTTCATCCTAACCTTTGGCACTTAGTTTCACTAACTAAAGAGATAACCTTTTCTGTGCTAAACTTTCACCACTGTCATTCTCCTGCTAAATAGATACAGTGATTAATCAGTGAGAATAAAATCAGAACTCAAATCTTCTTCTCACGCATTAAGCCTCCACCAAAGTACTGTTAAGTCTTTCAACTCTCCAATATTCACACTGCTGTCAGATTAATCTTCCTTGTGCACTCATCTGAGCATGCCACTGCTCAATACCATTTAATAGCTCCCCATTGCCTACTGAGTTGATTTTTTTTTTAGCCTGCTTGTTCAAGCCCATCCATGTGCTGACAATACCCTATACTTCCAGCTTTGTTTCCTGTTGCTCTCCTCTTCCTACATATTTCTATATATTGGACATGTTCCCCACTTCACTGTTGCCATGTTTTTGCTTACACCATTCACTGCATCACAAATTCTCTCTCCTTGTTAAAATCCTACCATACTTAATTGACCCAATATAAGTTCTCTCTTTCCTCAAACTGACTTGCCCTTATATATCTTTGTACATGCTTTAACCCCCAGGTATCAGAAAGACTTCTACATAATAGGTGCTTAATGTTTCTTGAATTGATTTGAAATACTACCTGTTTCATAAAAACTTCCCTGATCCTCCCTCTGGCCCCATGAGAAAAAAAAATAATCATTCCTTTTTGAACTTCACCCATCCACTCTGTTTGAACTTAATTCATGTATGTATTTTCTATTTTGTGTTATAACTAACTATAGTTGATAGTGATCTAATTTCAGTGTCAGAAAGACCTAGGTTCATGTGTCACCTCTATGTGATCATGGTTCCAGTGCTTCAGAAAACTCTTTAAGACATGCCTTTTGGAGGGCAGCAACATGGTACAGTGGGTAAAGCACTGGCCCTGGATTCAGGAGGAAACTGAGTTCAAATCTAGCCTCAGACACTTGACACTTACTAACTGTGTGACCTTGGGTAAGTCACTTAACCCTCATTACCCCCACCAAAAAAAAATGCCTATTAATCTAGGCTTCACAGACCCCAGAGATTTCAAGGAGTTCATGAACTTGAATGGGAAAAAATCCATCCTTAACTGGGATTGCAAACTCAATGACAGCAGAGACCATTTCATATACACACTTACCTCTATCCCAAGATATTATTATTATCCCTCTATAGCACCTAGCACAACACTCTATACATGATAGGTGCTAAACAAAGGTAATTTACCAATTTCTCCCTCAGCTTCCCATTCCACACTCTATTACCCATTCCATCCCATTATGTTCAAGAGAAACTAAAGAGGATGCCCCTAATGATCACCCACCTGTGTCTTTCTCCTGCTACATACACAACAGGAATTCACAAGGCATCCTTTTGAATTTGCTTATAACTTTTGATAGAATCTTTGGCATTACTGAGATGTCTGAGAGATCTGAAGATTTAATGGGATAGTCAAGAAAAAGTACATCAAAATGTACTTTTATGGTTATTTAGAAAACATTATTCCTCTATTGCATGTGGAATATGATTTAGAACTAGGAAGAACCTCAGTGATCATCTAATTCAACCATCTTAATCTTAAAATGAGGAGATCAAGACCCATAGAGGTTAAGCAGCTTGCCAAATTCACACAGGAAGCAAGAGCTGAGATTGGAACACGGTGCCCATGGTTCCATTGTTTAAGGATTACTGTCTTGAGGTCTTCAAAGCAAAGATACACAGAAAGAGAAACCAGTACACCCGGATTCTGATTCTGCCTTGCAAGGGAAAAGCTAGAGTGGTTAGAATCCCTTTTTGTTTCCTGCTGTTTATTTAATGTGTCCTTAAAACATTAGTTGTGTTATCTCTGCGTATTAAGCCATGAAAATTTCTACAATGTCCAGCTCCTAGCTTGTTCTTCTCTTCAAACACTGGGAAAATGCCAGAAGTAAAAGTGAGTTCAAATGTTCCACTGTCCTCTGGAAGAGGTCAGTACTGTCTGTGAACTCAACATTAGGGCTATTCTAAGGACAGAAGCTTTCTCACAAGAACTCACCTCTCTCAAACTCTAAATGAAAGGAGTGTTTCCTGTTTTCCTTGAAGAATGCTATAAAGTTCTTAATTTTAAAACTATATGATTCCTTGATGGAAGGGGATCTCCAAATACAGAACAAAAAAAGAACCGTGGAGTATAGATGCTGATTGAACAATACTATTTCTTTTGTTTGGGGGGTTGTTGTTTTTATATTTTGAGGTTTTTCCTTATTGCTCTGATTCTTCTCTTATAACATGACTAATGCAGAAATATGTTTAATGTTATTTCATATATATATATATATATGAAATATATATATAATATAAATATATATATATATATATATATATATAAACTATATCTGATTACCTGCTGTCTAGGGGAGGGAGAAGGGAGGGGAGGGGGAAAAATTTGTAATTGGAAATCTTATATAAACAAATGTTGAAAACTATCTTTATATGTAACTGGAAAAAATAAAATACTTTTATCAGGAAAAAACCCACCATATGATTACTAAGGTGCTTCCAAGCCTGACTCAAATTGAAAGGAAATGCTAGATTGCTAAGCTTCAATTCAATTCAATAAACATTTATTAAGCATCTACTATGTACTGTATACCAGGAACTGTGCCAGCTGCTGGATATACAAATTAAAAAGACACTCCCTGTCCTCAAGGAGCTTACAATCTAAGGGGGGAAGACAATACACAAAAGGAAGCTTGGGGTCCAGGGGTAGGGAGCATCTTATTCTGTAGAGCAGAAGTATAGATGGAAAGTGGATTGTAAGCCTTTTAGACATTAGATAACAAAAGTTCAAGTACCCTTTGAAGGGCTAGACAGGAGAAGTTCTACATTCCCCAGCAAGATTCAATAGGCCCAGAAAAGAAGTGATATAAACAGGGAATTAAGACAAAATCAGCACACCTTGATTTCACATTTAGAGGCCTTTACTAATTGGACATCTGGAAAAAGGAACTTGGCAGTTGTGGAGAGCACCAGCCTTGGAGTCAGGAGGACCTGAGTTCAAATCCAGCCTCAAACACTTAACACTTAATAGCTGTGTGACCCTGGGCAAGTCACTTAACCCTGATTGCCTCAAAAAAGAAAAAGTTGATGAAAAAGAATGAAAATTGCCAGCTACCAGAGAGTGTTATTGGGCAGTTAGAAGGCACAGTGAAAAGAGTGCCAGGCCTGGAGTCATGAAGACTTGTCGCATAGGCTCAAATCTGACCCCAGACAATTATTAGCTGTGTGGCCCTGGGCAAGTCACTTAACCTTGTTTGGTTCAGTTTCCTCATATGTAAAATGATCTGAAAAAGGAAATAGAAAAACACTCCAGTATCTTTGATGAGAAAACCCTAAATGGGGTCATGAAAAGTTGGATATAACTAAAATAACTGAACAAAAGGAGCGAATTTTATTCTGATAAATTAATTTCAAAGATCAGAAATATTTATTTGCATATACAATTTCTAAATGTTCCAAATGCTTTGACAATTCTACGTTAAGTTGGTTGTAATCACATGGCATATAAGGTTATTTGTACAGTATTTTTCTACAGAATTTGGGGTATTAGGATTAAAATTTTCATATAAATTTATCTCATTACTTCAATAACAATGTAAAGAGTCCTATCCAAAAATATCTTGATTTTTTCAAGTTTTTATTACTGGTTTCATGGTCTAAAGTGAAATGTTTTGTAAATGAGAAAAAAATTTTTATCTACATTAAAAAGTTTGTATTTCTTTTTTATGTTCTGCAATGAATAACATTGTTAACTGCCTGAGTATGCTTCTAAAAGACATTTGTTTCCTTTGGTAACTCTAGACCTGGTTTGGAAGGGATTAATAAAAGATATAATAACTTTAAAAAACAACTTTCCACCACTGTGAAAACTGTTGGACACCACCTTGGCTGTGATTTGCAAAACAACTCTTCTTGTCCACCATGTTTTTTAGAAACAAAAGATGGGGGAAAAAAGAAAGAAAGAAAGAAAAGAAAAGAAGAAAGAAAATGAATATATTAATTATCCATGTAGAGGTGACTTAAAATTCAAATAGAATTAACTAAAAATATAAGTGCTTTGAAAAAAATCAAGGCCTTATGTTTGATGCTGTCACTACACACTACATTTGTTAGGGATTTCATCATCGTGTGGAGGAAGTTAGTTCCAGGCTAAAATTCAGACAGATGGAAAACTCCCCTGGAGCATAACATTCAAAACAACCATCTTTTGCTGAACTTCAAGGAACTTGCACCAGCTTCCTTACTTTTGTATAGTTCCATTAATACTCTCTTGCACATTGCAGGGCAAACTAAATGTCATTTACAGTGGTATAAGTAGCAGCAGAACTAGTCTAAGCTTTCTTCCAGCCTCCCTTCCACAGATATTTCAGCAGGCATGATTCAATAAAATTAGGATTTCAAAAGCTACATTTTATACAATTGACATTATTTTAAGATCAAATAAGAGGGGGAAGGGTGTTATGTTTATTTGAGTATATCAATAAGTCAAGTCAACAAGCATTTATAAATTGCCTACTATGTTCCAGGCATTGTGCTAAATTCTGGGATTGAAAAGAAAAGTAATGTTGTCTTGGGGAGAGGGAAGGGAAGGAAGGAGAAAAATCAGGAACTCAAAATCTTACAAAAATGAATGTTGAAAACTATCTTTATATGTAATTGGGAAAAATCAAATACTATTAATTGGAAAAAAGAAGAAAAGAAAGGCCAAAAGAAATCTGTCCCTCTTCTCAAGATGCTCACAGTCTAAATAGCAGAGACAGCTTGCAAACAGCTATGGACAGTAAAGGTATCTAGTTGGGAAATACTGGAAAGAATTTTAGAGGGGAGACATTGAAATTAAAGATGACTGAGAAAGGCTTCTTGGGGGAGGTGAGGCTTTAGCTGAGATTTGAAAGAAGTCAGGGATACCAGGAAGCAGAGATGAGGAGAGACAGAGATAGAGACAGAAAGACAGAGACAGAGGAAATGGAGACTCCTAAAGTCTTTTCCAGCTCTAAATCTATGATCACACAACTTCCACTACTACTAACTAGAACATGAGGCCATATACAAACTGTGGAACAACCTCATGGTATCCTGTAGTGTTTAGAAGAGCCTTGGATTATCTAATTCACTTCCTTTGCTTTACAGATAGCAAAACTGAGGCCCAGAACAGGAAAAAAAAAATGACTAGTATTCCATAGCTACGTATGTATGTATATGTGTACATAAGGTGGTTGTTTGTCCTTCATTTTGTTTTTGGCTTTTTCTGTGTGTTTTTTGTTTGTTTGTTTTCGGTTTGGTTTGTTGTTATTGTTGTTGTTTTTGCAAGGCAATGAGGGTTAAGTGACTTGCCCAGGGTCACACAGCTAGTTAAGTGTCAAGTGTCTGAGGCTGGATTTGCACTCAGGTCCTCCTCAATCCAGGGCTGGTGCTTTATCCATTATGCCACCTAGCTGCCCCCTTGTCCTTCATTTTGAAGAGGAACAATGACATCATGGGGTGATGTCTTGATTTGGCATGAAATGGATTTAAGTGATGCTGAGTTGCACAAAGTCATCAACCTCACTCTCTCTTCCAGAGTCATCAAAGGCCAATGGCAAGACAAAAGTCAAGATAACTGGCGATGGCCTGAGATGCAATGAATGACCTTGGTGTCTTCAATGTATGATCAAGTTCTACACTCCACAGTGCCTGCTTCAGCTACTTTCAAGGCAGTTGAAACAAATTGTTCTCATATGCCCCTTCTGCTGGGGGAAGTCTTCACATGCTTGAAGTATTCATCTCACCCTCCCCAACTTATCAATGGGTTTGAGGCCTCTTGGTTACCCTCAAACAGGTTTAGCCTGTCTGACAAAATGCTTTACTGGGGTATGGCCACTATATATATTATGGCTTCTTGGAACAACATCTAAGAGATGAGTGCCAGGTAGACACTAAAGGTAGATTAACAGCCCTGAAAAGAGCTCTGCAAGCCTTCACACCAGAAGTGCTGGTTCTCCTTGAATACCCCATAAGGTATTGTCCCTTAAACGTATTGCCCTTTTACATAGAGCAGTTTGTTGCCCAGTTAAATCTGTTCAAAGTTCTAAGAAAAGCAGTCATTCTGATGTGAAGTTGAGATAATTGTTCATTTTGAATGTGACAAGCAGTTATATATTGAAGTAATATAAATACTAGAATTATTTTGTGATTATGGGATGACTACAATTTATATGGTGGTAGAATATGGAGATTTAGTTACTAACAAGAGAGAGAGCAGATTTCAGAACTGCATCAGTAAGAAGCTTGAGACTAGAAATGATGGATACTACAGATGCTGATGAGGAATAAAAGCCAACTTAGCAAAAGAACAGCTTGGAAGCAAAGGATGAGAGAATTTGCCCATCAGGTTGACTGGTTTGACTGAGATGTCATACCCAGTAAGGTGTTAATTAAGTACAGGGTAGATCAACTCAACTTGACATCCATTTAACACAGAATCTACATTCATCAAGAAGCTTTTATGGAGAATTCCTGAGACAGAAAGAGGATACTAAAGACTATACTCCCAGAGTTGTGACTTATCCCCTATCACATGGATTTTCCTTATTCATGTATCATCTTGACAAGTTTCTATAAGTGTATTCCCACACTTCTCCATGAATGCTGAGTACATTGAGGGGAGGGGTTGATCCAACTTTATGTGTGGATTGTGATGCATTTAATGTTCCTGACTTTGTTTTAATATATGAAAATCTGGCAATTTTTTATTATTTCTTTTTCTCTGTTTTAAAAAAAAATGGTTATGGTTGAAATCTAACTATGTCATTACTGTAAGTGACTGGTCTTTGTAAATGAAAAGGCATCAGTTGATGCTCGAGAGCTATAGTGGTGGTAGGGAGAGTGTATCTCCTCACACACAACATGGTTAACCCTAGACTAGCCCATTTGAGGACAGGTTGGAGTAAACTAGCCAGCCCAGTGAGTAAGTAGGCATCCTCATATCCTCTGTAAGATATAAAGGCCAACCCCATGCATCCATTTATATATCCCTATTCACACAGCTAAAGTCCTCCCCTCTCACCCATCTTCTAAAATTGATCACTTGAGGTCAGTCCTCAGGTAGATTTGTGAGTATAGACGTATTATAAACCATTGTGTCACTTTAACTTTCTGCCACTATATGAGTAAAGCTCAAAAATTTTGAGTAAGCTTAATATGTGCCCAACCATGTCTATTCAATAAGCATTTGCTGAACATCTGTATACCACCATTGCTTGTGGTTATGAAAAAAGTAACAAATACACTCATTCTTGGGGTGATTAATTATAAATGATACAGAGTCCTCAATTTTCTTCTTTCTGCTTCTTTTTGCCTTCTGCCTTTTTATTTGTACCTTTGCCAAAGCTTTTTCAAGAATAAAGAGGCTAAATTTAAATTAGTCAGTATAGTGTAAAGGAAAGAGCATCAGATTAAATTCTAGATGATTGTCACTAATTGTGTGGCCTGAGAGAAGTCATTTATTCTCTCAAGGCCTCAGTTTTCTTTCTCTAAAATGGAAGAAACAGTATTTGTACTGGCTACTTTACAAAAATGTTATGAAAAAGCATCAGAGTGCTATATAAATGTGATATGTTATTTACATGTCTATTTTGCCTTTTGTGACTAGCACTGATAAATCTGATGAACATAAATGACAAGATATGAGCAACAATGACATACTTCTTAAAGACCAGAAATTAATATTTTTCCCTTAAAAATTTTGTCATGGGTAATGATCCAAAAGTTTAGGTATAGCTTTGTATTTCAATTCTCCATGTTCTGCTTATCCTCTTTAACATAAATTTTCCCCAGTAGGCTATCCACCCTCTCAACATTCACAAGTGCACTCGTACTAACACATACACACACACACACACACATGCACGTGCACACACCACAAACACACATTTCACTATAAATGTTAAAACTACCCAAGAAGTTTAGCCAAAGGTGAGTTAGAATGGAAGTAGAACTAACACTAGGACTAACACCAAAAGTCAGATGAAACCAGATGCAAGGTCCAGGAACAGATGGTAACTATTTGGGGTTGAAATAAAAACTAAGGGTAAAACTAAGAGAGGAACTTCTAGTCATAGGAGGCAAAGAGTATCCCTGAGTTGTACATTTCTTTCCTGGCCATATTCTCCATCATGCTCCCTTTATCACTGAAAAGTCCAATCAAGGGATCATGTACAGAGCTTGTGACACACACTGACCAAACCAAACTGCCTAGTTTGCCCAGTTAGGCAGCAAAGTAGTGGAAAGAGCATTCAACTAGTTGTTTAAACACCTGGGGAAATATCCAGGCTCAGATACTTACTGTGACAGAGCCAACTTTCTTACTTTGAGCAAGTCACAACCTCTATGAGCCTCAGTTTCCTCATCTGCAAAATGGGGGAAGGAGGAGAAAGAGGAGGAGGAGAAGTAAAAAGAAGGAGAAGAGCTATAGAATGAAGCATAACTGATTTGGAAAGTACTCTAACAAAAAGACATGCAATATTAACAAAACACAGGGCCCATTACCCTAAAGTAACTGTAGAAAGATTATCGCTTCCTTACCGGGGAAAGAGAAAAGAGGATTGTCTATAGACACTCTTGGAGTACATTATAAAGAGCTCAAGAACCTACAGAAATAATTTTAGAATAAGCAGACATCACTTCAGCTAGAAATAATAAATTCTGGGGCAGCTAGGTGGCACAGTAGGTAGAGCACGGGCCCTGGAGTCAGGAGTACCTGAGTTCAGATCCGGCCTCAGACACTTAACACTTACTAGCTGTGTGACCCTGGGCAAGTCACTTAACCCCAATTGCCTCACTAAAAAAAAAAAAAAGTCTGATAACACGTACATACAATTGGATGTCTAATTGAAAGTGGTCTATTTATCTAACTGAAAGTGGTTTCTCTGGGGATTAAGCCTGTCAAGAACCAAATAAGGAATCAAAAGTCCTTCCATGGGCAACAACTGCATGAATATGGTAAACAATATCTTAATAACGAAGCATCAAACACATGACTGAGTAGTATAGATTTGTTATTTGAAACAAACATGTTTATGATGACAGTTCTGGGACCAGGTTATTGCCCCCTATTAAAAAAAAAAAAGCTTTCCTTCAAGAGCTCAGACTTAGTGATAGATGTAGAATTATGAAAGGAAATGGCAAAAACTTTGAAACATATCATTGCAGGCTGTATAAATTTAGCACCTAACCAAAAAGAAATCCTATCAAAATATAACGTGGTGGCTTAAAGTACAGATCAAAAGCACACTTTCTGTCATGAACTGACAAACGACAAACCCCCATACTACAAATATAGACTTCTAAATATTCTGGCAAACTTTACCAATAAACTGCATTGAACTATTATCACAAACAGAACTGTCATTCACAATCATTTGGACATAATATTGATCCAGAAAAGTTAAAAACATGCTTTCGATTTCTGTTGCCATAGCAAAAACTCATGATCACCAAGCTACATGAAACTAAAAGTTTTCAAAATATAAAAACCTAGAAGAGGATATCAAAATCATATGAGAACATAGTGAGGTAAATATCCCTGTTGTCTTCTCTGGTATTGGAATTTTGACCCAACTGTTTCAGTGAACCTACATAGGATGAACTTACATCCTAATACTTTTATTCAACCAATGAAATAAGTGATTTTATCATCTTGTGCAATAGTCTATAGTTCATTAAATATTTTTTTAAAAAATTGGATAGTCTTGTTCTAAGACTATTTCCATTTGAACCCTATTAAAAACGATATCATGAACAAAATACTACTAATAATACTAGGATTAGCTACCTCACAAGAGTTCTGTTTAGTTCCAGGAAGCAGAGCTAAGAACAATGGATGAGATTCAAAGAAACAATTTAGGCTCAAGCCAAGAAGCTTCCTAATAATTAGAACTATCCATATGTTCACTTGAGGTTGTTTTACAAAGGCTTCATGACCACTTGTCAGGTATGTTGTACAGAGAATCCTTTTTTCACTTGTGGGTTGAGCTAAATAGCTTCTAAAATCCTTCCACTTCTGAGATCTATGATTCAATGCTATAAAGAAAGTATTTTGTAAAGCTTAAAGCACTTTCAGCATAGGAGTGATTTATATGGACCAGACAAATATTAATGAATTAGTTTTTGTTTACATCAAAATGAAGATGCATAGAGACCTTTGGTGAGCTTCACAAATCCTCAAAGCAGAGATGTCAGAAATCCAGCCAAGTATCAGATGAGAAATTTCCTCTACAATATCCCCCAACAAGTGGTCAAACAGCCTTTGCTTGAAAGATTTGGCTTTTTAGAGCAAAGTGCTTATTTCTCTTCGTTCACAAGTGTTTAAATGTAGATCATTTTATGATGACTCTGGCAGTTGTGTTGATTTGGGGGAGGTGGCATCTACAATTCCTAAACAGATAATCATTTAGACTGTCAATTTTCCAACTTAAAAAACTAAAATTAAGTTGACTATCTAATGTTAATATATATCATTTATTTGTGTAAATATATGTACATATCCAGTCACATGCACTTTTTTATGTAGAGTGGTAAAGGTGATGCTAGGTTGATTTGTTGTCATTTAATATTTATTGCCCATTTGCAATCTGCTCAGCACTGAAATGTTTTCTTATGCAAAATTCAATATTTGGTGTCAAACCCACCAAATATATTGCTCCTGGCTTGGGGTCTATGTACAAAAGAACTGCAGGTTTTAGATTTTGCTCTTGTTTTTTTCTAGTCACAATACTAAGTCCTACCCCCCACATTTCTGACTTCCATGTCAGCTTTCTTTGTGAGTAAATCAAAGACTACTCAAATATTAGCTCTGGAAAGGACCCTCAGAGATCTAGTTCATCCACCTCATTTCCCAGAAGAGGAAACAGAGATCCAGAGAAGTAAAAGGACTTGACTATGAATTCCTTGTATTTAAAAGTTAAGGTTATGAGCAAGTACAGCATTTTAATCTAAAGTCTCTTGTCATTATATAACAGAAACTCAATCTGATTTTAATAAGAAAAGCCAGACAGTAATTTTTTGAAAGATTCCGTCTGTGTCCTATAATTCTAATATGCATTTCCTCATTGTTTATGTAACACCAACTGAACTTGCATTTAAATATATTTTAGTCCTGAATCATTGAGTCCAATCAACGGCCACATGTAATTAAATCTAGTAGTTTAGTGTCTGGGTGAAACAGATCTGACTGCAGATAATCTCAAAGATGAATTGAGAAAGGATATATGTGTGCACTAGAGTGCACTAGAGATTTATAAACCTTTCCCTTTGGTATATATAAATACTTCCCATTATAAATATTTTTCCATTAATCCTCATAATCTTATCATGTCCTCTTTTACACAAAGAGAAACTGAGGTAGAAGAGTTAAGTGAATTCCCAGAAGTCACATAGCTAAGTAGTCCCTACAGCTGGTACTCAAAATGATGAGAAACTTTCTTTTAAGATAATACCACTTACAGTTTCACAAAAGCATTTTAAAGGAGATAAAGTTTCCACTTTACTAATATTGTCTATGTTTTAAAAAGAAAACAGAAATTCTTCCTGTACTCTATGGGGATCATTAGAATATTCCCAATAGCCAATGAAAACACTCTTTTCTTATGAAAACATGCTGGAAAATATTTGAGAATAACAGAACTATTTCTGTGTTATCAGTACATCTGAAGGCCCAGAATTTCCCAAAAGAAAAGATAGATAGGTGTGATGATAGTAGTAGACATAAAATCAAACTCTATCCATGACTGACCCACTTAAATACATTTTTAGATGATATTATTGAAATATTGAGGGGCAGCTAGGTGGCGCAGTGGATAGAGCACCAGCCCTGGAGTCAGGAGTACCTGAGTTCAAATCCGGCCTCAGACACTTAACACTTACTAGCTGTGTGACCCTGGGCAAGTCACTTAACCCCAATTGCCTCACTAAAAATTTTTTTAAAAAATGAAATATTGCCATTTATGGGTGGCATTTGTGAGTTGTTTCACTGTTTCAGGGAAGTAGTGGCACTAGTTTTAGGCAGCTGTATTTTAATGAAAAGAGAAGTGGATGTGAAATCAGAAGGCCTGAGTTCAAACCTAGGCTGTACTATTTACTGTTGTATGATGATGAGCAAGCCACTTAGCTTTTCCAAGTTTCTTTCCCTCATTTATTATATAGGGATAACCATACTTGGACACACACTTCTTGTGAGAATCAAAGGACATAATAGAAATAAATAATAAAGTATTATAAACACAAATTCATATATAAATGTCATCATTCCTTATTAATAGTCAAATTGTGATGCAATATAGGTACATACTCAGTTTTAAAAATCCATGTGGAGCCTCTCCACTTTTCAGACAATATATCTTAGAATAGTTTCTCTTTTGCTGCTGAGAACACTTGCTTCTAGACTTTGCCCTGACCTCCAACACCCCACTTCCACCCAATTGGTTTTATATTCTATACAACAAAAACTAATTTTAATAATAGTCTGAATCAAACATAATTACAAAGATGGATTACACAGATGCTCTTAAGCCCTCCCCCTGCCAAAAAAAAGATATAATGTACTACAAAACCAAATAGAAATAAATGATTTGGAGGTTCTCTGTCATTTGAGATCTTCCATGCCACAGCTCTGGTTCCATTAGAATGGATAATCAAGAATTAACACTAATTACTATTTGTGCTTTGAAAAAAATAAGAATGCCCAAGTGGGCTAACAATAGTTATTTCTCAGGGTTTTACCAGACACAGAAAACATGGCTTGATTACATTTAATTTGATTCCAATTAAAAAACCCTTAAGAAGTTCCTATTGAATTAGATTACACCAAGCATTCCTGCAGAAGACACTTCATTATCTGAGGCAGTTTCAATTTACAATCCTCACATAGGAAGGAAAATCCTGTTTGTTTGAGGAGAATAAGCTTCATCTCAGTATTTCATTATTGTGGATATTGTGGCTCTTTGCTTATTAGTTAAACATGTGGGTACTTCTAGGAAAAACTTTGCATTGGGGGTGCCTCATGCTCGACTGAAACTAGGAATGCTGTGAAAAACCACAGTACAATCAGAGGCAGCCTTAGGGAGTCATACATATGTATTTAGCTGAGAAAGCTGGGAGAGACTAGCATGCCCTGTGTGAAATAAAGCAAGTTCTTATATTTTATTAGATACATGCAAATGATCCTTACTTAACATGATAGATAATGCAGGTCCCTGGTTTTGACAGATAGCTAAGTGAATACAGTCAATGAAAAGCCATATAGTCTTCAGTTCCCCCTCCTTCTTTAAACCAGAAAATAGAGTCTCTTGTATCCATAATGTCTATATTCATATTCAAGGTGTTCTAAAAATTGTGTCTTGGTCCTAACATGATCAGTGTTGAAGGACTCTGACTTATTAACTCACTTCCCCCAATTTATGATGACTGCTCAAAGGTGGAAAACATTCACGGTAAAACAATTATGTAAGAATAGAAACAAAATTAAAGTATTTACTCAGATGACTTAATGAAACTCAACTTATGGGGAACCAGTTTTGGGTAAGCAAAAACTGTGTGGTTCATTTGAAATTGCCAGAATTCAACCTACTGTGTGTTGTGATACAGTAGACACTCAGTACACATCTGTTGAATTAAATGTTGCGTATGCCCATCTCTGATTTTTCACAACTACAAGGGACCCTGTGGTTTGTGGTTAGTGATTAAGCACCGAGCAGTTGTATCATAGAGATATAAGAATAGGAAAACCTACAGTATTTCAAGCATTTCATGTTGTAACAATGTCTTTATTATACCTTGTAGAAATCATTGACCAAAAATCAACTTACTCTACAATATATCTATTGGTTAATTAGAACTCTAAGGAAGAACCAAAAAAAAAAAAAAAGCCCACAACTTATTGACTTTTAGATCTTCAATCAAATAAATATTTACTACCGTAATTTGCAAAAATTATTTCCTTTCAATTTGGGGCACAAAGAGAAAGTGTGCTACTAACTTCACTGAATACTACAGTTACCAACAAATACAAATTAAAGTCAATGCAAAAAGAAACAAAAATCCCACAACCCAACAACTTTACACATCTAATGACAATCTACAAATATCCTTGCCCCCTCTGAAGGTCTCCTTTACAGATATGGTGTTTTATGATTGTAAACTGATTTTAATGCGCAACTGACCTTGAGACAGAGCACAGCAGAACCATAGATGTGTGACCTAGTTTAGTGACCAGTGGCTATAGATATCAGAGAATGTGTTTGCTGTCAATGATCACTGCTGAAACCTGTCTATACCACACCAGAACAATCAATTTTGTAAATGATTGCAATAATCAAGGAAATTGCCTAATTTATAAATCCTTGCATACAGCATTTTAATGGATCCCTACATTTTAATGCTGATGCTGCCAGAGCTAAATGAATTGTTGTCCAGTCTGTCATTACACAAAATGATAAAAGCATTCAGTCTGGTTAGGCAACTACATCTCATGGATATTCAGGGCCTCAGAACATAATCAGTCATTAGTGACTTCTGTGAAAATTTTGCCTCACTAAAGCTTCAGGAATGATAAAAGGGAGGGGTTTGGGGTGCTCTCATCTTTACAGAAATCCTTTACTACACTCTTAGAATCTCCGTAAATGACAATGCTGAAGCCTGGCTTTTCCCTTAATCATTATATCTCTGACATATCCCCCATTCAGTTTCTTTGAGAGGCTCTATATTTTATTTTATTTTTCCTTTTTCCTCTCAGTGTAATACTGCCCCCATTTTTTAAAAAATCGACACTCCAAATCCAGTATACTTTACTACTCTGAACTTCCAAATCATGAATCACGACCATGAGGATACAGTTAGAACTGCTACCCCGTGAGGGGGATGTGCTCTTGCTAACAGGTAAGTCTATAGAATCTGCACTGAAGGTGGCTCTCCGATCTTGGCTCTTTTCATAAACCCGGTTACACACAAATTGCTATTCTCGGTTAAACCTTAAGCAATTGATTTCAGCCAATAGTGTGCTGTCAGTCCTTTACTTACTGCTCAATCTCACTAACCTGACATTTATGGTGTACTGATTGGCCTCTGTCAGTGGTGGTGGTTGTAAATTCACTTTGAAAAGCTTTGTGTTAACAGCCTTCAACCAAGCTCTGAGAAGAGTATGAACAGGCAGCCTGACAATTGCTCGACCTCCTGCCCTTATTACAGTGAGTAAATCAGGCTTTGAGCCATTAGGCTGGAGCCTGAGGCCTACACAAAAAGGATTGACATGACTAAAGGTCAACCTCTGTCACACATGTATGTGTAACAATTTGGATAATGGAATTCTGTAACTTATCTGAGAAAGGTGGCAAATACTTATAAGGAAAGAGTGTATGCTGCTCTGGATTTTCTGGCTTTTATGCTAAGTACTTATACAAGAGTCTGTATTTCTTGTGTAAATACACAAAGAATGTCTGAACTCATGAAATCTTAAAGTATATAAAATCCACCCCAAAAGCGGGGGGGGGGGGGGGGGGGGGGGTGGGGAGGGGGGATACTCAAAGAAGCTCTGTGAAATATGTAGCATGCCAGAGAATGATATGATTTCTTTCCCATGCTAACCAATGTGTACTTTAATTTGGTATATGTCATTTCATTTGTTATGGATACAATACCACACACAATTACAAACTATATTTGCCATGGTATGCGCCATCTTGGATAATAGTGATTTGGGATATTGTCATCTAATATTTTACTTTATATATGCATTAATAAGCCATGGTTTTAAAGACAAAATTTATCATAATATCCCCCAAGATATGTGATTTATAGGTAATAAAATTATGATTTTTCAAGCAATTAAAATGAAACTAAATAACAGAATGATATTAATACTGACACCTGATGGTTCAGCTTCTAGACAATTCATACCCCTGTGCTTCATTTCTCTCATGTGATCTGGCTTTTAAGGTTCATCTAAGAACTTTAGATTCTTGATTCTTACTTTAATTTCTGGATTGTACTTCTTAGTTAATGTGGGAAACAGGATAAAAGTAAAAAATATGACATAATGGGGGGGGAGGAGAATAAACCATGGTCATGGACCCAGAAACATACTTGTAAGAGCTTTTCTTCACAGAGGCAAAATGCTACCAAATAAGCAACTACCAAAAAATACATAATATTAATTGGCTAATATACCTTGAATACCTCAGGGTTTATCATGTCCGCAATTCAAGTTCACACATATTTAAATTTATTAAATTAGGTCTCCAAATGATTTCTTTCTCTTTTTTTTAAGAAAAGGGAATGAAGTTTTTTTTTTCCCCCTCTTTAAAGAAATCAGAAGTGCTAATTTATTCAGTATTTGGTTTGCTGGGGCATTTCTGGGCAGGGTTAAGTGTATAAACTAAAATCATATGGATAGTTTAATTCTAGTTATTTTATTTAAAGGTATATTTCTAAATGTCCAATTTATATTATTATTTTTAACACAATACTGGAAATCTTTCCAAAAGGCAGCAGATGGTTTTACAGTCCATGTAAAACTACAAAATGCTCACTCTATCAAACAGGCACCAATGAAAAAGACATCTTCTCCTCAAATGAGGCAAAGCCAAAAATCTACACCAGCTGTTACTTTGCATAATTTAAAATGCAATAGTAACATTACTATGGTTTACTTTTAAGGAACAAATTATTTGAATTTTATAAACATTTTATATTTTAAATTCAGCTGAGAGATAGCCTAGAATACTAAATACTGAATTGCATAAAAACAATTTTTTACTTTAGTATAAGCTGTGGCAGTAATATTATTCTATCTTCTGGCATTTTGATGACTCAAGCCACTACAATGCAGAGTCTTTGAATCTAAACAGTTACCCATCCTATTGCTGGAACAAGTTCTTTAGTTCAAGATTTCATCAATGCATAGATTCCTGCTCATGGACACAGTCCTGTGTAAGCAATCTGACAATTTGAATCAATCTATATAGTATATGTAAAGTGTAGAGAAGTCATTTTCCTTTAAGCAGCAGTTTTAAAACAAAAACAATCTAGTTATTATTTACTTTAGACATATATACTAAAGTGTTTGTTCATTAAGATATTAACCTAAGTTAATGGACAATAATGAAAAATGGACAATTATTTTAAAATTAAACTCAAGTCAAAATGTTTTGTCACAAAGTCAAATCATAAATAATACTACAAATCAATGGTCCATAGGATCTTGGTTTTCTTAAGAAAAGATAAAATTTGTCCCATATCATAGGTGAAAATAAAATGTTCAAATCTGCCCAACCAACATGAAGGATTTTGCAAAACTAAATCTTTCCCTGGAAACCTGATTGTAATTTTAATAAGCTTCAACTTCATTTAAGTTACCAGAATAATTCTTCATTTTTGAAAAGAGGTGTAATTTATTTTGCCAATTGTTGCTAAAATGTCTTGTCAAGCTCAACTTCTAGGTTGAAAAGTTTCAGCTATACTAGCCTATCCTAATCAGCAATTTCATTTTAAACTTCCGGATTTTAGTCCAATAGAATTTTAAGTGTGCCCTGTGTACATTCCAAAAGTCTTTTCTTATTAAATTCTGATGTTAAGCAGAAAGGGGAAACCATGTGCAACCAGATTAATTTATCCCTAGGGGAAAAGGACACATTAATAATTGAGATAATGTTTTCATATATGTTGGAATCAAATGTGCCTTTCCACTTCTTCATTAGAAAACACATTAGGGGAAAATTATCTCACTCTCATCAATAAGACCTAATTGCTGAGAAAGTCTCTATTTTCTTTATAAAAAAAAATTGGAAAGAGTGTTCCTATTCCTTCCAAATGTCCAGAAATGTTATCATGCATTCAAGTATTGTTGGAATAAATGCCCATGTTACCAAAATGAATGTTTACTTAATTCACTCTGGACTATTTTTGTTTTAAACAGCCTGAGTTTATAATATTTTTTTAAATACCAGCAAACCCTGAGAATGATTGAAATGAGTCAAAGTGGAAAAGAAACAACTGAAGTGACTAATAGTTTGGCTTTATGAAGAATTAATCTCTCTAAGCTACAAGAAGTTGTCTTGGCCTTTTTCTTTAAAAACTAAGGATGCCCCCATGATCTCTCATAGTTGTGAAAACATGTTGTAAGTTAACAGAATGGTATTTAATATACTGTGAATGGCTATACATTTGAAGAGCTTTGGTTATCAGCAAAGAAAAGTGCATGATGGGAGTTCTCTAGCAAACTAACCAAACAGGTTTCCAATATTTGTTTATGTCAAGGAAAATATTTCATATATTTACTACAACGAGGAAAACAAAAGAATTTAAAACAAAAGTGTCCGATATGAATTTCAATGTTTCTGCAATAAGCCTTCATTCTACATAATAAAACACAACCATGTTGAAAACAATGAACTGTAAATTGAAACAAAAATCCATCAACTACTTGGTATCACTGTAGGAAAAATATTAGAAATCCATTTGCAGTACTGAAATAAAGATAAGTTACCCCCAGAAGATCCATCAGGACTTAAATATTGAGCTACTAATTTAAAGACATTTTCTCATCTGCAATCGACTTTGAAAAATATGCAGAAAGGAATTAATTATCCTTATGACTTAAATGAGACAATCATGAGAAGATACATACATATATAAAGTTAATATTTTATAAATATGTGTGTATTAATGTTGATCTGCTGGAATGAAAGATATTTTAAAAGAATATGTTCAAAAACGGGTTATTATACCATGAGTCATAAACCACTTAGTGTCAGTATTTATTTGCCTACAGATGCATACTGATTTCTTTTAAAAAATAGTTTAAAGTATATTTTATAAGAGAACCCAGGCCTGAAAGAAAAAAAAAACTAGAATTTGAAGACTAAAACCAAAATCTAGATTTTTCTGGTGTTAAATATAACTTGATTTTGATATCCAGAGATTTATAGAAAATGCCTTAGGATGATATATATATATATATATGCCATATTTTAAATTATTAAGAAAAATTTGACAACTACTATTCATTGGAAGTAACTTTTTTTAAGCCAGTCATTACTATGAGTGTTATAAATATCTATCAGAATCCTATTACCTATTCACAATATACATCTTTGTGGTCTAGACCTTTTTATAGGTAATCATTGCTTCCCAGAGATATTTTTATACAACTATAGAGCCACCATAATTAAAATTTCACACTTATCCACAACTTCATGACAATATCTGAAACATTCATATTCTTACTTTACCAAAAAACTATACCAATTTTTCTATTGAAGAAGAAAATATCCAAGAATTCAGGACTACGGGCCTACAATTAGATCACAACTTTTCATATGTAGAACTACTCCAAATCCAGTGCCTAGTACCTAGTAAAACTAAAGATGAAAGTGAAATATTCCTCAATATCTATGTTAAAACAATTTCTACTATATACAAAATTAAGTTCTTTTTTAAAAATTCAGCAAATATTTATTAAACACTTATATGTGCTAACTATACTCTGCTATTGATTAGATTTCTAAATGTGTGATGTCTTTACTCAGCCCTTCTAGCCTTGTATAAAAACAGTAAATGGCTTTCCTATATGGCATTTTCTTATGTTCACAGTTTTGTCCTCTAACTCACAATTTTGCCCACTATCTTACTGGAAATAGAAGCCCTAAATTTAAGGCATAAATAACAGTATTCAGGTTTGCCATTTTCAGAAAGAGGTAAACCTGTATAATTAAGTTACCACTGTAAACGTTTTCAAGACCTTAGAAAACTTGGCAAACCTGCCGCAGTAGCATTAAAAATACTGAAGAGTACTTTTATCACTTTTAAGGAACTCTTGAGGTCACAAGCAATTAGATTGGAGAAGAACCAAAAAGTAAATTTTCCAATCCAGATAATTGGATGATTTTCACTGTAATGTCAGGTTTTGTTTTTTTACTTCCCAATAGTTTCCTCACCTAGTGTAATTTATCTTCCTCCTCTCCCTCTTTCCCCAAGGAATTTCTTCAAAAAGAATATTTTTAATATTATTTGTGATAATAATACAAAGTGTTGCAAAACTCTTGGTGCAGTTTTCAGCTATTGAATCTTAAAATAGCACTAAGACTTTTAGGATACTCTGTTTGGTAGCCTAAACATTATTTTTATTTTATTTTTCTTTATTAAATTCTAAAACCTATAGTGAAATGTTAAAAATGTAAAAATTGTCTCCAACAATGGTTTAAAGTTGAAATCTAACAAAGGATTTTCCCCCATGATGCTACAGCACGTGTGACCCAGCTGTTGATGATCCAGGCCCAAACTGAGCCTCCCCCACTTTTTATAGCAAGGTCTTTTCACAAGCCTTTTCTCATGGACCGGGCTCTGTAGAGACAGCTAGCTCAAACGTGCTACTCCTGTTAACTCTGGGTAGAACATTTTTAACACACAGGTGCAAGTTTTTGTGGATAAGATGGACTATTTAGGCCACAATCTACTTGGTTAAGATAAAATAGCATGTACTGTAACCTGTCATCTTGACAGGTTGCCCTGCCAAGTTAAATGTGTAAGCAGCTGCAGCAATCTGCTCCATATTACACCAAGGAGGTTCAGCCTTCAGGTACCTGCCAATTTGGCCAGCAAAGTTCGAGTAACTTCTATTACCCCACCATCCCTCTGCTCCTATAAAGGTGTGTCCAACATCTCAAATTGCACAGTATATATTCCTTTTTTTGAATTTCACGGTACCTCGAACAGCATGGTAAACAATAATAAAGTTAGTGATGTAAGACTGGAAACTCTTAAAGGGCAGGGACTGGGTCTTATTCACCATTTGCTCTCTTCCAGGGTCTGGTTGTATCATAGTAAAAGCACAGGTAAGGAGATGTAAATTTGAATACTGGTTCTGATGATTCATAGGATCACAAATTTTGATTACCTAGATGGCACCTTCTAGTTCATCTTGTCTAAATAACTGCCTCATTTTACAGATGAGGAAACAGGCTCAGATATGATTGCATTCAAAATCAGTGGTATAACTAGGATTTGAACTGAGTCTTCTCACTCCAGTTCTAGCACTGTATCAGACTACCTCTCTCTTGACTACCTGTCAAGTTTTGGCAAGTCATTTAATGTCTGAGAACATCTTTCTCTTCATCTATTAAAAGGGGACTAACAATTGCAAAACTATTTATCTGAAGGAAAGCTTTTGTAAATATTAAAGGGCTATATAAATGTAAGTGACTATTGGATATAGTAGATATAAAATAAATATTTGTTTATTAGAAAGGTGTATCTAATGTCAATTTTCAGGAATTCATTTACCATTACATTCTATTCCAGGGGTTCCCAACCTAAGGTATGAGAATCTTCTCAAGGTCATGCAGGGAAAATTTGATAAATAACTATATTATCCTATAACATTATCCCAATATACTTGTTTTTAAAAAGTAAGGAGGAGGGGCAGCTAGGTGGTACAATGGATAAAGCACCGGCCCTGGATTCAGGAGTACCTGTGTTCAAATACGGCTTCAGACACTTGATACTTATTAGCTGTGTGACCCTGGGCAAGTCACTTAACCCCCATTGCCCCGCGGGGGAAAAAAAAAAGAAAGAAAAAAAAAGAAAAAAGTAAGGAGGGAGAGGGAAAGAATGGTAGTTATGTTCCATCTGAAAAATTAGGGGTAGTTGAAGAAATCATTTATACTGACCAAATCCAAATGAAAAAGGCTTGAATATGAAGCACTTTTCATGTTGCACTAGAAAAAAATCAGTAGCAATGATTTCCAATCAATGAAGTTACAGAATTTGGAGTCTGCACTGGAGGAAACATATCCTATTCTATTTAAATGTGCTCATAAGGCTTTAATTCTATTTATGACAATTTATCTCCATGAATCAGGATTCCCAGTCCTGTTGTCAATCAAATTCAAAGCAAGAAGCAAACTGGATGCCAAATATGATATATAGGTATCTCTTTTTAAAATTATTCCAATAATAAAACTATTATTTGACAAGAAACAGAATAGCCTATTTCTTTTACTGTGTTCTGATAAACAATTAATATTTTAGTGACTTTTAAAAGTTATGTACCAAATAGTTTTCTTTATGAAAAAACCTTCATTTTATTTATTATGTGCATATGCATGAGAAAATGCGAATATTAATTTCTTTTCATTATGAATAAAAAGTATGATAATGTTCACTGGAAGTCAAGGGATTCTCTAAAGAAAAACATTGGGAACCCCTGCCTTAGACCTATTGTTTTACTAAGTTATTTTCTGTTCTACAGTGGAAACTAGGAGTCAGAAGACTTGGGATCTAGTCTTGGCTCTTTTGTCAAGAGCCAAGTTTTGGGCAAGTCACCTCCCTTTAGTTTCCTCATTTGTCAAATGAGAGAATGGATGATTGCTAAGGCCCCTTCCAGCTCTACAATCTCTGTCTCTTGAGGGAAGAGCAGAAGGCCTGGAACTGCAAGTCTTCGATGGCCTACTCAGAAACCTATTCTCCATCCTTTCCATGCATATTGTGTCCCAGTAGGAGTGACCCCACTGAGATCAATTCCATTCAATTAACTATAGACAACTTTTAGACAAGAAACAAATAAGCCAAGTTGGAGAGGAGCCTTAAGCTTACCTCCCAGAGATGCTGGGTGTTTCTGACAGCCCCTGCCTGCACCTTCTCTGGGGGGAGAAGCACTCCCTGAAACGGTCCGATCCAGGTACCCTGCTGGATCCTCTGTGCAGCGCAGATACCATACGCCAGGCCTGGAACGGTGCTGGTGCACAGACACACTTCCCGAGGCAAGTCTCGAAGCCACTCGGGCATCTCTGGCGGTGGCGCGGCGGCGGCCGTGCTACTGGTACCCACCAGCCGGCGAAGGGAGTGCAGGGGGCCGTGCATAGGGCATTCGCCATTACGGTTGTCAGCGCACATGTCGCAACCTGCGGAGTGAAAAGAAGGGCCGTGGGGAATGGGAGAGGAGAGACACGTGGAGAAAGAGAAAAGTTTAACAAGGAAGCTGTGTGTGCTTGTTCATCCCTATCCACCCCTCCCAGCCCCATCCCACCCCCGCCAAGAGATCAGTCCTACCCTGGGGCACATTGCACTTGTAATGGTACAACCCCTACTTTTTCTTCCCCGAGGGAAGACTTGGATCCCTTTTCCTAGAGACCGTGAAGTCCTTGAGGTGGCCCTAGATCTGATCAGCTTCTGGATTAAATTCGGTATAAATAAATGGACCCTCGGTGACCTAAAAACCAAGTGTCCACAAGGAAATACTGGCTGCGTTTAAGAGCCTTTTGCATTCCCTAGGCCTCGACTGAGGCATCCACCTAGCTGTGATATTGAAGCTGGTTTTTCCCTCTCCCTCTTCTTTTCTGTCTTCTCCCTTTCTCTCTCTAATCTCCTTTTCTCTCTCCCTCTTCCTTTCTTTACCCATCTCCCTCTTCTCGCCTTTATTCTCTCCCTCTTCTCTCTTCTCTTATCTTTCTCACTCCTTTTCCTCTCCCTCACCCCACCCCCAACCCTGCTTCTTTTCCTTTTCCTGCTGCCTTTTTCCACAGTGGAGATGGCAACAGATGCTTTCTGCCGACGTTGCTTAATTGCACTTTTTTTTAAAACTCAGGAATCTTTCCCCTGGAGTTACGAACAGAAATCTCACTAACTGATGACATAATAAAATTGATCACTGTCCGGACTGAATCTTTTAAGTTTTTTTCTTTTCAAGCTTTGAAGCTGATTCTTCTTACAATCCCAAATATCCCCTCAAGGTGGGGGTGGGGGTCGGGATGGGGAGGGGGAGCAAGGGCCCTGAGGAGCCCATTTGACCGCCCACTTATCATTTCTGCAGCCTAATAAAAGGTCCTCGGTCTGGGGAAACCGTTCTGTCCAAACAACTTGGCATTCAGAAATATAACCCCAAGAACTAAAAAACGGCTAGTCTGCTTTTGGTTACTTCTTTCTGGCCCTCTAAATTGGTATCCCCGTCGTTGATGGAGGGGAAAAAGTCACTGCTGTCAATTTTGGGATTATTGTCGGAGTAGTCTTATACTTATTAGTGAGTCCTCGGCTTCTTGTGAAACATTTAGACGGGGCATTTTTAAGGAAGAAGAAATATCTGACTTGTTAAAACCTTAGGCTTAAAGAAAACGTTGTGTGTTGTGTTCTTTTTTTAACTATTGGACTTACTTTTTCTTTGCTTCCCTCAACTTCCGAAACTAGAAAGAGAAATTAAATATCCCAAGGTATTATACGAAGGTGGAATACTTTTTTTTCCACCTGGAAAAAGAAATCAATTGCAGTTGCTGTCGCCACTCCGGCCACATACAGACCTCCTGGAGGAGTGGAAAGGGTAGTCCACTGGCGTTACACGAATTGTCTTTCTTCCAAAAGGATAGCGTAGAAAGAGAGGAGGGAGTGGGGAGATAATTTCAGGCTAGAAATAAAGCAGAGTGCACCAAAAACCTCACTCTATCTGGGGCCTTCCGTTTTATTCCGTCACCCGCCCCTCTCTACGGGAGCCCTGGAGATTTTGCAAGCAACCTCTAGACCAACCCAGTTGGGAGCAAGTAGGCAGAGGCGGCTGGGGCCGCCTTGTCTCCAGCGAGAGCCCTGTGGTTATTAATGGGCTTCGCGGAGACGTGTGGTCTGCTAGCCCCCTCTGCTTCCCGGCCAGGCACTAGAGAACCCAACCCCTGGGGCCAACCAGCTCCAAGCATTCCTCACCCTTTCTCTGGCTTTCCTGGAATAAGGCTAGTCAAGTCCTCCCATCTCCATCCATCCCCTAGTCCCACCTTTCAGTGAGGCAGGAGAAAGACAGGGCTTCCAACCCAGACTGATACCATCGACAGAATGGTCTACATGAAACTGAAGCAGCTGCTAACCTGGGAAGTGACAAACTCAATTCAAGATCTTTTCTAGAGACCCAGACCCCTGCATCAACATCCTATGTCTTAATTTGCCCACTTTCCAAGCCCCTAGTAGAATTTCTCTGATTTTTCACAGCCTTCTCCATGAGAGGTGAACTTGCACCCACCCAATACAAAATAAGTTCAGAGAAACTTTATTTCAACATCCTTTACCATCAGAGTTCAATGTATGAGCTTGAGACAGTTCCACTTTTACTCTGAGACTCAGTTTCCTAATTTGTAAAATGAGGATAATAAAACTTTGTACTACTTCCCAGAGTTGTGTTAAAGGTCACATGAGTCATTCTAGCACTTTGTAAACCTTTGAGCAGCGTGTTGTATACCAGTTCTTATTATTATTAAGCCTTTTTTGAAGGACTCAACTAGTATTCGGGCAGCTCCTGAGTTCTTCCATCTGTATTAGGTGTTTGAAGCTACTATGGAGACTGAACAAACTTACAAGAACACAGGGCAGTTCCACAGCTTCACTCTGGGTCCCTTTTCTTTGGGAAGCAACAGCACACAGGTTCTGGTGAAATGCCCTAAATGCTCCTCATTAAGACTGAGATTGTGCAACAATTATTGAAATTCACAGTAATACAGTTTCCCCCCAATTCCCAAGTAACTTTTGACACAATAAACCCTGGGTGGTGTTAATACTGTTTTCAATGTTCTTGCACTTGAATTCGCATTTTAATTTATTTGTCAAAGAACTTCTGTTCTTATTCTTCCTATCATGAGAGGAGTGGTAAATAGGGATTGTTTTTGTTTTAATTATGTATTTGTATATACAGGGCCTACCACAGTTCTTGGCACATAGTAGGTGCTTAATAAATGGATTCATCATCTTAAATGGTTTAAACAAATTTAGAAGGCCCTGACTCAGCTAAAAAGTACAATGGGCTCCCTTTCCTCAAACCTTCATTCCCAAAAGTTTGAAAGGATAATTCTTTAATTCTACATAGAAATTGCTGTTTCCTTAGCATTTCTTCTCTTCTTTAAATGGAAATAAGTTTACATTATGAAGTTTTTGATGTGTCTCAGGGATTTCCTAGAAGAAATGCCTTCCCCTCAGTCAGTCATTCTCTGTATAAACTAAGTTAGATGGCTCAGTTTGAGGACCAGGTTTTACCAAAAGCAAGTAGAAAATAGAATTCCTTCTCCTATTTCATTGATACAACCATATCTCATATTTTACCTCAGGTGTTTGGTGGAAAAAACTAAAAAATATGAGTGACTACATTCAGAAGGAAGAAATGAGCCCTGGGTCAATAAGGTAGGTAAATAAGAGATCTAATAAATGGGGTTAAAAAGTTTAGGAGATTTTCGTGTCCAAAACCAAGACAAAATAGAATGAAAATATTTCATCTGAATAACTATTTTGGGGGCTGTTGAAAAGACTGCACTCTGATTGGGTCATGGGGATCCTTTTGCCTCATTCCCACAATCTTATGTTTGGAAAGATTAAAATAAAAATATGAATGGGAAAATAAATAGATAACATTCATAATTTTTTTTAATACCCAACATCTGAAGGTCTTTCAGCACCTTAGCAAAAAATAGCTTAAAAACAAATGACAATAAGCAGAGGCAACTTGCCCATGAAAATAAAAATAAATCACACAAGGGAGTTGCTTAGATGACTTTCCCTTTCTGGTTCACTCAATAAGGCTATGTTGAAGGCAAGAATATTTTGTATTCCCTCCCCAGACAGTCTGAACCACTGGCAGTAGGCACATTTGGTCCAGGAGACAATTTTTTTTGCTTCCAACACAGCTAATATCACATTATCTCAGGATTGTAGGATTATAGATCTAAACCTGAGAAAGACCTTAAGGGTTATACAGTCCAGTGCCCTCATTTTTCAGGTAAGGAAACTGAGGCCCAGAGAAATTAAGTGACTTGCTCACAGTCACAGGGATAGTAAGCTAGAAGTGAGGGAATGGTGTTCAAACACATATCCTTTGACTCTAGAGACAGTACCTTTCACATTGTACCATACTGATACATAAAATAATTTGAAGAGCTAAGTACCTCAGCCACCAAGAAACTTAAAGGTGCACCTTAAATATAAATATAAAATATAAATACTTATAATGCATGGCAACACATACATGCCATATCTCCAAGAAGCACTCTGCAAAGAAAGATAGTGTGGTTTATGGAAAAAGCATTAGAAACCCAGCTTTGACACTCACTATCTACCTGACCTTGAGAGTCACTGAACTTCTTGAAGCTTCATTTTCTTCAACTATATAACTGGGAGAAAAATGCTCATATTATCTCTTTCACATGGTTGATCTGTATAAGGTGTTTTGTAAATCTTAAAGTGCTAGATAAATGTAGGTTAATGTTATATCTCCACTATATCACGCTTCTGGGCATCACCGTAAGGTATGACATGTGATGGAAACAATAATAGGATTTTGCACATGGAGAGACTGAAGCTCCTGAGAATTGGAAAGTGTCAGAATCAGTCAGTAAGACAACCAGTTTTCATTTACTATATCTACAACATATAAAGATGTATTACTGGCATTTGTGATAGTGAAAGGTGGAACAGAGTGGTTCAAGAAAGACCTGAGTGCAAGACCTGACTGTGAAACATAGTGGCTGTGTGACTCTATACAAGTCACTTAACATTTCAGTGCTCCATGTAAGTCACCAAAACTATAAATTATGAAGAAGTTGTCTATCTTCATTGATAAAAGGACACCCCTCATATAAGAATTCCCTATTGCAGTGAAACCACAGGTTGCTTCCCTGTCCCTTTATCTCTATGCTGTAAAGTAGGATTTTTGTTTGTTTTTGCAGGGCAATGAGGATTAAGTGACTTGCCCAGGGTCACACAGCTAGTAAGTGTCAAGAATCTGAGGCTGGATTTGAATTCAGGTCCTCCTAAATCCAGGGCCAGTGCTTTATCCACTGCACCACCTAGCTGCCCCTATAGTAGGATTTTGAGGGGGAGAAATTTTGGTCAACTATTATTAAAATGCATGAAGATATATCTTATTTTCTGATTTTACAAAACCCCTTCAGTTGTTGAAGGTGTTTCAATTTTACCTTTTACTTCAAAGTATTAAAGGAACTTGATGATACCTGATTCTTAATATGAAATCGCTAATTACCTATTTTGAACAAATAGAGATAAAATAACAAATTTTATATCCAAGTGTTTTCATGCATGTCATCCATAACTCATAGGAAAGCTTAGGGGGAAATAGGTTAGCCTTGCATACTTTTAAGAAAGCTTGATATGCCAAAATAAATGTATTCTCATTCATGGAAATGATGACAGAGATAGAAAGGTATCTCTAAAATTAGGGAGGTTGTAGACATAAAAACATTATCGATAAAATTTCCTTGACTTTGAAAGATGAGACATTTTTATATATTCTCTCAATACAGTACCTTGAAAGGCACTTTAACCCAAAGATGTTTCCTTTGGTAGGCATTCCTAGCCATGGAGCTCATGGCCCTATTTTTGTCTAAAATATGTCCTTTTGTTTACTGATCTAGAGCAGAATGTCTCTCACAGCCATAGTACTGAGATCATTGATATGAGAGTTATAATGATCACCTCTACAAACACTCATCAAACCCAGGTATTCACAAAGATACTTTAGAAAAGTAACAGTGTTTTTGCTTTCTTGTTTGTTTGAACTTGTATTTCCTATCACGTCAGAAACATTGTTTTTTTTTTAAACTGTGTTCATTACCAAGCTGACTGAAAATCTTGCCATGTGGTTAAGGGGAGATTCTCTTTACAAGAGGTGAACTTTCTCTCTTTGTAAGCTTCTTTGTCTCCACCACAACCTTCAATTTCCTTAACTTATTGTCCCTCTTAGATGTTAAAGCAAGGTTAATTAATAAGCATTAATGGAAATGAATGAATGACAGGTCCCAAGAGAACAGGACAAAAAGCACCAGCCTGAGCGAGGACCTAAGCTTTGTCGGCTCTAAGCTATAGATCTTTATGTAGCTGTTTTACGTACTCTATCAGTGGCCCAGTAGCCCCAGTGTTTCACAGTCTCTGCAAGCCAGACCCAGCAGGATCCAGGAGCCATCCAGTCTCTCAAATCCTCTCCTAGACCTTAGATGTTCCTTCACAGATACCCAGCATTGTTGGCCCAGCAAAAGCTGCAGGCACAAAGCCGAGTGGCAGCCACTGCTCTGCACCAGTGAGAAACAAAGAGAAACAGGAGGAAAGAACGAGATGGAATAAGAGAGACTGAGAGACTTCAGTGTCTATACTGGGTGGATAATGGGAAATAGGGTGTATGTGTGTACATTGTGTTTATGAGAATTCCACATGTCATCACTGCGTGTTTGTGTGTGTACTTGGAGGGTGTCCATTGTGCACTTGAGTGGAGGAGGGAGGAGAAAAGGTCATTGGAGAGAAGTAATTTGTCCCTTGGGAGCACTATACATTATAGTAGTCTTCCTCGGTCTCTCTCTCCCCACCCCCCACTCACTGCCATCAAAGCTTTCCCTTCCTCTTCATCACTTCAACTTCTCCACTTTCCTGGGGTGTTGGGGCTCGGAGGTAGTGAATGGTATCTTGCTATTAGCTATTTTCTTTTGGACTTTGGATGCTATGCTCCTTGTCCAAGTTTGCATCCCAATCACACATCACAACTTTCATTTTTCCTAGCTATCTTTCTCCTACTCTCCCTTCCTCCATGCCTGACATCCTGCTTTGAATAAACACAGGTTCACTTCTATGAAGCTCAAATCAGAAATCAGACAACAGAGGAAGTTATCCTGGGAAATAATGAGGAGAGCTGTTTCTCTGAGGGGAAAAAATGCATACATGAGTGTGGTTCAAACAGTCATTACTTCTCAAAGGATCTTTTGGAAAGGCTTTGAAAAACAATAAAACATGACCATACACCAGGAGATGAAAGGGAATTGTCCTTCCCTCAGATTGGCTTCAGGAGAGCAAACTCACCACTGATCATGCACATATGTATGTTAATATGTATATTTATGTATATGTACATAATGGGAGAGTGGCAAGAGATTTGGGAGAGAGGAAATGTTGGTTTTATTTGTCTTTGAATGACTACTAATAAATTAAATTTGAGTGAAAGTAGCCTGGGTTGAGAGAATATTGTGTGTAGATAAACCTTACTGCCCCCTGCCCCTAAGAGACCCCCATATACAATGTAGAGATGATGAATAGGAGCTGAGAGAGGAGATCGAAGCTGGGTCTGTGCTGGCTCTACTCTCTCCTACAAAACTATAGGGCAATTAATTGTGGCTTGTCCCCTCATCCTTCATCTCCTTGTGGCACATATCGATGGAGATTACTGCTGATGGACCATTTTATCACCTTAAATAAACAGTCACCACCTTTTCTAACCTCAGCCTAATATATGACTATATGTTCTGTTTAAGGGCGCTGGATAAGTGATGATATAAAATAGCTAAATCATATATGTAACCAGATCTTTTAGACACTCACACAAGAAGAAAGAAAATAAAAAAGAAAAATAGAACAACAGTAAAAATCAACTGCTCCAAATACAGATGTCTGATACTTGGAGCTCATCTCTCTGAAGCTAAATGCACTCCTTCACCATTAACTGACTGGCATGCTGAGTATATACAAACTACTTGACTGGGTAACATTAGTTTTACCTAACAAATTTATTGTGTAGCCGCTTGTTGCATCATGGTTAAGAGGTATCAGTTTGTCCATAGTGGAAGCCTTTTTTTCTAAAGGTAAAGGAATAGGCTACAAGGGGATAAGAAAATATTCACACCTTTTGGGATTTCCTTACTCCTCTGTCAACTGGGGCTCTCAATTTGGCAAATAAGTGCTTGGTCTTAATTTCCTCACCTCTTCCTTATTCCTCATCTCTACCCACAAAATGATCCACACATTCTCACATGCTCAGGGATTCAACTTTGCTGAAAATCCATGTTCTTCAAAGACAGTAGTGGGCAGAGACTAGGAGTGAAAACAAGTTTTTTAAAAAATCTCTTTAAAATGGCAAAGGTAACTGTAATTAATTAAGCTACATGGTAATTCCTGAATTCCTTTGAGAAACAAGGCAAACCAAAAATTTGTGAATCAGCTAATTTACTCAGTTTAGTTTCTTAAAATGGAAAACTCATTTCAAAGAACTATCAAGTTTTATTTTTATAGTACTGACAAACAACAACAGCAAAAAATTAGCCAAAAAAAAAAATCCTGAAACACTGAGTCACTGACAAGAGAAATAATGTAGAATTCAGGTTCTATTTATTTACAGTACAAATTTATTTTAAAAACCAAACCAAAAGGGAAGTATTGCAGGAGTTACAACAATTGTAAGTCAGCAACAGTCTCATTTAATAGAGACATACATAAAAACTTTAAAATGCATAAGCTTAAATGAATTATAAATGTGTTATTTAAATAACAATGAGTGGAAAAGTGATGAACTGATGTCGATTTATGCACTCAACTAGTAAAGAAAGACACAACAATTTTAAAAAGGAGCTAGACAACATAGAAAATAGATAGGGTCTCTTGGTTGGATCGAAGCAGCTTTCAAATGTTTTGTGTGAACATAACAAACTTCTCATTTGTCACCCAAGGTAAGGGCAGATTCTGGTACCAAACCTCAAAACTAAGGTGTTAATTGACTACCTGTCTTACGGAAAACCATTACCACTTGTTAATACAATTCAGAAAAGTTCTTTTTCTCTACCTATGTACTTGGTCTTAAGGGGCAAAAATTATTGCATTTTTTAAAAATCAGTGATAGAAATGAAACAATGAACGGACGCCTTCATATTGGTCAAACTAGAGACCTGGCATCACAAGAGAACGGGAGAAAAATCTGTATATAATAATTGTATCCTTCACTCTATACCCACACCCAATCCCTTCACACCCCAAACATAGGCGGCGTTCTAAAAGCTCCCCCTAAGTTTCCACGTGTTACCTCTTCTTGCAAATCGGCTTTTCAATTAGCAGGCAAACCAACTCCCGTAACCCCTTCCCCGAAAGTACAGAAATAAAAAACAAAATAAAAACATTTGGCAGTCTTTGAGTTTCTGAGTTTCTTTAGACCTTCTGATTTAAAAGCAATCACTTCCCACTTCATCAGCGTAAAACACATTCCACTGTTTAAAATAACCACCTCGCCCAGCTCAAGGAAGATTCTGAACCCGAACTTGGAAATCGTGCCTCCCAAGTCGTACAATTACTCTCAAGTCAGCTTCCCATTTCCCTTCTTAATTGTCCTTTTATTAGCGAGCTATCTAATGTGCTATTTGTTCTAATAAAATGGTACTTTTTTTTCCATTTTTCTTTTGGTTCTTGCCTCCACCCTCCCCTTTGCACTTAACAGGGGCTCGCTTTAAGATTTATTAAATCCTTTCCATACTTTTAGTACAACCAAAGCAAGAAGTCAGATTAGCGCAATATACAAATACATTTTTTTAATGATTAGTTTTCTTTGGCTTCAAGAAAAAAATATCTGGGCAATAAATATGTTCAATATCAATAGATTAATGGAGAATCTAAGACCTTACAGCATTTCCTTTTCTGGTGACTAGGGTTCCTCTTGGTGAAAATGTGTTAAGTTCCTGAACTGTCCATCAATAGAGTGTATAAGTATACTGTAGCAAACATACTCCAAGGGGTCAGTTAGCTCCACTTCTTCGTAAAGATTCTACTATAATTTTCTGAGAAGACAAACTACAGCCTTCACTTAGCAGAGCCCTATTATTATTCCATTTCACTTGCTCATTAGAAATGCCTTTTCTGAACCACTGTTTAATCTTTTAATGTTTTATCTGAAAGATTTTTAGAATTGCTTTGAAAAGGATATATTTTCCTTAAGGAGTTTGGCTGGTGCCCCTAAGTGTATTTTGAATTCATTGAAGAGGATGTTATTTATGAGACCAGATTTTCTGCACCCTTAAATTCAAGAACCTTCAAATACAGAACAAAACTGGAGAGGGTTTTTTTGTTTGTTTGCTTGCTTGTCTTGTTCGTTTTGTTTTCTCCTTTAAAATATATCTAAGAAGAAAGTCAAGAAAGGAAGGAAATATTATACCTATTTGTTGGGTTTGGCTTTTTAAATATTCATCATATAATTTCCTCACTTTTCTCCTAACTATAGTCATAATTTACTTTCCCCAGATCAATATAATCAAATTTATGCATCCTAACATTAGTCTAATTCTCATTTTACAATGGAGATTATGGGTTTGTTGACACTTCTAGCATCTATTAAATGAATAGTTGTTTTACAACAAATGAAGAAGTTTCAGGAAAGAAGGTGCTTTGAGATATAACTTACAAAATATAACAGAAAAAGGGCTAGGAACAAGGTATCCAAACTTTTCTTATACAGTAGAGAGGGAAATTAAATAGTAATTAAAGAAATGCTGATTTTAAAGATCTCGTTGCTTTCTATTTGAGAACCTCTTAACTTATTCTTAATATTATAACCAGAGGTCACTGGCAGTATATTTAACACTTGTAAGAAGGTGTAACAGAAGGTGTAACGTGTAACTTCTGAGACCAACAAAAAGAAACTGATGTAAGTCAATATCCATTTTTGGTCATCACTTGAAACTTTACTCTAAATCTCAAAATGCTTTTCTAAATTTAATTGTCTATCCAGAGATCATAGTTAAATTGGTTCTGACAGTTAATATGATATATGACATATGTACCTGAGAGATAAGGAAATGCTTTTTATATTAAATTATAATGTCATACATTGCACCAGACAATAATAATAATAAACTTTCGGGTATTATTGACACTAACAAGGTCTGCAAGACTACCGAGGTGAGTGCAGGAAGGGGGCAGCCCCGAGCCCTATTCGAGAAAATGAAAACTTTGGGGTTGCCTGTCTCATGTGAGAAGTAGGGTGTGTTTTTTTCTTAATGATGAAGTTCAAAGTAATCCCCTGCTCATTGCGTTTGCCACAGTTTAATCTGAGGGGGAAAAAAACCATCCCAGTTCTCAGAAATCTGTCTTTTAAAAAGCGGTTGATTTCCTTCCCCCTTCTATCTCAAGGCCCCGAAACGAGAAGCTCCCGCACCACTAACACCAAGTACTTTGCGAGAAAGGTCCGAATTTCCACCTTTCCCATGATAGCAGAGGGGTCGTTAACCACCACTCTCCTGAACACACTCACCGCCCTCAACTCCTCTAGGCAGCGTGGGGTTCGAAGATTCTGAACCCTCCTCCTCGGGTGCAAGTGACAAGTCTTTCTCCCTCCTGTTGTTCTCCCACCCCATTCCAGCCCTGTCTCCCAGCTCCTATCTCTTTGTCCCCGCAAATTCCTGGAAACTGAGTTTTTGCCTGTATCAAATATTCCCTACTCCACCCTAGAAGCGATAGTCGCTTTGGGTCATAAGTGAAGGGTAAGGAAGCCACGGGAAGAAGGGAGAGTTCCCGGTCCACCACCACTACCCCCGTCCCATGCCAGAAAACTTTTACAATAATATGACCAGGGAACCAGGGAATTGGGGAAACCAGTCATTTCCCATTCTCTCCTCCCTGCCCGTTTTGTACCCAGCGCACCCTCCAGAGACCAAACTAAGCCCTACGGAAGCGGGAGAAGGGGAGGGGTTAGAGAGGGCGCTACATACGGTTATTGGGGTCGCTGGTGTGTTGGTTGAGGGGTATGATCTCCATGCGCTGCTGTCCATACAGGTAATAGTCCAGCTCCTCGGCTGTGCA
Source organism: Dromiciops gliroides (assembly GCF_019393635.1). Classification (NCBI taxonomy): domain Eukaryota; kingdom Metazoa; phylum Chordata; class Mammalia; order Microbiotheria; family Microbiotheriidae; genus Dromiciops; species Dromiciops gliroides. The sequence continues at coordinate 514,871,737 of NC_057861.1, read as the reverse complement.
GCGAAATCGAGGGACTCCCCTGTCGCAGGCGGCGGCCCCGCTGCTACACTTGGAGCCGGAGCCCGAGCACGAGCCGACGCACAAGTCCTTGCCCTGCAGAGCTCCCGAGGGCAGCACCTCGGAACTGGAGAGCGGCGCGAAGACAGGGAGCTGGGCCACGGGCAGGGCGGCCAGGCCGGCCAAGGAGGCGGCCGTAGCCGCGGAAGCGGCGGCGCACGAAGAAGAAGCCGAGGCTGCGGTAGAGGTGGTCGAAGAAGCGGGAGTGGAGGAGGCGGAGGAGGCCGAAGAGGACAGGGAGGCAGGGCGCGGGCGGAAGCTGTCGGCCACGGGCTCAGCGCGCTCAGGCACGGGCGGCGGCAGGGGCAAAGGCTGCGGCTGGCCCAAGACGCCGCTGCCGCCGCCCTTGAGCGGAGCACTCTGCGGGAAGAGTTGCTGCCAGTGCTGCAAGTAGGCTGGGTCCACTTTCAGGAAGGACGAACCTCCGGGGTCTCTGGGCTTGAGCATGTCGGACGCCTGGAGTTAGGGGAAGAGGGGCGGGGAAGGGAAGAGAAGAGTGAGCCGAGTTTAGGGGGAGCGGTCAGACCAGGGAAAGGATGGTCAAAGCAGACGCTGGAGAGGAGAGGAGGAAGGAGGAGGCGAGAGACCTAGCTAGGTGCCTGTCCCGGCCCACCCCTGGCCAGTCCCAGAAGGGAGATCGCAGCCTCGTAGTGCTCCGGGAGAGAAGAGCCAAGGCTTCTAGAGTTCTGGGGAGAAGCTTCCGTAACTATCTCCAACTGCTCCGGCAGCTTCCCTTCCCCATCCCCTCACCCCTATCAGTTTCATCACCAACTCCGAAGCCACGGAAAGTTTGCTTCCAAATAGCGGCGCGAAGAGACAAACGTAATTGCTAATTGGTAGGGTTCTTCAGACCATCCTAACCCTCCCGGGGTGCTCCCCAAACCCTTTCCTAGGCTGAACCTTTCCTCACCCTATACCCCGCATCCCCCGACCCAGAGGGAGGAAGCTGCGTTTCGAGAACTCTTCACTCTCACCAGTCTTCCCACTAAGGAGCGAGCCTTCAACCAGGTACTAGGAGTATCGGAGCCACTGGAACTCAGCAACTTAGGATCACTCAACAGCCTTCCCACTCCCGTTATTCTCCCATCACCTCCTCCCCCTCTCCCCCCGCCCCCAATCCTCTACTCTCTTTCCCTAGGGGCTTGGATTCCTGAATTTGAGCTTATACAGTCCTCCCCCACCCCTTACCTGGGAACCGGGGGTGCTGGACTTGGAGTAGAGAGCTGAAGGGAGACGCCGTGTGTGTGTGTGTGTGTGTGTGTGTGGGAGGGGGGTTACATGCCCCGGAGCAGTCTCTGAAGATCTCGACTCGCCAGGGGAAAGAAGCGGAATGTGTGGGTGATCAAAGGGTAAAGGATCGTGGAAGCCAGCGGAGGGAGCAGTCGGAACTCTGAGCTGGAGGTGGCTGGGACAGATCCCGGCAGCCCAGACCCGCCGTGGGGCTGCGCTTGGCAGCCACGTCCCGGCTCTTCTGCCTTGCTCTCTGGCAGCCTCCCTGCTGAACACGTGGGTTTTACGACAGCACAAAATACAAGTATGTGTGTGTATGTGTGTGCGCGCGCGCGTGTGCGTGTTTTAGTGGAAGAGAAATCGACATGGAAAGATGCAAACAGAGGCACAGACACCCTACAGAGACAGAGACACAGAGAGGAAGGCAGACAGAAAGACGGACCAGAAAGGAAGAAAGAAAGATGCGCTAGGAGGTTGTAACTCCGAAGGATCCAGATGCTAATCTGATGATCCCTCCCTACACCACATCTAATACCTCCGATTTTTAAAAAAATTTATTTATTATTGGCATCTCTCGTTCTGTTGGCCTCCCGTTCTTTCTCCAATTTTTTAGGTGCCTTTTATTCCCTTATCTTGAAACAAGAGAAAATTAAGAAACGAAAAAAGGAATCTCCACATGCCCGTGTTTCTATCCTGGGAGCTTTGAACACAGAATCTGAGGATTTCCTGGGAACTTGTACTTGCCCTCTTGCCTTCCAACGCTTCCCTTGAAGTGTTAGTCAACTTGGTGTTTGAGTCCACTTGCCTTCCCATTCACATTCTCTAAAAGAGAAATCCTCCCGGGAGAAAGTTCTGTTGGATGGAAGGGGTGAGAAACATTTCATAAGAAGTAGATGCCCTTTTGATTTCAGGTTTTAGAAGTCTGGGGACTCAGTTTCTCCTAAAGGAACTTTACCTTGCCCTGGAACTTATATAATGTGGTCTTCCTGTCTGCAAGGCTTTCTTTACCTGCAATACTTATCACAGACTTTCTCCCCCTTCATATTTCTATGTGTGCCTCACCTTTTTCTTGAATTCTTATGATTTTCTCTCCTCTGGATCTCCTCTCTGTTCCCTCCCTCAAGCATTTCTTCATTCTTCTTCAGCTGTTTGGATTCGCATTTTAGTGGCACAACTGTGTCTTTACACTTTTGATTCCATTTACCGTCTGTTCTCTCTGGCTTCTGGAGAGGTCCACTTCCAGAGAGCCAGGAGGAAGCAGCAATACCCGCTGTTTACAATCTGCCCCATTGGAGCATAGACCCCTTTCCAAAACTCAGGTTTCAAAATTCTACTCAAACGCACTAGGGTGCATTCAGATTGAAAACATGTTCTATGCTGGAGCTTCTCGGTCCACCACTCTCCCTCCCCTTCTTTTGGACTACCAGGATTTTGAATACGAGGATGTCTTCGAAGAGCACCAAGCTTTCCTCCTGTTTACTCATTACATAGAGCAGATAAGAAAACAGGCGACGCAATGTTTATCTTTAACACACACACACACACACACACACACACACACACACACACAAACACACAAACACACACACCGCCACACAATTATTTGGAATCTCCTTGAGCTCTTTCATTTCCAACTTTCTGTTCCTTTTTCTACCCTTTCATTCATTCTAGCAGAGCCTGGGAAAAGTTGCTGTTTAGATTTTGTCTGCGTCTAACGCAGTACATTTTAACACAGATTTGAACAGAACTCCTTTAAAAATGTTTTGACTGGCGTCATTTTGACAAGGTCATCCGTCATGTGCTCTGTAGATTGATAACACCTAAGCTAAAGGCAAACACCACTTGGAAAAAAAAAAAAAGAAACGCACGATTTTATGAACTGTGAAGCTAACCATACAATCTAAGCTGTCTTTGATCAGCTTCATTGTGTCAGATAGAATGAATTTTCAGCCCTTTTCTCAACTAATCTACTCTTAGAACTTCTGCAATGTACTTGTTCAGGCTTCGGGAGAAGACAGAAGGTCTCTTTCTCATACTTTCTCTGTCCAGTGCTGAGAAACAAGCGGAGGGGCTGCTTCCATGCTAGAGAAGCACGCTGCTGCCTCTCTGGGGTTTTAATTTGAATTCTCACGTTGTCATTGTAATATCATCAATTCTTCTCCAGCGTTTGCCCCTGTCACTGTGGCCTTTCCAGCTCCTGCTCTAAACATACAAGCGTTTGTACCCCATATCTTCTCTAAATTCCCCAAATCTCTCCTTTTCCTCTACCAATTTATCACCTTTCAAGGTTTGAGAAGCTTGTTGAAATGTGGGTGCCAAGTGTCACCCATTGGAGCCAGGAACATGAAATGATACTCCATTTCCCCTACCTCCTCCTCCATCATCAGCCCTGGGATAGCTTCCCACCCCTCAACCTTGAAGTCATGCTTCTGGGGTAGTGAAGTATCAAGGAGGAGACAATATACTCTCTTCTTAGCAGTGTAGAAAGGTGAGTGGAGGACAGAGGTAGGCTGATGTCCCCTGGGTTAGCGATCTGTTCTAATGTCAATGGGAAATTAATGGAGGTTATTTACTCCTGAATTTGGAGCTCCAGGAGAGAATGGGGATAAAGCTGTCTGAATTCTGGATCTGGGAAATGAAGTGGAGGTAAGCAGAGACATTTTTGAGCTGAAGAAGGCTGTCAAGACAGTCTGTCTTCCCTGCCACCACCACCACCCGCCCCATCTGTAGGGCTACCAGTATTTAGACATGGAAACAACAGGGCCATCCTGGCCCATTTCACACAATTACAGAGGCAGACAGACTGACGACAGCCTGAATGCATAAGAGAATAATAGTGCATAAGAGAATAATAGTAAGTGGAAGAAGGGGAGAAAGTTTGAGAGCAAACCAAAGAGGGTGGGATAGAGGCAAAAAAAGAGATGAAAGAGAAACTCAACCAGGAGACCAGGTTGAAAACCCTTAGCACAGAGGAAAAGTTTCTGCCAGGAAGGAATAGCCTCTGAGAGGTAAGAGGCTAGGGAAGGGAAGTAGTCAATTCTATGTCAGCATATCCCTGGTATCAATGCATACTTACAAGACCTGGCTACTAGTTCCTGGATCCTGAGCAATGAGAAGTGGATTTTGAGGAGCCTGAAGGAATGGCAGAAAGTGGCCAGCTAGTTAGATTGTCTGGGACAAAACACCACTGAATCAGTATCTCACTGTACCAGTCTATCCCAATATTTTCCTTCTGTGTGGACTTTGAGATTTTGAGGCCTTCTGCACCTTAGTTTGGATTCCCACCTCACCTAACCTGTCTCTAGATATGTACTTTATAATGACTATTATTGTTTTTCTCTCCTATCTTCTGTTTAAACATTCATATATCATGTTGCATGTAATGGTCACACTTGGTTCTCTTTTTTTTTATTTTCACGTTTATCCTCTCCCTTCCTCCCTCTCTCCTTCTCTCTTGCTCTCTCTGTCATCATCCATCCCTCTCTTCCCCCCTTCTCCTTTCCCTTCTTTCTCCTCACCCCACCCCCCCATCATTATACAGAGAAAGACCAAGGAAACAAATCACTTCACCAGCTCAGGAAGCGATCAAACCTTTATAAAAGTCCATGGCTCCCAAATCGATAGGTGAATATTTGCTGGGAATTTGTTCCAGAGGAATAAATAAGGAGTGTGAGTGTATTAAATGGAAGGGAGGACCTAGTGGTGTTTTTCTTCATTGATTAATGACCTCTAAAATAAAACATGCGGGAAGAGGAGCCAGGATCAATAAATTAACTACCCAAATTCATCATTTTCCCAGGGAAAAAAATTAAAATAATCCCCAGGAAGCCAATTCTCCCGTTGTCTGGGTGTCATGGAAAAGAGCTGGGATTGGAGAGAAGAGGGGCTACCCCAGGCAGCTGAAAGGCGGTGAAGTGATTCTGTTGGGGAAAGCCTCTATCTGATTTCATTTGACACGCAATTAAAAAGTTTGCCTTTCATATTAATTAATTTCTCCTGATGAGGGAAGACAAATGGTCGGTTTCCCTTGACAGGAGTCCGATAAAGAATTCAGCAGCTTTTCTCCCTGCCCTAGGCTTCTCTTGGTTCTAGTTTTAAGGTCATGGGTGGCTGAGTTAATAATTCATTAATATAGACTTTCTGATAGGATTTGCAAATTCTTCCTGCAAATTCTTTTTTCAGGGAAGAAGAAAAGAAGAGGAAGATAGAATTTACGAATGAAGAAGGAAAGGAGAGAAGTGAGAGGGAAAAAGGAAGGAAGGAGAAAAAGAGGGAACATCCTTCTCCCCATCAGTGTAAACGCTTAATCAAAGATGGAGCATCCAAAGTGGACAAAGAAATTCTCCCTTAAATATCCTCTCCCTCTTTTCCATTCTTCTAGAGAGCCCTTTGAGGAGCAAAGACATCCAACCTTGTAGACCCATGATGAGCAAGAAGAGCATGACCTGGGTTTAGTAGGATCCCCTTCATCTGGTTCTCTAAAAATATTCTTCACAATTTTTAGGGGACTCAGAAATCGGAATCAGAAGATTTCTCTTCCAAAATGAGGAAATGGTATTAGCCTGGGTAACCCCAGGTTCTCCTAAGAGTTGCCGAGTTGTCCAGAGTACACTGTTTTCTTTGCAAGAATGATAGTGTCCCCGGCTGTTGGACTGTTGACCATTTGAAGGCATATTTGCAGAAATGTCAAGAATTAAAGCTTGGGGGATTCACAGATATTCTTATATTACTCTTATTCTGCTGCCTTTCACTTTTTTTTACTGCACTTGTCTCAGGGTCCCATAACAAGAAAAGGGAAAAACCCATGATGAAGCAAACAATACTGCACTGAGAAATAGCCATCCCAATATACTGTTTTAGAATAGGATTTATTGCCATGAGAACCACCCTAAATGAACTAACCATAATTGCATAGCTATATAACCAAATCACCTAAATTTCCTTTAGGCAAATCTCTGAACTATCTTAGCTTCTCTCTTGGAAAAAAATCATGGATACTGATTTCTGCTCTGACACTCCATTACCTATCATTCACCTCCCAGAGTATAAGAATCAAGGAGCTGAGGCCGATAGGCGTCCCAGTGGATAAAACACTGGTCCTAGATTCAGAAGGACCTGAGTTCAAATCCGGACCCAGACACTCGACACTTACTAGCTGTGTGACTTTGGGCAAGTCACTTAACCCTCTTTGCCCTACAAATAAGAAAAAAAAGAATCAAGGAGCTGAGATGAGTGAAGCTTCTCATAAGAAAGAGGATATATGTATGTACAAAATTTCTTTTTAATCACTGTATAGCTTATCCATGACTTTCCTAATGCCCCTAAGTATTTATTCCCACCTGTTTCTAAACTGGAAGAAAGAAAATGTGAATGACATTTAGATCAGATGAGACATGCCAAAAGTTTTGGAGGTTGTATAAGGAAGATGTGTAGAAAAAATAGCACATCAAATAAGGAAATTACTTTGTGGTGATGATGCAGGAGTCACAGCATTCTAGTTGCCCCATTTACTGTCAATCTGATGTCCACTGGACCATATACATGTGGGTTTCTTTTCTTTTCTTCTTATAGTAAAATTAACAACTAAAGTGCTATTCTCTCCATAGGCATCCAACATCACAGGACCCTGGAGTGAAAAATAAAGTTTTACCTTATTTTGTTGCACTAAGTACTATCCTAGAGATTAGAAACTAATATCAATCTATCTTATTACCACTTTTTCTCAGTGTCTAGAAAGATTGTCAGCAATGAGATTTGGCTGCTATGGACAGCACCTGTTCCCCTGAATTGTGCTTGAACCCTATAACTCATTTCACCCTAGCTACCCAACAGCTGTCACTCAAACAATGACTTCAAGGCACTATAGACCTGATTTGGATGTGAACTACTGACCTAGAGGTGAAAGGCTCTGCTGTCTATTACCAATCCCTGGAGTTACTTAATTCTCCCAGGAAATCCTTTAACTATATCCTTTGGTTTTGCAAAGTAAGTCAACTATGATTTCCTTAAAAGACCTAGAGGGTCTGGAAAAAAAATATGTAGCTCTTTTATTTCATGAAGAATTTATGTATAGCCAATTAACCATTAAAATAACTATTTTTGAAAAGTTTGACTGGTAAAGGAAAAATAATAATTGGACAAGAGATGTGTCCCTCATCATAAGATCTTGCTACTTTCCACCCCATTCTCTTCTCTTTGCCACAATAATTTTATCATTATTTAAGAAAGCATGTATTGATCTGACATAAAACCCATAAGTTAAAAGCAATCAACTAACCTATCAATTAATCAACAATTATTTACTGAGCATTTATTATATGTAAGACACAATACTAGGTACTATGAGAGTATCAAAGATATATGAACTGTTTCTCAAGGAAGTCAAGATGCATATGAGGAGAAAATGCATAGACATAAAATTATATTAAAAGAATGTCAAATGAGTGAATGGTAGAGGCAAAAAATGAGTTCAAAAATCAATCTTGACCTGGATGGGTAGGGAATTTATTGCCTGCATAACTTGTTTGTTTGTTGTTTTGTGGGGCAATGAGGGTTAAGTGACTTGCCCAGGGTCACACAGCTAGTAAGTGTCAAGTGTCTGAGGCCAGATTTGAACTCAGGTCCTCCTGAATCCAGGGCCAGTGCTTTATCCACTGCACCACCTAGCCACCCTGTGCCTGTATAACTTTTGAAAAGTCATTTAACTTCTCTGGGTGTCAGTTTTCTCAACTATAAAATAAAAGGATTGGACTCGATGTCTACCTAAGGCCCCTTTCACCTTAAATTCTGATACGATGATCCTGTCATCCCAGAATTTGGATAAACAGAAATGAGAAAGCAAGATTAACTCCAATTCTTGGGTGGAGTTCCAAAGGGAATGTACTCTAAGCCTCCATAAGAGCTGTAATATTTGTGTAGACCATGTGTATAGTTGTCACCTCACTCCTGAATGAAGCTAGCAGCAGGATTCAGTGACAAGATTACTAGACCTAGGTCCAGAGGACCAAAATTTGAAACTGGTTCTGTCACTTTAACATTTGTATCATCTTGGATCACTTTTCTTCCCCAGGACCAAGTTTTCTTATGTGTAAAATGAGAAGATTGTAATAAATCACCTCTAAGATCCCTTGTTCAGTCATTTTTCAGTTTTGCTTGACTCTTTGTGACCCTATTTGGGGTTTCCTTGGCAAAGATACTGGAGTGGTTTGTCATTCCCATTTCCAGTTCATTTCACAAATAAGTAAACTAAGGCAAACAAAGTTAAGTGACTTGCCAAGGGACACACAGCTAATAAGTGGCTGAGTCCAGATTTGAACTCAGAAAGATGAGTTCACTGAGTCTTCTAAGTGCCCAGGATCCCTCCTTATTTTAAATCTATAATTTTTCTTTTTCAAAACAAAAATTTCAGAACATACATATCACTCTTTAAGAAAGCTTAGGTCAATGGCTGAGGAAAGGCAGTGAGCTCTCAAACTCATGAGACGATTGCTCCAAAAAATATCCAGATAATGCCATAGGCCAATGCCTGGAGCAGCAAAACCCACAAAAGAAGGTGATAAAATCATCTTCTAACCAAGAATGGCTTGGAAGGTTAGAAGGAGGGAGCTGCTGTGCTGAGACAGGAGTAGAGCCCAACCCCACAGTCACCCTGACAGAGATCCAATCCCAGGAAGGCCTCACAAGAGAAGGAGACTCACAGAGCCTCTGAATCAGCTGCAGTGCCAGTGTCATCTGCAACTAGGCTCACAGTCTGCTGAGAGGGCTAAGCCCTTGGCAGGGGGAATACTACAGGGGTCTACGCTGGTGTTAAGGCAGAACTTGGGTTTTTCACCCCTGCTGGGAAACAGGAGATAGGCTTGAGTAGTAGTGGCCCAGGTGGGGGAGGGGCACAGGCTCATCAGAAATGACAACCACAACACACAAAGCTGGTTGATTAGCAAGTTGGTCTGGGGTCATCTATGGACCAGGGAACAGGCCAGGCGAGTGAAGAACCTGATCTTCCTTAAATCATACCACCTGGGACTTCTTAAGCTTGGGATACTGCAGCCTGGAGACAGTACCCCACTTTAAGGAGCTAAAAGTCAAGTAAAAGAAAGGCAAGATGAGCAGACAGAGAAAGGTGAGGACCATAGAAAGTTTCTTCAGTAACAAGGAAGACCAAGGGGCACCCTCAGAGGAAGATGTCAACATCAGGGTCCCCATATCTAAAGCTTCCAAGAAAAATATGAATTGGTCTCAGGCCATAGAGGCGCTCAAAAAGGACTTTGAAGATAAAGTTAGAGAGGCAGAGGGAAAAATGGAAAGAGAAATGAGGATGATGCAGGAAAGACCTGAGAAAAAAGTCAATAGCTTGAAAAGTCAAATTGGCCAAATGGAAAAGGAGGTACAAAAGCTCTCTGATGAAAATAATTGCCTAAGAATTAGGATTGAACAAATGGAAGCTAGTGACTTTATGAGAAACCAAGACACAATAAAGCAAATCCAAATGAATAATAAAAAAAAATAGAGGGCAATGTGAAATATCTTCTGGGAAAAACTACTGACCTGGAAAATAGGTCCAGGAGAGATAATTTGAAAATCATTGGTCTGCCTGAAAACTATGATCAAGGAAAGAGCTTAGACATCATCTTCCAAGAAATTGTCTGGGAAAATTGCCCTGATATTCTAGAAGCAAAAGGTAAAATAGAAATGGAAATAATCCACTGATCACCTCCAGAAAGAAATCCCAAAAGGAAAACTCCTAGAAATATTATAGCCAAATTCCAGAGCTCTCAGGTCAAGGAGAAAATATTGCAAGCTGCCAAAAAGAAAGAATTCAAGTACTGTGGAGCCCCAGTCAGGATAGCACAAGATCTAGCAGCTTCTACATTAAAGGACTGTAGGGCACTCATAAGAATTGGCTCAAAGACCTCAATCTCATCAGAATTGACTAAAGGAGGGAATAACAAACACACTCAGTTGGGTGGAGTAATCTCTCTAACCCTGCAGGAAAATAGGAGGGGAAAGGGATAAAGAGAGAGGGGCAAAAGAAGGAAGGGCAGATTGGGGGTGGGGACAGACAGAAGCAAATCCCTTTTGAAGAGGAATAGGGTGAAAGAAGATGGATAATTGAATAAATATCATGGGGAAGGGAAAGAATGGTATTGTGCTATAGGAAATGACAAACAGGATGATCCCAGAAAAACCTGGAAAGACACATGAACTATATATATATATATATATATATATATATATATATATATATATATAGGAGGACATTGTACATAGTGACAACAGTATTATTCAATGAGGAATTGTGAATGACTTAACTACTCTCAGCAATACAATGATCCAAGACAATCCCAAGGGACTGATGATGAAGCATACTACACACCTTCATTAAAAGAACTGATAAAAAGAGCACTTGTGGATTGTACATATATAACCTGGTTGCTGTCTTGTGGAGGGGCGAGGGAAGGGAGGGAGGGAGAAAAAATTGGAACTCTAAATCTTATGAAAATGAATGTTGAAAACTGCCCTTACATGTAACTGGAAAAAATAAAATAAATGTTTGTTGCAAAAAGAAAAAAAGAAAAAAGAAAAGAAAAGAAAAAAGAAAGCTTAGGTCAATGTATAGAATCATTGTATTCAAAACCTTAAGATTTTTTTATAGAGAATGCTCTGCCCTGAAGTCTTGAAGTTTTACATTTGTGGTAAAAAGTTATCAGTGGAGATATCTAGAGAAAAATGATGAGGTAAGGCATCCTATACAAAGACAGGTCAATGGTGTTAGCTCTTCTTAGGTTTAGAAATGATTTTTTAGAGAAATGATTTTTTAAAACTATTATATTGGAGATTTTGAGGTGAGAAAATCCACTTACCCAATTCCCATTCTAGCCCTACTAGAGAACATTATGATCCAAAGTAAGGGAAGAAATAAGTAGCACAAAAAGTAATATGCAAGTTTTTGGAACTGAAATAATTAAAATTTTTAAATAATTGAAAATGTTATTATAATATCTTAGGATATTGCATAGAATGTACAAAGGTCTACTGTTTAGAACCAATTAACAGAATCTTGCATAGCACCACCTCTGTGCTACCTCCCCAACTCAGTACTCACTGGTTGGTAAACACGCTCCCCATAGGAATTATTATAACCTTGTTTCAAAGGATACTCTCTCGATCTGAACTTCTAAATCCAATATTCATTAACCTCCACTGGTGATCTTACTTTAATAGCCATTCAGTAGACAAAGTTAAATTCAGGTAAGGGCATTTACTAAGATAACATAGTAAGAATGATAGCTAAAAACATTTCCTCCATAAGTCTGGGACACACTGTTCCACAATACATACATTAGTTTTAAGAGTGGGTATAAACTTAGAGTACATTGGTGGTGAGGCACACTTCTCAGGAACACATGTGGCCAAGGTAACTCAAACCAGTGCTTCAGGCTTTCATGTAAATGAATGACAGCATTCATGTAAATGAATGAATGAAAAAAGCATTTTTCAATCACTTACTATGTGCTAAGTACTCTGCTAAGGGCAGGAGATACAAATACAAAAGCAGAGATGGTCCTTGGCTTTAAGGAACTTACTTTCCAGTGAGAGAAACAGTAGCTCCCTGGTGGTCATGGAAGAATACTTTGTTCCATAAAGTTAGCAGATGATGGATGGGTCCACAGAGAGTAATTTGACACACACCCTCTAGGAAGACTGATAGAACTGATGTGGCAAAAAGTTCATGGTTTCAAACTTGAAAAGAAGTTGGGGGGGGGGGCGGGGAGAAAAGGGTATAAATAAGGTGTTGAGATAATTATGTAGGAGGTGGTCAGAAAGAACAGAATGAAGTGGATCATGGTTGGGGCTTTTCTGGAATAGTGTTCTGGAAGAGGAAGTTATTAATCAATCAAGATTCCAAGGCAGGGGCAGCTAGGTGGTGCAGTGGATAAAGCGCTGGCCCTGGATTCAGGAGGACCTGAGGTCAAATCTGGCCTCAGACACTTGATACTCACTAGCTGTGTGACCCTGGACAAGTCACTTAACCCCCATTGCCCTGCAAAAAAAAAAAAAAAAAGATTCCAAGGCAGAAGTTCCTCCAGATCATGGTCTCTGATATGGATGGAAAGGCAGTTAATGAGGTTAGAGAGGAGAGAGTGAATCTTTTCTCTTCTTGTAGTATCCTGAGGCTACTCTGCCTTGGGTTAGTTGGGCCACTCAACTGGACTCCACAAGTCTGTTCCTCCCTGTAGCTTGACTCCAATGCCATGGTTAAATTTCTTGAATTAATAATTTTTAAAAAATAGCTATTGTTGGGGCAGCTAGGTGGTGCAGTGGATAGAGCACTGACCCTGGATTCAGGAGGACCTGAGTTCAAATCTGACCTCAGACACTTGACACTTAATAGCTGTGTGACCCCGCACAAGTCACTTAACCCCAATTGCCTCAAAAAAAAAAAGCTCTATTGTTTATCTAGTACTTTGAGGTTTGCAACTTGCTTTTACAAATATTATCTCCACTCTCTGATGCCACATGTCACATACCTGGAGACATTCCTGCTTCCTGCCAAGGACATTTTATGTCTGTCTGTATCTGTGTCTCTGTACCACAGAGAATGTAGTGTCTCCTATTGCATGAGTGGCTCCAATGCAAGATGCTATGCATAGCCAATAAAAGAAAGAAAAAATTATTTTTCTCTGTCCTACCTAACCCTATTACTTTCTCGTGGAGATGTAGAAGTCATACTGTCACACTTCACACAGCTGTTCCTTGCCTCCAATACTCCCAACACTGTCAGGCTTAGTTTTTTTTTAAAGAATACCAAGGGCATGGCCTATCTTTAGCCAGAAAATGGCAAGTTGCTTTTCCAATTCTATCAAGAACTTGGTTGTAAATTATAAAGAAAGTAGACATGTCTCTATACTCTTTTTAAAAATAAGTTTTAATAGATATTTTCTATTCTGTGTAATTTAAGATTCTAAATGTGGATTCTAATCTGTTCCCCCAGTTTTTTGGGGAAACTGACTAAAATCACTGATAAAACAAGTTTAGGTTTTTAAGGGTTTATTGGAAAATAGAAAGAAAAAGATTGAGAACAGAATTCCAACAGCCTGGCATTCCTATCTTTCCTCACATTTCCTGTGAAGTCCTCTGCCACCACCACCACCAAGTCAGGAACCCAAAAGCCTGAGTGCTCTCCACGCAGGCTCCCTTTCCTCCTTCCTGTCTCCTCCCAGAAAATAGGAGGCTCCTCAAGTTGATTGGCTGGTAGCCTTGATAGACAGCACCCATGAGCAAAAGTCATTTCCTGATGCCAAGGAAAAGCCACAATGTCTCTGAGGCATTTTCCTCATGGCGGAGCTTTCCCATAGCAAGTCTCCAGTAGGTGGCATCATTCCAATCATTACAGTCCCCCCTTTTGTTCCTCAAGAAACAAAATGTTTCCTTGATGGAACAGTAAAAAGAATATAATAACTATTGCTAACTAATAATATGTGAACAACAATATAGAAAAGGAAGAGAGGAAAGTTTTGTCCAGAGGGGCGATTTTTTTTGTCCTCATGAACCGACGCTTTGACATTAGTCTTGCAAAGGGAGGGACTCTGCAGAGGGTACATGTTACAGATGATGTATATTATAACAGAAAGGAGATAGTAAAAACTAACAAAACAAAACAGTTCATATAGAGTCTCTGATTTCTCTTGTCTTCTTGAAGAGGTAAGATGTCATCAGGAGGAAGCTGAATTCTGGTCTGGAAAACTGGATTCTGGACTCTGGTCTGGAAAGCTGGGTTCTGGACTCTGGTCTGGAAAGCTGGATTCTCTTTAACTGATTGAATTGCTGGATTTTTACTAAACCTTAGCATAGCATTGTCAATGATCAAATTAATAAATTCCATTACATTCCCTCCTTTATATCCTTACACTTCTAATAGAGGGTTGAGGTAGTTATGCAATCTGTAACACTTTTTACCACCATGTGTCTGGATCAAAGCCAAATTTAGTATGCGTTCATGACACCTGAAAAATGTTATGGAAAGGTTATCATACCATATCTTATGGTTCCGAGACAGCCAGTGATTATGCTAGGCCACAGGTGAGTTCAACTGAGTGAGATAAAAAGATAAATAAGTTCAGTTAAATTAGGTTAAATTAGGAGGGAGAGAGGATGAATACTGGACTGTGCCTAGTAATTGTGCTCTACATAGTCACCATCATAAGCAAACCATGGACTTACGTATACCTGTCTCTCCTTTTGTTGCACATATATTCTCTCCAGGGCCTACATCAGAATTCACAGCAAGTTAGTCTCTGAAATAAGTTCCCATACTTCTGAAATCTCATTAATTTCACCAAAGACAGTATGATGGTAAAAATGCGTGCTATGCTGCATAACTGAGAATATATTAGTGATATATACAATAATTCCAAACCATACCCAGAGTATAATGACATATAAATAATAAACGAATGTAAATAACTGATTATATTAGACATTATTACATAATCTTCTTTTAGCAAGTAAACCACATCATCTTATACATGAATTCTCTAGTATAACAGTAGCAGATACTTAAAGTGGTGATTAATTTATCAAAAAGAAATAAGACTTCAATTAGCAAGATTCAATATTCAATGTTTTCAGTGAGGTATCAAGCAATAGGGTTCAATAACCCTTTCTGGTCTTTTTTAGTTAAACGGAACAACATAAAAGATAAAGGAGAAAAAAAACTCATTAGAACTCATGGTTCTCTCAAAAAGAAAGAGTAAAAAAAATGAATTCTGGTAGCTTCTGAGGCCCAATGGCCTCACCCACAGCATATACTTAAAATGTCTTTGAAAAGTCACTTAGTTTACAAAATCAGGTTTTAAAGAAAAGCAAAAGAAACAAAAGTAAAAAAAAAAAAAGCAAAACCAAACACCAAAAATAAAAAGCAAAAGATTCGCTAAGCACCCTTTTGTGCTCTTAAAGAACTTAAAGGTGTGGCGAATTCCAGGTCTTTTCAGTGCCTTTCAAAAGTCAAAACAAAATAAAAACAAAAAGTATTTAAAAAAATAGGTATAGGGTTGGGAAAGGGTGGGGGAAATTGCGGTGGGCCAGAAAACTAGGCCATGTGCTTCAATGCTTTGCCTGTAGAAGGAAATGCTTGTTAAATTTTAAGGTATTTAAGCTGCTAGAATTTGGGGCACGCCACATTGTTTTAACTGGTTCCCCAATTCTCTGCATGCCAAAGTGGCAGGGGTTTCTGAATTGTCATTGATCTTTCTAATGCTGTCATAATGTTCTTTATGGTAGAAAATGTGGAGTTCTCTAGCATCAGTTTTGTCTGTGCCCCTGATTTTCAATAAGGGCTGATTTAACTGATGAACTACCACATTCAGCTGATGCTGCTTAGCAAATGCTACAATTGTATTATTTCCTCCCCACTTTCCAAATTTCTTTAATTTGTCAACATATTCTTCAAAAGGGGAGTCATTTACTCTAAAAGACTCAAACTCTTGTCTATGGTTAATCATGTAAGAAGCAGCTTCTTGTCTATGTCTGAGATGATTCCTACAGTGACCTTCTAGCTGGTCTGCTAAAGCCCTAAAAAGGCAATTTCCATCTCCTGATACTTTATAAAGACTGAGTCCCAAAGCATTTAACTGATCAGTGGGACTATCAAATGGGAACTGCCTATTTCCTCTGGGCTCTCTTTGCTCTTTAACAGTTGCTATCATTAGGGTTTTTTGCTCTTTATCATCTACTTCAGTTTTATCTGAAATCTCTTCACCTATGAATGGTGCAGGCTTTACATGAGAGCAATGAATCCATGAGTCTTTTTCACCAATTTTAATGGCAGTAGGAGTTGTCAATAATACCTGAAAAGGTCCTTCCCAGGCAGGGTTCCACTGGTTCTCTGAAAATTCTTTACATATATTTTATCTCCTGGGTTGAGGTTATGCAATGAAAAGTCTAATGGTTCTGCCTGGACCACAGCTCCTGCCTCATGGAGTTCACATAGCCTGGTTTGTAATTCCTGTATATAGGAGGCAACAGAAGTATCACCTCCCACCAGTGATGTATAAACTGGGGGAAAAGTTTTAGCTTGGATGGGAGGGTGACGAAAAAGCATTTCATAAGGAGATATATGAAGTTTTCCTCTTGGTCTACTGCATAGATAGAATAATGCCAATGGTAGAACATCAGGCCATTTCAAATGGGTGTGTTTTAATTATTATAGAAATGCTGTTGATTTTTGAGGATTTATTTTGTAGCCTGCAACTTTCCTGAAGCTATTGCCTTAATTAGCATCTTTGCTCATTCCCTTGGATTTTCCAAGTAAACTGTCATATCAACAAACAAGGCCAGTTTTATTTTCTCTTTATTTAGGTTTCATCTTTTAATTTTTTTCTCCTGTCTTATTGCTGTTGCTAGCATTTCCAAAACTATATCAAATAATACTAGAGAGAGTGGATATACTTTATTCACTCCTATATTTATTGTAAAATGTTCTGATGTATCCCTGGTGTGTATGATGTTTGTCTTTGGTTTTAGATAGAAATTTTTTGTTATATTAAAAAAGGTCCCTCTATGACTATACTTTTTGGGATTTTTGACACAAAAGTGTTATATTTTATAAAATGCCTTTTCTGAATCTATTGAGATGATCATGTGGTTTGGGCTATGTTTGTTTTTGATATAAATTATGTTAATATTTTCTGTCTTTCTTTCTTTTTTTTTTTTGGTGAGGCAATTGGGGTTAAGTGACTTGCCCAGGGTCACACAGCTAGTAAGTGTCAAGGGTCTGAGGTCAGATTTGAACTCAGGTCCTCCTGAATCCAGGGCGGGTGCTTTATCCACTGTGCCACCTAGCTGCCCTAATATTTTCTTTTTTTTCTTTTTTCTTTTTTTTTTTTTTTGCACAGGGCAATGGGGGTTAAGTGACTTGCCCAGGGTCACACAGCTAGTTAAGTGTCAAATGTCTGAGGCTGGATTTGAACTCAGGTCCTCCTGAATCCAGGGCCACTGCTTTATCCACTGAGCCACCTAGCTGCCCCCCCCCTAATATTTTCTTAATGTTGAACCATTCTTGAGTCCCTGGTATAGTTCCCATTTGGTCATATTGAATAATTCCTTGGATCACTGTAATCAGTTAGTATTTTATTTACATTTTTGATTCAATTTTCTTTATTTATTCTTTCCTATAGTTTTCTTTCTGTGTTTTATCTTTCCCTGGTTTAGGTATAAAGAATATATTTCTCTCAATAAGGGATTCTGGAAGGGTGTTTTCCTTCTCAATTTTTGAGAATAATGTGTAAAAGATGGGTACTAACTATTCTCTAAAAGTTTGATAGAGTTTACCTGTGGACCTTTTGGGAGCAGTTTTTTTTTTCCTTTAGTCATTCTTTTACAACTAGAATCTATTTCCTTTTCTGAGATTGGATTATTTAAGCTCTCTAGCTGGTCTTCTGATAGTTTGGGTATTTTATGTTTTTGAAGGTTTTCCTCTCTTAATTTGTGTGTTCTCAGGTTTGTTGGCATATAAATGACATAATGTGTTCTGATTATTCTTTTTCTATCTTCTAATTTTGCTGTGATTCAATTTACTCATTTGATTGATTTTTCTGCTCTCTTTAATCAAATTGGTATAGGGTTTATAGATTTTATCAGTTGTATTTTTTTACAAAGAAATAGCTTTTAGTTTTGTTTATCATTTCTATGGGGATTTTTGTTTCTAGATTTTCTATTTCCTTTCTAATTCTTAAAATATCTCTTCTTGTGCTTATTTTTAAGGATATAATTTTCCTCTGGAGGATTGCTTTTGCTGCATCTCAGAAATTTTTGGTATGCTATTTCATCATTATAATTTTCTTTTACAAAGTTATTATTTCTATTATTTGGTTTTTGTCCCACTCCTTATTTAGGATTTCATTGTTAAGTCTCCATTTAGGCCTATATCTTTTGTTGGAGATCCCTGAACCAATGTCTATTTTTATACTGTTATGATATGAAAAGGATTAACTATTTTTGTCTTTTTTTAATTTTTGCAGGACAATGAGGGTTAAGTGACTTGCCCAGGGTCACACAGCTAGTAAGTGTCAAGTGTCTGAAAACGGATTTGAACTCAGGTCCTCCTGAATCCAGGGCCAGTGCTTTATCCACTACGCCACCTAGCTGCTCCCTATTTTTGTCTTTTTACGTTTGTTTACCCATCTCTATGCCCTAGTACATGGTCAATTTTTTTAAAGTTCTATGTAGTTCTGAGAAATATGTATATTCTTTGTTGCCTCATGTAGAATATTCCATAAGTCTTTTAGCTCTTGTTCAGCCATTTGTTCAGTTCCCCTTTTTACTCTTTCTGTTAAACTTATCCCAAAGTAAGATTGATATTGAAGCCTCTTGTCACTGTAGTGTTAATATCTATGTATCATCTTCTGGTTCAGATAATGTTTCCTTTATGAATTTGGATGTTAAAGCATTTGGAGTGTATAAATGTATTATTGCCATTGATTTATTATTTATGGTTCCTTTCAACATGATATAGTTAACCTGTTTATCCCTTTTAATTTTTTTTTTAATATCTGATTTTGCTTTGTCAGATAGCATGATGGCAACTCCTTTTTTGCATTCACTTGATGCATGGTAAAAAAAAATTTTTTTCCATCCTCTCAGTTTGATTTTGTGTCTGTTTTTAAAAAATGTTTCTTGTAAGCAGCATATCATAGAGTTTTGTTTTCTTATCAAGTGTTACTTTTTCATTTTATTAGATTGTTTAATCCATTTACATTTAAGAGTTAGGTTCATATATGTCTAATTTTTTTCAAGTTATGATTTTCCCCCTATCTTCTGTAAACACAATATTATGTTCCTTTAGTTCCTTTACCTTAATCTTTTTTTAAGGTGGTCCTCTTAATATGAGCCTCTTATTGGCTCTCTTCCCTTCACCCCTGGTCCCCTCCTCTCATTTGTCTTCCTTTCCTTTGGGGGTTTTGCTTATTCTCATCTCTCTTGCTTTTATCTGTTAATATAAGCTTCACCCCTTTTTTCTTCTCAATTTGTCAGATAGATTTCCCCTTCCTCTCTTCCCCTTCAACTATTTTTGCTCATAAGTTTAATTTAATTTTTTGCTCTTCTTTCCAAAATAGAATTTCTTTTACTCTCTTAATATTAAAACTCTCTGCCTGCTCTAGATCCTCATTCTCTGATTCATGACTCCTATAATTATCTGGTCTCTCTCTTTTCTTTCTATACTTCATGCAGTCAAAGTATCCATTATAGGCTATCCCTTCTAAGCACTTTCCACCACGGCCTTGTAGGACTTTCCCCATGGATTTTCCTCTTTTTCTCACTTTTCCATTGTTCCTCACTTCCAGAAAAATGATGCTGCCCTATAGTGAGGTCCCTCCCCTACCATGTCCTTGACCATTTATAACCCTGCTTTCTCCTGCATTTGCTTCCAGTTCCCCACCTCTCAATGAAGAACAAATAGACTTTTCAAGCACCAAAGTCCCCATCCCCTTCATAGACCATCTCTATTTACCCAGAATAGCATTCATCAGTGGAATCCCCTCCCCCTACCAAAGTAATTTTCCCTTCCTACCCTGCCCCTACAATCTTCCCCCCACCCCCTACTTCTCTGTAGGCTTTTCTCTTTCTGAGATCACAGAGGTCACCTTCTCCTCATTGCAAGCTCTTGATTTTAACATCAGCACACCACACATGCTTTTCTAGACTTCTGTTCCCCTAACCCACTTTCATGTGCCCTCCCATGTTATAATGTAGTCCTCCTAAAAATTGATTTGTCAAAGCAGGATGTCACCAAGTTCTGTCTATAATGCCTCCTCTTTGTCTCTTCACTGTTACTTCTACCAGATTTTTGCCTTCAACTGTGTCTCCTTTCATACATTTGGAAAAAAGTCTCTTACCGGTGTTTCCATTGTCCTTTTCTCGCTCTTGCTGTCTTTACCTGCTTCATTTATTCCCTCCTGCTGTATTTTTCTCATTTAGGGTATTCAAGAACTAAATAACCTCTTCATTTCTAGTTTTATTTCTAGAAATGTTTCAAACTTCATTTTGTTATTGAATGTCCATCTTTTTCCTGCATGGTTAAGCTCAGATTTTGCAGGATAGGTTATGCTGCACTGTATCCTGAGCTCCATTGTCCTCTGGAACACATTATTCCATTTCCTCCTATGTTTCCTAGTTGGTACAAAATAGTCTTGTATTATTCAAATGTCCTTTCTTTTGTGTTTGAAGGTCTTTCTCCTGATTTCAGAACTTCTTGTTTCTGAATTGAACTGTCAAATTTAACTGCTATGTTTTTGCCACCTTGAATTTTGTCATTATTGTTGTTTTCTGGAAGCAATCTGTGAGTTCTTTCTATTGGAATTTCATTTTCTATGTTCAGAAGTTCTGACAGTTCTCTTCTATTATTTTCATCATTATAGTGTTGTAGTTTTTTATTTGATCATATTCTTCTGGGAGACCTATGATTCTTAGGTTGTTTCTACACATCCTGGCTTTGAGATTAGTATATTTAACTTTCATTGTGAACATATTTTCTTTTAATTTTATTGGGGTTTTTCATCTCCTAAATTGTCCTTCACTTCTGTGTATGCATTTCCAGTCCCTTGTTCTCTTTTTTGTTTCTTTGGTGAGGGTTGCCACTACAGATTCCAGTTTTTTTTTATTCTTCCCTCTTTTCTCTCTTCTGCTCTCCTCTCCCCTGCATTCCTCTCCCCAGCATCCTCTCCTCTTTCTTTCATATAACACTTTGTTTACACATTCTCCAATAGATGGGCACCTCCCTGTAACATCCACCTCCCAAAAAAGCTGCTATACTTTTGTAGAAATTAGTCATTTCCCTTTTTCTTTGATTGTTTTTTTTTGAGGGGGGGGCATAGATCTAGTAGTGGTATAGTTAAGTCAAAGGCTATGCACAGTTTAGTACATTTTGGGATATCATCCCAATTATTTTCCAGGAAGGAAGGAAGGAAGAACCTACTGAGTGCTAGTTATTGTGCTGGGTGCTTTACAAATATCATGGCATTTGAATCTCAAAAGAACTTTAGGAGGTAAGCACTGTTATTATCCCCATTTTACAGTTGAGGAAACTAAGGCAGACAGAGATTGTGTCTTGTTCAGGGTCATCCAGTGAGTAAGTATCTGAGGTAAAACTTGAACTCAGGTCTTCCTAACTCCAGGTTCTATCCACTGTGCCACCATGCTGCCTCTGATTTAGAAGTGGAATTGACTGGATCAGTTCAAAGTAATTTTCTGTTTTCCTCAAGACCCTTCAATAGTTACCATTTTCCTCTTTTGTCATCTTTGCCATTCTGATAGGGGTAAAGGGGAACACCAGAATTGCTTTATTAGTAGTATTTAGAACATTTTTAATACTGTTATTGATAGCTTGTATTTCTTTCTTTGCAAAATGCCTACTTTTATCCTTTGACCTATTAATTATTTATTGGAGAATGGCATTAGTATCATAAGTCTGAATCAATTCTTTATATGTCTTAGAAATGAGGCCCTTTTCAGAGAAATCTGATGCAATGCTTTTTTTCCTTCAGATTTCAACTGCATTAAATTTGTGCAAAATCTTTTCAATTTTACATAATCAAGACTATTCATTTCATTTTCTATGATTTTTCTATTACATGTTTAATTATAAATTCTTCCCCAGTTATAGATCTAAATGGTAATTTCACTGTCACTGCTCTAATTTACTTATATCACCTTTTATGTGTATCCATTCAGAGTTTATTTTAGTATATGTTATGAGATGTTGGTCTGTACCTAATTTCTGCCAAACTTCTTTCCAGTTTTTGCAGTAATTTTTGTCAAATAATGAGTCCTTACTCCAATAACCAGGTTCTTTGAGTTTATCAAGCACACTATGCTTACTTGCTTCTATATGTTGTGTATCTAATGTGTTCCACTGATTGATCTATTTTTGACCAATACCAAATTATTTTAATAATTAATACTTTGTATTATAGTTTGGGATCAAGTATTAGTAGATTAATTTCCTTCATTGTTTATGATTACCTTTAAGATTTCATATGAATTTGGTTTTATAAATTTTTTAGCTCTATACAATAATCCTTTGGTAGTTTGATTAGAACAGGCACTGAATAAGGAGATTAATTTAGGTATTATTGCCATATTTATATTTGCTATACCTACCCATGAGCAATTAATATTTCTCAAATTATATATGTCTTTTTATTTCTATAAGGTGCTTTATAGTGGGATTTATATAGGTCCTATATGTGTGTTGGTAGATATATTCCCAAATATTTTATATCTTCTGTACTTAATGTGAATGGAATTTATCTTTCTATCTCTTCCTCCTGGGTTTTGTTGGTAATATACAGGCATGCTAATGGTTTGTGTGTGTTTGTGTAACATCCTGCAACTTTGCTGAATTTATTGTCTCAATTAATTGTTTTGGTTGACTCCTTAGGGTTTTCTAAGCAATTGACTATGTCATCTTCAAAATGAGATGATTTTACTTCCTCTTTGCTTATGCTTATTTCCTCAATTTCTTTTTGTCTATTGCTAGAGCTAGCTTTTCTAGGACTATGTTAAAGAGTAATTGTGATAGTAGGCATCCTTGTTTTACCCCTGATCATATTGCAAAGTTTCTAACTTTTCTCCATTAAATGTTTGCTTTTGGTTTTTGATAGTTACTATTTACTATATTAAAGACAAGTCTGGTATTTTATACTTTTTAATTGCTTTTTTAAAAAACTGGAATGGATATTAGACTGTCAAAATTCTTTTCAGCATCTATTAATATAATAATGTGATTTCTAATATTTATGTTATTAACATATTTATTATGTTTATAGTCCTCCCTATGTTGATTCAATTCTGCATTCCTGTTAAAAATCCAATTTGGGGAGGCAGCTAGGTGGCACAGTGGATAAAGCACCAGCCCTGGATTCAGGAGGAGCTGAGTTCAAATCCAGCCTCAGACACTTGACATTTACTAGTTGTGTGACCCTGGGCAAGTCATTTAACCTTCATTGCCTTGCCAAAAAAAAAAATCCAATTTGGTCATGGTGTATAATCTTTCTAATAGGTTAATGCAACCTATTTGCTAATATTTTAATTTAAAAAACCTTTTTCCATCAATGTTCATTAGAGATTTTGGCCTATAAATTTTTCTTTGCTTTTTCTCCCCCTGGTTTAGGTACAAAGATCATATTTGTATAAAAAAAGACATTGAGAGGGTGTGTTATTTTCTTATTCTTTCTAACATTTGTGTAATATTTGGGTTAGTTGTTCTTGGAATGTTTGATTGACTTCACTTATAAATCCATGTGGTTTTGGAATTTTTTTTCCTTTCAGAGTCCTTTAATGACTTGTTCAATTTCTCCTTATGACACTGGGTTATTTAAATGGTTTATTCCTTCATTTGTTAATCTAGGAATTTTTTGGTAAGTATTCATACATTTCCTGTAAATTATGTTTTTAGCATATAACTGGGTAAAATACATTTCATTTCTTTGATTTCCTCTTCAGTTGATGTGAGTTCTTTTTTCATTTTTGATGTGAATAATTTTATTTTCCTTTCTCTCTCTAACTCAGATTGTGAATCTAGTTTATTAGGCTTTTTAAAGCTTCTATTATTAATTATCAGTACAATGGTCTTTTTTTTTTTGGCTTTCTCTGAAACATAATTTTTCACTATTTCCCTCATGTCTAATTTTTAACTGAAGTCAACTGATGCAGTGCACAGAGCATTGATCCTAGAGTTAGGAAGATCTAAGTTAAAATCTAACCTCAGACACATAATAACTGCATAAGCATGAACAAGTCACTTAATCTCTATTTTCCATCTGCAGATGATGATAGTACTTACCTCCCAGGATTGTTGTAAAGATCAGATATGTAAAGCACTTTGTGCCTCTCAATGTGCTATATAAATGCTTGTTATTTATTATTATTATTTACTATATTTGAAAGGTCATATTAGCTGTCCATAGAATTTTACTATCCATACTCTGCAACAGCTGTTGCTGAATATTATTATTATTTTTATAGTGGTCTTTTTATAAATATAAACATTGAAATGAAGCATGAGCAAGATCCCACAAAATAATGTTTCTTGTTGCCTTTGAATATATGATTTAAAAACATTTTTTTTATTTGACACCACAGGGAAAATCTGCAAGCTCTTTCTATTTAATAGCCAATTCCTTTTGAGTTCTACTAGCAGTATGTCCCCTAGACCATAATAGTTCATATTTAGAGTATCAACAGTCAATTTAATGTTTATACATATATGTGTATATATGTACTATAGTTAATATCTAACAGCTTTATGATTCTAAGTTCCCTCTTCTCCCTTTTCTTTTACTCTGATACTCCTACAGCAAAAATCAAAGAGGAGCTACTCTAAGTTATAGAACACTACAATCTCTGAAGAATTAAAGTAAAAAAAAATCACTTAAAGAGTAACAAGGGGCAGCTAGGTGATGCAGTAGATAGAGAACCAGCCCTGGATTCAGGAAGACCTGAGTTCAAATTCGACCTCAGACACTTGACAACTTACTAGCTGTGTGACCCTGGGCAAGTCACTTAACCCCAATTGCCTCACCAAAATGAAACAAACAAACAAACAAAAAGAGTAATGAAGAGGTTCAGAGTGAGTGGGAGACAGCAGGCTGAAAAACAATATAAACTAGTAATTCTGCAAAAGTAGCATAAAAGATGTCATCAAAGAATTGTAGAATTTAAAAAAAATTAACCTGGTCACATTGCTAACAAAAAGCAATAAACAATGGACAACCAATGTTTTCCACTGGCTTTTCCCAATGACAAAAGATTGCAAGGAATGTCCCCAACATTCAGATGCATGCTTTGTAGCAAATATATGGAATAACATGGACAGGTAGGATCACACTCAGCCTCCATACACACAAAAAAGTATAATTTACCACTCACACAAATGTGGGAAAGGAAAAAAAATTCCCACAAAAGAGTCCAAAGTTAGGAAAGCTTCAGTGCCTTTGGTTCAGACTGGAAAAACTCCCCCACCTGAGTTCTTGACTGTTTCGCATACTACAGCTGTTTGCTAGGCCTCCTGTAGTCCCACACTTCCAATCCATTCCTTCAGCCATCATCCAGTAAAACTTCACCCATTAGACTGTGAGCTGATGGAAAGTAGGGATTGTCTTTTACCTTTCTTTGTATCTCTAGCACTTAACATAATTCCTGGCACATGGTAGGTGCTTAATAAATGTTTATTGATTAACTAGCAAGAGTTACATAAAATAGGTTGTGATCTACAAGATTAGAGAGAATATCCACATTGATTATATCAAAAATCCTTTGGAGCCTTGGAATATGTTTCTGTATAAATGTCTGCTATCCAGATAGGCAGCTAGGTGGCACAGTGGATAGAGCACTGGCCCTGGAGTCAATAGGACCTGAGTTCAAATTTCACCTCAGACATTTATTAGCTGTGCGACCCCAGGCAAGTTGCTTAACCTCAATTGCCTTAAACATCTGAGGACTATAGTAGGGGAAGAAGAGACTTCCTATGTATTTAATGAATTCCGATTCATAATTTCCTATTTTAATTAAATTCTTGCTAACTAGGTGCTAAATTCAATTGTTTCTGTGCTACAGAAGAAATGCAAGAGCAGGTAGAATTCTCTAAATTTTGTAATTTTGGGGGATATCCCCAGTCTGCCCCTCCTACTTACATCTATGACACATCCTTAAGCTCTTTGGTCAAAAATTAGGTAAATGCTATGCTCCATATAGCTCCACAGAGCATTTGTTAGCATAGGACATTGAGAAAAACCCTTTGTCATAAAACCACAGGGTTTGAGAACTGAAAGAAATTTATTTAAGTCAGCTAGCAGTAAGTACCACCTCCAGACAATTGGGTCTTTCTTTCCTTCTTTGTTTTTGTTTTTGTTTTTTTGGTGAGGCAATTGGGGTTAAGTGACTTGCCCAGGGTCACAAAGCTTGTAAGTGTCAAGTGTCTGAGGCCGGATTTGAACTCAGGTACTCTTGAATCCAGGGCTGGTGCTTTAACCACTGCCCCCCAATTGGGTCTTTCTTAAGGATCTCCCATAGTGCTTAGGAGTTTGCTTATGGACTTGCTGTATCTTTTGTTGTATTTTATTCTTATTTGTATTAATACTTCCCTGTGTTTAGATAGCACTTTGTAACCAGTCAAAGTGCTTTCACACATGTTATATCTTGTTTGATCTTAATATAAACACAAAACCCTGTAAGGGGAATGATAAAGCTATCATTATCCTTATTCTATAGGTGAAAAAACTGAAGTAGAGAAAATTTTTGCAATGTATCCAATGTGGCAGAACCAGGACCTGAATTTAAGTCTTCTCAGTTCAACATCAGTGACCTTTCCACTATGACACACTGTCTTTCTAGCTCTTGGAGCACATGACCTATGGCTTATTTCTCAAAGCAGAGTGCCTTTTAAGTGCTTCATAAATATTATAGTTCTTTAATAAATATTTTGAATGAATGAATGTATGGATTTCTCATGACAGGGATCCCAAAATAACTCTGGAATTTCTGAAGGCACATTTTTAGAAAAATGTGACTAACTGGAACAAAAGCTGGGCTGGTAGTGAGAGAAGCAGAGTTAAGTTTCCACTATCCTACTTTCTTGTTATATGACCATAGGCAAGTCACTTAACCTCTCTTAGTCTTAAATTTCTCTTCTATATGAGAGGTTTGACCTAAGATGACCTCTAAGATTTCTCCCAATTCTGACACTCTGTGATGTAAGGAGTAGATAACTCTTTAGTTAGATGTTAATAACTATCAAAATAACTCCTATAACTTTATTAAAGAGAATATTTTCTAAATACTTTGTACTTTGTACTTTTTTCTGTCATCCTTTAGCACATACAGATTTGGACTGCGAAATATTTCCCTATGTTTCCATAGAAAGCCAGTCTTTCAAATTTCAGAAAAGTATTAAACATCTTTATCTGGTAAAAATCATGTAGCTTGGCTTAAGTATGGGTATTTTATTTTTTACTCATGCCAGTCATGTCAACTCCACAGTGCCCCTCTTGTATTATAAACCACATAGCCCCTTGAGGACAATCTACTAACCTCAACTATGCTCTGCAATTGCACAAAAGTGTGCTCCCTTCTCTAAGGAAGTGTGTTTATTTATAGTAAAAAACACTGAAAATGTTCAAACACATCCAGGAATGTCTTCTGTATGTACCCTGTTTGCTTACCAATGAAGAATTTATTTTAAACAGTTTCCTCTTTCAAGCACTCAAGCGACTAGGTATGCCAGAGGTGAGGGTGGGGGGGGGGGAAGCATTGGATTAAACTACATTTCTCTTCTATATGGATGAAGTGTAATGTTGCCCTAGAAGGGAAGAGTAGTCATTTGTTCCAATCCTTTCAATCAAGCAGACCTAATCATAAACTTGCAAGACCTTTTAAAAAATCCAAGGAACCAGGAATTCCACTTCTTTTGAACTGTGTTTTTTGTGTCTAAATACCTTTCTCAATGATAACAGTTGTGTTTTGTTTCTGTTTTTTGAGATAGAATGTGCATAGTGGATAGAGGGATGGCCCTGGAGTGAAGACATGCATTCAAATCCTGATTTGTACTCTGATATGTACTAGCTTTATGATCAAAATAACTTTACCTTTCAATGTCCCAGAAAACTAAAATAATGTTATAAATGAGTCATGGATCTGAATCAGTGGAGGGAGCTACCCAAATCAATGAAATCTTGCCTCACTTTAGATTTCCTTTTTCAGTTTCCCTCTTTGAAAAACACCTACAGCATCCCTTCACCTTACCTTTCTTACAAAGTGCTAGGATCTCCATGAACACTTCTTTCATTGCTCCAAGTTTTTATAATTTCATTTACCTCTCATTGACTTCATTTTTATCTTATGTTTTTGTGGGACAATGAGGGTTAAGTGACTTGCCCAGGGTCACACAGCTACTCAATGTCAAGTGACTGAGGCTGGATTTGAACTCAGGTCTTCCTGAATCCAGGGCTGGTGCTTTATCCACTGTACCACTTAGCTGCCCCCTCATAGATTTTAATATTTATTTTGCAGTTACCTATAGTACCTTACCTGGCTACTATCTTTTTGTAATTGAATTTTTTTATTTCAAAACATCATACAAACTCCCCAACTCATTAACAATTCAAATCTCCACAATGGATAGCCCCCCAAAATAGTTAAAATATAAAAGAGTAGGGGGCGGCTAGGTGGTGCAGTGGATAAAGCACCGGCCCTGGATTCAGGAGTACCTGAGTTCAAATCCAGCCTCAGATATTTGACACTTACCAGCTGTGTGACCCTGGGCAAGTCACTTAACCCCCATTGCCCCGCAAAAAAAAAAAAAAAAAAAAAAATATATATATATATATATATATATATATATATATATATATATATATATAAAAGAGTAGTTAGCTAATTATAATAATTTTTAATTTTAATTTTAAACCCAATTTTTACCTTTATTAGATTTTGTTCAATGAAAAGATCAATATGTGTTATATAAGTTGATAACACCAGCATCCATTATTTTTATTCAAGTGTTTTTGCAGCTTAAAGTTGTGTTCATTTATATAATTGTAACAATTTAATATATTATTCTTTTGTTTCTGAATAATATATTATTCTTCATTTCAAATGGTTTCATGCAAAGTCTTTCCATATTTCTTTGAGTCTTCATATTTGTCATTTCTTTTTTTTTCTTTTTTCTTTTTTTTTTAGTGAGGCAATTGGGGTTAAGTGACTTGCCCAGGGTCACACAGCTAGTTAAGTGTTAAGTGTCCGAGGCCGGATTCGAACTCAGGTACTCCTGATTCCAGGGCCAATGCTCTATCCACTGCGCCATCTAGCTGCCCCTGTCATTTCTTATCATATAGGAACATTCTACTACATTCATGTACCAAAATTTATTCAGCCATTTACCTGCCATCAAATACATAGTTTGTTTCTAATTTTTTGCTATAAGAAAAATGCTGCTACTGATATCTTCATACCAACAAGACTTTTCTAGTTCAATTTTTGAGGGCTATCCCAAAAGAAAAAAAACTGGGTCAAAAGTTATGAATAATTTTGCAATTTTTGTATGATTCCATATTATTTTCCAAAATATTTTAAACAATTCACAGCTTGCCTAGAAGCAAATTACTATGTCAGTTCTAACAAATTTTTGCTAGCAATGGGTTTTTTTCAATTTGATGAGGTCAGAGATCTTTTAAATTTGTAATTTTCTGATTATGAGTGATTTTGAGCACTGTATTTTTTTGTTGTTGAAAGTTTGCATTTCATCCTTTGAAAACTCTCCAAGTCATTTGATGACATTTATTGGGAAGCAGCTCTTAATCTTATCAAGTTGTGTCAATTTCCTTTGGTTTTTGTAGGACAGACTTAGACGGGTTTCACAAATTTTGTTGTATTATATTTTATAAACTCAAAGACTCCAACTATAAAGAGTAAGGACACACTTTATAAACAAAATTTTAACAAGAAAAATCTCCAGATACATAAATGGTCAAAGAATATGAAGAGACAGTTCTTAAAATAAGAAATGTAAGTTAACAACAAACAAGAAAAATGCTTCAATTCAACAGTAATAAGAAAAAGGCAAATTGAAACACCTCTGAGATTCCACCTTATACCCATTCAATTGGCAAAGATGACAAAAAATGAAAATAACAATTTGTTGGAAGGGCTGAGGATGCTCACTCTAGGCACAATTGTTCTTTACTGCTTCCCTCCTTAGAGAATCTCTTGTACCAAAGATTAAAAAATATATATTTAAAGGTGGTGGTAGTGGTGGGAAATAATTCAGCAAAAATAACCTGTAATTTTCTTTCACTACCTTGTCTCTCCTTGGTTTAAGTATCATATCCATATTTGGCTCATGAAATTAATTTTTTATAGTATTTTCTGTCTTGGTTTTTGGAAAGTTTCATCATATAGGGGTCAATTGTTTTAAATGTTTGGCAGAATTAACTTGCGCGTTCATCTGGACTTAGTTTTTTTCTTTTGATATATTAAAAAATTAACATTATATTTCCCAAACTTCCCTACTAGCCAGTTTCTCTCTAAACTTCTTACTAGCCTTTTATGTGAATTTTATGTTTCATTGATTTTTTTTTCTTCTTTTTCTTTGGCATTACTATCACTACATACCTCATCCCTATTAACTTTCTCCCCCTTGAAAAAAAACCCCTCCTCTGTAATGTATATCATCATACAAAACAAACCCACGCTTTGGCTGTATATTAAAACATATGTCTCATTGTGTATTTCAGAGGTGGAAAGCATGACTCATCCATCATGGGTCTTTTGGAGCTGTAGTTGGTCATTGCATTGATTTGAGTTTATAAATCTTCCAAAGTTGATTTCTTGTCATTTCATTGTCATTGTATAACTTGTTCTACTTATTCTCATCCCATTCTACATCAGTTTATATAAATCTTTCCAGTTTTCTTTGAATCTGTCCTTTTCATAGCTTTTTATTGCACAGTAACATAATCCATTGCTTTCATATAATTTATATTACATTTCTATAAATTGCTCAGTTGAATGGATGCCTTCCCTTAGTCTCTAGTTCTTTACTACAACAAAAAGTTATAGATATTTTTGCACCTATGGCGCATCTCCCCCACCTCTTTTTTAACTTTCTGGAGTACAAGCCTAAAAGAGCTATGCTGGATAAAAGAGTGTGGAGTTTATTGAATTTGGGGATGTACCCTAGTTCCAAACTATTTTCCAGAATAGTTGGACCAAAAAAAAAAGGTAACTTATGAAATATATGTGGACAAAGAGGATGAAAAATTATCTCTATTTGAAGATAGTCTGATGCTTTTACTTAGAGAATTCCAATGATTCATTGAAACAAATTAATTAAAACAAATTTAGCAAAGTAGAAAGTCATAAAGCCAACTGAACCTCAGCCTTTTTGTAAATTGCTAACAAAAAATCAAGATGAGATAGAAAAATAAATTCCATTCAAAATAATTACAAAATGCTTTAAATATGTTGGCATTAACCTACAAATATACACTTGAGACTTTAAATAATAATAATACTATAACTATAAATCATTCTTTGTAGGAATAGAAGATTATATTGTCTTTATTGGACCTTAACATTATAATAAAAATGACGATACTACCTAAATAAATTTACAAATATATTTACACAATCAAACCACAAAGAGATTACTTTATGGGGTTAGACAAAATACATTAGAAATAATAAAAGTTCAAGTCCCTCAAGGGAAATAATGAAAAAAGTTAAGAATGAATGTGGCAGAGTATTACCAGAACTCAAACTATGTTATAAATCTTAATCATAAAAAACTATATGATATTGGGAGGCAGCTAGGTGGCACAGTAGATAACGCACTGGCCCTGGATTCAGGAAGACCTGAGTTCAAATCTGGCATCAAACACTTAACACTTACTAGCTATGTGACCCTGAGCAAGTCACTTAATCCCAATTGCCTCACCAGAAAAGTCCCCCAAAAATTGAAGAAAAAAATATATAAATATTGATCAATGGAATAGAGTAGGTAAATAAGAACCAGAAGAAAGCAAATACAATAACTTAGAATTCAGTGAAGCCAGAAATACTTACTACTATTGTAAAACCACTATTTGGCAAGGACTGCTTCAAAAGCTAGAAAGCAATTTGGCAGAAATTGTGTTTAGATTGTATAATATATCACATAAGCTACAAATGGACATGTGACCTAAATATAAAGCCACACCATAAAAAAAATTAAAGAAAAATGTAAAGAGGGCTAGAAGGATAAATATTAAACAAAGAAGGAATAGAGGTAACCATAAAAAAGAAAGTAGACAATGTTGATTACATAAAATTTGGACAAAATCAATGCAACCAGAATGAGAAGACATAATGTAAAATGGGGGAAATATTTATAGCAAATACCACTGATGATGGTTGGCCATTGATATAAATAAATAAGACTGAGTGTCATTCCTCAACAGGATAAGTGGATAAAGGATATAAATAAGCAGTTTTCAAATGAAGAAATAAAAGTGACAAGCAATCATGTGAAAAAAATCCTCTAAATTGCTCCCAACAGAAATGCAAATTAAAACAGTCTTCAGAATTCACTTCACACCCATCAGTTTTTTCAAAGATGACAAAAAACAATAATCTCCAATCATCTTCATTATGGTATTCGAGAGGTTTAGAAAAACAATCACACTACTGTGTGTCCATATTTTTGGTGGACCTGTAAATCAACCCAACCATTTTGGAAAATAATTTATCATTTTACTAGAAAAGTCATTAAAATATATGTACTGTTTGACCCAGCATTACTACAACTATAGTGAAATGCCAAGGAAGTCAAAGACAGGGAGAAAGGGCACCATAGACACAATAATATTTAGAGCAACACTTTCTGTAATAACAAGGAACTAAAAACAAAACATATACCCATAGATTGGACAAATAGCTGAATAGTGGTATTTTAATATAATAGAATATTTTTATAAGATATGATGAATATAAAGAATTTGGGGAAAGAGGAAGACTCATATGAACTGATGCGGAGTGCAACAGGAGGATAAATTATTTAATAACAACAATAGTCAGCACTTACATAGCTCTTTAAGGTTTGCAAAACACTTTAATAAAAATATCTCATTTTTATCCTTGCAACAACCCTGGGAGAAAGGTACTATTATTATCGCCATTTTAATCATAAAGACACTGGTGAAGTGATTTCCCTATGACTAAACAGGTAGTGAGCATTTAAAGCTGAATTTGAACTTAGGAGTTCCTGGCTCTGGGTTTAGCATTGTGACATATTCCCTCATCTTTTCTGGGAAAGGGGTGGAATAGAAACCTCCCAATACTGTCTTCTTCCATGAGCCATCTCAGAGATAGAGCTTTACTTTCTGGTTTCTGCCTTTCTTTTTCTCCTCCCTCCTTTTAGCCAAGGGGAGATTTTGTGTAAGGCGACTAAGCCATCTCCCCCACTGTCCCTGACTTTCTCTCTAGTGTTTCGGATGGGAGATTTTAATCAGCTTGTTTTATATTACAACAATGGACATCATTCTAGAGGCAAAAGAAAAAACATAGATACTGTTTTAAATTCTACTTTGGGGAAGTATATTAAATTATTGATAAAATAACACAGCTATTGAGCCCCAAAGATTGCCTCCAACTATAGTACAGAAAGATATATATTCTGTGTAAATTTCAATAAGCTACTCTTCCCTTTAGGTCCTTCTGTATCTCATTCATGAAAAGAAGTTGCTGTTGTTTAGTTGTTTTAAGTCATGACCAGATAGATCTTCATGACCCCTTTTGGAGTCTTCTTAGCAAAGATACTGGAGTGTCTTGCCATTTCCTTCTCCAGTTCATTTTACAAATGAGAAAACTGAGGCAAACAGGGTTAATTGTCTTGCCCAGGATCATAGAGCTAGTAAGTGTCTGAGGCCAAATTTTAACTCAGGTCTTCCTGACTCTAGGCATAGCACTCTATCCACTGCACCATATGATAAGTAAAACAATACCTAGTCAACCATATATTGTATGAGAGGGAAGTAGAATTTTTAAAATATGTATGTAAATCATAACAAAGAAACCTATCAAAAGTTAATTCCAGCTAATGCCCAGTTATAAGGATGAGAGTCTTGGATAGAGAGAAACCTCATTCATATTCCATAAGTCCTCAGAGAATGGATCATCACTTCTGGACAAGTGAGTTCCTTTTGGATGGAGGCTAAGTGTATGGCTAGGCTTACATTCCCTGGACTCTGTCCTTAAATGCACACTGCCAGACATCCTCAGGGATCTGACTTCCATAACTACTGTTCAGTTCCATAGTTCTTCCTCTGCTGTTGCTGCCCCTCCATACTAGTCAGTCTGTTTTTGTTTGTGTTTTGTTTTGTTTTGTTTTGATTAAGCACTTACTATGATCCCTAGGCGCTGTGCTCCAACTCTTACATGTTGACTTCCTCTCATCTGGTACACATTCATTCATTTATAAAGCATTTAATAAGCACCTGCTATGTACAGAGTGCGGCGTAGTGGATAGAGGGCAGGACTTAAGAGTCAGGAAGACCTGAATTTAATTGCCACTTCTAACATGTACCAGTTAAGCAAACCTGGGTAAGTCAATTAACCTTTCTGTGCCTCAATTAACTCTCTAAGTTTAGCTACTAAGTCATAAATAGGTTCCACCATTTGTATGTGGATTTGAATATGTATCTTCCCAAAAAAGAATAACATTTTCTTGACATATTGATGAATACACACATAGGGTATCTGTGTTGCCTATGTAGGTTATGTGTGTATCCATATGGATTATCTAAATGAAGTTTATGGGAAGGTTTTGCCCACTCCTTTCCAAAGAACAGTTTAATTCATACCAGGAAAGGGGCAGAAGGGGCTATGAGATGATCTACTTTCCTCTCCTGAGACAGGGGATACAGGAATAGAATTATATCTATTGGCTCCCCTAAATATTGCTAGTCTAGGGGTAATATTTTTTTAGTAGTTAAGCCTTCTTGGTCCCTATAGCTTAAAAAGTAAGATAGGATTTTAGGGTAGGAAGTAGCTCAAACTCATATCATCAGGCTTGATTCCTTCCTATCAAATAAAGTTACACAAAAGACTATCAAAAATTGTGAATAGTGAATAAATCCATTTATCCAAGCAAATGGCAAACAGAATTCAGATAAGTTATGACTAGATTATACCAGTCAATACACATAAGAAATGGGCTCTTTCACTCTCAACTCAAACAAAGGATAATCTCCAAACTCACCTAAGGAGAAATTCCCCAAAGTCTCCAGGGAGGCAAACTAGAAATGAGAAGCATGTTGAAGTAGCTGTTCCTCTACGTGTCTGCTACCACCCAAAGTCTGTTTTCTTAATCCCAAGATATATTACCCAAGAGGTTCAGGAACCATATGTGTCCTTTCTTGAAGCAGGGAACAAAAAGGTTTCTCCTTTTCCAAGCTCTGATCCCAATTCTGTCCCTCATGCAGACTTGTAATGTAAAGTCATCATTTTCTCTTTTGAGAGATTTATTCAAGTTCCAGTTTGAGCTCAGAATTATATACAAAGCACTGTGAAAATGAGATAGAAAGTTTATATAAGACCCAGTTGCTGCCCTTGTGGAGCTTACCATCTAAAAGTGTAATAGGACGTAAATACAAATAATTGTGATGTTAAAATTCTGTGATAAGTGCATTAAAAAGTCGAGAAACAAAATACAATGTGAAACTTTAAAAGGATGGTTGTTTCTTGACTTGGGGAGGAGTTTATGTCTCAGCATGCTTCCTATTTCTAACATTTGTATTAGGATTTAAACAAGTAGTAATTCAACAGGCAAAGAGGAGAGAAGATATCCCAAGCTTAAGAAACAATATGAGCAAAGGCAAGGAAGGAAAGGAATGCTAAGTGTGTTTGAGATTAGAGGAGAGTAGTTCATTTTGACTGAAGTGTTCAGTGTACCATGGGGAGTAACATCAGACATGTCTGCAAAAGCACAGTGGAACCAGACTGTGAAGAACCTTTAATGACAGTTAAAGGAAATTTGATGCACCCATCAAATGCATTCTGTTAAGTTATGATCACCATCATGCACAAAAGGATGTTACTTATGAGGGCACAAAAGAGAGACACTTACATTTCACCCACCCAACCCCCCAAGGTCATAGATCTAAAACTGGAAGGGACTTCAGAGGCCATTTTCTTCAGTTTTATCATTATAAAGATGAAGACACTGATATCCAAATAGTTTAAGTTACTTGACCAAGTGACTTCAACACAGATAACAGTGTCTAATGATAGGCTTTTGACCTAAGTCTTCTGTTTTCACAGCCAGTGATCTTTCTACTATACCATGATATAACTCAAATGAATTTTTAAAACACACATTTATTAGCGCCTATTATGTTCCAGGCATTGTTGTAAACACTGGGGACACAAAGAGAAAAAATCAAAACAATTCTGCTGCTAAAAGAGCTTACATTCTAAAATTCTAAAGATTTAGTATTTGCAATTTAAACCTTCAAAATTAAATCTCTATTGAAAACAAGAAAGTTTGGAATATCATTTGCTATGTTTGCAAAAGCCAAATGCAGTCAGTACATTCCAATTTGAGTTGATCTAATGGCTAGCACCATCTCTACAGGAAATATGAATAAAATGAAGTACAATTATGATTACTTCTTTTTTAAAACTACAGTATAATCTCATTTTAATTTATTTCATAGTTATGGAACACCATGGTTTTAGCGTAATAAAATTGAGCTTGTGGTACACACCACAAGCTCAATGGTGTGTTGTTTAAAATTACTATAGACATCAATTTGGAGCAAGTATGTTATTAATTTATCAGTATTATACCAGCAAAGGATTGACCATACGTCTCTCTAACTTCTCATGGTATGAGGCTTTGTGGTAGAGAAGTCAGGGAGAGAACTTCAGCATGCCAGTTAGCACAAGGAGGTGAAAAGCCCCCAAGAGACCCATGTGGTCTCCTACAGAGATAGCATGTTGTCTCAAGGAAACCCAAGAGAGACAGCAAGAGAGACAGACACCATGTGGTCTCAGAGAACCAGTAGAGACCCAGAAGATGCCCCAGATGCCCCAGAAGCCCCAGAAGAACCATAAGATGCTGCATGGCATTTTTTAAGGGTTTTTTATCTTCTTTTGATAGAGGTGGGTCATTATACATTGATCAAAGATAATTGGGTCATTATACATCAAACAAATCTAATTGTTTTGGTTTGTTTGTTTTGCATGAGGGTTAAGTGACTTGCCCAGGGTCACACAGCTAGTAAGTGTCAAGCAAATTTAATTGTTAAGTATTATTCAACTCTATTGGTTGATATGACTTAAAGGTAGTCTACATTAAAATGAACTCCAGGGATGACATCAGGAAAAAGACTACAAGTTGTTTAAGGCAAAGTCAATATCTAGGTGTGGTTTAATTCCATCAGTTCTTCAGCCAACTAAACAAAAGTATCTATCTCCAGTCCTTTTGTTCGCTTGAGTTTGTCCCAGATGAAATTTGATGAAGTTTCTCAAGAAGACTAGACTTTCTGGAGTGGGGGGTGGGAGGAGAAAGGACTAAGAAAGTGATTTCTGGCTCATCCAAGAAATCAATTAATAATTAATTTATCACAAGGTAAGATGAAGAGTAGATGCATGGAAAATACAGTGCATTGCCAATGGCAATTAGCACATAAGAAATAGCACAGAAGATATCATCATGGACATTCGTGACAGCAAAAAGTGATGGGCTGGTTATGTAACACAAGTGAGGGCTAATAGATGGACAGGGAAGTGCTACAATGGGTATCAAGGTAATATTGACCAGTATTAACCAAAACAACAAAAAGGCTTTCAAGACATTGGACAGATTTTTTTTTTTTGCAGGGCAATGAGGGTTAAATGACTTCCCTGGGGTCACACAGCTAGTAAGTGTCAAGTGTCTGAGGCCAGATTTGAACTCAGGATCTCCTGACTCCAGGACCAGTGCTCTATACACTGTGCCACCTAGCTCCCCTCGGGAAGATTCTTTATGGAGTATTTCTTTTTGTAAAATCTGTTAAACTATAACTGCATGATTAATTTCATGTCTGGTTTATGGCTTATATGACAGTACAGAAGAGTTGGAAATCTTATCAGAGATCATAGTTTGAAAATAGTAAAATTCATAAGGATTAGGGGTGCATATTTGGGATGCAGCTGAAATGTGAAATAGACTCTATGAAGTATTTAAATAATTAATTTGATGATTCCAAGATATCTGAACCATAGTGCTATAGCTTATTCAAATGACTACTATCTAATCTTTAAGACTTTCACTGATATTTCATAATGGGGCCTAGTCTAGCCTTGGAAAATTAACTGTAGGCCCTTCTTATAAATGTGAACAACCTAGTATATGAGGTCCTGAAAGACTTGAAGTGAATATTAACCTAAGTCATTATATAGAGACTCCTTTAGAAGAATAAAAAAGTTTAATCAAAAAAGTCAAGTCATGAAAAACTTAGCACATTTATTTTTTATACAATTTGAAGCCCATGCAGAGGGGTTTCCTCAAAATTAGAATATAGAGGGGCAGCTAGGTGGCATGGTGGATAAAGCACTGGCCTTGTATTCAGGAGGACCTGAATTCAAACCTGGCCTCAGATACTTGACACTTACTAGCTGTGTGACCCTGGGCAAGTCACTTAACCCTCATTTCCCCACAAAATAAATAAATTTCAAAATTTTTTTTTTAATTTTAAAAAAGTTTAATACAGAGCCATCTTGAAAAATGGCTAGGCAATTGAAAAACAAAAGCCCTGTCTCATTCCATAGTTAAGGCTCTAGTGTTTCCTTTTTCATCCTTTGAGGCAAGCAATTAATTTACCATACTTCTTCCTCAGTTTCTATTAGTAAGTCTTCAAGACTTTATTCCTCTTTGCTAGTTTGTGCCTAAATAAACATTTCTTACAGTTGTTCCTATGAGCTGCTGTCAGACTCAAATAGGAATGGATCTCTACAAGTCATATTTTGGCTTAAAAAACCAACAATTAACAATATCTATGTTGTATTGTATTTTAATTTATTTTGTTAAACATTTCCTAATTATATTTCAATCTAGTTCAGGCCTCACTCAGAAGTTTTGCTGTTGCAACCCTAGGGTAGCAATTTTGATACCTCTGCTAGGATACAATGTGTGTCAGCAAAGGGGGAAACTTTGGAGTTGCTACTGTCCACAACTGGATGGTTGAACCCTTAATTTTCTTTTAATATTCCAATAACATTTTTGTGCCAGCATTATCTGCCAGGTTCTTAATGTTGAGAAACCAAGTAAAACAAAGAGGACCATAAATAGTATCTTTTTCTTTCTGTTAACATACAAGTTGATTTTATTCAAATGACTAGATTTTATAACCAAGAATATGTTTTTGTTATAGTATATATGTTTTCAGGATGAATTGAAGCTTATCCCACTGCTAAAATAGACTCAAAAGCAATTACAAAGGAACTGCTGAAAGACTTTGTAACTAGATACTGTTAACCACCAAAATTGCTGCTGAAAGCCATGATCCTCAATCATATATCCCACTAAAAAGGAACTTTTGCTACTTTGGAGTTTGAAGCAAAAAGACAGGGTAATTGTGCTAGTAATCTCTCCCCTGTAAAAAGAGGATTTGCCATTCCAGAGAGAAGAGGTTGTGCTTCATAAAGTTAAAAAAAAAGCCTATACATTATTCACGTATGGCCCAGACTGATGAATGTCTTTCAGAAGAAACTAGAAAAGGTTTATTAGAGAATACCAGATGTACTGTTACCTAAGATTTAGAATAGTCAGTTGCCTTTACTTCTGTATAAATTTGCAACCATCCAGTTGCAGTATAAACAAAAATTAGAAATCATTGTAGGTACAGTATATCATAGGCACAGTAGGTAGGTACAGTAGGTATATCATATCATAAGATGTATTGGTTGAATAACAAATAAGGTATGAACTCTACAGGTGAGTTATACAACCAGTATATAGATCCTTAATATTCATTTTTGCAATAGCTATCACTAATTCGTTATTACTAATAGGATCAAACCATCTGTTCATCAGATGATCATAAGAATAATATTACTTTGAAGTTTCAACTGCCCCTAAATTGGACCACCTTTATCTCTTTTTTTATAAAGATGGAGCTTTCTACACTTTACTTTAACAAAGAAAGTACAGAAAAACAATATTATGATGGTTTTTCCTCAAAAAAGTAGTGCATGTGCAGCTCAGTTTTGTCATCAAGACATCACTGTATAGCAGTTCCTGCCCATCCTGCTCATGATGTAAGCCAATAGGCAGTTTGTGTGAGGGGTCAACACTGAAGCCTTGACCTAACTGATGAACAAGATCATGGACTTCCTCCAGTTTAAGGGATTCTATCTTGGTCCCATGCTCTTCTTCAGCAGTGCTAGCTCCAAATTCATCCAGCCTAGTAACCACCCCAAAATCAAGCATTTATTCCCCAAATTCCAGATCCTGTCTGTTCCAGGGGATGGCCACATGATCCATAGCAACCGAACCCAAGGTTTCTTGGCCAGTGTTTGAGACTTCCTGACCTAGCAGTTGGTTGTTACAGCTCCCACCATCCCCATCAGCTCAAAAACACTCAGAAAACTCTGGGGACCAGGAGAAGTCTTCTGCTGGTAAAGAAACAAGCTCAGGAACCTAGCTCTTGTCTATTTAAGAGTGGACCCCATAGTCAGTGTTTCAGACTTTAACAAATAAAACTGTTCCCAGTCACTTCCTCCAGCAATGGATGGATGGATGGATGGATGGATGAATTAATGTAATTTTTAAAATCATAGCCTTTTATACTGTTCAGGAGATTTAATTGTGAGAGACCCAAGAATACTTTGTTTCTATCACTTCTATTGCTTTCTGTGTTCCTGTTGATATAACCTTTCAAATCAATGTCCCAATCATCATGCTACTTGATACACTGAAATAATACTTCTCTTCATAATATTGTTTTTTCTATACTTACCATATTAAAGTAAAATATAGAGAGTCCCGTACTTAGAATAAATTTGTTGAATTATATATTTTGCAATTGAATTCAGCTTAAAGAACAAAAAGAGAAGATACAGAATGAGATCTTGGAAATAATGAATATAGATTGTGTTTCTCATTGGTTTGTGCTTAGAACAAAAGGAGGAGAAATATGGAAGTAATCCTGTTAAAGCCCATCTGTTTCTTTTTAAGATATTAATTTGTAATATTATCCCAGTGACCTTGTTTAAATCAAAAGGCCAATAACTAGAGTCTTGGATTTCTTTCTTATCAAGAACCTTGTTGTTGTTTTTTTGTTTTTGTTTTTTGGTAATAGAAGACAATCACATTCAAGAAGGAATCTCTCTGCAAACTAAGAAACTCTTATGGTCAACAAATGGAAGGTGCTCTTTAAAATTCAAGTAAAAGAAAGATCTCTTGATTTCACAGGTGATCAGAACAAGAAGGGGATACTTAAAGAGATTGTTACCCAAAGAAAATATTCCCTAGTTTTATACTGAACTTTAGACTTTAGATTTTGAGGAATGCGAGCTTTTGTTACACCTTGGACTTGAGACTTGAAGGAAAGTAGTAAAGCAGGATGAAGACAAGGAAGGGGAGCATTCGGCCAGTAAAAAATACATCCAGTTGAGAGATGGAGAGCCTTGTGTGAGGAACAGAAAGGAGGATAGTTTCACTGTATAGTACAGTATATGAAAGCCAATAAGGTATAAGAAGATTGGAAAAGTAGGAAAAGGCCAAGTTATGATGTGCCTCAAAAGTAAAACAGAGGATGTTATAATTGTTTCTGGAGTCAAAAGAAAACCATTCTATTCAATAAATCTTCAATAAATAGGGAAGTTTATTGAATGGGAAGAGTGGGTGACATGGTCAGATCTACACTTTCAGAGGATTACTTTGGCAAATGAGTGAAGTATATAGTGGAGTACAGAGAGATTTGAGCCAGGGAAAC
Organism: Dromiciops gliroides; assembly: GCF_019393635.1. Classification (NCBI taxonomy): domain Eukaryota; kingdom Metazoa; phylum Chordata; class Mammalia; order Microbiotheria; family Microbiotheriidae; genus Dromiciops; species Dromiciops gliroides. The sequence continues at coordinate 514,829,942 of NC_057861.1, read as the reverse complement.
CAACCAAAAGGCTATTGCAATAGTCCAGGTGTCAGACAGCTAGGTGGATAGAACACTGGGCTTGGAATCATGAAGATTCATCTTTCTGAGTTCAAATCCAACCTCAGACACTTACTAGTTGTGTGACCCTGGGCAAGCCACCCATTTGCCTCAGTTTCTCACATGTAAAATGAGTTGGAAAAGGAAATGGTAAACCACTCCAATACCTTTGCCAAGGAAACCTCAAATGGAGTTGCAAAGAGTTGGACACAACTGTGATAAAAGTTCAATGCCAGGGGAGAGAAAGGAGAATATATGAGATGTTATGAAGGTAGACTAAGATTTTGCAATTGATTGGTTGCAACTGGTTGTATGGATTAGAAAACAATAGAGAATTGAGCATGACATGTAGGCTCTGAGTATAGGGGTCTGAGAGGATAGTCGTGACCTCCACAGTAATAGAGAGGAAGAGGGAAGGGCTTGGGTAAAGATAATTAGTTAATTTAGATGTTCAATTTGAGATGGCAGTTAGAGATGTGAACCTGGAGATCAGAAGAGAAGTTAAGGCCATATAAATAGATTTTAAAATCATCTGAATAGAAATGGCAATTAAATCTATAGAAACTAAATAGATTACTGGGGCAGCTAGGTGGCACAGTGGATAGAGCACTGACCCTGGAGTCAGGAGTACCTGAGTTCAAATCCAGCCTCAGACACTTAACACTTACTAGCTGTGTGGCCCTGGGCAAGTCACTTAACCCCAATTGCCTCACTAAAAAAATTAAAAAAAAAAAAGAAAGAAAGAAACTAAATAGATTACCAAACAAAATAACATAAAGGAAGAAGAGAAGAGGGCCCAAATAGAGCATTGGGAGATACTCATGGCTAGTGGGTATAACCTAGATAAAAATAGAACAAAAGATGAAGGAGTTATCTGATAGGTAGGAGAACCAGAAGATAGCAATGTAATGAAAATCTAGAAAGAATAGTGTTTCAAGGAGAAGAGGGTGACTGGCAACATTAAAGATTGCAGAGAGACCAAGAAAGATAAGGAATGAGAAAAGGCCATTTGATTCGACAATTAAGAGATGGCTTTGGACAGAGCAGTTTCAGTTGAATAATGAGGTCAGAAGCCAGACTGTAGAGAATTAAGAAGAGAGAAAAAAAGGGGGTGGAAGCATTGATTGGCCTTCTCAAGGAATTTAACCATAAGATTGTGATGAGATACAGGATAATAACTCATAGGTATGGCTAGTCAAGATCTTCTCAATTATATACTTAATAGATAAATCTTTACCTAGGTTCAAATGGTCCCAAAGCACCTAGGATCATCATCTTTGTTAGCCAATCTTTTGGGGAGGGCAGGTGGGGCAATGAGGGTTAGGTGACTTGCCCAAGGTCACACAGCTAGTAAGTATCAAGTGTCTGATGTCAGATTTGAACTCAGGTCCTCCTGAATCCAGGACCAGTGCTTTATCCACTATGCCACCTAACTGCCCCCTTTGTTAGCCAATCTTGAGTTGGTAGGAGAACATTAAAATCTTATGGGTTTTTTTAACCCCCTCTATGAATTACAGTACTTATCTAAAAGCAGAGATAACAGAGAGCAACTTGTTCCTCTCTAATCAACATTACTGGAACCGTTAAAAGAGGATCGGAAAGTTGAGAAGTCACTTTGGCAGCTCTTACATCACCACTTCAATCTGGATACAGATTTACAAGATGTTTTGGTTTTTTGTTTCTTTTTTCATAGTTTTCCCCTTTTGTTCTGATTCTTCTTTCACAACATGACTAATGTGGAAATATATTTAATGTGATTGTAATGTATAACCTATATGAGATTGTTTGCTGGCTTTGGGAGGGAAGAGGGAAGGGAGGAAAGAGAAATTTGGAACTCAAAATCTTACAAAAATAAATGTTGAAAATTATCAATCTGTGTAATTGGAAAAAATAAAATAAAATACTACTACAAAAAAAAAAGAAGATTCTCTGATAAATCTCATTTGGACATGTAAGTCTTGTGTATAGGGTTTTTTTCCCATTTTCTCTTCCCTGTAAGAGACACTACTACATAATCACTCATTGATATCAGGTTTTTGTTTTTTGGGTTTTTTTTAGTGAGGCAATTGGGGTTAACTGACTTGCCCAGGGTCACACAGCTAGTAAGTGTTAAGTGTCTGAGGCCAGATTTGAACTCAGGTACTCCTGACTCCAGGGCTGGTGCTCTATCCACTGCGCCACCTAGCCGCCCCGATATCAGGTTTTGAAAGTTAACTAAATAGGAGAAATTGCTTAAGACTCTTTCTTATTTTATAACTCTTAAGAGTTCATACTGAAAATTCACATTCAAATTGCTACAGTGAGTGGCCCTAATTTACCACTCAATTTTGTGTTCACATATGACTTCAATTCAATGTGGGTTAGGAATATAGGTCAAACTCCAATGTTCATTCTACCAACAAACCAAGCAAGGTTTGTTGTACCAAAGTATTCAATGGAAGTGAAATAGTAAGTTGATAAATCAATGAGCATTTATCAAGCACTATGCTAGGTCATGGAGATACAAAAGCCAAAAAATAAATTAAATCCCTGCTCTCATTACATTCTAATGTAAAATATAATGTATATGTACATATTTTATACACACACAACAAATATAAATAGAATAAATACCACCCCACTGCCTCCCCCCCAAATCAGGTAATTAAATACTGGAGGCAGCTAGGTGGCTTAGTAGATAAAGCCCTGGGCCTGGAGTCAGGAAGACCTGAGTTCAAATCCAGCCTCAGACATTTATCAGCTGTGTGAACCTGAGCAAGTCACTTAACCTCTTACTGTTTCAGTTTTCTCATCTGTAAAATATGGAAAATTATAGCACCTAACTCCCATGGTCGTTATGAGATAATATTTGTAAAGCACTTTGCAAATCTTAAAACACTTTGTAAATAATGTGGTGGTGCTAGTGGTAGTTGTTATTACAGAGTCACTCTAATTTATCAAGTAGGTGAATAACATGGTCAGGTCTGCACTTGTAGAAAATCACTTTTGCAGCTCTATGAAGGATATATATCAGAGAGGAGAGATGAGACAGGGAGATCAATTAGGAGCCCATTCTAATAGTCCAGATAAGAGGTCATGATAGCTTGAATTCAGGTAGTACCTGTGTGAGCATAGAAAAGGAGTCAAATATGAGAGATGTTGTGGAAGTAGAAATGGCAGAATTTGCTAATTGATTGTATTTGTATGTGTGGGGTGAGGGAATCAAAAATAATGCCTATGTAATGAATCCGCAAGACTCGAAAAATGATAGGACCCTTGCAAGAAATAGAAAAATATGGTAGGGGGTGGTTTGGGTAATGGCAAAGAGGGAAGATAATGAATTCTATTTTGAGCATATTAAGTTTTAGAGGTCTCTGGGATATCCTGCTTGAAATGTCCAATTGTTCATTGATGATGTGGGATTGGAGCTCAGGAGAGAGACTGGAGATGGATATATACATCTGTGAATCATTGAGGTATAGAAATGAGAGTTAAATCCATGGAAGCTAATGAGGTTGCAAAGAGAGAGGAATAAGAGAAGAGAGGAAGATGAAATAGAAAATCCTCTCTTTGACTTTTAAAGCCTTTCACATATTGTCATCAACTTCTCATTCCAGTCTTATTAAACATTACTCCCATTTCCACACTCTACAATCCAGTCACCTTAGGAGACATAAGAGAAGGCCCATGACACCCACCATTAGAGGGAATGAGAAGGGAACCAGACTTTATTAAGAACCCCACTATGTGCCAATCACTGTGCCATTTTGCCAATATGATCTCAAATAACAGTAAATATAATAAAATAGTAAACTAATAGTAGAAATAGATAGATAGATAGATAGATAGATAGATAGATAGATAGATAGATAGATAGATAGATAGATAGATAGATAGATAGATATGCAGTAGGATCATTCTCAGCCTCCATAAACAAACACACATCAGTAAGGAAGGGAACAAACCCTCACAAAACACTCCAAAGTAAGAAAGGCTTCTGTGCTCTCTGCCCTTTGATCTCAAGAACTCCTATTCCAGGGGATATCCATCAATTGGGAAATGGCTGAACAAGTTGTGGTATATGAATGTAATGGAATTCTATTGTGCTGTAAGAAATGATGAGCAGGTGGAATTCAGAGAAACCTGGAAGGACTTGCATGAACTGATGATGAGTGAGATGAGCAGAACCAGAAGAACATTATACACAGTATCATCAACACTATGTGTGGACCAACTGTGATAGATTAGATTCTTCTCACCAATCCAATGGAACAAGAATGTTCCAAAGGACTCATGATGGGAAAGTCTCTCCAAATCCAGGGGCGGAAAAAAAGGAACTGTGGGATATGGATGCTGATTGGACCATGCTATTTCTTTTGTTTTTGATGCTGTTGGTTTTCTGATTTCAGGTTTTTCCTTTGTGCTCTGATCCTTCTCATATAACATGACTAATGCAGAAAAAAAAAGAACTCCTATTCCAATGCTGGAGACATCATGTAAATAATGAAGTATTTAAACTCTAGTTGTTGCCTATCTGAGCAGCAGACCAGCAGCAGTATGACCATCATCACCACAGGGAAGCTTTACTCAGCTGAACCAAGAACATATCCCTGCTGAATATCCTTCCTTGGCTGTAGTTAAGTAAATATCCTTCGGTGACTCACAAGAGTCTCATTTTAGGCCAGTCTGGATCCTCAGGTACTACCCCGTTCTAGAATACTTTGCTGCTGTGCTCTGCTATTGATTTGCTATTTACTTCTCTGTCTTTTATTTGCTGTTCTCTGTCTCCTTAGCTGCTATTTACTGAAGTTCCATCCCTCTGCCACTTATTGGTATTATTGCTTTACATTTACTATATTTCAAGGAAAGAATAATTGGATACTTACCAAAGAGAAAAGAAAAGAAAAGAAAAGAAACAAAGAGAAACTAGGGAAAGAATTGCAAGATCACCATGGTCTCTAAAAACTCAAGCTTCCCCCCCCCCTTTGGCTCTTTCATAGATGGCAAGACAAAGATGGCATCAGGATCCCCTGACAAGGGAAAGGTCTCCCTCAGACTCCAGTATCACTCCCAAATCTCAAGAGGGTAGAAAATTCTACTTCTTCTTCAAAGCCATTCATAACCTAGCCCTTCATTCCTTTTCAGGCTTCTTACATCTTACTCTCTCAAACATTTTCTTTGATCCAGTGACATGGCCTCCTTGCTGTTCCAGGAACAAGACATTCCATCTCTCAGCTCTGGACATTCTCCCTAGCTGTCATTCAAGTATGGAATGTTCTTCCTCCTCTCCAAATACTGACCTCCCTAGCTTCCTTTTAAGTTCCAACTAGAATCCCACCATTTACAAGAAGCCTTCTCCATCCCATCTTAATTCCAATTCCTTAGCTCTGTTAATTATTTCCGATTTATCCTGCATATAGCTTTCTTTGTATATCTGATCAGATTATAAATTCCTTGAGGGCAGAGACCATCTTTTGCCTCTTTTGGTATCCCCCAGGACTTGGTACAGTGCCTGGCAAATAGTAGGCACTTAATAAATATTTTAATTGGGGTGGCTAGGTGGTACAGTGAATAGAGCACCAGCCCTGGAGTCAGAAGGACCTGAGTTCAAATCTGGCCTCAGACTCTAGACACCTACTAGCTGTGTGACCCTGGGCAAGTCACAACCCCAATTGCTTCACAAAAAAAAAACCCACAAAAAAACAAAACAAGTAAATATTTTAATTGATTATCGATTGACCCAGATCCTCCCTGTATTGGCCATCATACAGTGCAAATTATTCACATCCACAAGCATCCTACTTGGGATTGGTCTTGAATCTTCCTTGCTCTTAACCTCTTGTTCTCCAGGAAGAATGAATAAAATTCACTAAGAAGAACGAACAGGTGATTGTGATGCTAATTAGAAATTGTCTTGATCCTGATAGTCCTTGTGAAAACACTATACCCAAAGTACATCTAATGCTATGTAGTAGTGTTAATATACTATGGCGAATAGAGTTCGGTTAATCATTCATCCCCTCCCTACTAAATATTTTCCCTAGTATAAACATTCTTTCTCTGTTCTGGGAAGTTCTAACCAGAATAATCTATAATCTATATAATTCTCTCTCTCTCTCTCTCTCTCTCTCTCTCTCTCTCTCTCTCTGCTCTGAGACCTGAGAGAGGGTTCTGTCAATACACCTCAATTTTTTTTTGCGGGGCAATGGGGGTTAAGTGACTTCCCAGGGTCACACAGCTAGTAAGTGTCAAGTGTCTGAGGCTGGATTTGAACTCAGGTCCTCCTGAATCCAGGGCCAGTGCTTTATCCACTGCACCACCTAGCCGCCCCCAATACACCTCAATTTTTAAGTTCAGTGCCTGTCTCTTTCTCTTTTTCTCTCTGTCTGCCTCTCTGTCTCTGTTTTTCTCATTCTTTCTGCCTGTCTGCCTGCTTCTCTGTCTCTGTCTCTCTTTGCCTCTCTCTCTCTCTGCCTCCCTGTCTCTGTCTCTCTTTGTCTCTGTATCTCTCTGTCTCTTTATCTCTCCCTGTCTCTGTCTGTCTGTCTCTATCTGTCTCTCTTTCTCTCCTCCTTCCCCCTCCTGGGATGCTCTCCTGAAACATCTCCCCCGGATTCATTCCCAATAAGTAAATCCAGATTGGCAATTCCTGCAATTAATACTATTTATTGCAAATATTGGCTTAAAATACAAAGTAAAGGGGCAGCTAGGTGGCACAGTGGATAAAGCACTGGGCCTGGATTCAGGAGGACCTGAGTTCAAATCCAGCCTCAGACACTTGACACTAATTAGCTGTGTGACCCTGGGAAAGTTACTTAACCCTCATTGCCCTGCAAAAAAAAATGCAAAGTAAACATTTAAAACAAACAAAAAAGGCAAACAAACTTTTAAGAAATGGACTTTCTTCATCCCCAGAGGAAAGATGTAAAATTTTCATAAAGGAATCCAAGAGAAAAAAAAGACAGAATTGCAGTTTGGAATAGGGACAAAAGTCAATAACATATGTCCTGAAACTCCTGATGAAATATCACAATAACTAAAGAGAAGACAAATTCAGTTCAGTGACTGCCCTATCCCAACTTGGTTCTGTTGTTAGGGAGAAATACATTAGGGATATACATGCTCCCACCTGCTATGGCTGTGGTCAAGCCTCCTTTTTCCTTCTTTCCCTTTTTTCACCCCCTTGATATCTCTTCCTGCCTTCCTAAAAGATGGCTTATATACTGGATAGCTGCTCCAATTTCAGGCAAATTAGGCTGATCTTTTAAGAGGGCAAGAGCCATTTGACTTTTTTTTCTTACTTGAAGCATGAGAAGACTAGCTTGTGAGAAAATTGTGTCAAAGGTTATTTCTGAGCTGCAACTGCTTATGGGTTACCTTTCTTTGTTTCTAATCAGACAACTTCAGAAGCAGAGAATAACATCTTATATTCTTTTAACTCTGAGGTTGTATTCCTCGTCAGTAAAGCTGTTATAATTTTTTAAAAGAAGAAAAAAAGCAGAAATAATCAAAACATCACAGTCTGCCTATAAACTCAGGTCACAATCTACCACCAATGCTTGCAGTGTCCATGTGGGAGAGTGAGCACATATTTATAGAAGTCTATCAGGGAGGTACAAATGGGGAAATTCTTGTGAAATTTACACATATGGACTATAGGCCTTGATGTCCTTTCTCCCTTCTGGAAAAATCTGCACCACACAAAGCTGCTACATTTCTGGCCATTCTCTTTCTGGTTCTCACTGCTTGTCTGCTAGCCAAAACTGCTCTTCTTGTGATCTTGAGCCGATGAAGCAATGATAAGCTATTTTTTAGCTCAGTCACCCTTAATAGGGTTATGAGAAAATATTATTATATATTAGCAAAAAAATATGAACATTGTACTTGTTCACTGGCAAGCAGGTCCTTTAGAGAGCTGTAAAGCTCCTCAAGTTAGCTCTCTGGGCAATGTTGAAAATATCTCTCAACAGAATTCCACTTTTCCCAAACAACTTCTAGAAATCTAAAGACTCTTCTCCAATAAGCACAGATGACAATTTTTTCTGAATAGAATCTTATTTTCCAAAATATATCTAAAAACAAATTTTGACATAAATTTTTTTAAAACTTTGTGTTCCAACTTCTCTTCCTCCCTCCCTTCCCAACCACCACCCACAAGAACTCAAGCAATTCAAAATAAGTTATACATGAGTAGTCATGGAAAACATTTCCCCATTAGCTAGGTTGTGATAGAAAACAGTCAAAAAACAAAACTTCAAATTAAGAAATTGTCAAAAACAAAAATTGTTTTAAAAAATTTGTTTCCATCTGTTTTCAGATACTATCAGTTCTTTATCTGTAGATGGATTGCAATTTTCATAAGTCCTTCAGGCTGAAAATAACCACATGCTTCCCAGCAGATCATCTTACACTATTGCTGTTATTTTATATACAGTACATTTTACTCTGCTTCAGTTCATGTAGGTCTTTCCAGGTTTTTCTGATAGTATCCTGTTCATCATAACCTGTATATAGTACCTTAAACTTGACAAAGAATTTTCTTCATATTAGCCCAGCAAAGTAGGTACCATACGTTTTGCCATTATAATCAATCCACAGATGACAATTGAAAAGAATTGATCAAGCCTACATTTCCCACTACATTTCTCCCTCTCAAAACATAAAGAGCAATAAGTCACCCCTAAGTTGTACTCTGCCCAGGCTACAGCTAGCACTAGCGAAGGAAATGTTCAGCCAGCTCTGTACACAGGAACAGTATTCAATTCTCATGTCATTAGCACAGCTGCTAAAGAGCTCTGTCAGACAGATAATCAGCAAATAATATCTCTCTTCTAAACAACAGGCTTCCAGCAACTGAAGAACTTGATTATTAGCAATCAGCTGTGTCAGCTGGAAGCAACTTCTCTTATTTCTTTCTATGTCTTCTGTTCTAGGCTACTTGTTGTGGCTCTTCTTGCAATTAGCAAGTCCTATTTCTTCTTTTGTGTATTCCTTCATATTGCTTCTCATAAGCAACGATTCTATCTCTAACTTATGATGTTAAACTCAACAAGTCCACTTTCTGTTAGAAATTATGCCAGCAACTCCTGTATTATATTGTGACATTTAAAATCTAATGTGTGGTTGCCTTATTCCTGTCCCAAGTGTAGGGAAAACTAGCTAGGGTTTATTTATAAATTAGAAGCTTTAGCACCAAGTTTTGGCATTAAGCATTTATTAGTAAAAAGAGAACACCTGGGTCAGAAGGCCAAGAAAAGGCCTATCTAACCTAGAGTTCTCAAGTTCTCCCACCACCAGCCTGTTCGAACTGTGAACTGCCCCAGGATCCTTCTTCCTCATCCTGAGGAGAGGTGGTCCATACACACTGCTTCAAGCTAATTGGCTAGCATCACCCAAATCCATTGGTTCACTGGACTTGAGGGTGATCCCGTGTTGAGTTCAGAGTCCAAAGTCTCTGAGAACACAACCTCTTCAGAGTCAGGCAGGTGTGGTTTCAATTGAATTAACTTTAATTACGTTAATCAGCAAAGTCAGTCAATCCAATCAATTCAATCAGTCTGGGGACTTTGGGTGTTGTCAGAGCCCATTATTTTCTTACAATATTATCTTTCATAGACTTCAAACAGATATTTAATTTATAATTTCTCAGAAGGTTATGCTTCAAAATTCTAAAAATGGTCACATGTGAAAAAGCTGATTGACCACAAAGCCCTGAAGCCATTTCTTTGTTTTAAGATAAGTACTCAGTATATTCATCTTTTTTTTCTTTTTTGCACAGGGCAATAAGGGTTAAGTGACTTGTCCAGGGTCACACAGCTAGTATGTATCAAGTGTCTGAGGCTGGATTTGAACTCAGGTCCTCCTGAATCCAGGGCTGGTACTTTATCCACTGCGTCACCTGTATATTCATCTAAGGGCTAATTCACTATCTGACTATCAGATTCTTTTCAAGGTAATTATTATCAATTTTCCTTAGAGAAATGTTCTTTTTTCACCCTTTTTAGCAACCAAAATACCCACATATAAGAGAGGCAGTACCTTACATTATTATATTAGTACTCTGTTATCTATGCCTTACTTTTTTTCATTCTAGAAAATGTGAAAATAGCCAAAATACAGGGCTTTGAGATTAAGGGAAATACTATTAGCAGCCAGAAAGAAATAACTCAAATGCCATAGAGTCAGTCAGGATTACACAAGATTTAGTAGCTACCATTATAAAGAAACAGAGGGCTTGGAACATGATTTTCCAGAAGGCAAAGGAGCTAGGATTACAGCAAAGAATAACCTACTCAGCAAACCTAAGTACAATCCTACAGGGATGGGGGTGGGGAAATGAATATTTAATGAAATAGGAAACTTTTAAAGCATTCCTAATGAAAAGACCAGAGGTGAATAGAAAATTTGACATTCAAACACAAGACTCAAAAGAAACATAAAGGGACAAAGTGTAAGAAATTATAAAGTATTTATTCCCATATAGGGAAGTGATACATGTAACTCCTACAAACATTATCATCATTAGGGCAGTTAAAAGTAGGCTACTTAGAGGGCATGGATGAGTTTTTTATGTTTGGATGATTTTAAAATAAGAATGGAATGGTGATAAAGAGGGATCCACTGGAAAAAGAGGGAAGAAGAAGAAGTATGGGGAAAATTATCTCATATAAAAGGAATGCAAGGAAAAGTTTTTACAATGGTGGGGTCAATTGGGATGGGGGAGCAGGCACCTCACTCTTATATGAACTGTTTCAAGGAAGGAAGAATATATATATATATATATATATATACACACACACACACACACACACACACACACACACACACAAAGTTGTGTATAGAAATTTATATTATCCATCATGAAAGTATGAGGGGAAGAGGATGAAATAAATGGGTAGGGGAGAGTGATAATAACAAGGAAAGATTAAGGGAGATAGTTGTCTGAAGCAGAATAGTCTTTTGAGGAGGTGACAGGGTAATAAAAAAGGGATAAATTAAAGAGAGTTGGTTGGAGGGAAATTAGCAGTCATAACTGTGAATGCAAATGGAATGAACTCACCCATAAAAGAGGGCAACATAATGAATTAGATACCAGGATCCAAAGCACCAGCAATGGATTCAGGAGAACCTGAATTTAAATCTGTCTTCAGATGCTTGACACCTACTTTCTGTGTGACCCTGGGCAAGTCACTTAACCCTCATTTCCCTGAAAAAAAAAGAAAAGAAAGAAAAGAAACCAGAATCCAACAATATGTTGTTTACAGAAGAAAAACTTGAAAAAGAAAGATATATGAATGGTTAAAATAACTCTTTGAGTCAATCAGACCCAAAGATCCAGAATCGAATATGCTTCAGCTGAATTTAAAAAGGCAGGAGTAGCAATCATGATCTAAAACCAAGCAAAAACATGCAGAGAAACTACATTTTGCTAAAAAGTACTATAGACAGTGAAGCAATATCAATAATGAATGAATATGTATACATATACATATACATATACATATACATATACATATACATATACATATACATATACATATACATATACATATACATATACATATACATATACATATACATATACATATACATATACACATGCACACCAAATGGCATAGTAGCCATATTTTTGAAGGAAATGTTAAATGAGTTACAGAAGGAAATAAAGAGTAATACTATACTAGTAGAGGACCTTATTTTACCCCTCTCAGATCTAGATAAATCTAACATAAAACAAACCAGAAACAAGTTATGGATGGAGATAAACAGAATTTTAGAAAAGTTAAATATGATAGACTTCTGGAAAATATTGAAGGAATGGGAAGGAGCATGCCTATTTTTTTCAGTTGTATATGGCACTTTCACAAAACTAAGCACGTATAAAAATAAAATATAAATAAATGTAGAAAGGCAGAATTATTAAATGCACCTTTTTTAGGACCATAATGCAATAAAAATCACCTTCAATAAAGGGCTGTGGAAACATAGATTAAAAATTAATTGGGGGGGGGGGCAGCTAAGTGGTGCAGTGGAGAAAGCACTGGCCCTGGATTCAGGAGGACCTGAGTTCAAATTTGACCTCAGACACTTGACACTTACTAGCTGTGTGACCCTGGGCAAGTCACTTAACCCCAATTGTCTCACCAAAAAAAAATTAATTAGGAAGTATCCCAAAGAGATCAAAGGAAAAGGAAAAGGACATATATGTACAAAAATATGCATAGCAACTCTTTTGTGGTGACAAGAATTGGAAATTGAGGAATGCTCATCATTTGGGGAATAGCTGAACAAATTGTGACATATGATTGTGATAGAGTACTTTTGTCCTATAACTAATGATGAGGGGTATGGTATCAGAAAATATGGGAAGACATATATGAACTGATGAAAAGTGAATTGAGCATAACCAGTACATGGTGACAGCAGTGTTAAAATGATGATCAGCTGTGAAAGACTTAATTACTCTAATCAACACAATGATCCAAGACAATTCCAAAGGGCTAATGGTGAAAAAATGCTATCCATCTACAGAGAGAAAACATAAATTGTGAGTGCAAATTGAAATATAATTTTCACATATTCTTTACTTTTCTTTCTTTTTTACAATCAAGTTAATAGTGAAATATCTTTTGCATGATTTCACCTAAATAGTTACTTGCCTTCTCAGTGGGTGGGAGAGAGTTAGAAGGGAAAAGAAAAAATTGGGAACTAAAAAAAAATTTAAATGTTAAAAATAAACAAATAATAAGTTTAAAAACAGGATAAAACAAATGTTCAAAAGAAATTAATTGGGAAATATATAATCTAATCCTAAAACAAATGAGTGGGTCAAAGAACAAATCATAGAAGCAATCAATAATCTCATTAAACATAATGTTCATTATGAGACAAGGTACCAAAATTTTGGATACAGCTGAAGCAGTACTTAGGCACATATTTATTTCTCTAAATTCTTATATCATTAAAAGAGAGAAAGAGCAAATCAAAGAATCTGGGCATGTAACTAAAAAACAACTTAAAAAACAATAAATTTAAAATTCCCAATTAAAGACAAAACTAGATATCCTAAAAATCTAAAGAGAGGTTAATAAAATAGAAAGTGAAAAAACCTGAACTAATAAATAAAAGTAGGAGCTGGTTTGGGGGGGCAATAAAATAGATAAACCATCAGCTAATTTGAATTAAAAAAATAAGAAATCCAAATTACTAATATCAAAAATGAAAAAGGTGAATGTACAACCAATGACAATGAAATTAAAGCACTACTAGAAGATTCTTTCCCAACTTTGGAAATAAAACTGACAACCTAAATTAAATGTATGGATATTTACAAAAATACACATTTCCAAGATTAACAGAAAAGGAAATAGAATACTTAAATAACCCTGTCTTAGGAAAAGAAATTGAACAATCTATAAATGAACGCCCTAAAAATAAAAATAAAAACCAGGATCAGGTGGATTTACAAGTAAATTCTACCAAACAGTTAAAGAACAATTACTTCTAATACTATAAAACTGTCTGGGTGGAAAAAAACAGGTAAAGAAGGAGTCATACCAAATTTCTTCTATGATATAAATATAGTTTTGATATCTAAACCAGAGAGAGTAAAAAGAAAAAGAAAATTATAGACCGATTTCATTAAAGTGTATTGATGCAAAAATTTTAAATAAAATACAAAAAGATCATAAAATCTGACCAGATGGAATTTATACCAGGAATGTTGGGTTGGTTCAATATCAGGAAAACTATATACATAATTGACAATATCAATAAGAACAACAACAGAAAGTTTTATCATTATATCAATAAATATAGAAAAACTTTTTGATAGAAACCATTAGAAAACATCCATTCCTATTTAAAAAAACACACACACTAGAAAGCATAGGAATAAAAGAAGTTTTTCTTAAAACAATAAGTAATATCTATTCAAAACCAACAACAAGCATTGTCTGTAACAGGGATAAACTAGAATTCTTCCCAATAATCTCAAGGGAGAAGCAAAGGTATTTATTATCACCATTATTATTCAATATTTTACTAGAAATGCTAGTTACAGCAATAAAAAATAAAAGGCATTGAAGAAATAAACATACATTTTGCAGATATATGATGGTATACTTAGAGAACTCTATAGAATAAACTAAAAGTAGGACCAATTAACAAAGTTGCAGGATATTGATTAAATGAATAAAATAAACCCACACAAATCATCAGCATTTCTATATACAAAACTCAGTAGAAAAAATAGAAAAATTCCACTTAAAATAACTGCAGAGAATATAAAATACTTGGGTGTCTACCTGCCAAGACACACACAGGAACTATATGAACACAATTTAAAAAAAAACATTCTTCACACAAATAGAAACAAATCTAAACAAATGGAGGAATATTAACTGCTCATGAGTAGGCTCAGCCAATATAACAAAATGACAATAATAACTATATTAATTTACTTATTTAGTGAGATACCAATGAAACTACCAAAGAATTACTTTATAGAGCTAGAAAAAATAATAACAAAATTCACCAGAGAAATACAAGGTTGAGAATATCAAAGTATTCAATGAAAAAAATGTGAAAGGGTCCTAGCAGTATCAGGTCTCAAACTATATTAGAAAGTATTAATCATCACAGCAATTTGGTACCGGATAATAAAGAGTGGTTGATCAATGTAATAGATTAAATACACAATATACAGAAACAAATGAGAACAATAGCCTAGTGATTGATGAACCCAAAGATCTCATCTACCGGGACAAGAACTCACTATCTGACAAAAATTGCTAGGAAAACTGGAAAGTGGTCTGGCAGAAACTAGGCAAAGACCAGCATCTCACAAAATATACCACAATAAGTTACAAATGGATACATGATTTAGGCATGAAGAGTAATATAATAAACTAATTAGGAGAGCACAAAAAAGTTACCTGTCAGATCAATGGATAGGAGAAGAGTTTGTGATCAAACAAGAAATAGAATCAGAGAAGGAAAAAATGGATAGCTTTGATTACCCCAAATTAAAAAAAAGGTTTTCACACACACACACACACACAAAACAATACATCCAAAATTAGAAGGAAAATAGGAAATGGGGAAATATATTTATAGCAAGTTTATCTGATAGTCTCATTTCTCAAACACATAGGGAACTGAGCCAAATTTCTAAAAATTAAAAAAATAGAAACCATTCAACAACTGATAAGTGGTCAAAAGATATGACCAGGCTCTTTTTAGAAGAAATCAAAGTTGTCAAGAGTCATATTTTTTTAAATGCTCTAAATCACTAACAGAGAAATGCAAATTAAAACTCTGAGATACCACCTCATACTCATCAGATTGGCTAAGATGACTCAAAATGAAAATGACAAATGCTAAAGCAGATGTAGGAAAAGAGATATATAGTAACTAAACCAACCATTCTGGAAAACAATTTGGAACTATCCATAGGGCTATAAATAAAGCAATGTATACCTTTGGGCCTCTATTAGATCTCTACCCCAAAGAGATCAAAGAAAAAATAAAAGGGCCCATATGTACAATACCATTTATAGTATCTCTTTTTTATGGTGACAAAGAATTGGAAATTGAGATGCACAGCAATTGGGAGAATGACTGAATGGTTTATGATTGTGATGGAATATTATTGTATTATAAGAAATTATGAAGGGGGTGGCTTCAGAAAAACCTGGGAAGACTTATATGAACTGATACAAAATGGACAGAACCAAAGGAATAATGTACACAGTTAACAGCAATATTGTAATTATATATCAACTGTGAAAAGTTTAGCTATGCTAATGAATACAATGATCCACAACAATTCCAAAGGGTTCATTATGAAAAATGTTATCCACATCCAGAGTGGGAACTGATGGACTCTGAGTACAGATTGAAGAATATTTTTCCTCTTTCAATGACTTCATATGTATAATAGGTATTTTATTTCTTGTTTTCCTAATGGGTGGGGTAAGAAGTGGAGGGTAGGAGAGAATTGGGAGCTGAAAATAAACATTTTACAAATTAAAGGGGAATAACAATATATTCAATTTATGAATCACAGTGTTGTTGTTGGGTTCAATAAAGATAATGCATGTAAAACACTTGTAAATCTTAAATTCGTATCGATGGCAGTTATTATACAGCATGTCCCAAAAGTCTTACTGCAGCTTTAAAATTTAATAGATTAGAATAGCTAATTTGATAAAACAATGAGTACCTGATACAGATCTCAAAATGGGTACAAAAGGCAGAATATAATTGTGATAGAAGACTTCAGTTTTGCAGATATTGGCCTGAGAACTCAGAATATCTGAGAATTTCTTGACTTGGTTTCTTGATCATTCATCCTTCAGAAAGAAGAGAGTACAATGAAAGTATTTCCACTTGCCTTGACTCAATCTCTTGTTGCAACAATTTATCCTACCTGTAAATCCATTTTATCGATGTGCTTAACCATATAATTATACAAATTATCTTTCTTACTTACCTTATTTTGCCTTGTCAACTACCTCTACTTATCCTTCTTGAGTTTGTTTCCACATCTTCTATAACCTCATGCTCTTTGATCCTCTTAAATCCTCCTTAATCTTTTAGTATCTGCCCAAATTGTCTGTGGTCATGCTTCTTTTAACCACCCAAATTAGAATATGGGTCAGTATGGGCCTGGAAATTGTTCTTTAAATTTTTCTCAATTTCTTCCAAGTTTTTACAAATTTCCCCTCCCCAAAATCAAGCTCTGGCATACTTTATTAGTCCAAAACCCCTTTAAGTTGTTTATCCCACTTCCTTCTCTTTTTATTTAGTTTAAGTACTTCTCTTTTATCCTGCTCTGTCTACCACAAAAGATTGTACCGATCTGGGGGCTTTAGTGAATGCAAACTCAATAATGAGTTAGTATTACATTAGAAACAGCAACAATAAAACTAATGGGAAGTCGAACTGCATTAAAAGGGGTATAACTTTCAAGAAAAGGGAGGTGATAGTCCCCCTGTATTCTGTTATCATCAAACCTCAAATGGAGTATCACACTCCTTCCATGTATCATGTTTTAAAAGGGTCACTGATAAGCTAAAGTGTACAAAGGATGGCAATTTCAATTGTGAAAATCCTTGATTCCATGATATATGAGGACTAGTTGAATGAAATGAATATTCTTTGGCTAGAGAAGAGGCACGGGGGCGGGGGGGGGGATCAGGGAATGTCACAATAGTAGTCTTTGAGTGTATGAAAGGCTGTCATAAGGAGAGATTAGACTTTTTTTTTACCTTAGAGACCTTAGAGTGCAGAACAAGGAGTAATAGGTAGAAGTTACAAAAAGACAAAGTTAGGCTTGATTCAGGAAAAAAATTATTTACCATTAAAGCTATTCAGAAATATAAGAGTTGTAGCCTCCATCTCCCTGAGGTCTGGATCACAATTTGTTAGGTGTATGGGTTCGAGTAAATGCTCAGTGAAATGTATGTTATGGGAGTGTATGGCACTATATGCCCCCCCCCAATTTCAATCACAGAATTTCAGTTAGAAAAGACATCAGTGGCCATTTCATCCAATCTATGTGTGCACATGTATATACATACGTCTATATATATATAAATATACACATATCTTTGTATGTGTGTTTATATGTATATATGTATGTTATATACATATATAAATATCTATATATGATCAAGACTTATTATGGACCCATTAATCATATGCAATAGCAATCCTCTACCACTAGATCATCTAATAGTTATTCAAACAAGGTGTGACACAGATGACTATCAATGACAGTACAGTGAACCAAAATGTGTCCTTCAGTGATGGCAAAAGCAATCAATACAGTGACTATGACAACTATATCAAACCTAGCATGGCAGGTATCATCTGAGAGAAATCAACTCTTCTAATGAAGGAGTAAGATCCTGTTTAATTTTGGTAAACTCATTTTAAAAAATCAGCAACTCTTCCCAAAGGAGTGATGTGGAGATAAGATCCGCTTCCTAGCAGAGGACCTGGCTGGAATTAAGGTCAAAAGGGTGGGATGTTCCAGACCCAATCACATCCAAGCAATGACCACAGAACTGGAGCATTCAAGCTGTTTCTCTCTCCAATGCATTTGACTGTGGAAACTCAATCACATCCAGAAATGAATCAATTTTCCTTGCCTGTGTCCTTAAATTTGATGAATGGAGCCTTTACTTGAAGCTACTGAAGCTGCTATTCATCCCAGCTGGATCACTAAACACAACGTTGTTCTTGGACTTAATTCTGGTGGATATGACTTGGGAGATTTTTCATTTTAACTGTGTAAGACAAAATCACTCCCCAAATGACTCCGCATTTGAACTATTTTTGTCCCATATACCCTACAGTTTTTTCCATGTTAGTGACTAGCAGGAACTTCAATCTACTTGTTGCCTGGTGAAAAGGATAAATCTAGAAGATGGTTCTTGTATTATGTCATTCCCCCAATGGCTACTGATTTGCCAACTTATTATTGCAAATTTAATTGCATGACACTTAAAAGCAGCCTCTTTATAAATACTTTTATATTCACAAATAGTTGGTCATACTACATATGTAATGATAGTGAAGAAATATATTAAATGATAGATAAAATTGTATAGAGGACCACAGAATCATAAAATTTAAAAGCAGTATGACAAAGAATTGTATTGTGACACAAAGAATAAGTGACACTGAAAGAGTTAAGTTGATTCTAACCTTCAATCTTTTCATCAACAAAAATGGGTATGACAAGATCAATATCTATATCAACTTCACCAGGACCTTGTGAGAGAAAGAATATATGAAATTGGGATAGATAGGTGGCACAGTGGATAAAGCACTGGCCTTGGACTCAGGAGTACCTGAGTTCAAATCCAGCTTCAGACACTTGACACTAGCTGTGTGACCCTGGGCAAGTCACTTAATCCTCATTGCCCTGAAAAAAAAACAAATAAACAGAAACAAACAAAAAGAATACATGAAATGCCACATTTGAGAATACTTTTAGGTTAAAAAAATGCTATTTAAAATCAACACATATAGGGGGCAGCTAGGTGGTGCAGTGGATAAAGCACCAGCCCTGGATTCAGAAGGACGTGAGTTCAAATCCGGCCTCAGACACTTGACAATTACTAGCTGTGTGACCCTGGGCAAGTCACTTAACCCTCATTGCCCTGCAAAAAAACCAAACCAAACCAAACCAAATAAATAAATAAATAAAATCAACACATAGTATTATTACTTTCCTAATGGGTCCCTTCAGTGGTTACCACTCCCTACCTTAGTATGCCATCTTTTCCATCCTGATATATCATAATATCAGGCAAGTCACCTTATATATTCCAGTTTAGCTTTTTCTCTAGGCATTCTTCTCCATAAATGCAGAACTTAGTTTACAATGGTTCACTCAAGAAGCCACCTGTGAAATGTCCCGAGTTCTCTGCTGTTTTGTCATGGGTTCTACATGATAATTCAAGTTATCATAATAACTACTAATATTTGACTTTTCTTTATTTTAATGTATGTTTGCTCACATTGAGAAACAACTTTAACAGTAAAGAAAACTTTTTTCCTTTTATTTAGACAGTTAAAAATACTATGTCTGCCTAAGTATATTAACCTTTTTTGGCCCTCAGTTTCTTTTCCTTGAAACAAAAAGAATCCTATTCCATTTGACATTTTAAATTTAATTGTAATTTTAAACTAAGAAAATATAACAACAAAAATTATGCCCTCGGAGAAGAATAACTGGACTTTACTTGGATCATAAAATTTCATAGCTGGAAGGACCCTTAACAATCACCAGTCTAACTAATTTGTTTTACATAAGGTTCAATTGAGAAAATCAGTGAAAATATGTGAGAGAGAGAGAGAGAGAGAGAGAGAGAGAGAGAGAGAGAGAGAGAGAGAGAGAGAGAGAGAGAGAAGGAGAAAGCATCTTGGTTATTTACTAAGTATGAACAAGTTTGAACAACATCCTAGGTATATAGGAAGTCTGCTTAGATTGGTTGAGAGACTTCATTGTCCATTGGGGCTTGTATAAAACCATGGAGCTAATTGGAATTGAATTTTGAGTACTTGGTAATGAAGGGAAGAGAACTTAACTCCATAAAGGAGGGGGGAGCAGAGTCTGAGGGCAGGGAGGATCGGATCCCTGGACTTCATCACAGATCTCATCTCAACCTTCTCTCCCTATCCCACCCAACCTTAGTCAGAGAAGGACCTCATGACTTTTATAGGGTCTGGATAATGGTAGGTATCCTATCTTCCCATTAGCATCTTGGCAACATTTTTAGAATAGTTTACAACAGTGTCTTCATTGAAAGTCCAAGTTAGACTGGACTAAGGTTATACAAAGAGCCAAGAAGGGGGGGGGAAAGACTTTAAAGCCTTGCAGACTCTAGGCAAAATGACTTCCAGGAGCTGTGAGTTATCCCTATGCCATGTTTATTCTCAAAGTTTGAATCTACTTTTCACATTCCCTGTATGAAATTGTGAGAGAACGTCACAGACTTTTTATTTGTTTGTTTGTTTGTTTTTTTAATTTTTGCATGGCAATGGGGGTTAAGTGACTTGCCCAGGGTCACACAAGCTAGTTAAGTGTCAAGTGTCTGAGGCTGGATTTGAACTCAGGTACTCCTGAATCCAAGGCCAGTGCTTTATCCACTGCGCCACCTAGCTGCCCCCGAGTCACAGACTTTTGGAGGAATGTTTCATACTAACTGTTCTTACTACAATACCTTAGTAATTATCCCTTTCTGAAAGCTAATTAAGTATGGCTTCCTAATTAATATTAACTGATAACCATAGTGGGACACACACTTGGCAGGAGCTCATGAACTACATAATATTAGAAAAATAACTCTCAATTTCTCAGGGCTACCCCTAAAGTGCTCTGGGGCCCAGACTTGTGAGTGGGAGTAGTAACTGGGATAGTTGCCCTGGTTCCTGTACTACATTCTAATGGGCGGATGAAAAGATGAGAAACCAAAAGAGACAGACAGACAAACAGACACAAAGAGAATTTATTAAGTACTTACTTACTATGTGTTGTGCACTGAGAATATAAATACAAGAAAATAGGATGGCCCCTACTCTGAAGGGGGTTACATTCTATAAGGGGCTAAAATTCTAGCTATACTATCTAAAATCTAATGAGTGGCCTCCAATAAATTATAAGCTTTAGCAAGAATTAGACTTTGAAGCATTTATTAAAGAGAATAAGAATTTGGTGGAGAGAGAGAGAGAGAGAGAAAGAGACCTAGATTCAGCTATCTATCTCAGGGAGCTACAGTTCTCCTGCTCTGCTCTCCACGAGAGTCCTGGCAAAAGAGAGTGAGCCACACCTCCTTCATCCCCCAAGCCTCCTGTGAAACTGGCAACATCCCCCACACACACACACACACACACACACACACATCTCCAAGCTAATTGGCTGGTAGCCTTGATTGACAGTACCCACGAGCAAATGTCACTTCCTTAACCCAAGGAACTGACCTTCCAAGCCACATGGCTTGCCCTCAGAAGCCTTCTCCTCATGGCAGAGCTTTCCTACAGTATCTCTCCAGCAGGTGGTGTCACTCCAATTGTTACAATTCTACCAGAGGAAAACAAAACATAAAGAGAAGTGGGGAAAATGTTGGGAGGGGGGAGCAAATTTTCTGGTGAGGTGGTAGAGCAGTCCCCAAAGTGAATTCAGCTGGGATTGAATGAAATGTTGATGGGCCCAGGGATTTATCAATCAGGAGAGGAGACTCCAGTTTTGAGGACACAGAATTACAAAGATGAAGCAATTTGCTGCAGGTTAGAGTTAAGTAGCAAGTAGAAAATCACACCCAGTTCTTCTGACTTTCTGTCCAATGTTGTTCCATTGCATCATACAATAGGAAACACTACCTCAAGTTCTTTTACAAGGCTTCTCTGGGTGGGGGGGAAATTCTGACATTAAAACACTTGAGGAGATTAGATATCAAATAATATTCCATTGTCTCCAATGCCTGTATTCTTCTTCCCCATTTGGAAGTGGCATTAATCAACACTGAGTTGCAAGACTGGGCACTGCCAGATATAATTTTGTCATTTTATGACTTCATACTATAAGGACTTTGCCCTCGGGTGTCATTACTTGCCAAACAACCCCTGCAGCACTTGCAACCCCAGAGGTTGAAGGGGCCCCTTGAAGTAGTTAAAGGGAAAAGGATTTCAATCATTGCCCTCAATTAATCAAAAGTTCTATTATTTCAACAAGGAATAGTCACAGGGTGCATTAGGAGACTTCAGTAACTGCTGCATTTCAAGAAGGCTGATGATATTTATTTTATTCAACAAAAGATAAAAGAACATTTTCTGAAAATGTTTAATTGACCTTAATCAAATACTTCTACTCACAGCCTTAGTTTCCCCCTCTGTATATAGCTGGACATTGGAAACTATTATCAGCTGGAGGTTATAAAGTTCTTTAATGCCTGATTATGTGAGCTTTGATCAGTCAGGGTAATATTCATGAAAAGACAGGAGGAAGAAAGGGCCAAAATCTTGTGATAAATAAGAAGTAGACAATGCACTCAAGTAAGATGTAACCCTGGAGGAGGAGAGAAACCAGAAGAGTGCCAAGAGCTTTGCTGCTGCTGCAGCCACAATCAGAGGCTGACCTATGTGGAGGTCAAACAAACCCAGAAAACACTGTAGCTGTTTTAGTTTGTTGAGAACAATATTTCTCTCTTTAGATTCTCTTCTCTCCCTTCCCCAACTGCAATCCTAGGGAAAGTCTCTGTTCCAAAACTAGGATTTCTGAAGAGAGGAGGCCCTGTCTATTTGAAGGGAAGGTCTATTCAAAAGGGAATAATTAGTTTTCTTCCAACACGAAGAGACTCCACATCTTGTAGGGGCCAAATTTAATATGGGGAGAGTTAATTGGGTGGCTCACCATAATACTGGGGTTCAGAAAATAATGAGGGACCTCTAGGTCCAAAGCTATACACCCAATTCAAACACTACTAAATCAATCAAGTCGGACCCCTGGGCATCTGCCAAATTCCATTATTTTACCACAACCTCAAACTATGAATGTGTAAGTAAATGTGTGTGGGAGTATAGTTGTTCCTCCTTCATTTTTGAAGAGGGCCAATGGCATCATAGGTTGATAGCTTGACTCCAAAGTGAATTGGATTTAAATGAGGCTGAGCTGCACAAAGTCATCAGTCTCATTCTCCCTTCCAAAGTCATTAAAGTCCAGTGACAGGACAAAAAGTCAAGATGACTTTTGGCCTGGGATGCAGTGAATGACCTTGGTATCTTCAATGTCTGACCAAGCTCTAAGCTCATTTTCATGGCTGTTGGAACACATTGTTCTCATCTGCCTATTCCACAGGGGTAAGTCTTCACATGCTTGGGAGAAAACACCCTCACATACACATTCACCCACTCATACCACACTGAACACCATTCTTTAAACCTCCATCTTGTAGAGCATTACTTCCTAGAGTCCTCACCCAGTGATGTTATGGTGCAATAGGCTCATATGAGAGGGGGAAGGTAGAGTTCTGAAAATTTCTCCCAATAAGTTTGCTTTCTCAACTTCAAAGTACTGAGGGAAATGAAGTCCAAGTATCAGTTTTGCCTGTTAAGATATTTTCTTTGGCATTGTTTTTTTGTTTGTTGTTTATTTTTTTGTCAGGGCAATGAGGGTTAAGTGACTTGTCCAGGGTTACACAGCTAGTAAGTGTCAAGTGTCTGAGGTCAGATTTGAACTCAGGTCCTCCTGAATCAAGGGCCAGTGCTTTATCCACTGCACCCCCTAGCTACCCCTGTTAAGATATTTTCTAAAATGTGTATTATCTTAGAAATCAACTATTGGTTACAGCTAGGTGGCCTAGTGGATAGAGTGCTGGACTTAGGATCAGGAAGATCTACATTTGAATCCTGCTTCTGGCATTTATGAGCTCCATGACCCTGGGAAAGTCACTCAACCTATCTCAGCCTCAGTTTTCTCATTGGTAAAATAGGGACTATAGTAACATATAAAGTGATCATTGGGTTGTGAGGAATATCAAGTTAGATCACATATGTAAAGGTATGTTGAAACTAAAATGATCTATAAATGTAATGAGGAGGAAGAGGAGGGGATGATTGTAGATCATGGCTACATGAAAAGGAAATGTTACCCTAGACTGCCTTTAGACAGGCATAGAGGCCAGAAGAAGGAAAAGAAATAATTCTTATATTGTCTTCCCTTGTCTGACTCCATCTTAACTGCTATGTCCAATTATGGGTTTCATATTTTAAGAAAGTTTTAGACAAGCTGGTAAACATCTACAAGAGCAGGAGTAGGCTTGTGAAGTGACTAGAAATTTCCTGCCATGAGAGAATTCGTTAAATAAAGTGGGGGCTGGGGTGGGGTAGCCTGGAGAAGAGAAATTTTTTTCAATCTTAATAGTATTTTTCCCAGTTATGTATATAGTTTTCAACATTTGTTTTTATAACATTTTGAGTTCCAAATTTTTCTCCCTCCCTCCCTTCGCTCTCCCCTTCCCAAGTCAGAAAGAAATCTGATATAGGTTATATAGGTACAATCACACTGGGGCAGCTAGGTGGTGCAGTGGATAGAGCACCAGCCCTGGAGTCAGGAGGACCTGAGTTCAAATGTGGCTTCAGACACTTGACACTTACTAGCTGTGTGACCCTAGGCAAGTCACTTAACTCCAATCGCCTCACCAAAAATAAAAACAATCACATTAAACATATTTAAGCCAAAGTCATGTTGGGAAAGAAGAAACTGAGCAAAAGGGAAAAAACCTCAAAAAAAGTAGAAATAACATAGTTCAATCTGCAATCAGATTCCACGGTTCTTTTTTTCTGGATGTGGAGTGCATTTTTCATCATGAGTTGAGAAAATTTAAAGGAGGGATGATTACTATCTTTAAATATTTGAAATACTATCATATGAAAGAGGGATTCAATTTATTCTGCTTACCTCCAAAAGCAGAAACAATGGGTAGAAATGCAGATATAGGCTTAATGTAGGTAAAAATTCCTAATAACTGTAAATGCTCCAAACTTGAAAGGGTAAGCCCAGAAAGTAATAAGACTAGCTGATTACTTGAAGATACTACAGAGGGTAGTCCTGTTCAGTCATGATTTATAACCAGGAATGAAAAAGCTCCTAAACTTTTTTCCAAATCTTAGACTTTATTTTTTTTAATCAGTATTTGTCTCTTCTCATATGAGTAATTTAAATGGGGAGTCATTTGGAGAAATTAATCAGCAAGCATTTATTAAACTCCTGCTATATGATAATCACTGGGCTAAGTGTTGGGTATATAAATACAAAAGTGAAATAGTCCCTACCCTCAAGATTAGATTTTAAACAGAGAGACTTAAACATCTATCTACCTACTCTTATCCTTTCTATTTTCTTCTCATACACACACATTTCTCTGTATATACATATGTATATATGTATATATATATATGTATTTTTCAATAATTGACTTCATTTTTTGTAAGATAAAGGTTTAAACCCAATTTTCTCAGGAAATGTTTCTTAGTCTTTTATTCTTCTCTGTCCTCTCTTCAACCATCACAGTTAATAGTCTCTCCAGAAGGACAGTTAAACTCTCAGTTCCCTTGAAGATGTCTCATAAAATGACAGTTAAACTGTCACTCCATTATTGTTTCTTCTTAAAGATACAGGAGAAGTATCTATAGTCTCTGTGGAATGGGCTATCAAAATTGGTCTTTTATTTTCTATATACCTCTCTACAGATGAGAGAGACATGCAAACTTACATACACATGTTGTTTAGTCATTTCAACCATGTCTGACTCTTCAAGACCCCTTTTGGGGAGGTTTTATTGCCAGAGATACTGGAGTGGTTTGCCATTTCCTTCTTTAGCTCATTTTACAAATATAGAACTGAGGCAAACAGGGGTAAATGACTTACCCAGGGTCTGAGGCCAGATTTGAACTCATGAAATGAGTTTTCCTGATTCTGAAATCCAGTGCTCTATCCACTGTGCCACCTACCTGTCTGATATATGTACATACATACATACATACATGTGTATGTTGACTAGTCATTAGTCATGTAAGCCTCTTGAAATCAGTAAATGTTTCACTTTTTGTATTTATATTCCTAATGCCTCGCATAGATCCTCTCATACAGTAAACACTTATTGATTGATTGATCAAAACTGAAAATAAGATACATGAAGACAGTATCGATTAAATGAAAAGCAATCATATCTCTCTCAAGAAATAATTAGAAAGAAGTAGCATCTTGCCTCATAGGACTTGGATCATATGAGATAACTTATGTTAAGCACTTTTATACCATACAGCTCTTCACAAATATACGTGTGAGAAAGAAGTTGCCACTTGAATTTCATTAAGATTCAGTCAGTCAGCCAGCCAACTACTATATGATACTCTATTTCCCACTATGTAGAAAATAGCACCAAAACTTGCATGAACTGATGCAGAATGAAGAAAAAAGAACCAGGAAAACAATGACTACAATAATATAAATAAAAACAACCATAAATGATATCACAAATCAGATTAAGCACAATGCCCAATCTTGAAGCCAGAAAATTAATGATACTCTTCCATCCTCTCAACAGAGAGGAGGTGAACAGTGGGTTCAGATAGGAAGGCACAGTCTGTCTATCAGACAAAGTCACTGAATCAGTTTGTTTTCTTTACTGATTTTCTTTGTAGTGAGTCACTCAATAATCACTTATTAAGAGGTTATTATGTGTCAGGCACTGTACATAAGTCCTGCAGATAAAACGAAAGGCCAAGTCAGCCCCTCCCTTTGAGGGTTCTATGGAAGTGGGGAATATTGGGAAGATTCAGTATTTTTTCCAAGTACCAATAAAATATAAAATATAGCACCTTGTACACAAATTGTATAATGGAAAAATTCTTGGGGACGGGTGTTGAGAGTAGCAAGGATGAGAAACAGAAAGTCAGCAAAACATACCCTAGAGAGAATAGTTATTCTCTAGCTGCTAAAATAACCCTAATCTTTGACATGGCCCCCTAGTCAATTCCTCAACTATTGGCAAAACACTCAAGCTATGTGTAATATATAGGATGTCAGAGTAGCAGAAAAAGAGATGGATGGAAAGAAAGCAGAACTAGTTCCTACTCTTTCTTTTGCCACTAAGTAAGAGAACAGTGTAGTGGAAAAAGCACTTGGATGTAAGCCCTGGTTCTACCACTTATTAGCTGAGTGACCTTTATCAAGCCAGATCAGACATGTTCCACTGTCTGAGTCTCAGTTTTCCCAATTATAAAGTGAGGATATTAATATTCAATTCTCCTACCTCTTGAAATTTTGTTGTATCAGATGATATGATAAATCTAAAGTGCTTTGTGAACTCTAAAACTTGTAAGGTAAGCTATTATCATGAAGAACTAACTTGACCAGATATAGAGAACATTACAAAATGAAAAACAGATAATTTTGACTATGTAAAATTTTAAAGCTTTTGCACAAAAACCCCCAATGCAACCAAAATTATAAAGAAAGCAAGAAAGCAATAAATATCTCTGGTAAAAGCTTCATTTCTAAAATATTTAAAGAACTGAGTCAAATTTATAAAAATATAAGTCATTCTCCATGTGATAAATGGTTAAAGGATATAAACAGGCAGTTTTCAGACAAAGAAATCAAAGCTATCTATAGTCATATAAAAATGCTCTAAATTACTATAGATCTAAGAAATAGAAATTAAATCAACTCTGAAGTACCACCCCATACCTATAAGAGTGGCAAATATAATGAAAAAGGAAAATGTTGGATGTTGGAGGGGTTGTGGAAAAACTGGGGTGCTAATCCACTGTTGGTGGAGTTGTGAACTGATCCAACCATTCTGGAGAGCAATTTGGAACTATGGCCAAAGGGCTATCAAACTGTTTATATCCTTTTGATTCAGCAATACCACTGCTAGGTTTATATCCCAAAGATATCCCCCAAAAGAAAAAAGACCTATTTGTACAAAAATATTTGTAGAGGCCCTTTTTGTGTTGGCTAAGAATTGGAAACCAGAGGAATGCCCATCAATTGGGGAATGGCTAAACAAGCTGTGGCATATGATGGTGATGGAATATTATTGCTATAAGAAATTACAAGCAGGATGATTTCAGAAGGACATGGAAAGACTTAGATGAACTGATGTATAGTGAAGTGAGCAGAACCAGGAGAATGTTGTACACAGTGACAGCAATATTGTTTGATGAAGAACTGTGAATGGCAACTGTTCTCAGCAAAGAGTGATTATCAATAATTCTGTTTTCACTCCCAAGATAATTTATTCCCTGAATTCACAGATTGGAGGTAACTTGAAATTCATCTCATATTTCAATCTGATTTTATGGCAGTGGATTATGACATAATAATGGGGAATGAAGCCTGAATTTATAAAACCAATATCTTTCTATTCAAAGAGAAATATATTACCAAGCCACTGTAATGCCCAGGCTTTTGATAAAGAACATACCTAACATTTAGCACTGTCTATCTTTCAACTTGGAGAAAAGAACAAGAAATGATACCAAGGAAGAGAGAAGAAATTCATGAGGAAATCAAATGTTTGCCATCATCTTCCTGCCTTGAATAGCCCCCACAACTGATGAGAGAGGTTATGAAGGCAATCTGTTGGGGAAAATGGCATACAATTGATCAATCATCAAGTATTTATTAATGGTCTATTGTGTCTCAAGAACTGTGCTAGGATGAAGGGCACATATAGAAGAATTGACTTCATCAAGGGGAAGGGCCACCTAATTATCAGGGACTAGAGTGAAGAATAAGAACATAGGTATTAACGTCTAAAGGGTTCTGTGATAAAGAGAAGAGGGGGAAAAGATGGGTCATAGAGAATACTCTCAATTTTTTTTTTAGTCAAGTAAGAGGCAAGTTCTTTAGCTGACACAATGATTATTATTTATTAGTATGCCATGTGACCATTATATAATCAATAGCATTATAGAATTGAAGGCAGTTGGTTCAACATTAGGAAAACTATAAACACAGTATATATACACTCTAACCAAGTTGTATTTATACTGTAAATACAAGGTTAGTTCAATATTAGGTTAGCTGTAAATAGTAATATATACTCTATAGTAGAATATATACCATATATCAATATATTCTATATTATGAATAGTGAATTATATGCAACATATTTTTCACAGATAATTTGAATAATGCCTTTATTCATAGACATCTTACTATTCAGTCCTGGGTAGCTGAATGCTACTTGTCCTGCAAGAAGTTAGTTAGCATCTTTGTGAAGAGGAAGCTATATAACTAGTCCTTATAGACTAAGTACTCTAAGAAATTCTTTCCAAAGTCACTGGCACCTATACATTTAAAAGATTTTTTAAAACTGTTTCTATATCCTTAGAAAACAGACTTACATGAAAGATCTGTATTATCACTTCTCACAGGTGATCTTTGTCATTTTAGTATTTTCAGTTAGAAAATAATTTTATTCTATTTTTAAATTATTGAATATAATGACTATGAAATTATTAATCTTTCTTCACCCAGTGAAGAAAAGAAGTTCAGTGCCTGGTATACTGTATGTCTTTAATAAATAAATTAAATTTTATGTAAAATAGTGAACTGAACAATAGTCTCCAAATTGTGGGTATTTCATACCCACAATACATATCTATCAGGGGTTGATCAGGGGACCCTTGATTAACTGAGTCCTCCCAACTAACTTGATGAAATTAGAGAATGTAAAGAGAAAATAATAGAAACAATGAGGTAAATTTTGTACCCTTAAGACTTGAAGGGTTATATTTATACCTTGTAAAGGGTGTGAAACCTTAAATGGCTTTCATACTAAGTGACCTCGTTAATGACAAAAAACTGGGACCAGTTGATTCACCTCCTTTGGAATTTGCTGGACCACTATAAAGGAAATGTAAAGAAGTTCACTTCTTAAATACTTTAGGAAGTATGAAAAAGTTTCTCCATCAGCTTGATGAAGTCATAGGGTGGCTAGTGATTGGATGGCTGAAAAATCAGCTATGCTCAGTCCTTAACCTTCTTGACCTCTCTTCAGCATTCTTTTTTTAATAAACTCCAGTGGCTCCCTAATACCTTTGTTCCTCTGGCATTTAAATCCCTTCACAAAGTAGCCAACCAACCAGCCAACTTTTCCCTCATTATTTCATTATATTCCCACATATCATTCTTACTTATGATCTAACCAAATCATATATCTTACTGCACCTCATACACGACACTCCATGTCATAACTTTGTGTTATCTTCCCTTATGCCTAGTGTGCACTCCTTCTTTGCTTTCAGCTCTTAGAATCCTTAGTTTCCTTCAAGGTTCACCTCAGGTGCCACTCTTCATGAAGTCTTATCTAGGTGCAGCTAGGTAGTGTAATGTATAGAGTGTTGGATTTGGAATCAAGAAGACCTGAATTCTAATTCTTTCTAAGATACTTTGCCAGCTGTGGGACCCTGGAAAAATCACTTCAGCCTCAGTTTCCCCATTCATAGAATGGGGACAATACTTTTATCTAATTCACAGGGTTGGTTGAGAGGCAAATAATAAAACATATGTAAAGCACTTTCTAAACCTTAGAGTACTATATAAATGCAACATGGTATTATTTTTACATTATCTTATCCCCCTAGGTGTTACTGCCTTTACCTTCAAATTATATATCTATGTTGTATGTACTCTTATATGTGTGCATACACATATATACATAAATATATAAACCATACTCAACCTATGTACATATACACGCATGTTGTATTGTGAGCTACTTGAATACAGGTGCTGTTTTAATTTTGTCTTTGTGTTCCCAATGTTTGACACAGTGTAGATACTTAATAATTGCATGTCATTGATTGAGTCCATGCAATGTGCTTTAGATTTTTACTTTATTAATTTTTGTTTATTTTCAACACTTTTTTAATTTTGAGTTCCAAATTTTCTTCCTCTCTCCATCCCCTGCCCCACCCATTGAGAAGGCAAATATGATACCCATATTACATGCAAAATCATACAAAACATATTTACATATAAGCAATGTTGCTCAAAAAAGTGAAAAAAAACATGCTTCAATCTGCACTGAAAATTCATCAATTCTCTTTATAGAGGTGGATAACTATTTTCATCATGAGTCCTTTCGAATTATAGCTAAGTTTTTCCCATTTGATTAGCATTATAGTATTGCTATTACTATGTACACTATCCTCCTGACTTTGTTCACTTCACTTTGCATCAGTTCATATAAATCTTCCTTGTTTTGTGGGGGGTTTTGGTGGGGGGGCAAAGCCAAGATGGCAGAGGAAAGGCAGTAACCTCTCAGAGCTCCCCACACAATCACTCCAAATAATGCTGCCATAAGACAATTCCATATAAGTCTTCCCTGTTTTTTTCTGAAACCATCCCTTTTGTTATTTCTAACAGCATAATAGTATTCTCTCACAATCTTATACCACAACTTATTCAGCCATTCCCTAGTTGATGGGCATCTCTTCAATTTCCAATTCATTGCCACCACAAAAAAAGAGAAATATAAACCCTTTTCCTATTTCTTTGATCTCTTTGAGATACATACCTGGTAGAGCTATTTCTGGGTCAAAGGGTATGTCCTGTTGGCATAGTTCCAGATAGGTACTCATTTTCCTCATACACCCCAGCTTTTGTCATTTTCCTTTTCTATCATGTTAGCCAATCTGATAGGTGTGAGGTAGTACCACACAGTTATTTTAATTTGCGTTTTCTATTAGTGATTTAGAGTATTTTTTCATATTACCATTGATAACTGTGATTTCTTCTGAAGACTGCCTGCTCATATCTTTTGACAATTTATCAATTGGGAAAGGCTTTTATTGTTATAAATTTGGCTCAGTTCTCTACATATTTGAGAAACAAGACTTTTATCAGAGAAACTTTCTGTAAAAATCCGCCCCCCCATTATCCTGCTTTCCTTCTAATTTTGGCTGCATTTAGTTTTATTTGTAAGAAAATATTATAATTTCATGTAATCAAGTCATGTGATCTTCTCTATCTCTTGTTTGGTCATAAACTCTTTGCTTATCCATAGATCTGACAGATTTTTTCTATGCTTCCCTAATTTGTGTAAGATATCATTCTTTATTTCTAAATCACATACACATTTTTACCTTATATTGGTATACAATGTGAGATGTTGGTCTACACCTAGTTTCGGTCAGATTGCTTTCCAGTTTTCCTAGAAGTTTTTGTCAAATAGTGAGTTCTTGTCCCCAAAATTTGGATCTTTGGGTTTATCAAACACTAGATTATTATGGTCATTGCAATGTACTTTAGAGGTAAAATTGTTTTATAGTGAAGTTCTGATGGTATTTCAGAAAGTATACTCCTTGAGATGACATCCAGATTATACTGAGTTGAGCTCTAAAATAAATAATGATTTCTACTGAGGTTGTCTCTCTACAAAGGCTTATTCCAATATCTCATCATGGTATTGAGGTGATCCCAGTTTCTTAAAGGTTAGCAATCAATGTATGAACTCGGGAAGGTTCTACCATACTGGCAAGAATTTAAGAGGATAGTTTTGGAAGCTGATTATGTCTGCTTTCCAAGAACTAGCCTAGCTGGGAATGGAGTTGAATCACCAATAGGCTGGCCATTTTATGATAAATTCTTTGGCCACAGCAACCTATGAAAGAAAGAAAAACAGAAAATGTCCCTCAAACCTTTTCAGCCCTTTTATGATTCTGTAGTAATGGTGTCAGAGTGGTAGAAAGAAGGTAAGATTATGATACAACTCTCATTTTAGGCAACTTATAAATATTAATTTTGTTGGTATTATAAATAAGAGAGCCTTATTTAAATGTCAATGAGTGGACTGAAACATTATTGTTGTTAATAAGACCAGAAAACAAATAAAAGATGAAACTAAAGAGAAAGATAACATAATTTCTACTGAGAGAAAGAGAAGAGCTATTTTTATCCTGAATACAAAGGGATCCAAAACCATAATTTTCTATTTTCATTTAGTATTGCTGCACTTATGTTAAGTATTTACAAAAATAATACAATGACGGGGCGGCTAGGTGGTGCAGTGGATAAAGCACCGGCCCTGGATTCAGGAGGACCTGAATTCAAATCCGGCCTCAGACACTTGACACTTACTAGCTGTGTGACCCTGGGCAAGTCACTTAACCCCCATTGCCCCGCAAAAAAAAAAATACTATGAAAACAGATTATATATCAATAGCTATTGTATAGAATATATAGACAGAAAATATCTATGATGAATCTTATAAGACCATCCAAATTAAATCAAAATATACTTTCTACTTAGTGACTTTACCCCTCTCTCAAGGGAGAATGTAGAAAAATATGGTGGGGAAAATGATTCAGGAGTCAGGAATGAGGAGGCCAAAGACTTGTGCCTATATATCACTAATTCTTTCTCTGAGAGAAGAATCAGCAAGCACTAAATTACATTTTTAAGTGAAATTGTTTTTATTGTAACAGATAGAAAACAACTTGTTATTGATGTGGAAGTAATTCTTTAATCAGCTGTCGTCTATGTACTGTCAGACTATGGACTTGTTAGGGCAAAGATCAAAATTAATGCAAAGCTAAAAGAACAAAGAAACATGAGGAAAAGATAGGGTGTGCAATTAAAACAACTCCAACTTGTCCTAGTCAACCATGTTATTGATGCTGAAAAATGAGAAATGGGATAGAGGAAAAAACATCCATTGATTAAAACAATTTTATAGAGAAATTTAACTAATGTAAATCAATTGAAGGAGAACAAAAGAGCCTAAAAACCTCATTATTCAGCAAACACTTACTTACTTGCCCGTATGGAGATATGAAAGCCAAATGTGCCAGTTTAGAAAGTCAATACTGATTTAGAAAATAACATACAAAAGGATTGGAAGCAGCATCAATGGGATAATCTACATCCAGGTAACAGAATTCCATAAGACCTCCTACAGTAGCCTCCCAGTCTGCATAGATCTTCTAGCTAAGTCCCACTACTTTGAACTTCTATGCAACCATAGCAGAGTGGGGCAGGAAGCTGGCAGCCTCAGGGAAAACCTGCATAGTTCTCAAATAGACCTGCCATCCAACATCTATGAAAATCATGGGGGGAAAAGACTTTTGGATCCCCACTATGAATCTAGACAAAACCTCTCCTTGAAAATGGGGTCTATCTTGCTTTTTTTTTTTTTTTAGTGAGGCAATTGTGGTTAAGTGACTTGCCCAGGGTCACACAGCTAGTAATTGTTAAGTGTCTGAGGCCGGATTTGAACTCAGGTACTCCTGACTTCAGGGCCGGTACTCTATCCACTGCACCACCTAGCTGCCCCCTATCTTGCTTCTTTTTATATGACCAACACTTAGCAGAGTGTCTGGTATATATTTGTTGCTGTTGTTGTTAGGAGGCACTTAATAAATGTTTATTGATTGACTCAAATAATTGATATATACAAGCATTCCATATTTATAGACACCCCAAAGATGTTAACAGAAGTTACAAAATTAAAGTAGACAGCAACAGAAAAAACAACACACATTCTAAAGAAAGAGGCAATTTTATATAGTAAAAATGAAGACAGGATTTTGAGACATAAGATCAGGGTTCAAATCCTACCTGTGTGATCTTTCATCTATAAAATGAGGAGGTTGGACTAGATGTCTCTAAGCTCCCTTCCAGCCCTAGATCTAAGATCTTTAGACAATTGAAAGAAGGAAAGATGTTGAAAATAGCTTGAAGAAAAAAATCAGAATGGGCCTGAGATTGGTCAAGTAGACCCAAAAAAGTTTCACCCAAGGAATGACCACTCTCAGCATGAAAAATACAAGCATCATGAAAAAAGTGCATCTTTTCCTTCCATCTGCTACTTTATTTCCTTGACATGGCATTGAAGATTTATATTGGAAGATGTTTTAACCAGTAATTTCTAGAGCAAGATAGCTGGGAGTCTGACCTCTTCAACACCAGGTTCCCTTTCTGAGTGTGAAGAGTGGTTAATTGAGGAAGCACCTTGATATTTTGATGGTTCCTATAACTTCTATCCATTTGTACTGAAAATGTTGGTGTTTTAGCTCAACTAAATAGGAGGAGACACCTATATTCATTTTTTAGGTATCTTCCCATTAAGTATATCTTACTGATTTATATTTCTTGTCCATACCAATAGATAGTGAGAGCTAGACCATTACTAAAAAATACACATTAGCTTTCCTACTTTGTTCATAAGACATCCCCAACTTTGGTAAAATATAGAAACTTCTAGTTTTGCCTAAACATTGATTTTTATTTAAACAAATGAATATTAATATTAAAATATATCCTTAGAATGGCAAATGATCATAGAATATGACTCACACCAGTTAAAATTTACCAGAGTTGTTACTAAATGATTTTTCTTAGTTCTGCTGCATGTACTTCCTAGATATATGTAAAAACAGAAAGGAAAAAGTGGGAAAAGCCCTCCTCTTAAGGGCTGAAGGCCAAGCCTTATTTTCTCTTGGGTTTTTTTGTTTGTTTGTTCTGTTTGTGGGGCAATGGGGGTTAAGTGACTTGCCCAGGGTCACACAGCTAGTAAGTGTCAAGTGTCTGAGGCTGGATTTGAACTCAGGTACTCCTGAATCCAGGGCCAGCGCTTTAACCACTGTGCCATCTAGCTGCCCCCTTATTTTCTCTTAAATTGTTGTGTTAATATTTCCCTAATGTGTTAAATCCCACTTAATCCATCCCCAGTTTTTTGCTTAAGGTCTTTATACAGCTCAACTTTCCAGATAAATTCCATTCTAAGGAGGCCTGAGACTAATTAAAAAACTGAAAATGGGGGGGGGGCGGGGGGGGGGGGGAGAGTCTTGGTCAATTCTTCAGAGACAAAAATCCAATGAGGAAAAGAATGC
This sequence comes from Dromiciops gliroides, assembly GCF_019393635.1. Lineage (NCBI taxonomy): Eukaryota > Metazoa > Chordata > Mammalia > Microbiotheria > Microbiotheriidae > Dromiciops > Dromiciops gliroides. The sequence continues at coordinate 514,794,001 of NC_057861.1, read as the reverse complement.
CTTGAAAAGCCAAATTGGGAAAATAGAAAAGGAGGGACAAAAGCTCACTGAGGGAAAAAAACTCCTTAAAAATTAGGATCGAGCAAATGGAAGCTAATGACTTTCTGAGAAATTAAGAAACAATAAAAACAAAACCAAAAGAATGAAAAAATAAAAGGCAATGTGAAATATCTCATTGAAAAAACAACTGATCTAAAAAATACATCCAGTGGAGATAATTTGAAAATTATTGGACTATCTGAAAGCCATGATCAAAAAATGAGCCTAGAAATCATCTTCCAAGAAATTGTCAGGGGAAACTGCCTTGATATTCTAGAACCAAAGGGTAAAATAGAAATTGAAAGAATCCACGATTCAACTCCTGAAGGAGATCCCCAAATAAAAACTCCCAGGAATATTATAGCCAAATCCCAAAGCTTCCAGGTCAAGGAGAAAATACTGCAAGCAGCCAGAAAGAAACAATTCAAGTATTGTGGAGCCACAATCAGGATAACAAAAATTTTAGCTGCTTCTACATTAAAAGATTGAAGGGCTTAGAATATGATCTTCCTGAGGGCAAAGGAACCGGAATTACAACCAAGAATCACCTATCCAGCAAAACTGATTATTATCCTTCAGGGGAAAAGATGGGCATTCAATGAAAGAGAGGACTTTTAGGCATTCTTGATGAAAAGACCTGAGCTAGGGGCAGCTAGGTGGCACAGTGGATAGAGCACCAGCCCTGGATTCAGGAGGACCTGAGTTCAAATCTGCCCTCAAACACTTGACACTAGCTGTGTGACCCTGGGCAAGTCACTTAACCCCATTTGCCTCACAAAAAAAAAAAAGAAAGAAAGAAAGAAAAAGACCTGAGCTGAATAGAAAAATTTACTTTCATATACAAGACTCAAGAGAAGCATAAAATGGTTTATGTACTCAGTGGCATCCTCCTTCCTCACGTGTCAAGATTAAAAAACCTGTTGGAGATCATTCTCTCCATGAAAATATATGAACTCTATAAAAATAAAGCAAAAGTTAAAGGATAGGGAGAAGCTATGTGGTGCAGTGGATAAAGCACTGACCCTGTATTCAGGAGGACCTGAGTTCAAATCCAGCCTCAGACACTTGACACGTACTAGCTCTGTGGCCCTGGGGAAGTCATTTAACTCTCATTGCCCCACCAAAAAAAAAGAGGTAAAGCATAAAAAAGAAAATTGTATTAACCATCAAAATAACAATATCAAATAGAGACCTTAAATAATCTAATCTTAAAAAATAAAAAAGTACTTGATGTAGAGAAACTATGAAGAGTTGCAGGGAAGACTTTTAGTCCTAATGGATCTGCAGAATTCTGTCAATTTTTTAAAAATTAATACGTCTACTATATAAATCATTCTTAAACTTTGAGAAAGAATGCACTCTACAAAAGTCCTTTTATAAGAAAAATAAAATTTTAAAACCTAAAAAAGTAAAGGAAAAAATAAAGGAAAACTGCAAACCATTATCATTAAAGAATATAAATTTTTTTAAATTTAAATAAGATCTTAACTATAGTAATTTATCCAAGAAATCACACATGATGACCAAGTTTGATTGCTACCAGAGATGTAAAGGTGCCTTGACCTTTGGAAAACAATATAATGAATTATATTTTAAACAAAAACATACCAAACCATATGATTAACTCAATAGGCAAAAAAGACCTTTCACAAAATACAAATTATTTGTGGGAAACTCCTACAAAATATAGGCATAGAGGATCTTTTAAAAATATGACCTTTTCAAATAATTGATCTAAACCAAAAGCAAATATTATATGCAATAGAGCTTCACTAGAAGCTTTCCCAATAAATATAGTGTGATGTTTAAAATTTAATGTGTAGTTGCCTTAAATTAGGAGCTTTAGCACCAGTCTTTGGGCATTAAGCATTTATTAAAGCATTCCAGGTATTAGGAAAAAAAGAACATTTGGAGTTCAGAAAGTTAAGAAAAGGCCTATCTAGCCTAGAGTTCCAGCCTGGTCTGGTTCTTCCTCAAGTCCTCCACTGCAAGCCTGCTTCAACCACAAACTCCCTCAAACTGAGTGTGGAAGCTTTTTATAGATCTGGAGCAGAAGTGGTCTTTACACACTGCTTCCCGCTGATTGATAGGTGTCATCCAAATCCATTGGTTCACTGGACTTGAAGGTGGTCTATAGTTGAATTCAAAGTCCTTAACTTCTGAGAACAATACCTCCTTAAGAGCCAGCCAGGTGTGGTTACAATCTAATTAACTTGAAGTAGGCTAATCAGCAAAGTCAATCACCCTCACTTAATTCAATCAGTTTAGATTAATCTCCAGGTGAGCCTTTGAGTATCTGCCAAATCCCATTATTTTCTCACAATAGGAATGAAGTAAAGCTGTACCTTCTCCCTGCTTTTATTTGATATAGTTGTAGAAATGCTAGCAATAGCAATAAGACAAGAGAAAAAATTAAAGGAGTAAAAATATTTAGTCAATAAACATTTGTTAAATACCTACTATGTGTCTAGAACTGTGCTAAGCACTGAAGATATGAAGAAAGGCAAAACTGCTACCAAGGAGCTCACAGTCTAATGGGGGAGACAATATGAAAATAACTACATATATATGTAAAATAAATTGAAGATAATCAACAGAGGGAAGGTACTAACATTAAGGCAGATTTAGAAAGGCTTCTTATAGAAGGTAAAATTTTAGCTGGGACTAGAAAGAAACCAGGGAAGGAAAAAAACCAAAGAGAAAGAGAATTCAAGGCATAAGGGACAGCCAGTAAATATGCTAAGAGTCAGAAGATGAAGTGTTGGGGGTCCTGTGAATTATTAGTACAACCATTCTAAAAAGGAATTTGTAATTATGCAAATAAAAAGACTAAAATGTTAGTGTCCTCTAATTCAGAGATTCACTAAGCATGTACCCCAAGAATGTAACTGACAAAAAAGAAAGATACCATATATACCAAAATATTTATAGCAGCGCTTTATATGGTGGCGAAGAACTGGAAATGAAGTAGATGTCCATTAGTATATGACTAATGTAATATTACAATGTTTAAAGAAATAAAGAACATGATTAATAAAGAAAAGCATGTAAAGATTTGCATGAACTGATGTAAAGTGATCAGAGACAGGAAAAATAAGATATGCAGCAATAACAACAATTAAATGGAAGGGAAAAAACATCCATTGAAAATGAATGTTGTAAAATTATAAAGAACAAAGTTGGTCCCAAAGAGGAGAAATAAAAAGACAGCTCCTTTTCAGAGGGGTGCAGGTAGGGGTGGGAATTGGGGTGATCTACAGGTGCAGAATTTTGCATATAATGAGATTTTAAAAATTGATTATTTTGCTGATTTTTTCTCTTCCTCCTATAACATTTAAAAATTTTTCATTATATATCTGCTTCTCTTGTAAGTACATAGAAAAGGATAAAGGGGGAAATGTAGCCAAAGTAAAGACAAAAGGTAACAATAAAGTCTTTTTTTTTTAAAAATTATTCTTCATAGAATTTTAAAATCTTGACTAAGTTAACTATCTTTTCTGCCCTCCATGTGACAAATAAGTTTGAAAGTCTGTATCATTGCTGTGCTGCATACACTAAACATTTTTCTTTGTTTGTCTCTTACATTTCCCCAACCCATCTTCACCACCACTACCCCTGAACATTTAACTTTACTAAAATAAGTGGGAACTGTCTGAAGAAAAGTAAAATAAAATTTTATGTTGAACAATAGTGGAAGATTATAACTAGTGTTACTTCATAAAACATCAGGAACCAATTTAAGGAAAGTTTAGCAAGAAACTCAACTAAGCAAATCATCCCAAGAGCATTTAAAGATAAAACTGGAAGGGTAATAGATGGAAAAGATATACAACTCTTTTCTATGTCAAGGACTTTGTACTCTAACTTCAGAGTTCTGAATATGCTTATAGGGGAAGTGGAAATAACATTTAAGAAAGCAATTTTTTTTTAAGTTGAACAAGACTCATAATCCCAGAGGTGGTCCATGCAAGTGATATCATAATTTTGAGTATGTTGAGGGTTTGATTCTCAAGATATGATAAGGAGAGGAAGATACTGAACCATATGTCTACTTTCCAGTGTATATAAAATTTTTACAAGAATATTCTACATGTGTATCAAGTATACCTTTTCAACAACCTTCTGATAATATCAAGTGAGGCATAAGATAGGGAGATGTGTGCTCAGCAAAGGGAAATTCATTGTAAATGAAGGGGATACAAGTTAAGGACTTATTCCCTACAAATTCAATTCAACTTTGTGGGGATGAGAAGATAATGAATTCTCTTTTGGATATGTTGAGTTTGAGATGCTTACAAAGATGCCCAATTCGAAATGTCCAAAAAAAGCAACCGAGAATCATCTACATAGAGAGGATTTAACAACTAAGATAGAATTCCTGATTTTGAAGGACTGTGCCTCGAGGTTAGAGAGGCAACTCATATACAGAAAAAATATAAATGAAAAGGACAGTACTTATAAAGGCAGAAAATAAAGTTAAAGTTAGGATGTTTGGTCACCAAACCTGAAGTCTTACTGGAAAACATGTTAAATCCAGAAGTATGCTGGAACCTGCTCAACCAGGCTCATGAGAGCTTGTTGTTAAATTGTTAATATGAGGGGCAGCTAGATGGTGCAGTGGATAGAGCACTGGCCCTGAATTCAGGAGTACCTGAGTTCAAATCCAGCCTCAGATGCTTAATGCTTACTAGCTGTGTGACCTTGGGCAAGTCACTTAACCCCAAATGCCTCACCAAAAAAATAATAAATTTTTTTTAATTGTTAATATGAGCATTTACATCTCAGAGACTAGGAAATGCTACATATGAGGACTTGATTTGTTATTTTGATGATTTCTAGACTTAGAAAAGTGATGCATAAAAATGTTAATAATGCAAATTAAATTTAAAAGTGTCATGTGAACTTCTTTCCCCCAGTTGTTTCATACCAAAAGAAGTTATCTTTTTTGGATCCAGATGTTAAACAGTTACCAACACACCCCAGATTAAACACAATTCTTTGATCCATCTATTTTCTTCATGTAATTCTTGGGTTTGTTTGGTAGGTATAATCCCATATATTTTAAACAGTGTACGATTATTTTAAATGGGATATCTTTTGCTATCTCCTTGCAGGGTTTTGTTGGTGATATATAGAAATGATAATTATGTATGTGAGTTTATTTTACATGGTGATACTTTGCTAAATTATTGTTTCCACTAACTTGTTGAATCTTTAGGATTTTCCAAGCATATCATCATATTGTCTGCAAAAGTCATAGTTTTATTACTTCATTGCCTATTCTGATTCCTTCAGTTTCTTTTTCTTCTCATTACTATTGCTAACCTTTCTAATACAACCTTGAATAATATTGGTGATGATAGGCATCCTTGTTTCACTCCTGATCTTTTCGGGAAGGCTTCTAGCTTATTCTCATTATAAATAATGTGTGCTGATGGTTTTAGATAGATGTTTCTTATATCATTTTAAGGAAAAATCCCTTTATACCTGTGCTTTCAAGTGTTTTTTAGTAGGAATTAGTTTTGTACTTTATCAAAAGTCTTTTTCTTCATCTATTGACATAATCATATTACTTTCATTACTTTTGGTATTGACATAATCAATTTTAAAAATAGTTTTCCTTATGCTAAACCATCCCTGCATTCCTGGTATAAATCTGGCATAAATCCCACTTAGTCACAATGTATAATCTTTATAATACATTGCCTCTGATTACTACTTTTGCTGCATCCCATAGGTTTTGATATGTTGTCTCATTATTGTCATTCTCTGTAGTGAAATTATTGATTATTTCTATGATTTGTTCTTTATCCCACTTATTCTTTAAGATTAAGTTGGTTAGATTCCAATTAATTTTGGTCTACGTTTCCATGGTCCCTTACTGAATACAATTTTTATTGCATTGTGATCTGAAAAGGATGCCTTTAATATTTCTGCTTTTCTGAATTTAATGTTTTTATGCCCCAATACGTGGTCAATTTTGGTAAAAGTACCATGTACCACTGAGGGAAAAAAAAAGGTGTATTCCTTTCTATTCCCACTCAATTCTCTTAAAATATCTATCATATGTAGCTTATCTAATATTCTATTCACCTCCTAATTTCTTATTTTTTTTGTTAGATTTATCTAATTCTGAGAAAAGGTTTAAGTCCCCCACTATTATAGTATTACTATTTCTACCTGTAATTAACTTAACTTTTAGTTTAAAAACTTAGCTGCTATGGTATATCATGTTTATGTTTAATATTTATATTCTTTCATTCTCTATGATATCTTTTATCATAATGTAGTTTCCCTATTTATCATTTTGTAATTAAATCTATTTTAGCTTTAACTTTGTCTAAGATCATCATTGCTACCCCTGCGTTCCTTTTTTTTTTTTTTTGGTCTCAGTTGAAACATAATAAATTCTACTCCAGTCCTTTCTTTTAACTGTGTGTGACATTTTTAAAAGGGTTTCTTTTAAACAACATATTGTTGAACTCTGGTTTTTAGTCCATTTTGCTATTTATTTCTCACTCAATGGGTGAGCTCATCCCATTCACATTCAAAGTTATAATTACTAGCTGTGTATTTCCCTCCATCCTATTTTTTCCTCATTATTATCTTCACTCTCTCTTTTCTCTCTGGCCCTTCCTTATTCTGTCCCCTGCATGATCCTGCCTGTGCCTTGTAGCCCCTGCCCTTTAAGAGGTCTTTGGCTACTCTGGGGAAAAACTGAGGTTTCCCTAAATTGGCAAATTTATTTTCTCCCAGAATAATTAGGACAATTCACTTATAAGGAAGGCCTGATGGGGAAATGGGTAGAATTGTTGGAGGGTGTCTTGCTTTTTAACAACACCAGGCAAATAAAAATTCCTCTGTGTAGCTATGGTATGGATTTACCTTGAAGAAAGGGGATTCCTTAGCCAACTTCATGATACTCCTGAGTTCCTAGACAAAGGTGAAGAAGAGTCTTCACTAAGCCTCTGGATAAGAAAGGGAAAGGTCTAATTAAATAATGTTAAGGCATAAAGATTTGGTTTTATCCCCTGAAGGAGATCCCAAAGAAGTAAAGATTCTGGTTCAGGGACCTGAGTCAATACCAAGATTTACCCCCATACCACCTACTGTTTCTTGGTTCACTAACAAGAACTTCTACCTTGAGGCATATGAGCTCTCAGTTACCTTATTGCAAATGACCCTGGCCTGTGATGAGAAATAGTGACTGTACCAGGATTGTCATCACCTATACTGTGGCACTTATAGTCCTAGTGGTGCTCCTGTTTATTATCACTGCTTTACATAGAGAATCTCCATTGTGAACTACCCCCTGACATCAACTACCACATGGACCAGATTGTTAAGATCTGGGACTCAATCCTTCCAAAGCAGAGGAATGAAGCCTGATATCTCTGGCTTTCATTATCCTCCAAATTCACTCTGTTATTGCACTCTGTTTGGGTGCTATTCCATCATTTGCTGTCCTTCTATTTTTTTCTTCCTCCTCCATTGCTTACTATATTTCTCAAACCTCCACAGTCAAGACTGTCCATTAATGGATGCTAAATGGTAAAAGGAAGAAGATCAAAGACCTTGTCATCAAGAGATAGGAAGTTGGAGAAGGACTAAATCACATTCCAGCAAAGAGAGTATGTCACATTAGAGGAGGCCAGCACCCAGAGTCTTGGTAGACTATAATCAAGAGGTTAAGTATCAGCCTTAGAAAGAATATGTAGCTGCCTAAAGGAAAAAAGAAAAAAGAAAAAAAAAAAGCAAGGTTTAAAACCAAACCTCGGGCAGCTAGGTGGCGCAGTGGATAGAGCACCGGCCCTGGAGTCAGGAGGACCTGAGTTCAAATCCGGCCTCAGACACTTAACACTTACTAGCTGTGTGACCCTGGGCAAGTCACTTAACACCAATTGCCTCACTAAAACAAACAAACAAACAAACAAACAAACAAACCTCAAGGCTTCTGAAACAGTGACTCCCATCATGTTACATTGTCTCTATAATGAAATGATACTGCAAGCATGAGATCAATAATGGATTAGTACAGTTATTTTGTTTTTGTGCTTTTAAAGAGAATTAATGTGAAGGGCTATGAGTAACTTAGCTCCTGCCTCCCTTAGAAGTCTTAGGAAGATTCATTGTCATTAGGAAGAAGAGTGAAAGTGTTTTACTTGCTTCACTGTGTAATTTTTGATAATCTGTTAACATTTTCTCTTTCTTAAAAGAGTCCTGTTAAATCTTAGAGATCCTGTTTGAATGTATCAATTAATTATATGAATGACTGAGATGTATCAATCTATCCAATGTCAATGCTCTCTCTTCCCCTCTTCCTGTACTTTTATTTCTTCCTCCATGATTTTGATTGTTTTTCCCAGATACGGAAAAAAAAAGTTTTGTATAGTTTATTTGAGAGATTCTTGTTATATAGAACTCAACTTTTAGAGTGTCAGTGAGTCTTTCCTATGTAGTCACATGTCATCTATAAAATAAATAAGCTTTGCTTCTGCCGTGGCAAAAGGTTGGTGGCTATATCCACAACAGTAGTTTGATTGCTTATAGCACAAATGTGGTACATTAGTTTAGGTGGTGCCATTTTTATTATATTGACATTGTCAAAAGAGGGGCCATGGATATAATTCTCTATAAAACAAATTTTGAAATTATTGTAATGCACATCTTGAGCTTATCTTAGTAAAATGACTGATAAGTTATGCATTTTGCTGTTATTTTGAGTGGAATATCTCTATCATTTCCTTTTGTTTTTTATTGTGGCTATTTAGAAATGCTGATGATTTTTGTTGATTTATTTTGTATTTTGCTACTTTAATGAAACTATAAATCATCTCTTTACTGACTACTTGGGGTTTTCTAAGCAAACCCTCATGTTGTCTGCAAATAGGGATAAATTTGCCTCCTTATTGCAAATATTCATGAGTTTAATTTCCTTTTCATGCCTCATAGCTATCATGAACATGATTGTCAAATAATAATAAAAGGAGAGACTATGTTTTGTTATTTTAAATGGAGAAGTACTAGACACTTTCCTTCTCCATTTAAAATAAGGCTAGCTTTTGGTTTTAGATATATGATTTTATTGTATTAAGGGGGGGTCCATCTATGACTTTTTCTTTATCTGCTAATATAGTGATTTTTGTTGTATTTATTCTTTTTTTTTTTTTGCGGGGCAATAGGAGCTAAGTGACTTGCCCAGGGTCACACAGGTAGTAAGTGTAAAGTGTCTGAGGTCGCATTTGAACTCAGGTCCTCCTGAATCCAGGGCGGGTGCTTTATCCACTGTACCACCTAGCCTCCCCCTCTTGTATTTATTCTTAACATGATGAGTTTTACCCATTGTTTTCTTAAAGCTGACCCCCTTTGCATTTATGACATAAATTCGATTTGGTCACAGTGGATAATTTTAGTATCTATTTTTAGTTTTTTTAATTTTTTGCATCAATTTCCATTAGCAGTATTTGTCTACAGTTCTCTTTCTCAGCTTTATCCTTCCTAGTTTACAATTAAAACCATATTTGTATTGTTAAAGGAGTTTAGTAAGGTGCTTTGTTTTTCAATTACTTAAAATCATTTAAGTAGCATAAGCATTAATTGCCCTTTAAATGTTTGGCAGCATACCCTTCTAAATCCTTTTGGAGCAGTGTTTGTTGTTTGGTTTTCTCCTTTAACGTAAGATGTTAATGTAATATGTCCAATTCCACTTTCTGGGATTAGGTGGTTTTGGGTCTCTGTTCCTTGTTTTGTTCATTTTAGTTTTTGATAAGTAATCATCCATTTCCTTTAAATTCTGTTTTACTGAGGTATAATTGTGTGTATCAGGATCTGATAATGTGTGTGTTCTTGTACTTTCTCCTCCTGTAGACTGCAAACTCCGAAGAGCTGCCTCCATTATCTCTTTTGTATTCCGGCCTGGTACAGGGCTCTATATCCAAACCTCCCTCAATAAATGTTTTTGCAAAGTATAAGCTCAGCAACAAAGGGATCTGATCACTTTGTCAATCCTAAAGCACAACTGCTGGAAAAATGAGCAGTCCCTTCCTCGACTCAAAGGCCATCCTTCCAGCCCAGGCCTGAACTTGAAAATATAATCTGACAGAGCCTCTACCTCCCGGGGGTTGGATACTGCCAGCTCAGAGGGGGGTTTGCCTAATGCGCAGGCGCAAATTCCTATTCGGCCAAGCTCCATTTGTTGCTTGCTGCTGCTGCTCTCAGCTGCCTCTCGCAAAATGCGCTCTGCCGGCACGCTGCTGTTGCCCCTCGCCCTGGGTCTGGGGCTCTGCGCCCTGGTGCATTCTTCAAGGACTGGGGGCGTCAGGAAAAGAGGACCGTCCGTGACCGCCAAGGTGACTGAGCAGTAAGAGCAGCAGATCCCCGCGCCCGTAGTTGAGAGAAAGTGCTTGCCCACCTCTTCCTCTTCTCTCCACTCTACTCCCGAACCCCTGCTCCCCTCTCCCCCAAACTGTACCGCAGTACAGTTGCTCGACCAGGAACTCCCGGCCCGACCCTTTTCTCCTTCGGCAAAGGAGCTGTCTCTCTCCTCTCCTCTCCTCTCCTCTCCTCTTTGCAGCCCAGTGCAGAAGCAGGCTGTCCTGTCCCGAGCAAGAGGCGCTGCCAGCTGCAACAGGCCGGGCCTGCCCTCCTCCGCTAACTAAGCGGGGCGGGCGGGCGGGGTGAGCACAGTTGCGTGAGCGTAGGTCCCACTGCGGCTGTTGCTACACCTACGCGAGGCGGCCGGGAGCTGCAGCATCCCGCAGCCATCAGGAGAGGTCCCTTAGTTGTGGGAGCAGCAGCGGAGTTCTAGAAAGTGGAACGGGCAAAGCTAAAAGGTTCAAGGGAGGTGGGAGGTAGGTTTGGGACTATATGGGTTTTGGGAGGAAAAATGTGTGTGCATACAAGCACACACATACATACCTTCATACGTCATATATAAATTTGTATTTAGTTTGTTTGGCCTCCATCCTGTTAACCAAAAACCTATATTCACTAAAGCTACAATGCTTACGTTGACACCAATATACTCCTCCTACTTCCCCCACCCCCCAATGACTTTTTATGGGGAATGTATTCCAAATCAGCTCAGCCTTTTCCACAGGAAGAACTCTGTTACTAGTACTTCCTACTCCTTTTCTGGGACTCAGGAACAAGAATGGAAAAATAAGAATGAAGGATAAAACTAACCTCACATGACTGGGAAGGCACTTATTTCAGCAAAAATATTTGGTTCCAGGTAGCAACATGTTATGTCTCTTGTAATATTAGGGCCATTATCAAAAACCTACATCTACAAGCATACTTATGCTTAGTAACTGTGGTAAATATGCACGTAGAGTATAGCTCTTTATGGCTTAAGGCTATGGTTAGAGGAGACCAGTTTTGCACAAAGGAATAAAATATGTCCCAGTCTTACATTGTAGTCAATCGAAATATTTCTGAAGGTTTTACTATGTGCTGGGCACTGTACTAGGTTCTGGAGATAGAAATATAAAGAACGAAACAGTCTTTTTGGTCTGACATTTTCTTACAAATACTTGCCTCTCACAAGTATAATGTATGAGGGAGAGTGGTAGTGGTGACAATAGGAATACTGTGGACAGAATTTGCAACAACCCGTGATTACTACTAGAAATCTCTACAGAACCAGCAGTGTCATGCAATTATGGACTTTTGGAGCTTCATCTAGTCCAGCCCCTTTGTTTTACACTTAAGAAATTTGAAGCTTAGAGAAGCTGTGCCCATGGTCACAACTAAAAAGCAAGTCTTTTGTCTCTACCTAGTGCTTTTTTGCAAAGAATCAGAAAGGACCTCAAAAGGGTCATGTAATCCAACCTAACCCTTAACCATGATTCTGTTTACAGTATCACTGACATGGGCAGCTAGGTAGCACAGTGGATAAAGTGCTGGCCCTGGATTCAGGAGGACCTGAGTTCAAATGTGGCCTCAGACACTTGACACTTATTAACTGTGTGACCCTGGGCAAGTCACTTAACCCTCATTGCCCTACAAAGCAAAACAAAACAAAACAAAAAACAATACCACTGACATGTGGTTATTCAGCCTCTGCAGGAAGCTCTCCATGGAGTAGTAAACACTCCTGACACAGGCCACTCCACTTTCTGAGAGTTCTAATTATTATGAAGTTTCTAATTATATCAATTCAATTAAACAGTAATTAAGCCCCTACTAACTAATCAGCTATACATATATAATAACATTTATATTGCTATATAATCACCTATTAATCACCTTGTAAGGCACTGCAATAAATGGTTAACATAGAAAAAAAATTAGTCTGTGCCCTCAATGATTATACTTTTTTTGGAGACATTTGGGGTTAATTGACTTGCCCTGGGCCACACAACTAATAAATGTCTAAATCCAGTTTTGAACTCAGGTCCTCCTGAATCCAGGGCAGGTGCTGCTCTATCTACTGTGCCACCTAGCTGTCCCCTGCCGTCTTCCTTTCTTAATGGGAGATGCAGTATGCATAAAACTAAGCAAATATAAATGAGGGTAAGACGATACTAACAACAAATAGACTCTGGAAAGGCTTGACTTAATCCTCTAAGGAAGTTAAAAACCTTGAGATGTCTGTGAGGAGGGAACACATTTGTTTAGTCATTTCCCATACATTGTAGACATGGAAGACAACCTTTGCAAAGGGATAAACAAGAAGATGTAATTAGTTCAGGAAACAGCAAATGTGTCATTTGGGCTGGAACAATGTGAAATAAATTTGGAAAGGTAAGTTGGAAGAAGACTAAAGGATTTTAAATGCCAAGCTGAGGAATTTATGTTTTATCCTAGAGATAAGTGGCCACCATAGATTGATTTGGGGAATGATATTAGGGGGAGGAGCATTATATCTCTACTTTAGGAATATTATTTTGGCATTTTTATGGCTGTGGAGTGGTGAGGGAAGAAAATAGAAGTAGTCCTACTATTTAAAAAGATAGTTAAGCTGTTATAATAATCCATGTCAGAGGTGATAAGGTACTGAATTATGGTACTGGTCATATGAGTGGAGAGAAGGAAATATATCCTAAAGATGTGAAAAACAGTAAGACTTGGTAACAACTTAAAAAGTGGGGGAGTTAGAGATGGGAGGAGAGGCTCGGGGTTTGAGGAGATTAAAGAGTAGAAGATGACCCTAAGGTTGAGAAGCTGGTGAATAGGTGGATAGTGATACCCTTAAACAAAAATATCAAGGCTAATTCTCTACATTTTCCACCAGTTGCTTAGAATTCTGCTCTCTAAGGCAAAATATAACAAGTCTTACACATAACAATCTTTTAGACATTTGAAGACAGTTATCATATACTTCCTAAGTCTTCTCTTCCCTAGGCCCCAAATGACATGAATTCCATTTTTTAAATAAACATTTTTATTTATAGTTTTGAGTTTCAAATTTTATCCCTCCTTTCCTCCTTCCCCTGCCTCCTCCCTGAGGCAGTAAGCAATCAGATATGGGTTATACAATGACATGAATTCCTATCCTCTTAGTGTCCTGATTCTCCTCTAGTTGTACTGCTATTTATTGTCTTTACTAAAATGTGGTGCCCAGATGTTCTTTGACTGGGCCAAGGTCTCAATATTGACTTTATTTACATTGTGGTTATCACTGGGTATAATGTTTTAGCTGTTTTCCTTACCCTGTACCACTTCATACAAGTCTTCCCAAGTTTCTCTGAATTATTTGTGTTGTTCAAGCCTTACAACACAATAATATCCCATTGTATTACTTTACTATAGTCTGTTTGATCATTCTCCATACATAATCAGGACATATATTTTATTTCTAGCTTTTTATTATCACAAATAAATAAATATTATAAATATTTTTGAACATATGACTCTTTGTATTAATAACCTCCACAGAATATAACCCTTATATTGAAATCTCTGGATCAAAGATATGAACAATTTAATAACTTTGAAAATATAACCATATTATTTCACTAGATGTAAAAAGATAGGTTTTTGTTTCAATGAGATGCTTGGTGTTTTTAGCACTGCAATTTCCCAAAGGTAATGCAATTCATTGTTTTCTTCCTGTTCAATTCTGTGGTATCTGTATAAAGATATTTATACTGATGAAGCAGTTCTATGAATTGTCCATCCAACTGCCAATCACAATCTGAACAATAGGCTTTCCTTGTCCACTTGGTTTTTCTTGTTTGAATTGTTCATATTTATTCTCTTGAGCCACTTTGAATCTCACTTAGGAAGTTCCTAGGCTTGCTGCAATCAGTACAGTATTATCTATAAATAGCTCCTGGAAGAACCTGCCATCTCTAGGGAATTCTTGTATTTGGACTATGTGGTAGAAAATGATTTTTAGTGATAATGTCTTTTTATTTTTCTGCCTCTTTTGATGTTAATTATCAGAGTATTTATAAGACAAAGTTTTCTCTGTTGTTGCATCTATCATGGAATCTTGTATGCTATTAAAATATGAATAGGAGACACCTTGTTGAAGGAGAGCCCTCAAGGCTGCTTGTGCTTTGCCAGCTCAAATGCTTAATTTATAGTCAACAAATAAAAAGTATGTTTATATTCTTTGCACTTTTCAATCAGTTGTGTCACTGTAAATATGGGATCTTCTGTAAACTAACATTTATAAAACCTTGCCTTAGGGCAGCTAGGTGGTGAAGTGGATAGAGCACTGACCCTGGAGTCAGGAGGACTTGAGTTCAAGTGTGGCCTCAGACACTTAACACTTACTAGCTGTGTGACCCTGGGCGAGTCACTTAACCCCAATTGCCTCGCCAAAAAAAAAAAAATTATAAAGCCTTGCCTGTTCCCTTCACATATAGTCATCAAGAATACTCTTAATGTATTTCTAGAATAATTCTGATAAATATTTTGTAGACTTAGGAAGTAGGTATGTAAGTCCTTGTGGTGACCTTTTTTATTTTTAATACTATTTTATTTTTCCCCAATTACATGTAAAAACAGTTTTAACATTCATTTTTTAAAATGTTGAGTTCCAAATTTTTTCCTTCCCTCCCTCCCCTTTCTTCTCATTGAGAAGGCAAGTAATTTGATATAGGTTATACATGTGTGTGCAGGCATGCAAAACATATTTCCATATTAGTCATGTTGTAAAAGAAAACAAATAAAAAACACAAAAAATAAAGGATGTAAAAAATAGTATGTTTTAATCTTCATTCATACTCCATCAGTTCTTTCTCTGAAGATGGATACCATTTTTCATCATGAGTCCTTTAGAATTGTCTTGAATTATTCTATTGCTGAGAATAGCTAAGCCATTAACAGTTGATCATATTGCTATTATTATATACAATGTTCTCCTGGTTCTGCTCACTTCACTTTGCATGAGTTTATGTAATTCTTTCCAGGTTTTTCTGAAATACACCTGTTCATCATTTCTTATACCACATTAGTATTTCATTACAATCTTATATCACAACTTGTCAGCCATTCCCCAATTGATGGACATCTCCTCAATTACCAATTCTTAGAATACCACAAAAAGATAGGCTTTTTCCCTTAAAAAAATCTCTTTGGGATACAAACCTAGTAGTGGTATTGCTAGATCAAAGGGTAAGCAAAGTTTTATAGCCATTTGGGCATAATTCCAAATCGCTCTCTAGAATGGTTTAATCAGTTCACAACCCCACCAACATTAATCTTCCAATATTCCTATATCTCCTCCATCATTATCATTTTCCTTTTCTATCATAGTAAATCTTATAGGTTGTTTTAACTTGAATTTCTCTAAGCAATAGTGATATAGAGTATTTTTCATGATTATAGATAGCTTTGATTTATTCATCTGAAAGCTTTTCATATCCTTTAATCATTTATTAATTGGAGAATCACTTTTATTCTTATAAATTTGACTCAGTTCTCTATATATTTGAGAAATGAGGCCTTTATTAGAGATACTTGCTGTGATTGTTTCCCAGCTTTTTGCTTTCCTTCTAATCTTGGTTAATTTGATTTTGTTTGTGCAAAAACTTTTAATATAATCAAAATTTTCCATTTTATATCACTTAATGCTCTCTGTCTCTTGGGTCATAAATTCTTCCCTTCTCCATAGAACTTACAGGTAAACTTCTCCTAATTTTTTTTAAGGTATTACCCTTTATGTCTAAATCATGTACCCATTTTGACTTTTTCTTCATATATGGTATAAGATGTTAGTCTGTACCTAGTTTCTGCCATACTATTTTTCTGGTGAGCTTTTAAAAAGAATTAATATTATCCATTATTTTCTTCAAATCCCTCGCAATTATAATCTATTGGGGGAGATAACATGAAAATCAAATAAACTACATACAGGATAAATATGAAATCATTAAAGAGGAATATAATTAAGAGGGCTTGGGAATAGCTTCCTGTAGAAGATGGGATTTAAGTTGAAATTTAAAGGAAGCCAAGGAGGTCATTAGGTTGAGATGAGGAGGGAGAGTATTCCAGACATGGGGAACAACCATAGAAAATGCCAAGTCAAGAAATTCAGTCTTAGTGGATAGTAAGGTATGTATCAACAAGTAAGGTGTAGGAAGAATGGAAAGGTCGGAGATGGCTATATTATGAAGGGTTTTGAATACCCAACAAAATAATTTGTATTTGGTCCTGGTGGCAATAGGGAGCCATTGGAATTTATTGAGTAGGGGGTTGACATAATCAACAAGAATGGCAACTGATTGGATATGGAAGGTGAGGGATAGTCAAGGATGAATAGAAAAGAATAAACTTGAGTGCCTAGAGCATAGTAGGCACTTAATAAATGTTTATTGATTGATTAAGAATGATGATGTATGCAACTGAAATGAGGAAGTTTGGAGGGGAGTGGGGTGAGATAATTTTCTCTTGGACTTCTTGAATTTAGGATGCTGATGTCCAGGTAGGGATTTCTGAATGGTGATAAAGGCCAAGAATTCAATATAGTAACCTAGAGCTGGAAGGGAATTTAGAAGTAATCCAACCCTTTCATTTTATTGTGCTGTATAAAAAAATCTGAGACATACTTCTGGGTAATTAATCATTTTATTAATTATAGCTAGTGAATAATTAATAAAATGATGGTCATTTGGCTTTCTCTTGTAAACCAAAAGACCTCTCTAGGAGTCCTCTTGACACTTATATACCATTGGAAGAGTGGGTGTTCCCAACAGGCAGAAATCGACTCTGACTAGTTGACAATTAGAGGATGAATATTATAATGAAAGCTGGCAGACCTGTTCTAATGAGTGGTTGGGGACGTGATTTTGATATGTCACTCTTACTCCTCTCTATTCATATTACCCCCAACCTTGGGCAATCTAGACAGAGAGATCTACCTCCAGCCAAGCTTGCCTGGATAGAAAACAATGGACTGGAATTTACCTAGACTAGATTCTTTTTACTCTTTAATTAGAACTAAGTGTTCCCAGTTGAGGAGAATGTCAATCCAGTTTCATCATCAGCCCTGTTCTTAAGAGACCGATTTCACCTTAGAGAATGAGGAAATGAAAAGGGAAAAAATATGGATCCTCTGATATTAATTGGTTATTAATATAAGAGAGAAATAATCCTTTCTCTCATAGATTAAGAAACAGAGTACAATGATGTGTCACTTGTCCAACATAATGCATTTATCTTTCCTTCTTTTCTAGTCTTATTTTTACCACACCAGTTCAAGCCCTTAATACTTCTTACCTTAACTGTTGAAGTAACAAAACTGGTCTTCATTGCCTTATTATCTTCCATTTTTTTTAATCTATCCTGCAAAACAAGTGAACCTTTCTAAAACAGTGATTACTCATAGTCTATCACAAATACACCAATTCCTTACCTAGCATTCCAGGCCCTCAATTATCTGGTTTCAGTCTATCTTTATGGATTTATCACCAGCTTTATGGTTTTATCGCATGCATTATGCTCTAATCATTGTGTTTCAAACAGATACTGGTTTGCCCGCTTTGTGTTTTTGTTCCTACTGCCTAGAATATTTTTACATCTTGATCATTTCAGATCTTATACTTTTTTTAAGGTCTAACCTAAATGTTACATCCTCGATGATACTTTACTTAATTATCCAACCTGTAAAGGGTCCCTTCTTCTTTTGTATTTCTATATCACTTATGATGGCATGCCAATAAATTGGGACAAAGTAAAATAATTAAAATTATTGCTATACTGTACTATAAACCACTGGTGTCAAACTAAAAGAAAAACTGATCATCCCCATATTGACTTAGAAAACCATAAATTTACATCTATGCTAATGTAAAATTAACATTGCCTATGTTAATATCTGAGTTGTACTGAATTTTTATTTATTTTGTTCAGACTATTTCTGATTATGCTTTAGTCTGGTTTGAGGCACTTTTTTGTTTGCTGTTTGTTACCATAGTTGAACACCTCAGCTATAAATCTTACAATGTTTACATCTTCAAAAAACTTTTAATATGCAATATTCTTCTTCTTTTGTTGTAATCACTTGTTTTATATGATTGGACTTTGAATTTCCAAGATTTTAAAAATATTCTTTAGTTCTTCCTTGTAAAATACTTTTATCCCATTGGATATTAAATATACCTTTAACAAACAGTCCCTTTTTCTAATCCTAGCTTTGATTCCAGCCTATAGATTTTCAGTAGAGTTTAAATCAGATAAGTTCCAGGCCATTGAAGCATGTTATCTCCATCTCTTGGATAAACTCCTTAACTTTTTGTGACATGTGAGATGGTGTAAGGTTGGATTGCAGTTTTCTAGCTCCCCTGGGAAATTTCTCTAATTTTAGAACAATTCTTCTTTTCATTATATCTATATATTTATTAGAGTTCATCATTGCCTCAATGGGGACAACATTTGCAAGCCTATTGAAAGTAAAAAATCCCCAAACATTTTAAAGTGGATGCTTTAGGGGCAGGTAGGTGGCAGAGCACTGGCCCTGGAGTCAGGAGTACCTGAGTTCAAATCCGGCCTCAGACACTTAAAACTTACTAGCTGTGTGATCCTGGGCAAGTCACTTAACCCCCATTGCCTCACTAAAAAAAAAAGAAAGAAAGAAAAAAAAAAGTGGATGCTTTACAGTCTGATTAAGGTGCTCAGATCTGTCTAGCTTACCTGGACTTCTAAAAATAGTTTGGTACTGTAACAATTGGAGTGATGCCACCTGCTAGAGAGTTACTGTAGGAAAGCTCCGCCATGAGGAGAAGGTATCTGAGGGCAAGCCATGTTGCTTGGGAGGTCAGTTCCTTGGTGTCAGGAAGTGACATTTGCTCTTGGGTACTGTCTATCAAAGCTACCAGCCAATTAGCTTGGAGCTGTGTGTGTGTGGGGACGGGCTGTTTCGGTTTTCAAGGAGAGGCTTCTGGGAGGAAGAAGGAAGCATTGGATCCTTTTTGTTCCTGACCTCGCCATGGCAGGTTGGATGATTGGGTCTCTTAGAAATAGTTAGATTTTTACCTTTCTTTCTGATCATTAGATCCTAATGCTCTTTAATAAATATTTAAAAGTCTAAACTCTTGTTAAAGCTTCTAATTTATTGGTGACCACTCATTAGATTCTTAGTATAGCTAGACAGCAACTTTACAGTATAGACTTGAATGCAAAATTACTTTTTCCAAAAGGTACTCTAGGATTTGTATTGTCTTAACCATAACAAGTACTTTCTTTATAACAATTATTAAAAGGTAGGGGTTTTTTTAATGGTCTTCTCCATGTTCTTCTAAATTCAAGAAGCCAATGCCATACTATAGTATATAGAGAAATAAAAACAATCTTCTAACTGGAAGGTCCCTCTGAAGGTCTTTATGTGTTTTCTATGATTATTTTGACAGTTTTGCCACCATAGTTTGTCATTTCTTGGTGTTTTTGGTTTTCTACCACACTTTCCTTTGTGCTTCAGGACAATTGATCTGGGTCATTGGGATCTTAAATGATCTTTGAAATGCCACATCATTAGGCATTGAAATATCTTTAATAGTCATTGAAGGGTGCTCTTTAAGAACAATACCTTCTGTACATTCCCTTGGTATACTATCCTTTAAAATCACATATTTATGGGGGCAGCTAGGTGGCGCAGTGGATAAAGCACGGCCCTGGATTCAGGAGTACCTGAGTTCAAATCCGGCCTCAGACACTTGACACTTACTAGCTGTGTGACCCTGGGCAAGTCACTTAACCCCCATTGCCCCGCAAAAAAAAAAATCACATATTTATGACTCAATCAAAGAGAATAATGAAAGCTGTGTATAGCAAAAATGCTAGCACTCAACTGTGAGAGAACTACTTAAAGGTGGGAAACAAGATCAATCTAGTTCCATGTGGTCAAGTTCAAACTTCCTGAAGGAGCCTAGTATCAAAAGTGCAAATATATGATCATTGCTTTTCCGGAATTAACCATATCAAAATTACTCATCTTAAATAATTTGCAAATGATTTCAGTCTGTAGCATATACATGATATTCTTCATATATTGCCTTCCACTGTTTTTAAAAATACTAGCACTTTTATCTTTCATACTAAATTGGGAACAACTTAATGGTAAACACAATGTCTTATGTGTCTTTGTCATCCTACACAACATCTTTTATACTCTTTCATGCATCGTAGTTTTCTACAGGGTAGTTTTCTAATCATGAAGGCCCAACCCTATTAAAACAGAAAGTTGTTTTCCTAAGTGTAGTGACAGCCCAGTGTTGCCTCCTTTCCTGAGACCTACTGTTTTGATGGGAGTTGAATGGGAAAAATGATTGCTTCTCTAATTAGAGGAGGGAGTTCCTGACATACAGATAGATAGATAGATGAAAAAGAGAGAGAGATAGATAAAAAGATTAGATAGGTAGAGAGATAAAGAGATCGATAGATGATAGATATGTATTTTATCTATCTATCTATCTATCTATCTATCTATCTATCTATCTATCTATCTAAATATCTATATCTGTATCTATATGTAAGAAGGTACACGTAGCCTGTAGTTCATATCATCTTTAACAAGCAGGGACTCAAGGTATCTGTCAAATTTCCTATGCTCTCCCAGGCTCTCAGAACAGTTGATTGTCACCTCTTAGATCTGACCTTTTATGGGTAGTGTTGTCTTCTTACATTAGTGTAGGGTTTTATTTAAATCATCCAGGAGCAGTTAGGTGGCGCAGTAGATAAAGCACCAGCCCTGGATTCAGGAGGAGCTGTGTTCAAATATGGCCTCAGACACTTGACACTTACTAGCTGTGTGACCTTGGGCAAGTCACTTAACCCTCATTGCTCTGCACAAAAATAAATAAATAAATAGATCATCTGATCATTATCTCATGACTCATTGTGCCTCCATCCCACTGGCTCCTTCCATTCATTATGTTCTTCAACATGTTTCTCATTCAAGGTCATTTGAAAAGAAACACCTATACAAAGGCTTATTTAATGAACATGGTGATAATAAATCAAAGCAGGTTAGTTTCAGCTTATGAATCTAGCTCACAAGCCCCACCCCCAAATGATGTTTTTCCCTCCCATAATTATCTAGTAAGTAATTAACCAGACTCAATTAGCTTTTAGTTAGGGGTATTTACCAAAGTGGTATAGTAGAAATGGGCATCAAGGTGATGCAGTGCATAGAGGCATGGGCCTGGAGTCAGGAAGGCTTCAGATACTTGTTAGCTTTGTGATCCTGGGGGAAGTCATCCTGTTTGTCTCAGTTACCTTAGCAGTAAAATGAACTGGAGAAAGATATGGCAAACCACTCCAGTGTCTTTGCCACGAAAATTCCAAATGGGGTCACAAAGAGTCAGACACAACTGAATAACAACATAGTAAGAACAGTTGGTATAATACACTCCTCCAAAAGTATGTCACACACACACACACACACATACCCCCCAAAGTCTGTCCCACAAGTATATGTAGAGTCCAGGGGATAGTGGACTCAAACATAAACACATGTGGCAAAGGAGTAACTCGTAGCTTCTGGCTGCTGGGAGTTCCTTTCTCCCTTTCATGGGCTACTCATAAAGTTTCTCTTAGGCATACTGTAGTTTTTATTCTAAGCACTTTGTGGAAATTTGAACTGGCGTTTCCTCATTGAGTCTAGTCTTTTCTAGGCTTTCATGCAGTTACTGATGGATGCCAGCCACTGCTGTCCCAGAAATACTGCTAGGATGCCAATAAAGAAGTTCAAATTATTTGTTTCTCCAAAATTTACAAAGTCCTCCTCCTCTTCCTCCTAACAAGTTGGGGGCAGAAGTGAGAGACTGGGGCTGAGACTGAGCTGCTCCCACCTTCCTGCCCCTAGCAATTTCCTCTAAGGGCTTGGCTGGAAGATTTCCACCCAAAGCTTTCTAGTTCCTGAACTGTTTCACCATTTTATAGATGGCCCACAGAGTAAGACCCAGTGTCCTCAACCAGCTGGAACAATTGAGATATACTCTGCCAGTTAAGGTATCAGAGGGTAATTCCATCATTTATTTAAGAAGTTTGGAGCAATTGATTGACAAATTCAATGACCAGCATGCCAGTCCCCCAGCTTTGGTTCTCTTCTAAAAATTGTCTTCATAATCTCTTTTTGCTTTGAATTAAGTTAACTTACCCGCCTTCCTTTAAGAATCCTAAAGTTTGATCGGTTTCCTCAAGATACTTTTTAAAAAATTATATCCCTTCTTGGAAACTACATCTATTTGAAAATTGTCTTACATTAATGATACCCCAGGTTCTTTTTTTTTTTAAATTGTAGCTGGAGTGCTGCTTCTGAAGGGCAGGATCTTCCTTTTTCTGAGTTCTATAAAGCTATATATAAATAATAATTTTCCTGCTGCTTTGGCCATGTAAAAATTGTAAAATGCCACATAGAACACTAAATACCACATCATACTGTGACAGACGCACTGATGTATTGGCAGGAGCTCTTGTCTTGTAAGCAAAGCTTGACAGTCTTTACTTAGTGATTTTTCTAAACTGTAAGACATCTTTTTTCTTTGACAACCCTTCTTATATTTTTAAAGCCATCTTTTAAATGTCTTTTTTTTTAACACATTCACGCAATAAATTGGTTCATATAATCTAAACTCACTAATAGAATGCCCTTTGACTCCTTGGCCTTTTCAAGCATTCTGTCTCCAAATCATGGTTACACTATGATTACATGAAAGAAGGTGTGTAGGGTTTCATTTCAGATCCAACATTTAAATGTCTAAAAAATACTAAGTCCAAAAATGTCTTACCTCTATTAACACACTTTGCCAACTAATGTGTGTTTGTTTTCTTTTTAAAATGTTTAAAAGTAAGCTTAACTTCCATTTTTATAACTTTGGAACCACTGAGAACAAATGAATTGTATAAGTTGGCTCAATGGCTGGGGTTTTTTTGTTTGTTTTTTTAAATTCTGAATTTAAGAAGCACCAAATAAAATTACACTTCCATATACAAAATTGAACAGAAATAGAGGTATACATGAAACTTTAGCTCTCTTTTACCTATAGTTTGCTTTTCCCTTGAAGTATATTCAATATGAAACCTTTAAAGCTGGCCTGCTTATCTGTGTTTCCTTCTGTTCTTTCTTTGCTTCTATCATTTTTTTTTTAAGTTTCAGATACACTTTCATTTCTGGTGGAAATTATCAGCACCCCTCTCCCACCCTACCTTTCCTCAACATTTTGAATAGGTATATGGTTTTACCAACATTTATACAATTCCAAAGAAATGTTACCTAAACTCTCAACAGCATAACAGCATATGCTGTAGTATGGGCAGAGAACTGAAGATAAATGACAGCTCTGTTTGTATCAGTGAGTGGCCATCCACTTCTGAAGTTTATGTTCTAATAGGCTCTTGTGGTCCAAATGTCAGAAAATGCCCATTGGGTTCTTGGCACAATTATTAGAAGCTACAAAAAATAAAGAAGTATGTCTGGATGATATCTGAGTGCTTTGCCTCTTTTTTCCTTTCTCAGTATTTTTTTCCCTGCCAGTATTTGGATATATCACCTTTGCAAACAGAAAATAATACCCAGGTCCAACGTTTATTCTTAAATTTCTGAAAACAAAATCTTGGCAAATACCTGTTTTGGTTCCCCCTAGCACCTTGTACAATGTTCTCCACACATAGTATGCACTTAATAAATGGTGAGTTTATGAATAAGCAAATAAAAGAAGGAATAAATATTGTGATTCTATTATGGCTGAATCTGAGTATTGAGTCTTCAAAATCATTCATAAAATGAAATATTCTCAAAATCATTTTAGATTGTATAGATTTTATAGATTATCAAAATTATATTTCCTCAAAGGACATTCTGTTTTTAGTTTATTGCTAGGCAAAATGTCTACGTTGTTTAACTCTGAGGTATAATTTATACATTTTGTTCATATGATTCTTCTGTTATATTCTTTTTCTCTGCCCTTGAATATATACAGGTCTTCTTTGACATAAGGATTGGAGACAAAGACATAGGCAGAATTGTAATTGGCTTGTTTGGCAAAGTTGTACCCAAGACTGTGGAGAATTTCATTGCTCTGGCGACTGGAGAAGTATGTCTGGTTTATTTTCTTTCAAACTATATACAAATTGGGATTTTCCTTCTACTTTTCAAAGTAAAAATGGGCCCCTGGGCAAATAGATATTAAAACTGTAGCTGCAAAGAAACAGTGGCTCTTTTATTGGGCAGATCCTCCTTTTTAATTTTTGTGTTTTCCAGGCATTCTTGGTGCATTGGATTCTGGGAATTGAGGGGATGGTGGATGGGTGGAGGAAAGGGGAGAGAAAATTTAAAAAAGAATTTAGAGGTTGTCATACTTATATTACTGCCTATCTGGCCTCCATAGCTTAGCATTTCATAGGATCATAGAGTTAGAGCTAGAAAGGGCCTTAGAAGTTGTCTAGTTCAACTCCCTCATTTAACAAATGAGGAAACTGAAACCTGGAGTGAGGAAGTGATATGTCCAAGGTCACAAGACCAAATAGAGCTAGCTAAGGTCAGTTACTGGCTTTCTTTTCTTGATAGATCATCACAAGAATCTAGTCAGTTCATCTAGGTTTAGAGCCTTCTTCTTACTTCAGGTATAACTGACTGTTAGGGTTTATTCAGTAGTATAAAACCATTTAAAATGCAATTGAAATTTTTCTCTTTAGAAAGGATATGGATACAAAGGAAGCAAATTTCATCGTGTGATCAAAGATTTCATGATTCAAGGAGGAGACTTTACTGCTGGAGATGGCACTGGAGGTAATTTTATCTTTTAGCCTTTCCTACTCAGCATAATATAAAAAATGAGTTTAGGGGCAGCTAGGTGGCACAGTGGATAGAGCACCGGCCCTGGATTCAGAAGGACCTGAGTTCAAATCTGGCCTCAGACCCTTGACACTTACTAGCTGTGTGACCCTGGGCAAGTCACTTAACCCCAATTGCCTCACCAAAAAAAAAATGAGTTTAGCCTAAGCCTGAACCCACAAACTTGGAATTGTCAATAACAATTATTCAAACCAATATCCAAATGAATTTTTCAAAATTAAATATTATTTTATTTTGGTAAAATTCATCTTTTCTCTCTCCTTCCTTCTCCTCGCCACTGTAAAAACAAGAAAAATAGATTCTCCTATTCACACATAGTCAAGCAAAACAAATTCCTGAAACGTCATTGTCCAAAAACAAACAAACAAAAAAAACCAACCACCTTAATCTGAACTCTGAATCCAGCACTTCTCTCTCAGGACGGGGGAAGTTTGTTTTGTCAGGAGTCCTGTGAAATCATAGTTGTTCATTATGCTGATCAGAATTCCTAAGGTTTTCAAAATCGTTGTCTTTATAGCACTATTGTTATTGTATAAATTGTTCACTTGGGTTCTGTCCATTTCATACTGTATCAGTTTATACAAATCTTCCTGAGTTTCTCTGAAATCATCTATTTCCTCATATCTTATCAATTTCCTCATCACATTCATATACAATAAGTTGTTCAGCCATTCCCCAATTGATAGACATATCCTCAGTTTCCACTTCTTTGTTACCACAAAAAGATCTGCTCTAAATTTTTCGCATATATAGCTCTTTTTCCTCTTTCTTTGATATTTTTGGGGTATATACCTAGTATAGTTGATGGTCAAGATCAAAGACCACGTGGAAAATGAAATAGATCAACAGGAACAATGAGAATGGGGAATCAGAACATCTCCATTGGTTCCCATCCAGTGTCACGTATTACCTATGGAAATAAAGCAATAACGTTACTGGGCAGGATCTAGAGTTCTCCTTCCTACTGGCCCATATCTTCCCTTCTAAGTGTAGTTACTTCTCTTCCCATTAGTCTATATAGGTGCACTGTCCAATGGACATGATCCACAATATTCCCACCCCTATACCCTTGGTCCCATGGCCTGCTATCTCAACTGGGAACTATTTATCCTCACCAAATGATTTCTAAAAGATTGCTTTCCACTCCCTGCATCACCCTCTACATCTGTGACCATAGGCCCTGGTGTCATGAAAGTAAGCCTACATAATCCATTTGTTAATAAATGATGACTGTAACTACCTGTGAGATCTTCCTGAAGGGTTCACTTTCTACATGGCAATGGAATTGACAGGAAGTACAACTAGCCCTCACTTCCTTGGCTGCTTCTTAGGTGAAGTAGGGGCCAGTAGGCCCAGGCCTGCCCAGTGTATTCATTTCCATATTAAATTTGAGTATGGATCCATCATACTATTCAGAGGATTTGTTTAGTGGAGGCTTGACCAGCCATTTTATTCCAATTGGATTTCTCAGGGAAGGATCCCTTTAGTTAGACAGATACACAAGTGATATGCAGCTGTTGGTTTTTCTGTCTGGCCACTATGGGGCCTAGAGGGGTGTTATTTTCCCTCTCCCCTCTCCCCTCTCCCCTCTCCCCTCTCCCCTCTCCCCTCTCCCCTCTCCACCCCCAGTCCTGAGTTAGGCTTGATAATCCAATTAGTTTGATACTCTTCAGTGGAGGGGTTGCCACTATACTTGATTGGCTGGAATGGTCTCAATATAATTGTGACAGTCACTTGGGTGCCCTACAAGGTGGGACCTGGGCTTAAGCTGCTGAGAGAAATTCTCTTGTCTCTCATATATGGGTATCCTAGTGCTGCAGACACTTGGGCTCCAGAGTTTAGGAAACTCATAAATGGTCTAGTTCCCTCATCTGGCAATTGGATAGTCATTGGGCCTATGGTACCCTTAGAGAAAGGGCCATCCTGAAGACCACTCCTCATCCCCATTACTGTTTGCTTGATTTAAAGGGGGAGGGTGAGATGTATCTTCTTCTTCTAACTCAGAGGGAGGTACACACTATAGAGTAGGTGGCCAGAGGCTTTAGACTAGCAGAGCTCAAACCTTCTGAACTAGCTCCTCTTCCTCCAAGGTATTCAGTCCTAATGTGATATGTTCTAACAGTGATTCCCATCCCCTTCCTAGAGCCTCCTTTTCCCCATATTCCTATTTGTTCCACTATTCCTACCTAATCATTTGCAAAGTCAGCTTGTCTCTAGACTACTGCACAAGAAGGGGAGGGTTGGCATGGGGTATCTGTTTTCTACTACCAAATCATTCCCCACCCCCTGCTTTACCTGGGGTTCTCTCTAATGTGGGAACCCTAAGTGAAGCCAGTAGTGATTTCTCACTGCCAGCTTGAGTTATTAAAGGAGCCCCTACAACAGGTCTTGGCTCACAATCAGAAATTATCTTCATGATGGTCTTTTTACTTGTTTGTCATGAGAATGGCAGTATGAGATGACCAAGTCTAGTAACTCTTTACTTTCTTCTTCAAGGAGAACCGTTGAGTCATCTACCCACTTAATTCAGCTTTCTTTATACTGAGACTGTCAAAATTCAGACTATGAGAGTTGGACAAGACCTCAGTGGTCATCCAGTCTATTACATACACAAAAGGGATCCCCACTATAATGTACCTGATAAGTAACCATCCAGTTCTGCTTGGAGAGATCACAGGAAATGGAACTTCTTGAAGTAGCCACTCCTTCCACTTCCAGACAGGTCTAATTGTTGGGAAGTTTCTTTTTTTCTGACATCCAGCCACATCTGCCTCTTTCTAACCGCCACCCATTGTTCCTGGTTCTATACCTCATGTGTATCTTGTTTGCGTGTAGTTTTTGCATGTTATCTCCATGATTAGAATGTGAGCTCCTTGAGGTCAGGGGCTATTTTTGCTTTTTTCTTTTTTAATATCCTCAGTGCTTAGCACAGTAACCTGGCATTTTTAGTGCTTGATAAAGGCATATAGCTGTCTGACCATCCTCATGGCTTTCCTCTGAGTGCTCTCTACCTTGTGAGATTCTTTAGCTATGGTGTGTACAACTGGACAAAATGTTCTAGAGGCTGTCTGACCAGAGCAGAGTGCTGAGGTCCCCTCCTTAGGCCTGGGAGTTTAGGCCTCTCAATACAGGAAAAAAATGGCATTAGCTTTCTTAGGTGCCACATCATACAGCTTCACTCCCACTTCTGTGATTCTCTTCTTCCAGCAGGAATCTTATATCTCAGTATATAACATTAAGTTCATGTTTTCAGATTATGGAAAAATTATTAGCTTCTTAGTAACTTCTCTCTACTTTTCCAGTACTCTGCCACCAGAAGCAGGCCTCACATGCCTAAGGGTAATATTTAATTTTTCTCTGCTTCATAACAATAGTCAAATAATTCATCCCCCGAGTGGTGATGGAGCTATCTCAACTTAGTGAGACTGCTTCTTGGAAAGCAGATGCAGTTCATTCTAGGGACCATCTCTGAAGCATTCCCAGAGGAGTATAACATAGGTTTCTGTTGCCCATTCTGAGAACTTAATCTCTTTTGTATAATATCTTCATATTTTTTTTTACTCTTGAGAAAAGGTGTTGTTGAGTTCCAAACAATTGATTTAAAAATGAATTTTCATAATACAATTTCTTGTTATCTGCCCTCTCTGGCTGTTACTACTACCACCTCCTGGCCTGGTTCCACCACAGGGGCAGGTGCCAGGTCCTCCCAACCCTCCCCTAGGGATATTTTATGAACTAAAAAGTACCTCAGATTGAGGATAATTTAATATGGGAGATATAATTAAAGTTTTGATATGTACAGACCTTGAACAGAGGTCAATTTTTCCATGATTTTGAAAGTTCCTGGGCTACAGAATCTGGAAAGGAAAATAATAATCAGATAAATGTAGTGTTAAATGAAGAAGATATCCTGAAGAATTTAGTCATCCAGAGGGCATAGCCATGAAATACAATACAATATAAAACAATACAATACAGCATAACACAACACAACACCCAGCAGTTAAGTTGCAAGACAGAACACGAGACACTGTTATTTCACTAATATGCAAAACAAAGAAATTTTGTCAGTTTTCTTGGATTAGAGGCAGAATCATCAAGTCTTTGAGGATCCTTCACAAGCATTCCATATCTAGTGCATCACCTAGAGGGAGAGCATGCCTTTATTAACAGTTTGTAAAAAGTTTTCAATTCACACTCTGATTTGATGTCAACTTAAGGTGATAAATCATATCCCACAGGATTATTTCAGCTACTTCAGAAGAATATCAAGTCATATGAAAATTAATACCATTCTGGAAAAAGGAAGAATGAATTAAGTAATATTTGGCAAATTGAATATGTACTTTTGCCAGAGATCCCAACTTTTAGAATGTAAGTGATACCAAAACAAAATTAGATTAAATGATGAAAATCTATCAGAAGATATGCTGAAAATACTTGAATACAGAATCAGGTTTAGAAATAAAGTGACAGTATCTTTCTGCTCAAAAGGAATGAGTGTCAGGGTGGAGCCAAGATGGTGGAGGAAAGGCAGTGACTTGCCTGAGCTCTCCCCAAAACCCCCTCCTAATACCTTCAAATAATGTCATAAAACAATTCCAGGAGCAACAGAACCCACAAAAAGACAGGGTGAAATCATTTTCCCGCCAAAGACAACTTAGAAGGTCAGCTGGAAAGGTCTGTTGTACCAGGGTGAGAGTGGAGCACAACCCAGCACAGGCTGAACCAGAACAGCCCCAGCCCTAGTGCAGCCCCAGACCTAGACCCAGCACAGACCCAGCTACAGTCACAACAAACAAGGAGCAGCCCTTGGGGAGCCTCTGAATCTGCAGCAGCAGCAACTACTTCTGGAACTCAGCCCATAGATGGTAAAGGGAGTCGAACAATTGGCCAGAAGGAGATTACAGGGATTTCTTTGCTGCTGAGGCGGGACCCTGTTGTTTTGCCCATACTCAGATCCAGGCCACAGTCTTGGGTGGCAGTCTCAGGCTGGGGAGGAGCACTAGCACACCAGAGTTTGTAGCCACAGTGGAGCAGTAATCTGTTCATAGTTCCTGGGCAGAAAATCAGGTCTGTGGTTGCTTGCAGACCAGAGCACAGGGCAGGAGAGTGGTAAACATAGCCTCTCCTTAAATCATACCACCTTGGAAGAACTAAAAACATACAAATTCCTAGAAGTATCTCTGAAAACAGCTGTGCAAACCCCCTAAAGCTTGAGACAGTGTGCCATCCACCCTGGAAGCAGTACCCAATTTTAACAAAGAGTCAAAAGTCAAGAAATAGGCTGGGAAAATGGCCAAACAGAAAAAAAATGCTGACCATAGAAACTTTCTATAGTGACAAGGAAGATCAAAATACACCCTCAGAAGATAACAAAGTCAAAGCTCCTCCATCCAAAGCTTCCAAGAAAAATATGAATTTGTCTCAGGCCATAGAAGTGCTCAAAAAGGACTGAAAATAAAGTAAGAAAGGTAGAGGAAAAAATGTAAAGAGAAATGAGAGTGATGCAAGAAAATCATGGAAAAAAAAGTCACCAGCTTGGTAAAGGAGACACAAAAAAGTAGTGAAGAAAATAACACCTTAAAAAATAGACTAGGCCAAAGGGTAAAAGTTGTACAAAAAGTCAATGAGGGAAAGAATGCCTTGAAAAACTGAATTGGCCAAATGGAAAAAGAGGTACAAAAGCTCTCTGAAGAAAATAACTCCTTAAAAAATAGGATTGAGCAAATGGAAGTGTAGGGACCAATTTTTAATTGGGGAGTATTAGCTAGGTGGCTCGCCGCAATATTGGGGCAAGGAAGGAGAACGGCAGCCTCCCTCAAAACAGAGCAGGATTTATTTAACAAGAACAAACTTCAAAAAACACAAACAGGATCAGTAGGATCAAGGGAAAGGAAATAAAATGGGGAAAAGGGAAATTATACAACCTGAGGAATCAGCTGAGAACAAACACACAGCAGTGTCCTGTTGCCTTCCAGCTTCAAGATAGAATGCCAGAAAACCTCACTTCTTCCAAGCAAACCCCAGGCTGACCACACACAGCCAGCAGCCAATTGGATGGCTGCTCTGACAGTCACTTGACTGCCCTCACTAGGCTTCCAATCATTATAATTTTGCCAAGCCCACGTAGGTGTCGGTGAGTGGTGATGACATGATGTGCCAGCTCCATGGCAATGGCTACAACCAGTGGGTGGAGCACCATGCAGTTTGCGGAGTCCCAGGTCGGTGCCTGTGCCAAGGTTTTTTTTTTTTTAATTCTAGCCAAAAGATGGGGTCATAAAACCTCAAATAACAATTAATTCTTTACAGAACCTAATGACTTTATGATAAATCAAGAAATAATAAAGCAAAACCAAAAGAATGAAAAAATAGAAGACAATGTGAAATATCTCATTGGAAAAACAACTGACTTGGAAAATAGACCCAGGAGATATAATTTGAAAATTATTTGATTACCTGAAATCCATGATCAAAAAAAGAGCCTAGACATCATCTTCAAAGAAATTGTCAGAGAAAATTGCCCTGATATTCTAGAACCAGAAGGTAAAATAGAAATTGAAAGAATCCACCAATCACCTCCTGAAAGAGATCTTAAAATGAAAACTCCCAGTAATGTTATAACCAAATTCCAGAGTTCCTACATCAAGGAGAAAATATTGCAAGCAGCCAGAAGAAACAATTCAAGAATTGTGGAACATCAGTCAGGATAACACAAGATTGGGGCAGCTAGGTGGCGCAGTGGATAAAGCACCAGACCTGGATTCAGGAGGACCTGAGTTCAAATCCAGCCTCAGACACTTGACACTTACTAGCTGTGTGACCCTGGCAAGTCACTTAACCCCCATTGCCTCACCAAAAAAAAAAAATACACACACACAAAAAACCCCACAAAGGATAACAAAAGATTTAGCAGCTTCTACATTAAAGTATTGGAGGGGGATTGGAATATGATATTCCAGAGGGCAAAGGAACTAAGATTACAACCAAGAATCACCTACCCAGCAAAACAGTATAATCCTTCAGGGGAAAAAATGGGAATTCAATGAAAAAGAGGACTTTGAGGCATTTGTGAGGAAAAGACATGAGCTGAATAGAAAATTTGACTTTCAAATACAAGACCCTAGAGAAACATAAAAAGGTAAATGGGAAATATAAATCATAAGGGATATTAAAAGGTTAAACTGTTTACATTCCTACATGGGAAGATGATACTTAAAACTCATAAGAACTTTCTCATTATTAGAGCAGGTGGATGGAATATATTTAGACAGAGGGCACAGGTGTGAGTTGAATATGAAGAGATGGTATCTTTAAAAAAACTAAAAATTAGTGGGTGAGAGATGAATGCATTGGGAGTTAGGGAAATAGAGAGGGGGAGTGGGGTAAAGTATCTTACATAAAAGAAGGAAGAAAAAGCTTATCTGGTGGAGGGGAAGATGGGGGAAATGCTAGGGAGTGAGTGAACCTTACTCTCATCAGAATTGGCTCAAAGAGGACATAACATATACACTCATTTGGGTATAGTAATCTATCTTACCCTGCAGGAAAGTAGGAGAGAAAGGGGATAAGGGGGGAGGTGATAGAAGGGAGGGCAGATTGGGGGAGGGGGCAGTCAGAAGAAAAACATGTTTGAGGAGGGAAAGGTGAAAGGAGAGAGAGAATAGAAAAAAAAATCATGGGGAGGGAGTAGGACAGAGGGAAATTCAGTTAGCAATGGTAACTGAAAAAATTTTGAAACAAGTTTGCCTGATAAAAGCCTCATTTCTCAAACACATAGAGAACTGAGTCATAGTTATTAAAATAAGAACCATTCCCCAATTGGTAAATGATCAAAAGATATGAACAGTTTGCAGATGAAATAGTCAAAACTATCTATAACCATATAAAAATGCTCTAATTTATTACTGATTAGAAAAAGAAAGATTCAAGTCAAAACAATTCTGGGGTACTACCACATACCTATTGGATTGGATAAAAGGACAGCAGAGGAAAATGGCAAATGTTATAGGGGATATGGGGGAAATGAGTCATTAATACACTCTTGGTGAAGTTGTAAACTGATTCAAATATTCTGTAGAGCAATTTGCAACTATGGCCAAGGGGCCAAATTTGGAACTATGGCCAAAGGAACTATGGCCAAACCATGAAGTATCTAAAAAGAGATAAAAACCAAAAAGTTAAAGAAGCTATGTGTACAAAAAAATTTATAGAAGCCTTTTTCTGGTGCAAAGAATTCAAAATTGAGGAGATGCCCATCAATTGGGAAATGGCTGAACAAATTGTGGGATAAGATTATGATGGAATACTATTGTGCTATAAAAAATGATGAGCAGGATGCTCTCAGAAAAACCTGGAAAGATTTACATGAGCTCATGCAAC
This sequence comes from Dromiciops gliroides, assembly GCF_019393635.1. Classification (NCBI taxonomy): domain Eukaryota; kingdom Metazoa; phylum Chordata; class Mammalia; order Microbiotheria; family Microbiotheriidae; genus Dromiciops; species Dromiciops gliroides. The sequence continues at coordinate 514,760,334 of NC_057861.1, read as the reverse complement.
GTGAAATGTACTGTATAGAAAGTAACAGCACAATTGTAAGATGATCAGATATGAATGACTATTCTCTATAATGCTATTCTCAGCAATACAATGATCCAAGACAACTCTGAAGGACATATGAAAAATGAAATCCATCTCCAGAGAAAGAACTGATGGTGTCTGAACACAGATTGAAGCATATTTTTTTGTTTCTTTTTCTTAAGTTTTTTTTGTCTGTTTTCTTTCACAACCTGACTAATGTGGAAACGTTTTGCATGACTACACATATATAACTTATATTGAATTGCTTGCATTCTTTTTTGTGTGTGTGTGAGGCAATTGGGGTTAAATGACTTGCCCAGGGTCACACAGCTAGTAAGTGTTAAGTGTCTGAGGCCAGATTTGAACTCAGGTACTCCTGAATCCAGGGCCGGTGCTCTATCCACTTCACCACCTAGCTGCCACCGAATTGCTTGCATTCTAAAGGGGGAGAGTTGGGAGGGAGGGAGGAAGAGAATTTGGAACATAAAGTTTTAAAAAGGGACGTTAAAATTGTTTTTACATGTAATTGGGGTGGAAATAAACTTCTAAATAGAATTTTTTCAAAAAAGAACAGAATGAGTATCACTATATTCTATGACCACAGATCACATACATACATCCATTAGGAGAATTTGCCCAAAAAAAAATGTATACAAAGGGAATGTAAAAGTCCAAAAGAATCAGTTTCCTAATAGTGTATTAGATCTAAATACTTTTAGGTACACAACAAAACATTTGAATGTCGATACTATATCCAAGAAAATTAAATAGATTTATAGGATCATAGATTAGAAAAGGAATGTAGAAGTCATCTAGTCCAATCTTTCATTTTATAGATGAAGAAATTAAGGTTTAATAAGATTAAGAGACTTACCCAAGATCATACAAGTAGCAAATGGAAGAACTGGAATTTGAACCCAAGTTCTCTGACTCCACCCTGTAATAACAGTAACCTGGAATTAGCACCTTCTGAAGAAAGAGAATGGCATTGTATGACAAATAGTTTTTCTAGCAAATGTAATTACTGATTCATTTCTACATTTTTCTTTTTCTTCTTCTTCTCCCTTTCTTAATCACATTTTTGTTCTTTCCTCTGCCAAAATCAATAAAGTTATAAACTGAAGGAACTTTTTCCTTTCAACATGATCATTTAAAGCAATTAATTATGCATTATCTCCACTGAGAAAAATTCTGTGACTTGAACTAAATATTTTTCAACATGGATTTTTAGATAACTAATACTTAATGCTTCCTCTTCTTGGAAAAACTACCCAGTTCTTCAGCTTAAAATTTCTTCAATTATTTCATTTTCTCTTTCTACTTTATAAAAAGTACAACTGAATTCTGTTGTACAAACTGGCATCCAACAGAAACATTTTTTAATTTAGTAAAAAAAAATGGGGGGAGAAATTTATTTACAGTTTTGATTTGGGGAGATATGTGTTATGTGTTTAACTTTTATTGACCAATGTTAAAAATTGATCTACATATAAAGAATTGTATAAACATTTTCATATTTAAAGAATGGCTATTTATCATAAAATCAGGTATAATTTTTCTAAAACCAAAGAAAAAAAGAATACAATATGTTTTATATTGGTAACTCCCTACAGAGTGTACTTGACTTTTCCTCTACTATAATCAATAAGAAAAAAACTCTCCCTATATCATATGTGTAGTTATATTTACCTTTATTTGCTTTTGTCTATTTCAGGTACTAGTATCTATGGAGACAACTTTCCAGATGAGAACTTTAAGCTCAAGCATTATGGCATTGGATGGGTCAGCATGGCAAATTCTGGGCCAGATACCAATGGTTCTCAGTTCTTCATTACTGTGACCAAGCCTTCCTGGTTGGATGGAAAACATGTAGTATTTGGGAAAGTCATTGATGGAATGGTAATTAGAAGGTTTTTAAAAAACATTATATTAATGAGTCATGTTATAGAGTTTAATTTTAAACATGCTTAACAGTAAATTTATCTACCTTATTTGACCTGTTCTTGAAAAACTGTTTGACTTTCAGATAATACTTTAATTGTGGAAAATGATGGAGACATTGTAGTTAATAGAAATTAAGGACAGTTGAGCACTTTATGAAAAATATAGAAATGAATGGAAAAATGGAAGATGCACTGTAACAAAAGAATCTGCATTTTAATCTCAAAGACATGTTAGTGGCCTTGGAATCATGTGTAGATTAGTTTTCAAAAGTTATCTACTTATAGGGGGTGGCTAGGTGGCACAGTGGATAAAGCACCGGCCCTGGATTCAAGAGTTCCTGAGCTCAAATCCGGCCTCAGACACTTGACACTGGCTGTGTGACCCTGGGCAAGTCATTTAACCCCCATTGCCCCGCAAAAAAAAAAAAAAAAAGTTATCTACTTATAAAGTGAATGTGAATGTGTTCGGCCTATTCATATTCTTGGGGGTAGCTATTAAGGATGATTAATCTATTCATTTTACAACTCTTTACTCAGCATAGATTTATACTAGCTGTAGCTGATAATTATTTACCATGTACAGATCCAGTTCTAAGTTCTAAGTAAGTTTCAAATTACCTTTCAGACATTCACATTGGTGTATCTTAGGAAATACAATTATTTTGATGATTTTTGCTTTGAAATTTTGTCTCTGTTCCATTACTTTATGTTTGTATTTAACTTGTGATGTGCTCATCAAGCCACCATCATAAGTTGAAGTTCCCTGTTAAGTCTCACACTGTGTTATGGCATGCAAGTAGAAATCATTCTGATGAAAGAAAATGAAGTGTTTTTAATTGGAAAGCAAAAGGCAACTTTTTGTCAGGTGGGAGATATCTGCCTATTCCCATTTGTGCTCTCTGAATTAAGGTGGTGTGTTTTTGTGATTTTTTTCCCCAAACTTCGATCTGAAATGACATTAGCCTATCTCTTCCCTCCCTGTCCTACCCCTCTTTTCTAGACTGTGGTGCACTCCATAGAACTCCAACAAACAGATGAACATGACCGTCCACTTTCAGACTGTGTGATTACAAATAGTGGCAAGATAAATGTAAAAGACCCTTTTGTGGTTGAAGTTGATGACTGGTAACAACGTGAAGAAGAGAACAAAACTAACGTTTACTCCCAGGGGTAACTTTGGGGGTATTTAGAGTGACTTTTTTTTGTTCCTTATTTTTTCACATAAAATGCATAGCAAATTTGTTCACGAAACAGGAATCAGTGGCATAGATCAAGCAAAAAGAACTTTTAAAAAATTGTTCATTTCAGCAACTTGGTACTTAGAAGAATGCCAAGAGAGAGTAACAGAAATGTGGTGCTATTTACTAAGAAATTTTTGGTGTAAGGAACTTTGTATGATACAAAGGTGTGGGGAAAGTCTATCTATCAGAATGTTATGTTTCTTTTTAAGGCTACATAGAGATAAGCCAAAAAGATAACAACCCCTATGCTGCCCTATGGGGTTATATGAAAAAGGTATCAACATAATATTTTAAAGCCCCATTGTTGGTTTTGTATTTAAGTACAAGTTCTTTTCAGCTGAAGAATAAAATTAATGTATGTTACAGGGTTTTTTATAGGAATAAAAATAGTTTGATAATTTGTACATTAAAAGTGTTATTAAACTGCTTTTTTCTGTTTTTAAATTAAGAAATATTTAAGTGCCTTAAAATAATAGAAAGAACACTCAGTATAATTTATCTTTTTTGAAAAGTGAGCCATTTTGCTTATACTTTATGCCAAAAATACTGGCACAACAGAATAACTTGAGGGAAACATGCTGAGTATCTCTATTGGCCTCAGTCTTAAACTATCCCTTGTAGGAAATGCCCCTTACAGATTTGGGTGGTTTGTTAATGGAGAGGGCAGGAACATAAATAGTGGTGGAAGAAACACTGAAAAAGTGTCTCACAGAGAAAAGATACTCAGAGAAAAGGTGGTTGACATGTTTTGTTTTGCAGCATCAAAACTGCATGAAGACCTGGAAGTTAAAAACTGAAAAACCTTGGTCTCTAGGACATGGTAACTATGGGACAAAACTATTGCCTAACTATGGTATAGATGGCAGAAACGCAGATTTTGTTTTATCACCAAGAAAGGGATGTGAGTTATCTCACTGAAGAGACCTTCTTTTGGACCAGAAGGCTAGCTAAAATGAAGGCTCACAGGATGGCAGAGCTGAGCTCAGAGAAGAACTGATATATGGACAGACATCTGATAAGATCTAAGTAAGAGGAGACCTCAGAACTTGCACTTCCTGCTCCTCCTTACCTTTTCTCTAAGTTTTCTCTGGTTTACCTGACCTATACTCACACTGTCATGTCAGTGAAAGTTTCAGAGGGGGTGGCAACTGCCCAGAATATGCTGGTAAATGTTTAACAACTGATTCTTTTGGAACAAAATATGCACACAACATACTTTTAAGTTTAATTTAAATTATTAACTTTTTCTCCACCACTTTCTTAGGTCTAGACAATTAACAGAACAATAAATCAAGCCTTAAATTGTACTGTTTGCTCATTTCCAGGTTATAAATGCTCACTGAAAATTGATTAATTGACTCTGCTGAGCTGGTTCAAGTTGGTCTCAGTATACTCCTGCTTCTAGCACGACTCACCCTTCCAACTACAACACCCTTGGATTTACAAGATTCGAGGATTAAACTTAGTAGGAGGAATACACTCCTACTATTGTACTCTGTATTTCCTAAGCCCTGTCCAGTGTGCTTCCCGTTTCACAAATGAGCCAAGATGAATTCCAGTAACTCTTAATCAGAAACATTTACTAAGCAGAAGACAATTACTATTATTACTACAAATAATGGAAACAATAGCCTGTAAGACAGGGACACACTATTCCACTGATACATAGAGTGTCTGAAAGGGGACAGTGGGCAAATTTACAGAACAAGGAACATGTGCTTGGGGCAACCTACAACACTGGATTACTGATCTTGATCCCCCACCCCTTTTATAACATCAGGAAAAGACTGTAAAATAAGTCACTGATGGGTGGGGCTACTTCTCTACTCAAATTGCTTCTTTTCTATTCTGCTGGGCAGAGCCAATTCTTTGCTGGGTACTTTATTTGTTATTTATACTGTGGAATTAGTGTTTTGCTCTTTTAGCAAAAGTAGAAACTCTAAGACAAGGATCTACAGTGCATTTCTAGGTGTACACCCCCCCATTAAGCTCTGAGGGATTTCCAACTCTCATGCAGTAGGTGGAAATGCAAGTAAAACCTTTCCTCTTTCAGTCAGATCTTCCAAGCTGAGCTCTGTTCTTAGTTCTACTCTGATAAATTCTGAGCTCTGAGTATTCAGTAAGCTTAAGCTCAGCAACCCTACTGGTCCAAATCTGGGTATCTCCAATGAGATCATTCATTTCGGTCTCATGGTGATAAGCCAAAATCCACATTTCTGACATCTATAGTATAACAAGGAAGTATATCTTGTCCCAAGGTCACCATATAGTTCTGGGGACCAGGATTTCCTAGCTATTAACAGTCCTCATAAAATTAATTTGCAAATTCAGTGATGGGAAATAAGAAACTTCAACTCTCTTTACCATTTTCTCTGAGTGGTTACTGTTTTCACTGGTTCTTTGACTACTGTGAATTTCATCCTTTTCCATCAACAAAACTATCCGTATCTGAAAGGGGCACCCTTTTTATGTGGGTTAGGGGAAGTCCATTTAGTATTTTTGGATTTTTATATGGTATAACAACATTCTTTCAAAACTCCCTAGAATCCTGGAAAAGATTACATCCTATATTCCAACCTTAGTCCTTTAATTTGTGCATTATAATCATTGTACTTAATTATACTTTTCCATGTTTTTATTTATATGTAATACCACCTCTGGGCTATGCCCCCCCATTCAAATACAAGTTGGGCTGCCTATTCCAGGTTCAGGGTACTCTGGTAGTCAGTATTCTTAAAACTGTTGCTCATATACTGGCATATTTACCTTTAACAGTTTTCCATGTTACACAAACAGCTCAAGTCATTTTCTGTACTGGCATATCAAAAACACTAATAATGAGAAACTACCCCCATCCCATAAACTTAGGTTATACTCTCACCCAGATAACAAAAGCATTGGTGGGGACAGTAGCACCCACATAGGGTACACCAAGAAAGAGCATCACACACATAAGGAACACACAAAGCTAAGGCAACTCAAACCCCTGGCACTGCTGGGCCCATTGTTTTTTCACCCACACCCCACTTCCCATGGAATCCTCCCATTATTTTGCTGCATCTGTCACTCCACCAGGTTCCATCTCCCTGCTCAAGTTTCCATGGATTAACTCAACTCTGAAGATGGACTCTCTGGGCCTGCTTTCTGCTGGTAATAGAGTATACTACTGGGTAAGTTGCTCTTTTACAAAATGTCATTTCCGGAAACGAAGGAAAATTCTTCCTCTCCCCTTCTGTACTCTGGAGGAGGTAAAAAGGCTTTCCTCTCAAGAACTAGTTTATTCCTCCCAGCCAGCTTTCTTCTTGACTTCTGTAGATGACTGACTTGCTGTTGCTTTTTCAGGGTACCATGGAAATGACTGATTCCATAGCTAGCAAATGGCTAGCCACCTTATCATTCTATGAAGTTGATAGAAAAATTTATCCACACCTCAGAAAAATAAAAAATTTCTTTACACTTCCTTTATTCTCACCCATTAAAGTCTGAAAGAGGGGAATCATTTTATAAGGTGCAAATGTACAAATTCCACTCTTGAATTCTTTATAATCTAAAGAGCTATTCAAAGTGTGAGCCACTTAAGATTTCACATTCCAATTCTGAATGCAACTTCTGAAATCCTTAATACCTCATTGTCTCTGTTACCAGCCCCTTAAACCCTCTATTTCAACAAGTACAAGAGGAGAGGGTTACTATAGTAAAAAAAAAATCTGGATTAAGGTACAAGATGGATCAAACATGAAAGGACCCCATTCCAAACATAGACTTGCCTATGGAGACTAAATACTCATGGGTTTTGGGGGAACTTTAGAACACCACTAGCCTTCTGGAGCTAAGAAGGTTATTTTGACCTCAGTAGCGAGAGGAAAAGAGGGGAAAAAAACCATTGGAGCTTTTAGTGTGTGAAATCAGTTCTGATACTAGAACTGCTTAAAAAGATTTTAATTATAATCTAGTAAGGGAAGAGGCAATAAGTACAGAAGGCCCATGGAGCACAGGTCCATCCATACTAGTATCTGAAAGCAGGGTCTCCAAGCACTCACATGAGTTGGCACAAAGTGGTACAGATTGCACATGCTTGAAGGAATGGGCCCTTACTGGCTAGAAGTAGACTATACAGAAATCCCTTCAACAATATCCTCAATCAATCCAATTCCTTTTAAAGATCTCAAGCAATAGGGAATTCTCCAACTCCTGTGGCAATCCATGTAACTAATTGTGAAGAAGTTTTCCCTTGTACCAAGCCAAAATCTACACCCTGGAATTTCCACCCATATGATTGGTTTTGGGATCAAGCAAAATAAACTGAATCCTTTCATGTGATAATCCTTCAAACAACTGAAGATAGCTATTGTGTCCATTCAGGTGACACATCCCTTGACACAAGTTTTCTTCTACAGGGTAAATACCCTTGTGTCCTTCAAACAATTCTAACATGGCATTGGTTCTAGTTCTCTCACTATACCAGTCACTCTCCTCTGGACTCACTCTAGGAAGTATGGCACTCTAGGAAGTGTGGCATCCACAACTGGACACTACTCCAGATATACTCAGAACAGGGTAGAGAACTCATGATACTATCACTTTGCATAATCTGGAAACTATATAAGATAGCATTACATTTTTTTTTTTAAGTAGGAGCAGCTAGTGCAGTGGATAAAGCACTGACCCTGGAGTCAGGGGGACCTGAATTCAAATCTCACCTCAGACACTTACTAGCTATATGACCCTGGACAAGTCATTTAACCCCCCCCCCCAAACTCCAGTCACCTTGACATATATCTTGCCACTGGACCCAGATAACTCTGGAGGAGAAAGTGAGGTTGGTGACTTTGCACAGCCCTCCTTCACTTAAATCCAATTCAGTGCCAGTTATGATATCACCCCAATGTCATGGTCCATTTTGAGAATGAAGGACAAACAACTAGTCATATTACATGATGAACTCACATAAATACCATAGTCCAATGATTACCCCCAAGTCTTTTTCCTCTTTCTTCTCCCCTAGAATTCATATAATTGATTTTTTAAAATTAGACATGTTTTGGGCTTTACATTTCTTCTTATCAAATTTCATCTTATTAGCTTTTGCCTGATTAACAGCTTAGTCTGCCTAGCTCCCTAGCAGCATCTACTGTTTTATCCCTTATTGCTATAATGTTAAGAGTTTAATTTGTCTAAGATTGTTTTTCCTTGTCAGGATCCCATCTATTCTTTCTAGGGAGGCTATACACTTGTGGGAAAGAGTCATAGACCTGGGATAGGAGCAATGTTTTGTACCAACTGTTCTTACTACACCACCTTAGTAAATGCTCCTTTAAAAAACCTGGCTGCCTAAATTATTTTTCACTAATAATCTTATGAAGCACACCAATAGGGACTCAAGCTAATGGCAGTAGAGATTCACTTTTGGACCTTGAGGAGGAAAATTAGCCTTGTTCCAAGTCCCGGTACTCATCTATGAGAGTTGGAGTTGGAATTGGAATGTGAATCCTCAGAACCTATATGGGTTATATACATCAATAAGTTTGGGGTTGGGGGTTTTTTGCAGCCAAATTAAATTCAATAACAAACATTATTGTATACTTATTATGTAAAAAGTTCTTTGCTAATGCTGAGGATACAGAAATGGAAATCTGCTAAGTATACAAGTATGCATGAACCAAGGTAAAATATAACAAGAACAAAAGAAAAGTCTACACAAAGAAAATTTAAGGATAGAGCTCAACAAGAATCATAATAAGGATCATAGAAATAGAAGGAATGGGGGGCAGCTGGGTGGTGCAGCAGATAAAGCACTGACCCTGGATTCAGGAGTACCTAAGTTCAAATCCGGCCTCAGACACTTGACACATACTAGCTGTGTGACCCTGGGCAAGTCACTTAACCCCCATTGCCCTGCAAAAACAAAAACAAAAGAAATAGAAGGAATGTATTCTAGACATGAAAAAAAGTCTGAATGAATACATGGAGGCAGGAGAATAGAGTATGACAGATCCAGTAACAGCTAGTACTCTGATATGACTGGAATGCAAAGTGCATGAAGGGAAGTACTGTGAAATGGGGCTGGAAAGGTAATTGGCCTTCTGGAGAAGAGGGGAATACACTTCCCTCCTTTTACTGGAGATGTGTGGGACTATTCATTTGGAATGGTGAATGCCCAGTTAACTGCTGTTCATATGTTGATTTTACTTATGTAGACCTTTGAACTCTGAGGGTCTTTTTTGAAGTACCCCCTTGAATGGACAAATCAGATCACTAGAAGTTCATGGCTGGCTACAGTCCCTCTAAAGGGTATCCTTAAGGGGTTATAGGCCCTTCTTTAATGCTTTTGGCTGAAGTACCCAGTCTAAAGGTGTTCTCCCCAATATCTATCACTAGTTATAGTTAGAATCTTCCTTATATCACTGATTGACCTAATGATTAGCTTCCCAGTATCATTTATCCACTTAACATCAATTAGCTCTTACAAAAGGATATTTACAGAGAAGTTATAGAAAGAACAGACTTGTAAACATTTCACCCCAGCCTTTAGGAACACACATTCCCTTATATCATTTCAATTCCTGGGAAGAATTGACTCCCTGACTCAATCCACACCCGTCTCCAATCTATTCTCTAGTTACCAAAGTGATTTCCTAAAATGCAAGTTTAACCATGTCATTCACATAATCAATGAATTTCAGTGGCTCCTTATTTATTCTAACTTGAAATATTATTTCATCTTTATCTTACCCCTTTTATTTTCTATTGTTGTGTAAGTTTTATAATTACCTAATTATTAGTGGAGTAGTAGCTAACACATATGTATATATAAAACAAAATTAATAATATTGAATGCATAGTAGATATGTAATCTAAAATAAGTAAACATATATACATTGTAGAAACATGCTCAAAATTTTTTACTGATAGTAATATACAACCAAAAACATTGAAGACTACAGCTCTAGACAAAATTTTTTTTAATTTTTGTTTTATTTTGAATTTTAACACAAAATAAAATGTTTATTTCCATAAAAGTAGAACAGAAAAAAGATGATTATATATAAAACTGTGGGTCTGTGTACAGCATACCTTTATTGTAAAATATATATTTAAACTAAATATAGAAACAAATGATATAGTATATAAACATATATATATTAAATATATAATAAATTCAACATGTAACTTTCAATGCTATCTTGTTTGTGATTCATTATGGCCTTCCTTCTGTTCTATTTTGTGTGTTCAATATACTTCAATGACCCTCTAAGTTTTTTTTTATTATCCTATTCCTAATTCCCTTTACCACCACCCCCCATTGGAAAAATATGAAAAGCCAAACCAAATGAAATTCCCAAATTGGTCATGTCCACAAATCTATTTCTTATTCTGTATCTTGAATCCATCACCTCTAACTAGAGGGAAATAGTCAATCAGACAGTAGACAAGCATTTGCTAAGCACTTATTAGGTTCCAGGCACTTGGTTCAGGTCTATACAGGATACAAAGAAAAGCAAATCAGCCCCTGCAGAAGATGACATCTAAATAACTAGGTACATGCAAGACACATATAGACAGTGTAAGGCACTAAGTCATTAGGTAAACCAGCAAAAACTTCCTTGAGTTAGTTTTTGAACAAGGAAACTAAGAGACAGAGGTGAAGGAAGTAAAACATTTTAGGTATCAAGGACAGTCAGAGCAAAGAGAGAGCTGTGTTTTAAGAACATAGGCCAGTGTAATTGAATTGTAGAGTGCAAAAAAGGGAAGTAAGTATAAGAAAACTGGAAGGGGCCAAGAAGAGTTATGAGTGCTAAACAGAGGTGTTTATACTTGATCCCGAAGGTATATATTTCTGGAAATCATCAGCATATAGATGATAATTGAACCTATGGGAGCTGTTGAGATCACCAAGTGATATAGTACAGAGTAAAAGAGAAGGGGGCTCAGGATAAAGCATGGGCCTGGCATGAGACCATGTGAAGAGACAGAGGAGTGATTAAACAGGAATAGAACCAGCAGAGTAGTGTTACTCAAACCCAGAGAGGAGAAACTATCCAGGACACTATCTAGGGGGTGATTAATATTGTTATGTGCTGCTGAGAGGATGAAGATTAAGAAAAGACCATTAGATAGGCAACTAAGAGGTCATTGGTAACTTTGGAGAGATCAGTGCCAAGAACCAGACAACAGAGGGTTTACAATCCACGAAGTGGAGAAGTGGAAGGACCCAGTGTAGATGGCTTTTCAAGGAGTTTAGCAAAGAAGGAGAGGAGAGATATAGGAAGATAGCTAATGGGGTTTTTTTAGGATGCGGGTAACTTGGACATGTTTGTAGGCAGCAGGGCAAAAGTGAGTATATAGGGAGAGATTGAAGATAAGAAAATGAGTGGGGATGATAGCAAGAGAAGTTTGCCAGAGAAGTCAGTAGAGTATTGGGTCAAGTGTGCACAGAGAGTAGGCTTTGGCAAGGACCATTTCTTTATATGAGACTAGAGTAAAGGAATAGATAGTGAAGTCTCTGAATGAGATAAGATGAAGATTAAAGAAGAAGGGGCTTTTAGCAAGGGCTTCAATTTTTTGAGGGGGTGAAGTGTGAAGAGAGGTCTTAAGTTGAGAGGATAAGGGAAAATGGTGACATGAGAGGCTCGAGAAGAAACAACAATATTTGAACAACAATATTGGAAAGTGAGACAGTGTATTAATTAAAGAGAAATAGGATGTTTTCCTTGCTGTAGTGTTAGCCCACATAAGATCAGACAACATAAATTTGAAGTGGATCCAGTAAGTATAGTTTTGTAATTTCTTACAGCTCCCTCAGTAACATGTGACTATGAATAAAGAAAGCAAATGATGAGAATAATCCAAGGTTAGAATTTGGAAGGGGATGATCAAAAAAAGAATTGGAAATCAAAGGGATGCCCATTAATTGGGGAATGATTAAACAAGTTGTGGTATGTATTGTGCTTTAAGAAATGACAAGTAGGATGATTTCAGAAAAACATGGACTCACATGAACTGATGTATAGTGAATTGAACAGAACTAGGAGAATGTTGTACACAGGAAAAGAAATACTGTTCAATGAAGAAGTGTGAATGACTTAGTTATTCTCAGCAATATAATGATGCAACATAACCCTAAAGGACTAATGACGAAGCATACTATCCACTTTCAGAGAAAGAACTATATTGATGCAATACAGATCTAGCAAACTATTTTTCACTTCCTTCATATTTTTCTTCTATTTAAGTCATACAAAATGACCAAGATGGAAATGTTTCACTTAATTGCACATGTATAACTTATATCTGATTGCTTACCACCTAGGGGTAGGGGGAGTGAGAGGGTAGAGAATTTGGAACTCAACTTTAAAAATTATTTTTTAAAAAGTTAAATGAATTTCAGAACTGGTGAACAATAAAACAGGATACTTTTAGGTGATGGCAAGATTAAAGGTCTGACCACCTTTACATAACTGAGATGAAGTAGAGAAGTAGAACATGCAAATGTATTGAAGAACTGGGAATGTAATGTGAGGACCTGATCCAAGCTAGTCCCATATTAGTTTGGGTTTGATATTTGAATGAAATGAGACACTTGTAGTACATGTCATTCAATAATTAACAAAAGGAGGTTTATTTAGCCATAGCATAGAAGAGATATTAAACAAGAATACTGCAGCACTTAACTTGGGTTGATGTACTCCCTTGACTCTATATGGAACTGAGTCTGGTCAACAGGACAAGTTGTAGTGACTTGTGTGGCCTTGGGCCATCCAGATCAGAAAAGACCAACTCCAGGTATGTTGGCCTTTATACTTAGGTGGCTAGGAAGACATATCAATATGGCCAGAAGCCACCAGGAATTTGCATCAACTGAGACACAACTTGAGCCTTAGCCCCTAGGCTAATCAATCTTGGGAACAGATTTCTTTCCTTTTAGGGAACAAAGTAGCCTAGCCTACAGAACTCTGGTGGATAAGTGATCCTATCAAAGGCAAGCTAGTCTATTTGAAGATGTATCAATATGAATGTTGAAGTTGCTTAGTATGATGACAGGAAATGGGGAGAAAAGAAAGATTGAGAGCCAGGTACTGAACTCATTAAGAAAGGAGAATATCCTAGGTGTCAATAGATAATAGTTGTCAGGAACTGGTTTGCATGATAAATATGGACAATGTAAATCTCAAAGGAAGAAAGGTTGCTTAGATAAAGTGATAGAGTTTGGAAATGGAAATGGGGAACAAGAGGAGGTAGAGGGTTGAGAGAGGAAGAGTGGCCAATTCTGGAAAGGCTGACAAGGGAAACAGTGCCATTAGAAAGGAATCATAACTGTGGATTCTGAATGCAAACTGAACTATACTGTTTCTACTTTTTGTTGTTATTTTTCTTTTTTGAGGGTTTCCCCTCATGTTTTGATTCTTCTTTCACAACATGACTAATACAGAAATATATTTAATGTGATTGCACATATATAACCTATATCAGATTGCTTTCTGTCTTGGGGGGGGGGGAAAGGGAAGGGAGAGTGGGAGAAAAAAATTTGAAACTAAAAATCCCATGAAAACAAATGTTGAAAACTATCTTTACATGCAACTGGAAAATAATAAAATACTTTTATAATTTAAAACAAAACAAAACAAACAAAAAAAAGGAACCATGTTTCAATGACGGCCATAAGATGGAAAGAATGAGCAAGTAAGAGGCTTAAGATTAAAAGGAATTTGTTAAATATGAAGTAGTGGGCACAGTGCAAGGGGTAGACAGATATGGAGTACACTTCAAGGGGTGAGGTTGAAATGGATAGGAAAGAGCAGAAAGTTGATGATAGGGATCAAGGTTTGCACCTTAGCAGCCAGATGTGCAGAAACCCTGGAAAAGGCAAATACAAGAAGATGGGCATAGTAAACATTGTGAACTGAGTTCAGAAAGAATCTCAGTGATTGGAAAAAAGTCTATTGATGAAGGAAAGTCATTAGACTGTACAAGGTGCTCTTTTGAAGTTTAACCTCCTGGTAGATGGTGATGTTATGCCCTGTGAGAACCTAAGAGACCCTCCTCATTTCAGGAAAGAGCAGGTCGAGACATGGTGTAAATTTAATCAGAAAGTGAAATGCCACCTTTGTTTACCCTGAAGAGGGTCCGGGGGTGGGAGGAGGGACAAGGGATGGAAAAAGTTCTGTCCTCACTCAGTGCCAGTGCCAGGACTAGAGGGCAGTCTGGCATTGGAGATGGTCCTGAGGAAGTCTCACACTGAAGCAGGAAGTAGGCATCCACCCCTGATGTGTTGCTGGAGAGGAATTGGGAAGGTTGGCAGGCCCTGGTGCTCGAGGTCACCCTAGGGCAGGCTAACATGCTTCATCATCAGTCCTGCTTGGTCAATACCTTGATCAGTGATTATGTTTTTCAAAGTTCCTCCACCTTTTATAAAGAAGGTGTCTGAATGAGTGAATCAATCTAATCACCTCACCCCAATTAATATGTGTCAAGATGCTAGGCCCTGATATATTCATCAGGTGAGAACACATCTCAATTGTTCACTAGCTATGAACAAGATCTGAACACTTCCCTAGGTTCCAGAGTTAGTCTGAGGGAATTGGTTACATCCTCTTAGGCCTGTGTAAAGCCCTGGAACTAGTTGGAACCAAGAGATTTGAGCTTTTAGCAGGAGAGCCAACCTTGAAAAGGAAATTGTTTTGGGGAAGGGGAAAAGTGCTTCAGCTTCAATCTTGGTCTCTTCCCCTCCAATTCCAACTCCCACTTTGGATGGAGGACCTCATGAGCTTTGAGGGCAGATTCATATAGTTCCTATTAGTGTCTTGGTAGAGAAACTCCGAACTATTTTTATATTCTATAGTTATTTTGAATGGATCTTCTATTTCTATCTCATGCTGGATTTTGCTGGTAATATACAGAAATGCTGAATTATGTTGATAAGATATGCTATATACAAATTCAAGGCTAGGATGAATACAAATTCAAGGCTCTATGTAGAGCCCCGCCCCAAAGACACCACAGCTAAAAAACAACTTTAGGATTCCAGCAAAAAAGGATTTTTAGGACCTATGAAATTACTTTTGCCACCTGTACTCTCTAAGATTCCCCTGGATTCTGTATGTACTGGTGGGAGGATATGTCATAGACTTTTTGGGGGGGATGTTTTATAGCAACTGTTCTTATTCTATCACCTTGGCAAACACCTCTTTCTAAAAAGCTAATTAAGGGAGGCAGTTAAGTAGCACAGTGGATAAAGCACTGGCCCTGGATTCAAGAGGACCTGAGTTCAAATCTGGTGTCAGACACGACACTTGCTAGCTGTGTGACCCTGGGCAAGTCACTCAACCCTCATTGCCCTGCAAAAAAAAAAAAAAAAAAAGCCAATTAAGCCTGGCTGGCTAAATTATATCAACTGATGATGCAGAGAGAATATCTGTGGGGACTTGAGTATTACAAGAGGCACTCTTGTTCCCACAGGGATACTCCTAGAGTTCTGAGAGTATACAGTAGCCATGCTTTGTGAAACCAGCTCACCAGTGTGGGTGGTATGTGAAATGATTAGAGCACATTCTATATTCTTCTCGTATAAATTTTTCTCCTAGTCCTGATCACGTCTGTCTGCATCAGTTGATAGAAAACTTCTCAGTTTTCCCTGAAATTGTCCATTTCATCATTTTAATGGCATAATACCCCATCACAATCAAAATATCATAATGATTTGTTCAGTCCTATCCTAGCTGATATACACCCCTTAAATTTCCAAATTTTTGCTATAACAGTAAGAATTGCTATGATTATTTGTGTTTATGTGGGTCATTTTGTCCTTTCTTTTTATCACTTTAGAATATAGACAGTAGCAGTATCACTGGGAAAAAGGAAAATAATAGTTCACTGACTTTTGGGACATAATTCCAAATTGCTTTTCAGAATGGCTAGAGCAATTCACAGACAACATGGAACATTTTTATTACATGGAATTTAAAAAGGTGTTGTACAAACAAAATCACTGCATTAATTTCCCAATTTTCCCACAAACATTTATCATTTTAAAAAATCTTTGACATTTTGATGGGTGTGAGGTGGAACCTTAGAGTTGTCTGAATTTGCAGTTCTCAATATTAGTGATTGGGGGCATTTTTTTCATATTGGTTGTTGATAGTTTAGATTTATTCCTTTGAAAACTGTCTGTCCATATATCCTTTGAACAATGTTTATTGGGAAATGGCTCTTCTTCTAAGGAACTGGAATCTTTATGTATCTTGCATATGAGATATTTATCAGAGGTACTTGCTACAAAGATTCTCTCTCCCACCCTCCAGTATCCTGTTTCCACTTTGATTTTAACTATTGCTTTTCTTTATGCAACACACTGTTTAATTTCAAATAACAAAAATGGTCAATTTTGACTTTTGTGGTCCTTTCTATCCCTTGTTTGGTCATGAACTCTTCCCCTATCCATAGTCACAAAGATAATTTTGTTTCTTGTTCCTCTAATTTATGATAACTTTTTTATATCTAAGTCATATCCATTTGGAGCTTATTTTGGTAGAAGATGTCAGATGCTAATCTAGTTTCTGGAAGACTGCTTTCCACTCTTCCCAGCAGTTTTTGCCATAGCTGGAATCTTTGGGTTTAATGGACTCTGCTGCTATGTTCATTTGTTTCTATGTTTTGTGCCCAATCTGTTCCACAGATTGACCTCTCTTTTTAATTTAATTCATGCAGGATCATTTTGAGTATTCCAGTTTTGTAGTATAGTTTGAGATCCATTATGGCTGGGATACCTTCTTTTCAAAATTTTTTAAAAAATTATTTCCCCGAGGTACTTGACCTTTTGTTCCTCCAAATGAATTTTATCATTCTTCCTAGTCCTACATTCTTTGGTAGTTTGAGTGTTAAGATGCTAAATAAGTTAATTAGGATTGGTTGTATTGTTTACTACCCTGATGTGGCCTAACCATGAGCAATTAATGGCTCTCCAATTATTTAGGTTTTTATTTCTCAAGAGTATTTTGAAGTTGTATTCATAAAGTTCCTATTTGTGTCTTGGGAAACTCCCAAATATTTTATACATTCTGTAGTTGTGTGTGTGTGTGTGTGGTGTTGTTGTTGTTTTGGGGTTTTTTTTTAAGTGAGGCAATTGGGGTTAAGTGACTTGCCCAGGGTCACACAGCTAGTAAGTGTTAAGTGTCTGAGGCTGGATTTGAACTCAGGTACTCCTGACTCCAGGGCCTGTGCTCTATCCACTGCGCCACCTAGCTGCCCCGGTGTTGTTTTTTTTAACGAAATTTCAATTTCTATATCTTCCTGTGTTGTTTTGATGGTAATATGCATAAATATTGATTTATGTGGATTTATTTTATATCCTGCAATTTTGCTTATTGTTTCAATTTACTTTTAGTTGACTGTTTGGGGTTGTTTAGATAGACCATCATCTGCAAAAAGTGATAGTTTTGTTCTCTTTTTGCCCATGTTTATTCCCCTAATTTCCTTTTCCTGTCTTATTGCTTCAGCAATAATTTCTAAATAGTAGTGGTGATGACATCCTTGCTAAACCTCTAATCTTATTTGAAAGTCCTTTACCTCTTCTCCATAACATATAATGTATTTTTTTGGTTTTACATAAACATTACTTACCATATTGAGGACAGGTCCATTTATGTTTCCTATTGTTTTTAAAAACCAGTATTGAATTTTTCAGAAGTTTTTCATGCAACTATTGATGTGATCATGTGGTTTTTATTATTTTTGATTTGATATGGTCTATTATGCTTATAGCTTAACTTTATATTGGACCAACTTGAATTCTTGGTATAAATTCAAAATGCACAGTTATTAACCTAATGTGTCTTTTAGTTTCTTGATTAATTTTTATTTAATATTGTGTTAATATTCATTAGAGATATTATTAGTCTTTTAAAAATTATTTGCTTTGTCTCTAGCTGAGTTAGGTATCAAGACCATATCTATCTCATAGGAATGGTTTGGAAAGATCCTTTCTTTTCCTATTTTAGCAAAAAGTTTACACAATATTGGAAATAATGCAATGTTTGATAGAATGCACTTGTAAATCCATCCAATCCTGGAGTTATTTTCCATGTTTCCATTTGTGGCTTAATTTCTTTTTCTAACATGGGTCTATTAAAATAAGCTTATTTTATTTTATTAATAAGTATATTCTATATTTTGTAACTATTAATTCATTTCATTTAAATTATCAGTTCTGTTGCATATAATTGGGCAGTTTCTGATAGTTTCACTTATTTCATATTCACTTGTAAATTCTCCTTTTTTCAGTTTTGATATTTATTTTTCCTTTCTCTTTCTTCATCCCCTGGCTGTTTATCTGTTTTATTGCTTAAAAAATAATTACTAATTTTATTTTCTTCAAGTTTGTCATTCTCTCGTTTGAGTTTCATAATTTCTACTTTAGTGATTAGGTTTTGTGTTGCTTTTCTAGTTGTTTTTTAAACTGTATTCCTAGTTCATTGATTTGTTCTTTGTTCTGATGATGAAAGAATTTTTAATCTGGGTTCGTGGATAGATTTCTGAGTATCTATGAATTTTTTTTTAAATCAATATAATTGATTTCCTTTGAAATCCTATTTTATTTTATGCATTTTAAAACAGTATTATACTATGTTATGGAAATGCTTGTTTTGTTCCATAAATAAATTTTTTAAAAAATTATCCTGTTAATGGGTCTTTGACATGCTCCTTGGTTTAAATATATAAATTTTCCTTAAGGATTGCTTTAAGGAGGCAGCTAGGTGGTGCAGTGGATAAAGCACTGGCCCTGGATTCAGGAGGACCTGAGTTCAAGTCTGGCCTCAGACAGTTGACACTAGCTGTGTGACCCTGGGCAAGTCACTTAACCCCTATTGCCCCAGAAAAAAAATACCAGAGAGAGAGAGAGAGAGAGAGAGAGAGAGAGAGAGAGAGAGAGAGGATTGCTTTAGTTGCATCCCACAAGTTTTAGTATGTTGTCTCATTATTGCCATTTTATTTTATGAAATGTTCTATTGTTTTTACGATTTGTTCTTTGATGCATTAATTCTTTAAGATTAAATTATGCAGTCTTTAAACTGCTTTAAAAGTCTTTTAATGAATATAATTTTGTTTCATTATGGTCAGTAAATGATGTGTTTAGTGTTTCTGCTTTTCTTCATTTGTTTTTGTAAGGTTTTTATGCCCCAATCCATGGTCAATTTTTGTAAAGGTACCATTCCCAACTGAAAAAATTGTGCAAACTTCCATTTCCATTTATTAATTACTAGAGAGCTATAATCTCCTACATTTCTAAAGTTCTCTTCAGGTCCTTACCTTATTTTTTTGGTTAGAGTTTCCTATAGGGAGTGCATTGAGGTTCCCCACTATTAAAATTTTATTATTTTCCCCTAAAATCCTATTACTTTTTTCCCTTTATTTTCAGATGCAATGCTGTTTAGTACATGTATATTAAATATTTATATCGATTCATTATCTATTGTGCCTTTAATCATATAGTAATTTCTTTGCCTATCACTTTATTGTGTCTATTGTTACTGTAGCCTTGTCTGAAATGGTTGCTTTTTCCAAGCTTAACAGATTTTGTTCTAGACACTGTTAGAATTGTTTCAACTGTGCTCCTTACATGTAGCATATTGTTTTACAATCCGTTCTACCATCCTCTTCCATTTTTTATGACATCTTCCCATTCATGTTCACAGTTTATTGCTAATTGTGTATTCCCCCCTCCCCATCTTGTCCTCTAGTACCTCTTCCTCTCTTTGCCCACTGCTGCCCTCTTTAGAAAGCAGGTGGCAAATTAGAAAGCTTGCTAAATACTTGTAATGTGTAACATTATGCAACATTTCCACTTTATTGGCCCTTCTTTGCTTACCTACCTCTGCTCTTAATCACAGGTTTTTACTTTCTTTAATTTGTGCTCCACCTTGATTTTGCTCAGAAGTACTCATTACCTAACCTACTCTTTTCACTTTCCCATGCCCCATTGAGTTTGATGTACTTCTACACTAGGGGTGTGTGTGTGTGTGTGTGTGTGTGTGTGTGTGTGTGTGTGTGTGTGTGTGTGTGTGTGTGTGTGTGTGTGTGTTTATCTTCCTTTTCCTGGTTCACATGAAAGTGAGGTTCACACTTCTGCCTCCACATTTCTATACTTCTGATCTCACAACTCCCTATTATGGGAGGTAGTAAGCTCTCTCCCCTCTTCCTTCTTTCCTCCCCAGTATATCCCCCTTTCACTTCTCATTTCCTTCTCCTAAGGGCATCAAAATTGAACAAAATCACTTCTAGGTCCTCTCTCTGTCTTACTTAACTTTCTCTTTGACCCTTACAAATACTACAATTCTGAAAGGACAATTGTTTCTTATCATCCTATTAGAATGTAAATAATTCATCATCACATAGTCTTTTCCAACTGGTCAAATGTATTTACCTTTCTAGGTTTTTCTTGATTCCTAGAGCATATGCATTTTAAAGTTTCTACTTGGTTTTGGCCTTTTCATTAAGAATGCTTGAAAGTTTTGTTGTTGTTTTTTTCCCCTTAAAATTCTATTATCAGGGGCAGCTAGGTGGCACAGTGGATAAAGCACTGGCCTTGGATTCAGGAAGACCTGAGTTTAAAATCTGGCATCAGACACTTGACACTTACTAGCTGTGTGACCCTGGGGCAAGTCACTTAATCCCCATTGCCCTGCCAAAAAAAAAAATTCTATTATCTTTTGTCTTTTGGAGTATTGTATTTGACACTCTCTACTCCTTTATAGCTCCTAATTCTTGTGATCCTGACTTTGGCTCCTTGTTATTTGCACTATTCTTTTTGGCTATTTACAATTTTTCCTTTGCCCTCAAGTTTGTAATTTTGGTTATGATGTTAATGGGAGTTTTCATTTTTTCTTTCAGGATGTGACTGGTAGATTTTATTTTCATATTGCTTTCTGGTTCTAATATATTTGGACAGTTTTCATTCACAATTATCGTATCTAGCCCCCTTTTTCTGGTCATGATTTTCAGGCAGTCTGATAAATCTTAGATTATCATTCCTTGATTTGTTTTTCAGGTCGGTTTTCTACTTCTATTTTTTAATTTTGTGATTTTGTTGCTTTTACCCATTTCTTGTTGCCTCATATGCTTTCTGTTTGGTCCATATTAATTTTCAGGGATTTCAATTCTTGGGTAAACTTTACAATTGTCTGTTCTAAGCTTTTAATTCTCCTTGCCATTCTATTCTCCAACCTATCTTTGATTTTAACAATTTTTTTTTTAGATACTTTAATTTCTTTTAGGTATCCTTGTAGTATTTGTGACCAAGGCATTCTTTTCTCTGAAGCTCTACTTGCACTTCTTGAATAGTTACTCTTGGGGGCAGCTAGGTGGTGCAGTGGGTAAAGCATCAGCTTTAGATTCAGGAGGACCTGAGTTCAAATCCGGCTCAGATACTTGACACTTAGTAGCTGTGTGACTTGGGCAAGTCACTTAACCCTCATTGCCTTGCCCCGCCCCCCAAAGTTACTCTTCTAGATTTACCTTTGGGTTTCTTGTAGTTCATAGTTTTTCTTCATTGTCTTTGGCATCTTCTAATTGTTCTTATCTCCAGTCTCAGTTTCTGGATTGGTGTTTTGTGTTTGGGTCAGTTTGATCTTGAATGTTGATAGCTAATGCCTTCTGCAGGCATTTCTATATTTTGGGCTCAATCTCTGGGCATCTCAACTTGGATTTTAGTCCTAGTTTCTTTTCAGTCTCCTTACACAATTCTGAACCCAGAATTGGCTGTTCTTGACTCTGAGCCTGACAGGCATAAGCCTGATACTGAGAGAAGACCTCCTGGGAGATAGTAGGTGCTTCAGTTCCAAGATACTCCCTTGGTTGCTGTGTCCTTAGTGGGGTTGTGCAGTCACAAAACTATACTGACTAGGATCTGGTATGGTCTGATTTCCTATTTTACCTTGGATAGTTCTGGCTCCTACTCTGCATACCTATTTGAGATTTGCCTTATATCTACTCTGTCTTTCCTCTGCTTGGTTTCATCAGAATTCTGACAGCCTTTTTGTGCAGCCCAAGACTAGATGGAGGAGGTTTTATAGCTGTTTCTCTTTGATTTTATTACTGTTCTTCCTGGTAGCATTACTAAAGTATTTGTGGGCATTCCATTGCCCTCTAGGTCCTAATATACCACCATTATTCCACGATTCCACCACAGAAAAAGATTTTGAGTGGAATGACATGGTCATGCTTATGCATTAGGAAGTTCCACATAAGTTTCTTTAGTTATTCAACATTTTGTTTCCTCATCAGAAGTATCTATTTTCACTGGCAAAATTTTGTTCCTGTGAGTCTTATATCCCTGGTTATCTTATTTACAATTCAAAGCCTCAGACTATATAATCTTACCTATTCTCTCTGAACTCCTTGAAGTCTGTTCTACCAATGTCTTGGGTCCATACAAGCCTGCTCAGTATTCTCTCTTCTTATCTATAACAAATTCTGAGATGGTTTGGTTTGGTAACAGCAATATTATCAATCAAGCCAGATAATGTGTGAAGGATACAATATAAAGAGTGAAACAATCCCTACTCACAAGGAGCTTACTTTCTAATTGGGATGACAAGCACATATGGGAGCACATAGAGAATAAATTCAAGCTAGTCAAATGCAAGGTAATTTTAGAAAGCAGGTATTATTAGTTGGGAGGATCAGGAAAATCTTCAAATAGAAGGTGGTGTTTGAACTATATATGTAAAGAAGAGGACTTTATGAGATGGAGGTGAGGAGGTAGTACTTTCTAGGCCCAGAGGACAGCCAAGGCGGAGGCATGGAGACTGGAAGAGAGAATGAGGGAGGAGCAGAGATATGACTAGTTTGTTTGGACTGCTCAAGTACTCAGTTTTTATTAAGTCCTTACTATGTCCCAGGCACTCTAAGTGCAGCAAAAAGAGTCTTTCTGCCAATGGAGCAAAGTCTTGGGAAAACCTCCCATGGTGGGTGAAACTCTGGCAGAAAATACTGCTTCTCCCATACATGGTCATAGATTTCTAAGGTTCATGTCATTAGCACTTTTAAGTTTCTCTTTGTTGGCCAGAATCAGGTTAAGAATAGTAGTTTGCTTTTTTATTCTTTCTGTATCTCTTATCTCAGGAAATTGTTAGCAAGTGAAATATGTATCAGCTGCTTTGCTTTTAACAAAAGCTCTTCATTAGAAATGAAGGTAGTAAAAAATTCCCCATCATGGCAATATCTTCCTTGCCTGGCATATATATGATCTGTACCAAGAATTCATTAGCAGCATTGAAATATTTATTGTGGACAACTGTGAAATTCACAATAGACAATAAAATTTCAAGGAGGAATCATCCTTTTTCATCATCATTTTTTCTATCTGACATAGTTTTATGTAATATATTCTCACATTCTTTCTATTTCTCATCCCTTACTTCTTTGCAGAATATTCACAACTAGCATTTAAAAATAACAGCTAGCATTTATATAGTGTTTTAAGGTTTATAAAGTGTTTTACCTATTATCTTTTTTGATCCTCCCAACTATAATGTGCAGTAGATACTATTTTCTCCATTTTACATCTGCAGAAACTGAGGCAAGAAATTAAGTGACTTATCCAGGGTCATATAGCTAATACATGTCTAAGGAAGGATTTAAACTGAAGTCATCCTGAGCCCAAGATCAGGGCTTTTACCCATTGTAACACCTAGCTGTCCACCCTTTCCTCCTAGATACTCCCTTCTTTGTGTTGTTCTTTTTTTGTGACATTATTTTCTCTTGGTTCTTCTCTAGGTCCGACTACTCCTCATTCTTCTTGGTCAGACCATTCTCTATGTCCCATACCTAACTGTGGTTGTTTACCATGGCTCTTTTCTCTACATATTCTCTTATGGATCTCATCAGCTTCCATGAATTCAAATATCATCTCTAGGCAGATGACTCCCACATGTATCCATCCAGCCCTCATCACTCTCCTAAAGCTCCAGCCCTGTAGGCAATTCAACAGTTCTATGGAGCCAATAACTCCTCTATTTTATTAACAAAAGTTATTTCCTTAGAGAAGATACATGTGAGAATCTCCTAAAACCACTACTGCTCCATATTTCAGTTAAACAGTCTGTCTTCAAGGATCTTACAGTTTCATTTCTCCCTTTGTATTCCGATTACTAGCAGAGTGTCTTATATATTTTAGGCGCTTAACAAATGTTTACTGAATTGCACTGTAAAAATGATCAAAACCCTCCTGTCGCTTTAATCTCAATAATACTGTTAATTTGCCTTTGTGAGCATTGGAAAACCTAGTTATCCCAGGCTTAGGTAGATTAAAAAAGAAAAAAAAAGCTTTGTTTTTAGCGTTTGTGCCCAATGTGTATGATTCACAGGAAAAAAAAGAGTAATGGTTTTTTTTCCCAAGAAAAATAATTGTTTTGATAAATAATTAATTAAAATTAAAATTAAGTAATTAAATTCTAGTTAAAATTGATTTAACAGTTCTTAAGTTTTCAAAGTCTTTAAGAAACTTAGTGAAATTATCTGAAAATGATATTTTAGTTAGGGGTTCATGGAGCTATTCAACTTCAAATGAATTTCCATATTTTAAAAGAGGGGCAGCTAGGTGGTGAAGTGGATAGAGCACCGGCCCTGGAGTCAGGAGTACCTGAGTTCAGGTCTGGCCTCATACACTTAATACTTACTAATTGTGTGACCCTGGTCAAGTCACTTAACCCTCATTGCCCCACCAAAAACAAAACAAAAAAAAATTTTTTTAAAAACCTGATTATATGACACTAAAAAGTTTCTGTAAATAAAGTAAATAAAATCAATGTATTTAGAATTAAAAGGGAAAAAAGTTAATGGGGAAAATAGCCTTTGTCACATATTTCTCTGATAAAAGTCTAATATCCAAGAAATAGAGAGAATTGATAGAAACATATAATAAGAACAAGAATCATTCAGCATTGGATAAGTGGTCAAATGATATGATCAAACAGTTTTTAAAAGAAAGGCAGGTTATCAACAATAGGAAAAAATGTAACAGATCACTAATCAGCAAAATGCTCATTTAAACAATTCTGAGTTTTTACTCACACCCATCAGGTTGGAAAGGATTAAAAAAAAGGAAAAGAAAATTATAATTATTTGAGGGACTGTGAAAGAAGAGCAACTTTAATGTACTGGAGCGGTGAAGTGGTCCAACCATTCTAGAAATCAGTTTAGAACTAGATTCAGAAAATCACTAAGCTGTATATTGTACAATCATGCACTACCAGGTTTACACTCCAAAGAGATCAAAGAAATGGGGGGAAACTGCTATATACAAAAAAACACATTTGTAGCAACATTTTTGGTAGCAAAGAATTGGAAACAAAATGTGTATCCATCAATTGGGGAATGGCTGAACATATTATGATATATAAATGTAAGAGAACATTATTTTGCCATAAAATGATGAAATGGATGGATTCAGAGATGTGTGGGAAGAGCTGTATATGCTGATACATATAGAATAAAATGAATAAAACTAAAACAATGACTTTCACACCATATAGAAAAACTGAGAAAGACTTATGAATAACTATGATCAATAATATATAATATATAAATATAATATATGTATATATAAACATATACACATTAGTATTTATATTATTTATGTGCATATATGTATGTGTAATGGACCGTGCTTCCCATCTCTTGGTAGAAAGGTGACAATGATGATGATGATAGTGGTCGTAATGACAAACAACAACAATAAACATATATATATATATATATATATATATATATATATATATAGCACTTTTAAGGTTTATAAAGTACCTTACAAATGCCTTGTTTTATCCTTACAGCAACCCTGGAAGGTAGGTGTTATTATCCTTTTACAGATGAATAAACTGAGACAGACAGAGGTTAGATGACTTGTACAAGGCCACACAGACAGTGTCTTCATCTAGATTTGAATTCAGTCCTTTTTGATTTCAGGTCCAGTGCAATAGCAGCTTAATCCACTCAGAGATAACAGGTTGATGGAATAAAGGTGCATAGTCGAGACACATTTTTACACCTAAATAATGTGTGGATTTGTACTTGTAACACTTATTTGTTCAAGGGAGGGCTTGTATTTTTTTTTCTTTTTGGGGAGAGGGGAGAGTTGGTATGAAATGAGTAGGTAGAAATAATGAATCCAAAGCAAAGGAAAGAAAAAAAACAGTATCAACAATTGTTGTGGGTCAGAATATTGGTGGAACATCGGAGGTGTGAATTAACTACGTCTACACTCCCATAACACAAACTAGTGCGTTGTGCAGAACTAGGGCAGTTGGGGTTAACTTTGCACCTGGGTGGATTGATCTGGGACCCAATTGTGGATCCTTTGGGTAAGAGGAGTAAAAATGTAATTTTTAGAATTTTGGCAGAGTTCCTGGAACTCTAGGGAACCACCTTACCAGCTGCTTTTGACCTTCCTGACAGTAGCTTTTATTTGTTTTTGTATCTTCCTGAACTGCTTTGAGAACTGATCTATCTGACATAATTGAAATATTATTTCAGTAAAAGGCCGTTTGAACCCTTGGAGTGATCTACTGTAATATATGCATAATACTGACCAGGACAACAATTAAATAAAAATAAAAAGAATAAACAAATAAAAGGAAGTAGAAGGAAGTTTAGAAGTGGACATAGACAAGAAAGGCAGTGTTAGAACTACCATGTTGAATTTGAGTTATTAGGGGGAAAAAAGTTGTATATAATGAAAAAACCCAATCTTTCTGTTCCCTTCTAGACACAATAAAAAAGGTCCAAACCTAATAAAGGGTCACAGGGCATAGAAGTATAATGTTTATAGGTTAAAACCTCATCATCATGTGTTATTCCATTCTGTGATTATATCAAATGAGGTGGGAGATCATATCTGCCCTTCCACCTTACACTAGTATTTCCAAGTTTATTATAAGTGTAACCATAAGGTTTAGAACAACTCCTCTGCCCAAGCTGGCTTTAGAAAGTGGAATTGTGATGTTTTTACTTTTCCCCTCCTATTTGTCTTTTCTATGTCCCTTCTCAATTACCCAATCTACACTGCCTCAATTAAGTGTTGTTTATAAGGAAAGGGAAATTAAGATTAATTCTGTCTAGGGAAAAAAGAACCAAAAATTGATTTAATACCATAAATGTAATAAGGGCTTTTGCATGGAGCCCAGAATAAGAAGTGTGATCTTCAAGTTTACTGTTAAGAAACATTTATATTTCACTCAGGAAAAATCTGATGCTTGTAAAAGTTGTTAAACAATGGTACATCGTCAACAAACATTTAGTGAGCAACTGTACATGTTACTGGGTATAGAAAACATTAAAAACAAAACACAAATCTTGCTATCAAGTTATTTATAACTCAGTTGAGATAAAAAATCATTGTACAAATGTAAAAGAAAAATAGAAATAAAATTCTAAAAGCCACTGCACAAGTGAAGCAATGATAAAGGAAGAATGGAGTTAAAGAGGGAATGCTTGGGGCAGGTAGATGGCACAGTGGATAAAGCACTGGCCCTGTATTCAGGAGGACCTGAGTTCCAATCCGACCTCAGAAACTTGACACTTGCTAGCTGTGTGACCCTGGGCAAGTCACTTAACCCTCATGGCCCCACAAAAAATAAAATAAAAATAAAGAGGGAATGCTTTTTGGAGGTGAATCTCTAGCTGAGTTTTGAAGGATAAGAGCAGTATTTCTAATATCAGGCTGAGAAAACCTGAACAGGCAAAAGGGAATCACTATAAATTTCATGTTTTTCTTTTCCTTCTCTTTTTAAAAAATTAATGCCTCTGGTTTATATCATATTCATTTACTAATATATTCTTTGCCCATCTCTCACTCAGAAAAAAGAGGGGAAAAATAAGTTCAGCAAAACAAACACTGATCATGTTTAATAGTATATGGTATTACATAGATTCTACAAACTTAGAACCCTATGTCTATACTAAAGGGAGGAAGGTTTATCTTCTCAACTCTTCTCTAAGTCTAGCCTTGGTCATTATAATTATATTTGGTAAAAATAAATAAATTTAATTTAATTTAAAAATTAAAATAAATTAGAAATAATTATATATGGTAGTTTTGTATAATGTCCTTTTCCTTTATATTATTATAGCTATTGAAGATAGTTTTCCTCATTCTGCTAACTTTGTTTTGCATCAGTATCTTGCCCTGCTTCTCTGAATTCTTTATATTTGTCATTTCTTATAATGTAGTTGTTCTATTATAGTCATGTACAACAATTTATTTAACCCTGCCTCCAAATGATGGACATTTGGATTGTTTTTGTTAGGTTCTTTCCTACCATATAAAAAATGTAGCTATGGATATTTTGGTAAATTTGGGACATTTCTGTCTTTAACCATGTTGGAATATAGGCCTACCATAAAAAACCAACAAAAAACCCCACCTCACTCCTAGATCCCATTGTACACTTAAGCTACTGCTGCCTAACCTGCCTCCCTTTCATAGCCAACCTAGTGGTAGAGTGGCAGGTCTGAAGTTAGGAAGACTTGAGTTTAAATCTGGCCATCTAGCTATATGATCTTAGGAAAATCGCTTAACCCCTGCTTACCTCAGTTTCTTTATCTGTAAAACGGGAATAATAACATTATCTCCCAGGGTTATTATGGACATTAAATGAAGCAATTATAATATGCTTAGCACATAGTAAGTGCTATAAAAATGTTAACAATTATTGGCTATTATCATTGCCTTTACTTTTACTCACTTCATAACCCATTGTAATCTGGATTACAATTTCATCATTCAACTGAAATAGCTCTCTACGAAGTCACCAGCGATCTCTCAATACTCAATTTTGCACTTTCTTGACTTCTTTGAAGCACTTGACCCTGTTGACCATGTTCTCCTCTGGATTTTCACGGCACTGTTCTCACTTAGTTCTCCCACCTCCCTGACCATTCCTTCTCAGTCTCTTTTGCTGATTCATCATTCATACTATATTTCTCAATTGTGGGAATCTTTCCAGGGCTCTCTTCTCTTTTTTTATTGTACTTTCTCATTGAGTTACCCCTCCTTAGTCTCCATAGCTTTAATTATCATCTGTTTTGATGACTACCAGATCTATATATACCTAGCTCTAGTTGTGCATTTTCATGTCTATTGGACATTTGAGAAGGGATGTTCCCATAGTCAGGGTAGATAACAACTCTCTGAATATTATGTTTAATATGCATTAACATTTTCTCCATCATTTCCTTAAGTGTAGACAATCAACAAAACAAAAAATCAAACCCTGATTTGTAAGTGTAAATTTTCCAGGGTGTGAATTTTAACAAATAGTTCTCAAACCAGTGTGAACTGACATCATTAGCAGCACTCTGCACAGGTCTCTCAAATTCACCATCTCCAAAACCAAACTCATTATCTGTCATGCAAAACTGTCCACTTTTTTGAACTTCTTTTATTTCTTTTAAGGACAACACCATGTTTCCAGTCATCCAGGTTTACAACTTTGATGTTATCCTTTATTCTCACCAAAAATCCAATAAATTTGTCAAATCTTATTATTTCTACCACTGGGGGGGGGGGGAGCAAAGGTTGTCTTCTTGGTGCTGCAGCAGCTATTAGAACCAGGGAAGTCCCCTATGCAGACCTTTGGCATAATCCCCCCATGTACTCTGTAGGCCTGGTGTTATGAATTTTAAAAGGACCCTGGGGTTAGGAAGGGACTCAGAAATATTTTCCATTAAACTGTGTGTTGAAAGAAACTTCTAGCTCCAAAGCATAAGTGGCATTATTTTATAGCCTTTAATTCTAGTATTACTTTTTAAAAACTAAATAGCAGAGTTATTTTAACAGGATTTTTATAGTTGACAAATGCCTACTTAATTTTAAACAAGAAAGTACATTACCCTATTGGCCTAGGTAAATTTTAGGTTTATTTTACAATTTATTTGGCATCTATTCTCTTCTCTCTATTCACACAGATACTACTCTAGTTCAGGTCCTGATAATGTCTCAGACAATTGAAACGATCCCTTTGCTTTGTCTCCCTCTGCTGCAATCCATCTTACACAAAGCTACTGAATATTCTGAATTTTAAATTCTGGCCATGTTATTCCCCTATTCAGTGAATTCCCATAGCTACTTGTTGCATTTAGGATCAAATATAATTCTCTATTTTTGATTTGGCTCTTTAAATCCTTTGTAACCTGTTCCCAGCATGCCTTTCTGGCCTTACTCTATGTTCCATTATATATTACTCCCATTCTTGCTATTCCTTACACATGACATTCTATCCCCTAATCCATGCTTTTACACTGACTGTCCCCTAAGTCTAGAATGCATAATCTTAACTTTCCCTTCTTAGATTGTCCTATATTCTTCAAAATTCAGCTCAAGGGCTATTTTCTACATGAATTCTTTCCTGATTCACTCAGCTGCTAGTCTCCCTGGCCCCCACCATTATATATTTTCTATATATTTAGCATTAACATATATACACATATATATGTGTATGTATGTATCTATCATCCATCCATCTATCATCTATCCATCCATCAATCTATCATCTATCTATCTATCTATCTATCTATCTACCTACCTATCTACCTACCTACCTATCTACCTACCTACCTACCTACCTACCTATCCTTCTTGTATAGAAGGTAAGTTACTGATTGATTTCAATTTCTTGTGGTTCTTGTTCTTTGGTTAGTTATCTCCTCTATGGCCATAGTTATGAAAATACTTTCATAATTTATCTTTTAATCATTTTTATGATGAATACTTTTATATGTAAATCAAGTATCCACTTGGAACTTATGGCATATGGCATGAGGTATTAGTCTAAACCCATTTTTTTCTAACTGCTTTTCAGTTCAAAAAATTATCATCAGAACCAAAAAGTTTTAATGATAAAAGTTTTGATGATGCATTTCCCTTGAGGTTCTGGACCTTATGTTCTTCCAAATGGATTTCCTTATTATTTTGTCAAGCTTAATAAATTATCCCCTTGGAAGTATGGCATAGGTCTAAATCTGTAAATTTAGGTAGTATCTTAATTTTTATTATATTGATGCAGCCCAAACAAACATTGGAGTATCACTCCAATTATTTAATTCAGTTATTATTTCTTTTAGTATCATATAATTATACTTATATATCTTAGAGTACCTGGCCCAAAGCAAATGCTTAATAAATATTGGTTGGCTGACTGACTAAAGATTTGTAGGCATTTGGATTTATGAGGAAGGTCAGAGGTTGAATTTGGGCAAGAAAAGTTTAATGAAATTTGAGAAAAACTAAGGAAAATTTAGAGAAGAACAATCTACAGCACCAGATTTCAGAAAATTTAAGGAAAAGAAGAATGAATTGTGATAAGAACTTGAACTGAATTAGAAAGAGAAAGAAATTATGAAAGTGATTTTGAACGTTTAGATATGTGAGAAAGAACTGAGGCTAAGTATGGGAGAGGAGAAATTTCAGAAAACTTGAGGACGAGATGAAGAATTTGAGTTGAAGGAGAAATTCTTAATCTGAAGGAAGAAAAGGATTAAGGAGTAGGATTAAGAAAATGATCAAAGGAAAATGTACTTGTCAAGGTGAAAGAGATTAAAAAAGGCCAAGTAAAAGAAATCTACCATTTACTCCTACTTCTTTTGCTGAATGTCAATGGCTGAAATTATACAATTAGATTGAATCTGATACAAATGTTATATCATCTGGATTAGGTCCTTATGGTAGCATGCCTGTCTTTGATTCTTCCCTAATTGATTTTCTATTCCACTCTCCACTCCATGTTCCACATCTTCCTTTTTTCTTTGTCACCTCTATCAGCCCCCTCTCTCACAAAAGGTACTTGCCACATACTTGACTGAAAACAACAAACAAAACTGAAGCTACCTAGAGCTTCTATGTGTTCCCATTCTACAAATCAAATCCCCTCAAGAGCATCCCCCACTCTCTCCTTTGCTCTAATCCTAGGGGAATTAGTATCTCTTTTTGCAGTCAAGCCTTCTACTTGTGCCTTGTATCTTGTCCCCTCATGTCTCTTCTGCTCTGTTTCTTCTGACCCTTCAATCTTCCCCACTCTTCACTAGTATTGTCTCTCAATCTACTGGCTCCTTCCCTATACCTTATAAACACTTCCAAATCACCCCTCTGTTTAAAAAACAGGAATAAAACTTCATAATAATATACCTGTAACCTATCATCTTAAATCTCTTCTTCCACAGCCAAACTCCTAGAAAATGCTGATCACACTTTTGAGTTTTCTTTTTTCTGACCTCCCACATGACAGGCCTTTGCAATCTGGTTTTTTATCTTATAACTCAACTGAAACTACTTTCCCCAATGATCTTGTTGTTCAATTGTTTCAGTCAAGTCCAAGTCTTTGTAACCCCATTTGGGGTTTTCTTGGCAAAGATGCTGGAGTGGTTTGCTGTTTCCTTCTCCAGTTCATTTTACAGATGAGGAAACTGAGGCAAAAAGGCTTAAGTGACTTGTCTGGGGTCACACAGCTAGTGTCTGAGACCAGATTTGAACTCAGGGCTTCCTGACTCCAGGCCTAGCACTCTTTCTATCCAGTGAACCACATACCTGTCTAATGATCTTCTATTCTCTCTTTATTTGGGGGTTGGGCTTGTAATTTCACTGGGAAAGAGAATGTCTGACATTCCCTTCAATTAATGCAGACTGACATCTGCTTTGTAACTTTAGGTTTTAAGACAATTGTCTGGGTCCCCGAGGGGCAGTGACCCCTCACAAAGCCAGTACATCAGAGGCAGGTGTTCAATATGTCTTCTCAATTCTGAGGCCAGTTTTCTATCTGCTATGCCAAAGTGCCTCTTTACTAAGGATTTCTTAAGGACCAGATGGTGTCTGACAATGTTGGCTATACCCTCTTCCTATATAGTCTCACCTCTTTTGGTTTTTGTGACACTTTCTCCTGATTCTCCTTCTATTGATATGGCTACTTCTCATTCTCCTTTGCTGTCTAGGTGATCTCAACAGCTCCCACTGGTTCAAAACATCTTTATGATGAAAGATCCTCATTTCTCCTAAATTCTAGTCCCAAATCACTGCCTATTAGACACTTTTGGATTGTATATAGATTGGCATCTCAAACTCAACATGTCCAAAATGGTACTCATTATCTTTCCCCAAACCCTCCTCCCAACTTTGTTTTTTTTTTTCCTTTTGTTCAAAGCATCACCATGGTTCTAATTACTGAAGTTAGCAACCACAGAATCAACTCTAACTCTTCTCTCTCCCTCATTCCACATATTCAATCAGTTTCCAAATCTTTTTCATCCTACCTCCACAATCTCTCTCAAATTCATCCCTTTCTCTACTCATACAACCATATGCTAGGACAGGCCTTCATCACTTCTCATCTGGAATACAGAAATAGCCTCCTAATTGGTGTCCCTATCTTATCTCTCTGCCTTCTCCAAACCATCCTCAAAATGTGAGAAAGTGAAAGTGATCATTCTAAATCACAGGACTAAGCATGACACTCCAGTTCATGAAGTTCTAATGGTTCCTTGTTGCCCCTGAGTAGCACTTAACAACCTTTCACAATCTGATTCCAGTTTATGATTTCAGGCATCTTACACATTATTCTCCTTTACATAGTCTATTTTCAGTATAATTACTGTTCTCTAATTATGACATTATATCTAATGTGTCTGTGTCTTTACACGGGGTATCATTCCCTCCTTACTACAGATGAGAGGATTTTTAGAAGCTTAAGTTTTCTTCAAAGCTTAATTAAAATACCATTTCATACAGGGAGCCAATTCTGAAGCCTTCCCTATTCCCATCCCTGTTTCCAGTGTCCTCCCCAGTTAGCTAATGCTAGTTTTCTCTGGAAATTACTTCAGACATATCCATATTTTGTATTTGACTTTCTGTAATATATTACAATGTAAACTCCTTAAGAGCAGGGACTGTTTTATTTTTATCTTTGTATTCCTATCCTCTAGTACATTGCCTGATGAATAGTAGACACCTATCAGATGCTGGTTGGTGACTCACTGCTCAGGGGTACCTGCCACCTGATAAAAACAAAGGTATATTATCAGCCTGGGGCAAGTATCCAAGTTGTAAGAGAGAAACTCCCCAGATTCATTAAAATAGATGACTACTACCAACTTCTGATGATTCATTAAGGAAGAAATGAAGTGACCACAAGGAAATTGGAAAGTATGGCCAAAGATTATGAAGTCTCCTACAAGAAAATGGAGACCAGGGGCAGCTAGGTGGCACAGTGGATAAAGCACCAGCCCTGGATTCAGGAAGACCTGAGTTCAAATCTGGCCTCAGACACTTGACACTAGCTGTGTGACCCTGGGCAAGTCACTTAACCCTCATTGCCCCACCAAAAAAAAAAAAAAAGAATGGAGACCAAAGAGAAACAAGTAGCATTTTCTTTGCTTTGGTTAGTTGAAGGTAGGAGATACAGAAGAGGAAAATTGATTTGGTAAAAATAATAATAATAATAGCTGGCTAAGAAGATAATTTGGATTCCTGGATCATAGCTTAAATTATAACAATGACCGACTTGTGGCCATGGAGAGAATGGACCTAAGAAAGGACAGCAAGACTGTATTTGCCTGGGATCCTGCAAATCTACTAGAAAGGGTTTTAAAGTAAAAAGACTGGGGAAAGAGGACAATTTTCTAATTATATCTGTGAAGCAAGATATAATAGTGAATATCCATAATGAAGAAAAATGATTGACACACCCCAAAGTTCATGAGAGGCAAAATCCAAGGAAGGAAGCTATAATAAGTTAATTAAACAACAAACAGTAATTAATCAAGTACTTACTGTTTGCCAGGCACTGAACTAAGCGACAGGGATACAAATACAAAGAATGAAATAGCGTCTACTGTCATTCCAATGGAAGAGACAAGTACGTACATGAGTATATACAAAGAAATATAAATACAAGGTAGTTTGGGAGGGAAAGCAGTAGTAGTAGGGCAGGGGGAGAACAAGGAAAGGCTTCACGTAGAATATGTTTTGAAGGAAAAGTAGGCTTCCATATAGCACATACAGAGATGATGCATTCCAAATAGGAAGTTGGTCAGTGAAAAAACACAAAGATCGGTGACTGAATATGGTGTGTGATGAACAGAGGGGACAGTCTGGCTATTTCATAATGTCCATTAAGGCTAGGGCCAAGCTGTGAAGCTAAACAGAGATAGTTATATTTTATTCTACAGGTAGCCGGAAGTATTGTGTAAAGAAATAATCTGTCGTATCTGTGTTTAAGAAAAAATTACTTTGGCAGCAGTATGCAGAATGGGGTGGGGAGTAGTAGAAGACCAACTAAGAGGTTGCTGCAGTAATCTAGGTAAGAGGTGGTACCTGTGTGCATAGAGAGGAGTTGGATGGGAGATGTACTATAAACAGCAAGGTTTGACAAGTGATTAGATACGTGGGGTTAAGAGAGAGAAGAGTAAAGGATAATGTTGGTGTTATAAAGTTGGGAGACTGAAAGGATGATGGTGCTTTTGAAAGAAATGTGGAAGTCTTAAAGAAGTGAGAGTTTTGGAGGGAAGGATAAGTTCTGTTTTGGATATACTGGATTTGAGATGTCTCTGAGACATCTACTCTGAAATGCCCAAGAGACCATTGGTGATGTGGAACTAAATAATAGGGGAAGATCTGGAGATGGATCTGAGTCATCTAAAGAGAGATAATTGGGGCAGCTAGGTGACGCAGTGGATAGAGCAATGGCCCCGGAGTCAGGAGGACCTGAGTTCAAATCCAGCCTCAGACACTTAACACTTACTAGCTGTGTGACCCTGGGCAAGTCACTTAACCCCAATTGCCTCACCAAAAAACAAAAACAAACAAACAAACAAAAAAAAGAGATTATTGGTAAATTTGGAGTAGTTTCAATTGAACAATGAAGTTGGAAGTCAGATTTTAAAGTGCTGAAGAGTAAGCAAGAGGAAAGGAAGTGGAGGTAACAGGTGTAGACAGCTTTTTCAAGGAGTTTTATTGAGAAATAGAGAAGATAGCTTGAGGGTCTAGTGACTTGGCCATTGAAGGTGGTAAGGATGGAATCAGTGGAGAGTGAGAGGGTGAAGATGTGAGAAGGGATTATTGAGGTTTCAATCTACTAGAGAGATAAAACCCATGACCTCAAATATTTATAAACAAATGTGTATAGTTTAGGCAACATGTAAAAAGAACCAGAGGTTCTAATGCAAGGAGGCAAATTTGACTTTAGAGGTATCAATGAGACTTTGTGGGATGAAAACAATGCCTGTAATATGGTTCTGGATGAATATACTTTTTTTAAAAGAAAACAGGATAAAAAGAATGAGGGTTGAAGAAGTCACATTATCTATTCAAAAGGTATACTCATGTGTGAGGAAATGTAAGAACCATAGGGGAAGAAGCATGATAGAGAATACTGGGTGAAAAGGGACTAAAAGAAGTCATTTTTTTATGTGAATATGCTATAATTCACCTTGACAGAAAGAGGAAATAGATGAGAGATTCAGAAAAATGATCATAAGCCCAGAACAGAATGTTACTAGAAGAGGGATGTTGCTTAGTGGTGGCCATAGTATGAAAGCTAGGAGAATATGGAAGATATCGTAACTTCTCAGAGGTAGTGTCAAAAGGTACCAACAAATTATCTCTTTTCTCTTCTAGTTTCCTTTTTCTCCTAT